>NW_027422817.1:0-2400000 GCF_048934315.1 Petromyzon marinus
GCAAACAAAAAAGACAACTCTGATAATAATATGCACTGTCCTTGAATTTGATTGGTCCACACCCGAGACAGCTTTTCTTAGAGCCTAGTCTCCATTGGTGTTGGACCAGAAGACGCCAAAAGGCGTACAACTCAAAACAGCGCACTCTCAGAGCATTGAGGGCTCGGGGTGAGCATTAACATTATGAGACCTCCTTTGCCAGAAACAAGATATAAGAATAGGTTTTACCCTTTTAACTGGCACAAAAACTGACACCTTTATTCAAGGCATCATGTTTGCAATAACCACAACACAAGCAGTCAAAATGCAAACAAAAAAGACAACTCTGATAATAATATGCACTGTCCTTTAATTTGATTGGTCCACACCCGAGACAGCTTTTCTTAGAGCCTAGTCTCCATTGGTGTTGGACCAGAAGACGCCAAAAGGCGTACAACTCAAAAACAG
Source organism: Petromyzon marinus (assembly GCF_048934315.1). Classification (NCBI taxonomy): domain Eukaryota; kingdom Metazoa; phylum Chordata; class Hyperoartia; order Petromyzontiformes; family Petromyzontidae; genus Petromyzon; species Petromyzon marinus. The sequence continues at coordinate 448 of NW_027422817.1, forward strand.
CGCACTCTCAGAGCATTGAGGGCTCGGGGTGAGCATTAACATTATGAGACCTCCTTTGCCAGAAACAAGATATAAGAATAGGTTTTACCCTTTTAACTGGCACAAAAACTGACACCTTTATTCAAGGCATCATGTTTGCAATAACCACAACACAAGCAGTCAAAATGCAAACAAAAAAGACAACTCTGATAATAATATGCACTGTCCTTGAATTTGATTGGTCCACACCCGAGACAGCTTTTCTTAGAGCCTAGTCTCCATTGGTGTTGGACCAGAAGACGCCAAAAGGCGTACAACTAAAAAACAGCGCACTCTCACAGCATTGAGGGCTCGGGGTGAGCATTAACATTATGAGACCTCCTTTGCCAGAAACAAGATATAAGAATAGGTTTTACCCTTTTAACTGGCACAAAAACTGACACCTTTATTCAAGGCATCATGTTTGCAATAACCACAACACAAGCAGTCAAAATGCAAACAAAAAAGACAACTCTGATAATAATATGCACTGTCCTTGAATTTGATTGGTCCACACCCGAGACAGCTTTTCTTAGAGCCTAGTCTCCATTGGTGTTGGACCAGAAGACGCCAAAAGGCGTACAACTCAAAAACAGCGCACTCTCAGAGCATTGAGGGCTCGGGGTGAGCATTAACATTATGAGACCTCCTTTGCCAGAAACAAGATATAAGAATAGGTTTTACCCTTTTAACTGGCACAAAAACTGACACCTTTATTCAAGGCATCATGTTTGCAATAACCACAACACAAGCAGTCAAAATGCAAACAAAAAAGACAACTCTGATAATAATATGCACTGTCCTTGAATTTGATTGGTCCACACCCGAGACAGCTTTTCTTAGAGCCTAGTCTCCATTGGTGTTGGACCAGAAGACGCCAAAAGGCATACAACTCAAAAACAGCGCACTCTCAGAGCATTGAGGGCTCGGGGTGAGCATTAACATTATGAGACCTCCTTTGCCAGAAACAAGATATAAGAATAGGTTTTACCCTTTTAACTGGCACAAAAACTGACACCTTTATTCAAGGCATCATGTTTGCAATAACCACAACACAAGCAGTCAAAATGCAAACAAAAAAGACAACTCTGATAATAATATGCACTGTCCTTGAATTTGATTGGTCCACACCCGAGACAGCTTTTCTTAGAGCCTAGTCTCCATTGGTGTTGGACCAGAAGACGCCAAAAGGCGTACAACTCAAAAACAGCGCACTCTCAGAGCATTGAGGGCTCGGGGTGAGCATTAACATTATGAGACCTCCTTTGCCAGAAACAAGATATAAGAATAGGTTTTACCCTTTTAACTGGCACAAAAACTGACACCTTTATTCAAGGCATCATGTTTGCAATAACCACAACACAAGCAGTCAAAATGCAAACAAAAAAGACAACTCTGATAATAATATGCACTGTCCTTGAATTTGATTGGTCCACACCCGAGACAGCTTTTCTTAGAGCCTAGTCTCCATTGGTGTTGGACCAGAAGACGCCAAAAGGCGTACAACTCAAAAACAGCGCACTCTCAGAGCATTGAGGGCTCGGGGTGAGCATTAACATTATGAGACCTCCTTTGCCAGAAACAAGATATAAGAATAGGTTTTACCCTTTTAACTGGCACAAAAACTGACACCTTTATTCAAGGCATCATGTTTGCAATAACCACAACACAAGCAGTCAAAATGCAAACAAAAAAGACAACTCTGATAATAATATGCACTGTCCTTGAATTTGATTGGTCCACACCCGAGACAGCTTTTCTTAGAGCCTAGTCTCCATTGGTGTTGGACCAGAAGACGCCAAAAGGCGTACAACTCAAAAACAGCGCACTCTCAGAGCATTGAGGGCTCGGGGTGAGCATTAACATTATGAGACCTCCTTTGCCAGAAACAAGATATAAGAATAGGTTTTACCCTTTTAACTGGCACAAAAACTGACACCTTTATTCAAGGCATCATGTTTGCAATAACCACAACACAAGCAGTCAAAATGCAAACAAAAAAGACAACTCTGATAATAATATGCACTGTCCTTGAATTTGATTGGTCCACACCCGAGACAGCTTTTCTTAGAGCCTAGTCTCCATTGGTGTTGGACCAGAAGACGCCAAAAGGCGTACAACTCAAAAACAGCGCACTCTCAGAGCATTGAGGGCTCGGGGTGAGCATTAACATTATGAGACCTCCTTTGCCAGAAACAAGATATAAGAATAGGTTTTACCCTTTTAACTGGCACAAAAACTGACACCTTTATTCAAGGCATCATGTTTGCAATAACCACAACACAAGCAGTCAAAATGCAAACAAAAAAGACAACTCTGATAATAATATGCACTGTCCTTGAATTTGATTGGTCCACACCCGAGACAGCTTTTCTTAGAGCCTAGTCTCCATTGGTGTTGGACCAGAAGACGCCAAAAGGCGTACAACTCAAAAACAGCGCACTCTCAGAGCATTGAGGGCTCGGGGTGAGCATTAACATTATGAGACCTCCTTTGCCAGAAACAAGATATAAGAATAGGTTTTACCCTTTTAACTGGCACAAAAACTGACACCTTTATTCAAGGCATCATGTTTGCAATAACCACAACACAAGCAGTCAAAATGCAAACAAAAAAGACAACTCTGATAATAATATGCACTGTCCTTGAATTTGATTGGTCCACACCCGAGACAGCTTTTCTTAGAGCCTAGTCTCCATTGGTGTTGGACCAGAAGACGCCAAAAGGCGTACAACTCAAAAACAGCGCACTCTCAGAGCATTGAGGGCTCGGGGTGAGCATTAACATTATGAGACCTCCTTTGCCAGAAACAAGATATAAGAATAGGTTTTACCCTTTTAACTGGCACAAAAACTGACACCTTTATTCAAGGCATCATGTTTGCAATAACCACAACACAAGCAGTCAAAATGCAAACAAAAAAGACAACTCTGATAATAATATGCACTGTCCTTGAATTTGATTGGTCCACACCCGAGACAGCTTTTCTTAGAGCCTAGTCTCCATTGGTGTTGGACCAGAAGACGCCAAAAGGCGTACAACTCAAAAACAGCGCACTCTCAGAGCATTGAGGGCTCGGGGTGAGCATTAACATTATGAGACCTCCTTTGCCAGAAACAAGATATAAGAATAGGTTTTACCCTTTTAACTGGCACAAAAACTGACACCTTTATTCAAGGCATCATGTTTGCAATAACCACAACACAAGCAGTCAAAATGCAAACAAAAAAGACAACTCTGATAATAATATGCACTGTCCTTGAATTTGATTGGTCCACACCCGAGACAGCTTTTCTTAGAGCCTAGTCTCCATTGGTGTTGGACCAGAAGACGCCAAAAGGCGTACAACTCAAAAACAGCGCACTCTCAGAGCATTGAGGGCTCGGGGTGAGCATTAACATTATGAGACCTCCTTTGCCAGAAACAAGATATAAGAATAGGTTTTACCCTTTTAACTGGCACAAAAACTGACACCTTTATTCAAGGCATCATGTTTGCAATAACCACAACACAAGCAGTCAAAATGCAAACAAAAAAGACAACTCTGATAATAATATGCACTGTCCTTGAATTTGATTGGTCCACACCCGAGACAGCTTTTCTTAGAGCCTAGTCTCCATTGGTGTTGGACCAGAAGACGCCAAAAGGCGTACAACTCAAAAACAGCGCACTCTCAGAGCATTGAGGGCTCGGGGTGAGCATTAACATTATGAGACCTCCTTTGCCAGAAACAAGATATAAGAATAGGTTTTACCCTTTTAACTGGCACAAAAACTGACACCTTTATTCAAGGCATCATGTTTGCAATAACCACAACACAAGCAGTCAAAATGCAAACAAAAAAGACAACTCTGATAATAATATGCACTGTCCTTGAATTTGATTGGTCCACACCCGAGACAGCTTTTCTTAGAGCCTAGTCTCCATTGGTGTTGGACCAGAAGACGCCAAAAGGCGTACAACTCAAAAACAGCGCACTCTCAGAGCATTGAGGGCTCGGGGTGAGCATTAACATTATGAGACCTCCTTTGCCAGAAACAAGATATAAGAATAGGTTTTACCCTTTTAACTGGCACAAAAACTGACACCTTTATTCAAGGCATCATGTTTGCAATAACCACAACACAAGCAGTCAAAATGCAAACAAAAAAGACAACTCTGATAATAATATGCACTGTCCTTGAATTTGATTGGTCCACACCCGAGACAGCTTTTCTTAGAGCCTAGTCTCCATTGGTGTTGGACCAGAAGACGCCAAAAGGCGTACAACTCAAAAACAGCGCACTCTCAGAGCATTGAGGGCTCGGGGTGAGCATTAACATTATGAGACCTCCTTTGCCAGAAACAAGATATAAGAATAGGTTTTACCCTTTTAACTGGCACAAAAACTGACACCTTTATTCAAGGCATCATGTTTGCAATAACCACAACACAAGCAGTCAAAATGCAAACAAAAAAGACAACTCTGATAATAATATGCACTGTCCTTGAATTTGATTGGTCCACACCCGAGACAGCTTTTCTTAGAGCCTAGTCTCCATTGGTGTTGGACCAGAAGACGCCAAAAGGCGTACAACTCAAAAACAGCGCACTCTCAGAGCATTGAGGGCTCGGGGTGAGCATTAACATTATGAGACCTCCTTTGCCAGAAACAAGATATAAGAATAGGTTTTACCCTTTTAACTGGCACAAAAACTGACACCTTTATTCAAGGCATCATGTTTGCAATAACCACAACACAAGCAGTCAAAATGCAAACAAAAAAGACAACTCTGATAATAATATGCACTGTCCTTGAATTTGATTGGTCCACACCCGAGACAGCTTTTCTTAGAGCCTAGTCTCCATTGGTGTTGGACCAGAAGACGCCAAAAGGCGTACAACTCAAAAACAGCGCACTCTCAGAGCATTGAGGGCTCGGGGTGAGCATTAACATTATGAGACCTCCTTTGCCAGAAACAAGATATAAGAATAGGTTTTACCCTTTTAACTGGCACAAAAACTGACACCTTTATTCAAGGCATCATGTTTGCAATAACCACAACACAAGCAGTCAAAATGCAAACAAAAAAGACAACTCTGATAATAATATGCACTGTCCTTGAATTTGATTGGTCCACACCCGAGACAGCTTTTCTTAGAGCCTAGTCTCCATTGGTGTTGGACCAGAAGACGCCAAAAGGCGTACAACTCAAAAACAGCGCACTCTCAGAGCATTGAGGGCTCGGGGTGAGCATTAACATTATGAGACCTCCTTTGCCAGAAACAAGATATAAGAATAGGTTTTACCCTTTTAACTGGCACAAAAACTGACACCTTTATTCAAGGCATCATGTTTGCAATAACCACAACACAAGCAGTCAAAATGCAAACAAAAAAGACAACTCTGATAATAATATGCACTGTCCTTGAATTTGATTGGTCCACACCCGAGACAGCTTTTCTTAGAGCCTAGTCTCCATTGGTGTTGGACCAGAAGACGCCAAAAGGCGTACAACTCAAAAACAGCGCACTCTCAGAGCATTGAGGGCTCGGGGTGAGCATTAACATTATGAGACCTCCTTTGCCAGAAACAAGATATAAGAATAGGTTTTACCCTTTTAACTGGCACAAAAACTGACACCTTTATTCAAGGCATCATGTTTGCAATAACCACAACACAAGCAGTCAAAATGCAAACAAAAAAGACAACTCTGATAATAATATGCACTGTCCTTGAATTTGATTGGTCCACACCCGAGACAGCTTTTCTTAGAGCCTAGTCTCCATTGGTGTTGGACCAGAAGACGCCAAAAGGCGTACAACTCAAAAACAGCGCACTCTCAGAGCATTGAGGGCTCGGGGTGAGCATTAACATTATGAGACCTCCTTTGCCAGAAACAAGATATAAGAATAGGTTTTACCCTTTTAACTGGCACAAAAACTGACACCTTTATTCAAGGCATCATGTTTGCAATAACCACAACACAAGCAGTCAAAATGCAAACAAAAAAGACAACTCTGATAATAATATGCACTGTCCTTGAATTTGATTGGTCCACACCCGAGACAGCTTTTCTTAGAGCCTAGTCTCCATTGGTGTTGGACCAGAAGACGCCAAAAGGCGTACAACTCAAAAACAGCGCACTCTCAGAGCATTGAGGGCTCGGGGTGAGCATTAACATTATGAGACCTCCTTTGCCAGAAACAAGATATAAGAATAGGTTTTACCCTTTTAACTGGCACAAAAACTGACACCTTTATTCAAGGCATCATGTTTGCAATAACCACAACACAAGCAGTCAAAATGCAAACAAAAAAGACAACTCTGATAATAATATGCACTGTCCTTGAATTTGATTGGTCCACACCCGAGACAGCTTTTCTTAGAGCCTAGTCTCCATTGGTGTTGGACCAGAAGACGCCAAAAGGCGTACAACTCAAAAACAGCGCACTCTCAGAGCATTGAGGGCTCGGGGTGAGCATTAACATTATGAGACCTCCTTTGCCAGAAACAAGATATAAGAATAGGTTTTACCCTTTTAACTGGCACAAAAACTGACACCTTTATTCAAGGCATCATGTTTGCAATAACCACAACACAAGCAGTCAAAATGCAAACAAAAAAGACAACTCTGATAATAATATGCACTGTCCTTGAATTTGATTGGTCCACACCCGAGACAGCTTTTCTTAGAGCCTAGTCTCCATTGGTGTTGGACCAGAAGACGCCAAAAGGCGTACAACTCAAAAACAGCGCACTCTCAGAGCATTGAGGGCTCGGGGTGAGCATTAACATTATGAGACCTCCTTTGCCAGAAACAAGATATAAGAATAGGTTTTACCCTTTTAACTGGCACAAAAACTGACACCTTTATTCAAGGCATCATGTTTGCAATAACCACAACACAAGCAGTCAAAATGCAAACAAAAAAGACAACTCTGATAATAATATGCACTGTCCTTGAATTTGATTGGTCCACACCCGAGACAGCTTTTCTTAGAGCCTAGTCTCCATTGGTGTTGGACCAGAAGACGCCAAAAGGCGTACAACTCAAAAACAGCGCACTCTCAGAGCATTGAGGGCTCGGGGTGAGCATTAACATTATGAGACCTCCTTTGCCAGAAACAAGATATAAGAATAGGTTTTACCCTTTTAACTGGCACAAAAACTGACACCTTTATTCAAGGCATCATGTTTGCAATAACCACAACACAAGCAGTCAAAATGCAAACAAAAAAGACAACTCTGATAATAATATGCACTGTCCTTGAATTTGATTGGTCCACACCCGAGACAGCTTTTCTTAGAGCCTAGTCTCCATTGGTGTTGGACCAGAAGACGCCAAAAGGCGTACAACTCAAAAACAGCGCACTCTCAGAGCATTGAGGGCTCGGGGTGAGCATTAACATTATGAGACCTCCTTTGCCAGAAACAAGATATAAGAATAGGTTTTACCCTTTTAACTGGCACAAAAACTGACACCTTTATTCAAGGCATCATGTTTGCAATAACCACAACACAAGCAGTCAAAATGCAAACAAAAAAGACAACTCTGATAATAATATGCACTGTCCTTGAATTTGATTGGTCCACACCCGAGACAGCTTTTCTTAGAGCCTAGTCTCCATTGGTGTTGGACCAGAAGACGCCAAAAGGCGTACAACTCAAAAACAGCGCACTCTCAGAGCATTGAGGGCTCGGGGTGAGCATTAACATTATGAGACCTCCTTTGCCAGAAACAAGATATAAGAATAGGTTTTACCCTTTTAACTGGCACAAAAACTGACACCTTTATTCAAGGCATCATGTTTGCAATAACCACAACACAAGCAGTCAAAATGCAAACAAAAAAGACAACTCTGATAATAATATGCACTGTCCTTGAATTTGATTGGTCCACACCCGAGACAGCTTTTCTTAGAGCCTAGTCTCCATTGGTGTTGGACCAGAAGACGCCAAAAGGCGTACAACTCAAAAACAGCGCACTCTCAGAGCATTGAGGGCTCGGGGTGAGCATTAACATTATGAGACCTCCTTTGCCAGAAACAAGATATAAGAATAGGTTTTACCCTTTTAACTGGCACAAAAACTGACACCTTTATTCAAGGCATCATGTTTGCAATAACCACAACACAAGCAGTCAAAATGCAAACAAAAAAGACAACTCTGATAATAATATGCACTGTCCTTGAATTTGATTGGTCCACACCCGAGACAGCTTTTCTTAGAGCCTAGTCTCCATTGGTGTTGGACCAGAAGACGCCAAAAGGCGTACAACTCAAAAACAGCGCACTCTCAGAGCATTGAGGGCTCGGGGTGAGCATTAACATTATGAGACCTCCTTTGCCAGAAACAAGATATAAGAATAGGTTTTACCCTTTTAACTGGCACAAAAACTGACACCTTTATTCAAGGCATCATGTTTGCAATAACCACAACACAAGCAGTCAAAATGCAAACAAAAAAGACAACTCTGATAATAATATGCACTGTCCTTGAATTTGATTGGTCCACACCCGAGACAGCTTTTCTTAGAGCCTAGTCTCCATTGGTGTTGGACCAGAAGACGCCAAAAGGCGTACAACTCAAAAACAGCGCACTCTCAGAGCATTGAGGGCTCGGGGTGAGCATTAACATTATGAGACCTCCTTTGCCAGAAACAAGATATAAGAATAGGTTTTACCCTTTTAACTGGCACAAAAACTGACACCTTTATTCAAGGCATCATGTTTGCAATAACCACAACACAAGCAGTCAAAATGCAAACAAAAAAGACAACTCTGATAATAATATGCACTGTCCTTGAATTTGATTGGTCCACACCCGAGACAGCTTTTCTTAGAGCCTAGTCTCCATTGGTGTTGGACCAGAAGACGCCAAAAGGCGTACAACTCAAAAACAGCGCACTCTCAGAGCATTGAGGGCTCGGGGTGAGCATTAACATTATGAGACCTCCTTTGCCAGAAACAAGATATAAGAATAGGTTTTACCCTTTTAACTGGCACAAAAACTGACACCTTTATTCAAGGCATCATGTTTGCAATAACCACAACACAAGCAGTCAAAATGCAAACAAAAAAGACAACTCTGATAATAATATGCACTGTCCTTGAATTTGATTGGTCCACACCCGAGACAGCTTTTCTTAGAGCCTAGTCTCCATTGGTGTTGGACCAGAAGACGCCAAAAGGCGTACAACTCAAAAACAGCGCACTCTCAGAGCATTGAGGGCTCGGGGTGAGCATTAACATTATGAGACCTCCTTTGCCAGAAACAAGATATAAGAATAGGTTTTACCCTTTTAACTGGCACAAAAACTGACACCTTTATTCAAGGCATCATGTTTGCAATAACCACAACACAAGCAGTCAAAATGCAAACAAAAAAGACAACTCTGATAATAATATGCACTGTCCTTGAATTTGATTGGTCCACACCCGAGACAGCTTTTCTTAGAGCCTAGTCTCCATTGGTGTTGGACCAGAAGACGCCAAAAGGCGTACAACTCAAAAACAGCGCACTCTCAGAGCATTGAGGGCTCGGGGTGAGCATTAACATTATGAGACCTCCTTTGCCAGAAACAAGATATAAGAATAGGTTTTACCCTTTTAACTGGCACAAAAACTGACACCTTTATTCAAGGCATCATGTTTGCAATAACCACAACACAAGCAGTCAAAATGCAAACAAAAAAGACAACTCTGATAATAATATGCACTGTCCTTGAATTTAATTGGTCCACACCCGAGACAGCTTTTCTTAGAGCCTAGTCTCCATTGGTGTTGGACCAGAAGACGCCAAAAGGCGTACAACTCAAAAACAGCGCACTCTCAGAGCATTGAGGGCTCGGGGTGAGCATTAACATTATGAGACCTCCTTTGCCAGAAACAAGATATAAGAATAGGTTTTACCCTTTTAACTGGCACAAAAACTGACACCTTTATTCAAGGCATCATGTTTGCAATAACCACAACACAAGCAGTCAAAATGCAAACAAAAAAGACAACTCTGATAATAATATGCACTGTCCTTGAATTTGATTGGTCCACACCCGAGACAGCTTTTCTTAGAGCCTAGTCTCCATTGGTGTTGGACCAGAAGACGCCAAAAGGCGTACAACTCAAAAACAGCGCACTCTCAGAGCATTGAGGGCTCGGGGTGAGCATTAACATTATGAGACCTCCTTTGCCAGAAACAAGATATAAGAATAGGTTTTACCCTTTTAACTGGCACAAAAACTGACACCTTTATTCAAGGCATCATGTTTGCAATAACCACAACACAAGCAGTCAAAATGCAAACAAAAAAGACAACTCTGATAATAATATGCACTGTCCTTGAATTTGATTGGTCCACACCCGAGACAGCTTTTCTTAGAGCCTAGTCTCCATTGGTGTTGGACCAGAAGACGCCAAAAGGCGTACAACTCAAAAACAGCGCACTCTCAGAGCATTGAGGGCTCGGGGTGAGCATTAACATTATGAGACCTCCTTTGCCAGAAACAAGATATAAGAATAGGTTTTACCCTTTTAACTGGCACAAAAACTGACACCTTTATTCAAGGCATCATGTTTGCAATAACCACAACACAAGCAGTCAAAATGCAAACAAAAAAGACAACTCTGATAATAATATGCACTGTCCTTGAATTTGATTGGTCCACACCCGAGACAGCTTTTCTTAGAGCCTAGTCTCCATTGGTGTTGGACCAGAAGACGCCAAAAGGCGTACAACTCAAAAACAGCGCACTCTCAGAGCATTGAGGGCTCGGGGTGAGCATTAACATTATGAGACCTCCTTTGCCAGAAACAAGATATAAGAATAGGTTTTACCCTTTTAACTGGCACAAAAACTGACACCTTTATTCAAGGCATCATGTTTGCAATAACCACAACACAAGCAGTCAAAATGCAAACAAAAAAGACAACTCTGATAATAATATGCACTGTCCTTGAATTTGATTGGTCCACACCCGAGACAGCTTTTCTTAGAGCCTAGTCTCCATTGGTGTTGGACCAGAAGACGCCAAAAGGCGTACAACTCAAAAACAGCGCACTCTCAGAGCATTGAGGGCTCGGGGTGAGCATTAACATTATGAGACCTCCTTTGCCAGAAACAAGATATAAGAATAGGTTTTACCCTTTTAACTGGCACAAAAACTGACACCTTTATTCAAGGCATCATGTTTGCAATAACCACAACACAAGCAGTCAAAATGCAAACAAAAAAGACAACTCTGATAATAATATGCACTGTCCTTGAATTTAATTGGTCCACACCCGAGACAGCTTTTCTTAGAGCCTAGTCTCCATTGGTGTTGGACCAGAAGACGCCAAAAGGCGTACAACTCAAAAACAGCGCACTCTCAGAGCATTGAGGGCTCGGGGTGAGCATTAACATTATGAGACCTCCTTTGCCAGAAACAAGATATAAGAATAGGTTTTACCCTTTTAACTGGCACAAAAACTGACACCTTTATTCAAGGCATCATGTTTGCAATAACCACAACACAAGCAGTCAAAATGCAAACAAAAAAGACAACTCTGATAATAATATGCACTGTCCTTGAATTTGATTGGTCCACACCCGAGACAGCTTTTCTTAGAGCCTAGTCTCCATTGGTGTTGGACCAGAAGACGCCAAAAGGCGTACAACTCAAAAACAGCGCACTCTCAGAGCATTGAGGGCTCGGGGTGAGCATTAACATTATGAGACCTCCTTTGCCAGAAACAAGATATAAGAATAGGTTTTACCCTTTTAACTGGCACAAAAACTGACACCTTTATTCAAGGCATCATGTTTGCAATAACCACAACACAAGCAGTCAAAATGCAAACAAAAAAGACAACTCTGATAATAATATGCACTGTCCTTGAATTTGATTGGTCCACACCCGAGACAGCTTTTCTTAGAGCCTAGTCTCCATTGGTGTTGGACCAGAAGACGCCAAAAGGCGTACAACTCAAAAACAGCGCACTCTCAGAGCATTGAGGGCTCGGGGTGAGCATTAACATTATGAGACCTCCTTTGCCAGAAACAAGATATAAGAATAGGTTTTACCCTTTTAACTGGCACAAAAACTGACACCTTTATTCAAGGCATCATGTTTGCAATAACCACAACACAAGCAGTCAAAATGCAAACAAAAAAGACAACTCTGATAATAATATGCACTGTCCTTGAATTTGATTGGTCCACACCCGAGACAGCTTTTCTTAGAGCCTAGTCTCCATTGGTGTTGGACCAGAAGACGCCAAAAGGCGTACAACTCAAAAACAGCGCACTCTCAGAGCATTGAGGGCTCGGGGTGAGCATTAACATTATGAGACCTCCTTTGCCAGAAACAAGATATAAGAATAGGTTTTACCCTTTTAACTGGCACAAAAACTGACACCTTTATTCAAGGCATCATGTTTGCAATAACCACAACACAAGCAGTCAAAATGCAAACAAAAAAGACAACTCTGATAATAATATGCACTGTCCTTGAATTTGATTGGTCCACACCCGAGACAGCTTTTCTTAGAGCCTAGTCTCCATTGGTGTTGGACCAGAAGACGCCAAAAGGCGTACAACTCAAAAACAGCGCACTCTCAGAGCATTGAGGGCTCGGGGTGAGCATTAACATTATGAGACCTCCTTTGCCAGAAACAAGATATAAGAATAGGTTTTACCCTTTTAACTGGCACAAAAACTGACACCTTTATTCAAGGCATCATGTTTGCAATAACCACAACACAAGCAGTCAAAATGCAAACAAAAAAGACAACTCTGATAATAATATGCACTGTCCTTGAATTTAATTGGTCCACACCCGAGACAGCTTTTCTTAGAGCCTAGTCTCCATTGGTGTTGGACCAGAAGACGCCAAAAGGCGTACAACTCAAAAACAGCGCACTCTCAGAGCATTGAGGGCTCGGGGTGAGCATTAACATTATGAGACCTCCTTTGCCAGAAACAAGATATAAGAATAGGTTTTACCCTTTTAACTGGCACAAAAACTGACACCTTTATTCAAGGCATCATGTTTGCAATAACCACAACACAAGCAGTCAAAATGCAAACAAAAAAGACAACTCTGATAATAATATGCACTGTCCTTGAATTTGATTGGTCCACACCCGAGACAGCTTTTCTTAGAGCCTAGTCTCCATTGGTGTTGGACCAGAAGACGCCAAAAGGCGTACAACTCAAAAACAGCGCACTCTCAGAGCATTGAGGGCTCGGGGTGAGCATTAACATTATGAGACCTCCTTTGCCAGAAACAAGATATAAGAATAGGTTTTACCCTTTTAACTGGCACAAAAACTGACACCTTTATTCAAGGCATCATGTTTGCAATAACCACAACACAAGCAGTCAAAATGCAAACAAAAAAGACAACTCTGATAATAATATGCACTGTCCTTGAATTTGATTGGTCCACACCCGAGACAGCTTTTCTTAGAGCCTAGTCTCCATTGGTGTTGGACCAGAAGACGCCAAAAGGCGTACAACTAAAAAACAGCGCACTCTCACAGCATTGAGGGCTCGGGGTGAGCATTAACATTATGAGACCTCCTTTGCCAGAAACAAGATATAAGAATAGGTTTTACCCTTTTAACTGGCACAAAAACTGACACCTTTATTCAAGGCATCATGTTTGCAATAACCACAACACAAGCAGTCAAAATGCAAACAAAAAAGACAACTCTGATAATAATATGCACTGTCCTTGAATTTGATTGGTCCACACCCGAGACAGCTTTTCTTAGAGCCTAGTCTCCATTGGTGTTGGACCAGAAGACGCCAAAAGGCGTACAACTCAAAAACAGCGCACTCTCAGAGCATTGAGGGCTCGGGGTGAGCATTAACATTATGAGACCTCCTTTGCCAGAAACAAGATATAAGAATAGGTTTTACCCTTTTAACTGGCACAAAAACTGACACCTTTATTCAAGGCATCATGTTTGCAATAACCACAACACAAGCAGTCAAAATGCAAACAAAAAAGACAACTCTGATAATAATATGCACTGTCCTTGAATTTGATTGGTCCACACCCGAGACAGCTTTTCTTAGAGCCTAGTCTCCATTGGTGTTGGACCAGAAGACGCCAAAAGGCGTACAACTCAAAAACAGCGCACTCTCAGAGCATTGAGGGCTCGGGGTGAGCATTAACATTATGAGACCTCCTTTGCCAGAAACAAGATATAAGAATAGGTTTTACCCTTTTAACTGGCACAAAAACTGACACCTTTATTCAAGGCATCATGTTTGCAATAACCACAACACAAGCAGTCAAAATGCAAACAAAAAAGACAACTCTGATAATAATATGCACTGTCCTTGAATTTGATTGGTCCACACCCGAGACAGCTTTTCTTAGAGCCTAGTCTCCATTGGTGTTGGACCAGAAGACGCCAAAAGGCGTACAACTCAAAAACAGCGCACTCTCAGAGCATTGAGGGCTCGGGGTGAGCATTAACATTATGAGACCTCCTTTGCCAGAAACAAGATATAAGAATAGGTTTTACCCTTTTAACTGGCACAAAAACTGACACCTTTATTCAAGGCATCATGTTTGCAATAACCACAACACAAGCAGTCAAAATGCAAACAAAAAAGACAACTCTGATAATAATATGCACTGTCCTTGAATTTGATTGGTCCACACCCGAGACAGCTTTTCTTAGAGCCTAGTCTCCATTGGTGTTGGACCAGAAGACGCCAAAAGGCGTACAACTCAAAAACAGCGCACTCTCAGAGCATTGAGGGCTCGGGGTGAGCATTAACATTATGAGACCTCCTTTGCCAGAAACAAGATATAAGAATAGGTTTTACCCTTTTAACTGGCACAAAAACTGACACCTTTATTCAAGGCATCATGTTTGCAATAACCACAACACAAGCAGTCAAAATGCAAACAAAAAAGACAACTCTGATAATAATATGCACTGTCCTTGAATTTGATTGGTCCACACCCGAGACAGCTTTTCTTAGAGCCTAGTCTCCATTGGTGTTGGACCAGAAGACGCCAAAAGGCGTACAACTCAAAAACAGCGCACTCTCAGAGCATTGAGGGCTCGGGGTGAGCATTAACATTATGAGACCTCCTTTGCCAGAAACAAGATATAAGAATAGGTTTTACCCTTTTAACTGGCACAAAAACTGACACCTTTATTCAAGGCATCATGTTTGCAATAACCACAACACAAGCAGTCAAAATGCAAACAAAAGTGTCACGTTGACAAAAGACAAATAATTCACTACTTCAGCCCACCGGTGTGTTGAAGAGTTAATCCACATTTACAGTTTGAGTACGACGTTTCGCTGGTAAATACTTCCAGCATCATCGGGCAATTCGCCAGAATGGTAAAGCCCTCACTTGCTCCCGGTTTTATATAGAGCAGCAGGGTGACGTCATCACTTAACTCATCAGGTGCAGTGATTAGAGGCGGAGGGGGGGTAATGTAATTATATAATCGATTAGTAATCAGTCATTGGTTATGATTAGTAATGAGTTGTAGATTAGTAATTCTTTAAATCAAAATGTAATGTGTATTATTTAATAATACGCTTCCAGGCCGCACTAAGCCGGTAGCTGTCAGAGCGATTAAAGTTATTCTTGTTCCTCTCAATTTCAATGGATTCTCTAATTAGTCTTTGCCAGTAATAATTAGTTTTACACACCACTGCAACATTGTCAAAATCAATTGAGTGTCCTTGTTGACAAGCATGTTCTGCCACTGCCGACAGTTGTGTTTGAGATAATTTAATATTTCTCTGATGTTCTTTTAGTCTTACGCTGATGTTACGTCCCGTCTGCCCAATGTAGCAGCTGCCACATGAACAATTAATCCGATATACACCTTCTGTTGATAGTTTAGGTAATGTGTCTTTAGTGCAAGATACTAGTTTTTGAATTTTGTGTACTGTACCAAATCTTACTGTAATGTTTTGCTTTTGCAAAACGCGGGCTAATTTGTCAGTTACTCCTGAGATATATGGAATTTTTATTGTTTTAACAATCTGGTCGCTTTCAGTAGTATTGCTTTGCGATCGTGATTTGGCATTCAGTGCTCTGTTAATTTGAGCATTATTGTAGCCATTCTGTCGTAGTGCGTCTTTAACGTGTTTAATCTCTCTCACTAGACTCTCACCATTTGACACTGTTTTCGCCCGATGTACGAGCGTCTTGATAAGAGAGGATTTTTGAGCTGGATGATGATGTGATTCTGCATTCAGATAGGCATCAGTGTGCGTTTGCTTTCTGTAAACGCTGTGTGTTATTTTACCGTTTAGGCCATGTCCAAGCAAAATATCTAGGAATGGGAGTGTGTTATTCACCTCCATTTCCATGGTGAACTGGATGGCCGGGTTTTGTGCATTGAGATGATTTAGAAAATCATTAAGTGTATCTTTACCATGTGGCCAGACAACCAAAGTGTCATCCACATACCTAAACCAAAAGGATGGTTTTAATGTGCTCGAGGCAAGTGCTCTTATTTCAAAGTTTTCCATGTACAAATTTGCTATAGCAGGGGATAAAGGAGAACCCATTGCTGCTCCTTCCTTTTGTTTAAAGAAATCCCCTCTCCATAAGAAGTAAGTGTTATTTAAACAATGGCCAGCAAGTTTCAGAATATCTTTTTGTAAACCGGTATTCTTTACTAGTGTATCAAGTAATTTAAGCGATTCGTCCACTGGAACCTTAGTGAATAGAGAAATCACATCAAAACTTACCAGAATATCATCAGGAGTAAGTTTAATATCTTTAATCACATTCACAAGATGTTCTGAATTTGTTATGAATGAAGATGTCTTACCGATGTAGGGCTGTATTTGTTTGGTTATATATTTTGCTAATTGATATGTGGCAGAGCCAATTGTACTGACTATGGGTCGTAATGGGATGCCGATTTTATGAATCTTTGGTAGCCCATAGAGCAGGGGTCGGGAACCTTTTTGACTAAGAGAGCCATGAAAGCAAAAAATTTGGAAATTTATTTCAGTGAGAGCCATATAATATATTTTAAAAGTGAATTCAACTAAATGTCAGTATAATAAGCCTCTGAATTTATTCTTTTAAATAATGTTGTTATAACACTCACCATTAATGCGACTTCTGGTGCTGCATGGATTTGCTGATGTCTTTGTAGTCGGGTTGGTACTTGGTGAGGTTAAGCTTCATGCAAGCGTTGAGGCTTTCATCCGTTAAACGTGATCGTTGGTTGGACTTGATGTTTTTAAGATGTGAGAATGACTGCTCACATGCATACGTAGATCCAAACATGGTCAATACAGCAATACTCACACGCTGCAGTGTGTGGTATGTGACAGGAAGCGCGTTCCAAGTTTTGAGAATCAGCTGGTCTTCGGGTTGGAGTTTTTTCATTTCTGTCCACATGTGCTTGCTCGCCAACTCCGCTTTCTGTCGTGTGATTCTTTCCAAATCTTCATTCAGTGACTTGAACTTATTCACCCACATGTCTGAGGCCTTCAGGTCAGCCACTTCTGCTTCAAAATCTCTGACGGAGACACCAGGGATGTAATTCAGGTCGGCTGTGTTCAGTGAACACTCGTTTGGATGGGTGATGAACTTAAAAAGACGAGTGTGCTCACGAAATTCTCCAAAGCGTGCTTTGAAGGACTGTAGGAGACTGGATGTGCAGCCAGCTAGCTGGTGGAGATCAAGGTTTTGAATGGGCTCACTTGCTGTGCATGCATCTTTAAATTGGCTCAGTTTTTCAAAATGTAGTAAACGACCTGTTTCAAGATCCGTGATGAAAAGCTCCAGCTTGTTTTCAAAAGCAAATACAGCTTGTTGAAGGGATAACACTGTATTTCCAATGCCTTGCATTTTCACGTTGAGCTGGTTCAGATGTTCAGTCAGATCTACGAGATAGTAAAACTTGAGGAGCCACTCGGTGTCGGCTAGCTCAGGATGCCCGACGCCTTTCATTTCAAGGAAAGTCCGGATTTCGTTCAGGCAAGCCGCAAAACGGCTAAGCACCTTCCCTCTTGACAACCAACGCACATTGCTGTGCAAAAGCAGACCAGGATAGTTATTTACAACTTCATCCAGCAGTGTTTTAAACTGGCGATCATTTAAGGCTCGGGCAACAATAAAGTTGATCACACGAATGACCAGCGACATCACTTCGCCAAACTGCCTGTCACACATCTGAGCACAAAGTGCCTCCTGGTGTATAATGCAATGGAAACTTAGGATGGGTCTATTTTCATGTTCACGGAGAAGCGCCACAAATCCTTTGTTTTTCCCCACCATACACGGAGCACCATCAGTACACACTGAGAGAAGTTTATCCATAGGTAGACTTTTTTCTTGAGCAAACTCCATGAAAGACTTGAATAAATCCTCACCTCTTGTGGACCCTTTTAATGGCAGAACAGCAAGACTTTCTTCGCGCAGTGTGTCACCAACAGCATATCTTGCAATCACGCTGAACTGCGACAAATGGCTCACGTCTGTTGACTCATCCAAAGCCAGAGAAAAGAACGGCGCTGCATTTATGTCCTTCACTTGCGTTTCCTCCACTTTGTTTGCCATCACGATGGTACGATCATGAACAGTTCTTGCCGACAGAGGCATGTCTTGTATCCGTTTGATTATCTTGTCTTTGTTCGGAAGATCATCAAAAAGTTCATTGGCTACATCCAGCATGAACGTTTTAGCATACTCGCCATCTGTGAATGGTTTTCCGTTCCTCACTATTGCTAAAGAACCAGCAAAGGTAGCCGAATTATAGTCACCTTGCCGGGTCCATACGCGGAGTTGCTGCTGGCTAGCTTGCACCCTGCTCAGAAGCTCTTGGCACGCTTTCTTTCTGCTGTCTCCCGCAGGGTATTTTGATGCAAAGGTAGCGTGGCGCGTGTCGAAGTGCCGCTTTACATTCGACCGTTTCAACGATGTAATTTTGTCATTGCAAATTAGACACACCGCAGAACCCGCTCTCTCCACAAAGGCGAATTCTTCGGTCCATTCGTCCTGAAATGTACGATACTCGTCGTCTTTTTTTCTTTTCGCCATCTTCTTCGTCGAAGGGTTAGCTTTGAGCTAATGACCGAGCAGACGCAGTCTCAGACTGATTCAAAAGGGGGCGTTTACCTGTTTTACCCAGCAACGGCAAACGTAGGCCAGTATCATCCAATTAAAATAATGGACAATTGCTCCTGCAGCCCTGAACAGGACATGCGCAGTGAAAAATCGATGGATGGATTAAAACAAGTGAGAATATTTTGTTTTATCTGCGAGCCATATGCAATCATCAAAAGAGCCACATCTGGCTCGCGAGCCATAGGTTCCCGACCCCTGCCATAGAGTCTAGGTGGTTTTGAGGCCCTTGGCTTAATTTGGTATTGCTCATTTTTAGGGATTAATGAATTTGCAATTATTGCAGTGGTCTTACGTTCTAAAGTATTAGTTGGATCTCGTTTAATTTTAATGTAGGTACTTTCCTCTAGTAAATTTCTAATTTTATTATCATAATCGGCTCGTGACATCACTACAGTAGTGCGGCCTTTATCAGCTGCTAGGATTTGGATATCCTTATTTACACGCAGCTCTCTTAAGTCTTTTGCCTCGTTAGAGCTAATATTTACTTTTGGAACTTTGCTATTCTCAATTATTTTTGCAACCTCATGTCTAGTCATCTCTGCCTCATAATGTGGAAGGAGTCTAACTGCTGATTCTACCTCAGCAATTATCTCATCCACTGGAATTGTGCGTGGGGTAACGGCAAAGTTAAGGCCTTTAGAAAGGACAGAGACCATGTCACCGGTTAATACAGTGTTGGTCAAGTTCAGTACAGTTTTGTTTTTACATTTTTGATTTTCAGTAGGGATTTGTTTATTATGTAGTCTAGAAAATTTATTAATTTGGTTAGTTTTTGTTAGTTTAAACACATTATCAGCCGATTGTTGTGTTATGTTATCGATTATATTCCAATAATGCATAGATACACTATTGCTTATATCTAAGTGTAACTGCTTTAGCGATTCCGAAATGTAAGATAATTCACTCCTATTGTGCTGTATTCTCTCTATTATTAATAATTCGCTAGCTTTGTGTAGTATTTGGTTAGCTTTAGAAGACTTTATGTGATGTGTTATTTTAACTGCGTTTGGTATTACCTTTGAATCTCTGCACCTTTTGAGGAACGCCAGTGAAGATATCAATTTCATCCGCTTAATGCGAAGCTTCTCCAATTTTCTGGTTTTAAGAAAAGTATCCTCCCCATAGAGGTTAGTCAGTTTAACACGTAGGCTTTCGCGACCAATATTATTCATAGTAAAGGTTTTTGGGTTAGATCGCGTTTATTTATAAATGTGTCGTAACCCTCCACCACCCGACACGGCCAATCAGCAAAAAAAAGTGTCACGTTGACAAAAGACAAATAATTCACTACTTCAGCCCACCGGTGTGTTGAAGAGTTAATCCACATTTACAGTTTGAGTACGACGTTTCGCTGGTAAATACTTCCAGCATCATCGGGCAATTCGCCAGAATGGTAAAGCCCTCACTTGCTCCCGGTTTTATATAGAGCAGCAGGGTGACGTCATCACTTAACTCATCAGGTGCAGTGATTAGAGGCGGAGGGGGGGTAATGTAATTATATAATCGATTAGTAATCAGTCATTGGTTATGATTAGTAATGAGTTGTAGATTAGTAATTCTTTAAATCAAAATGTAATGTGTATTATTTAATAATACGCTTCCAGGCCGCACTAAGCCGGTAGCTGTCAGAGCGATTAAAGTTATTCTTGTTCCTCTCAATTTCAATGGATTCTCTAATTAGTCTTTGCCAGTAATAATTAGTTTTACACACCACTGCAACATTGTCAAAATCAATTGAGTGTCCTTGTTGACAAGCATGTTCTGCCACTGCCGACAGTTGTGTTTGAGATAATTTAATATTTCTCTGATGTTCTTTTAGTCTTACGCTGATGTTACGTCCCGTCTGCCCAATGTAGCAGCTGCCACATGAACAATTAATCCGATATACACCTTCTGTTGATAGTTTAGGTAATGTGTCTTTAGTGCAAGATACTAGTTTTTGAATTTTGTGTACTGTACCAAATCTTACTGTAATGTTTTGCTTTTGCAAAACGCGGGCTAATTTGTCAGTTACTCCTGAGATATATGGAATTTTTTTTGTTTTAACAATCTGGTCGCTTTCAGTAGTATTGCTTTGCGATCGTGATTTGGCATTCAGTGCTCTGTTAATTTGAGCATTATTGTAGCCATTCTGTCGTAGTGCGTCTTTAACGTGTTTAATCTCTCTCACTAGACTCTCACCATCTGACACTGTTTTCGCCCGATGTACGAGCGTCTTGATAAGAGAGGATTTTTGAGCTGGATGATGATGTGATTCTGCATTCAGATAGGCATCAGTGTGCGTTTGCTTTCTGTAAACGCTGTGTTATTTTACCGTTTAGGCCTTGTCCAAGCAAAATATCTAGGAATGGGAGTGTGTTATTCACCTCCATTTCCATGGTGAACTGGATGGCCGGGTTTTGTTCATTGAGATGATTTAGAAAATCATTAAGTGTATTTTATCATTAGCCCAGTGAGTACCGTTATTTTATCACTGGCCCGGTCAGTACCGTTATTTTATCATTAGCCCAGTGAGTACCGTTATTTTATCATTAGCCCAGTGAGTACCGTTATTTTATCATTAGCCCAGTCAGTACCGTTATTTTATCATTGGCCCAGTGAGTACCGTTATTTTATCATTAGCCTAGTGAGTACCGTTATTTTATCATTAATCCAGTGAGTACCGTTATTTTATCATTAGCCCAGTGAGTACCGTTATTTTATCATTAGCCCAGTCAGTACCGTTATTTTATTCATAATAAAGGTTTTTGGGTTAGATCGCGTTTATTTATAAATGTGTCGTAACCCTCCACCACCCGACACGGCCAATGAGCAAAAAAGTGTCACGTTGACAAAAGACAATTCACTACTTTAGCCCACCGGTGCGTTGAAGAGTGAATCCACATTTACAGTTTGAGTAGGACGTTTCGCTGGTAAATAAACAAAAGGAAGGAGCAGCAATGGGTTCTCCTTTATCCCCTTCTATAGCAAATTTGTACATGGAAAACTTTGAAATAAGAGCACTTGCCTCGAGCACATTAAAACCATCCTTTTGGTTTAGATATGTGGATGACACTTTGGTTGTCTGGCCACATGGTAAAGATACTCTTAATGATTTTCTAAATCATCTCAATGCACAAAACCCGGCCATACAGTTCACCATGGAAATGGAGGTGAATAACACACTCCCATTCCTAGATATTTTGCTTGCACATGGCCTAAACGGTAAAATAACACACAGCGTTTACAGAAAGCAAACGCACACTGATGCCTATCTGAATGCAGAATCACATCATCATCCAGCTCAGAAACCTCATACATCGGGCTAAAACAGTGTCAGATGGTGAGAGTCTAGTGAGAGAGATTAAACACGTTAAAGACGCACTACGACAGAATGGCTACAATAATGCTCAAATTAACAGAGCACTGAATGCCATATCACGATTGCAAAGCAATACTGCTGAAAGCGACCAGATTGTAAAAACAATAAAAATTCCATATATCTAAGGAGTAACTGACAAATTAGCCCGTGTTTTGCAAAAAACAAAACATTACAGTAAGATTTGGTACAGTACACAAAATTCAAAAATTAGTATCTTGCACTAAAGACGCATTACCTAAATTATCAACAGAAGGTGTACATCGGATTAATTGTTTATGTGGCAGCTGCTACATTGGACAGACGGGACGTAACATCCGCGTAAGACTAAAATAACATCAGAGAAATATTAAATTATCTTAACACAACTGTCGGCAATGGCAGAACATGCTTGTCAACAAGGACACTCAATTGATTTTGTTGTTATATTCTGTTTTGTCCATGATGACAGTGGCATTGCCCTTGTCGGCTGAGAGGACGACAATATCACTTTTTTTTAATTGAGATAATTCAAAACGTTCGTCTTTGCTGATGTTGCTGGGTGGCAACTTAGTGTTTTTGAGGGTTGCAGCGATTTCAGATCTTGCTACGTCTGCAGAGATGTGACTCAAGCCCTTGAGTGCAACGTCGACATGGGCAATGATATCATTAACCAGTAAGTGTCTCGGTGTGACAGCAAAGTTTAGACCTTTAGCTAAAACGGATTTCAGACCATCAGAAATGTTACATACACCAAGCCATCAGATTTACCATGGAGGTCGAAAAAGATGGCAAACTACCCTTTTTGGATGTCTTAATTAAAAGAAGACATGATGGTTCAATGAGCCACTCTGTCTACAGGAAAGCTACCCATACAGATGCTTACTTGAAACCGGATTCCCACCACCATCCATCCCAGAAGAACTCCCTCATCAAGACTCTATACCATAGAGCCCAATGCATTTCCGACCAGGAACACATTACCAGTGAACTCAAGCACGTACACCAGGCTCTCAGGGCTAATGGATACTCCGACTACACAATTTGCAAAGCCATCACTCCAGTCATGAAGAAGGATCCTCTTGTGGAGCCACTCAAAATCATCACCTTACCCTACATTGCAGGGGTCACGTAAAATATCTCCAAAATCCTGAATAAACACAAGATCCAGGTCTGATTCAACACAGTACATAAAATCCGTGATCTAGTTCCATCTGTAAAAGATGCTGTTCCAGACATACAGTACCCGGGCGTTTACAAACTAAAGTGCCTCTGTGGTAGCAGCTACATTGGAGAAACCAAACGACATATCTCGGACCGCATCCGCGAACATAAAGCAGACTTGAAACACGGTAGAACGAACTCCTCTGCCGTGGCAGAACACTGTTATAATTCAGTGGGCTCACATGACATTGACTTCTCCAAGACGGAGGTTCTTTGCAAACCAACCGGCTACCATAAGAGATTCGTTCATGAGGCCATTCACATATACAAGCACAGAGACAATTTCAACCGAGAAGATGGATTCTGGCTTAGTAACCATTGGAAAGATGTTTTAAACCATTTCCGTTCTTAATTAATTGTATTTTACGATGACCTTCAGACCGCAGCTCTTTCGCTGGCATTGACTCTTAATACCTCTCACACCACGGTTAATGGTATGGTTTACAACATGGAGTATAACAGCGCCTCGCAGCTGTCTCTCTCCCCCTCCTCTGTTCCGACCGTGGATGAACTCGTCCATCTGAACGGGACCCGTAGCTATCCGTGTTGCTAAAGCTGAGGGTAAGAATCCACCCATTTTTTCGCCATATAGCATTGTGATATATAACGACTTATTGTTGGTGGCTTAGCTGATTGGAGAATATAGAGTATATTGATAACATTGAGGTAATTTATATTTTAGTTTTTTATTGGTTCACTATGTAGTATTCATTATATATTGTATTGTATACCCAGTTACTGTGAATAGCTCAGATGTGTAGGCCTTGACTTCAACATAGCCATTTCTGTGACCAGTCACAAGCTAATCACTCAGTTATTTCAATGATAAATTCGCCTAGTTATTTCAATGCTAAATTCTCCTGTTTGATTTGTACTAGGTGCCTTGGTGAATGTATATGCTCTGACTTTAACATAGCTATTTCTGTGACCAGTTACAAGCTAATCACTCAGCTATTTCAATGCTAAATTCTATGCTAATTCCTTTGTCAAGGGGTGCCTCTGCGGATGTGTATACTTTAACTTAGCTATTTCAATGCTAAATTCTATGCTAATTCCTTTGTCAAGGGGTGCCTTTGTGGATGTGTATTCTTTAACTTTAACATAGCCATTTCTGTGACCAGTCACAAGCTAATCACTCAGCCATTTCAATGCTAAATTATATGCTAATTCCTTTGTCAAAGCGCTTTGTTTCTTCTCACACAGCTTAAAAAAGCATGACTTTTTCACTCCAGCGCTGTCCTCCAGACAGTCTCGTCCCTTCATCTGATGAAGGCCGCTTGTGTTGTGGCCGAAACGTCGTGAGAATATTATTGTGTTATTTTATTTTATCAATTTATTATTTTATTCTCATTCTACGTGACTTTACCGAAAGAACCAAAGAAGATGAATCCTTGCAGTCACGAAAGCTGTAAATCGGAAGTTATTGTTGTTGGTTTGTATTACCATTGAGGTCAGTTCTCTCCTGCGCCAAACTAATATAAACTGACTGGGAGCATGTTCTGGATAAATGAGTTGGGTTTTAGATTAAGGAGACATTTTCATGAAGTAAGGCTCCCGTACCATGATTTCACAGTGCGCCGTGACGTTGCAGCACTGGCGATGGAGCAATGTAGATTACCTGTTGATCCATCCATTGAGTTTCTATCGTCACGGACATTGAATCCAGTCTATTGATTCCCTCTACAATGAACCACGTAATCTGCCGGCAAACAACGATGTACATAAAATGTATTGCTTGCTAAAAACAAAGATCATTATAATCGGAATTACAAGTCAAGCTTATTCTAAATCACATTCTTGTCTTAAAAATATCTTAATATTAGAGAAAAATCCACTATATACACACACACACAAGTACTGTTCACACACGCTCATTAGATTTTTGTCATGGTCCATTCTAAAAGCTTGCGACGGCTGCGGAATGCGCGCCTATTGAGGCCGTCCAGTCTCCTCGCTGTCGATTCCGCACGTAGTCTGGCAGCTTTCTCTGTGTGCCCACTTAAAACTTCTTCCCACCGATGTTTACGTAGCATCGTGCTCACATCGGCCTCTGTAGGACATTCTCATCAACACAGCTGGGCCCGCTGTAGTCGCCGCATTTAATTTCCTCGACAAGACGCGTTGGTTGGGCCACCTCTAGCCCAACCAGTCAGCAGCCAACGCCTGCACTGAAAGGGTTAAAGAACTCCATATCACAATACTTGAGGTGGAGACGTTTGGATAGTGCTTTAATAATGTAATCATTGAACAGAGAGCTGATGGGTTTTTTTAACGAAATAAATATCTGGGAATAATTAGTGGGTGGTTTTGCCAAAAGTTTTTAAGTTGGCGTTTTGAGTTGTTAAAAACAGCCGAGTATTGCCCAGACCACAAGGTTGACAAAAAGACATGCACTTTTGCGCAAAGTATAAACGCAGAACGGCGCCCCAGATGACAGCCCCGCGGTCTGTGCCGTGTTCCTTTTCCCCCCGCCATCGTCGGCCCTCTCGCACCCTCAATGTTTGCCCACCACCATCGCTCCCCCACCACCCCTACCACCCCCACCGTCGTACTACAAGTCTCGCTACAGCCCCCCCACCCCCCCCCCCCCCCACCGACTTCTCTAAGTAAAACGACTCCAACCCACTTTGAAGATGTTGCTTGCATGTGCTGGTCAGGGCAGCCGCCCCGGGGACTTTGGGAGTGGGTGGATAAGTGGCCACAGGGACTGTGACGGTTTGTTCTGTGTCGAGTTCCCCCCCAGCGCCCCCGCCCCCGGACGACGCGCGATCGGTTCGATCCACCCGCATTGGGATGTTAAGTCGTCTCTCGAGCTCACACATTGTCTTCAACATTAAAACGATCGGCGTCTTCTCGACGTGAAGCAGTCACTGCCGTGTTCGGAGTGGCAGGGTGGCAGCGCAGTTGGACGTACGTCAAACTTCTTTCGTGCCGTACGTAGGCAACTGTGCTCATCAGAAGTGGGGGGAAATTTGCGGCATTTGTGCCTCGCGGCAAAAATGGACCGAGGTTTTAATCCTGCAGTCCGGGAATCGGCATCTGTGTTCGGATGGCAGAAATGTATTTGTGCCGAGCTGTGGTACAGGTATTGTGGTGAACCTTATGGCAGTTTACTGCACCGTTTTAATAGACCTAGGCTGAGAAATTCGTCCAGGTTTGGCTGTGCTCGTTGTGGGGGTTAGAAATAGCCACTTGCAGTAGCCTAAGGCTTCTCACAGAATCACAGTTGCAGCGCTGTTTAGAACGCATCAGGGGTGATCTGTAGAACCTTCTTCTCCAGTAAAGGATTTAGGAACGTGTGGAAATGTCTCCGCGGAGTTGGATTGACGTGCATACCGATGAAGATCGACCGTCGGTGACTGTTAAGCCCTGTAGTGAGCGTCTACAGGAGGCTTCACTCTCAGCAGCGCTGAACCTGCGTGTAGCCAAAGCCTGGCCAACACCTCGTGAGTGCTTGCTGCGGGCTCTCGCTCGGGCCACACGATGGATGCTTCCTTGGCACCTTAGCACTGTGTCTCTAACGGCTGGTTATTTGCAGATAAGGCGGTGAGTTGAAGCCCACAGATGCGTCACCTTTTTGACCGTCAGGTGTATCGCAACCAGGCAGTTCGAGCAATAAACGTGCACAGCTGTTAATATTGACTATAAACACGTGTTGTATTGAAATAAATATTATAGACTGGAGGAACCATGTTTGTATGATGCCATTACGCACACAGTGTGATTCAAATTATTCTCATGCGGTTACAATCCCGCACCTACATTTATGTTATTCAAAACTTTAGCAGCTTATAGTATTTATTTTAATACCGTTACAATGGATAGGTTGACGTTTATAGGTTGCAGTGTTCACACTGTTAGAGCTTATTATGTGAGAGTTAACAGCGTCAGAGTTGAGCAAAGCATCGATCAAGGGCATCAATCGGATGCGTTTGATCAGAGTCTTTGATCAAAGACGTTATCCCATCACGGAACACCACCTTCCTGCGAGGGTGACGCACCCAATTCTGATTCCTGCTATTTGTGGCCGGGCACTACTTTTGCGGGACCCCACACGTCTTTGGAAATAATTGCGATGATCATGTCTGAGCTGAGATGTGAGCGACTAAAGTTTACTTTGTTTCAACATTACTGCGTTTAGGTTCGTGACAGCGGGGCTAAACGAATGCTATTCAAGAGTAAATTGTTTAATGACAGAAATTGTAATCATTTGGGCTGCCCGTGCAGAACAAGTCACCTTCCTTGTCTAGACGCATTCTAAACACAACACTGTCCTTAAATATATTGTTAAAATAACGTCTACACCCGATTCAACATGCAGCTCCACATCGGCCATGGGAAACCCACAGCACGCCCGGAGACAGGAGACCACGAGGGAGACGGCCTCAACTTGAACAGAAAGTTGACAAACTCACGGATGCCATCACCCAGCTGCTGCAACGCCTGTCAGAAGAGATGCTGTGTCCCGCGGCACCATCCAGGCGAGGAAAGAAAGAGCAGAGCCAGAATCGGAAGCCGCCACCCGCAAAACAGCAGCAGTAGATAGTGAGATTCTAATAGGACCACATTGTTACTTATTTTGATGCTAATCTAAACCACGCACCTCACAGGATGCATTTACGACTCCCAATGCACATCTACATATAACATACACTCTAGCTCAGTGTAATTCTAATACTACCATAGTGTTATTCTAATAATTTTCAATCGATCCTAATCTCGCACCCCACAGTTCGCATATCCGACCCCTGGTTCGCAAGGCCAAATGGCATACATACATACATACTACGTACATACGAGCACAGTTCACATGCACGTACACTATACATACATATTAGCAAAGTGCAATTCTAATATGACCACGGTGTAATTCTAATACTTCTGTAGGGTAGTAGTTAGTAACGTCATGTCACGCTCGCCCTCCGGTATGATGACGTCACGTATGGTGACATCATGCACAGGGGGCGGGACGGTGACATCATGTCCCCCTGGGATATTTAGGTTGGGACCCGTGACGTGTCCGAGGTCGTTGCGGGGAGCCAGGAACGTGTGAAGTTGCAAGTTGGGACCCAGGGTAGGGGGAAATTAGCACCAGGCTCGGGGAGCCTGTGGGTGTGCTAGGGACCTCCCCGGTGTCCTTCCCCTGGGGTGTGGAGTGTAAGCGGTAGTGGGCAGTACACGGAGTCGTGTGCGAAGATAAGTCTTTAATAAAACAACTGGCGCAAGCCCCTACGCGAAGATCTGCCCCCGAGCCGTCATTGACGCCTCAACAACTGGTGTCAGAAGTAAAACCTGTTAAGAAGACGACGACTTACCGAGACGTCTTCGATGGAGGAGGACGGCGAGGGAAGGTTCCCCACGTGGCCCCGGGGGTTTGCGGCCCGGTTACCCACTGCCTGGCGGCGTACAGCGGGTCGGGGGCTGCGTCTCCACGCTGCCGCCGCCACCTGGGTGAGAGCGCCGCGCAGCACAGCGCCGCCCCACCGATTATTTTTCTTTTATTATTTTGCTTGGGGCGGCTGCACTGCTCACCGAGCTCCAAGCTGGAGGAGCCAGTCGAACGAGTCGGGATGCCGGGGCCGCGGGGAGACGGCTCCGTTGCCGCTGTTCCCGTGCGCGCGGGAAACCCAAGAAACGCTGCGCGAGTGGCCGCCATTCGCGGCCAGGCAGGACGGAGTTCCCGCCAAGTTCGCACTTCCCGCCAATAACATGTTGCTGCCAATAACATGTTCCCGCCATTTTCTACACCGGCGGGAGGGGATCTCCGGCCATCTTGGTGACGCCCCCGTCTTCTGTTCGAGTGCGGGAGGCCGGTTCGGGTCGCAAGAGGATGCCACGCTCACCATCCAAGATCTTTCACGGTGTTAAAGTCTCCACCCTGGCGTCCTCTGCTCCTCACAGCCTCACAGGCGAGTCGTGACATGACAATTAGCACCCGGCCCTAAAACAAAAAAAATAACTTCACCCATCTCGCGTGCGCCGGGTTGCGATTGCGCGTGTGTTTTGTTTTTACCTCGCTGGGTTGCGGAGCGTGTTAGTCAGGTTGTGTGCGTGGCGAATTGACGCGGCGTCCGTGCGGGTGTCTGCTTTGTAACAGTGGTTGTTGTTAATTACGGCGTCGGGATCGTTATCTTCAGGGGGCAGTTAATGATTAATTCGTTGTCGGGTGTCCCGAGCTCCATTAACATCCTGTGGGTTGCCGTGTTAACGACTCGCGTTGTTACATCGTTTTTGTTGTTGCGGAGTCGCGATTGTTATTGTGTATACTGTATGGAGCTTCGCTCGTGATTGTTCATGTGTGACTGGGAGAAATTTTGATCGTCATTGTTGCCAAGGTACAGGCCATATGGAGCTTTGTTCGTGATTGTTATCAATTTATAGACTTATGGATCCTTGCTCGAGAGTGTTAACAGTGTATGGACTGTTGGGTACTTGCTTGTGATTATTTACTATGTACGGATTGTCTGGAGCATTGCTTGTGTGTGTTGCCATGTGCGGACTGGATGGAGCATTGCTCCAAATGATTGACAATGTACGGACTGCGTATACTGTATATACTGCATGTACTGTATTGCACGACATCGTCGATTATTTGGACCATTCGGGATTGGATTGATTCATGGGGGGATCTTAATTTAAAACATTTGTATGTGTTGTGATGTTGTGAAATTGCGATTGTGGGTGGAATGACTGAGTGTTGCGTGGTTCTTGAGTTTTGTGCCGAAGCCCCGTGGAAATCCCATGGTTGCGGTTGTGTGGGATTTTTGAAATATACATGACCGGTGCGGTTCGAACTCGCTGGTGGGTTCGAGGGTGCCCCTTGAGTTCTGTGTGGATCAGGGGTGCGTTGGGCTGTGGATTGCCTCCAGATGGCATCGCTCTCTCCGCTCGATTGTGTACAGCCGAATGCTGCAATGCGAGTCTTGGAGAGAAACGCGCTTTAAAATTCCCCCCGATACGGCTGACACGTGAAACTGCTCCAATGTAACACCGCGTCGGAAAGGCGGCGGGGTGGTGACGTGGTATTCCCCCCCGATATGGCCGACGCGTGCAACTGGTTGTGACGCCACATTGAAAAGGTTGTGGGGTGGTAACATGGAAATTCCTCCCGATATGGCCAACGCGCGCGGTTTTAGGATGGTAGCTAACAGGTGACATGTAATGTCTGTGGTGGTCCTCAGTGAGGGCTGCTGGGACGCAAGCGCGGGAAACCACGGAGATGCGGTTCGCGCGTGTGGACGCCATTTCTGGGCAAGAGCAGGCATATTTTTTTTGTGTCATGTCGATTTTATATATATATTTTTAAAATGTAGATACTGGAGCAACCCTGAAGTGCGACTTCTTTGCCCGGTACATGGGTCGACCCTGAAGTACGACTTCTCGACCCAGGACGTAAACAGACGTCCGGAATATTAATTGGTGTGTCTAGATGGGTGCTAGACATGTTGGTCTTCGCCTTCTCACCACCTGACGGATGGGACGGTGGCAGGGTGGTGTGGAACCCTGCCGTCCAAGGGGTGATTGTGTGATTTTGGTTCGATTACCGGTGTTGGTTATGCATCCAACGCGTCGGAATCTGTATATTTTAGTTTTCTTTTCTCCCGCCGGGCGGTATACAATCATCTCCACTAATCTGGGGCCGGGTGGCTGTCGTGTCTGACATGCTGAGGCGCGTTTTATGGTGCTGTGCCTCAGGAGGTTGGGTTCTCCTTTTCGTCACAGATTTCCGGCGCCTGCCACGCTTGGAGTCACCGGTCGTGCTGACCGGATGTGGACTTGAAGGGGGAGTGGAGCGCCTGTTCGTCACTCCTGCTCTACCTGTTGTTCTCCAAAGTTGGACTTGAGCCATGCAGATGGACCGGCCACACGGACACGCTCTAAGACTCCGCGGTTTTCTGATTGATGTGTGTCTGCCCGTTCTTGCGTGTCGGTTACCATTGTTGTCACATTAATGTCCATCTATCCGGGTTGCCGGGGCTCCATTTTCGTAATGGTTGCAGCCGGATCGGCTGATTTTTTTTCACGGGGGGGTATGATGTAGAGTAGTAGTTAGTGATGTCATGTCACGCTCGCCCCCCGGTACGATGACGTCACGTATGGTGACGTCAAGGACAGGGGCGGGACGGTGACATCATGTCTCCCTGGGATATTTAGGTTGGGACCCGTGACGTGTCCGAGGTCGTTGCGGGGATCCAGGGATGTGTGAAGTTGGAAGTTGGGACCCAAGGTAGGGGGAAATTAGCACCAGGCTAGGGTAGCCTGTGGATGTGCTTGGGACCTCCCCAGTACCCTTCCCCTGGGGGAGCGATGGGACCCAGGGTAGGGGGAAATTGGCACCAGGCTAGGGTAGCCTGTGGATGTGCTAGGGACCTCTCCAGTACCCTTCCTGGGGTGTAGAGTGTAGGCAGTGAGGGGGCAGTACACGGAGTCGTGTGCGAAGAGAAGTCCCTAATAAAACAACTGGCGCAAGCCCCTACATGAAGATCTGCCTCCGAGTCGTCATTTACGCCTCAACACTACTACTGATGATACTACTACTGATGATGATGATGATGATACTACTGATTATGCTACTACTGATAATGATACTACTACTGATGATGATACTACTGATAATGATGATGATACTACTACTGATTATGCTACTGATAATGATGATACTACTACTAATGATGATACTACTGATAATGATGATACTACTACTGATTATGCTACTACTGATAATGATGATACTACTGGTAATGATGATACTACTACTGATTATGCTACTACTGATAATGATGATACTACTACTGATGATGATACTACTGATAATGATAATGATACTACTACTGATTATGCTACTGCTGATAATGATGACACTACTACTAATGATGATACTACTGATAATGATGATGATACTACTACTGATTATGCTACTATTTTAATTTCAAGCTTTCGTGACTGCAGGAATCCACACTCTTTGGTTCTTTCGGTAAAGTCGTCACGTGGTAGGTAGAAACAAAACAGATCACGTGACGTTTCGATCGCAACACAACAAGCAACCGTCATCAGGTGGGACAACGACAGTGAGACACAAAGTGCTGAAGTAGTGGGCGAGAGATCTGCCGTGGGACCAAGTTCTAGAGTAGGAGCCCTCGGCTGTTGTGTCTCGCTGTGGCTGTCCCACGTGATGACGATTGTTTGTGTTGCGATCGAAAAGTCACGTGATCTGTTATGTTCATACCTACCACGTGATGACTTGACCGAAAGAAGCAAAGAGTGTGGATGCTACTATGACTGATGATGATGTTGCTACCACAGACTCGTCACACAGAGACTCACCACACAGAGACCCATAGACTCATCACACAGAGACCCATAGACTCACCACACAGAGACTCATAGACTCATCACACAGAGACCCACAGACTCATTATACAGAGACCCATAGACTCACCACACAAGAGACCCACAGACTCACCACACAGAGACCCACAGACTCATCACACAGAGACCCACAGACTCACCACACAGAGACCCACAGACTCATCACACAGAGACCCATAGACTCATCACACAGAGACCCATAAACCCAGCACACACCACACACACCACACACAGCACACACACCACTCACTCACCACACACTCACCACCCTCACCCCACACTCACCACACTCACCACCACCACTCACCTCCCTCACCCTCCGTGCCAGGGTCTGGTAGTTGCCAGGTCCATCTCTCAGTCCGTGGACTATCACCGCAGGCCGCCTCACACCACTACTCACACTACTACCACCACTACCACTAGTACTACTACCACTAGTACCACCACTACTCACACCACTACTCACACTACTACCACCACTACCACTAGTACCACTACTACCACCACTACTACTACTAGTACCACTACTAGTACCACTAGTACTACCACTACTACTACCACTACTACTACCACTAGTACCACTAGTACTACTACCACTACTACCACCACCACTACTCACACCACCACTGCTACTCACACTACTACCACCACTACTACTACCACTACTCACACTACCACCACTACTCACACTACCACCACTACTACTAATCACACCACCACTACTAATCACACCACCACTACTACCAATCACACTACCACCACCACTACTCACACAACCACCACCACTACTACTAATCACACTACCACCACCACCACTACTCACACTACCACCACCACTACTAATCACACTACCACCACCACTAATCACACTACCACCACCACTACTAATCACTCTACCACCACTACTAATCACACTACCACCACCACTACTCACTCTACCACCACCAGTACTAATCACACTACCACCACCACTACTACTCATCACACTACCACCACCACTACTCACACTACCACTGCTACTCACACCACCACCACTACTCACACCACCACTACTACTCACACTACCACCACCACTGCTACTCACACTACCACAACTACTCACACTACCACCACCACTACTCACACTACCACTGCTACTCACACTACTACCACCACCACTACTCACACTACCACCACTACTCACACTACCACCACTACTACTACTACTCACACTACCACCACCACTACTCATCACAAGACTCATCATTCCCTCACCTCCTCCATTCGCTCCTTTTTATTTGGAACACATGAAAAGAAAAAGCGGGAGACAATATATGCACATTTGGAAGTATAATTGTATAAATGAGAAGTTGCCACATCAGGGAAGAGAGAAAGAGTGAGTTGGCTGGGCTGGTAAAGGAGGGAGGACAAAAAAATACCCCAACAAAATATTAATCCATTACGCAAGCGTGTTGTTAACAAGACAAATACATCGATCAAAGATTTGCACCATCTTACGGGTACATATTCCAATATTTGTGCTTTAGACAACAAATATTTACCAATGCATTCAACTCGGCCGCACAGCAAGAAGCAGACCGCGCTATTTCTTGGCGCGCTGCCTCGTGCACCTAGCCTGGCACAGCAGTCAACCCATGGCACCTGCTGGGTCTGTCCCGTGACCTGTACCTAGCCTGGCACAGCAGCCAACCCATGGCACTAGCTGGGTCTGTCCCGTGACCTGTACCTAGCCTGGCACAGCAGCCAACCCATGGCACTAGCTGGGTCTGTCCCGTGACCTGTACCTAGCCTGGCACAGCAGGCAACCCATGGCACCTGCTGGGTCTGTCCCGTGACCTGTACCTAGCCTGGCACAGCAGTCAACCCATGGCACCTGCTGGGTCTGTTGTTGGAATCGAATCGATTCAAAGGCAATGTGCCGAGTGGGTGTTGGAATCGTATCGATTCAGAGGCAACGTGTCGGCGGGTGGGTGTTCGAATCGAATCGATTCAGAGGCAATGGCAGGAGTGTGAATGTTGGAATCGAATCGATTCAGAGGCAATGTGCAGGCGGGATGGGTGTTGGAATCGAAAAACGTTTATTCGTGACTACGATTCGAATCGTTCATGAAAGTTTCAATAAAGTGCGGGAACACAAACTGCCCCGAGACCCAATCAGCGGCGAGTTTTGTGTCGCTTAGATGCAGCCAATCAGAGATAAAAATACTCCCCTCCCTCTTCGGCCCACAGCCAATCAGATGCGAGTATCACCCCTCTCGGCCCACAACCAATCAGAGGCGAGCATTACCCCTTCCCCTCACTCCCCCTCCCTCCTCGGCCCACAGCCAATCAAAGGCGAGCATCATCACCCCTCCCCTCACCTCCCTCGGCCTACAGCCAACCAGAGGCGAGCACCATCCTCTCCCGCAGCCAATGGGAGGCGAGTTCAGGGAGCAAAGGTCGCGAAATTTCAGAATTTGTCGATGGCCGCCTCGAAGGCCTCCACTTAGGCTGTGACTTTCACCATTTAACTTTACGACTTTAAACATTAAAGTACAAATAAACAACGACTATACAACAGCACAACAACGACTATACAACAGCACAACAACAACTTCTCCGGCGATGTCTACGATGGACAAAGAGAACTCGCGCGCCTCAGCTGCCCAAGGTTTGAGTGCTTTTGAGGGCGAATTTTTTTTAAATTTGTTTTAATTTATTTAAGTCGAAAAATGTTTTAAGTTTTTAATTTAATTTAGTCGAAATTTTTTTTAATTTAAAGTCGAACATTTTTTATTTAAAGTTTTCGTGACTGCAGCCGCCCACACCTCCTGCACCACCACCACCCCAGCCGCCCACACCTCCTGCACCACCACCACCCCAGCCGCCCACACCTCCTGCACCACCACCACCCCAGCCGCCCACATCTCCTGCACCACCACCCCAGCTGCCCACACCTGCACCACCACCACCCCAGCCGCCCACATCTCCTGCACCACCACCCCAGCCGCCCACACATGCACCACCACCACCACCCCAGCTGCCCACACCTCCTGCACCACCACCACCCCAGCTGCCCACACCTCCTGCACCACCACCCCAGCCGCCCACACCTCCTGCACCACCACCACCCCAGCCGCCCACACCTCCTGCACCACCACCACCCCAGCCGCCCACATCTCCTGCACCACCACCCCAGCCGCCCACACCTGCACCACCACCACCACCACCCCAGCCGCCCACATCTCCTGCACCACCACCCCAGCTGCCCACACCTGCACCACCACCACCACCACCCCAGCTGCCCACACCTCCTGCACCACCACCACCCCAGCCGCCCACACCTCCTGCACCACCACCCCAGCCGCCCACATCTCCTGCACCACCACCACCCCAGCCGCCCACACCTCCTGCACCACCACCCCAGCCGCCCACACCTGCACCACCACCACCCCAGTCGCCCACACCTCCTGCACCACCACCCCAGCCGCCCACACCTGCACCACCACCACCCCAGTCGCCCACATCTCCTGCACCACCACCCCAGCCGCCCACATCTCCTGCACCACCACCACCACCCTGGCTGCCCCCCCTAACATCACGGCCCCCCCTTCCACCGCAGCGCCGGCGGCCCCCCCCCTTGCGGCCGCGGTTCGTGACGCCGGTGCGCCGCTCGGCGCGGATCCACGCGGCGGGGGGGGCGGTGGGGGGGGGGGCGACCCCCCCGGGGAGGGCCCTGAGGGACGGCGACACGGTGGGAGGCATTGCGGAGCTGCTGCTGGCAGCGGCCTACGCGGAGGAGGCGGACGAGGTGGTGGTGCAGGAGGGCGCTGCTGGCAGGGGAGGGGGGGGGAGAGGCGGCGTCACCGCACGAGGTTCCTGCTGAGGGCCAACGCGGCGCTGGGGGACAACGCCCCCCAGCAGCAGCAGCAGCTCGGGCTACTGGGGGGCTGGGCGGTGAGCGGAGTGAGATGAGTGGTGGGGTGAGCGGAGGGGTGAGTGGAGGGGTGAGCGGAGGGGTGAGCGGAGGGGTGAGTGAGATGAGTGGAAGGGTGAGCGGAGGGGTGAGCGGAGGGGTGAGTGGGTGAGTGAGATGAGTGGAGGGGTGAGTGGGGTGAGTGGAGGGGTGAGTGGGGTGAGTGGAGGGGTGAGTGGGTGACTGGGTGAGTGAGATGAATGGAGGGGTGAGTGGGGTGAGTGGAGGGGTGAGTGAGTGAGATGAGTGGAGGGGTGAGTGGTGGGGTGAGTGGAGGGGTGAGTGGGTGAGTGAGATGAGTGGAGGGGTGAGTGGGGTGAGTGGAGGGGTGAGTGGGATAAGTGGAGGGGTGAGTGGGTGACTGGGTGAGTGAGATGAGTGGAGGGGTGAGTGGGGTGAGTGGAGGGGTGAGTGAGATGAGCGGAGGGGTGAGTGGGTGAGTGGAGGGGTGAGTGAGATGAGTGGAGGGGTGAGCGGAGGGGTGAGCGGAGGGGTGAGTGGAGGGGTGAGTGGAGGGGTGAGTGAGATGAGTGGAGGGGTGAGTGGAGGGGTGAGTGAGATGAGTGGAGGGGTGAGCGGAGGGGTGAGCGGAGGGGTGAGTGGACGGGTGAGTGAGTGGAGGGGTGAGTGGGGTGAGTGGAGGGGTGAGCGGAGTGGTGAGTGGAGGGGTGAGTGAGATGAGTGGAGGGGTGAGCGGAGGGGTGAGCGGAGGGGTGAGTGGAGGGGTGAGTGGGTAACTGGATGAGTGAGATGAGTGGAGGGGTGAGCGGAGGGGTGAGTGGAGGGGTGAGTGGAGGGGTGAGTGGATGGGTGAGTGAGATGAGTGGAGGAGTGAGTGGAGGGGTGAGCGGAGGGGTGAGTGAGATGAGTGGAGGGGTGAGTGGAGGGGTGAGTGAGATGAGTGGAGGGGTGAGTGGGGTGAGTGGAGGGGTGAGTGGGGGGGGTGAATGGGGTGACTGGGTGAGTGAGATGAATGGAGGGGTGAGTGAGATGAGTGGTGGGGTGAGTGGAGGGGTGACTGGAGGGGTGAGTGGGTGACTGGGTGAGTGAGATGAATGGAGGGGTGAGTGGGGTGAGTGGAGGGGTGAGTGAGTGAGATGAGTGGAGGGGTGAGTGGTGGGGTGAGTGGAGGGGTGAGTGGGTGAGTGAGATGAGTGGAGGGGTGAGTGGGGTGAGTGGAGGGGTGAGTGGGATAAGTGGAGGGGTGAGTGGGTGACTGGGTGAGTGAGATGAGTGGAGGGGTGAGTGGGGTGAGTGGAGGGGTGAGTGAGATGAGCGGAGGGGTGAGTGGGTGAGTGGAGGGGTGAGTGAGATGAGTGGAGGGGTGAGCGGAGAGGTGAGCGGAGGGGTGAGTGGAGGGGTGAGTGGAGGGGTGAGTGAGATGAGTGGAGGGGTGAGTGGAGGGGTGAGTGAGATGAGTGGAGGGGTGAGCGGAGGGGTGAGTGGACGGGTGAGTGAGATGAGTGGAGGGGTGAGTGGGGTGAGTGGAGGGGTGAGCGGAGAGGTGAGCGGAGTGGTGAGTGGAGGGGTGAGTGAGATGAGTGGAGGGGTGAGCGGAGGGGTGAGCGGAGGGGTGAGTGGAGGGGTGAGTGGGTAACTGGATGAGTGAGATGAGTGGAGGGGTGAGCGGAGGGGTGAGTGGAGGGGTGAGTGGAGGGGTGAGTGGATGGGTGAGTGAGATGAGTGGAGGAGTGAGTGGAGGGGTGAGCGGAGGGGTGAGTGAGATGAGTGGAGGGGTGAGTGAGATGAGTGGAGGGGTGAGTGGGGTGAGTGGAGGGGTGAGTGGGGGGGTGAATGGGGTGACTGGGTGAGTGAGATGAATGGAGGGGTGAGTGAGATGAGTGGTGGGGTGAGTGGAGGGGTGAGTGGAGGGGTGACTGGGTGAGTGGGGTGAGTGGAGGAGGGGAATGTTTCTGCAGCTGGCTGATGGCCTGTGGTGCTGTCCACCCCCCTATCTCCCCACCCCGGAGTGCCCTACAGTGCTGCCCTTAATTGCTACTCCCAACAGAACTTGCCACAAAAGTGTGCTGAGGCTACTGGGGGTGCCTTTGTCTTTGTATAGGCTGCCTGTCCTCCTCGCATCGCGTGTCACCAAATAAATCAGAGGCCACGTGGTTTGCTGTGCGTTTCAAGCTTTATTATCCAGCCACTCCGAGCGTAGCTGCCGTCACTACACACGCCACGTGATGGGGGCACGGCCACGCCCACTGGTGGGGCACGGCCATGCCCACTGGTGGGGCACGGCCACGCCCACTGGTGGGGCACGGCCACGCCCACTAGTGGGGCACGGCCACGCCCACTGGTGGGGCACGGCCACGCCCACTGGTGGGGCACGGCCACGCCCACTGGTGGGGCCCCTCGGCGCGAGGGTTTCCCGACGTTCAATTGCTGACCAGGATCGGAGGTCAGAATGAAACTGATGTTTATTTCTGCATTCACAAACGATGAGGATCATCAACCTCGTCAACCTCGTCATCCTCCCCTAGGAGGGAGCTCGAGAGCGATGGGTGACAGGGTGAGCTCGGAGCGACCCCACAAACTTTCACCGCTTTTGCTCGACTCACCATTACCGCCACCACATGGACAAACCCCGCACGCACGCAACAATATTTACACGCCGCAAGACAAAGGTCCACCACCACCACCCCCCCCCTCTCTATCTCGCTCCCCCTACCCCATAGCTTGGAACAGACTGGCGAGCGACGTTTAGCGGCGTAGGTGGGCAGGGGGGCGCCCAGTAATCATCGCAAGCACCCGCAGCCACCTTAATCTCCCCTGTGGCGATGTTTACGATACGCACGGCGTGAAAGAAGTTCGACACGCACCACACGGCCGCCACCACTACCGCCACCGCGTGTCACTGTAGACACACATACACATAGACACAGACACACACACACAGACACATAGACACACGCAGACACATAGACACAGAGACACATAGGCACACGCAGAGACAGACACACACAGAGACACAGACACATAGACAAACACACACAAAGACAGACACGCAGAGATACATAGACACAGACACACAAGACACATAGACACACGCAGAGACACAGACACACAGAGACACAGGCACACGCAGAGACACATAGACACACACGCAGAGACACATAGACACACACAGACACACACATAGAAATACACAAACAGACACACACAGACATACTCACAGACACAGTCACACACACAGAGACACAGACACACAGACAGAGGCGTGTGTGTGTGTCTGCCAGGATGAGTAAAAAAAAGGTGTCGTCTGTCGACTTGGAAATAATCCCACGGGAACGCTGTCTCGAGTAAAAGATGACCGATAAAAGTGTTTTGAAGTTATATCCGTTGACTTGTGAACCGAATAAATCCCGTGTTCTTCACACACTGAGTCTCGTCATCGTTTTTTCTTTTCTTACCTATAAAAGGCATTTTTTTCTGTGTGTCCGTCTGTCTCTGTGTGGACGCACACTTGCTCGCGAATCGTGGAGTTTACTTTTAAAAAAAGTAGCCGGGTACCACGCCGTAAGCCCCGTGGTGAGCCAGCACCATTCCGTTTTCCCATCCGTAAACTTTAAAAGTTGTTAAATTAACAATTTAGTGCTATTTCGCATTATTTAAGTATTTCCTTGCTCCGCTAAAGCTGCCCGGGGGTTGCCCCTAGCAACGCTCGCGCGTCATCGGTGGAGGGTGGGGGGGGATTTCTCATTCGCGTTCAAAATGTTTTTACTTAACTTGATTCCTCTGTTTGTCGTGGTCAAATGTTGTGATAAAAATTTCGTCCACTTCCCGTCATCCAATCAATTCCACATTTTGCACACGGTACTCAGATCTGGTGAAAATGCATGCCTATATCAAAATCGGCATCAATTAATTGGCTCCCTTAAAACTATTAACATTTTGTATGGACGCCTTATTATTCATATATATTTGTGTGTAGGTCAAAAACGCCGCGGTCCCTAAACTGTGGAATCGCCTCGCCTGCTCCGTGTGAACGAGTTACGGGCACCCTCACTCCACACAAACAAAATTTGTACATTGAAGATTGATTTATAAAATAACCAATTAATTCAAGTAAGCATTGATGTGTGAGCAGGCGCCGCATCATTGACCTACTTCTCGACGGTCAGTTGGACGAAGTTGTGACAAAAAAGTTATTAAACTTCATTCCTCTGTTT
This sequence comes from Petromyzon marinus, assembly GCF_048934315.1. Classification (NCBI taxonomy): domain Eukaryota; kingdom Metazoa; phylum Chordata; class Hyperoartia; order Petromyzontiformes; family Petromyzontidae; genus Petromyzon; species Petromyzon marinus. The sequence continues at coordinate 41,629 of NW_027422817.1, forward strand.
GATGTCGTGGTCAAATCTTGTACTCAAGATGTCGTCCACTTCCCGTTATCCAATCGAGTTCTTTACTTTTTAGTGCACTTTAAAATAAAACCGTTTTTAAAAGGAGTTTTTCACTATTCAAAAGCCACCACAACCATTTCACTGCTTCGACGTTTGGGCAATTATAATTGAGTTAATAAACATTCTTGTCATAACCATTTTTGTATTACTATCCGAGTGTCTACCCTTAATTAACTCCTGTCTGGTTCTCGTGAATTAACCAAAGCAGCATTACATTTTTGTGAACAGGGCTGAGGGTTCAGAGCATATACATTCTAATCTCAAATCATCAGTGACGTCGATAACTGGAACAGATGAGTATTCTTGGTTTTTTCGGTAAAGTCACCTCGTAGAAGGGAAACAATAAAATAATAGAAATATAAAACAATAAAATTCTCACGACGTTTCGACTGCAACACAAGAAGCAATCATCATCAGGTGTGAAAACCACAGCAATAATTTTTTTCATATTTTCTTGCTGTGGTTTTCACACCTGATGATGATTGCTTGTGTTGCAGTCGAAACGTTGTGAGAATTTTATTGTTTATTATTTTTTTTATTTTATTGTTTCCCTTCTACGTGGTGGTGACTTTACCGAAAGAACCAAGAATATGAATCCCTGCAGTCACGAAAGCTTTAAATCAAAAAATGGAACAGACGTGTTATATTATCTTGGCTTTGTGAAACAGATAAAAAGAGGCCTTCAACATTGATTGTGCCTTGTACCGACAGTTGCTGAGTGGTCCAGTGCCATCACCATCAGAATCCATGGTCAATCCACTGCTGGATGAGGTTCTCAAAAAGCTCTCACCATCTCCCGAGATCCCGAAAAGTATTAATCCACCCAGTACCTGCAGGTGATACTCATCAGCTGATATCATCCCGTCGTCTCGATGGGCATCCTATTGGCCGCATTCCATTCCTTGGCTGTCATTCCATCACTATCCTCAACCAACCATCGACCAACATTCCATAACAGAATTCAACTAAGGGGAGAGTATTTGAAAGGATGCGATTAATTCACCCACCCATGGGATACGGGTCCATAATAGCAAATCATTACGGTTGCAGGCGCACGGCGAATTGTAACGATGGAGACACTACAGCACACCGTCGATTTGCGGTGCGACGAAATTAACTGAGCTCGATTTTTTTATTTGAAGCTTTCGTGATTGCAAGGATTCATCTTCTTTGGTTCTTTCGGTAAAGTCACCACGTAGGATGAGAATAAAATAATAAAATAACACGATAAAATTCTCACGACGTTTCGGCCACAACACAAGTGGCCTTCTTCAGGTGAAAGGAACATACCTGTCGGCACGACAGAGTTTCAATGAACATTGTGTTATTTTATTATTTTATTCTCATTCTATGTGGTGACTTTACCGAAAGAACCAAAGAAGATGAATCCTTGCAGTCAACGAAAGCTTTAAATCGAAACTCTTCCAGGCTTCACGCGGGCCGGACGAGCGGCATGCAGGGAAAAAAACATCACAACCATTATTAGCGCGGACGTCCAGAATTAAAAAAAACTCGTTCAAAAACCCCAAAACACGGCAACCTCCCTGGCTTTGGCGTTCCTCGGAAGACACCTGTTTCATCGACAACCGCATCAGAACACCACCAGGCCGATGTGCACCCGAATTGATCCATCAGCGACTGACACGGGGACTGCGTCGCGATCGTCACGTGGACGGTTCAATCGTCGCGGGCAGCCATCGCCTTGGCGCGGCGTCGATACAAAAAACAACGACTTGGTGAGAGGTCAACGGCGTTTGTCCTTTTTGAAACACTCGTCCCTGCCGCGCGAGTGTGGAATTTCCACTTAGGTGTGAGAGGGTGCACCGACTGCCTGCCAGTGGTTTCACATTCAGTCCGCCAGGGGGCGAAAACGAATTGGGAATCAGACAAAGCGGTGCCTTCAATAGTAGGTTCGGTTCATATTCTTAGCTCTTTCGGTAAAGTCACCACGTTGAAGGGAAACAATAAAATAATAAAATATATAAAAACCAATAAAAATTCTCACGACGTTTCGACCATAACACAAACGGTCGTCATCAGTTCAGTTTTATTCAGTTTCAGTTTATTTTGGTATAGCCCTGTGAATTTTAGATTTGAAGCTTGCGTAAGGATCCATACTCTTTGGTTCTATTCGGTAAAGTCACGTAGGTAAAAAATAAAACAACAAAAATCACGACGTTTCGGCCACACCTGATGAAGGCCGCTTGTGTTGTGGCCGAAACATCGTGATTTTTGTTGTTTTATTTTTTACCTATGTGGTGACTTTACCGAATAGAACCAAAGAGTATAGCCCTGTGAGCCATCCGGCTCTTGAATCGGAGTGCAACCACAACAAACACAAAAAATAAAACACGAACAAGAAAAACATCCTACAGTGACTACTTTGTGTTGACTGTGCAAAACAGAAAATCCATAGGAAAAAAAAAACAGCAAAAATATTCCTGAAAAAAAATCGCCGTACACCACCAACGCTGTGTGCAAAAACTCCCAGTGGGATGTAAGTCAAACAACAACAACGACCACGATAACTTAGATTAAGGCCATCAGTACTACAACAAAACACACATGTCCAACGAGGTTGTTGTGTGTGTGTATGCAGGGGTGTATTACCACTCGGGAGACAAAGGTGGCCGGGCGTGGTGCTGGCCACCCACCCCCTCGTGTGATGTGCCGGCCTTCATCAGCGCTACTCGACAACGGCACTTCCCCCTAGAGTGTGTTAATGCTGTACAAGGGATACTTGTGTGTATCTATTATGGGGGGAGTGGTGGGTGCAGTAGCGAGACAACATCACGGTGTACCCTAGCTACCCCAGTTCCATTCCCGGCCACGGCTAACACGAGTGAGGGATTCTGTTAGTCCCGGTCCTGGGTCTCCCCTGGGTCTACTCGGCATGGGGAGACAAAGGTGGCAACCGGGAACGGAGTTGGCCACGCCACCCTTCCGTGCGCCGCGCGGGCCTTGAGAATCGCCGCCCACCCAGCAGCACGTCCCACCGGCCAATCAAGTCTGGGGCCTGCAGGCGGGGGAGACGCGGTGGCTGTGGTAAGGGCTGACCCCGGTGTCTTGTGCGCATGGCCAGGATTTGCATATACCACGATCCAGAGGCGGAGCCAGGGGGGGTGACATTCTGCGTGTAAGTGCACGACACTCAGTCTGGCGAACTCCGTGCAACTGCAATGTCAGAGCGTGTTGCCAACCGCTGGCGTCCGGTTCAACAGCCTGACTCTCTCTAAATCATTCTTGAAATTAACATTTGTTGAATGTCACCCCGGGCTGAAAATCCTGGCTCCGCCCTGCCACGATCGCCACCCGCCGAGCTTAAAGGTCAAGAAGGAATTGGCTGGAGGCCCTGTCAGGACGAGCAGATTGTGTAGCACGACGGGAGGGTGGGGTGGCTGTGGGGGATGACAGGGTGCAAGTGGTTGCGTCACCACCCCCGTTGGGTCGTCAAAGACATAATCACGTGACATTCTCTCCTGGTTTGTTTTCGTTTTAGTTAAAATTTATTTTGGTATAGCCCTGTGAGCCATTCGGCTCTTGAATCTGGTGCAACCGCAACAAACAAAAAAAACTAAAACACGAACAAGAAAAGCATCTTAAAGTGACTTTGTGTGACTGTGCAAACAGAAAATCCAGAAAAAAAACATCTAAATATTCCTGAAATAGCACCGTACACCACCAACGCTGTGTGCAAAAATCCCAGTGGGATGCAAGTCAAACAACAACAACAAGACAACTAAGATTAAGGCCATCAGTCTAACAAGGCCCGCGTGTCATTGGAACACACGGGCCGTCACGGATACACGATTGTGTTGCCATCACGTGACACGTCCCAGCACAGTCACGTTGCAGCCCCGTGTCGAGCCATTAACAAGAAAGCAACACGTCACACGATTGTGTCACTGCCACACTGCCGATGCAGTGTCACCAAATAACGAGCAATTACATGTCGTAGAATCCATTGTTGTAACGTGATCCCTGGACGAAGTGCGCATTATAAATGTCAATTATTTTTTATTACAATTCCCCCATTGTAATAAGATGGTTTTTTGGGTTCTTATTTTTGTTTTTGTGTTTGTTGATGGCTCACAGAGCTACACCAAATAAACTGAACTGAACTTAGTAATAGGTTTTTACCCTTTTATCTGGCACCAAAACTGACACCTTTATACAAGGGGATCATGTTTGCAATAACCACAACACAAGCAGTCAAAATGCAAACAAAAAAGAGACAACTCTGATAATGACACTGGCACTGTCCTTGAAGTTGATTGGTCCACACCCGAGACCGCATTTCTTGGAGCCTAGTCTCCACTGGTGTTGGACCAGACGACACCAAAAGGCGTATCTTGCTACTGGCAAAGGAGGTCTCGTAATGAACTGAACTTAACCCGTGTCTACGCTCCTGGCCTTCAACACGGCGACACGGTGCAGGATACTCGCTGAAACCTCGCGCATCATGCGGCGAGGGGAGACCTTCGTCCAGCAGCGGAGCGGAAGAGCAGCTGTCCGTGTGCGCAATGGGAACCGTCAATGAGACCGGGACGCGCATGGAGCTTTGTTTTCAAGGAGTCTTTCATTAAAGCCAGACGCCTGTTTGAACGATGAGCTCCTGCAGGCATATTGCCACATGACGTTGGCGCTGATGTTACGCAGGCCAGGCGTTGTTCGTAATGTTTGGGACGCTTTCAATCGGCAACCCAAGCAATCGGGATGGCGAGATTAATCTTCTTGGTTCTGTCGGTAAAGTCACGTAGAATGGGAATGAAATAATAAAATAATACAAATAAAACATTAACTAAAGCGCTGTCTTCCCGACAGTTCTGTTTCTTCACCTGAGGAAGGCTACTTTGTGTTGTGGCCGAAACGTCGTGAGAATTTTATTTTATTATGTTTTATTTTTATTATTTTATTATTTTATTATTTCCATTCTACGTGGTGACTTTACCGAAAGCACCAAGAAGATGAATTCCTGCAGTCACGAAAGCTTTAAAAAGGCAAGATTAATGTTTAGTTTTTGGCTGCTACAAATTTGCACGTACAATCTTAATTCGTTGAGCTTTAATTTGAGATAGCAAGGTCGCTTCTGAAATAGAGCTATATAGCTCACTGAGCCTTACCTGGTAAAATAATAAATAGTTGTAATAGTTTAGTTGTAATGTACCATCCAAGGTTGGCATGCTCATATATATGTGTGTGATATAACCTATCCTTGGTACATTAGCAGTGGGATGATTGGCTGCCACCGTGTTCTAAACTTGTATTTACTACTGCACTTGTAATGACTATCGATCTATGACTTAAAGTTCTCGTTTTTAAACTCCTGGGGAATTTGATTGGACAAGCACACACACACATCTCATTTTCATTATTTCCTTTTGGGAGCACAAATCTGCTCTGGAGCTGATTTGTTCATACGTCAGAGGTATTCCTGTGAGTTCCAAAAGCGTTCTGGTTCCATACACCTGCAAATCGGATTAGAAGAACCAAACATCGGTAAGAGAGGAAGGGCGGAGGTCAAGTAGACATTTAAACAAATATTTGTTGCGGCTAAGGTTGGGGGTGTTAATACTTTAGCTCTGTCTGTCTGTAACTTGGGCTCACAATTGCTCTCGTCAAAATGATCCAATACGTGTACAACTTTAGTTTTAACTTGCGTTACTAGAGACTTGCCCAAAAAGAAAACGAGACAAATTGACCAAAGGGTTTCCCAAAACGTTTTCTGGCCAAGGTGATGATGTCAGAAAGCATGACGTCGTGTGACATCATCTCATTGTCAAACTTAGAAGGCGATGCCATTGAATCATCACGTTCGTTACGTACGAAACATCACGTTAATCACGCGTCAGTAATCACATTGATCACTCGTCAGTAATCACATTAATCACTCGTCAGTAATCACATTGATCACTCGTCATTAATCACATTGATCACTCGTCATTAATCACATTGATCACTCGTCATTAATCACATTGATCACTCGTCATTAATCACATGTTCATCTCTGTTTAGGCATCCCACAGGGGAAAAATAAAATCAGTTCTAAAGAAATAAATTTTAAATCCAGATGATTTAAAAGCACATAGCTCAAGTGGCTTCCTAATATCGGAAGGAAGAGCATTCCAGACGGCCGCGGCAGCGCATCTGAAAGCGTGCGATGCGGTGGCCGTCCTTGTTCGATGGCCAATCAAAACGTTGCGTTGCTACGTTTGATTTTATATATGGTAGGTTAAATTCGTGGCAATATCCTCAAATAACTTTAACATGTGAAATGTTATAAACGTGTTGAACTATCAAAAATATGCGCCGTTTCAATTGTTTACTGCTTGTGACATTTGAATCCACAATTTATAACGCACGCAGCTATTTTGCCAGTCTAATCGTGGGTCGGGTCGGGTGTGCAATTGATGTCTCTGGTCTGGCGGGCACAGACCACGTGCAGCGAAACGCCGTACACTCAGTGATCACCACCTGGCTAGATACACCAATCACGTGATAACTAGTGTAGCTAGCCTGGTGGTCACCACCTGGCTAGCTACACTAGTCACGTGGTAACTAGTGTAGCTAGCCTGGTGGTCACCACCTGGCTAGATACACTAGTCACGTGATAACTAGTGTATCTAGCCTGGTGGTCACCACCTGGCTAGCTACACTAGTCACGTGGTCACCACCTGGCTAGCTACACTAGTCACGTGATAACTAGTGTAGCTAGCCTGGTGGTCACCACCTGGCTAGATACACCAGTCACGTGGTCACCACCTGGCTAGTCACGTGGTCATTAGTGTAGCTAGCCTGGTGGTCACCATCTGGCTAGCTACACTAGTCACGTGATAACTAGTGTAGCTAGCCTGGTGGTCACCACCTGGCTGGCTACACCAGTCACGTGGTCACCACCTGGCTAGCTACACTAGTCACGTGTCTCTGGTCTGGCGGGCACAGACCACGTGCAGCGAGACGCCGTACACTCAGTGTTGCTGTGCTACATCAGTTAGAGTTTTTAATTTCTGCCATCACACCGCGTCAAATATATCCTCAGCTATCAACAACAAATTAAAGACGTCATTTTATATTTTCCTCTCTCTCTCTCGAAAAACGAACCGTATTCCAAATATGTGCACGCAATACACATTCGCGAAAATCAAACACGCATGAACAAATATGAAATATCGCAACAAATATCGTGACACACCGCGATGAATTGACCTACAAGTCTTGGGGGGGGGGGGGACCTCCCTTGCAGTTTGCAGTGGCACGGCTGAGACGCTTGACTGAGAGGTACTCACTTGATGACTCCCACTAGCAAAGAAACCTCGTGTGCAATGTCTCTGAAGCATCGGGAATTAACGTGGCATTAGCCCGGGCAACAAAAGACGCAGATCCCCCCCGTGGTAGCCTTTAACAGACTGTTGGGGCAAGTGCCCGTTAGCGAGTACCTCGGAAGCAGAATGTTTATTTAAACTGGAGAAATCCGATGAGCTATGAAGCTCTTTTTCACAGATGTCCAGTAGGCGCACGGGGTGAGAACGTTAAAACAACACAAAGTAGAACACGTGATGGTAGTGCAAAGTACAACAATGGTAAATAAATCGCCCACACACACACGCAACTAAACCATCCCCGTCCTACCAGGCAAAGCCCAGTGAGCTGCTATTCACTTATTTTACAGAAGCGATTTGAGGGTCGACTGACTGAGATGACTGGACAATGAACCGCCATTGCCCCCCACTACACATACACACAGTGTGTACACACTGTGTGTGTGTACGTACACACACTGTGTGTGTGTGCACGTACACACAGTGTGTACATACACACACAGTGTGTACACACACACAGTATACACAACAATGTCCACGTTGTTGTTGCTGAGTTCACGCACACAAGGGAGGGGGCAATGGAAAATGAAGCTAAATCAACTTAAACTCCATCACCGCTCTGTGACGTCACCACTCAGCATGACCTGATCGCCAAGAAGTGCCAGCGGGAGGTGTACCTCCCTAGTGACGTCATGTCACCAAGGTATTCACACTCCCCCAAAACCCCGTCCACAGCGCTCTTGAGCGTGATGTCACTTCCGCTTGGGTCACTGCCGATATCAATCCAGTGGCAATCCTTCTTTGGGCAAAGCTACGCCCAGTGACTGCGGTTCATTAACATAATGCATTCGTTGAAGCCGTCGGGTTCAGCAGCCACGCCCCATCCCTCGTCATATGGCCAGTTAACATTAACATCATTTATTCAATTTTGATTTAAAGCTTTCGTGACTGCAGTAATTCATATTCTTAGTTTTTTCGGTAAAGTCACGTTGAAGAGAAACAACAAAATAACAACGTGACTTTACCGAAAAAACTAAGAATATAATTTATTCAGTTACAGAGCCGCTCTTTACGGGAGGGGCGTGTCTCTTACCCCGGAAGTGACGTTGTGTTACCTGCTTACACGCGTGACGTCACGAGGTAACAGGAGGCTGCCGATCCACGCTTGCACTGAAATCCGAGGTGAGAAATTCTCATGGTGGTGGTGGTCGTTGTAGTGGTGGTGGTTGTTGTTGTTTACCAAGGTAGAGCCTCTCTCTCTCAGGGATGTCAGTTGAGTAGCAGCGAGCATGGGAATCGATGTCCAGGTTGGAACTTTACAACGCGGGGCCTAGCCACGCGGGGCCTTGCCTCCTGCCCTCACCTGATTGCATTCACTTTAATAATCTCGCTTAAGTTTAATTTGTCTTCACCCGGCTCGCCACTTTGTAACTTTGTTTTATTGTAAATATTCACACAGTTTTTATTTTCTTTTGTTACCAGGCCAAGCCCGCTTCAGCTGCTATACCGCTCTTGTTATCAGAAGCGACCTGCCCACAACAACGCAAGGTGAGGCTTTGTCAACGTGTGTGAATGTTTTGACTTAAAACTTTGGTGACTGCAGGAATTAATATTCTTGGTTCTTTCGGTAAAGTCACGTAGATAGAAAATAAAATAAAAATAACAATAAAATTAAATGAAAAATTGAAAATAAAGCAAAAAACCCATGAGGTTTCGATCGGAACACAAGTGGTCTTTATCTTATTAAATGTAATCTGTTATTTTTATTTTCTATCTACGTGACTTTACTGAAAGAACCAACAATACGTGTGTCAATGTATCTATCGGTCAAAGACGCTAAGCGCGTGCCGCTGTTGACTCTGAATGTGTGGAGGGGAACACCTTCACCACGGGGAGTAGAGACAGAGACACGGATAGCCTCGGCTATGTTGATTGATCCTCGATTCATTACTTGGTGGAGTGAGGAAGAATTAATGCTGAGCAGATGAAGGTGGCCAGGCATGGTGCTGGTCACACCACCACCTGTTTACTCATGGCAGTGTGTGACAGTGTCAAGTTTGTGTTTGCAGTAAAGTCTATTAACTATTGCACACGGAGGTTGTATCAAAGCAATAGTTTATTTTGTTTTCCTCTGGAACTCTTTATAAGAATGGAAACAGTAGGTGAACACAGCACACACATTCAGCTGAATTCGGAACTGTTCAACCCAGCATTCAAGGACATCTGAGCCTGGATTCACACCTCTAAGTTGCAATTGAACATTAATTAATGCATTTCTGCATAACAGAAATAGTATTAAATTTTGATTTAAAGCTTTCGTGACTGCAGTAATTCATATTCTTAGTTTTTTCGGTAAAGTCACGTTGAAGGGAAACAACAAAATAATAAAATATATATAAAACAAAAAATTCTCACGACGTTTCGACCATAACTCAAACGACCGTATGAGTTATGGTTACCGAAAAAACTAAGAATAGAAATAGTATTGTTTTCAACACCCTTTGCTATCTTCTTTGGTTCTTTCGGTAAAGTCACGTAGAATGAGAATAAAATAATAAATTGATAAAATAAAATAACACAATAATATTCTCACGACGTTTCGGCCACAACACAAGCGGCCTTCATCAGGTGAAGGGAGCGAGACTGTCTGGTAGGACAGCGCTGGAGTGAGAGAGCCACGTTCAGATCACGGCTTTTAAGCTGTGTGAGAGGAACAAAGAGCCTTGACGAAGGAATTAGCATAAAATTTAGCATTGAAAAGGCTGAATGATTAGCTTGTGAATGGTCACAGAAATAGCTATGTTAAAAGTTAAAGCATACACATCCGCAGAGGCACCCATTGTTAAAAGGAATTAGCATAGAATTTAGCATTGAAATAGCTAAATTAAGGCATTCGCTTGTAACTGCTACAGAAATAGTTACGTTGAAGTCAGAGCATACACATTCACCGAGGCACTTAGTACAAATCAAAACAGGAGAATTTAGCATTGAAATAACTAGGCGAATTTAGCATTGAAATAACTGGGTGATTTGCTGGTGACTGGTCACAGAAATGACTAACCCATCTGAGCTATTCACAGTACTATATAGTGAACCAATAAAAACTAAAATATAAATTACCTTCATGTTATCAATAAACTCTATATTCTCCAATCAGCTAAGCTGCCAACCATAAGTCGTTATATATCACAATGCTATATGGCGAAAAAATGGGTGGATTCTTACCCTCAAATTTCCGTACCACGGATAGCTACGGGCCCCGTTCAGACGGACGAGTTCGTCCATGGTCGGAACAGAGGAGGGGGAGAGAGACAGCTGCGAAGCCCTAGTATACTCCATGTTGTAAACCATACCATTAACCGTGGTGTGAGAGGTATTAAGAGGCAATGCTGGCGAAAGAGCTGCGGTCTGAAGGTCATCGTAAAATTACAATTAATTAAGAACAGAAATGATTTAACACATCTTTCCAGTGGTTACTAAGCCTGAATCCATCTTCTCGGTTGAAATTGTCTCTGTGCTTGTATATGTGAATGGCCTCATGAACGAATCTCTCATGGTAGCCAGTTGGTTTGCAAAGAACCTCCGTCTTGGAGAAGTCAATGTCATGTGAGCCCACTGAATTGTAACAGTGATCTGCCACGGCAGAGGAGTTCGTCTTACCGTGTTTCAAGTCTGCTTTATGTTCGCGGATGCGGTCCGAGATATGTCTTTTGGTTTCTCCAATGTAGCTACTACCACAAAGGCACTTTAGTTTGTAAACGCCCGGGTACTGTATGTCTGGAAGAGCATCTTTTACAGATGGAACTAAATCACGGATTTTGTGTACTGTGTTGAATCGGACCTGGATCTTGTGTTTATTCAGGATTTTGGAGATCTTTTTAGTGACCCCTGCAATGTAGGGTAAGGTGATGGTTTTGAGTGGCTCCACAAGAGGATCCTTCTTCATGACTGGAGTGATGGCTTTGCGGATTGTGTAGTCGGAGTAGCCATTAGCCCTGAGAGCCTGGTGTACGGAAATTTGAGGGTAAGAATCCACCCATTTTTTCGCCATATAGCATTGTGATATATAACGACTTATGGTTGGCAGCTTAGCTGATTGGAGAATATAGAGTTTATTGATAACATGAAGGTAATTTATATTTTAGTTTTTATTGGTTCACTATATAGTACTGTGAATAGCTCAGATGGGTTAGTCATTTCTGTGACCAGTCACCAGCAAATCACCCAGTTATTTCAATGCTAAATTCGCCTAGTTATTTCAATGCTAAATTCTCCTGTTTTGATTTGTACTAAGTGCCTCGGTGAATGTGTATGCTCTGACTTCAACGTAACTATTTCTGTAGCAGTTACAAGCGAATGCCTTAATTTAGCTATTTCAATGCTAAATTCTATGCTAATTCCTTTTAACAATGGGTGCCTCTGCGGATGTGTATGCTTTAACTTTTAACATAGCTATTTCTGTGACCATTCACAAGCTAATCATTCAGCCTTTTCAATGCTAAATTTTATGCTAATTCCTTCGTCAAGGCTCTTTGTTCCTCTCACACAGCTTAAAAGCCGTGATCTGAACGTGGCTCTCTCACTCCAGCGCTGTCCTACCAGACAGTCTCGCTCCCTTCACCTGATGAAGGCCGCTTGTGTTGTGGCCGAAACGTCGTGAGAATATTATTGTGTTATTTTATTTTATCAATTTATTATTTTATTCTCATTCTACGTGACTTTACCGAAAGAACCAAAGAAGATGAATCATTGCAGTCACGAAAGCTTTAAATCGAAATTTAACCGCCTCTACGGGGAGGGATTCCACACATCCTTAAGATCATTCAACAGACTTCGGGATAAGAAGGCTCAACTAATCGAGTCTCTCACCTTTCTGAAGAGATGCCGCGACTCTAAGGTAATACCAACCGCATTTACACTAACCTCTGCTGTTGCAACTTCTCTCAATGCAAAACGAATTCTAGCTAGAACTAGCTTCGCTCTTATCTCAGAAAAAATCAGACTTACACGCACCGAACTCGATCAGTTAGACAAAACACTCTACAAATCACACTTAAAATTGACAGCAACAATGTCTACATCGGATTGGGAACATGTAGACAATATGACTACCTCTTCGGCTGCCACTATGTCGAACAAATGTAGGGACAATTTGATTTCCAAATTCAATCACCTCTCCAGCAAAAAATCGGATCCACACACCGAAAAGATAGACGTCAACAAAGTCGTAATTAATCGCAGTAACAGTTCCATTTCTGATGGTCTGAAATCCGTTTTAGCTAAAGGTCTAAACTTTGCTGTCACACCGAGACACTTACCGGTTAATGATATCATTGCCCATGTCGACGTTGCACTCAAGGGCTTGAGTCACATCTCTGCAGACGTAGCAAGATCTGAAATCGCTGCAACCCTAAAAAACGCTAAGTTGCCACCTAGCAACATCAGCAAAGACGAACGTTTTGAATTATCTCAATTAAAAAAGAGGGATGATATTGTCGTTCTCTCAGCCGACAAAGGCAATGCCACTGTCATCATGGACAAAACAGAATATAACAACAAAATTCAAGAACTACTCAACGATGGCAGCTATACAAAAATAAAAAGAGATCCCACCAACAGCCTGGTCACCAAAACGAACAAAATTATCTCTGATTCAACAGCATTAATTGATGAGAACAAACAGTTCTTGTTGAAACCCTCTGCTGCCAGACCACCAAGATTATATGGCCTTCCAAAGATACACAAAGAAGATACACCCCTTCGTCCCATCGTCTCTACTATCAGCTCCCCCACCTACAAACTGGCACGTTTTCTGGCTGATATACTGCGACCTTTCACTGGAAAAACCACCTCTGCGGTACTAAATTCTACTCACCTGGTATCGACAATCAAAGACATTTCCCTGTCCCCAAACGACCTGCTTGTCAGTTTTGATGTGGTGTCCTTGTTCACCAAAGTCCCGGTACCTGACACCATCGCTATCATTGAAGACCTGGTTCATCAAGGACTGCATACTGATGTACCCCCCCTGGTGAGACATTGCTTAACCAACACATACTTCACCTGGAATGGAACTTTCTACAAACAAACTGAGGGCACCCCAATGGGCTCCCCCCTATCTCCGGTTGTAGCCAACGTATTCATGGAAAAATTTGAAACTGACGCCATCCAGACTGCCACTCTACGCCCGACCTTATGGAAGAGGTACGTTGATGACACCTTTGTCATCTGGCCACATGGCCAGCCTGCTCTAGACCAATTCCGCGACCACATCAATTCCATACACCCAGCCATCAGATTTACCATGGAGGTCGAAAAAGATGGCAAACTACCCTTTCTGGATGTCTTAATTAAAAGGAGACATGATGGTTCAATGAGCCACTCTGTCTACAGGAAAGCTACCCATACAGATGCTTACTTGAAACCGGATTCTCACCACCATCCATCCCAGAAGAACTGCCTCATCAAGACTCTATACCATAGAGCCCAATGCATTTCCGACCAGGAACACATTACCAGTGAACTCAAGCACGTACACCAGGCTCTCAGGGCTAATGGCTACTCCGACTACACAATCCGCAAAGCCATCACTCCAGTCATGAAGAAGGATCCTCTTGTGGAGCCACTCAAAACCATCACCTTACCCTACATTGCAGGGGTCACTAAAAAGATCTCCAAAATCCTGAATAAACACAAGATCCAGGTCCGATTCAACACAGTACACAAAATCCGTGATTTAGTTCCATCTGTAAAAGATGCTCTTCCAGACATACAGTACCCGGGCGTTTACAAACTAAAGTGCCTTTGTGGTAGTAGCTACATTGGAGAAACCAAAAGACATATCTCGGACCGCATCCGCGAACATAAAGCAGACTTGAAACACGGTAAGACGAACTCCTCTGCCGTGGCAGATCACTGTTACAATTCAGTGGGCTCACATGACATTGACTTCTCCAAGACGGAGGTTCTTTGCAAACCAACTGGCTACCATGAGAGATTCGTTCATGAGGCCATTCACATATACAAGCACAGAGACAATTTCAACCGAGAAGATGGATTCAGGCTTAGTAACCACTGGAAAGATGTGTTAAATCATTTCTGTTCTTAATTAATTGTAATTTTACGATGACCTTCAGACCGCAGCTCTTTCGCCAGCATTGCCTCTTAATACCTCTCACACCACGGTTAATGGTATGGTTTACAACATGGAGTATACTAGGGCTTCGCAGCTGTCTCTCTCCCCCTCCTCTGTTCCGACCATGGACGAACTCGTCCGTCTGAACGGGGCCCGTAGCTATCCGTGGTACGGAAATTTGAGGGTAAGAATCCACCCATTTTTTCGCCATATAGCATTGTGATATATAACGACTTATGGTTGGCAGCTTAGCTGATTGGAGAATATAGAGTTTATTGATAACATGAAGGTAATTTATATTTTAGTTTTTATTGGTTCACTATATAGTACTGTGAATAGCTCAGATGGGTTAGTCATTTCTGTGACCAGTCACCAGCAAATCACCCAGTTATTTCAATGCTAAATTCGCCTAGTTATTTCAATGCTAAATTCTCCTGTTTTGATTTGTACTAAGTGCCTCGGTGAATGTGTATGCTCTGACTTCAACGTAACTATTTCTGTAGCAGTTACAAGCGAATGCCTTAATTTAGCTATTTCAATGCTAAATTCTATGCTAATTCCTTTTAACAATGGGTGCCTCTGCGGATGTGTATGCTTTAACTTTTAACATAGCTATTTCTGTGACCATTCACAAGCTAATCATTCAGCCTTTTCAATGCTAAATTTTATGCTAATTCCTTCGTCAAGGCTCTTTGTTCCTCTCACACAGCTTAAAAGCCGTGATCTGAACGTGGCTCTCTCACTCCAGCGCTGTCCTACCAGACAGTCTCGCTCCCTTCACCTGATGAAGGCCGCTTGTGTTGTGGCCGAAACGTCGTGAGAATATTATTGTGTTATTTTATTTTATCAATTTATTATTTTATTCTCATTCTACGTGACTTTACCGAAAGAACCAAAGAAGATGAATCATTGCAGTCACGAAAGCTTTAAATCGAAATTTAACCACCCTTTGCTATGTCAGCTGAATTTAGCTTTCGTAAATATTCCTTTTGTAGCCAGACAGCCGAAATTGTGTGCTCGGAGTTTTGGGTGAACATTCATTTTGAAGATACGAGGGCTTCAAGGCATATTAATGACATTTGCCCTATCATTGTGTGCCATAGCAGCCCGTGGAGAGAAACCCTTCAGGTGCACTCTGTGCGGGAAGGCGTTTGCAGATTCATCAAATCTGATTAATTTGGGAAACTTTTTCACTACATCATGAATATATTAATAAGTATAGACGTGTAAGTCACGTGTGCATTCCTCTGTACCTGACGTGTAGATGGTGTGGACATTATTTTTTTCTGTCTGCAGCTGACGCTTCCTCTGCAGAATTGGTCTGATGGAGCAAAGGCACTCAGCACAGCTCGGTACGACAAGTCAACAATGTGACCAGCGTGCATACAGCACGGACCGGACTGGAAATTTGACACGGCACCAGAGAACTCACACGGGAGAGAAACCCTTCAAATGTACTGTGTGTGGGAAGGCATTTGCATGGCCATCAGTTTTTCAGAACCACCAGAGAACACACACGGGAGAGAAACCCTTCAGGTGCACGATGTGCGGGATGGCGTTTACACAGTCATGTAATCTTGTAACACACCAGAGAACACACATGGGAGAGAAACCCTTCAAGTGCAGTGTTTGTGGGAAGACATTTTCTGGTTCATTTGTTCTTAAACACACCAGAGAACACACACAGGAGAGAAACCCTTCAAGTGCAGTGTGTGCGTGAAGGCATTTGCACAGTCATGTGATCTTGTAAAACACCAGAGAACACACACGGGAGAGAAACCCTTCAGGTGCACGATGTGCGGGATGGCATTTGCACAGTCATGTAATCTTGTAACACACCAGAGAACACACACAGGAGAGAAACCCTTCAATTGCACTGTGTGTGGGAAGACATTTTCATATTCATATCATCTTCAAAGACACCAGAGAACACACACGGGAGAGAAACCCTTCAAGTGCAGTGTGTGTGGGAAGACATTTGCAGATTCATTTGCTCTTCAAACACACCAGAGAACACACACGGGTGAGAAACCCTTCAAGTGCAGTGTGTGTGGGAAGGCATTTTCACATTTATCTGCTCTTAAAAAACACCAGAGAACACACACAGGAGAGAAACCCTTCAAGTGCAGTGTGTGTGGGAAGACATTTTCAGATTTATCTACTCTTAAAAAACACCAGAGAACACACACGGGAGAGAAACCCTTCAGGTGCACGATGTGCGGGATGGCGTTTGCACAGTCATGTAATCTTGTAACACTCCAGAGAACACACACGGGAGAGAAACCCTTCAAGTGCACTGTGTGTGGGAAGACATTTTCAGATTCATCTGCACTTAAAACACACCAGAGAACACACACGGGAGAGAAACCCTTCAAGTGCACTGTATGTGGGAAGGCATTTGTACAGTCATTTGCTCTTAAAACACACCAGAGAACACACACGGGAGAGAAACCATTCAGGTGCAGTGTGTGTGGGAAGACATTTTCACAGTCATCTGCTCTTAAAACACACCAGAGTACACACACGGGAGAGAAACCATTCAAGTGCAGTGTGTGTGGGAAGGCATTTTCACAGTCATCTGCTCTTAAAACACACCAGAGAACACAGAAGCATCAGAAGATCCACAAGGAGTGCAGTCTGAAATCAGCTTGTGAAAGTCAAAGTGCCGCAATGAGCCCATCCCTCATGAAACACGAACCGGAAGAAAATCCCAGCTTGGACACTTTTAAAGGTATCGAGGTGAAATGTGAAGAAGTGATGGTGAAGAGGGAAGAAGTGAAGGTAAAATGTGAAGATGAAGATTCAACTCCAAAATGGGACCTTCACATCGATGGAGGCAACGTAAAGCAGGAGGAGAATTCTGACTGTGAGGCAGAGCGAGGCAACTCCCAGCAGTTTGTGGAAGTGGAGGTGTGGGTGGACTTCCTCCGAGACAATACAAAGTCAAGTGGAGACTCGGTAGATGTGTAAGCTTGAGATGATGTCGCTCCAATAGATGCACCTTTGTCACAGGCCTTTAATGACAAGAATGTGAAATTGGACACTCAGTTGCTAGGTTCAACCTGCAGAGTAAGAGTGGCCAGTCTTTGTGGACCTGTCTGTTGGGTAGATCTTTAACCAGGAGCGAGAGACAATGAGCCCCCAAGCATTCACTATGTTATAATAATAATTGCATTTACACGGTGCTTGCTGTATCGCCTCGGCAACTCGGAGTTTTGTGTCGTACCTCGTCTGAAACACTCGAAGAGCATCCCCAAGTAGCAGCTGCCCCTGTGTGCCACAAGGTGGTGGCCCTGCACCGGCCTGCATGTGGACAAGAGCCTGTCAGTAGGGGGCGATGATTGATGCGTCATCTCAGTTCGGTAGTGTGTAGGCAATCTTGATTCAAAGCTTTCGTGACTGCAGGAATCCACACTCTTGAGTTATTTCGGTAAAGTCACCACGTGGGTAGAAACGTAACAGATCACGGCGTTTAGATCACAACACAAGCAATCGTCATCAGGTGGGACAACCACAGCAAGAGAAACTGCTGAAGTAGTAGGCGCCTACTCCAGCAGTTTCTACTTATTGCTGCTGTGCTTGTCCCACCTGATGACGAGTGCTTGTGTTGCGATCTAAACGCCGTGATCTATTGTTTGTAGCGTAATGTTTTAAATTTGCTACATTTTGACCCAGACGCCAGCATGCAACGGCCTACTCGTTTTGAATGACGCAACAATAGTACGTTGTACATACACTGTTAAGCAGACGGTGCGTATTTGTTAAATAACTTCTTGTTAATACGATGTAACGTGATGCAGTCAATTTCGCTGCAGTAATCCAATGTTAATATGCCCGTCATTGATTTAGAATGAATACTTGTCTGATTGTGCGCGTACATGTAACATTTTGTCTGAGGGTTAAACATTGAATAAGTGATGTTAGGACAAAGTGTGTGTGTGTGTGTGTTTGGAAGTAACCTGTACAGATCACTCGGGTGAGACCCGTTGTTCTTGTGATACAGGTCAAACGGTATTTTTGTGTTTCACGAAGCGTCTGCCTCTGGAGAAACTTATTGTCTTTGAAATAGGGAGCACGCTCGGATCATTCATCAGTTACAAGGCATACCACTTGAAAGTTACACGTATAGGAGGAGGTACATTCTCTACAGCACGAATTGTAGTTTTGTCTTACGTGTTGATGTAGATTTTGTCTAACTGGGACTAGAAATGCTCCTTGCTGATTCACGTCTGGATGTTCGTGCCTATCGGTTGAAGCAAACCCCACTGCTGTTGTTGAGACACTGGGCACCAATAAGGGTCCAACACATTGACGGCCTTCAGGCCAGGAAAGTTACAACATTTGCACACGAAGAACGCATTCACCAAGTGCCCCATGCTCCGTTTTTGAAGTTTTAAAATGAAACATCTTTGAATTGTGTTGTGTTTTGAATTAGATGATTTTATTTCTTCATTAAAAGCTTGTATCAATTTACATCTGGAAGACTTCATTGAAAAGGACATTTCGTGTGAATTTCTCTCGTCATTAAGTAGATGGTCTTGCCGGGGGTTCGGACACACACAGTGTACACATACACAGTGTACACACACAGTGTACACACACAGTTTATACACAGTGTACACACACAGTGTATACACAGTGTACACAAACAGTACACACACAGTGTACATACAGTATATACACAGTGTACACACACAGAGTACACACACAGTATATACACACACACTGTACACACACAGTGACACAGCGACACACAGTGACACAGTGTATACACATAGTGTACACACACACAGTGTACACACACACAGTGTATACACAATAATGTCCACGTTGTTGTTGCTGAGCTCACACACCCAAGGGAGGGAGCAATGGAAAATTAATCTAAATCAACTTAAACTCCAACTCTGTGACGTCACCACTCTGCGTTACCTCATCGGTGTGAAACGTCAGGGTGAGGTGTACCTCGTTAGTGACGTCATGTCACCAAGGTATTCAGCCCTCCCCCGTCCACCGCGCTCTTGAGCGTGACGTCACCTCCGCTTGGGTCACTGCCGATATCGGTCCAGTGGCAATCCTTATTTGGGCACAGCTACGCCCAGTGACTGGTGTCTCATTAACATAATGTATCCGTTAAAGCCGTCGCGAGTTTATTGCGACGGGATCAGCGCCCACGCCCCCATCCCTTGACGTTGGGTCCAGCCTCATTAACATAATTTTTCAGTTAGAGAGCCGCTCGTGGGAGGGAAGTGACGTCATACTACTTCCTGCTGTCGCGAGGTAACAGGAAGCTGCCGTGTGCGGGCTTGCACTGAAATCCGAGGTGAGAAATTCTCATCGTTGTGGTGGTGGTTGTTGTGGTGGTGGTTGTTGTTGTTGTTTACCAAGGTAGAGCCTCTCTCTCTCAGGGATGTCAGTTGAGTAGCAGCGAGCATGGGAATCGATGTCCAGGTTGGAACTTTACAACGCGGGGCCTAGCCACGCGGGGCCTTGCCTCCTGCCCTCGCCTGATTGCATTCACTTTAATTATCTCGCTTAAGTTGAATTTCTCTTCACCCGGCTCGCCACTTTGTAACTTTGTTTTATTGTAAATATTCACGCAGTTTTTATTTTCGTTATTTTGTTAGCAGGCCAAGCCCGCTTGAGCTGCTATACCGCTCTTGTTATCACAAGCGACCTGTCCACAACAACACAAGGTGAGGCTTTGTCAACGTGTGTGAATGTTTTGACTTAAAACTTTCGTGACTGCAGGAATTAATATTCTTGGTTCTTTCGGTAAAGTCACGTAGATAGAAAATAAAATAAAAATAACAGATAATAAAAATAAATGAAAAATAAAAAAAATTGAAAATGAAGCAAAAAACCCACGACGTTTCGATCGCAACACAAGTGGTCTTTATCTTATTAAATTTTATCTGTTATTTTTATTTTCTATCTACGTGACTTTACTGAAAGAACCAACAATACGTGTGTCAATGTATCTATCGGTCAAAGACGCTAAGCGCGTGCCGGTGTTGACTCTGAAGTGTGGAGGGGAACACCTTCACAGGGAGAGAGAGACAGAGACACGGATAGCCTCGGCTATGTTGATGATCCTCGATTCATTACTTGGTGGAGTGAGGAAGAATTAATGCTGAGCAGATGAAGGTGGCCAGGCATGGTTCTGGTCACACCACCACCTGATTACTCATGGCAGTGTGTGACAGTGTCAAGTTTGTTTTTGCAGTAAAGTCTATTAACTCTGTTGAACACGGAGGTTATATCCAAACAATAGTTTATTGTTGTTTTCCTCTGGAACTCTTACTAAGAATGGAAACAGGAGGTGAACACAGCACACACATGCAGCTGAATTCGGAACTGTTCATCCCAGCATTCAAGGACATCTGAGCCTGGATTCACACCTCTAAGTTGTGATTGAACATTAATTCATGCATTTCTGCAAAACACAAATAGTATTGTTTTCAACACCCTTTGCTATGTCAGCTGAATTTAGCTTTCATAAATATTTATTTTGTAGTCAGACAGCCAAATTTGTGTGCTGAGAGTTTTGGGTTAACATTCATCTTGGAATATATGAAGGCTTCCAGGCATATTAATGACATTTTCCCTCTCATTGTGTGCCATAGCAGCCCGTGGAGAGAAACCCTTCAGGTGCACTCTCTACGTGAAGGCGTTTGCACGTTCATCAAATCTGATGAATTTGGGAAACTTTTTCACTACATCATGAATATATTAATAAGTATAGACGTGTAAGTCATGTGTGCATTCCTCTGTGCCTGACGTGTAGATGGTGTGGATATTCTTTTTTTCTGTCTGCAGCTGACGCTTCCTCTGCAGAATTGGTCTGATGGAGCAAAGGCACTCAGCGCAGCTCGGTACGACAAGTCAACAATGCGACCAGCGTGCATGCAGCACGGACCGGACTGGAAATCTGACACGGCACCAGAGAAGTCACACAGGAGAGAAACCCTTCAAGTGCAGTGTGTGCGTGAAGGCATTTTCATGGTCATCTGCTCTTAAAAAACACCAGAGAACACACACTGGAGAGAAACCCTTCAGGTGCACGATGTGCGGGATGGCGTTTACACAGTCATGTAATCTTGTAACACACCAGAGAACACACACGGGAGAGAAACCCTTCAGGTGCACGATGTGCCGGATGGCGTTTACACAGTCATATAATCTTGTAACACACCAGAGAACACACACGGGAGAGAAACCCTTCAAGTGCAGTGTGTGCGTGAAGGCATTTGCACAGTCATCTGCTCTTGTAAAACACCAGAGAACACACACAGGAGAGAAACCCTTCAAGTGTACTCTGTGCGGCAAGGCGTTTTCAGATTCATGGCATCTTGTAATACACCAGAGAACACACACGGGAGAGAAACCCTTCAAGTGCACTGTGTGCGGGATGGCGTTTGCACAGTCACCACATCTTAAAGTACACCAGAGAACACACACGGGAGAGAAACCCTTCAAGTGCAGTGTGTGTGGGAAGGCATTTGCACAGTCATCTGATCTTGTAAAACACCAGAGAACACACACAGGAGAGAAACCCTTCAAGTGTGATCTGTGCGGGAAGCTGTTTGCAGATTCATCAAATCTTCGAAGACACCAGAGTACAGCTTGTGAAAGTCAAAGTGCTGCAATGAGCCCATCCCTCATGAAACAAGAACCAGACGAAAATCCCAGCTTGGACACTTTTAAAGGTATCGAGGTGAAATATGAAGAGGTGATGGTGAAATGTGAAGAAGTGATGAGCGAAGAAGTGAAGGTAAAATGTGAAGATGAATATTCAACTCCAAAATGGGACCTTCACATCGTGAAGCAGGAGGAGAATTCTGACTGAGGCAGAGCGAGGCAACTCCCAGCAGTTTGTGGAAGTGGAGGTGTGGGTGGACTTGCTCCTAGACAATACAAAGTCAAGTGGAGACCCGGTAGATGTGTAAGCCAGAGACGATGTCGCTACAATAGATGCACCTTTGTCACAGGCCTTTAATGACCAGAATGTCAAGTTGAACATCAGTTTCTAGGTTCATCCTGCAGGGTAAGAGCGGCCAGTCTTTGTGGGCCCGTGGGTTGGGTAGATCTCTAACCAGGAGCAAGAGCCAACAAGCTCCCAAGCATTCACTATGTTATCATAATAATTGCTTTTACATGGTGCTTGCTTAACCGCCTCAGCAACTCGGAGTTTTGTGTTGTACCTCGTCTGAAACACTCGAAGAGCATCCCCAAGTAGCAGCTGCCCCTGTGTGGCACAAGGTGGTGGCCCTGCACCGGCCTGCATGTGGACTAGAGCCTGTCAGTAGGGGGCGATGATTGATGTGTCATCTCAGTTGTGTAGTTTGTAGGTAATGTTTAGAATTTGCTACAATTTCACTCAGACGCCAGCATGCAATGGCCTACTCGTTTTGAATGACAATAGTATGTTTAACATACACTTTGAAGCAGACTGTGCAACTTTTTTTGAAAGCTTCTTGTTAATACGATGTAACGTGATGCAGTATATTTCACTGCAGTAATGGTTAATATGCCTGTCAATAAATTTAGAATGTATACTTGTCTGGTTTTGTGCATACTTGTAACATTTGATCTGTAAGGGTCAAACATTGAATAAGTGATGTTAGGACAAAGTGTGTGTGTGTGTTTGAAAGTAACCTGTACAGAGAACTCAGGTGAGACCCGTTGTTCTTGTGATACAGGTCAAAGGGTGTTTTTGTGTTCCACGAAGCATCTGCCTCTGGAGCAACTCATTGTCTTTGAAATAGGTAGCACACTCGGATCATTCATGAGTTACAAGGCATACCACTTGAAAGTTACACGTATAGGAGGAGGTACATTCTCTACAACACGAATTGTAGTTTTGTCTTACGTGTTGACGTAGATTTTGTCTAACTAGGGCTAGAAATGCACCTTGCTGATTGACGTCTGGATGTTCGTTACCTATCGGTTGAAGCAAACCCCACTGCTGTTGTTGAGACGCTGTGCACCAATAAGGGTTCAACACATTGACGGCCTTCAGGCCAGGAAAGTCACAACATTTGCACACGAAGGATGCATTCACGCAAGTACCCCATGCTCCGTTTTGAAGTTGTAAAATGAAACATCTTTGAATTGTGTTGTGTTTTGAATTGGATGATTTTATTTCTTCATTAAAAGCTTGTATCAATTTACATCTGGAAGAATTCATTGAAAAGGAGATTTCGTGTGAATTTTCTCTCGTCATTAAGTAGATGGCCTTGCCGGGGGTTCGGTTCAATGCGGACACAAACAGTGTACACACACACAGTGTACACACACACAGTGTACACACACAGTGTATACACACAGTGTACACACACATAGTGTACACACACACAGTGTACACACACAGTGTATACACAGTGTACACACAGTGAACACATACAGTGTACACACACAGTGTATGTACACAGTGTAAACACACGTAGTGTACACACACTGTATACACAGTGTACACACAGTGTACACACACACAGTGCACACAGTGTACACACACAGGGTACACACACAGTGTACACACACTGTATACACAGTGTACACACACACAGTGTACACACACACAGTGTACACAGTGTACACACACACAGTGTACACACACTGTACACACTGTACACACATACAGTGTACACACAGTGTACACACAGGGTACACAGTGTACACACATACAGTGACAGTGTACACACACAGTGTATATACATAGTGTACACACACAGTGTGTGCACACGCAGTATATATACACGCAGTATATACACACTGACACAGTGACGCACACATAGTGACACACACAGTGACACAGTGACACACACAGTGACACACACAGCGACACACAGTGACACAGTGTATACACACAGTGTACACACACAGTGTATACAAACGGTGTACACACACACTGTATACAAACAGTGTACACACAATTCTAGATTTAAAGCTTTCGTTACTGCTAGGATCCATACTCTTTGGTTCTATTCTATTAACAGACAACGGGACAAGAAGTCGCAACTCATCGAGACGCTGACCTTCCTCAAAAGATGCCGCGATCACAAGCTTAAAGGTCGTGATCTAAGCGTGGCTTCTCTCACTCCAGCGCTGTCCTCCAGGCAGTCTCGTCCCTTCACCTGATGAAGGCCGCTTGTGTTGTGGCCGAAACGTCGTGATTTTTATTTTATTTTCACCTACGTGACTTTACCCAATAGAACCAAAGAGTATAGTGTACACACACACACAATGTACACACACACACGCAGTGTACACACAATGTACACACACAGTACACACACACAATGTACACACACAGTGTACACACACACAGTGTACACATACACAGTGTACACACACAGTGTATACACATAGTGTACACACACACACACAGTGTACACACACACAGTGACACAGTGACACACACAGTGTACACACACAGTGTACACACAGTGACACAGTGACGCACACAGTGATACACACACACAGTGTACACACACACAGTGTACACACAGTGTACACACACACAATGTACACACAGTGTACACACACACAATGTACACACACACAGTGTACACACACAATGTACACACACATAGTGTACACACACAGTGTACACACACACAGTGTATACACAGTGTACACACACAATGTACACACACGCAGTGTACACACAATGTACACACAGTACACACACACACAATGTACACACACAGTGTACACACACACAGTGTACACACACACACAATGTACACACACAGTGTACACACACACAGTGACACAGTGACACACACAGTGTACACACACAGTGTACACACAGTGACACAGTGACGCACACAGTGACACACACACAGTGTACACACACACAGTGTACACACACAATGTACACACACACACACAGTGTAAACACACAGTGTACACACAATGTACACACACAGTGTACACACACACAGTGTACACACACACAATGTACACACACACACATAGTGTACACACACAATGTACACACACACACACACAGTGTACACACACACAGTGTACACGCACAGTTTATACACACAGTGTACACACACGCAGTGTACACACACAGGATATACACAGTGTACACACACACACAGTGTACACACGGTGTACATACAGTGTATACACCCAGTGTACACACACAGGGTACACACAGTGTATATATACACACACACTGTACACACACACAGTGACACACAGTGTATACACATAGTGTACACACACACAGTGACACACAGTGTGCACACACAGTGTACACACACACAGTGACACACACACAGTGACACACACACAGTGTACACACACACAGTGTATACACAATAATGTCCACGTTGTTGCTGAGCTCACACACCCAAGGGAGGGAGCAATGGAACATGAATCTAAATCAACTTAAACTCCAACTCTGTGACGTCACCACTCTGCATTACTTCATCGGCGTGAAACCCCAGGGGGAGGTGTACCTTGCTAGTGACGTCATGTCACCACGGTATTCACCCCTCCCCCGTCCACCGCGCTCTTGAGCGTGACGTCACCTCCGTTTGTGTCACTGCCGATATCGTTCCAGTGGCAATCCTTATTTGGGCAAAGCTACGGCCAGTGACTGGTAGCTCATTAACATAATGTTTCTGTTAAAGCCGTCGCGAGTTTATTGCGACGGGTTCAGCGCCCACGCCCCCATCGCTCGACATATGGGCCGGCCTCATTAACATAATTTATTCAGTTACAGAGCCGCTCGTGGGAGGGAAGTGACGTCATACTACTTCCTGCTGTCGCGAGGCAACAGGAAGCTGCCGTGTGCGCGCTTGCACTGAAATCCGAGGTGAGAAATTATCATCGTTGTGGTGGTGGTGGTCGTTGTGGTGGTGGTTGTTGTTGTTGTTTACCAAGGTAGAGCCTCTCTCTCGTAGGGATGTCAGTTGAGTAGCAGCGAGCATGGGAATCGATGTCCAGGTTGGAACTTTACAACGCGGGGCCTAGCCACGCGGGGCCTTGCCTCCTGCCCTCGCCTGATTGCATTCACTTTAATGATCTCGCTTAAGTTTAATTTGTCTTCACCCGGCTCGCCACTTTGTAACTTTGTTTTATTGTAAATATTCACGCAGTTTTTATTTTCTTTTGTTACCAGGCCAAGCCCGCTTGAGCTGCTATACCGCTCTTGTTATCAGAAGCGACCTGCCCACAACAACACAAGGTGAGGCTTTGTCAACGTGTGTGAATGTTTTGACTTAAAACTTTGGTGACTGCAGGAATTAATATTCTTGGTTCTTTCGGTAAAGTCACGTAGATAGAAAATTAAATAAAAATAACAATAAAATGAACAAATAATTGTAAATAAAGCAAAAAACTCACGTCGTTTTGATCGCAACACAAGTGCTCTTTATTTAATGTAATTGTATTATCTGTTATTGTTATTTTCTATCTACGTAACTTTACCGAAATCAACAAGAATACGTGTGTCAATGTCTTATCGGTCAAAGACGCTAAACGGAGAGACGCAAACTCCAAATATACAGCAGGCATCAGGGTCGGGATCGAACCCACGACTTCCTGTACACCAGGTGAGGTAGTTAACATCTCACCACGGAGAGAGACACGCAAACTCCAGTTAGCCTCGGCTGTGTTTGTTGAGCCTCAATTACTTACTTGGTGGAGTGAGGAAGCATTCATGCCAAGCAGATGAAAGGTGGCCAGGCATGATTCTAGACACGCCACCAACTGTTTAACCAGTGACAGTGTACAGTTTGTGTTTGCAGTAACGTCTATTAACTCTGTTGAACACGGAGGTTATAGCATAACAATAGTTTACTTTTGTTTTCCTCTGGAACTCTTTATAAGATTGGAAACAGGAAGTTTACACAGCACACACATTCAGCTGAAGTCGGAACTGTTCATCCCAGCATTCAAGGACATCTGAGCCTGGATTCACGCCTCTAAGTTGCGATTGAACGTTAATTTATGAATTTCTGCATAACACAAATAGTATTGTTTTCAACACTTTTTGCTATGTCAGCTGAATTTAGCTCTCATACATATTCCTTTTGTAGCCAGACAGCTGAAATTGTGTACTCAGAGTTTTGGGTGAACATTCATTTTGAAGATACGAGGGCTTCCATGCATGTTTATAATAATTTGCCCTCTCATTGTGTGCCATAACAGCCCTGTGATGAATTTGGGACACTTTTATACTACATCCTGAATATATGAATAAGTATAGACGTGTAAGTCACATGTGACTATATATGCATTCCTCTGTGCATCGATACTGACGTGTCGATGGTGTGGATATTATTTTTTTCTGTCTGCAGCTGACGCTGGTCTGATGGAGCAAAGGCAGTCGGCACAGCTCGGTACGACAAGTCAACAATGCGACCAGCGTGCATACAGCACGGATCGGACTGGAAATTTGACACGGCACAAGAGAACTCGCACAGGAGAGAAACCCTTCAAGTGCAGTGTGTGTGGGAAGGCTTTTGCATGGCCATCTGCTCTTAAAATACACCAGAGAACACACACGGGAGAGAAACCCTTCAAGTGCAGTGTGTGTGGGAAGGCGTTTCCACGTTCATCTGCTCTTGTAATACACCAGAGAACACACACGGGAGAGAAACCCTTCAGGTGCAGTGTGTGTGCAAAGGCGTTTGCACAGTCATCTGCTCTTGTAATACACCAGAGGACACACACAGGAGAGAAACCCTTCAAGTGCAGTGTGTGCGTGAAGGCGTTTGCACATTCATCTGATCTTGTAAAACACCAGAGAACACACACGGGAGAGAAACCCTTCTGGTGCACTCTGTGCGGGAAGGCGTTTTCACAGCAACAAAATCTTCAAGTACACCAGAGAACACAGAAGCATCAGAAGATCCACAAGGAGTGGAGTTTGAAATCAGCTTGTGAAAGTCAAAGTGCCACAATAAGCCCATCCCTCATGATACAAGAACCGGAGGAAAATCCCAGCTTTGACACTGAAAAGGAACCGAGGTGAAATATGAAGAGGTGAAGGTGAAGAGGGAAGAAGTGATGGTGAAGAGCAAAGAAGTGAAGGTGAAATGTGAAGATGAAGATTCAACTCCAAAATGGGACCTTCATATTGATGGAGGCAACGTGAAGCAGGAGGAGAATTCTGACTGTGAGGCAGAGCGAGGCAACTCCCAGCAGTTTTAGATTTGAAGCTTTCGTGACTGAAAGGATCCATACTATTTGGTTCTAATTGGTAAAGTCACGTAGGTAAAAAATAAAACAACAAAAAAGGCCACTTGTGTTGTGGCCGAAACGTCGTGATTTTTTGTTTTATTTTTTACCTACGTGACTTTACCGAATAGAACCAACGAGTATGGATCCCAGCAGTTTGTGGAAGTGTGGGTGGACTTACTCCTAGACAATACAACGTCAAGTGGAGACCCGGTAGATGTGAGAGCCAGAGACGATGTCGCTACAATAGATGCACCTTTGTCACAGGCCTTTAATGACAAGAATGTGAAGTTGAACACTCAGCTCCTAGGTTCAACCTGCAGAGTAAGGACGGCCAGTCTTTGTGGACCTGTGGGTTGGGTTGATCTCTAACCAGGAGCGAGAGCCAATAAGCTCCCAAGCATTCACTATTTTATCAATTGCATTTATATGGTGCCTGCTTAATCGCCTCTACGTGACTTTACCGAAAGAACCAAGGAGTATGGATCCCTGCAGTCACAAACTTCAAATCTAGATTGTCTCAGCAATTCGAAGTTTTGTATCCCGTTTCAAACACTCGAAGAGCACCCCCAAGTAGCAGCTGCCCCTGTGTGGCACAAGG
The DNA here is from genome assembly GCF_048934315.1 of Petromyzon marinus. Lineage (NCBI taxonomy): Eukaryota > Metazoa > Chordata > Hyperoartia > Petromyzontiformes > Petromyzontidae > Petromyzon > Petromyzon marinus. The sequence continues at coordinate 70,946 of NW_027422817.1, forward strand.
TGGTGACCCTGCACCGGCCTGCATGTTGGCAAGAGCCTGTCAGTAGGGGGCATTGGTTGATGTGGCATCTTAGTTGTGGAGTTTCTAGGTAATTTTTCGATTTAAAGCTTTCGTGACTGCAGGGATTCATCTTCTTGGTTCTTTCGGTAACGTCACGTAGAAGGGAAATAATAAGGTAATAAAAATAAAACATGAAATAAAATTCTCACGACGTTTTGGCTACTTGCGAACGTCGTGAGAATTTATTTGATTATTATTCTCTTATTATTTCCCTTCTACGTGACTTTGTAGGTAATGTTTAGAATGTTATTAATTTTGACCGAGACGCCAGCGTGCAAATGGCAATAGTACGTTGTACATACACTGTTAAGTAGACGGTGCATATTTTTTAAAAATAGCTTATTGTTAATACGATGTAACCTGATGCAGTATATTTCACTGCAGTAATTAAATTTTGTTAAAATGCCTGTCAATAATTTAGAATGAATGCTTGTCTGATTGTGCGTGTGCATGTAACATTTTGTCTGAGGGCTAAACATTGAATAAGTGATGTTAGGACAAAGTGTGTCTGTTTGGAAGTAACCTGTACAGAGAACTCGGGTGAGACCTGTTGTTCTTGTGATACGGGTCAAAGGGTACTTTTGTGTTTCACGAAGCGTCGGCCTCTGAAGTAACTCATCGTCTTTGCAATAGGGAGCACGCTCGGATCATTCATCAGTTACAAGGCATACCACTTAAAAGTTACACGTATAGGAGGAGGTACATTCTCTACAACACGAATTGTAGTTTTGTTACGTGTTGATGTAGATTTTGTCTAACTAGGACTAGAAATGCCCTTTGCTGATTCACGTCTGAATGTTCGTACCTATCGGTTGAAGCAAGCCCCACTGCTGCTGCTGCTGAGACGCTGTGCACCAATGAGGGTCCAAGCATTTTAGGGCCTTCGGCCAGGAAAGTCACAACATTTACGGCACACGAAGGACGCATTCACGCAAGCGGCCCATGCTCCGTTTTCAAGTTTTAAAATGAAACATCTTTGAATCGTGTTGTGTTTTGAATTAGATGATTGTTATTTCTTCATTAAAAGCTTCTTTCAAGCATATTTCGTCTCTAACAGCGACTACAGGGACCACGTGATTGTTAAAAAAAATTTCTTTGATTATAACTATATTTGCCTACAATTCCTATTGTGTAGCTTATTTAGACTATAATTTATTCACTACCCAAACTGTATTGACTTGAAAACATAGGAGCTGATATTTGTAAGCAATGTCTTTGTTATTTATACGTTTGACAAAAAAATATTTGCACAAATTGAACTTGTTCAGATACAAGGTGAATTCACAAGGCTTTGTAAAAAATCCAATATTTCAGAATTTTGCCTTAACGGAGAATATTTTTTTAAAATGTTGGTAAAAATAAAGATTCAGAAATATATATTGTGCCGTGTCTACAATTTTATTGTAAAGTGGAATTGGTAAAAAATATATATATATTTGTACACGTAGAGGCGTTGTGGGCCATAAGTCTGGTGACACAGAAGTTTAATTTATTAGGTATAGCCCTGTGAGCCATGCGGCTCATAAGTCGGGTACAACCGCAACAAACATAAGTCTGGTGACACAGAGACGTTGTGGTCCATAAGTCTGGTGACACAGAGACGTTGTGGTCCATAAGTCTGGTGACACAGAGGCGTTGTGGTCCATAAGTCTGGTGACAGAGACGTTGTGGTCCATAAGTCTGGTGACACAGAGGCGTTGTGGTCCATAAGTCTGGTGACACAGAGGCGTTGTGGTCCATAAGTCTGGTGATACAGAGGCGTTGAGGTCCATAAGTCTGGTGACAGAGGCGTTGTGGTCCATAAGTCTATGGGCTGTGTTGAGTCTATGGCAGTGTTGAGTCCATGGGTAGTGCTGAATCTATTGGCAGTGTTGAGTCTATGGGCAATGTTGAGTCTATGGTAGTGTTGAGTCTATGGTAGTGTTGAGTCTGTGGGTGGTAGTGTTGAGTCTATGGGTGGTAGTGTTGAGTCTATGGTAGTGTTGTGTCTATGGTAGTGTTGAGTCTATGGGTGGTAGTGTTGTGTCTATGGTAGTGTTGAGTCTATGGGTAGTGTTGAGTCTATGGTAGTGTTGAGTCTATGGTAGTGTTGAGTCTATGGTAGTGTTGAGTCTATGGGTGGTAGTGTTGTGTCTATGGTAGTGTTGAGTCTACAGTGAGGGAAAAAAGTATTTGATCCCCTGCTGATTTTGTACGTTAGCCCCATGACAAAGAAATGATCAGTCTATAATTTTAATTGTAGGTTTATTTGAACAGTGAGAGACAGAATAACAACAAAATCCAGAAAAACGCTTCGCTACGTGGCCACGAGTGACGGTAAAATATGAAGAAGGGGCGACCCTGAAGCGTGAAGGTCAGGAATCTTCTCCGGGTGCTCCTCCTCCCACGTTTGCAGGCGCCTATCACCGTCATCACAGCATCCCAATGGCAGTATTCTCGACACGAATATCTCGAGACTCAAGGAGGCTATTCTGGACAAATTCATTCGCGTTATTCTTATTATTATTGTAATCCTCATGTGTGTATGTTGAACTTCTTTCGCACAGTACGTAGCAAACCTTGCTATACATCCTAAATAGAAGAGTCATCCTATGCAGAGGCCGGTGCCTGCCAATAAATGTATAATTTCCACCCTCAAGCTCAGATGAGAGCCGTCAAATGTATATTTGACAATGGTGACACTTTGATTTGTGTTTCTGGATAAGGTTAACATATAGGTTGCATTTTGCATTCAAACAGATGCTTATACAGGAATACAGCTTCTGACCTTCAAGTGTGCATAGCGTTAATTTTATTTAAGCCGAGATGCCATTCATTAATGTGAATGGAAATAAGCTCAAATATATGTTTTATGAAAGTATACCACATTGATGAAATGTATGGTGTGCATTATTGAAGGTCTGTGAACTTTCTAACAGTTTTCCCAGGAAGTGAAGAAACTTGTCAAGCATTTCTAAAACACTTTATATAAACAAGGTTAATGTTTTAATGGTATCTGTGAAAGCAGAGGATGGAGCTCTTTTTTCATCAGCGGAGTACGGTGCCCACACTCCTCTTACACAGCAACTCTTTGAGTTATGGATCACGCAGAGATCGTAAAACTCTGCACGCCCGACTTGCAGGGCAGCACTGTGGTGTCTGTAAGAGCATTCATTTTTATCTATGCACGTAGTCTTCAGTCTCGGTGGTGCTTTCCTGGGTAAATATTCTAATGAAATATGGATGATGAACGTTAGCAACTGCTCAATCTGCTGTGTGTGTATATTTACATTTCTGCTCTAATTTGATGCGTGAGAAGGGGAGATCCATTTTTCACTTAATGGGAACCAGTCTCCCCGAAAAAAGACTGCAGTATAGTGGTTGTACAAATATACTTACAGCTTTGTTGAACAGCACCACTCACCTTCATTACAGTGGAGATAACCCATGTATATCAGTTCACCAACATTGATCTGTTGTTCACACATTACTAAGGTTGTGGTTATGGTGGTGGAAACAGAAAAATGCATTTGTGGGGGCTACCGTCCCCCGCCATCACCGAATTGTCGGGGCCGTTGGCTCCCGACTCCCCCGTTAAATTCATACCACTACCACAACTGCAACACCCGTTGTATGATTATGCCCGTGGGTACCCGTGTACCTCACGGCGCAGCTCTACTCACGCGGTAACCACCGCCAGCAGCATCGCGTGCTTGAATTGTGTAATCTTGTTTCATTTACCTTCGCAGCCGGTCGGAAGCAACTAATTAGGTCGCGCTGCGCAATTCCCGGCACGCGCGGCGCGTGCCGTGAGCGCCGCTGCTCCTGCACGTCCCCGTACTGGCGCGGGCGAAGTGCAACCAGTACCACACAATGCAGAGGCTCACCACACCACGCACGAGTGCATTTAATGATCGAAGGACCCGTACTTTTATTCCCAGGGCGATAGCACGTTGCTGCTGCCCCGGCATGCGCGTCAAGCCCCGAGTGGACTCACCCGTGCGAGCGTAAACACGTGGGTAAAATTAATCACTCACGCGCAAACAAAAGAATCACCGCGGGCAGGCTCGCCACACCACGCACCGCCCCTCCGTACTCACAGAGACAACACGATGCGGTTTATACCCTACGGACGGTTTATTCCCCACGAATAAACGAACTAGACTGTGCGTGTCAGTACGGACCAGCAGGACAGGTCTAACCTATCTCGCTACTGCCTGATACTTAATCGACCTGTCTGCCCTCTATTTTCTCTCCCCGTGCTTCCCCAAAGCGTCCCTTTTTATCCTCCTTTCAAAGCCCTCGCACCGCCCATCCGCGGTGCATCACGGGTCAGGCCGTTAATCCGCGGTGCATCATGGGTAGGGCCGTTAATCCGCGGTGCATCATGGGTAGGGCCGTTAATTCGCGGTGCATCATAGGTAGGGCCGTTAATCCACGGTGCATCATGGGTAGAGACGCTAACCCGCGGTGCACCATGGGTAGAGACGCTTAACCCGCGCTGCCCCGCTCCCCACCTGTCTGCTGGTCCACGTGTGTCCTAGGCATCTCCTCACTGCAGTTCTCAGCGAGTTCTCCATGGTCATTTAATTCTAAGTTAAGCCACGGCGCCGCAGTGCCATTTGGCCTGGGGGGGGGGGGTGCCTGCCAATTCCCTAACCCTGAGAAACCGTGGAGCACCCCCACGAGGGGGCCTCTCGGGTAACAACTCAGGGCAGGTGCCCCCCCCCCCTCCCTATGAGGCCCTACTTGAGTGTGTGTGTGTTTAGGTGGGGGGGGGGGGGGGGGGCAGGGGAAGTGCTGTGATGGGAGCCAGGTGGCTTCTCGGTCGCAGCAGCACAGCGACTGCCCCGGTTTCGACGGAGCGGCTTCTCTGTTGTGGCACCACAATGGCAATTGTCATCCCGGCCGAGGGCCGCCTGACAGCGAGGGACATCCGTCGCTTCATTACTGAGAACTTCCCCTTCTATCAGAACAATGACAAGAAGCGGGGAAACTCTGTCCGTCGCTGCCTCACGTTTGAAGACTGCTTCGTTAAAGTGCCCAGAAGGCCGGGCCGGCCGGGCAGAAGCAATCACTGGGTCGTGGACCCGGCGGCTGCGAACATCTTTGATGACGGCTCGTATCAGCGCAGGAGGAAGAGGTTCAAACGGTGCGGTGTGGTGTGGGGTGAGTGGGCGAATGAATGGATGGGTAGGTGAGTGGGTGGGTAGGTGAGTGGGTAGGTGAGTGGTTGGGTGAGTGGGTGGGTAGGTGAGTGGATGGGTAGGTGTGTGGGCGAATGACAGGGTGGGTAGGTGAGTGGATGGGTAGGTGAGTGGGCGAATGACTGGGTAGGTAGGTGAGTGGATGGGTAGGTGAGTGGGTGGGTAGGTGAGTGGGTGGGTAGGTGAGTGAGTGGGTAGGTGAGTGAGTGGGTAGGTGAGTGAGTGGGTAGGTAGGTGAGTGGGTGGGTAGATGAGTGGGTGGGTAGGTGAGTGAGTGAATGACTGGATGGGTAGATGAGTGGGTGGGTTGGTAGGTGAGTAGGTGGGTAGGTGAGTGGGTGGGTAGGTGAGTGGGTGGGTAGGTGAGTGGGCGAATGACTGGATGGGTAGATGAGTGGCTGGGTAGGTGAGTGGGTAAGTGAGTGAAAGGGTGGGTGAATCGGTTGGTGGGTGAGTGGGAGGGTGGGTGTGGATGTGTACTGTGATGCATCTGCCAATTGCCTCAAGTCAGTCAACCCATGGCATCTGGGTCTGTCCCGTGACCTGTCAGCGAACTTGGCCTAAGCTCCGTGGTGATCTCACGGGTGGTCGGGGCATTTAAACTGGAGCATGATGTGTTTATTTTGCTCCCCATAGAATGTGGAGATTTTACGTGGTAACAACTTCTTTAAACACCACCGAGGCGTCGTTAAGCGTCTCTTTCAAACCGTGATAGTTTGCGAACGGTAGTTTCCCTTATCTCCAGATATATAAAAGGCAAAGTTGTGATTATGTGTGTCTGTTCAAAATGTTTAGCGTACTTCCCGACATGCAACAAACTTTCAATTTGCCATGTGGGTACTTTCCAGACTGTACACCGTGCAAACATTATACAAATACACTTTTAGCTTCTATTTTAGGGGGGGGGGGGGAGCTCAATAATGCATATATTTTTTGCACGGCAAGTGAGCTGTGACATCAAATCTGTCACGTGACCCGCGCACGTGGAAGCGTAACGCATTGTAGTGTAGCGGTTAGCGTTGTCTGTGTGTGTCTGTGTGTGTGTCTGTGTGTGTCTGTGTGTGTCTGTGTGTGTCTGTGTGTGTCTGTGTGTGTGTCTGTGTGTGTCTGTGTGTGTGTCTGTGTGTGGCTGTGTGTGTGTCTGTGTGTGTCTGTGTGTGGGGGGGGGAGCGGTAGTGTAGTGGTTAGCGCTACGCTGCGCTACGAACCCGGCGACCCGAGTTCGATTCCCGCTCACGGCCACCACCGGTGACGATTATTTCAACCGGTCCTGGGCCTCCCCTAGGTCGACTCAGCCTCAAACGTGTAAATGTTGTGGTGTGAACATCGGGAGACAAAGGCGGCCGGACGTGGTGAATCCAAGTCCCGGGCGAAGCCGGGTAGTTAAAGCTCGTGCTGTTATATTCACAATCAGATGTTTTTATTTCGACTCGAGGAAAATCGGTGAAATCAGAAGCCAACGATAGGCCCCAGTTGTGGGCCCTTCTTAACCTGGTAACAAAATAATATTCTTAATCAGTGATGTCCTCACCTAAGCGTGTGAGACGAGACGGACGCACAAGACTCTAGTCTCCCTTTGCTGTACATCACTCACAGAGCACCACAGCGCCCCCCCCCCCCCCCACCAGATCCACAACAGCGTTCGCCCCGCAAGACTAAGGCAGCTTCTCCCTGCCTCAGCTGGACCATCAACAACGGCAACATTTGTGTCAACAACAGCAGCAACAGCTAACTTGGCGCCTTTATCATTACGTCTTCAGCACGGCAGCAGCAGCAGCACGGAACAACTTCAGGGCATGACTCAGTCGCAACTCGCGTTTAAAATCGTCACGCAAGACGGCTCTCCGCGAGACGTCGCGGGCACACGGCGAGTTACTTTTTTCCCCGAATAAAACTCGGGACAACGTGAATGCGTGGAAACGAGAAACGATGTCGGAACGCAACGGGGCATCGCAAATCGTAAAGATTTTTGCGAGAGCGAGAAAGAAAAGCTTCCTTCTAGACGTCGCCGCCGCGCGCCAACGACGGCACCAGCGCGAGCAGAAGCGCCGTGGGCCAAGCGGCACCGGGGCAGCAAGACGCCTTGCTGGTGGCGGACGCCCGCCCCGCTGACGTCGTCACCACTGACGTCGTCGCCGCTGCTGATGATGCCATCGCCGCTGCAAAGGGGCAAGCGGAGAAACGAGACGTCAGTCGCCATCGCTACGATGAGAGCGATGTACGAGTACCGGGGGGGCCTCCTATAACCCTCCGCCTCCTCCTCCATTTCCACCACCACCAACAACACCAACACCACCAACACCACCAACACCACCACCAACATCACCACCAACACCACCACCAACATCACCACCAACACCACCAACATCACCACCAACACCACCAACATCACCACCAACACCACCAACACCACCACCAACATCACCACCAACACCACCAACACCACCAACATCACCACCAACACCACCACCAACACCACCAACACCACCACCAACACCACCACCAACACCACCAACACCACCAACACCAACACCACCAACACCAACACCACCAACACCACTAACACCACCACCGCCACCACCTCCTAGGGGATGGAAGATTTGTTGGAGGTTGTTGGTAGTTGAGACTGAAACCTCTTCCTCACTTGTTCACTCAGCCACTCACCCACCCACCCAATCACTCATTCAGAGAGACGATCCATCACACTACGTTTAAAACTATTTGGTAAATTAAAACGCCGACTGTCACATCATTGACGTCAGGTGCCCGATTGTAACTCCTCTGCGGTGAGCGGTGGACCACCACCACCACCACCGCCACCCGCGTGTCAACAACGCTCTTTGCCAAAACAGCAAACCCCTGCCCAGAGTTGCGATGCTGAGAATCGTTTTATTGTCAAAGCGTTATTTTATCTCCGTTTGACCGCAAATTGGTTGACTGCCCTCGATGTGTGCACCTCCATGAGTCCATGGGAGCCTTTAACATTTAAGTCTATGGGAGCCTTTAACATAGAAGTCTATGGGAGCCATTTAACATTGAAGTCTATGGGAGCCTTTAACATTGAAGTCTATGGGAGACTTTAACATTGAAGTCTATGGGAGCCTTTAACATTGAAGTCTATGGGAGCCTTTAACAGTGAAGTCTATGGGAGCCTTTAACATTGAAGTCTATGGGAGCCTTTAACATTGAAGTCTATGGGAGCCTTTAACATTGAAGTCTACGGAAGCCTTTAACATTGAAGTCTACGGGAGCCTTTAACATTGAAGTCTACGGGAGCCTTTAACATTGAAGTCTACGGGAGCCTTTAACATTGAAGTCTACGGGAGCCTTTAACATTGAAGTCTGTGGGAACCTTTAACATTGAAGTCTGTGGGAGCCTTTAACATTGAAGTCTATGGGAGCCTGTAACATTGAAGTCTATGGGAGCCGTTAACATTGAAGTCTATGGGAGTCTTTAACATTGAAGTCTATGGGAGCCTTTAACATTGAAGTCTATGGGAGCCTTTAACATTGAATCCAAGCATGAATGGAGCAAGCACTTGGGAACCCGAGCAGCCAATGGAGATTCACGGGGTGGCCAGAAACCAAGTTTTTTTAAAACCCAGGACTTTCCGCGCCGCCGATCTCATTGGGCTGACCACGGCCATTTGCATCGTCAGGGTGGTCAGACGATCCAAGCCGCCGCCCTCCCGCGTACCTGGCGAGGTAGCTAACAGCTCGTCGTCGTCATCCTCGCCCTCATCAGCACCGCCGTCACGGCCGCTACCGGCGTTGGGGGCCGATGGCGAGGACGTAGAGGCCTCCTTGCCATCGTCCTGGCCCTCCTCCTCGTCCTCCTCCTTCTCGTCCTCCTCCTCGTCCTCCTCCTCGTCTCCCTCCTCGTCCTCCTCCTCGTCCTCCTCGTCCTCGTCCTCCTCCTCGTCCTCCTCCTCACCGCCCGGCGCCACTGTGGGGGTGGTTGTGGGGGTGATGGTGGTGGTAGTTAATGGTGGCGGTGGCGGGTGTAGCGGTCTACACCGCGCTACACCGCGCTACGAACCCTGCGAACCCGAGTTCGATTCCCGCTCACGGCCACCAACACGCGGTGACGATTATCTGAACCGGTCTTGGGCCTCCCCTAAGTCGACTCGGCCTCAAACGAGCACCCGGCGCGGTGTGTGGCGAACATCGCCAGCACCGGGGAGACAAAGGCGGTCGGGCGTGACGCCGGCCACCCGCCCCCTCGTGCGCCGTGCCGGCCTTCACAGGCGCCGCTCGCTAACGGCGCTCGCCCCCGCGGCCTGTTGAGGCTACACGGCGGGGGATCTTCGTCTTCGACGGCGGCGGTTAATGGCTCGGCGCCGGATCGGAGAGGGATTCCGGCCGGCGGGTTTGTTGCCGGCGGCGACTTTGCTCACCTTCGACGGAGAGGTGCGCCCGCAGCTGGTCGCTGTTCAGGTTGTTGGTGGCGAAGCAGGTGTAAGTGTCCGTGTCCTCGCGCCGCAAGTCCAGGATGCGAAGGGTGCCGTTCTCGAAGATCTGGAAGCGCTCGCCCTTAACTTTCAAGCTCCGGTAGTTCCTGAACCTGGCGGTGCGCGGGAAGGCGTGGGGGGGGGCAGGCGGGGGGCAGGTGGGGGGCGTGAACCGTTGCGGTTTGACGGCGATGCCGTCGGGGGTTTTGAGATCCGGGGTCGGCGGCTTCGGGAGACGCGGAGGCGAACGTCCCGGGGGACGTTGGAGCGGCGAGGTTCACGCGGCCCTCCGCCGCGTTGAGTGCCCTTCTCTCGCTCTCTCGCTCTGAGCCACATCCGTGTGGCGGCCATCGACAGTCGCCCAACCCCGCCCCCGCACGCGCGAAATTATAAATGTTAGCCTATGGGAGCCTTTAACATTGAAGCCTATTGGAGTCTTTAACATTAATGTCTATGGGAACCTTTAACATTGAAGTCTATGGGAGTCTTTAACATTGAAGTCTATGGGAGTCTTTAACATTGAAGTCTATGGGAGTCTTTAACATTAATGTCTATGGGAGCCTTTAACATTGAAGTATATGGGAGCCTTTAACATTGAAGTCTATGGGAGTGTTCTATGTTGAACTTTTTTCGCTCCGTACGTGGCCAGCCATGCAAACCCGCTGGCGGCATTCACAAAACAGACTCAGCTCCCGTACCTCTTATTAGCACGGTTGGCCATGTAGGGTGCGAAAGAAGTTCAGGGCACGTACAGCCCTCGCGACAGGGAGCGTCGAGGCGCGATGACGGCATGCCGAATGAACGAGGAGCCTCTTCGTCGTCAGGGCTGTCGTTTGCGACATGGCCGGGTAGCTTCTGAAAAACAGCTGCACGGCTCGGTGGGCATCAGGCGGTGAAATAAACAAAAAGAGTCTCCAGCGAACGGAGAGCGAGAGGAGAGGCGGAGCGGGATGGACGCTCAGGCGCGGCGTTCGGTCTCACCATAGGATGGTGGCGGGCGGCCACACCGAGCACTCCATGTACACCGCCTCTCCCTCTCTCGCCCTGTACATCCTGTCTGGCTCCGTCAGCATCGACGGGGGGCTGGCTGTGTGAGGCGGTGGTGGGGGGGGCAGAGACAGCGAGCGGGCAGAGGTCGCTCCCGAGGGTGGTGGGGGGGGTCGCTCCGGGCCGAGCAAGTACTTGCAGTGCTGCACCTTAACAAACTGCGTACTCAACTGGGCCCTGTACGTGTGTGTGTGTGATGTCGCAACCGTGCACCTTTCCGTCGTGTGTCCGGAGGTTGCTGCTTTGCTGCATACACCTGATGTGAGCTTCTTTGGTACCGTACGTGGCCAGAGATGATAACCGCAGCTGCGGGCGAAAATACAGCAGAGTGTTAGTAGGGTCTCTGTGTGAGTAGTGTGTGGGTCTCTGTGTGAGTAGTGTGTGTGTCTCTCTGTGTGAGTAGTCTGTGGGTCTCTCTGTGAGTAGTGTGTGGGTCTCTCTGTGAGTAGTCTGTGGGTCTCTATGTGAGTAGTGTCTGGGTCTCTATGTGAGTAGTGTGTGGGTCTCTGTGTGAGTAGTGTGTGGGTCTCTCTGTGTGAGTAGTGTGTGGGTCTCTCTGTGTGAGTAGTGTGTGGGTCTCTGTGTGAGTAGTGTGTGGGTCTCTGTGTGAGTAGTCTGTGGGTCTCTGTGTGAGTAGTCTGTGGTTCTCTGTGTGAGTAGTGTGTGGGTCTCTCTGTGTGAGTAGTGTGTGGGTCTCTGTGTGAGTAGTGTGTGGGTCTCTGTGTGTGAGTAGTGTATGGGTCACTGAGTGAGTAGTGTGTGAGTCTCTGTATGAGTAGTGTGTGGGTCTCTGTGTGAGTAGTCTGTGTGTCTCTGTGTGAGTAGTGTGTGAGTCTCTCTCTGAGTAGTGTGTGGGTCTCTCTGTGAGTAGTGTGTGGGTCTCTGAGTGAGTAGTCTGTGGGTCTCTGTGTGAGTAGTGTGTGGGTCTCTGAGTGAGTAGTGTCTGGGTCTCTCTGTGAGTAGTGTGTGTGTCTCTGTGTGAGTAGTGTGTGGGTATCTCTGTGAGTAGTGTGTGGGTCTCTCTGTGAGTAGTGTGTGGGTCTCTGAGTGAGTAGTCTGTGGGTCTCTGTGTGAGTAGTGTGTGGGTCTCTGAGTGAGTAGTGTCTGGGTCTCTATGTGAGTAGTGTGAGGGTCTCTGTGTGAGTAGTGTGTGGGTCTCTGAGTGAGTAGTGTGTGGGTCTCTGTGTGAGTAGTCTGTGGGTCTCTGTGTGAGTAGTCTGTGGGTCTCTGTGTGAGTAGTGTATTGGGTCTCTGTGTGAGTAGTGTGTGGGTCTCTGTGTGAGTAGTGTGTGGGTCTCTGTGTGAATAGTGTGTGGGTCTCTGTGTGTGAGTAGTGTGTGGGTCTCTGAGTGAGTAGTGTGTGAGTCTCTGTGTGAGTAGTCTGTGTGTCTCTGTGTGAGTAGTGTGTGGGTCTTTGTGTGAGTAGTCTGTGTGTCTCTGTGTGAGTAGTGTGTGAGTCTCTGAGTGAGTAGTGTGTGGGTCTCTCTGTGAGTAGTGTGTGGGTCTCTGTGTGAGTAGTGTGTGGGTCTCTGAGTGAGTAGTCTGTGGGTCTCTGTGTGAGTAGTGTGTGGGTCTCTGAGTGAGTAGTGTCTGGGTCTCTCTATGAGTAGTGTGTGTGTCTCTGTGTGAGTAGTGTGTGGGTATCTCTGTGAGTAGTGTGTGGGTCTCTCTGTGAGTAGTGTGTGGGTCTCTCTGTGAGTAGTCTGTGGGTCTCTGAGTGAGTAGTGTATGGGTCTCTGTGTGAGTAGTGTGTGGGTCTCTGTGTGAGACCCACAGATACCCACACACTACTCACAGAGAGACCCACACACTACTCACACAGAGACCCACACACTACTCACACAGATACCCACACACTACTCACACAGAGACCCACACACTACTCACACAGATACCCACACACTACTCACACAGAGACCCACACACTACTCAAACAAATACCCACAAGTGTTTCGAGTACTCGGCCCCGCTTGAACGTCGAAGTGCTTCGTTGAAGCTATCATTTGCAAGAGCCGGGGCGCTTCTGAAAAAAAAAAGAGCCACGAAGCTCAGTGGGCATTGCCTGGTGAAGTCAAAAGAGTCGAGTTTAGTCGATGGCCTTTAGTGGGAGTAGCGTTGAGAGGGGGCATCGTCTCAAGTGGGGTAGCGGCGCTGTTTGCTACTCACGGTCAAGGGGCAGGGCGAAGGGGTTGTGACGGTCGCCCAGCACAACGACCAGCAAGGCCACTAAACGGGTGGTGGTGTGGAAAGTCTCCATGGGGGGGGGGGGGGGGGTGGCAGATGGTCGGCCTGGCGGCTTCCTTCACTTGGCTAGGAGGGGTGAAGGGGAGGGAGTAGGAGGAGCAGTGGGAATGATATTTATTTAGACTGCAAGAGGAGGAATCCAAAGCGCTATGAAGCTCTTTTTTCACAGATGTCCAGCTGTGGCGCTGGGTCAGAAACATGACAACAAACACAAAACAAAAACACGGCGTGAGTGCAGAGTTACAGGAAGAGTAAAACAAATCACTTTAAAAAAATATATATACTAATAAAACTAACCAATGTTTAATCTTGCCACGCGAAGCACACCACCGTGCTACATAGCTCTTTTTAAGAAGAGACATTGGCCCATAAACGGTGGGCTGATATCAAGTGGACATTCAGGGCAAAATACTCTAAACGCGTGGCGTTTCTGAATGTGGAAGGGAAAAAACCGGAGGACTCTGGGAGAGAAATCCACGCGGCCGCGGGGCGCGAGAAACGTCAACTCCAAAGATAGAGCAGGGAGTGTCAGGGTCGGTATCAAACCCCACGACCTCCTGTACACCAGGTGACAACCATGCCGGGTTAAAGACCTCCTCCTTCACAACGGGACAATTGGATGCATGCCTAAGGCTCCCTCACTGATGGACACGTTCCTCCTGTGTTGAGCAAAATGTTTAGGTTCTCATCGTTTCGCAGAGGCTGCATTTTTTGCCACCGCAGAAAACGAACGTTGGGGGAAACGCCTCCTCGCATCGGACTCTTTGTTTTTTTTTGCTGAAGTCACGTAGGTAAAAAAAAATCTATAAAATAAATAAATGAAAAAAACAACTCAATTAAAATCACGACGTTTCGGAGGCAGCAGCACAAGCTTCCGTCTTGAGGTGGAAACCGTCACAGCAAAATTGCTGCATCAGGTGAAGAGAACTCTAAGACACCCGAGATTGTATACAGGTTAAGGGGGGGGGGATAAGAAGGGCCGTGGGGGGGGGGCTAAGTTAAGCCACCTTCTGTTATGCTGCAGGGGGTTGGGGACGGAGAGATGGCCGTGTGCAGGTTGAAGAGCGTTACACACGTGAACCAGAGGCAGGAGGCAGTAGTTAAGCTGACAAACTGGTTGCCTTGCAGAGTATACTGCTGTAAACTATAAGGCTGCTAAAGTTTAACTTGGGTTTAACTTGATTTTTTTTTACCTCCGCGGCTTTACCGAAAAAAATCCAAAGAGTATGAATCCTTGCACATCACGAAAGCTTCAAATCTAGCGCCTCACATCGTGTTAGTTTGGCACCGATGTTCGTGCTGATGTTTTAAACTAGATCAATAAAACAACATTGATTACAGCCCCAGCTCAGGTTTTTTCCCATCAATGAAACAGCCCCTGAAGTGAGAGCACCTCCCAGGGTATAAACCAACACTGCCGCACATCTGTCCAAGAGCTGTGTAATAAAAACAATTGAGTTGAAAAAAATGTCAAACCGACAGGGAAAGGGGCTCCTGGCAAGTGTGACCGCCAGCCAGGTTGATGTATTGGTAATGAGAATGTGCAATTTTTTTTGTCCTTGGAAACACGGACTATGAATAAAACGAGATATTCTTAGCTCTTTCAGTAAAGTCACGTTGAAGGGAAACAATAAAATAATAAAATATATAAAACAATAAAAATTCTCACGACGTTTCGACCATAACACACCGGTCGTCATCAGGTCGAAACGTCGTGAGAATTTTTTTTGTTTTATATATATTTTATTGTTTTATTGTTTCCCTTCAACTCTGACTTTACCGAAAGAGCTAAGAATATGAATTACCGCAGTCACGAAAGCTTCAAATCAAAATTTAAAACGAGATACTCGCAGAGTTTACGCTTCTGAATGTGCACTTGTTCAAGCAATTCACTCGGCCTAAGAGGCAGACGCACGGTAAATTATTGGGCGGCACTTTGTAAGCTCCTAAGGTAGACAAAGCGAGCTTGAACGCGACGCGCTCTAGTGAAGTCTTTCGAGCGACGCATAGTTCATAGTTGATTTATTTGGTATAGCCCTGTGAGCCATTCGGCTCTTGAATCGGGTGCAACCGCAACAAACAAAAAACATGAACAAGAAAACATCTTAAAGTGATTATGTGACTGTGCAAACAGAAAATACAGGAAAAAATATCAAAATATCCCTGAAATAGCACCGTACACCAACGCTGTGTGCAAAAATCCCAGTGGGATACAAGTCAAATAACAACAACCACAAGACAACTAAGATTAAAGCCATCAGTCTAACTCCGTACTACAATAAACAAAAACATGGCCAAAACAAAAAAACTTTTCGAAATCACCAAAATAAAAGCCATAAATCCAATGTAACAGTGATCATAGGGACTGTGACCGAATTTTTAACAATAAACTACATAAATAAATTATAACACCAAAATCTAGAGCCATAATTTAGGCCACTGAATAGCAGTGGCAGCTAGGGTTGTACAACTCCTCTAGAGCACATTGACACGCGTGCATTGCAAATAATTCAAGTTTAAAACACGCAGCAAAGATTCGTTACAGAAGCCTAGCGGCAGCCTTCAGGCATCCTTTGGAAGCTTGCTAACCCACAACATAACCTAGAGACCATCTTCCAGGTCTCTATGGAGACCATCCCATGACAGCGGCATCTGTAGCCGGCCAAAGTGCCGCCTCGGCCGGCTGGGCAATCTAGCCGAGACCGGTGACACTCCCGGAATAGGCCTCAACGCGGCACTCACCAGCGCAACGCTGCGTAGGTGTCTGGGGAGGGGGTCTTGAGCTATATCCTCCTTCGTGGTGAGGTTACAAACAAAACAATGTCCTCGTGTGGTCGTGGTGGAGGAGGAGATTCGACGTTCCGTGCCTCGAATCATGGGCAGGCGACTCGGCGGGGCTGTTATCACGTGAGGCCTTAGCAGGGTGCTTTTATAAATCGTAGTGCGGATAGGCGAACACGCAGTGCGAGCGAGGCTCAGATTCTGTAGAATTGATAAACACTGCCCATAGACTCAGCACTGCCCATAGACTCAACACTGCCCATAGACTCAGCACTGCCCATAGACTCAACACTGCCCATAGACTCAGCACTGCCCGTAGACTCAACACTGCCCATAGACTCAACACTGCCCCATAGACTCACCACTGTGATCTCTACATTGGGTCAAACTTAACATCTCTTAATGTTCGACAGCTTGTGCACCAGATCTTATTTATTCACGATGTACTTACAAAAAATTCCGCAGACTACCTACTGGATCTCCTCTCTGTTTCAAAGAACAAATTTGACCTCAGGTATTCGCTCATTTACCAGCTTCACATTCCCATTGCCGTACAAAAACTGGAGGAAGGGCCTTTGCTATTCATGACCCCAGGGTCTGGAATGCTATTGCCAATAAACTGCAACTTGAATCACTACCTATGAGATCTTCACTCAAAACTGCTCTAGAGGAGTTGTACACCCCTAGCTGCCACTGCAATTCAGTGGCCTAAAATATGGCTCTAGATTTTGGTGTTATAATTTATTTATGTAGTTTATTGTAAAAAAAATCGGTCACACTCCCTATGATCACTGTTACATTGCATTTATGGCTTTTATTTTCGTGATTTCGAAAAGTTTTTTTTGGTTTTGGCCATGTTAATGTTTATTGTAGTACGGAGTTAGACTGACGGCCTTAATCTTAGTTGTATTGTGGTTGTTGTTGTTATTTAACTTGCATCCCACTGGGATTTTTGCACACAGAGTTGGTGTACGGTGCTATTTCAGGAATATTTTGATATTTTTTTCCTGTATTTTCTGTTTGCACAGTCACATAATCACTTTAAGATGTGTTCTTGTTCATGTTTTTTGTTTGTTGCGGTTGCACCCGATTCAAGAGCCGAATAGCTCACAGGGCTATACAAAATAAATGAACTAATGAACTAAAATGAACTTATATCGAAAGGCACATTAACATAATGTTTTCATACACCAAATGTATTTATTTATTTACGGAGAAGCTCATTGTGGGAGGAGCGTGTCCCGTTTCCCGGAAGGGGCGTCATGTCACCTGCTGCCGCGTGACGTCACGAGGTAACAGGAAGCTATCGCTTCCTGCACTGAAATCCGAGGTGAGAAGTTCTCATTGCGATTGTGGTTGTTGTGGTGGTGGTTGTGGTGGTTGTTGTTGTTTACCAAGGTAGAGCCTCTCTCTCTCAGGGATGTCAGTTGAGTAGCAGCGAGCATGGGAATCGATGGCCAGGTTGGAACTTTACAACGCGGGGCCTAGCCACGCGGGGCCTTGCCTCCTGCTCTCGCCTGATTGCATTCACTTTAATAATCTCGCTTAAGTTTAATTTGTCTTCACCCGGCTCGCCACTTTGTAACTTTGTTTTATTGTAAATATTCACGCAGTTTTTATTTTCTTTTGTTAGCAGGCCAAGCCCGCTTGAGCTGCTATACCGCTCTTGTTATCAGAAGCGACCTGCCCACAACAACACAAGGTGAGGCTTTGTCAACGTGTGTGAATGTTTTGACTTAAAACTTTGGTGACTGCAGGAATTAATATTCTTGGTTCTTTCGGTAAAGTCACGTAGATAGAAAATAAAATAACAATATAATAAAAATGAAAAATATTAAATAAAGCAAAAAAACCCACGTTTTGATTGCAACACAAGTGGTCTTTATTTAATTTGATTGTATTATCTGTTATTGTTATTTCCTATCTACGTAACTTTACCGAAAGAACCAAGAATACGTGTCAATAGAAATAGGTTTTACCCTTTTAACTGGCACAAAAACTGACACCTTTATTCAAGGCGTCATGTTTGCAATAACCACAACACAAGCAGGCAAAATGCAAACAAAAGAGACAACTCTGATAATAATATTCGCACTGTCCTTGAATTTGATTGGTCCACACCCGAGACGGCTTTTCTTAGAGCCCAGTCTCCACTGGTGTTGGACCAGAAGACGCCAAAAGGCGTACAACTCAAAAACAGCGCACTCTCAGAGTATTGAGGGCTCGGGGTGAGCATTTACATTATGAAACCTTTGCCAGTAACAAGATATTGAAATAGGTTTTACCCTTTTGTTTGCATTTTGACTGCTTGTGTTGTGGTTATTGCAAACATGATGCCTTGAATAAAGGTGTCAGTTTTTGTGCCAGTTAAAAGGGTAAAACCTATTACTATATCTTGTTACTGGCAAAGGAGGTCTCATCAAGTACGTGTATCAATGTCTATCGGTCAAAGACGATAAACGGAGAGACTCGCAAACTCCAAATATACAGGAGGCGTCTGGGTCGGGATCGAATCCATGACTTCCTGTATACCAGGTGAGGTAGTTAACATCTCACCACGGAGAGAGACACGCAAACTCCAGTTAGCCTCGGCTATGTTCGTTGATCCTCATTAATTACTTGGTGGAGTGAGGAAACATTAATGCTGAGCAGATGAAGGTGGCCAGGCATGTTTCTGGACATGCCACCGCCTCTTGACCCGTGCCAGTGTGTGACAGTGTCAAGTTTGTGTTTGCAGTAAAGTCTATGCTAAATTATCCTGTTTGATATGTAAACCCCTTTGTCAAGGTGCCTCACTTCTCTCAACCAGCTTAAAAGACGCTGAGAATCTTAGCAGTGTTCATTGTAGCTCTGTCGTCCCGACAGGTCTGTTCCTTTCACCTGAAGAAGGCCACTTGTGTTGCGGCCAAAATGTCGTGAGAATTGAATTGTTTTATTTTATTATTTTATTCTCATTCTACGTGACTTTACCGAAAGAACCAAAGAAGATCTATTAACTCTGTTGAACACGGACGTTATATCAAAACAATAGTTTATTTTTGTTTTCCTCTGGAACTCTTTGTAAGAATGGAAACAGGAGGTGAACACAGCACACACATTCATCTGAAGTCGAATCTGTTCATCCCAGCAGTCAAGGACATCTGAGCCTGGATTCACACCTCTAAGTTGTGATTGAACATTAATTCATGCATTTCTGCATAACACAAATAGTTTTGTAATCTTATATTCTTAGTTTTTTCGGTAAAGTCACGTTGAAGAGAAACAACAAAATAATAAAATATATATAAAACAATAAAAAAATTCTCACGACGTTTCGACCATAACTCAAACGGTCGTCTTCAGGTGTGTTGGTTCGCATACATTTATTTTTAAACGGCGCATTTATTTATTTATAAAAAACGTTAGTGCCACGCGCAACGATTTGGCAGTTTGCCCAGGACTAGTCCATCTATATTCTGAAAAGAGGAGGGGGGAGACAACATTTTTTTATAATATATGCTGTCTGAAAGCCACTGTAAGCGTGAACAATCAATTAAGACCTGAAATGGTTTATCAAATCTTTCCAATGATTGCTAAGATAGAATCCATCTTCTCGGTTGAAATTGTCTCTGTGCTTGTATATGTGGATAGCCTCATGAACGAATCTCTCATGGAAGCCAGATGGCTTACAAAGAACCTCTGTCTTGGAAAAGTCAATGGCATGTGAGCCTACTGAATTAGAACAATGATCTGCCACGGCCGAGGTGTTGGTCCTACCGTGTTTAAGGTCTGCTTTGTGTTCACGAATGCGGTCCGAGACATGGCGTTTGGTTTCTCCAATGTAACTACTACCACAGAGGCAACTTAGTTTGTAGACACCAACCAGGGTATTGTATGTCCGGAATCACATCTTTTACAGATGGAACCAGATCACGGATTTTATGTAATGTGTTGAAACGGACCTGGATCTTGTGTTTATTCAAGATTTTGGAGATCTTTTTGTGATCCCAGCAATGTAGGGTAAAGTGATGGTTTTGAAAGGCTCCTCAAGAGGGTTCTTCTTCATGGTTTGAGTGATAGCTTTGCGGATTGTATAGTCGGAGTAACCATTAGCCCTAAGAGCTTGGTGTACGTGCTTGAGTTCACTGCTTATGTGTTCCTGGTCGGATATGCATTGGGCTCTATGATACAGAGTCTTGATGAGAGAATTCTTCTGTGATGGATGGTGGTGGGAATCCGGTTTCAGATAAGCATCCGTATGGGTAGCTTTCCTGTAGACAGAGTGGCTCATTGAACCATCAGGTCTCTTTTTAATTAGGACATCCAAAAAAGGTATCTTGCCATCTATTTCGACTTCCATGGTAAATCTGATGGCTGGGTGTATGGAATTGATGTGGTCGAAGAATTGGTCTAGAGCAGGCTGGCCATGTGGCCAGATGACAGAAGTGTCATCCACGTACCTCTTCCATAAGGTTGGGCGCAGAGTGGCAGTCTGGATGGCGTCAGTCTCAAATTTCTCCATGAAAATGTTAGCTATAACTGGAGAAAGGGGGGAGCCCATTGGGGTGCCCTCAGTTTGTTTGTACAAAGTTCCATTCCAAGTGAAGTATGTATTGGTTAAACAGTGTCTCACCAGGGGGGGTACCTCAGTGTTTAGTCCTTGATGAACCAAGTCTTCAATGATTGCAATGGTGTCAGGTACAGGAACCTTGGTGAATAAGGAAACTACATCAAAACTGACAAGCAGGTCGTCTGGGGACAGGGAAATACCCTTGATTGTCGATACCAGGTGAGTAGAATTTTGTACCGCAGAGGTGGTCTTTCCAGTGAAAGGACGCAGGATTTCAGACAAAAAACGAGCTAGTTTGTAGGTGGGGGAGCCGATAGTAGAGACTATGGGACGAAGGGGTGTATCTACTTTATTTATTTTTGGTAAGCCGTATAATCTTGGTGGCCTGGCAGCAGAAGGTTTCAACGAAAACTGTTTAGATTGATCAATTAATGCGGTTGAATCAGAAATTATTTTGTTGGTTTGTGTGACGAGGCTGTTGGTGGGATCTCTTTTTATTTTTGTATAACTACATTATAAAAAAAATCGTCTCCCCCCTCCTCTTTTCAGAATATAGATGGACTAGTCCTGGGTAAACTGCCAAATCGTTGCGCGTGGCGCTAACGTTTTTATAAATAAATAAATGCGCCGTTTAAAAATAAATTTACGCGAACCAACACACCTGAAGACGACCGTTTGAGTTATGGTCGAAACGTCGTGAGAATTTTTTATTGTTTTATATATATTTTATTATTTTGTTGTTTCTCTTCAACGTGACTTTACCGAAAAAACTAAGAATATGAATTACTGCAGTCACGAAAGCTTTAAATCAAAATTAAAATTTAATCTGTTATTTTTATTTTCTATCTACGTGACTTTACTGAAAGAACCAACAATACGTGTGTCAATGTATCTATCGGTGAAAGATGCTAAGCGCGTGCCGCTGTTGACTCTGAATGTGTGGAGGGGAACACCTTCACCACGGGGAGAGAGAGACAGAGACACGGATAGCCTCGGCTATGTTGATTGATCCTCGATTCATTACTTGGTGGAGTGAGGAAGAATTAATGCTGAGCAGATGAAGGTGGCCAGGCATGGTTCTGGTCACACCACCACCTGTTTACTCATGGCAGTGTGTGACAGTGTCAAGTTTGTGTTTGCAGTTAAGTCTATTAACTCTATTGAACACGGAGGTTATATCAAAACAATAGTTTATTTTTGTTTTCCTCTGGAACTCTTTATACGAATGGAAACAGGATGTGAACACAGCACACACATGTAGCTGAAGTCGGAACTGTTCATCCCCAGCATTCAAGGACATCTAAGCCTGGACTCACACCTGAGTTGCGATTGAACGTTAATTAATGCATTTCTGCATTACACAAATAGTATTGTTTTCAACACCCTTTGCTATGTCAGCTGAATTTAGCTTTCATAAATATTCATTTTGCAGCCGAAATTGTGTGCTTAGAGTTTTGGGTTATCATTCATCTTGAAGATATGAAGGCTTCCAGGCATATTAATGACATTTTCCCTCTCACTGTGTGCCATAGCAGCCCGTGGAGAGAAACTCTTCAGGTGCACTCTGTACGTGAAGGCGTTTGCACGCTCATCAAATATGATGAATTTGGGAAACTTTTTCACTACATCATGAATATATTAATAAGTATAGACGTGTAAGTCACGTGTGCATTCCTCTGTGCCTGACGTGTAGATGGTGTGGATATTCTTTTTTCCTGTCTGCAGCTGACGCTTCCTCTGCAGAATTGTTCTGATGGAGCAAAGGCACTCAGCGCAGCTCGGTACGACAAGTCAACAATGCGACCAGCGTGCATACAGCACGGACCGGACTGTAAATCTGACACGGCACCAGAGAAGTCACACGGGAGAGAAACCCTTCAAATGTACTGTGTGTAACAAGGCATTTGCATGGCCATCAGTTTTTCAGAACCACCAGAGAACACACACGGGAGAGAAACCCTTCAGGTGCACGATGTGCGGGATGGCGTTTGCACAGTCATGTAATCTTGTAATACACCAGAGAACACACACGGGAGAGAAACCCTTCAAGTGCAGTGTTTGTGGGAAGACATTTTCAGGTTCATTTGCTCTTAAAACACACCAGAGAACACACACGGGAGAGAAACCCTTCAAGTGCAGTGTGTGTGGGAAGGCATTTTCTGATTCATCTGGTCTTAAAACACACCAGAGAACACACACGGGAGAGAAACCCTTCAAGTGCAGTGTGTGGGAAGACATTTTCAGATTCATCTGCTCTTAAAACACACCAGAGAACACACACGAGAGAGAAACCCTTCAGGTGCACTGTGTGCGGGATCGCGTTTGCACAGTCACCACATCTTCAAGTACACCAGAGAACACACACGGGAGAGAAACCCTTCAAGTGCAGTGTGTGCATGAAGGCATTTGCACAGTCATCTGCTCTTGTAACACACCAGAGAACACACACGGGAGAGAAACCCTTCAAGTGCAGTGTTTGTGGGAAGGCATTTTCACGGTCATCTGCTCTTAAAAAACACCAGAGAACACACACAGGAGAGAAACCTTTCAGGTGCACTCTGTGCGGGAAGGCGTTTGCAGATTCATCAAATCTTGAAGTACACCAGAGAACACACACGGGAGAGAAACCCTTCAAGTGTGCTCTGTGCGGGAAGCCGTTTGCAGATTCATCAAATCTTCAAGTACACCAGAGAACACACACGGGAGAGAACCCCTTCAGGTGCACTCTGTGCGGGATAGCGTTTGCACAGAAACTACATCTTCAAGTACACCAGAAAACACAAAAGCATCAGAAGATCCACAAGGAGTGGAGTCTGAAATCAGCTTGTGAAAGTCAAAGTGCCGCAATGAGCCCATCCCTCATGAAACAAGAACCGGACGAAAATCCCAGCTTGGGCACTTTTAAAGGTATCAAGGTGAAATATGAAGAGATGATGGTGAAATGTGAAGAAGTGATGAGCGATGAAGTGAAGGTAAAATGTGAAGATTCAACTCCAAAGTGGAACCTTCACATCGTGAAGCAGGAGGAGGATTCTGACTGTGAGGCAGAGTGAGGCAACTCCCAGCAGTTTGTGGAAGTGGAGGTGTGGGTGGACTTGCTCCTAGACAATACAAAGTCAAGTGGAGACCCGGTAGATGTGTAAGCCAGAGACGATGTCGCTGCAATAGATGCACCTTTGTCACAGGCCTTTAATGACAATAATGTGAAGTTGAACACTTTGTGGGCCCATGGGTTGGGTAGATCTGTAACCAGGAGCAAGAGCCAATAAGCTCCCAAGCATTCACTATGTTATAATAATTGCATTTACACGGTACTTGCTTAACCGCCTCAGCAACTCGGAGGTTTGTGTCGTAACTCGCCTGAAACACTCAAAGAGCATCCCCAAGTAGCAGCTGCCCCTGTGTGGCACAAGGTGGTGGCCCTGCACCGGCCTGCATGTGGACAAGAGCCTGTCAGTAGGGGGCGATGATTGATGCGTAATCTCAGTTGTGTAGTTTGTAGGTAATGTTTAGAATTTGCTACATTTTCACTCAGACGCCAGCATGCAATGGCCTACTCGTTTTGAATGACACAATAGTATGTTTTACATACACTGTGAAGCAGACTGTGCATTTTTTAAAAAGTTTCTTGTTAATACGATGTAACGTGATGCAGTATATTTCACTGCAGTAATCCAATTTTGTTAATATGCCTGACAATAATTTAGAATGTATACTTGTCTGGTTTTGTGCATACTTGTAACATTTGATCTGTAAGGGTCAAACATTGAATAAGTGATGTTAGGACAAAGTGTGTGTGTGTGTTTGAAAGTAACCTGTACAGAGAACTCAGGTGAGACCCGTTGTTCTTGTGATACAGGTCAAACGGTGTTTTTGTGTTCCACGAAGCATCTGGAGCAACTCATTGTCTTTGAAATAGGTCGCACGCTCGGATCATTCATCAGTTACAAGGCATACCACTTGAAAGTTACACGTATAGGAGGAGGTACATTCTCTACAACACGAATATGTAGTTTTGTCTTACGTGTTGACGTAGATTTTGTCTAACTGGGACTAGAAATGCACCTTGCTGATTGACGTCTGGATGTTCGTTACCTATCGGTTGAAGCAAACCCCACTGCTGTTGTTGAGACGCTGTGCACCAATAAGGGTCCAACACATTGACGGCCTTCAGGCCAGGAAAGTCACAACATTTACGGCACACGAAGGACGCATTCACACAAGTACCCCATGCTCCGTTTTGAAGTTTTAAAATGAAACATCTTTGAATTGTGTTATGTTTTGAATTGGATGATTTTACTTCTTCATTAAATGCTTGTATCAATTTACATCTGGAAGACTTCATTGAAAAGGGCATTTCGTGTTAATTTTCTCTCGTCGTTAAGTAGATGGCCTTGCCGGGGGTTCGGTTCGATGCGGACTTTCAACTGTTTGGGACCGCGGGATCGAGATAAGGCGACACGGAGCTGGCCGTGCGAGAAGACCGCCGTCTGCAGATCGATTCCAACGTAATCGAACGTCTGTCCCTGCGCCTCCGTCGTCCATGCAGGGGGTGCGTAGGTTTGCAGCGCCCCCTGCATGAAAACAACGGAAAGTGCAGCGCTCATCACATAGATAAAGTTGTGCGCTTATATTTTAAATGTTATTCTTTTATAAGGTGATGTTGAAATCGAAAAGTGGTTAGCCAGTTGATGATTTCAATCAGATTGATTCATTTATTATGCACCACATATCTGAGCTTTTGTGGTCCTGTTGAGCTAAAGTTGGAAAATGACCGTGACTATAACTTCGCTCAATATTGTAAACGTGTTTCTATTATTTAGTTATTGTTTAATACAAACTGCTTCAGATAATGGGTTTCAAGATGTACTTGAATGGCACGTTCGTTGTTCCGGTGTTTAATGGCTTGGACGTCATAGCAAATGGCTTCCATCGATGTGGAAGTCAACTGTGGATGATGATTTGACATTTCGGTGTTGATTTGCAGTAGATTGTTTAACTGTTGCATACCGGGTGGTGAAATGCTTTGCCGAGTACCTGAACTGTTTGACCAAGTGAATTCATGAAGAGTTCGATACGAGTTTGAGCGTTAATATTCTTGCGGAACAACAAAGGTCGGATATTTTAAAGATTCCTGATCGTACGTTTATTGCGACAATGTTCAAGGGGAACACGTGTGGGGGAGAGTTCCGGGTGAAGTCTCCCCTTACCTGGCAACCATGGTGGCTGTCCGCTGATCACTCTCCGTCACAGCTACGAGCCTTTAGGGACGGGACACTCCACCCTGGCGCTGTTTTAATTCTCAGCACAAAGACTGGAGAGCCTCATCCCTGCAGTTCCCTCCTGTTGTGCCGCATCATTTACCGCGTAACGAGGCAATGTTTTCTACTATACACTACTATACACTACACTACTATACACTACTATACACTACAATATGCACTACTATACACTATACACTACACTACTATACACTACTATACACTATACAATACACTATTATACACTACACTATTATACACTACACTATGCACTTATACACTACAATATACACTACAATATGCACTACTATACACTACACTATACACTACACTATACCATACAATATACACTACAATATACACTACTATACACTACTATGCACTACACTATACACCACACTATATACTACACTATACACTACTATACACTACACTACTATACACTACACTATACACTACACTATAAACTACACTATACACTACACTATACACTACACTATACACTACACTATACTGCTATACACTACACTATATACTACACTATACACTACTATACACTACACTACTATACACTACACTATACACTACACTATACACTACACTATACTGCTATACACTACACTATACACTACTATAAACTACACTATACACTACACTATACACTACTATACAATACACTATGCACTTATACACTACAATATACACTACAATATGCACTACTATACACTACACTATACACTACACTATACACTACAATATACACTACTATACACTACACTACACACTAGTGCTGTACTAGTATACTACACTATACACTACACTATACACTAAACTATACACTACTATACACTACACTATGCACAACTATACACTACACTACTATACACATACACTACAATATGCACTACTATACACTACTATACACTAAACTACTATACACTACACTATACACTACACACTAGTACTGTACTAGTGTAGTGGAGTAAATAATACGCATAGGAATTGGCCATATACAGTACATACAGACAAGGAGAACGGGTCACATGAGGTCGAACAGGTGGTCGAGTCGTAGGTGGCGTAAACAACCCGAAGTAATTAAGGGAGTCATGGCACGAGGGCTGTGATTGGTTGAGAGGCTGTTAGAGTTAAGTGGTGGCGTCTGGATGTCTGATGAAGGGGACAGGTGCGGGCTGGCGGGAGACGGCCAGCGAGCCACGTGGCAATTAAGGCTAATGCGAGAGGGGATAAAATGCGAGGTGGTTTGAACGGAGAGGAGTTGCTGCTGGGGAGTTGTTGCTGGAGGGTTGTTGCTGGGCAGTTGTTGGCGAGAGGTGAAGAGATACAAAGAAGACAGCTGGAAATGTTAGGGAAGAATAGATAGAGAGCCGGACCCCAAAGACAGTAAATAGCGATAGGGGTGAAGAGATACGAAGAAGACAGCTGGAAATGTTAGGGAAGAATAGATAGAGAGCCGGACCCCAAAGACAGTAAATAGCGATAGGGAGAGTCAGCGTTAGCGGAGATAGAGTCCCTGTGTGTGAATAGATGGAAGTCACTGCGTGTGAAGAGATAGCGGCGATACTGTGTGTGAGGAGATAGAAGACGAACTACTGTGTGTGGAAGGGAAGACACTGTGTGTGAAGAGATAGGCGAAGAAACACTGTGTGTGGAAGGGGATGCACGGACGATGCTGAAGTAAATCGGAGTGTCCGAGTTAGCGGAGCACGGAGAGAATTACTGTGTGTACGGAACGATGGAATAAAAGTGACGGCGGAAAAAGAGACGGTTGTCGTCCGAGTGAATTCACGGCACTATATTTGGTGTCAGAAAAAGTACGGAACACGCCACGATGTCAAGGAAAGCGGAAAAGAAGAGAAATGTGCCAGTGGACTCGGGCGGCGACAGCGACAACGACGATTTGCAGCCCGGCCAGATGGCCGGCAGTACTCCGGACGGTGACAGCGGTTCGGGTGGTGCTGAAGGCCCGGGATTGCCGGAGGATTGGCGAGTCCTCATGACCCAGTGGGAGGCCAGAATGGAGAAGTTGTCGGAGGAATTCCAGAACTTCTTGACGGAGAACCGCATTCAACTACCCGTACCGGGTCCACCACCGGAGGTTGCCGCTCAGCCAGAGCGGTTGGAAGAAGATGACGATGAAGACGACCAGTCGGAGGGTCCGCCACGACGGCTACACGTACAACGATTAGAGGCCAAGGTGGGAGATTGGACGGCATTCATACGAAGATTCCATGCGGCTTACGAGTCCCTGAAGTGGACGGAGAGTGCCGCGTTACGAGCACTGCCGACGGCATTGGATGACGACTCCTTGGCGACGTTTAACGGACTCCCTACCGCTTTCAGAAAAACATTGGACGGTGCTATTGCGGCAATGAGGAAGGTCTACGAGCCGCGGTCGGTCGCCAAACGTCGATTTCAACAGAGGAAACGGGAGGCCACGGAGTCCCCCCTGGCATTTCGCAGCGCCTTGCTGGCCCTCGCCCAGGTTGCGTACCTGGCGATGGACGAGGAGGGCTGGGACTCCCTGCTGCAAGAGAAGATGTTACAGCTGGCAAAGGAACTGAAAGTCGTCGTCGCTCCCGGACAAGCATGATGACGACGACGTGTCATCGTTGCTGATCGCCAGGAACATACAAGTCAACCTTGATATACGAGACGAACCAGCGGAGGCGGTAGCGCAGCCGTCGCTGACGAACCCTGCCGGGGCTGCGAGCACGGTGGCGGTGGTGGTGGACGAGGCGTCGCCGATGGCAGCGGCGGCCGGAGTGTCGACCGGAGACCGACGGCGTCGTCCCGGGGCATATGGAGACGGCGTGCATCGGACATGCTACGAGTGCGGGCAGAGGAGTCATCTCGCCCGCGACTGCTGGAGACGAAGAGGTGGTCCTCCGTGGACGCCGAACAACTACGGCGGGCGGTTCCCCCAAGACCAAGGATCCCGGGTGAGTCGAGATGCATTCAATACACGGCCGCCCTATCCACATCACTCATCCGCGTCATCTCAACCGTATTCATCGGGTTCGGATAGTACGCATAGCCGGGATATGTGGGGCGCGTTGGTACATCGTGTGTTGGGGGCCGCGCCGGGATCGTCGGATGTGATGGCATGTATTCAAGGTGTTATCGTACGGGTTATTGTGGATACCGGGGCATCGGCAACTCTCATTTTGTTGCAAACTTTTCGGTCGCTGCCGACGTCGCCTGGATCGTTAGCTCCAGTGGAAGGGCCATGTGTAGCGGCAAACGGGGGTAGTTTGGGCATTATGGGCTGTGTGGTTGCTACAATTCAAATTGGGGAGGTTATTGTGACAGGAAGTGTTTTGGTTTCAACGGCCTTGGCGGTACCATGTTTGTTGGGCACGGATTTTTTGCAAAAGATGCCAATTAAGATTTCAGTGGAAAAAGGTTGTTTGGAATTACCGTCGGGGAAATGTATGAAATTTTTGGGGACGCCTTCGAAAATTGCGGTGGCGAACGCTGTGGTGCAGGCCGTGGTGAGCCGCACCGTGCGCGTCCCGCCTGCATCGCAAATATTGGTACCGCTACGGTTAAAGAAGGAATTGCCTTGGGATGAGCTACAGGAGGGAGTGCTGTTGACACCCTCAAATATTGTGCTGTTGACACCCTCAAATATTGTGATCCCTTCATTCAAATTGTAAACGCGGGGCACGAAGAGGTTGTTATTCAAGGGGGCACTACGTTGGTGCACGCAACGGGTGCGCCGGGTCCAGAAACAAAAACATGTTTTGCTACGGGGCAGGATGAAATGTTGTCAAGGGAGGAGGACAATCCGGAATGGTTAAGGGATCTTTACGTACAAAACCCAGAGTTATCGCCTGTGCAACGGTCGAGGTTGCATGCGTTGCTAGTGGAATTTAAGGATGTGTTCAGTTCAGGGAAATACGTGGGTCGAACGACGTTGTTGCAGCATCGTATTGACACAGGGAGCGCACCCCCGATCAGGTTAAATTCACATCGTGTAGGTCCTCTTGAGAAAGAATGTATTCGGCGATCTGTTGACGAAATGCTAGAGCAGGATATTATCGCCCCATCGTCCAGCCCGTGGGGAGCTCCTATTGTCCTTGTTAAAAAACGTGACGGAACCATGCGATTTTGTGTTGACTATCGGAAATTAAATAAAGTTTCGGTGGCGGAAGCATACCCACTTCCACGAATTGATGATTCGCTGGACGCCCTGTCCGGTGCCAGAATCTTTTCAACCCTCGATTTGTTGTCGGGCTTTTGGCAATTGCCCCTGGATAAAGAGTCAAGACCTAAAACGGCATTTCGGACACCACAAGGATTGTATCAATTTAACGTGCTCCCGATGGGACTCCACTCAGCGCCGGCGACCTTCCAGCGATTAATGGAACTCGTGTTGTCGGGCCTGCAGTGGGAGTCATGTTTGATATATTTAGATGATGTGATTGTTTTCAGTAGGAATTTCGATGAACATTTGCAACGGCTGCGCGCTGTTTTTGGCAGAGTGCGGCGCGCTGGATTGAAATTTAAACCACAGAAGTGCCAATTGTTGAGAACATCGGTGAAGTATTTGGGGCACGTCGTTAGTGCGTCAGGAGTGGCCACTGATCCGGAAAAGACGAGTTGTGTGCGTACATGGCCAGTGCCGAAAACAGCAGGGGAAGTGCGTAGCTTTGTGGGCTTTGCATCGTATTATCGGCGGTTCGTTAAGGATTTTGCCACGATTGCTCGACCATTGCATACGCTGACCGGGAAAGGTGTAAAGTTTCAATGGGGGATTGCTGAACAGAAATCGTTTGAAGCGTTGCGGGCCGCACTGGCGGACGCACCGCCGTTGGGATACCCGGATTTTACGAAGCAGTTTATACTTGACACGGATGCCTGTGATACGGGCATAGGCCCGGTTTTGTCACAAATGGTTGATGGTGTCGAGAGAGTGGTGGCATATGGCAGCCGGGTGTTATCACCGGCAGAGCAAAAATACTGTGTGACGCATAGAGAATTGTTGGCGATTGTCCATTTTGTTCGGCAGTACCGACCGTATCTGTACGGCAGGGAATTTTTGATCCGCACTGATCACGCGGCACTACAGTACTCGCTGCGCGTGGATCAGCCATCGGGGCAGATGGTTCGCTGGCTTGAGACCCTCCAGGAGTACTCTTTCACGATCCAACATAGGAAAGGAACGCGCCATGTAAACATGGATGCT
Organism: Petromyzon marinus; assembly: GCF_048934315.1. NCBI lineage: Eukaryota > Metazoa > Chordata > Hyperoartia > Petromyzontiformes > Petromyzontidae > Petromyzon > Petromyzon marinus. The sequence goes on from NW_027422817.1 coordinate 101,734, forward strand.
TTGTCGAGGTTGCCGCGACCGGCTGAGACGTGTCGGTGCGCAGAGGGCTCGCTGCGTTGCGGGCCGCCGCTGCAGGAGGTTCCGCAAATGGTCGCTGCAGCGGGTTCGGGAGTGCCAGGGATAATCCCTGGAGCAGAAATTGGATTGTTGGGGTTGTCATTGAAACAGTGGAAGCAACTGCAGGTAGAGGATTCCTCGCTGACCAGGATGAGGCTGCGTGCCTCTCATTCAAGGGGATAGGAGGATTGCCCATTTTTGATGTTGACGGAGGGGTTGCTTGTTCGCTGGGATGTGGAAGCACAAAAATAATGTATTGTTGTCCCGAGGGTGTTGCGGGGGAAACTCATTAACGAGATACATGAGAAATTGATGCATTTGGGGGAGAAGAAGACCGCGTTGACAGTGGGGAATTAATTTTACTGGCCGGGAATGTTTAATGATGTGAAACAGCATGTAAAAGCGTGCCAGGAATGTGCGCAGAGGAAAGCGCCGGCACGGCCATATCGTGTCCCATTTCAATCGATTCAAGTTTCGAGAGTGAACGAAATTGTAGCACTAGATATTTTGGGTCCGTTCCCCGTCACCCCCCGAGGGTACAAATATTTGCTCGTCGGGATGGAATACTTAACTCGTTGGCCGATGGCATGGCCGCTAGTAGACCAGTCAGCGATGTCGATCGCTGAGGCTTTCTTGAAAGGGTACGTCTTAGATAAGGGGGCCCCGGAACAATTGCTTACTGACCAAGGCAGAAATTTTTCATCGAAATTGATTAAAGACGTGTGTGACTCGCTGGGGACCAAAAAGATCCGGACGTCCCCATACCACCCGCAGACTGATGGGATGGTCGAGCGGCTGCATAGGACGCTGACGTCCATGCTTTGTCACCAAGTAAACATCGCTCATGATGATTGGGACCTGCATGTTGCAGCGACGCTGGCCACGTATAGATTGGCCCCGCATGCCTCAACGGGGTACTCGCCATTTTTTCTAATGTATGGACGGGAACCAGAAGCGCCGGCTATTGTTAAATTGGGAATTCGGAAGCGAGAGAAATCTACGACGGTGCCTGCTCCAATGCAGGTAGCTTTAGATTGTCTGAGGGAAGCCCGGGAGGCTGCATTTAAAAATACGGCATGACAACAAGCCGCTAACGAAAGATTGTACGGCAGGCAGCAGCCACGAGAGCCGTGGAGTGTTGGAGATAAAGCCTGGTTGCACTGCCCCATGGTGCCGGTGGGAACATCCCCAAAGTTTCACTACCCCTGGCAGGGGCCCGTTGATATTGTGGAGGTTTTACGGGATCAGAGTGTGCGAATAAAATTCGGTCGTCGGACATGGTTTGTTCACCCGTCGCGCCTGAAGAAATTTGTGTTACCATATGACGCGTCATCCCCCATCCGAGAGCGTCCTGTATTGGATGTGTCCGACGAACCTGTGGGGAGGTCACAAGTGCGCGTGTCCCAGAGATCTGCCCCCCGTGTGCCTGCAGGATCGCCCCTTTCGGGCAGGGTTGCTAACCGGACGCCGACTGAACGGCCACAGATCCGGACCAATGTCCGTCCCGACCGGGAACGACGGACAGCCCCGCCAGCAGAGTGTCGCTGGGACAGGGATGGGCGCAGGGTGGAGCCCAGGAGCGCCCCTCGTTGGCGAGACGAGCGAGGCCCTCCCTTACCGCAGGGTTTCCCGTGCAGGGGAGATGGGCCGGCAGTGGGAACCTGTTCCAGGAGAAGTACACTACGTTGACTTTGGGGGGTTTGGGGATTCTGTATAAAGGTGTTGTGTGAGTGTCATTGTGTGGTGCGTTGGGTGGTTGTACAAAATGGTTATGTGCTGCGAGTGCGTTCTGTATATATGTTATCATCGTTCCGTCCGCTTCACGCCACTACTCCAATTCGAGTATAGCGTAGCCGGGGACGGCTAGGTTCTTTCATTACGGGGGGGGGGGGGGGGGTGATGTAGTGGAGTAGAAAATACACATGGGTAAATTGGCCATGTACAGTACATACAGTGTGGGTCATGTAAGGTCGGGCAGGTGATGAAGTCACGGGTGGTGTAAGCAAGCCAAAGTAATTAAGGGAGTCAAGGGACAAGGGCTGTGATTGGTCGAGAGGCTGCTAGCGTTAAGTGGCGTCACGGAGTCTGGGCCGTTGGACAGGTGCTGAGCAGGCGGGAAAATGCCAGCGAGACACGTGGCAATTAATTAAGGCTGATTGGAAAGGGGATAAAAACGCTAGTTGATTTGGACGGCGGGGGAGTTGTTGGCGAGAAGTGGAGACAGCAGCGGGTAGAGAGAGATGCGAAGAGGGAAGCCGGCAAGTGTTAGTGGGAAATAGATTGAGAGCCGAAGCCAGAGGACAATAAATAGCGATAGCGAGAGTTAGTGTTAGCAGAGTGGAGATTACGGTATAGGTAGGTACCGGGAGAGTTAGCGATAGATAAGTCACTGTATGTGAAGAGATAGACAAGTCACTGTGTGTGAAGAGATAGACGAGTCACTGTGTGTGAAGAGATAGACAAGTCACTGTGTGTGAGGAGATAGACTGGTCACTGTGTGTGAAGAGATAGACAGTGTCACTGCGTGTGAAGAGATAGACGAGTCACTGTGTGTGAGAAGATAGAGATAGAACCACTGTGTGTGCGGGGAGAGAAGAAGAGACTGTGTGGGGAGACAAGGAGTATGAGCGGACGGTGCTGAGGGGAATTCGAGTGTTCGAGTTGGCGGAGCGCGGAGAGGAGAAATTATATAGTGTGTGTGTGTGCGGAACGATGGAAATAAAAGTGACGGTGGAAGAAAGGCGATTGTCGTCCGAGTGAATCCAAGGCACTACATATGTATGCAGTTGGTCACAGATGATACAGTTAAAAAGGGGTAAAATGTCAGATGGTTTCTCAGAAAAGGTACACTTTGTAATGTTAATACTTCCACTACCTATACCATTCAGATTAATATACTGTTATTAATGAGATGGAATGGAATGTTATTATAAACCAATGTGGACGCATGTTGTTTACCATGTTTAAATCTATTAACACCCTATGGAAACAATCTACAATTTCTTAAACATCCGTAAATGCAACAAACCTTAAACACCAACCTTTAAACGCCAAACCTTACACAGCAACCGTTACACGCCAACCCTTAAACGCATATTTCTTGTGTTAAGGGTTTGCTTTAAAGAGTTGGCCCTTAAACGCAAACCTTTAAACAACCTTCAAACGCCAACTCTTAAACACCAACCCTTAAACGCCAACCATCAAACACCACCAATTTAACGCCAACCCATAAAACCGACCCTTAAACACAACCCTTAAAAACCAACACTTAAAACCGTGTTTAACAGTTTGCGTTAAAGAACTGGCACTTAAACGCAAACCTTTAAACACAACACTTAAACGCCAATTCTTAAATGCCAACGCTTAAACTCCAACCCTTAAACGCAAACCATTGTGTTTCACCATTTACGTTTAAAACGCATATACTTAAGTTTAAGGGTTTACGTTAAAGAGTTGACCCTTAAACGCAAACCTTTAAATACAACCCTTAAACGCCAACTCTTAAACACTAACCCTTAAACTCCACCCCTTAAATGCAAACCATTGTGTTTCACCATTTACGTTTAAGGGTTGGCCCTTAAACGCAAACCGTAAAACGCATCTACTTGAATTTAAGGGTTTGCGTTAAAGAGTTGGCCCTTAAACGCCAACTCTTAAACACAACCCTTAAATGCATATTTCTTGTGTGGGTTGAAGGGGGAAGTTTTCCTCGCCACTAATTTTTGCTGCGCCCAGGAATTGAACCGAGATCGCTGGGTTCATGGTGCAGTGTTGCCAACCACTGAATAAGAACTCCACCCCAATCAGCCATTTGTCGATTTACTCCAATCAATATCCACTAGAGGGGCTCTCTCAAGCGGGGGGAGGGGGCGTGGGCGCTGCGGAGAGCGATCGTGGTGGTGGTGATGGTGTCAGTGGTCCTGGTAGTGTTGGTCCTGATGGTGGTGGTTGACCTGCTCTAGAAAACCTTAACTGGAGCGGTCGATGCCGCCGTAGAAACCGGAGAAGCTGAAGCACGCAGAGAAGGGCGGCCGCAAACACGTGGAGCTGGATCCTGACCCGGGGGCCGCCAAAGAAAGGCCGCAGGGTTGAGGAGCGAGCCAAAGAGGCCAGGGAAACGGGTCACCATCATCATCGCCATCATCGCCGGCATCATCATCACAGCAATCATTGTCATTGTTTGCGTAGTTAGTAGTTACTCCTGCATGTGTTGATTTGCTGTGTGTGAAGACCGTTGTTTTGGTTTTGGCTGTTTTGTAGACACTTCCTTTTGATGTGTTCCCCATGTGTGGTCAGGTGCAGAGATGTACGTGTACGTGTGTAAGTGTGCGTGCACTTGTGCGGAGCGTTAGTGTCGCGGTTAGCGCACTACGCCATAAACCCGGTGACCCGGGTTCAATTCCGCTCACGGCCAACACCCAGTGACGATTATCTGAACCGGTCCCGGGCCTCCCCTAGGTCGACTCGGCCTCAAATGAGTACCTGGTGTGGTGTGTAAACATCGCCACCGGGGAGACAAAGGTGGTCGGGCGCGGTGCTGGCCACCCACCCCCTCGTGTGCTGTTCCGACCTTCGTAGGTGCTCGCTAACAGCACTTGCCCCTACAGTCTGTTAAGGCTATTCAGGGGATATTCATCTTTGTCTTTTTGTGCGCTGGTGCGAGCAGTAGTGCAGCTGTTAGCACACTGCCCTGTGAACCCCACGACCCGAGTTCAAATTCCCACTCACGGCCAACACGGTGACTGATATCTGAACTGGTCCCGAGCCCTCCCCTAGGTTGGCCGAACCTTAAAAAATTTAGTACCTGGTGCGGTGTGCAAAACATCAACGGTGGGGAAACAATACCGGTCGGGGCTTGGTGCTGGCCACCTTACCCCTTCGTGTGCCACGTCAGCCTGAATAGGTGCCGACTTGAAAGCACTTGCCTCGGCAGTCCGCTACAGGCGTTTGCCTTTGATGTGCGGTGGGCGACGGCAGGCTGACCGACAGCGACGCGAAGGGATCCGCAGAGGAGCAGACGTCCCAGGACGACGAGGAGGCGGGTGAGTGACAGGCGACGACGGAAGGAAAAAAAATAACTTTTTATTTTTTCACCAGGAAAGGGCCTACTGGAGCGACGCGGCTCTTTTTCAGTAAGTGGCCTGGCTGTCGCGACCGGCAGCTTCGTGAGAAAGTGGCTCGTGATCGCACGCAAAATTAAAGCAGCCAAAGTACAGCAAAACCTTGGATTGCGAGTAACTTGGCCTGCGAGTGCTTTGCAAGACGAGCAGAAATTTTAACTAAATATTAACTTGATAAACGAGCGAGGGTCTCGCAACACGAGCGGTGTACGTGTAGACGCTTTGTACTGCTGAGCGCCACGCGATTGCAACCGACGTACGAGTGCTTTGACGTACGAGTGCTTTGGATTACAAACACGTTTCCGGAACGAATTGTGCCCGCGATCTAAGGTTTCACTGAATCTCTTAAACGCGTGACGTTGATTCTACGAATGCAGAGGTGAAAACATTTGCCGCTGGCTCACCACGGCGCGTTGCTGCCGCCGCCTTGCCCGCTCCGTCTGCCGTTCCACCACAGCGACCGTCGAGTCGACGAATATCTCGCGCGCCGGCAACGCTCGCCGTTCGGCGTTGTGCACCGGCACCGCCCTGCTCGCCGTGAAGCTCCGGCAATTCCCCCTTTCTCGCCAAGTCCATCCGCTTCCGGTGACAACAAAAATAGCCATGTCGACTCACAGCGCGGCGCCACCATCCGCCGCTCGCTCTCGGGCAGAGAGAGCGGCCCACTCGGAGGCTCGAGGAGGAATCACTGACGAGCGGGGAACGCAGCAGCCGGCGCCTAAATGTCACCCTGAGCTCTGCAGTCCTCTATATATGAAGGGTGTTATCGGCCAATCAATGAGTAATTATCCACGTGAAAGGAAACCGGAGTGCCTGGACGGAACCCACGCATTCGAAGCCCAGGTCCGAGCAGTCGATGTTGTAGTTGTTGTGGATGTTGCTGGTGGTTGTGGTGGTTGTTGGTGGTGGTTGTGGATGTTGTGGATGTTATAGTTGTGGATGTTGTGGATGTTATAGTTGTGGATGTTGGTGGTGGTTGTGGATGTTGTGGATGTTGGTGGTGGTTGTGGATGTTGGTGGTGGTTGTGGATGTTGTGGATGTTATAGATGTGGATGTTGGTGGTGGTTGTGGATGTTGTGGATGTTATAGTTGTGGATGTTGGTGGTGGTTGTGGATGTTGTGGATGTTATAGTTGTGGATGTTGGTGGTGGTTGTGGATGTTGGTGGTGGTTGTGGATGTTGTGGATGTTATAGTTGTGGATGTTGGTGGTGATTGTGGATGTTATAGTTGTGGATGTTGGTGGTGGTTGTTGGTGGTGGTTGTGGATGTTGTAGTTGTGGATCTTGGTGGTGGTTGTAGATGTGATAGTTGTGGATCTTGGTGGTGGTTGTGGATGTGAGAGTTGTGGATCTTGGTGGTGGTTGTGGATGTGATAGTTGTGGATGTTGGTGGTGGTGGTTGTGGATGTTGTGGATCTTGGTGGTGGTTGTGGATGTGATAGTTGTGGATCTTGGTGGTGGTTGTTGTGGATGTGATAGTTGTGGATGTTGGTGGTGGTGGTTGTGGATGTTGTGGATCTTGGTGGTGGTTGTGGATGTGATAGTTGTGGATCTTGGCGGTGGTTGTTGTGGATGTTGTAGTTGTGGATCTTGGTGGTGGTTGTGGATGTGATAGTTGTGGATGTTGGTGGTGGTTGTGGATGTTGTAGTTGTGGATCTTGGTGGTGGTTGTGGATGTTGCAGTTGTTGTGGATGTAGTGGTGGTTGTGGTGGATGTTGTGGTGCTTATGGTTGTACTCGATGGAGCTGCTGTTGATGTACTGGACGTTGTGTTTGTGGATGCGGTGGCGTTTGCGGATGAGGTGGCGGTTGCAGATGTGGTGTAAGTTGTAGCTGTTGGCGGTGGTTGTGGATGTTGCGGTTTTAGTGAAGGGTTGTGGTTGGAGCGGCTGTCAGACGCGTTGTGCGCGTCGCGCGTTCACGACCCGCCGCCGTTGCGCGTCCCCAGAGCCGCGAGCCGATGCCAAGGTACAGAAGCTCGTCAATGACATCAAGCTCGCTCTCAAGCTCAACAGCCTGGTGAGGACACCCGGGGGTAGCGGGTGGGTGGGGGGGGGTGGCCCCATTCATAATAATCCCCGTGGCTAGCGAGTCGCGCCGTTCCCGCGGCGTGGGGCCGTCATCACGGGGCCAGCGCGCGGCCGTGACCACGACCGGCCTGGCTGGACCGGAGCGCCTCCGTGGCTGCACCGACAGCGGCATCACAGACACCGCCGTGCACCTCCAAGAAGCAGCTCAAGGCTCTCTCACCTGGTTCAGCCTCTCACCTGGTTCAGCCTCTCACCTGGTTCAGGCTCTCACCTGGTTCAGCCTCTCACCTGGTTCAGCCTCTCACCTGGTTCAGCCTCTCACCTGGTGCAGCCTCTCACCTGGTTCAGCCTCTCATCAGTTCAGGCTCTCACCTGGTTCAGCCTCTCACCTGGTTCAGCCTCTCACCTGGTTCAGCCTCTCTCCCATTAAGGCTCTCATTCAGGCTCTCACCTGGTTCAGGCTGTTACCTGGTTCAGGCTCTCACCCATTAAGGCTCTCATTCAGCCTCTCACCTGGTTCAGCCTCTCACCCATTAAGGCTCTCATTCAGACTCTCACCTGGTTCAGGCCGTTACCTGGTCAAGCTATCATCATTTCAGGCTCTCATTCAGCCTCTCACCTGGTTCAGCCTCTCACCTGGTTCAGCCTCTCACCCATTAAGGCTCTCATTCAGGCTCTCACCTGGTTCAGGCCGTTACCTGGTTCAGGCTCTCACCCATTAAGGCTCTCATTCAGACTCTCACCTGGTTCAGCCTCTCACCTGGTTCAGCCTCTCACCCATTAAGGCTCTCATTTAGACTCTTAGCTGGTTCAGCCTCTCACCTGGTCAAGCTATCATCATTTCAGGCTCTCAACGGGGTTCAGGCTCTCACCTGGTTCAGCCTCTCACCCGTTCAGGTGGAGGGCTAATGCTAACGGTTCGTGCGCTGCGTTATGCACCTGGAGAGCCGAGTTCGTTTCCCGCTCGCAGCCAACACCAGTGACCATTATCTGAACCGGTTCTGGGCCTCCCCTAGGTCGACTCGGCGTCAAACGGTGCGGTGTGTAAACATCGCCCCCTACGCTTCACAGCGCTTGCCCCAACAGACTGCGCGAGCCATACGGAGGCGCTCTGCGTGCGCGTGCAGGACACCAAACGGTGCCTCGAGTACTTGGATGAGCCGAACAACTCGCCGCAGCTCGGCCTGCAGCACGGCCTGCAGAAGCACACGGAGGTGGCGGCCAATGCCACGCAAGGTGAGGCCCACCAGCCCCCCAACTGCCCCCCGCAGGACTTGCTGATCCTCGCCATCACATCCTCCAACCCACACCCCCACTCGCCCCACCCCCCCCCCCCCCCCACTCGCCTTCACAACCCAGCCATCACACAGTTGCCGTACGGTCTCTGTCGATCCTTTCAAGCCGGTTGAGTTTAACCAGGCACCTTCAAACCACCATGGAATTTCTACGTCTCACTCCTACTTCTCCGGCTCGCGAGGGCATCGCAGTCCCCGTCCGCCCCCCCCCCCCCGCCCCCCCCCCCCCCACCTTGCGCTTCGGCATCCGCGTCTCCCCTCGGCGAGAGACCTCCGAAGGGTCCCCACCGCCCCTCGTGACGAGGGAGCCCTCAAGGCGTCGCTGGCGGCGCGTCGGCGACGTCGTCCGCGCCGGGCGAGCACGGGAAGGCGGCGTTTGGGAAGAAGCGCCTCTTCGCGGCGACCGCCGCCGCCGCCAGCACGAGCGTCGCCAGCAGGCCGACCAAAAACCCCGGGCCGAACCCCGGCGGGGAATCGGACGCGGAGGCGTCTTTACCGGGCACGCCGTGCGCCGACTCTGACGTGGCCGCGGTGCCCGTCGTTGGGTCCGGCCTCGCCTGCCGCCCGTTTGACTTCCGCTCGGTTTCGGAGGAGGAGGCGGTCGACGACGAGGAGGAGGAGGAAGAGCCCGGAAGCTGCACGGTATAGCCGGCGACGAGGCGCCGGTGGCCGCCCTCCTCGGCCCAGCACAGGTACGTGCCCGTGAGATCCCGGGGGGCCGGGGGGGCGCCCTGGCGGAGCAGCAGGCCCGCCCGGGGCAGCGGCTGCCCCGGGGCCGGGCCGGAGTCTCGCTCCCAGGAGAGGCGAGCCAGGCGGGAGGGGGGGGAGCAGGGCAGCAGCAGCAGCGGCGCCAGCGCCACGCGGACGGCCACCACGTCTGCACGCGACGCGGGGGCGGCGGAGACGACGGTGAGGACGGGACAGCGGAGACACGGGGAGGGAGAGACAGCGGAGACACATGGAGGGAGAGATATGGGGAGGGAGAGACATGGGGAGGGAGAGACAGCGGAGACACGGAGAGGGAGAGACATGGGGAGGGAGAGACAGCGGAGACACGGGGAGGAAGAAACAGTGGAGACACGGGGAGGGAGAGACATGGGGAGGGAGAGACACGGGGAGGGAGAGACATGGGGAGGGAGAGACACGGGGAGGGAGAGACACGGGGAGGGAGAGACACAGGGAGGGAGAGACAGCGGAGACACGGGGAGGGAGAGACACGGGGAGGGAGAGACATGCGGAAGGAGAGACAGTGGAGACACGGGGAGGAAGAAACAGTGGAGACACGGGGAGGGAGAGACACGGGGAGGGAGAGACACGGGGAGAGAGAGACACGGGGAGGGAGAGACACGGGGAGGGAGAGACACGGGGAGGGAGAGACACGGGGAGGGAGAGACACGGGGAGAGAGAGACACGGGGAGGGAGAGACACGGGGAGGGAGAGACACGGGGAGGGAGAGACACGGGGAGGGAGAGACACGGGGAGGGAGAGACACGGGGAGGGAGAGACACGGGGAGAGAGAGACACGGGGAGGGAGAGACACGGGGAGGGAGAGACACGGGGAGGGAGAGACACGGGGAGGGAGAGACATGCGGAAGGAGAGACAGTGGAGACACGGGGAGGAAGAAACAGTGGAGACACGGGGAGGGAGAGACAGCGGAGTGCAGCGCGGTGAGCACCGACCTGGCGGGTGAGCGGAGCAGAGCGTCGTCGCGTCACCACCGCTCACGTCCTGCAGCCACGACCTGTGGGGAGGGTGGGGGGGGGCACACAGGGGAGGGGGATGGGGGAGCGGCGGTGCAGCGGTCAGCGCTACGCTGCGCTACGAGCCCGGCGACCCGGGTTCGATTCCCGCTCACGGCCAACACCCAGTGACGATTATTATAACCGGTACTGGGCCTCCCCTAGGTCGACTCGGCCTCAAATGAGTACCCGGTGTGATGTGTAAACATCATCACCGTCGGTGTAGTGCTGGCGGCCCACCTCCTCGTGCGAAGTTCTCGCTAACAGTCTGCGAAGGCTACGGGGGGGGGTGGGGGGGGGGGGTGTCTTTGTCTTTGTGCGATTGCCGCCCCGCTCACCCGGCGCCGGTCTCCCCGCCGTGACGCCTGCACAGCCTCCGCTGGGGGTCCCAGGCGCAGCAGGGATCCCGCGCCAGTACGCAGTCCCAGCACGCGCGGTAGCGGCCACAGCGGCACACGGGCAGCTGCACCACCCCCGAGGGGCCGGCCACGACCACCGAGGTCTGCGCCGCACGTACACGCCGCACGTACACGCCGCACGTACACGCCGCACGTACACGCCGCACGTACACGTCTCACGTACACGCCGCACGTACACGTCTCACGTACACGTCTCACGTACACGCCGCACGTACACGTCTCACGTACACACCGCACGTACACACCGCACGTACACGCCGCACGTACACGTCTCACGTACACGCCGCACGTACACGCCGCACGTACACGCCGCACGTACACGCCGCACGTACACACCGCACGTACACGTCTCACGTACATGTCTCACGTACACACCGCACGTACACGCCGCACGTACACGCCGCACGTACACACCGCACGTACACACCGCACGTACACGCCGCACGTACACGTCTCACGTACACGTCTCACGTACACACCGCACGTACACGCCACACGTACACACCGCACGTACACGCCGCACGTACACGTCTCACGTACACGTCTCACGTACACGTCTCACGTACACACCGCACGTACACGCCACACGTACACACCGCACGTACACGCCGCACGTACACGCCGCACGTACACGTCTCACGTACACGCCGCACGTACACACCGCACGTACACACCGCACGTACACACCGTACGTACACACCGCACGTACACACCGCACGCCGCACAGGACCGCACACGCACCGCACGCGAGCTTGCGGTCAGGCTCGGCCACGCCAATAAACGCCACCAGTCGGCGGGCAGAGATAGCGAGCGCGCCACAGTAGTGGCGAGTACTTGAGACTAGTAGCGAGTTGCACCGTTCCAGTGGGAGAGTTGTGAGTTGTGAGTGCACCGCACTAGTTGTGAGTTGTGAGTGCGCCGCACTAGTTGTGAGTTGTGAGTGCACCGCACTAGTTGTGAGTTGTGAGTGCACCACACTAGTTGTGAGTTGTGAGTGCACCACACTAGTTGTGAGTTGTGAGTGCACCGCACTAGGAGGGGTCACCTGGTCGTGGGTCAGCACCATGGACAGCACCGGCTCCTGCTGCCCCAGCGCCTGCAGCTCCTCCACCAGGTGAGGATCTCCGCGCGACTCCGGCAGCACGGCGCGGTGCAGCGCGCCCGCGTCTGGGGGGGCGGCCGAGACGCGGCACAGACACACGCACCCATTCAGGGGCCGGGGCCCAACACTGGGAATTCAGGGGTGTGTTGGGGGTCTCTGTGTGTTGGGGGTCTCTGTGTGTTGGGGGTTTCTGTGTGTTGGGGGTCTCTGTGTGTGGGGCTCTGCGTGTGTTGGGGGTCTCTGTGTGTTGGGGGTCTCTGTGTGTTGGGGGTCTCCGTGTGTTGGGGGTCTCCGTGTGTTGGGGGTCTGCGTGTGTTGGGGTCTCTGTATGTTGGGGGTCTCCATGTGTTGGGGGTCTCCGTGTATTGGGGGTCTGCGTGTGTTGGGGGTCTGCGTGTGTTGGGGGTCTCTATGTGTTGGGGGTCTGCGTGTGTTGGGGGTCTGCGTGTGTTGGGGGTCTCCGTGTGTTGGGGGTCTGCGTGTGTTGGGGTCTCTGTGTGTTGGGGGTCTCCGTGTGTTGGGGGTCTCCGTGTGTTGGGGGTCTGCGTGTGTTGGGGGTCTGCGTGTGTTGGGGGTCTCTGTGTGTTGGGGGTCTCCGTGTGTTGGGGGTCTCCGTGTGTTGGGGGTCTGCGTGTGTTGGGGGTCTGCGTGTGTTGGGGGTCTCTGTGTGTTGGGGGTCGCCGTGTGTTGGGGGTCTCTGTGTGTTGGGGGTCTGCGTGTGTTGGGGGTCTGCGTGTGTTGGGGGTCTCCGTTTGTTGGGGTCTGCGTGTGTTGGGGGTCTCTGTGTGTTGGGGGTCTCCGTGTGTTGGGGGTCTGCGTGTGTTGGGGGTCTCTGTGTGTTGGGGGTATCTGTGTGTTGGGGGTCTCTGTGTGTTGGGGGTCTCCGTGTCTTGGGGGTCTCTGTGTGTTGGGAGTCTCCGTGTGTTGGGGGTCTCCGTGTGTTGGGGGTCTGCGTGTGTTGGGGGTCTCCGTGTGTAGGGGTATATGTGTGTTGGGGGTCTCTGTGTGTTGGGGGTCTCCGTGTGTTGGGGGTCTCCGTGTGTTGGGGGTCTGCGTGTGTTGGGGTCTCTGTGTGTTGGGGGTCTCCATGTGTTGGGGGTCTCCGTGTATTGGGGGTCTGCGTGTGTTGGGGGTCTGCGTGTGTTGGGGGTCTCTGTGTGTTGGGGGTCTGCGTGTGTTGGGGGTCTGCGTGTGTTGGGGGTCTCCGTGTGTTGGGGGTCTGCGTGTGTTTGGGTCTCTGTAGGTTGGGGGTCTTCGTGTGTTGGGGGTCTCCGTGTATTGGGGGTCTGCGTGTGTTGGGGGTCTGCGTGTGTTGGGGGTCTCTGTGTGTTGGGGGTCGCCGTGTGTTGGGGGTCTCTGTGTGTTGGAAGTCTGCGTGTGTTGGGGGTCTGCGTGTGTTGGGGGTCTCCGTTTGTTGGGGTCTCCGTGTGTTGGGGGTCTCTGTGTGTTGGGGGTCTCCATGTGTTGGGGGTCTGCGTGTGTTGGGGGTCTCTGTGTGTTGGGGGTATCTGTGTGTTGGGGGTCTCTGTGTGTTGGGGGTCTCCGTGTCTTGGGGGTCTCTGTGTGTTGGGAGTCTCCGTGTGTTGGGGGTCTCCGTGTGTTGGGGGTCTGCGTGTGTTGGGGGTCTCCGTGTGTAGGGGTCTATGTGTGTTGGGGTCTGCGTGTGTTGGAGGTCTCTGTGTGTGGGGGTCTCTGTGTGTTGGGGGTCTCTGTGTATTGGGGGTCTCTGTGTGTGGGGGTCTCTGTGTGTTGGGGGTCTGCGTGTGTTGGGGGTCTCCGTGTGTTGGGGATCTGCGTGTGTTGGGGGTCTCCGTGTGTAGGGGTCTATGTGTGTTGGGGTCTGCGTGTGTTGGAGGTCTCTGTGTGTGGGGGTCTCTGTGTGTTGGGGGTCTCTGTGTATTGGGGGTCTCTGTGTGTGGGGGTCTCTGTTTGTTGGGGGTCTGCGTGTGTTGGGGGTCTCCGTGTGTTGGGAGTCTCTGTTTGTTGGGGGTCTGCGTGTGTTGGGGGTCTCTGTGTTGGGGGTCTCCATGTGTTGGGGGTCTCTGTGTGTTGGGGGTCTCAGTGTGTTGGGGTCTCCGTGTGTTGGGGGTCTCTGTGTGTTGGGGGTCTGCGTGTGTTGGGGGTCTGCGTGTGTTGGGGGTCTGCGTGTGTTGGGGGTCTCTGTGTGTTGGGGGTCTGCGTGTGTGGGGGTCTCTGTGTGTTGGGGGTCTCCGTGTGTTGGGAGTCTCTGTGTGTTGGGGGTCTCCGTGTGTTGAGGATCTCTGTGTGTTGGGCGTCTGCGTGCGTTGGGGGTCTCTGTGTGTTGGGGGTCTCTGTGTGTTGGGGGTCTGCGTGCGTTGGGGGTCTGCGTGTGTTGGCGGTCTCCGTGTGTTGGGGGTCTCCGTGTTTTGGGGGTCTGCGTGTGTTGGGGGTCTCCGTGTGTTGGGGGTCTCTGTGTGTTGGGGGTCTCCGTGCGTTGGGGGTCTGCGTGCGTTGGGGGTCTCCGTGCGTTGGGGGTCTGCGTGTGTTGGGGGTCTCTGTGTGTTGGGGCCCCCCCACCTGTGCCCAGCAGCAGCGTCCTCCAGCTCTTGCCGTCCAGCGCCGCCATGTCGACCACCAGCAGCCGGTTGTAGGCCACTCCCGGCACCAGCAGCCAGGGCCGGCCCCCCTCGGCCTTCACCGCCTCGTCCATCAGGGGGTGGTCGGAGACGAAGTTGAGCGTCTCGGAGGGCAGCGTCTGCGAGTCCCAGCCCAGGGGACACTGCGAGGGGGGGTGGGGGGAGCGGAGGGCCGCGTGTCCTAGAGAGTGCTGGAGTCCACACCACGTGCACAGCGAGCGCCGCGTGTACAGTGACGTGTACAGTCTCGTGTACAGCCACGTCTACAGTTACGAGTACAGTCACGTGTACAGTCACGAGTACAGTCACGTGTGCCGTGACGTGTACAGTCACGTGTACCGTGACGTGTACCGTGACGTGTACCGTGACATGTACAGTGACGTGTACCGTGACATGTACAGTGACGTGTACAGTGACGTATACAGTGACGTGTACCGTGGAGTGTACAGTGACGTGTGCCGTGACGTGTACCGTGACGTGTACAGTCACGTGTACCATGACGTGTACCGTGACGTGTACCGTGACGTGTACAGTCACGTGTACCGTGACGTATACAGTGACGTGTACAGTGACGTGTACCGTGACGTGTACAGTCACGAGTACAGTGACGTGTACCGTGACGTGTACAGTCACGAGTACAGTGACGTGTACCGTGACGTGTACAGTGACGTGTACAGTGACGTGTGCCGTGACGTGTACCGTGGAGTGTACAGTGACGTGTGCCGTGACGTGTACAGTGACATGTACCGTGACGTGTACAGTGACGTGTACCGTGGAGTCTACCGTGGCGCGCACTGCCGGTACTCACGTCTCCGGGCCGTTGTGCGGGCAGGGCCCCCGCGTAGGGGGCCCACCGCCGGTCGGCCCCTCCCTGGTGCTTGAAGCGTCCGGAGAAGACGCGCCGCACCTCGTCCACGCGGTACGAGCAGACGGCCGAGACGGCGCCCCCGCCCCTGCAAGGACGCCCGCGGCGACCGCGCGTCAGAGCCCGCGTCGACCGCGCGTCGGTACCCGCGTGGCGTGGGGCGGAGGGCGACTCGCGCACCAGCGGTCCGTGTAGAGGGCGTAGAACACGGTGCCGGGCCGGCCACGGAGGCTGCGGGTCGACACGACGTGCCGGAGTCCGGCGAACGCCGTCCCTCCCAGCGAGCAGTCGAGCCGTGACTTGAGGAACGTCGTCCACTTCCTCTCCAGCTTCTTCAGGCCGCCCGTGTCACCCTGGGGAACGCGGGACGATGACATTCCCCAGCTCGTCCTTCGCACGGGCGAGTGCCGCGGGCAAGCGCCGTAAGCGAGCGACCCCCCCCCCCCCCCCCCGTGGTGCACGGCCACGGCGCACGAGGCGGGGCGGACGACCGGTAACCGCGCGTGGCGCCGACGCTTTACACGCGACCGCACCGGGGAGGCCCGGGACGGCTTCATGCGTGCGTCTCCTACGTTGCCGTGGGAACACGCAAAACTCCACCCGGAGAGTTGCCCGAGTTCTGAAATTGACCCCAGGCCCCCTCCTCCGGCCACGAGGCCAGAGGAGGGGGCCTGGGCGACCGCCGCGCTGCCACCCTCCTGCCCCCCGTCGTGCCGCGGGGGTTGGCACGCCCGCGTCTCTCCCTCTCTTCGTACCCCCCCGCCCCGCCCCGACGCCTCCTCACCGTGCAGACGCGCGCGACCCTCGGCACCACCACCCTGGAGAAGAAGTCGAACTCCACGGCCGTCTCCGAGAAGAAGAAGTAGACCTTGTTGTCCTGCTCCCGCGACTCGCTCTCGTTCACAAACTCCGACGCCACGAACGTCGGGTCTGTGCGGCCACGACACCAACAACAACGTCAACAACAACGCCGACAACACCAACAACAACGCCAACAACAACAACGCCAACAACAACGCCAACAACGTCAATAACAACACTAACAACGTCGACAACATCAACAACAATGCCAACAATGTCAATAACAACACCAACAACGCCGACAACATCAACAATGACAACAACACCGACAACAACAACGCCGACAACGTCGTCGTGCGTGCACGTGCAGTCGACTCTCGATCATCCGCGGGCGGTTTTTCCGATTTGCGGATTAACCGCGCGCACCTAAAAACAAGTGCACATTGATACACTTGTTTTAGGTGCTTAAACCAAAAAAATATGTTCTCCATGTGATCACCCTCAATTTTCTTAACTTAAACATAATTTATGCCCCAAAACAGTAAAACCTTGGGATCGCGAGCACAATTCGTTCTGGAAACGTGTTTGTAATCCAAAGCACTCGTACGTCAAAGCACTCGTACGCCGGTTGCGATCGCGTGGCGCTCGGCAGTACAAAGCGTCTACACGTACACCGCACGTGTTGCGAGACCCTCGCTCGCTTATCAAGTTAATATTTAGTTAAAATTTCTGCTAGTCTTGCAAAACACTCGCAGGCCAAGTTACTCGCAATTCAAGGTTTTGCTGTATTAGTGCTTTTTTTAGCATAGAGATCCGTGGAAAATGGTTCAAAATTTTTGATTATCCGCTATTTTAAATTATCAGCGGCCGTCCTGCCCGTCATTAGCACGGAGTCTACTGCGTTTTAGTTATCGCAGCGGCTGAGCATAGGCCGACTCGAAGGGGCAAAAATGCCAGGCGTAAAATTGTAATAAAGAGTCAGTCCGATGTTTGTCAATCCCGGCCCCTCTGCCCCTCCCCCCCCGCCGATTAATATAATCAATAATAATAATTTATCACGCGGAGAAATAATCGACATCCGTCGGGACAGCAACCGCCGCGTGTTCGCCGTTCCCTGCGGCCGGCGTCGCGAGGAGCGGCGTTGACGGCGTGCAGAGTCACGGCGCGGCCCACGCGCAAAAGTCTGCGGATATGAATTTCTACACAAATTGGCGGGGGGTGGTGGAGGGAGAGAGAAGGGGGGGGGGGGCGAACTCACTGTACAGCCAGCTGCTCGACAGCTCGCTGGACATGCTGCTAGGGCTCCGCTGCACCACCGACTCGGTGCCCAGGTAGTTGCTGCGCGTGCCCGAGTAGAGCTCTCCTCCTGCAGAGGGAGGGGACGCGATGCCGCCGTCACCGTCACGGCCGTCGCTCTCCGTCGAGCGTAACGCTTCCACCGGCGTCGACGCTCGATTAAAGATTAGAGACGGGCGGGGGGATGGGGGAGACTTTTTTTCACGTGGGGAATGTTGAGTTTTCCATGGAGGGTTTCGGCAGGCGTGCGCCCGATGATAAAAACGAACGAATTTGCCGGCGCTGCGCGGCACCGGCCGGCGCAGCCGAGAACGGAGACGCGAGACGCGGCCCCCGAATGCGGCGACGCACGGAGCTCTCCAACCGCGAGATCGCCGCGATCCCTCTCCGCTGTGGTCCCCCGCACTGCCGCGCTGTCTCCCTGCAGCCAACTCAGCCGGGAGGTCGACGGGACGGCCGCGATGACTCGAGCAGGGGTGAGGTGATGCAGAGGGTGCGTAGGATGCGGTGGGTGGGTGGGTGTAGGATGCGCGATGCGTACAGCGGTGTGTGCGTGGGATCTTTAGTGTGGCGTGCGGGTAAATGCAGAGCGTGCGTGTGGTGAAGCGAGGTGTGTGGTGTGGCGTGGGTGAGCGGAGGGCAGTGTGGGAGCTGCGATGGACACGCACCGGTCATCAGCGAGGTGTGCCTCTGCTCGGGGTCAAAGGGGCACTTGCCCCTGCCGTTCTCCTCCATCACGGTCCCTCCAGGATTTTTCACAAACGAGAAGTCGGTTACGTTCTACACGCGGGGTCGCACAGGGGGGGGGTCGCACGGGGTCACAGCCACAGGTCACGCCAGCACGCGTGAACTCGTGCCAGAACGTACACCGGCTCCCATCAACACACAACAAAGCACTAACGTGCACTTTTAAATCATCTAGATTGAAAACTCTTTTTTTTATAACAGTTTTTTGTGTTTAGTTTGTTGTCCTTCCCCCACACCTCCGATTAGCACGGTTGGCTACGTGCGGTGCAAAAGAAGTTCAACAGACACGGTAATATTCACCCACACAAGCCAATGCAGAAACACTACAACACCCCAAGGTGCGTGTTCATAGTGCGGTGCGCTAACCACTGCACGACTGCTCCACCAATAAATACAAAGATCCCCCACCGTGTAGCCTCAACAGACTTTTGGGACAAGTGTTGTTCACGAGCACCTTGGAAGGCCGGCTCGGCACACGAGCGGGGGGGGGGGGGGGGGTGGGTGGCCAGCACCACGCCCGGCCGCCTTTGTCTCCCCAGTGACGATGTTTTACCGCACGCCGCCACGCCGGGTGCTCGTTTGAGGCCGAGCCACCCGAGCGGAGGCCCGGGACCGGTTCGGACGACCGTCACCGGTGAGAGGGAATCGAACCGCGCACGCTCGGGAACACCCACGGAACACCCACGGAACACCCACGGAACACCCACGGAACACCCACGCACGCGTCCCCACCCCCCCTGGCGCGTGGCGGCGGCGGTGGCGGAGGGCGGGGGGGCGGCAGCGCTCACGATGTAGGCGCACTTGGGCTGGAAGGCGCCGGTGCCGCACGCGTACAGCCGCGTGCCGTCGAGTCGGTGCAGCACCCGCACGAAGTTGAAGCACTCCCTCTGCGGCACAGGGCGTCCCTCACGCTCGCACCGGGCCACCCCTCACGCTCGCAACGCGGCCCACCTTTCTCACGCTGACGACGATTGGACCGCACGCGCCCACGAGACCCTAACGGACACACCGGGGTTTCCCCGCAGCGATTATGGAATCCACACGGTCGCAATGCCACCGCCCCCTCCCCCCCCCCCCATGGATGTAAAAGGATTGGGGCGCCACGGTGGCTGGGAGATGTTAACTACCTCGCCCGGTGCGCAGGAGGCCGTGGGTTCGATCCCGACCCTGACGCCCGTTCTGTATTCGGAGTTTACGGTGTCCCTCCTCGTGGTCGTGTGGATTTTTCTCCGGGTCCTCCGGTTTTTCCCTCCGCATTTAGAAACGTGTTCAAGAGTATTTGGCTGCTATCAATTATTTCCACGTGATAAGCCACATCGTTGAGCTATCATTTGTGATAGCCAGGCTGCATCTGAATAAAATAGCTATATTTAAGAAAAGCGTGCATTAGTTTACGGTACCTGGCTGTTCCTCTTCGACTGACACATCTTCATTTGGCTGTCAGCCTTCCAGGAGAGCTGATGAGAGAGAGAGAGGCAAACAGACACAGAGGCAAGAGGGTCACGGCCAGATACGAGCGCTCGAGAGACGGACACGCAGACGGGGCGACCGAACAGACGCACAACGCAGTCATACCGATGGTCAAGCAGACGGCTTGACAAGCACAGGCGTTCACAGACACAAACACAGAACTCTGGGAACAACAACGCTACTCAACACGAGGCGTCACGATGTCGAGGGAAGCCCACGGCCGTTCACGCCGCCCGAGCCTTCAACAGACGCCTCAAAGAGACGAAGGTTATACGCGGGGAGGTCACCCGCGTGAACCCGAGGTCGCGGCGTCAGAGGTCACGGGGTCAGGATTCACGGGCCGGCCCGAGGTCGCGAGTCTCAGGACCTGTAAGTCACCGAGTCCCTGGGTCACGAGCGTCGGGGTTCCGTCTCTCCGGAGGTCCCCGTTCTCTACGGAGGTCCCCCTGGCTACGGCGGTCCCCTGTCACCCCCGGATCCCCATCCACACATTCCCCAGATCTCTCCGGGTCCCTGTCCCCCGGGTGCCCTTCGGTCCCCCGGCTAGTGGCGTCCCCGCCAGATCCACGTCCCCCTGGTGCCCCCACGCCCCGGGTGCCCCGGCTAGGGGGTCCCCCCGGCCGCTGGCGGGGTTCCCCCCCCCTCACTCACGGCGGGGTGGAGCTCGCGGGAGACGTTGCGGGCGTCCAGGGCGAGGATGGCGTCGCGCGCGCCCACGTAGAGCGCCGAGCGCTGCGGCACCAGCAGCAGCGCCGACGCGTTGGGCACGGCGCGGAAACTCATCGCCGCCTCCCGCGCCAACTCTGAAGGGGTGGGGGGAGGGAGCGGGGCGGGGGTGGGGTGAGGCCCTTGCAATGACAGAAGTAACCGATGGTGCGAAATCATTTGCATGCGGCGCCGTTTCCCCAGCTCGAACGTATGTCCGTCCCCCCCGCCCCTCTAGTACCCGATTAGTGCCGGCAGCGGCGGATCGCCGGTGGGGAAAAAAAAAAATTTGCCTGCGCGCCGCTGCGTCGCAGTCGGCCTCACGTGGCCGCCGGGCCGCAACGAACGGGTCGCGAATTCGCGGACGGCGCGGCACACCGCCGCCCGTGGGCCGCGTGAACTCAAGCGGGGGGAGAGGGGAGGGGGCGTGCGTTCCGAACCCCCCCCCCCCCCCCCCACCGCGGGGTTATCGATATTCACAAGCGGGCGTCATGTAAATGCGGGGGGAGAAGCGGGCGCTGCGGAGAGCGGTCGTCGTTGCAGTCAGCTCGCTCCGCCGCTAAACCGGCGAGCCAAGTTCCATTCACGCTCACGCTCGACACCAGCGACGCAATTATCCAAAGCGGTTCCTGGGCCTCCCCTAGGTCGACTCGGCCTCAAATGGGTACAGTGGGGGAGACAAAGGCGGCCGGGCGTTGGTGCTGGCCACCCACGCCCTCGTGTACCACCGTGCCCACGGCCTTCACGGGTCCCGCTACTCACCAACGGCACTTGCCCCGACAGTGTGTTCAGGCTACACACGGGGGGGGGGGTAATCTCTGATGGGCCGCCGCTGCTGCTGCTGAGAGATAATCATTGGAGGTGAAATTTCCACCGTTCGTTCCGCTGGCATCACGGCGCCGTGTTAACAACACCTCCCACCGTGATCACAATTGTTACTATCGTCACAACTGTTACTATCGTCACAACTGTTACTATCGTCACAACTGTTACTATCGTCACAATTGTTACTATCGTCACAACTGTTACTATCGTCACAACTGTTACTATCGTCACAATTGTTACTATCGTCACAACTGTTACTATCGTCACAACTGTTACTATCGTCACAATTGTTACTATCGTCACAACTGTTACTATCGTCACAACTGTTACTATCGTCACAATTGTTACTATCGTCACAATTGTTACTATCGTCACAACTGTTACTATCGTCACAACTGTTACTATCGTCACAACTGTTACTATCGTCACAATTGTTACTATCGTCACAACTGTTACTATCGTCACAACTGTTACTATCGTCACAACTGTTACTATCGTCACAATTGTTACTATCGTCACAACTGTTACTATCGTCACAATTGTTACTATCGTCACAACTGTTACTATCGTCACAACTGTTACTATCGTCACAACTGTTACTATCGTCACAATTGTTACTATCGTCACAACTGTTACTATCGTCACAACTGTTACTATCGTCACAACTGTTACTATCGTCACAATTGTTACTATCGTCACAATTGTTACTATCGTCACAACTGTTACTATCGTCACAACTGTTACTATCGTCACAACTGTTACTATCGTCACAACTGTTACTATCGTCACAATTGTTACTATCGTCACAACTGTTACTATCGTCACAACTGTTACTATCGTCACAATTGTTACTATCGTCACAACTGTTACTATCGTCACAATTGTTACTATCGTCACAATTGTTACTATCGTCACAATTGTTACTATCGTCACAATTGTCACTATCGTCACAATTGTCACTATCGTCACAATCGTCACTATCGTCACAATCGTCACTATCGTCACAATCGTCACTATCGTCACAATCGTCACTATCGTCACAATCGTCACTATCGTCACAATCGTCACTATCGTCACAATCGTCACTATCGTCACAATTGTCACTATCGTCACAATCGTCACTATCGTCACAATCGTCACTATCGTCACAATCGTCACTATCGTCACAATCGTCACTATCGTCACAATCGTCACTATCGTCACAATCGTCACTATCGTCACAATCGTTACTATCGTCACAATCGTTACTATCGTCACAATCGTCACTATCGTCACAATCGTCACTATCGTCACAATCGTCACTATCGTCACAATCGTTACTATCGTCACAATCGTTACTATCGTCACAATCGTTACTATCGTCACAATTGTTACTATCGTCACAATTGTTACTATCGTCACAATTGTTACCATCGTCACAATTGTTACCATCGTCACAATTGTTACCATCGTCACAATTGTTACCACAATTGTTACCACAATTGTTACCATCGTCACAATTGTTACTATCGTCACAATTGTTACTATCGTCACGATCGTCACCATCGTCACGATTGTCACTATCGTCACGATTGTTACTATCGTCACGATTGTTACTATCGTCACAATTGTTACTATCGTCACAATTGTTACTATCATCACTCCGTCTCCTCCCCCCCAGCACCCCCCACCCCACACCACCGGGGGAGGGGGGGTTGAACAGGCAGCGAGATAGCGAGCGACGACGGGAATGCCGTGCCTGCGGAGAGGCCGGTGGCATCGCGCGACTTATTTATTCTCGCGCGAGCTTGGGAAGAGGCGGGAGATGACAGGAGGGAGGAATTCCAGGGCGGAGGCAGCGCAAGGGAAAGAATTTGATTTTGTTAAAAACGGGTTTTTTGTTATTCCGCTGAGGACTTGAGTAAACCCTCAGGCTGGTACGAGGATGAGCGAAAAACGCCAAAAACATTCGCTCGGACATTTCAACTTTACAAAACGATCTGACCTGCACAGCGGGCAAAAAAGCAACAGGCAAAAAAAGCAACAGGAAATCTCATTCAGCTCCATAAGAAGCTCTCCCCCTTCCACCGCCACTTCTACCCGGCAATCCAACCGCCCGTGTAGTGCGCCGCAGGACAGGGAACAGCGTGGCGAGGAGGGCGAGCCGGTGCGACTTAAAACCACCACCGTCACGCCCACCGCCATCGCAGCCTAGACCATCGCCGCATCCTCCGCCGCTGCGGCTGCTATCGAATCGTCCGCCATCACACCCGCCACCGTCGCAACACCCACCCCATCGCACCACGACCCACACCGCTATCGCACAAAACCCATCGCACCGACCATCGCCGCCACCACCACCACCGCCGCAGCAGCCAGCACTCACCTTCGTAGGAGAAGCTGACTCGGGGCACCAGCGGCCCCTCGGCGGCCACGCGCAGCGCTCCCAGCACCAGCACCAGCGCCGGCACGGTACCCATCTCCCCCGCTGCTCTCCCCTCACCACCCCCGCCACCCTCCTCACCACCCTCACCGCCCTCCTCACCGCCCTCCTCACCACCCTGGGTGCTGCGTAGGAGAACGCAGTGGCCACCGAGCGTAGCCAAGGGCCCTGCCGTGGGTCCCTTCCTCTGCCTCCTCCTGCCGCAAACCGTCCTATCTCGTCACGCAGGTCGGCATCCGTGTGGCGCACGCACGGCGCAGACACAGCGCACTCGGGCACAGCACAGGCACAGCGTACACATGCACAGCACAGACACAGCGTACACAGACACAGCGTACACAGACACAGCATACACATGCACAGCACAGACACAGCGTACACAGACACAGCGTACACAGACACAGCGTACACAGGCACAGCGTACACATGCACAGCGCAGACACAGCGTACACAGACACAGCGTACACAGACACAGCATACACAGACACAGCACAGACACAGCACAGACACAGCGCAGACACAGCGTACACAGACACAGCGTACACAGACACAGCGTACACAGACACAGCGTACACATGCACAGCACAAACACAGCGACTCTTCACAGTTAATAAATCAGTTCTTTTTTACATCACACTCGTCAATAACACGGGTGGCCTTGACACAAAAGATGACGTGCTCTGAAGAAAGGGAACTGCCAGAAACGTCGTGGACTACAGGCAATCATCGACTGTCCCGTGGCTTCGTGGGGGAAGGAGTCACCGGATTTTCAAAAACGCCTGATCACTAATCATCATTATTTAAAACATCTTATCTTCGCACATTCTTGCTTTTAGGTGTTGTGTTGTATACATTTTGAATAAATAAACATAAAAATACCTTCCTAATAACATAGGTTTTTGGGTTCGATCGCTTTATTTATAAATGTGTCGTAACCCTCCACCACCCGACACGGCCAATCAGCAAAAAAAGTGTCACGTTGAGAAAAGACAAATAGTTCACTACTTTAGCCCACCGGTGTCTTAAAGAGTGAACCCACAGCATTTACAGTTTGAGTACGATGTTTCGCTGGTAATTACATCCAGCATCATCGGGCAATTCGCCAGAATGGTAAAGCCCTCGCTTGCTCCCGGTCTTAAATAGAGCAGATTATTTGGAGGTGGTGAGCTATCCACAGAGCCGAGTCATTCAGGGCCATCAGGAAGTTGCTCGGTCAGACAGGAAGTCATAGAGTCACTCACAGCCGAAATTGTATCACAGACTGCAGCAGCAACCCCACAAGGAAGAGTCCATGAGCACGGGGGACAGATGACATTAGTCCACACTCTCCTCTGCGGCATGGAATGTCGATGTCGCACCTCCGATTTAGCAGGGTTAGCTACGTGCGGTCCGAAAATAAGTAAAAATAGGCACACGCACGTGAAGGGAGTTTCGCAACATTGTCATTTCCATAATAAGAGGCTTATATTATTTTGGGTGAGATCGCGTAAATATAAATGTGTCGTTAAACCCGCCACCACCCGACACAGCCAATCAGTAAGGAGGTTGTCACGTTAACAAAACGTGGCCAATTCGTTACTAGTTCAGCACTAACCGGTTGTGTTGGGAGAGTAAAACCCACAACATTTACAACCGAGCACAATTCAGGTTTAACCTGGACCATAACAAACGTGAACTTCGAGCGGCGCTATGCTGTGCCCACGTTTTTGTGCCAAGCTTCTTTTTTCCCCACAATGCCTCTCTTCGAGCCATGGGCTTCCTCAAAGACGCCGGCGATCGTGGCCTTCCTTCCACTTAGCTCCGTCCATGATATTACTCAAGAACTTGACAGTCTATGGGGCGACATTTGTGCATGGGCAACGTTGGTCCATGGGCGACGTTGGTCCATGGGCGACGTTGGTCCATGGGCGACGTTGGTCCATGGGTGACATTAGTCCAAGGGCAACGTTAGTTTATGGGTGATGTAAGTCTATGGGCCACTTCAGCCTATGTGCCATGTCTACATTAACTCTCTTGTTTCCTTAATACATGTTCGAGAAGTATAACTTGCCTTGATAAAATTCTACTTACAGTATATTATTTTTGTTACTCATCTCAAACGAGGTAAAAACTATTAGGAATAAAGTTGTGCGGCAGAGTTGTCACGTTTTAAAAAAATAAGTTATTCGGTTCATAATGGCGTGGTCATTTTCAACTCTTGAGTCAGCAAGAACCATTCTTTTCACGTGACGGAGACTCGTTTCAAAAGTTAACGATCAAACGTTATTCGGGAAGATTTAAAGTTTCATAAAACATCATCGCCGTCATCATTCACGACCTATCCATTGCCGGATGAAGGCCCTCCCCCCCCCCAAACCATCACCACCTCGCGAGGACCTGCGAAGTCACCATCCATCTGGTACCGGCACCTCCGATTAGCACGGTGGGCGACGAACGCACTCATTTCACTTACACGCAAGGCGCTTGCCACAAGTGAACCGCGCACTACCTTGCCGATCTCTCAACACCGACCGGAGCAACTTCACTCGTCGAGGAGCGTAAACCATCACACGCAAACTCCGCTCATCCTCGCCTTTGGCGCGCCATCGAACAAAGACGGCGGTGATCATCGCATCGCGCGCTTTCAGGGGCGGCTTCTGCGGCCGTCTGGCACGCTCTTCCTTCCGATGTTAAGAAGCCACTGGAGCCGTGCAAATTTCAAATCATCAAGATCGCAAACTCAATTTTTTGAGAACCGCTTTTTGTGTTCGGTTCGTTGGCCTTAGCCCGTATACTCCGATTGGCACGGGTTGGCTACGTAGGGTGCGAAAGAAGTTGAACATGCATACACACTGCCCGCAGACTGACACTACCCATCGAATCAACACTGCACCTCCGATTAGCACGGGTTGGCTACATAGGGTGCGAAAGAAGTTGAACATGCATACACACTGCCCGCAGACTGACACTACCCATCGAATCAACACTGCACCTCTGATTAGCACGGGTTGGCTACGTAGGGTGCGAAAGAAGTTGAACATGCATACACACTGCCCGCAGACTGACACTACCCATCGAATCAACACTGCACCTCTGATTAGCACGGGTTAGCTACGTAGGGTGCGAAAGAAGTTGAACATGCATACACACTGCCCGCAGACTGACACTACCCATCGAATCAACACTGCACCTCTGATTAGCACGGGTTGGCTAAGTAGGGTGCGAAAGAATTTCAACACGCGTACTGTACACAGAAGTGACGCACGTGCCACGGTTCCCACCTCGGCTGTGGTTGTCTTCTTGGGCGTGTTCGCTCAAAAGGCTAACACCGCTCCCTCCACTCCCTCGTGAGTCTCGAACATCATACGTCATCCCTCCCGGCCATAAAGTAAACTATTAAAACTATAATCTATATTTATTTTGACAGCGTAAGGCCCCACCGAGCTATATAGGTCTCTTTCAGCAGCGACGTGACCACAAGTGATCGCCCAATGGAGTGGCTTATCTTCGCGTGCACATTCAAAAGCCGCCAATTAAATATGGAGGGGGGGGGGGAAACTGGAGGACCCGGAGAAAAATCCACGCGACCATGGGGAGAGCAACAAAATATACACAAGGCGTCAGTCAGGGTCGGGATCGAACCCACAACCTCCTACATACAAGGCGAGGTAGTTTACATCTCACCACCATCGTACTCAAATAACTTCAACAATTACAATAATAACTCTGCTGATAGCACCACTAACTGGAGTAATTCCACTCCTACCAACACTGACTGGAGCGACTTCACTCATAGCATCACTGTCTGGAGTAATTCCACTCCTACCAATACTGACTGTAGTAACTTCACTCATAGCAACACTGAGTGTAGTAACTTCACTCATAGCAACACTGAGTGTAGTAACTTCACTCATAGCAACACTGTCTGTAGTAACTTGACTCATAGCAACACTGACTGTAGTAACTTCACTCATAGCAACACTGACTGGAGTAACTTCACTCATTGCCACACTGACTGTAGTAACTTCACTCATAGCAACACTGACTGTAGTAACTTCACTTATAGCAACACTGACTGTAGTAACTTCACTCATAGCAACACTGACTGTAGTAACTTCACTCATAGCAACACTGACTGTAGTAACTTCACTCATAGCCACACTGACTGTAGTAACTTCACTCATAGCAACACTGACTGTAGTAACTTCACTCATAGCAACACTGACTGTAGTAACTTCACTCATAGCAACACTGACTGTCGTAACTTCACTCATAGCAACACTGACTGTAGTAACTTCACTCATAGCAACACTGACTGTAGTAACTTCACTCATAGCCACACTGAGTGTAGTAACTTCACTCATAGCCACACTGACTGTAGTAACTTCACTCATAGCAACACTGACTGTAGTAACTTCACTCATAGCAACACTGACTGTAGTAACTTCACTCATAGCAACATTGACTGTAGTAACGTCACTCATAGCAACACTGACTGTAGTAACTTCACTCATAGCAACACTGACTGTAGTAACTTCACTCATAGCAACACTGACTGTAGTAACTTGACTCATAGCAACACTGACTGTAGTAACTTCACTCATAGCAACACTGATTGTAGTAACTTCACTCATAGCAACACTGACTGTAGTAACTTGACTCATAGCAACACTGACTGTAGTAACTTGACTCATAGCAACACTGACTGTAGTAACTTCACTCATAGCAACACTGATTGTAGTAACTTCACTCATAGCAACACTGACTGTAGTAACTTGACTCATAGCAACACTGACTGTAGTAACTTCACTCATAGCAACACTGACTGGAGTAACTTCACTCATAGCAACACTGACTGTAGTAACTTCACTCATAGCAACACTGACTGTAGTAACTTCACTCATAGCAACACTGAGTGTAGTAACTTCACTCATACCAATACTGACTGTAGTAACTTCTCTCATAGCAACACTGAGTGTAGTAACTTCACTCATAGCAACACTGACTGTAGTAACTTGACTCATAGCCACACTGACTGTAGTAACTTCACTCATAGCAACACTGACTGTAGTAACTTCACTCATAGCAACACTGAGTGTAGTAACTTGACTCATAGCCACACTGAGTGTAGTAACTTCACTCATAGCAACACTGACTGTAGTAACTTCACTCATAGCCACACTGACTGTAGTAACTTCACTCATAGCAACACTGACTGTAGTAACTTCACTCATAGCAACACTGACTGTAGTAACTTCACTCATAGCAACACTGTCTATAGTAACTTCACTCAAAAGTAACTCCGTAGGTAACTTCACTCCATGCATCAACTCTCAGACTCCAGAGAACCAAATATTGTTACTACCCCCATCATCATCACACTACCCACAGCATCACCACTCCCACCATCACCACCTCCCCCATCACGCCACCTCCCCCATCACCACCTCCCCCATCACCATCCTCCCCCATCACCCCCCCCCCCCCAAACATCACTTCCATTGACACCTCCATCACCGCTCCCATCACAACACGCGTAACTTCCCGCCAACTCTACCACAGTCACCATCACCACCCAACCTGAATCACCATCACCACCCAACCTGAATCACCATCACTAGCCAACCTGAATCACCATCACCACCCAACCTGAATCACCATCCAACCTGAATCACCATCACCACTCAACCTGAATCACCATCACCACCCAACCTGAATCACCATCACCACCCAACCTGAATCACCATCACCACCCAACCTGAATAACCATCACCACCCAACCTGAATCACCATCACCACCCAACCTGAATCACCATCACCAGCCAACCTGAATCACTATCACCACCCAACCTGAATCACCATCACCACCAAACCTGAATCACCATCACCATCCAACCTGAATCACCATCACCACTCAACCTGAATCACCATCACCACCCAACCTGAATCACCATCACCACCCAACCTGAATCACCATCACCACCCAACCTGAATAACCATCACACCCAACCTGAATCACCATCACCACCCAACCTGAATCAACCATCACCACCCAACCTGAATCACCATCACCACCAACCTGAATCACCACCCAACCTGAATCACCATCACCACCCAACCTGAATCACCATCACCACCCAACCTGAATCACCATCACCACCCAACCTGAACACCATCACCAACAGAGCCGCCATTCGCCACTAAGTGGCACTTGTGCCAGGCTAGGTGCACTCCCGAAGCCACTAACATCACAACTTCCATAATCACCATCACCCCAACAACACCTCCTCATCACAACTACATCACACCCCCATCAGCAACTCCCTTCACCACCATCACCTCCCCCATCACCATCACCGCCCTCACCTTCCCCAACCTCGCCATCACCACCTCCCCCATCACCACCTCCCCCATCACCACCTCCCCCATCACCCACCTCCCCCATCACCACCCTCCCCCATCACCACCTCCCCCATCACCACCTCCCCCATCACTACCCTCCCCCATCACCACCTCCCCCATCACCCACCTCCCCCATCCCACCTCCCCCTTCACCACCCTCCCCCATCACCACCTCCCCCATCACCACCTCCCCCATCACTACCCTCCCCCAGCACCACCCTCCCCCATCACCATCCTCCCCCATCACCACCTCCCCCATCACTACCCTCCCCCATCACCACCCTCCCCCATCACCACCTCCCCCATCACCATCCTCCCCCATCACCACCTCCCCCATCACCACCTCCCCCATCACCACCCCACACACCCTCCCCCATCACCACCTCCCCATCACTACCTCCCCCATCACCACCTCCCCCATCACCACCCTCCCCCATCACCACTCTCCCCATCACCACCTCCCCCATCACCATCCTCCCCCATCACCACCTCCCCCATCACCACTTCCCCATCACCACCTCACCCATCACCACCTCCCCCATCACCACCTCCCCCATCACCACCTCCCCCATCACCACCTCCCCCATCACCACCCTCCCCCATCACCACCTCCCCCATCACCACCTTCCCCATCACCACCACTCCCCATCCCACCCTCACCCATCACCACCTCACCCATCACCACCCTCCCACACCACCTCCCCCATCACCACCTCCCCCATCACCACCCTCCCCCATCACCACCTCCCCCATCACCACCTCCATCCTACCCTCCCCCATCACCACCCTCCCCCATCACCACCTCCCCCATCACCACATCCCCCATCACCACCTCCCCCATCACCATCCTCCCCCATCACCACCTCCCCCATCACCACATTCCCCATCACCACCTCACCCATTCACCACCTCCCCCATCACCACCTCCCCCATCACCACCTCCCCCATCACCACCTCCCCCATCACCATCCTCCCCCATCACCACCTCCCCCATCACCACATTCCCCATCACCACCTCACCCATCACCACCTCACCCATCACCACCTCACCCATCACCACCTCCCCCATCACCACCTCCCCCATCACCACCTCCCCCATCACCACATTCCCCATCACCACCTCCCCCATCACCCCCCATCACCACCATCACCACCTCCCCCATCACCCCCATCACCACATCCCCCATCACCATCCTCCCCCATCACCATCCTCCTCGCCGCCTTTCTTCACCAGGGAGGGAAATCCGCGAGCTTCCTCTTGCACTGAACTCGCGCCTTGTTGCTGCTGCTGCTGTTGTTGTTGTCCGTCTGTTTATCTCTCTTCTTCTTCTTCTTTCATTACTTCTTCGTCTCCTGCTGATTTCTACTTCTTCCGGCTGCGCGGAAGTGCGCGGAGGTCACGTGGGGGGGACGAGAGCCGCTTCACCTCTCCCGCAGGGGGGGTGTGGGGGGCGCTGCACCGCGCGGAGGGATACACGCGGCGAGCAGGTGAAGGCGATGACCCCTTCGCCCCGCCCCCTTCGCCCCGCCCCCTTCCCCCCGCCCCATTCGCCCCGCCCTCCTTCCCCCCGCCCCCTTTCCCCCCCATTCCCCCCGCCCCCCTTCCCCCCGCCCCCATTCGCCCCGCCCCCTTCCCCCCAACGTCCCAATCGATTTTGTCTCCGTGTGGGGTTCATGGCGATGCGCAAACTCTGCACATTTGGCCTACTCTTCCACTTGGTCCTGCCTCTCCTCCTCCACCTCGTCACGTGTAACTACGGTGAGCAGAGTCGGTCGATAAATCGGGTACCAAGTTGCGGTGGACGTTGTGAGTGGTGGTGCAGTGGTTAGTGTGGGGAGTGGTGGTGCAGTGGTTAGGTCACTGTGTGTAGTGGTGTGGGAGTGGTGGTGCAGTGGTTAGGTCACTGTAGTAGTGTGGGGAGTGGTGGTGGAGTGGTTGGTGTGGGGAGTGGTGGTGCAGTGGTTAGGTCACTGTGTGTAGTAGTGTGGGGAGTGGTGGTGCAGTGGTTAGGTCACTGTGTGTAGTAGTGTGGGGGAGTGGTGGTGCAGTGGTTAGGTCACTGTGTAGTAGTGGTGCGGAGTGGTGGTGTAGTGGTTAGGTCACTGTGTGTAGTAGTGTGGGGAGTGGTGGTGGAGTGGTTAGCTCACTGTGTAGTAGTGTGGGGAGTGGTGGTGCAGTGGTTAGGTCACTGTGTGTAGTGGTATGGGGAGTGGTGGTGCAGTGGTTAGTGTGGGGAGCGGTGGTGCAGTGGTTAGGTCACTGTGTGTAGTAGTGTGGAGAGTGGTGGTGGAGTGGTTAGGTCACTGTGTAGTGGTGTGGGGAGTGGTGGTGCAGTGGTTAGGTCACTGTGTAGTAGTGTGCGGAGTGGTGTGTAGTGGTAAGGTCACTGTGTGTAGTAGTGTGGGGAGTGGTGGTGGAGTGGTTAGCTCACTGTGTAGTAGTGTGGGGAGTGGTGGTGCAGTGGTTAGGTCACTGTGTGGGGAGTGGTGGTGGAGTGGTTAGCTCACTGTGTAGTAGTGTGGGGAGTGGTGGTGCAGTGGTTAGGTCACTGTGTGTAGTGGTATGGGGAGTGGTGGTGCAGTGGTTAGGTCACTGTGTGTAGTTGTGTGGGGAGTGGTGGTGCAGTGGTTAGTGTGGGGAGCGGTGGTGCAGTGGTTAGGTCACTGTGTGTAGTAGTGTGGAGAGTGGTGGTGGAGTGGTTAGGTCACTGTGTAGTGGTGTGGGGAGTGGTGGTGCAGTGGTTAGGTCACTGTGTAGTAGTGTGCGGAGGGTGGTGTAGTAGGTTAGGTCACTGTGTGTAGTAGTGTGGGGAGTGGTGGTGGAGTGGTTAGCTCACTGTGTAGTAGTGTGGGGGAGTGGTGGTGCAGTGGTTAGGTCACTGTGTGGGGAGTGGTGGTGCAGTGGTTAGGTCACTGTGTGTAGTAGTGTGGGGAGTGGTGGTGCAGTGGTTAGGTCACTGTGTGTAGTAGTGTGGGGAGTGGTGGTGCAGTGGTTAGGTCACTGTGTGTAGTAGTGTGGGGAGTGATGGTGGAGTGGTTAGGTCACTGTGTGGGGAGTGGTGGTGCAGTGGTTATGTCACTATGTGTTGTAGTGTGGGGAGTGGTGGTGCAGTGGTTAGGTCACTGTGTAGTAGTGTGGGGAGTGTGGTGCAGTGGTTAGGTCACTGTGTAGTAGTGTGGGGGTGGTTTGTGCATGGTTATGTCACTGTGTAGTAGTGTGGGGAGTGGTGGTGCAGTGGTTAGGTCACTGTGTAGTAGTGTGGGGAGTGGTGGTGCAGTGGTTTGGTCACTGTGTGTAGTGGTGTGGGGAGTGGTGGTGCAGTGGTTAGGTCACTGTGTGTAGTGGTGTGGGGAGTGGTGGTGCAGTGGTTAGGTCACTGTGTGTAGTAGTGTGGGGAGTGGTGGTGCAGTGGTTAGGTCACTGTGGGGAGTGGTGTGGGGAGTGGTGGTGCAGTGGTTAGGTCACTGTGTGGGGAGTGGTGGTGCAGTGGTTAGGACACTGTGTGTAGTAGTGTGGGGAGTGGTGGTGCAGTGGTTAGGTCACTGTGGGGAGTGGTGTAGGGAGTGGTGGTGCAGTGGTTAGGTCACTGTGTGGGGAGTGGTGGTGCAGTGGTTAGGTCACTGTGTGTAGTGGTGTGGGGAGTGGTGGTGCAGTGGTTAGGTCACTGTGTGTAGTTGTGTGGGGATTGGTGGTGGAGTGGTTAGTTCACTGTGTGGGGAGTGGTGGTGCAGTGGTTAGTGTGGGGAGTGGTGGTGCAGTGGTTAGGTCACTGTGTGTAGTAGTGTGGGGAGTGGTGGTGGTGGTACAAGGCACACCCGCGGGGTTGACGGATCACGGCTCGACCCCCGTCTGGACGACCCCTTCTAGGCGCGCCCTCGTCGCTGGCCGCTCGCCTGGCCGCCCGCGGCCGTGGAGACGCAGCAGCAGCAGCGCCGCCACCGTCTCTGCTTCTCCTTCAGCCGCTACGGCGACGCGGAGGAGGAGGAGGAGGAGGCGGTGGGGGGGCTGTCGGCGGCCGGAGGCACCGTGGTTTGTGACGGTGTCGGCAGCGGTGGCGGCGAGGGGAGGAGGTGGAGGAGGAGGAGGGGGGAGGAGGGGGAGGAGGAGGGGAGGAGGAGGGGGAGGAGGAGGAGGGGGAGGAGGGGGGAGGAGGGGGAGGAGGAGGAGGGGGAGAGTCGTCGCGGTTTCTGCTACGCGGCGTGGCGCAACGTGTCGGGCGACATCCTGCTGGATCGTCAGGGCTGCTGGGTCCACGACTGCCGTGGAAGGTGAGGAGGCAGACCGGTCAGACCAGCACACAGCAGCTCCCTCCTCCTCCTCCCCACCACCTCCTCCCCCCCACCTCCTCCCCACCATCTCCCCCCTCCTCCTCCTCCCCCACCATCTCCTCACCTTCATCTCCTCCTCCCACCCACCACCTCCTCCTCCCCCCCCCCACCTCCTGCTCCCACGTCCCCCTCTCGGTTTCCCACTGTGACCAGGAGCAAGTGCGTGGAGTCCAGTAGCAACCCGTTCGTCTACTTCTGCTGCTGTGACAGGGACCTCTGTAACATCGACTTCACCCTACGGCCCAGGGCCCACGGTCAGTTTCGAGCCGGGAGAGACGCTGGAGATGGTTCGTGAGGCCGGGAGAGTTGATGCCATTCAAGCTCTCTCTCTCTCGCTCTCTCTCTCTCTCGCTCTCTCTCTCGCTCTCGCTCTCTCTCTCTCTCGCTCTCTCTCTCTCTCTCGCTCTCTCTCTCTCGCTCTCTCTCTCGCTCTCTCTCTCTCGCTCTCTCTCGCTCTCTCTCTCTCTTTTTACGATCAGAGGAAACAAGAAGATGCTCGGGTGTAGTCGGCACTTTGCTCCGTTCATCATTTCGTTTTTTTTTGTTTTGTTTTAATGCTTTGCTTTATGTAACCCCCCCCCCCCCTTTTAAATGAAAGACCCAACAATATATTTTTTTTCTTCCCTCCTTTCCCCTTCCCTCTCTCTCTACCCCCCTCTCTGCCCCCCCTCTCTCTCTACCCCCCTCTCTGCCCCCCTCTCTCTCTACCCCCCTCTCTGCCCCCCCTCTCTCTCTGCCCTCTCTCGTCCTACTCCATTTGGCTTTCTCTCGCGCTCTCTCTCTTTTCTTTATAACTATGACAAGTGCTGCATCTGCACGCAGCCCTTCCCACAGTCAAATGGCCTCCGACGGGTAGCTTAGATCTGCATGCAGAGCTCTCCGTCATCTGCCACCGAGCACACGGCCTCCTCCAGCGCCCACTGCTCCTTGAAGGCTGGCGCGGCGTGGGTCAGCCGCGCGTGGCGGAACTCCAGCCACACCCTGGCTCCGACCAGAGTGCGGAAGATGCCCAGGCTGCTGGCTGGACGTTGCCCCTCCAGGGCCAACTTCCTCGCCCTGTATATGGCGAGCTTGGCGTAGCCGAAGAGCACGTTGACCAGCCCCTGAAGATGTTGGGGTCCGTCGCCCTTCGGGTATCCAAAGATGAGGACCGTCGGGGAGAAGTGGAGGCTGAACCTTAGGAGGATGTTTCTCAGGACCTTGAACAGCGAGTCCAGGCTCTTGCACTCCATGTATTGGTGCACCACCATCTCCACTTTACCGCAGAACCGGCACTCCGGGGACGTGTCGGTGAAGCGCGCCAGGGAGACGTTGGTGGTGACGGTGCCATGGGCGATGCTCCAGCTGAGGTCGCCGATGCGGTTGTACGTCGGGCTGGAGTAGAGTTGCCTCTAGCGAGGCCTCTCCGGAGAGACGCAGGGCAGGGCTTTCCTCCAGGCATGGTCCTTGTGGCTCCTCAGGGTGTCCTGTTGGTGGAACCGGACCATGTAGGAGTAGAGCACCTTCCTCTTTACATTTGCGAAGGCCACCTCCGGTAGGTCTTCTAGCTGGCACAGGTTGTGATCCGCCTTCGTTTGTCGGCATTGACGATGCAGTGGCACGACTGAGAGCTCCGGTGGAGGGGGATCGAGAGGGGCCTCGTCATCCCCAACGCCGATGGGGGGCGTTCTCCCCGCTGCCGCTGAGAAGGCCCCCTTGGCTTCGGCCAGGATCCGGGCAGCCACCCGGAGCGGCTGCAGCCCTGTCTTTGCGGCCATGTCTGCTGGTCCGAGCCACCGGCCCCGTGTTTCAGGCTCCACCAGATCCCCCATCCTGGTGAGCCGTGCGTTGGCGAGGTGCCTCTCCATGCCAGGGGTGGTGGTGGTGGATGGCAGCTTTGTCTGTGGGTTCCTGAGGATCGGTTCGAAGACCAAATCCACGGCGGATCGCGGTTGGTTCAGCCTCCTGACGGCAAGGGAGCTCCATGTCTGCAGGACGCTTCTGTAGAAGGGTGGCAGCTGTCCCAGTGGGAGGCCCTGCAGGTCCATGTAGAATAGTTGTTTTGAGCACTGCAGACCCCCCAGCTGTTTCAGGAGGAAGGAGGCCGTGATGCTCCAGGCCGGTGCAGGGGCGGCGTGCAGGAACTTTTGCGCCGCCTGCAGTCGGAAGGTGGCCAGCTGACTCCGCACGCACACCAGCCCGTGACCGCCCTCGTCCAGTGTCAGGGCCAGGACCCCAGCCGCGACCCGGTGTCCTCCACCCGACCAGAAGAAGTCGAGGACTCGCTTCTGAAGTGCGTTAACGAGGCTCATGGGGGGGTGCAGGGAGAAGAGTCGGTGCCACAGCATGGACGTCACCAGCTGGATCACCACCAACGTCTTTGTCCTGAAGGTGAGGAACTTGCACAGGCGACCCCAGGTGCCCAGCCGCTCCTTCACCTTCTCCTCCAGCTCGACCCAGTTCCTCTGCGGTGGTTCCTCCTCTGGTCCGAGGAACACTCCCAGGTGGTGCAGCGATGTTGTGCTCCAATTGATGGCTTTTGCCTTCTCGGGACACTCGGTCATGTCCCACGCTCCAACCAGCAGGCCGCTGCACTTTTGCCAGTTCATTTTTGATGAGGAGGCCTTCGAAAAGACCTCCTGGCACTCATGCAGCAGGGCGACATCAGCCAGGGAGCGCAGGATGAGGAGGACGTCGTCGGCGTAT
Source organism: Petromyzon marinus (assembly GCF_048934315.1). Classification (NCBI taxonomy): domain Eukaryota; kingdom Metazoa; phylum Chordata; class Hyperoartia; order Petromyzontiformes; family Petromyzontidae; genus Petromyzon; species Petromyzon marinus. Next base: position 138,621 of record NW_027422817.1, read on the forward strand.
GCCGTCAGGACCAACTTGACGCTTGGTTCCCTCAGCACCAGGCCGCTGAGTCTCCGCCTTATGAGACTCAGGAAAGGCTCTAATGCCAGGGCATAAAGTTGGCCCGACAATGGGCATCCCTGTCTCACTCCTCGCTCGAATTTGACCGGGGCAGTGAGGGCACCGTTGATCTTGATTATGCACTCCGCCTTGGTGTAGAGTAGGCAGATCGTTCGGACAAAGGCATCCCCAAAACCCAAGGTCTTGAGGGTTCCCAGCAGGTACTTGTGGTCCACTCTGTCAAAAGCCTTTTCCTGGTCAAGAGCCAGAAACGCGACTGGGATGCCCAACCTCTGGGACACCGCGATGAGGTCCCTGACCAGGAAGATGCCGTCGTGGATGGTTCGTCCGGGGATGGTGTAGGACTGGTCCCCGTTTACGACTTGTGCAATCACCCCTTTCAGTCGCAGGGAGAGAGCCTTCGTCAATATTTTGTAGTCTGTGTTCAGGAGGGACACCGGACGCCAGTTTTGTAGGTCCCTCAGGTCTCCGTTCTTGGGAAGCAGAGTGAGCACCGCCCTCCTCCAAGACTGAGGCATCACCCCGGCGACTGAGGCTTCCTCCAGCACCTCTCTGTAGTCCTCCTGCAGGTATGGCCAAAAAGCAGCGTAAAACTCCCCTTTTAGCCTGTCTAACCCTGGGGATTTATTCGGGGCCAGTCCTCTTACAGCTGCGTCAAGGTCAGTCCTGGTGAGCTTTTGCTCTAGCAGCTCTTTCCCGTCTTCCCCCAGGGTGGGTAGACCACTCCATGCCTCCGCCTGGGCCGGTTCCGATGTTTCTTCAGGGGAGAACAGGTTGCCGTAGAAGTCTCTGATGATGGTCGACTTCTGCTGGAGTTCGTGCACCAGGACACCGTCACCATCAAAGAGGCACTCCATGGATTTGTGTCTCCCATTCTGCCTCCCGAGGGAGTAGAAAAGCGGGGATCCCGTGTCGAGGTCCGTGATGAGCTTCACCCGGGATCGCACAAACGCTCCCCTCGTCTGCTCCTCATGTAGCCCTTTGAGACGCTCCCTATTCTCCTCGTATTCTTGGAGAAGAGCAGGGTCGCTGTCTTCGGCGAGGCGACCCTCCAAATTGAGGACTCGGGCTTCCATGTCGGTGATGTCCACGTTCTTCAGTCTGGTGCTCCCCCAGGTGTATTGTTGGCACAACAGCCTGGTGTGCACTTTGCCCATATCTCACCACTGGGCCAGAGAGTCGGACTGCGTTTTGCTTTTTCGCCACTCTTCCCAGAAGTCTTCGAACATTTCTAAGAAGGTGCCATCCTCCAGCAGTGAGTTGTTAAAATGCCAGTGGGACGCGCCCTCACGGGCCCTCTCCAGCCTGACACGGAGCACGATGAGGTTGTGGTCCGTGAAGGGTGCCGCCCTGATGCCAGTCGTTATGGCGCACATCACAAAGCTCTTAGAGATGTAAAATCTGTCGAGCCTGGACTGCGTCACCGAGCCATCGCGCCTCGTCCTCGTGTACGTGAACTGGCGTTGGCCCGGGTGATGTATGCGCCACACATCCACCAAGGCGGCGTCCTCCAGGAGTCCCTGCATTTCCCTCTTAGGCCCTACTCCCCCCGGCTGCCCCCCCGAATGATCCAGGGCGCCAAGTGTGCAGTTGTGGTCGCCACCCACAATCACGCACTCGTCGTCCGGAATCCCGGCCAGGTGCCTCCTCAGGAGGTGCAGAAACGGGATCTTCTCCTTGTTGGTCACAGGCGCGTACATGTTCAGTAGGTGGGTGGTGACATCGCCCACCCTGACCGTTACCGCGAGCAGCCTTCCCTTCACCACTTGGGTGTGGATGATGAGCTCGGGATGAAACCCTTTAGCGAACAGGGTCGCGACTCCACAGGAGGTGTTGTCAAGGTGGCTGTAGAAGGAGTCCCCTCCCCACTCCTTCCTCCAGTCATCCTCGTCCTCGACCGTGAGATGCATCTCCTGAATGAAGAAGACAGAGGCAGCCTGTTTCCTCGCAAGAGACATTGCGGAAAACCTCCGCACTGCCTCCCTGCACCCGTTCACGTTCAGGGAGCCGATGTACATAGGCATTGCTTATTCCTTTCCCCCGTGGCCTCCCACCTTATAATTTGTTTGCGGAAAAATGTCAGCTTTGCCCTCTCCTTGCCCTGGGACTCGAGTCTCTGCTTGGCAAGGAGTCTCTCTGCTTGAGTCACAGAGGCCTTTATTGCCTTGCTGTCCTTCCATCGAGCCAAGGCAATGTCTGCTCTGTCTTTCCTCATGTTGGTCTCGTCGAGGAATTTCCAGAGATCTTCCGAGGAGATCAGGGGAGTCTGAGGGTCAAGGAGTGTAGACCCCTGGCTGCTCTCGCTCCCCATGCTGAAGCAGTCGTCCCGATCTGAATCGATTTCCTCGGCGTCCGGCTCCGCTAGAAGGGCTGCAGCGGCTGAGCTGGCGCATGGCCCAGCAGCGTCCTCTCCCCCAGTGTCAGGGATGGCCTGGGATGGCTCCTGCTCAGGCTCTTCGGGTGGATGGCCCGGTGTCTCTTCCGCTGGTTTTGGATCAGCAGTGGGACGGGGACCTTCCTCCTCATTCCCATCCATTTCGTCCTTGCCCTTGGTGAGTGTCTCTCTGCCAACTTCTACCTCTTGGTCAAGGACTTCCTGTATAGCTGGTGGGGAGTGAGTCTCTATGACAACAGTAGGCGGGTCGATTTCCGTGGTGATGTCGCCTTCATCGTCGACGGTCTCCTGCTGTAGAAACCCTTCCCCAGATGCACGCTGCTTCTTCCTCTTGGCGGGTTTCTTCCTCGCCGCCCACGCGTCACTCGGCGTGGCATCCGGGAAGGCAAAAACCGCGTCTTCGGCGTCTGGCAGCTGTTCTGCTTCCTCCCCTGGTGTGGGGGGTTTCACCGCTTCTTCCTGTTCGAGGTCTGGGAGGGGTTCCTCCTCTGAATTTGACCCTTGAGATCCGGGTCCTTCTGTATTCTTCCTCTTGCGATTTGTTCCTTGAGGCGGCGAAGTTGGGGCCACGACTTCAGGTGTAGGAGGATTCGTGGCTCGCGGGCCCGGTGTGGGCTGTTGGGGGGCTTGTTGCAATAGGGGCTCTTGCTGCTTTGCCCCCCTTGCTCTGCCTCCCTCCTCCCCGCTCTTTTCTCCGACCCTCGCCGTCGTTGGTTTAGGGCAATCCCTTCGTAAGTGCCCCTCTTCTTTGCAAAGATTGCATCTGATGCAATCTTTGGCATAAAACAGTCTATGAGCAATGCCTGCATTGACAATGACAAACGAGCCCTCTTCCTGCTGTCCGGTAGTCAGCAGGACGTGCACCTGCCTCTTGAAAGATAAAATGTGATTGAGAGCAGGATTTCTGCACCCCAGTGCCAGGGCACGTACTGGCACCACGATGGTGCCCAGCTTGGACACGTGTTCCAACACGGCCTTGTCGGGGATGTAGGGCGGCACGTTCCAAACGACTATTCGCGCCGCCACCGAAGCGATGGGTTCCAGCTGGACGTGGAGTCCCCCCACGGTCATCCCCTTCTCGACGGCCGCATCTGCCACCTTTTTCGTCGTCAGGAAGAAGACGGCTTTCCCGCTGACCTTCGAGGCGTGGGTGATGGTGGCTGGCGGGACGATGGCGGCCAGGGCCTCGACGTACGCCTCGATCGTGACGGAGCTCGAGGTGTAGCAGCGGATGCCGTTCTCGCGCAGCGGCAGTGGTCGCTGCGCGCTTGGGGGGGTTCGCTTTGGAGGAGAGGCCCTAGTGGGGGGCCTCGTGACTCCAGGCAGATTGGCAGCTGCGACCTTTGCGTAGGTGGCCATTTTATTCCTGCTGCCTTCAATTTCTACCTGACTGTGGTGCTGCGCTTCTGTACAGAGCTCCCCTTGAGAGAATGTAAACTGAGGATGAATAAAGAATCCTCGTTTAAGAAAATAATGAAAGGAAAAAAGAAAGGAAAGAGATATATTTATTCAATAAACTATTTTTATTGAATAAATTATGAAGCAGTAAATGAAAAAATAATTTGATAGTGATATCTAATTATAAATTTGCGTGTTAAATAAATTAATGTATTTTGCAAACAAATCTACTTTTTAGAAAAATGTGTTTATTAAATACATTCACTCATCGTTAAATAAATATAACTTAGAGTCCTTGCACACTCGTGGAGGCAAACAAAAAAGCAGTGTTAAGGAATCATTAACTAATAGGTTGCTTTAGCCTCAAAGTAAACAATTGCTTGTGTGGCCTTAAATTGTGAGGCACCTTTGTCAAGGTTTGAAAGGGTCAAGGTGCCTCACTTCTGTAAACCAGCTTAAAAGACGCTACGAATCTTAACAACGTTCATTGAAGCTCTGTCGTCCCGACAGGTCTGTTCCTTTCACCTGAAGAAGGCCACTTGTGTTGTGGCCGAAACGTCGTGAGAATTTTATTGTGTTATTTTATTAATTTATTATTTTATTCTCATTCTACGTGACTTTACCGAAAGAACCAAAGAAGATGAATCCTTGCAGTCACAAAAGCTTTAAATCGAAATTTAAGATAGGAGAGTGGCCTCCTCGACGAGGGCATGGAAGTGGCGATGTTAATGTGAGAGATTAGCGTGATGTTATTGTAAAATCGAAGAGTGGTGCAATCCAAAGGCATGCGTGCAAACCCAACGGGTGCAATCCAAAGGGCATGTGAGTATGTTAGTGCAATCCAAAGGCATGATAGTGCAATGCAAAGGACACGTGAGCATGAGAGTGCAATCTAAAGGACATGTGAGCATGAGAGTGCAATCAAAAGGACATGTGAGCATGAGATATCTAAGAGAGATGCATAGAGAGATACACACAGAGAGTCGGAAATAACAGCTGACATAGGCAGGTAGGATGGAAACATCACAGTCAGTTAAGACTGTACCTGGTTAATAACGTCCTTCCAATGATTGCTCAGTTTGTACCCATCTTCTTGGTTGGAGTTGTGTCTGTGTTTATGTATCTGGATGGCTTCATGAACAAATCTCTGAAGGTAGCCGGTAGGTTTGCAGAGTACCTCCGTCTTGGAAAAATCAATTTCGTGTGAACCCACAGCGTTAAAACAATGATCGGCAACGGCAGAGGTATTAGTCCTACCGTGTTTCAGATCTACCTTGTGTTCACGAACACAGTCCGAGACATGTCGTTTCGTTTCCCCAATGTCACTGTTGCCTCAACCATAACTCAGTTTGTAGACACCAGGGTATTGCATGTCAGGAATCACATCCCTTTCAGATGGGATTAAATCACTGATTTTGTGTACTGTGTTGAAACGAACCTGGATCTTGTGCTTGTTTAAGATTTTGGAAATCTATTTGGTAACCCCTGCTATGTACAGTAAAGTGATGGTCTTGGTTGGATCCTCAGAAGGTTGTCTCCGCATGGCTGGGGAGACAGCTTTGCAGATGTACGGTCCGAGTATCCGTTCATCCTGAGGGCTTGGTGTACGTGCTCCAACTCACTGGCTAGGTGGTGCTGGTCGGAGATGCAACGGGCCCTATGGTGTAGTGTTTTGACGAGGGAATTCTTCTGGGCTGGATGGTGGTGGGAGTCAGGCTTTAGATAGGCATCCGTGTGGGTGGCTTTCCTGTAGACCGAATGTCCCAACAAGCCATCAGGTCTCTTCTCGATCAAAACATCCAGGAATGGTAGCTGATGACGTCGTGATTTATTTTATTTTATACCTACGTGACTTTGCCGAAAGAACCAAAGAGCATGGATTCCTGCAGTCACGAAAGCTTCAAATTCGATGGGAGCCTTTAACAATGGAGTCTATGGGAGCCTTTAACATTGAAGTCTATGGGAGCCTTTAACATTGAAGTCTATGGGAGCCTTTAACATTGAAGTCTATGGGAGCCTTTAACATTGAAGTTAATGGGAAACTTTAACATTGAAGTCTATGGGAGACTTTAACATTGAAGTCTATGGCAGCCTTTAACATTTAAGTATATGGGAGGATTTAACATTGAAGTCTATGGCAGCCTTTAACATTGCAGTCTATGGGAGCAGCCCCTGTGAGTGGCTTCACAGCTGAGCCTCCTGTTGCAGAGGGCACTCAGCAGCCTACGCCGGTGGCCAGGCCGGTGCCCACGCCGGTGGCCCTGCTGGCCGTCACGACGCTGCTGCTGCTCCTGCTGCTGCTGCTGCTCTCCGTGTGGATGTACCGGCGATGCCGCAAGCTGACGCATGCCACAACGCCTCCGCAGGTGGTGGTGGTACTATGTGTGCGTCTGTGTGTCTGTGTGTGTGTCTGTGTGTGTGTGTCTGTGTCTGGCAGAACAACCCCCTCCCTCCTCGTGGTGCCGGACGGGCAACGTCATGGGCAGTGCCGTGGGGGGAGGGCCAATTCCGATTGGCCTTTCCCCTCATTGCGTCTGTGGCCACCACAGCAGCTAAATGGGGGCTCTGGACGGGTGCGAGGGGCTGGTAACCCCTCCACCTTCAATAAATTACCACTAAACCATGTCTAAAATATCTAATGAATAAGCTTGTGCCGGAGGCCCCGGGGGGACAGGCGTCTTTGACGTCTCCTGGCCAAACCCCATTTGGCGGAGCCAGGAGATTGATTCTTTACCCTCGGGGCTCCTCCATAAACAACAAAAAGCCACTACGGATGGCCACGTGGAATGTTCGAACGCTCACTGCGGAGGAGAGGCTGCCACTCCTCTGTCGGGAGCTGGGCCGGTACCGTCTGGATCTCTGTGGCAATCAGGAGGTCCGGTGGACCAGCTATGGCTCCTGCCACTATGAGGAGTGGACAGTCCTCTACTCGGGGAGGAGACTACTAAACAACAGGGAGTGGCTCTTCTTCTGAACAAAAGAATGAAGGGGGCGTAGGAGCGTGGCGGTGATTTGTGGGAAGCTGTAAGCCCCAGGCTACTTTGGGCTCGCCTTCCCATCAACCGGAGGCGAGGAGTGGTGGTCAGGGTTACTTATGCCCCCACCGAAGACGAACATCCGTGGAGGGATGCTGGCAAGGTCGATGAGTCAGATGCCTTCTATGACCTCCTGTCATAGGTGCTGGCTAAAGTGGCCCCTCGGGATAGAGTCATCTTGTTGGGTCACTTTAATGCCCGAGTTGGTCATGATGCTGGCACCTGGTCTGGAGTGATTGGAAAGCATGGGCCAGATCAGCTCAATAACAACGGTAGGAGGCTGCTAGATTTTTGTGCAGCCCATGGGCTTTAAATTACCAACACGCTGTTCAGGCATCGGCGCATCCACACAACATCATGGACGCATGCCGGGTCCAAGCAAGAACATCTGCTGGACTACATAGTGACGGATCAGCGGATGTGGGTCCATGTCCTTGACACCAGGACCTACCGTGGAGCTGATCTGCCCTCTGACCATCGACTTGTCATCTGTAAGATGCGCCTGCCATTCTTCCACTCGGGTGGTGGGTATACACCCAGGACCCCATTCCAACCTAAGGTGGCCTGGTCTCAGCTAGCTGATGAAAGTTGCAAGCAAGAATTTAATCATCGCTTGCGGCTGGGGTTAGCATCGTCCCCCACTCCTCCAGATGTCTAGGGTACATGGGTGAGGTTTAGGACTGTGACTGCGGTCCAGACCTCCCAGAAACCCTGGCTGACAGAGGAGGTGTTCAGGATAGTTGAGATAAAGCGACAGGCCCACTCGAATTGTCTACAGCATCCCACGTCAGAGAATGAGGAGGCTTACCGTAGCCTTCGCTCAGAGGTTCGGAGAGCCGTGAGGCGCTAAAAGGATGGGTGGTGGTCGCGGGTTGCTGTGGAGATGGAGTCTGCCTCAATGGCCCGCGATCACAAATCCCTATTTAACTCCATCAAAAAAGTAACCTGCAGCGCCATACCTATTACCATCATTAGGGGGAAAAACGGGGATCCAATCTCCGACCCCCACGAACAGGTTTGCAGATTTGCTGAGCATTTCTGTGAAGTCCTGGGGGAAGGGAAATCCCTCGACATGGGGATGAGCCTGCAGAGGCTGTGGTGCCCCAAATATTTTAAGAAGTCACCCCTTGTGAGTGGTTGGCTGAGGTGCCATCTGTTGAGGAAATACTAAAAGTGATCCAGAGTCTGAGACCAGGAAAGGGACCGGGCAGAGATGATCTCCCAATCCACAGTCATTCCCTCCCTTCTCTACGCTTTAGAAACGTGACCCCCCCAAATGGAACATCTTCGCCAGTTAGAAACATTTTGGCTGGCCTTCCTACGATCCATCCTGGGTTTAACCAGGCTGGATTGTGTGAGGAGCTCACAAATCCTTGAAAGATTTGGACAAAGTCCCATCGGTGAGCTCCTACGGCAGGCAAGGCTGCGTTGGCTGTGCCATGTAGCCCGAATGCCCAGCCACTGCATGCCTAAACAGCTTTTGTTCAGCTGGATCGAGAGGGCTAAATGGGCGCGGCACGGGCTAGACAAGAGATGGAGTGATGTGGTACAAGAGGATGTGGAGCTGAGTGGATTTGCCGATGACTGGTACCAGCGGTGTCAAGATCGGCCTCTGTGGAGGAGGCTCGTGAAGGACGCTGCTGGGCAGTTGGAGGCAGTCGCCCTCCAACAACAACGGAGGGCGGAGGAGTGACGCTCACAACAATGAGCGGAGCGCTGTGTGGCTAAGGCACAGCAGGTTGGCACAGTAAGGGGCACAGGTGGTGCATCAGCCAGTCATCTCAGTCATCTCAGTCAGTCGACCCGTGGCACCTGCTGGGTCTGCCCCGTGACCTCCTGCCAGCGGGCGTTCGACACTTCTAGTGGCCTCAAGGTGCACATAACCTGGCACAAGCATCGTGGTGATGTCACCGCCACTTAGTGGCGAATGGCGGTTGTTGTTGTGTCTGTGTGTGTGTGTCTGTGGGGAGCGGCAGTGTAGTGGTTAGCGCGCTGCGCTATGAACCTGGCGACCCGAGTTCGATTCCCGCTCACGGCCAACACCGCGTGGATTATCTGAACCGGTCCTGGGCCTCCCCTAGATCGACTAAGCCTGAAATGAGTACCCGGTGCGATGTGTGAGCATTGCCATCGGGGCGACAACGGCGGCCGGGCATGGTGCTGGGCAACTCCCCCTCCAGAAAAGAGAATTGTTTTGAGTCAAATAAAAACGTTGTTTCGTTAAAACAACCACCACCCGACACGGCCAATCAGTAAGGTTAGTGTCACGTAAACAAGACGTGGCCAATTCATTACTAGTATATAGTGTAGTGCAGAGTGTCATGTATAGTAGTGTATAGTGTAGTGTATAATAGTGTAGTGTATAATAGTGTATAGTGTAGCGTATAGTTGTGTAGTGGACAGTGTAGTGCATAGTAGTGTATAGTGTAGTGGTGTATAGTGAAGTGGTGGATAGTGTAGTGTATAGTGTAGTGTGGAATATAGTGCAGTGTATCGTGTAAACTTGAGTGTATAGTGCAGTGTATAGTATGGTAGTGTATAGTGTTGTATATCTTGTGTATAGTGTAGTGTATGGTGTAGTGTATGGTGTAGTGTATAGTGTAGTGCATAGTGTAGTGTATAGTAGTGTATGGTGTAGTGTATAGTAGTGTAGTGTATAGTAGTGTAGTGAATGGTGTAGTGTATAGTGTAGTGTATAGTGTAGTGTATAATGTAGTGTAAAGTGTAGTGTATAGTAGTGTATAGTGTAGTCACTTGCCCTGCCGGTCTGTCGAGGCTACGCGACGGGGGGTCTCTGCCGTTAACGGCAGCAAGGGTGGCTGACGGTCCACTTCGCCAACAGGAGGCGGTGAGCCTGACGGCGCTGCTGCTGCTGCTGCGGCCGGTGCGCCTGCTGGAGTTTAGGGGCGGCGGTTGCTTCGGCTGCGTCTGGCGCGCTCAGCTCCTGTCTGAAATCGTCGCGGTGAAGATTGTCCAGCCCGTGGTGAGACCCCACACACACACACACAGACCCTACACGACACGTGTTTCTACAGACTGGCGGAGGCCCACAGAGACCTACAGTGACCCATAGAGACCCAAAGAGACCCACACTCAGAGAGACCCACAGGGACCCACAGAGACCCACAGCAACCCACAGAAACCCACAGTGACCCATAGAGACCTACAATGACCCATAGAGACCCATAGAGACCCATACTCAGAGAGACCCACAGCGACCCACAGCAACCCACAGAGACCCACAGCAACCCACAGAGACCTACAGTGACCCATAGAGACCCAAAGAGACCCATACTCAGAGAGACCCACAGCGACCCACAGAGACCCACAGCAACCCACAGAGACCCACAGTGACCCATAGAGACCCATAGAGACTCACAGCAACCCACAGAGACCCACAGAGACCCACAGTGGACCCATAGAGACCCATACTCAGAGAGACCCATAAACACCCACAGAGACCCATACTCATAGAGACTTAACAGCAACCAACAGAGACCCATCGAGACCCATAGAGACCCACAGCAACCCACAGAGACCCACAGCAACCCACAGAAACCCACAGTGACCCATAGAGACCCATAGAGACTCACAGCAACCCACAGAGACGACCCTTAGAGACCCACAGTGACCCATAGAGACCCACAGAGACCCATACTCAGAGATTCACAGAAACCCAGAGACCCACAGAAACGCACTGCGTGTGTCTGCGTGTGTTTCCATGCGTCTCCATATGTCTCCATTTCTCCGCGTGTCTCCCGTGTGTCTTCGTGTGTCTGCGGATCTCGCCACGTGTGTCACCCCACGTCTCCGCGTGCATTTCTGCTCCCCCCCGCGAGACTTCTGCGCCTCTGGACGTGACCTCGGACTGGGTAACTTCACGCGTTTGCTCCCTCCTCCTCTTCTCCCCGCCGTCGTCATCGGCATTGTCTTCGTCCGAGACGCTCAGCAGAACCAACGGCTGTGGCAGAACGAGGTGGATATTTTCGGCACGTCCGGCCTGAGTCACCGCAACCTGCTGGAGTTCATCGGCGCGGAGAGGCGGGAAGGGAACGCCGAAGCCGAGCTGTGGATCATCACCGCCTTCCACGAGCGGGTTCATAGACTCACTCACCATGCAGAGACTCATAGACTACTCACGTAGAGACTCATAGACTACTCACACAAACACACACGCACAAAGACACACATGTAGTGCGTTTAACCGAGGTGCACACTTGATCTTGGAGGCAACATGTTTATTACCACAGGTTAACATTCACAGGATAATGACTTAGGATGGTGACCACCACAGATGACTATATACTTAGGATGGTGACTACCACAGATGACTATATACTTAGGATGGTGACCACCACAGCTGACTATATACTTAGGGTGGTGACCACCACAGCTGACTATATACTTAGGATGGTGACCACCACAGCTGACTATATACTTAGGGTGGTGACCACCACAGCTGACTATATACTTAGGATGGTGACCACCACAGCTGACTATATACTTAGGATGGTGACAACCATGGCTGACTATATATTTAGGATGGTGACCACCACAGCTGACTATATACTTAGGATGGTGACCACCACAGCTGACTATATACTTAGGATGGTGACCACCACAGATGACTATATACTTAGGATGGTGACCACCACATATGACTATATACTTAGGGTGGTGACCACCACGGATGACTATATACTTAGGATGGTGACCACCACAGATGACTATATACTTAGGGTGGTGATCACCACAGATGACTATATACTTAGGATGGTGACCACCACAGATGACTATATACTTAGGATGGTGATCACCACAGATGACTATATACTTAGGATGGTGATCACTACAGATGACTATATACTTAGGATGGTGACCACCACAGCTGACTATATACTTAGGATGGTGACCACCACAGCTGACTATATACTTAGGATGGTGATCACCACAGATGACTATATACTTAGGGTGGTGACCACCATGGCTGAATATATACTTAGGGTGGTGACCACCACGGCTGACTATCTACATGCTGGACGGGATAATTACTAAGTCGGACCAGGACAGCGAACACGCTGCCTGGTCCACGCGCGCGAAGACCGGAGACCGAGGACCCAGGCTTGAAGATGGCGGATTGATTCCCAGAGACCGCCCAAATTTTAAAATTTCACTTTCCTCCGTCGAGACCGACCATAACAGCATTCAATTTGAAGAAATTAAAATCCCAATGCCTCCTTCCGATATCGCCACAGAAGTCTTAAGCGTCCGTATCAAATCCCATCTCGGCCCACTCACTGTGATCAACGTCTACACCCCAACCGACCAGTTCTTGCCCTCGTAACTATCAGTTCAAGATAAATCGACTTTTACCAAACAACGACTCAATTTACACCATTGGAACCTCCTTTGCCAGTAGCAAAATATGATAATTGGTTTTTACCCTTATATCTGGCAACAAACTGACACCTTTTTTTTTACAAGGAGTCATGTTTGCATTGACCACAATACCTGCGGTCCAACACCCATGTTAGACGAGGGCTCTAAGGAAAACTGTCTCCGGTGTGGACCAATCAATTTCAAGTACAGTGCCAATACATGATCAGAGTTGTGTGTTTTTTGTTTGCATTCTGACCACAGGTATTGTGGTCAAAGCAAACGTGACTCCTTGTCAAAAATGTGTCAGGTTTGTTGCCAGATAAAAGGGTAAAATATCTTGAACGGCTCCCCCTATGGGGTACTCGGTGAAAATCAAACCAGAGTTCCATTATCTGGCCCTTCATCCTCACCAGATATCTCAATAGCATCAGGAAACCTCCTGTCGTCAATCGGCTGGTAAGTCTTTAGGGCCCTTGGATCCTTCCACCTACCAATTGTGTTGACCCTCAATGCCGCCAAGCCTTCACAAACTCCTGAACATCGCTTGTATTACAACTTTTAAAAAAACCAACTGGCCACTTTTTACTTCAGAATCAGAAGCATTATTCGCCGACAACATCAACCATATCCACACATCCGCACATAACTCTGAAAATATTTTCATAAGCATCATCGCAACCACCACCAAGCACACCACCCCGGCGGGTTGCTACAACCAACGCCTCCCACTAGCAAAAATCCCCAAAATTCTAGGTGTAACCTTTGACACTATGTTTAGCTTCGCTCAACACGGCAGAAACGTCCATGCAAAGGTTAACAAACGAAATAACATCTTACGAGCCTTAGCCGGCACATCTTGGGGTCAACAAAAGGAGACTTTACTCCTAACCCACAAAGCCATTGGACGTCCCATCATCAATTACGCCAGTCCCATTTGGTGCCCAAACCACTCCTCTACAGGTTACCAAAAGCTCCAAACCTCAAAAAACCAGGCACTTCGCCTAGCTACAGGATGCCACCTCGTGGCGCCCATTGACCATCTCCACCAAGAAACCAAAGTTCTTCCGATTCAAGAACACTGCAAGCTTCTCACCGATCAATATCCGGCATCATGCCACTCGACAACGCATCCTTGCACAAAGCTACTCAGAGCCCCCCCCTGCACCTGCTAGGGAAATGAAATCCACCTTCCTTTACTTCAGCTCCGCCAACGTGCAATAAACTTTAAACGCTCTTCCACCAAATAGCACCACCAAATCAATGTAGAACCACTTGTGCACCGCCGCCACCGTGCACCGCCTGAACGCCTACAAGCCCCCAATGTCGTGCTAGGGGGTTGGCCCCCACCCATAGCAGACGATGAATAATCCCCAGACCCGGGCAACTCGCACAAGACCGGCTCGACTCCGTTCAGGTGACTGCTGCTCCGTGCTAGCCGAATACCAACATCGAATCGACCCAAACGTCCCAAACTGCTGCTACCCTTTGTGCCAAGCAACGCCAGAAGACGTCTCCCATTTTCTCAGTTGCCCAAAACGCGGACCAAAAATTAGATCGATTGATCTCTGGCTAGACCCTTCCAAAGTGGCGATACAACGCCACCTATAAACAGAAAGTGCGAGGAAAAGAGCAACACACAGAGACTCATAGACTACTCACATAGAGACCCATAGACTACTCATCCAAAGACTTACACTACTACTACCACTGCAACCACCACTACTATAACCACTACCACTACTACCACCACTACTATAACCACTACTACTACTACCACCACCACTACCACCACCATCACCACCACTACTACCACTACTACCACCACCATCACCACTACCACCATTACCACTACTATCACCACTACAACCACTACTATCACCACCACCACCACTACCACCACCACTACTACCACCACCACTACCACCACCACCACTATCACCGCCATCACCACTATCACCACTACTGCCGCCACCACTACCACTACTATCACCACTACCACTACTATCACCACCACCACCACTATCACCACCATCACCACCATCACCACTACCACCACTGCCACCACCACTACCACTGTCATCACCACTACCACCACTGCCACCACCATTACCACTACTATCACCACCACTACCACCACCACTGCTGCTGCTCCCCTCTCATCACCCCAGGGCTCCCTGTCCGATCACCTCAAGTGCTCCACGTTGTCGTGGGCCGAGCTGTGCCACATTGGCGAGACGTTGGCATGCGGCCTCGCCCATCTGCACCACCACGTTCATGGAGGCAAGCCGGCCATCGCCCATCGGTATGTCAGTAGCAGGCCGCCCACGGATCACCGTGGGTGGCGGAGTGGGTGGGGGGGGGGGCCCTGCCAACCTTGGGTTCAGACTCCGCTTGCTGCTCACGCTGCTCTCTCTGACCCTTCGACCGCTCGAACGCGATGAGAGAAAACTAAAAACTAATCTAATCTTTAAACTCTTTTTGTTATTATATCACCCCAATACCCCCACCCCCCCCCCCCCCGTTTATCTCTACCCACAGCGACTTGAAGAGCAACAACGTGCTGCTGAGGAGCGATCTGTCGGCCGTCATCGCCGACTTCGGCCTGGCGCTCAAACTCCAGCCGGGCCGCCCGCTCGGCGACATCCCGCGGGTAAACGCCGTCGCCGCTTGCTCGTCGGAGACGCCGAGCGTCGGACGCCGCCGCCGTTCGTTACCCGCCAAGAGACCGGAGAGCGTCGCGCCGAACGTGAAACCCGAGCGTCGCGCCCTGCAGGTCGGCACTCTCTGCTACATGGCCCCCGAGCTGCTGGAGGGCGCCGTCTGCTTGCGGCGCGACGCCTTCCTTCGCATCGACGTCTACGCCCTGGGGCTGGTTCTGTGGGAGATCGCCACACGCTGCACGGCCGGTGGCGGTGAGTGGCGGTGGCGGAGGCAGCGTGGCCCCGGGGGAGACAAAGGCCGCCGGGGCGTGGTGCTGGCCGACCCCGCCCACCCCGATACCACGGTGCCGACACCACGTGATGTGTGTGGGGGGGATCTATGTGTGGGTGTGTCTGTGCGTGTGTCTGTGTGTGGGTCTGTGCGTGTGTCTGTGTGTCGGTCTGTGCGTGTGTCTGTGCGTGTGTCTGTGCGTGTGTCTGTGCGTGTGTCTGTGTGTGGGTCTGTGCGTGTGTCTGTGTGTGTGGTGTGTGTGTATCTTTTTCTGTGTCTGTGTGTGTATGTGTCTGTGCGTGTGTCTGTGCGTGTGTCTGTGTGTGGGTCTGTGTGTGTGTGTTTCTGTGTGTGTCTGTGTGTGTGTGTCTGTGCGTGTGTCTGTGTGTGTGTGGTGTGTGCGTGTGTCTGTGTGTGTGTGGTGTGTGCGTGTGTCTGTGTGTGTGTCTGTGCGTGTGTCTGTGCGTGTGTCTTTGTGTGTGTGTGTTTCTGTGTGTCTGTGTGTGTGTGTAATACCATCATTAAGGGAAAGAACGGTGATCCAATCTCTGACCCCCAGGAACAGGTTTGCAGATTTGTTGAGCATTTCTGTGAGGTCCTAGGGGAGGGGAAATCCCTCACCCAGGAAAAGAACATGGGACAAAGTGGGGATGACCCTGGCGAGGCTGCGGTGCCTCAAATATTGGAGGAAGAAGTCACCCCCTGTGAGTGGCTGGCTGAGGTGCCATCTGTTGCAGAAGTACTGAAGGCGATCCAGAGTCTGAGACCAGGAAAGGAACCGGGCAGAGATGATCTCCCAAGCGAAATGCTGAGGGAGGGTGGCGTTTGTGCACAAACTGCCCTACATGACATCATAACAACAGTCTGGACCACTGGATGGGTTCCGCAGGATTGGAAGGATGCTCTGGTGGTCCCCCTCTTTAAGAAGGCGGACCACACAGACTGGAACAACTACAGGGGCATCTCACTCCTCAGTGTGCCGGGAAAGGTCCTGGCAAGGATTATTCGACATCGCCTTGCCAGGCACGCTGAGGAGAGGCTTGCGGAGCCCCAATGCGGTTTCAGGAAAGGGCGGTCCTGCACTGATGCCATATTTTACGTCTGTCTGCTACAGCAGAGGTGTAGGGAATTCCAACAAGACCTACATCTCTGCTTTATTGACCTGGTCAAGGCCTATGATACCATCAGTAGGCCTGGGCTCTGGGTTGTTCTTCGTGCTTTTGGAGTACCTGACCCTCTGCTCACAATCATTAAGGACCTTCATGATGATGAGCGGGCCCGGGTAAAACTACGTGGCTGGGAGTCGGAGCCATTCGCTGTACACCTTGGGGTGCGACAGGGATGTCCTCTGGCTCCCACATAATTTAACATCTATTTTGACCACGTAGTTCATGAGCCCTTCAATAGCTGTACCGGTGGAATTTCCATCGGGTACAGATATAATGGGAGGCTGATCGATGCCCGGGTGCGGTCAAGGGATGGCTCCCTATTGCTCAACAATGTTACGTATGCCGACGATCTGGTGATAGTTGCTCACTCAGAGGAGGAGTTGGAGGCGCTGCTGCTGAACCTGGAGCTTGCCATTAAGAGGTAGGACCTTACCATCAGCCCCACCAAAACTAAGCACCTGCCTGGGTATTTTGTACCATCGGTCAATCCACCCCCACAACTCCCAATTGGTGACGGGGCAGTTGTGGAGAGAGTGGAGAGTTTCTCAAACCTGGGCAGTGTGCTCATGACCGGCTCCGGTTTAACAGCAGAGGTCTCACTCCGAATCAGTCGAGCGGCAATATCTTTTCATCGGTTGCGTAACGCTGTATGGAGCTACCTGGTCTCTCACTCCGCATCTCCAGGTCTTCTCGGCCACGGTCATTCCCTCCCTTCTCTACGCTTGCGAAACGTGGACCCCCCGGTTATAAACTTTTAGGGTGGCCTGCCTACGATCCATCCTGGGTTTAACCAGGCTGGATTGTGTGAGGAGCTCACAAATCCTCGAAAGATCTGGACAAAATCCCATCGGTGAGCTCCTACGGCAGGCAAGGCTGCGTTGGCTGGGCCATGTAGCCCGCATGCCCAGCCACCACATGCCGAAACAGTTTTTGTTCGGCCGGATCAAGGGGGCTAAACGGGCGCGGCATGGGCTACAGAAGAGATGGAGTGATGTGGTACAGGAGTACGTGGAGCTGAGTGGACTTGCCGATGACTGGTACCAGCGGTGTCAAGATCGGCCTCTGTGGAGGAGGCTCGTGAAGGACACTACTGGGCAGTTGGAGGTAGTCGCCCTCCAACAACAACGGAGGGCGGAGGAGCGACGCTCACAACAACGAGCGGAGCGCCGGGTGGCTAAAGCACAGCAGGTTGGCACAGTAGGGGGCACAGGTGGTGCATCAGCCAGTCATCTCAGTCATCTCAGTCAGTCGACCCGTGGCACCTGGGTCTGCCCCGTGACCTCCTGCTGGCGGGCATTCGATACTTCACGTGGCCTCAAGGTGCACATGGCCTGGCACAAGCGTCGTGGTGACGTCACCGCCACTTAGTGGCGAATGGCGGTTGTTGTTGTCTGTGTGTGTGTCTGTGTGTGTCTGTGTGTGTGTGTCTGTGTGTGTGTGTCTGTGTGTTGTGTCTGTGTTGTGTGTCTGTGTGTGTTGTGTTTGTGTGTGTGTCTGTGTGTGTGTCTGTGTGTGTTGTGCCAGGCGTGCTGGGTGAGCACCGCGCTCCCTTTGAGGACGAGGTGGGTGAGTGCCCCACGCTGGATGAGCTCCAGCACATCGTGGTGCACGGCAATGGCCGCCCAGCGATCCAGGAGCCCTGGCTCAAGCACCCGGTCGACATCTCACTCAGTCACTCACTCAGTCTCTCACTCACTCACTCACTAGCTCACTCACTCAGTCACTCACTCAGTCACTCAGTCACTCACTCACTCAGTCACTCAGTCACTCAATCACTCAGTCACTCACTCAGTCACTCAGTCAGTCACTCACTCAGTCACTCAGTCACTCAATCACTCAGTCACTCACTCACTCACTAGCTCACTCACTCAGTCACTCACTCAGTCACTCAGTCTCTCACTCACTCACTAGCTCACTCACTCACCTGCTTACTCACCTACTCGCTCACTCACTCACTCAGTTACTCAGTCACTCCCTCACTCACTCACCCACTCAGTCATTCACTCACTCGCTCACTCACTCGCTCACTCACTCAGTCACTCACTCACTCACTCACCCACTCACTCAGTCACTCACTCACTGGCTCACTCACACACTCCCTCACTCACTCACTAACTCGCTCACTCAGTCACTCACTCACCCACTCACTCAGTCACTCACTCACTCTCTCATTCACTCCCTCACTCTCTCTCCTACTCACTCACTGGCTCACTCACACACTCCCTCACTCACTCATTCACTGACTGGCTCACTCACTCACTAACTCGCTCACTCACTCACTAACTCGCTCACTCACTCACTCACTAAATCGCTCGCTAACTCGCTCACAATACTCACTTACTCTGTCATTCACTCCCTCACTCACTCTCTTACTCAGTCACTCACTCACTGACTGGCTCACTCATTCACTCCCTCACCCACTCACTCCCTCACTCACCCACTCACTCACTCAGTCACTCACTTGCTTACTCACTCACTCACTCAGTCACTCACTCACCCACTCACTCACTCAGTCACTCACTCACTCACCCTCCTACTCACTCGTTCACTCACTCAGTCACTCACTCACTAGTCACTCACTCGCTCACTCAGTCACTCACTTGCTTACTCACTCGCTCACTCACTCAGTCACTCACTCGCTCACTCACTTCCTCACTCACTCAGTCACTCGCTCGCTCACCCACTCACTCACTGAGTCACTCACTTGCTTACTCACTCACTCACTCAGTCACTCACTCACCCACTCACTCACTCAGTCACTCACTCACTCACCCTCCTACTCACTCGTTCACTCACTCAGTCACTCACTCACTAGTCACTCACTCGCTCACTCAGTCACTCACTTGCTTACTCACTCGCTCACTCACTCAGTCACTCACTCGCTCACTCACTTCCTCACTCACTCAGTCACTCGCTCGCTCACCCACTCACTCACTGAGTCACTCGCTCACTCACTCTTTCCCTCCCCTCCTCCCTCCCTCTATGTCGTCTCCCTTCTCTCTTAGCCTCCTCTGTCGCGCCTCCTGGTCAATGTTCCTAGGGTGCAGCGGTGGCTATGAGATGTTGACTACCTCACCTGGTCTACAGGAGGCCGTGGGTTCGATCCAGACCCTGACGATGTCTGCTGCTGTATTTGGAGTTGCGTTTTAACCTCTGATGATGGTCACTCATCCAGCAGTGGATTGACCACGACTGATGTCACATTTACCATCGTCTCTCCCGGTCTGTCAATCGGTGATTGATTTTGATCTTTCGCTATCGGCGGTGGTGGCGTGGTGGTGGTAGCGGTGGTGGTGGCAGTGGTGGTGGCTTGGTGGTGGTGGCTTGGTGGTGGCAGTGGTGGTGGTGGTGGCAGTGGTGGTGGCTTGGTGGTGGTGGCTTGGTGGTGGTGGTGGCTTGGTGGTGGTGGTGGCTTGGTGGTGGTGGTGGCTTGGTGGTGGTGGTGGCTTGGTGGGGATGGTGGTGGTAGCGGTGGTGGTGACGATGTTGGTGCGTGACTCCCAGGGACTGTCCCAGCTGTGTGTCACCATGGAGGAGTGCTGGGACAAGGACGCGGAGGCTCGCCTCTCGGCGCACTGCGTGGAGGAGCGTCTGGCGCAGCTGCGGACTGACCCGGGGCTGCCTGGTGGCAGCGGTGGCACCACAGCCGCCCCTCCACCCACCACCACCACCACTATCATCACCGCCCCTCCACCCACCACCACCACCACTATCGTCACTGCCCCTCCACCCACCGCCACCGTCACCACCGTCACCGCCCCTCCACCCACCGCCACCACCACCACTATTGTCACCGCCCCTCCACCCACCACCACCACCACTGCCCCTCCACCCACCACCGCCACCGTCACCGCCCCTCCACCCACCGCCACCACCACCACTATCGTCACCACCCCTCCACCCACCACCACCGCCACCGTCACCGCCCCTCCACCCACCACCACCACCGCCACCGTCACCGCCCCTCCACCCACCACCGGCACCGCCAGGCCCTTCTGCTCCGACCCCGGCGTCGTTGTCCGTCTCTCCACCCCGACACCCCCTTCACTCCTCCTCCTTGTCGCCCCCATCGAGGAGTCGAGCCTCTAGGCCGGGGCGGGCGCGGTGGGTAGGGGTGGGGGGGGTACCCCATGAGTTGGACGAATGACCATCAGCTTTGCTAGGCCTGGCTGGACAGGCTTCACTAGGCCTGACTGGACAGGCTTTTCACTAGGCCTGACTGGACAGGCTTCACTAGGCCTGACTGGACAGGCTTTACTACGCCTGACTGGACAGGCTGTTTTCACTAGGCCTGACTGGACAGGCTTTGCTAGGCCTGACTGGACAGGCTTTTCACTAGGCCTGACTGGACAGGCTTCACTAGGCCTGACTGGACAGACTTCACTAGGCCTGACTGGACAGGCTTTTTCACTAGGCCTGACTGGACAGGCTTCACTTGGCCTGACTGGACAGGCTTCACTAGGCCTGACTGGACAGGCTTCACTAGGCCTGACTGGACAGGCTTTGCTAGGCCTGGTTGGACAGGCTTCACTAGGCCTGACTGGACAGGCTTTTCACTAGGCCTGACTGGACAGGCTTCACTAGGCCTGACTGGACAGGCTTTTCACTAGGCCTGACTGGACAGGCTTCACTAGGCCTGACTGGGCAGGCTTTTATACTAGGCCTGACTGGACAGGCTTCACTAGGCCTGACTGGACAGGCTTTTTCACTAGGTCTGACTGGACAGGCTTCACTTGGCCTGACTGGACAGGCTTTTTCACTAGGCCTGACTGGACAGGCTTCACTTGGCCTGACTGGACAGGCTTCACTAGGCCTGACTGGACAGGCTTTACTACGCCTGACTGGACAGGCTTCACTAGGCCTTACTAAACAGGCTTTACTAGCCATAATAGAGGTGTTTGGGTCTTTACTAGGCCTGACTGAACAGACTCCACTAGGCCTCACTGGTCAATCCACAGCTGGATGAGTGACCATCAACCTTTCCTATACTGTTAAAGTCCTATCGTGTTTGTGTCTTGTGTTGTTTTTGTTGTAACGTTCTGACACCGTGCCCCCTACTGGACATCTGTGACACACCAAGAGCTTTACAGCTCTTCAGATTCCTCCGGTGTTAATAAAGACTGGCATCACTCTCAAATGTTTGTCGTTTGTAAAGCTTCCGCCCCATTACGCTCCCAATGACTATGACGCATTAGCAAATCGTAGCCCGTTTAGGATCAGCAAGATCACACACCCACAACAGGGGTTGTGTATGGGTTAGTGTATAGGGTAGTGCATAGGAGTGTAGTGCAGTGGCGTCACTAGGGGGGTGCGGGGGGTGCGGACCGCACAGGGTGACACCATCAGAGGAGGTGACACCAAAATGACTGTACAATTTCTGTGCAGTGTTTCAGTATAAATTTATTATTTTAATAAATAAATATATTCCTGCAGTTCTATAGCTAAGTCCAGCTTACACGCGCAGCGGGTTTTATGGAAGTCAGAGACAAATCTTGGAGGCGACACTTTTATGCAACATAAACACCCGGCAGTACAGTCCCAGTCTCACACAGGGCGATGGGCCCTTCCAACCACTGCCTGGGGAGTTACTGCCTCTGGGCAAGCGTTGCCCTGTCACGGGGCTACAACTCTGGGTCCTCCGGCTACGGGTGCCCTAGAGGAGGCTGCACCGACCCGACCCAGCCAAGGTGCGGGTTCCGACCACTGGCCCACTCGGACCCGGCCCTCACAAAGACATCGGGCCGGGGGTATCCCAGGGTCTCACAACTGAGCCACACAGAGTCCCGGTCCTTACAAGGGCAGCGGGGCTAGGGGGTCCCAGGGCACTAGCCAGCCGGTCTTCTGGCTTCTGTCTTGGACTGGCCCCGGACCCTTCCCGTGGTCCGGCTTTTATACCCAGCACCGGTGCGTCAGCCCCTGACTCCGCCCACCTTCCAGAGAGTTCCAGAGGGGGCTCTGGGGGATCCCAGGACACCCCATAGCCCCCTCCTGCTTTGGGGCTGGGGATATAGCGACTGCCCCTGCTGGACCCTGCCTGCCCCTGCAGGTAAGTGTACACAGCCCATTGACATCGCCACACGTGTGTTGTGTTGTATAATGACGAGTAAACTTCTTACGAGGCACACTCTGTTTATTGTCTTCTCTTACACAGTCCTTAACACACACAGAGGGGTATACGGTCCTCTCAACCGATACCCTAAGAAGGTACAGCGTCCGGACTTAGCGGGACCTACACACAAGTCTCTTGCTAACCTAAGGAGGTACAGCATCCTGTCTTGGCGGGACTTACACGTCTACCGCTATCCTACAGTCCTCCGGCTTGGACCTAGGGAGGCTATCTGACCCACCGCTGGCCTGGCGGGTCTTGACCACTGGATACGCCGAGCCTTAGCCCTCAGAAGGGCCGGGAAGCCGGGTCCAGGGTCCTGGCTATCTTCAGCCCGGGCTTCGGTCTTCGTGTAGGGAGAGAACTCACCCTTATACCCGTTTGTGGCCAGGTGTAACCAATCCCACATTCACACGTGGAACTGTCTGATTGGTTCTTACCAAACCGTGGCTACGACCCACTTCACCTCGTCTGACCCTAACCGTTATCTACACCGAGGTAACGCTGCACTGCCCCTTTGATACCTAGTGGCCATGCAGGTTACCGAACAGTGAGTAGTTAGCACCTCTACACGTGTACAATACACCTACAAAGGCTAAAACTCTATGCTAATTTACTTTTTAACCTAATGCGCCCCGGTCAGAGCTGTCGTTACTACCCAATCACAGTGACGCTTCGAAGTCACGTGGTTTCGTCTGCACGCGCTGCCGGTTTCGGTCACTGCTGGTGTTTCTATAGTCGCTGAATTTTGTCAGATTTTCTGGTGTTTTAGCTACAATATTGCGCCATTTAGTTTTTGTGAACCTATATCGATAACGTTTTTGAGAATGAAGTAGTAATTAAAAGCGATATTGTCATTTAAAGGTGTAATTTTAATGTTGCTCGTTGTTTACGTCACTAATATTGCCATTGCATTCAGTGATATATGGGAATTACGATGTACGAGTAACGGTACAAAAATCTCAGGAGTCTGTATGGTCTGGTGCGGGCAGAGGTCCATGAGGGGTGACAACATGGGTCACCGCACTGGGTGACACCAATCCTAGCGACGCCACTGGTGTAGTGTATCGCGTAGTGTACACTATACACTACACGATACGCTGTTTTATGTGTACACCACACCATGCACGCGTAAAAATACACTATACACTACCACGAAAACTCCATATGTACAGCAGCAGATATCGTCAAGGTCGAGATGGAACCCACGACCTCCTGTAATACCAGACAAGATAGTTAATCTCCAAGTCACCGTGGTGATGATGATGATGAGAGAGAGAAATAACTCCAAATGTACAGCAGCAGACATTCTCATGGTCTGTATTGACCCACGACCTCCCGTATACCAGGCGAGAGAGATAATCTCCTAGCCACCGTGGTGGTGGTGATGATGGTGATGAGAGAGAAATAACTCCAAATGTACAGCAGCAGACATCCTCAGGGTCTGTATTGAACCCACGACCCCCCGTGTACCAGGCGAGAGAGGTAATCTCCTAGCCACCGCAGTGGTGATGATGATGATGAGAGAGAGAAATAACTCAAAATGTACAGCAGCAGACATCCTCAGGGTCTGTATTGACCCACGACCGCCCGTATACCAAGCGAGAGAGTTAATCTCCTAGCCACCGTGGTGGTGGTGATGAGTGATGAGAGAGAGAGAAATAACTCCAAACGTACAGCAGCAAACATCCTCATGGTCTGTATTGACCCACGACCTCCCGTATACCAGGCGAGAGAGTTAACCTCCTAGCCACCGTAGTGGTGATGTGGATGATGAGAGAGAGAAATAACTCCAAATGTACATCAGCAGACATCCTCAGGGTCTGTATTGACCCACGACCTCCCCTATACCAGGCGAGAGAGTTAACCTCCTAGCCACTGTAGTGGTGATGATGATGATGAGAGAGAGAGAAATAACTCCAAATGTACAGGAGCAGACATCCTCATGGTCTGTATTGACCCACGACCCCCCGTGTACCAGGCGAGAGAGTTAACCTCCTAGCCACCGTAGTGATGATGAGTGATGAGAGAGAGAGAGAAATAACTCCAAATGTACAGCAGCAGACATCCTCAGGGTCTGTATTGACCCACGACCTCCATATACCAAGCGAGAGAGTTAATCTCCTAGCCACCGTAGTGATGATGAGTGATGAGAGAGAGAGAGAGAAATAACTCCAAATGTACAGCAGCAGACATCCTCATGGTCTGTATTGAACCCACAACCCCCCGTGTACCAGGCGAGAGAGTTAACCTCCTAGCCACCGTAGTGATGATGATGGTGATGATGAGAGAGAGACAGACACTTTGCACCAATCCAAGCGGTCAATGCGTTGCCACAGAATCTCAAACAATGAGTCGACAACAACGCCGCCCCCCTCCCCCCACCCCCCCTCCCCCCACCTGGTTCGCAGCTGTTGAAGCGGCACGCGGTTTGACGGCCGCACCTGGCCGAAGCAATTAACCACTCAGTGAATTAAGGTGATGGGTTGGGGGGTTGGGCACCTGTAGCACAACGCGTGGCTGGGATAATGCAAATTAACACCACCACCACCACAATCATCTCGCGTCCAATGCTGATGTCATATCCCTGCACCACCATCACCACCACCGCCATCACCATCACCACCATCACCACCACCATCATCACGTGTGGAGAGGCAGAAGAGGGGAGGCGGTGGCGGTGGTGCAGAGAGGAGCTTACTCGAAAGACGGAGGAGGTGTGGAGGAAGGTGAAGTGAGGAGGAGAAAGGTGAGAAGGAGGAAGAGGAAGAGAAGGAAGAGGAGGGAGAGGAGGAGGGAGAGGAGCAGGAAGAGGAAGAGGAGAGAGGAAGAAGAGCAGGAAGAGGAGGAGGGAGAGGAGGAGGAAGAGGAGGAAGAGGATGAGGGAGAGGAGGAGGATGGGTGAACTGCATCTGCAGCGGCCCCACGCAGCAGGGAACTTTGTCCGCTACCTCCTCCTGCCCCTGCTGCTGCTGCCGCTGTGCGGGGTTCGTACTGCACCGGCCTCCTGCTGCCCCTGCTGCTGCTGCCCCTGCTGCTGCTGCCACTGCTGCCCCTGCTGCTGCTCCTGTTGCTGCCCCTGCTGCTGCTGCCCCTGCCACTGCTGCCCCTGCTGCTGCTCCTGTTGCTGCCCCTGCTGCTGCTGCCCCTGCCCCTGCTGCCCCTGCCGCTGCTGCCCCTGCTGCTGCTTCTGCCCCTGCTGTTGCTCCTTACAATGTCCCCCCCTCACCTCCCTCACCTCCCCCCTCACCTCCTCCTCTCCTCTCCCTCCCCCCTCCCCCCCAGCAGTGCGACGCCTCTGGCGACTTCTCCCTGCAGGTGACTTCTCTCCAGGCCCTGCCCAGCGGGGGCGACGCTCTGCGTGGCTCCTTCCCCTCCTCCTTCGTGGTCCGCGTCTGCCTCGGGGAGGCGTCCCACGGGCGGAGGCCCTCGCCGGGCCTCCGCCCGTGCCCCTTGGGCTCGGCCATCGCTCGCGGCGAAGGCGGTGCGGGGCTCCTCCTGTCAGTGGCCTTCGACTTCGCGTGGCCGGTGAGGGTGAGACGCTCACCTGGTGAGGGTGAGACGCTCACCTGGTGAGACGCTCACCTGGTGAGGGTGAGACGCTCACCTGGTGAGACGCTCACCTGGTGAGGGTGAGACGCTCACCTGGTGAGACGCTCACCTGGTGAGGGTGAGACGCTCACCTGGTGAGGGTGAGACGCTCACCTGGTGAGACGCTCACCTGGTGAGGGTGAGACGCTCACCTGGTGAGACGCTCACCTGGTGAGGGTGAGACGCTCACCTGGTGAGGGTGAGACGCTCACCTGGTGAGACGCTCACCTAGTGAGGGTGAGACGCTCGCCTGGTGAGGGTGAGATGCTCACCTGGTGAGACGCTCACCTGGTGAGATGCTCACCTGGTGGGGGTGAGACGCTCACCTGGTGGGGGTGAGATGCTCACCTGGTGGGGGTGAGACGCTCACCTGGTGGGGGTGAGATGCTCACCTGGTTAAGGGTGAGACGCTTACCTGGTGAGGGTGAGACGCTCACCTGGTGGGGGTGAGACGCTCACCTGGTGGGGGTGAGACGCTAGCCTGGTGAGGGTGAGATGCTCACCTGGTGAGACGCTCACCTGGTGGGGGTGAGACGCTCGCCTGGTGAGGGTGAGACGCTCACCTGGTGAGGGTGAGACGCTCACCTGGTGAGGGTGAGACGCTCACCTGGTGAGACGCTCGTCTGGTGAGGGTGAGACGCTCACCTGGTGAGGGTGAGACGCTCACCTGGTGAGACGCTCACCTGGTGGGGGTGAGACGCTCGCCTGGTGGGGGTGAGATGCTCACCCGGTTGGGGTGAGACGCTCACCTGGTGATGGTGAGACGCTCACCTGGTGAGGGTGAGACTCTCACCTGGTGGGGGTCAGACACTGACCTGGTAAGACGCTCACCTGGTGAGGGTGAGACGCTCACCTGACGCTCACCTGGTGAGACGCTCACTTGGTGGGGGTGAGACGCTCGCCTGGTGAGACGCTCACCTGGTGAGACGCTCGCCTGGTGGGGGTGAGACGCTCACCTGGTGAGACGCTCACCTGGTGAGGGTGAGACGCTCACCTGGTGAGGGTGAGACGCTCACCAGGTGAGGGTGAGACGCTCACCTGGTGGGGGTGGGACGCTCACCTGGTGAGACGCTCACCTGGTGAGGGTGAGACGCTCACCTGGTGAGACGCTCACCTGGTGGGGGTGAGACACTCACCTGGTGAGGGTGAGACGCTCACCTGGTGAGGGTGAGATGCTCACCTGGTAGGGGTGAGACGCTCACCTGGTGAGGGTGAGACGCTCACCTGGTGAGACGCTCACCTGGTGAGAGGCAGGGAGGGAGGGAAGGGAGGCAGGGAGGGAGGGAAGTGAGAGAGGGGAGGGAGTGCCGTGACCTCGCCGTGACCTCGCCATCAATGAGTGACTCATTGACGGTGACCTTGAACTTTGCAGCTGTGGTGCTCGCTGGCTGTGGATGTGTGGGAACAGCACAACGGCACCGCGCCAGGTACGTGCGTGTGTGTACGTGTGTGTGTGTGTACTTGTGTGTGTGTACGTGTGTGTGTACGTGTGTGTGTACGTGTGTGTGTACGTGTGTGTGTACGTGTGTGTGTACGTGTGTGCGTGTGTACGTGTGTGTGTGTGTACGTGTGTGCGTGTGTGCGTGCACGCGTGTGTGTGTACGTGTGTGTACGCGTGTGTGTACGTGCATATTGCTCACGTATGATGAGCGGTGGTGCAGTGGTTAGCTCACTGCGCTATTAAAATTCGCAGCCAATATTGAAATATTTTTTAAAAAATAAATATAGTTGAAATATTTACGACCATATTTATTTAAATCTTCATATAACACGTATTTATTGTTCATATATTTATCCAGCTATGTATTTACATAGTTACATAATACAGCAAAAAAATGTTACGTAAATATTCATGTAAATATTTCTATAAATAGTCATGTAAATATTTCTATACTCTTTGGTTCTTTTCGGTAAAGTCACGTAAAAAAACAACAAACAAAAAAATATTCATGTAAATATTTCAATAAATATTCGCATGCTTTTATTTTGCACATTTTTATTTCGCTATTTATTTGAATCGTCACGCGACATCCTCCTCCTCCTCTTCCTCCACCCCCCCCCCCCCCCACAGGAGGAGATCTCCGGCAGGTGACGCGAGCCGTCCACGTCATTGGCGACCGCCCCGGCGAGCCGTGGCGGACGCTGCACCACGCGGCCGCCGCCAACGCCACCGCCCTGGAGTACCGCGTCCGCGTGCGATGCCACGCCGACTACTACGGCGCCGACTGCAAGCGGTGGTGCCGTCGCCGTGACGACCACTTCGGCCACAGCGAGTGCGACGCCCACGGACGCAAGGAGTGCATGCCGGGCTGGGCGGGGGAATATTGTGACAGAGGTGCGCTGGTGGCGGTGGTGGTGGTGGTGTTGGTGTTGGTGGTAGTGGTGGTGGTGGCGGTGGTGGTGGTGGTGGTGGAAGCGGTGGTGATAGCAGTGGTGGTAGCGGTGGTAGCGGTGGTGGTAGCGGTGGTAGCGGTGGTGGTGGCGGTGGCGGTGGTGGTGATGGTTGTGGCGGTGGTGGTGGCGGTGGTGGTGGTGGTGGCGGTGGTGGTAGTTTTGGTGGTGGTAGCGGTGGTGGTAGCGGTGGTGGTAGCGGTGGTAGTGGTGGTAGCGGTGGTGGCGGTGTTGGTGGTGGTGGTAGTGGTGGTGGTAGCGGTGGTGGTAGCAGTGGTGACGTGAGGCCCTGATGAAGCACACACACACAACACAATCCTTGACACAAATAAACCCCCGACACCTCCCTCGCTGCTGCTGAGCTCGTCAAGGAGCAGGAACCACCACCACCACCACGCGAACTACGCTCATTCTCGCAGCAGCAGCGGCCTTCTGGAGCGTTCTTTCCTGCCGATATCTTGGGGAGCCGCTGGGAGGCCGTGCACTCTGAAACCGCCGCCCCGAATTGACGACCTCGTTGCTTTGGAAGCGAATACTTTCTCAAGCTTGACGCGTAGGGAGCCTTTCACGACCGATATTTGTCGTAACAAAGGTTTGTTGGTATCAGATTGCATAAGTATCGATGTTGTGTCGTAACCCTCCACCACCCGACACAACCAATCAGTAAGGGATTTGTAACGTCAACAAAATGCCAATTTGTTACTATTATAATTTAAAGTAATGTATAGTGTAGTGTATAGTGTCGTGTATAGTGTACAGTATAGTGTATAGTAGTATAGGGTATAGTAGTGTATAGTGTAGTAGTGTGGTGTATAGTAGTGTTTAGTGTAGTGTATAGTGTAGTGTAGTGTATAGTGTAGTAGTGTATAGTAGTGTATAGTAGTGTAGTGTATCGTGTAGTGTATAGTGTAGTGTATAGTAGTGTATAGTGTAGTGTATAGTTGTGTATTGTATAGTGTAGTGTATAGTGTAGTATATAGTGTGGTGTATAGTGGGGTATAGTAGTGTATAGTAGTGTGTGGTGTATAGTATAGTGTATAGTGTAGTGTATAGTAGTGTATAGTGTAGTGCATAGTATAGTGTAGTGTATAGTGTAGTGTATAGTATAGTGTAGTGTAAAGTGTACTGTATAGTGTAGTGTATAGTAGTGTATGGTGTAGTGTATAGTGTAGTGTATAGTGTAGTAGTGTAGTGTATAGTTGTGTATAGTATAGTGTAGTGTATAGTTGTGCATAGTATAGTAGTGTAGTGTACAGTATAGTGTATAGTAGTGCAGTGTCTAGTGGTGCATAGTGTGTGTATAGTCGTGTTTAATGTAATATATAGTGCAGTATATAGTGTAATGTATAGTAGTGTATAGTCGTGTAGTGTATATTAGTGTAGTGTATCGTGTAAAGTATTGTGTAAAGTATAGTGTAGTTTATAGTGTATAGTAGTGTGGTGTACAGTAGTGTATAGTATAGTGAAGTGCACAGTAGTGTATAGTAGTGTAGTATATTGTAGTTTAAAGTATAGTGCAGTGTATAGTAGTGTGGTGTATAGTGTACAGTAGTGTAGTGTATAGTGTAGTGTATAGTAGTGTAGTGTATAGTAGTGTAGTGTATAGTAGTGTAGTGTATAGTGTAGTGTGTAGTGTATAGTATAGTGTATAGTGTAGTGTATAGTAGTGTAGTGTATAGTAGTGTAGTGTATAGTATAGTGTATAGTAGTGTAGTATATTATAGTGTAGTGTATAGTAGTGTAGTGTATAGTAGTGTAGTGTATAGTGTAGTGTTAGTGTATAGTAGTGTAGTGTATAGTGTAGTGTATAGTAGTGTAGTGTATAGTGTAGTGTATGGTAATGTCGTATAGTATATAGTAGTATATAGTAGTGTAGTGTATAGTGTAGTGTATAGTGTAGTGTATAGTAGTGTATATTATAGTGTAGTGTATAGTGTAGTGTATAGTAGTGTATTGTAGTGTAGTATATTATAGTGTAGTGTATAGTGTAGTGTATAGTGTATAGTAGTGTAGTGTATAGTAGTGTATAGTGCAGTGTATAGTAGTGTAGTATATTGTAGTGAAGTGTATAATGTAGTGTATAGTAGTGTAATATATTGTAGTGTAGTGTATAGTGTAGTGTATAATAGTGTAGTGTATAGTAGTGTAGTATATTGTAGTGTAGTGTATAGTAGTGTAGTATATTGTAGTGTAGTTTATATTGTAGTGTATAGTAGTGTAGTGTATAGTGTAGTATACGACATGAGCCCACCGGTGTGTTTGCAGAGTAAATCCACGACATTGACAATGTGTGTGAGCACCGTGACGTTTCGCCGTTACATCAACCAGCGGAATCGTTGCCGTGATCGGGCGATTTGCCAGAATGGCGAAAAATTTTCTCTTCGGCTTCCTGCCTCAGCAATTTGCAGGCCGGGCTGCGATTCGCTGCATGGAGGTTGCGACGTCCCCGGACAATGCCGGTGAGCGAAACGTTGACGCCAACAACGCCGCAATGCACTCCCAGCGAGGCGTTGGACGACCTGCCGCTGAGCGCACCGACATCGTGTGTCGAGTAGTGGAGTGTGTAGTGTAAAGTAAAGTGTAGTGTATAGTGTAGTGTATAGTGTAGTGTATAGTGTAGTGTATAGTGTAGTGTATAGTAGTGTAGTGTATAGTGTAGTGTATAGTGTAGTGTGTAGTGTAGTGTGTAGTGTAGTGTATAGTGTAGTGTAATGTATAGTGTAGTGTATAGTAGTGTAGTGTATAGTGTAGTGTAAAGTGTAATATATAGTGTAGTGTATAGTGTAGTGTAGTGTGTAGTGTATAGTGTAGTGTAGTGTGTAGTGTATAGTGTAGTGTAATGTATAGTAGTGTAGTGTATAGTGTAGTGTATAGTGTAGTGTATAGTGTAGTGTATAGTGTAGTGTATAGTGTAGTGTGTAGTGTATAGTGTAGTGTATAGTGTAATGTATAGTAGTGTATAGTGTAGTGTATAGTGTAGTGTATACTAGTGTATAGTGTAGTGTATAGTAGTGTATAGTGTAGTGTATGGTGTAGTGTGTAGTGTATAGTGTAGTGTAGTGTCTAGTGTAGTGTAGTGTGTAGTGTATAGTGTAGTGTAGTGGATAGTAGTGTAGTGTTTAGTGTAGTGTATAGTAGTGTAGTGTATAGTAGTGTAGTGTATAATAGTGTAGTGTGTAGTGTATAGCGTAGTGTATAGTAGTGTAGTGTATAGTGTAGTGTATAGTAGTGTAGTGTATAGTGTAGTGTGTAGTGTAGTGTATAGTGTAGTGTAGTGTATAGTGTAGTGTATAGTGAAGGAATGAACAGGATTTGCATTTTTAAACCATTTGCAACCGTTCCCTGACGACGTCAGCGCTGCATCGTCTCGCAGCCATACCTGGCGATGTCCACGTGGGGTCTCGTCAGGGCCGTGGTGTCCAACAGGCTACAATAGGCACCGTGGATGGGGGGAGGGAGGGAGTTGGGGATGATGGAGGTACTAACACTGCCCACAGACTCAACACTACCCACAGACACAACACTGCCCACAGACTCAACACTGCCCATAGACTCAACACTGCACCATAGACTCAACACTACACATAGACTCAACACTGCACCATAGACTCAACACTGCACCATAGACTTAACACTGCCCATAGACTCAACACTGCCCATAGACTCAACACTGCCCATAGACTCAACACTGCACCATAGACTCAACACTGCACACAGACACAACACTGCCCACAGACTCAACACTGCCCATAGACTCAACACTGCACCATAGACTCAACACTGCACAGAGACTCAACACTGCACCATAGACTCAACACTGCACCATAGACTTAACACTGCCCATAGACTCAACACTGCCCATAGACTCAACACTGCCCATAGACTCAACACTGCCCATAGACTCAACACTGCACCATTGACTCAACACTGCACCATAGACTCAACACTGCCCATAGACTCAACACTGCACCATAGACTCAACATTGCACCATAGACTCAACACTGCACCATAGACTCAACACTGCACCATAGACTCAGCACTGCCCATAGACTCAACACTGCACCATAGACTCAACCATAGACTCAGCACTGCCCATAGACTCAACATTGCACCATAGACTCAACACTGCCCATAGACTCAACACTGCACCATAGACTCAACACTGCACCATAGACTCAACACTGCACCATAGACTCAACACTGCACCATAGACTCAACACTGCACCATAGACTCAACACTACACCATAGACTCAACACTACCCATAGACTCAACACTGCCCATAGACTCAGCACTGCACCATAGACTCAGCACTGCACCATAGACTCAGCACTGCACCATAGACTTAGCACTGCCCATAGACTCAATACCACACCATAGACTCAACACTGCACCATAGACTGAGCATTGCCCATAGACTCAACACTGCACCATAGACTCAACACTGCACCATAGACTTAGCACTGCCCATAGACTCAACACTGCACCATAGACTCAACACTGCCCATAGACTCAACACTGAACCATAGACTCAACACTACCCATAGACTCAACACTGCACCAGTGACTCAACACCGCACCATAGACTCAACACCGCACCATAGACTCAACACTGAACCATAGACTCAACACTGCACCATAGACTCAACACTGCCCATAGACTCAACACTGCCCATAGACTGAACACTGCCCATAGACTCAACACTGCACCATAGACTCAACACTGCCCATAGACTCAACACTGCACATAGATTCAACACTGCACCATAGACTCAACACTGCCCATACACTCAACACTGCACCATAGACTCAACATTGCACCATAGACTCAACACTGCACCATAGACTCAACACTGCACCATAGACTCAGCACTGCCCATAGACTCAACACTGCACCATAGACTCAACCATAGACTCAGCACTGCCCATAGACTCAACATTGCACCATAGACTCAACACTGCCCATAGACTCAACACTGCACCATAGACTCAACACTGCACCATAGATTCAACACTGCACCATAGACTCAACACTGCACCATAGACTCAACACTGCACCATAGACTCAACACTACACCATAGACTCAACACTACCCATAGACTCAACACTGCCCATAGACTCAGCACTGCACCATAGACTCAGCACTGCACCATAGACTCAGCACTGCACCATAGACTTAGCACTGCCCATAGACTCAACACTGCACCATAGACTCAACACTGCCCATAGACTCAACACTGAACCATAGACTCAACACTACCCATAGACTCAACACTGCACCAGTGACTCAACACCGCACCATAGACTCAACACCGCACCATAGACTCAACACTGAACCATAGACTCAACACTGCACCATAGACTCAACACTGCCCATAGACTCAACACTGCCCATAGACTGAACACTGCCCATAGACTCAACACTGCACCATAGACTCAACACTGCCCATAGACTCAACACTGCACATAGATTCAACACTGCACCATAGACTCAACGCTGCCCATACACTCAACACTGCACCATAGACTCAACACTGCCCACAGACTCAACACTGCCCATAGACTCAATACTGCCCATAGACTCAACACTGCCCATAGACTCAACACTGCACCATTGACTCAACACCGCACCATAGACTCAACACTGCACCATAGACTCAACACTGCTCATAGACTCAACACTGCACCATAGACTCAGCACTGCACCATAGACTCAGCACTGCACCATAGACTTAGCACTGCCCATAGACTCAACACCACACCATAGACTCAACACTGCACCATAGACTGAGCATTGCCCATAGACTCAACACTGCACCATAGACTCAACACTGCACCATAGACTTAGCACTGCCCATAGACTCAACACTGCACCATAGACTCAACACTGCCCATAGACTCAACACTGAACCATAGACTCAACACTACCCATAGACTCAACACTGCACCAGTGACTCAACACCGCACCATAGACTCAACACCGCACCATAGACTCAACACTGAACCATAGACTCAACACTGCACCATAGACTCAACACTGCCCATAGACTCAACACTGCCCATAGACTGAACACTGCCCATAGACACAACACTGCACCATAGACTCAACACTGCCCATAGACTCAACACTGCACATAGATTCAACACTGCACCATAGACTCAACACTGCCCATACACTCAACACTGCACCATAGACTCAACATTGCACCATAGACTCAACACTGCACCATAGACTCAACACTGCACCATAGACTCAGCACTGCCCATAGACTCAACACTGCACCATAGACTCAACCATAGACTCAGCACTGCCCATAGACTCAACATTGCACCATAGACTCAACACTGCCCATAGACTCAACACTGCACCATAGACTCAACACTGCACCATAGACTCAACACTGCACCATAGACTCAACACTGCACCATAGACTCAACACTGCACCATAGACTCAACACTACACCATAGACTCAACACTACCCATAGACTCAACACTGCCCATAGTCTCAGCACTGCACCATAGACTCAGCACTGCACCATAGACTCAGCACTGCACCATAGACTTAGCACTGCCCATAGACTCAACACCACACCATAGACTCAACACTGCACCATAGACTGAGCATTGCCCATAGACTCAACACTGCACCATAGACTCAACACTGCACCATAGACTTAGCACTGCCCATAGACTCAACACTGCACCATAGACTCAACACTGCCCATAGACTCAACACTGAACCATAGACTCAACACTACCCATAGACTCAACACTGCACCAGTGACTCAACACCGCACCATAGACTCAACACCGCACCATAGACTCAACACTGAACCATAGACTCAACACTGCACCATAGACTCAACACTGCCCATAGACTCAACACTGCCCATAGACTGAACACTGCCCATAGACTCAACACTGCACCATAGACTCAACACTGCCCATAGACTCAACACT
This sequence comes from Petromyzon marinus, assembly GCF_048934315.1. NCBI lineage: Eukaryota > Metazoa > Chordata > Hyperoartia > Petromyzontiformes > Petromyzontidae > Petromyzon > Petromyzon marinus. The sequence continues at coordinate 174,039 of NW_027422817.1, forward strand.
GCACATAGATTCAACACTGCACCATAGACTCAACGCTGCCCATACACTCAACACTGCACCATAGACTCAACACTGCCCACAGACTCAACACTGCCCATAGACTCAACACTGCCCATAGACTCAACACTGCCCATAGACTCAACACTGCACCATTGACTCAACACCGCACCATAGACTCAACACTGCACCATAGACTCAACACTGCTCATAGACTCAGCACTGCACCATAGACTCAGCACTGCACCATAGACTCAGCACTGCACCATAGACTTAGCACTGCCCATAGACTCAACACCACACCATAGACTCAACACTGCACCATAGACTGAGCATTGCCCATAGACTCAACACTGCACCATAGACTCAACACTGCACCATAGACTTAGCACTGCCCATAGACTCAACACTGCACCATAGACTCAACACTGCCCATAGACTCAACACTGAACCATAGACTCAACACTACCCATAGACTCAACACTGCACCAGTGACTCAACACCGCACCATAGACTCAACACCGCACCATAGACTCAACACTGAACCATAGACTCAACACTGCACCATAGACTCAACACTGCCCATAGACTCAACACTGCCCATAGACTGAACACTGCCCATAGACTCAACACTGCACCATAGACTCAACACTGCCCATAGACTCAACACTGCACATAGATTCAACATTGCACCATAGACTCAACACTGCCCATACACTCAAAACTGCACCATAGACTCAACATTGCACCATAGACTCAACACTGCACCATAGACTCAACACTGCACCATAGACTCAGCACTGCCCATAGACTCAACACTGCACCATAGACTCAACCATAGACTCAGCACTGCCCATAGACTCAACATTGCACCATAGACTCAACACTGCCCATAGACTCAACACTGCACCATAGACTCAACACTGCACCATAGACTCAACACTGCACCATAGACTCAACACTGCACCATAGACTCAACACTGCACCATAGACTCAACACTACACCATAGACTCAACACTACCCATAGACTCAACACTGCCCATAGTCTCAGCACTGCACCATAGACTCAGCACTGCACCATAGACTCAGCACTGCACCATAGACTTAGCACTGCCCATAGACTCAACACCACACCATAGACTCAACACTGCACCATAGACTGAGCATTGCCCATAGACTCAACACTGCACCATAGACTCAACACTGCACCATAGACTTAGCACTGCCCATAGACTCAACACTGCACCATAGACTCAACACTGCCCATAGACTCAACACTGAACCATAGACTCAACACTACCCATAGACTCAACACTGCACCAGTGACTCAACACCGCACCATAGACTCAACACCGCACCATAGACTCAACACTGAACCATAGACTCAACACTGCACCATAGACTCAACACTGCCCATAGACTCAACACTGCCCATAGACTGAACACTGCCCATAGACTCAACACTGCACCATAGACTCAACACTGCCCATAGACTCAACACTGCACATAGATTCAACACTGCACCATAGACTCAACACTGCCCATACACTCAACACTGCACCATAGACTCAACACTGCCCACAGACTCAACACTGCCCATAGACTCAACACTGCCCATAGACTCAACACTGCCCATAGACTCAACACTGCCCATAGACTCAACACTGCACCATTGACTCAACACCGCACCATAGACTCAACACTGCACCATAGACTCAACACTGCTCATAGACTCAACACTGCACCATAGACTCAACACTGCACCATAGACTCAACACTGCCCATAGACTCAACACTGCCCATAGACTCAACACTGCCCATAGACTCAACACTGCACCAGTGACTCAACATCGCACCATAGACTCAACACCGCACCATAGACTCAACACTGAACCATAGACTCAACACTGCACCATAGACTCAACACTGCCCATAGACTCAACACTGCCCATAGACTAAACACTGCCCATAGACTCAACACTGCACCATAGACTCAACACTGCCCATAGACTCAACACTGCACATAGACTCAACAATGCACCATAGACTCAACACTGCCCATACACTCAACACTGCACCATAGACTCAACATTGCACCATAGACTCAACACTGCACCATAGACTCAACACTGCACCATAGACTCAGCACTGCCCATAGACTCAACACTGCACCATAGACTCAACCATAGACTCAGCACTGCCCATAGACTCAACATTGCACCATAGACTCAACACTGCACCATAGACTCAACACTGCACCATAGACTCAACACTGCACCATAGACTCAACACTGCACCATAGACTCAACACTACACCATAGACTCAACACTACCCATAGACTCAACACTGCCCATAAACTCAGCACTGCACCATAGACTCAGCACTGCACCATAGACTCAGCACTGCACCATAGACTTAGCACTGCCCATAGACTCAACACCACACCATAGACTCAACACTGCACCATAGACTGAGCATTGCCCATAGACTCAACACTGCACCATAGACTCAACACTGCACCATAGACTTAGCACTGCCCATAGACTCAACACTGCACCATAGACTCAACACTGCCCATAGACTCAACACTGAACCATAGACTCAACACTACCCATAGACTCAACACTGCACCAGTGACTCAACACCGCACCATAGACTCAACACCGCACCATAGACTCAACACTGAACCATAGACTCAACACTGCACCATAGACTCAACACTGCCCATAGACTCAACACTGCCCATAGACTGAACACTGCCCATAGACTCAACACTGCACCATAGACTCAACACTGCCCATAGACTCAACACTGCACATAGATTCAACACTGCACCATAGACTCAACGCTGCCCATACACTCAACACTGCACCATAGACTCAACACTGCCCACAGACTCAACACTGCCCATAGACTCAACACTGCCCATAGACTCAACACTACCTATAGACTCAACACTGCACCATTGACTCAACACCGCACCATAGACTCAACACTGCACCATAGACTCAACACTGCTCATAGACTCAACACTGCACCATAGACTCAGCACTGCACCATAGACTCAGCACTGCACCATAGACTTAGCACTGCCCATAGACTCAGCACCACACCATAGACTCAACACTGCACCATAGACTGAGCATTGCCCATAGACTCAACACTGCACCATAGACTCAACACTGCACCATAGACTTAGCACTGCCCATAGACTCAACACTGCACCATAGACTCAACACTGCCCATAGACTCAACACTGAACCATAGACTCAACACTACCCATAGACTCAACACTGCACCAGTGACTCAACACCGCACCATAGACTCAACACCGCACCATAGACTCAACACTGAACCATAGACTCAACACTGCACCATAGACTCAACACTGCCCATAGACTCAACACTGCCCATAGACTGAACACTGCCCATAGATTCAACACTGCACCATAGACTCAACACTGCCCATACACTCAACACTGCACCATAGACTCAACATTGCACCATAGACTCAACACTGCACCATAGACTCAACACTGCACCATAGACTCAGCACTGCCCATAGACTCAACACTGCACCATAGACTCAACCATAGACTCAGCACTGCCCATAGACTCAACATTGCACCATAGACTCAACACTGCCCATAGACTCAACACTGCACCATAGACTCAACACTGCACCATAGACTCAACACTGCACCATAGACTCAACACTACACCATAGACTCAACACTGCACCATAGACTCAACACTACACCATAGACTCAACACTACCCATAGACTCAACACTGCCCATAGTCTCAGCACTGCACCATAGACTCAGCACTGCCCATAGACTCAACACCACACCATAGACTCAACACTGCACCATAGACTGAGCATTGCCCATAGACTCAACACTGCACCATAGACTCAACACTGCACCATAGACTTAGCACTGCCCATAGACTCAACACTGCACCATAGACTCAACACTGCCCATAGACTCAACACTGAACCATAGACTCAACACTACCCATAGACTCAACACTGCACCAGTGACTCAACACCGCACCATAGACTCAACACCGCACCATCGACTCAACACTGAACCATAGACTCAACACTGCACCATAGACTCAACACTGCCCATAGACTCAACACTGCCCATAGACTGAACACTGCCCATAGACTCAACACTGCACCATAGACTCAACACTGCCCATAGACTCAACACTGCACATAGATTCAACACTGCACCATAGACTCAACACTGCCCATACACTCAACACTGCACCATAGACTCAACACTGCCCACAGACTCAACACTGCCCATAGACTCAACACTGCCCATAGACTCAACACTGCCCATAGACTCAACACTGCCCATAGACTCAACACTGCACCATTGACTCAACACCGCACCATAGACTCAACACTGCACCATAGACTCAACACTGCTCATAGACTCAACACTGCACATAGACTCAACAATGCACCATAGACTCAACACTGCCCATACACTCAACACTGCACCATAGACTCAACACTGCACCATAGACTCAACACTGCACCATAGACTCAACACTGCACCATAGACTCAACACTGCCCATAGACTCAACACTGCACCATAGACTCAACACTAACCATAGACTCAGCACTTCCCCATAGACTCAACACTACCCATAGACTCAACAATGCACCATAGACTCAACACTGCCCATAGACTCAAGACTGCCCATAGACTCAACACTACCCATAGACTCAACACTACACCATAGACTCAACACTGCACCATAGACTCAACACTGCACCATAGACTCAACACTACCCATAGAGTCAGCACTGCACCATAGACTCAACATTGCACCATAGACTCAGCACTGCACAATAGACTCAACACTACCTATAGACTCAGCACTGCACCATAGACTCAGCACTGCACCATAGACTCAACACTGCACCATAGACTCAGCACTGCACCATAGACTCAACACTGCACCATAGACTCAACACTGCACCATAGACTCAACACTGCACCATAGACTCAACACTGCACCATAGACTCAACACTGCACCATAGACTCAACACTGCACCATAGACTCAACACTGCACCATAGACTCAAAACTGCCCCAAAGACTCAACACTGCCCATAGACTCAACACTGCACCATAAACTCAACACTGCACCATAGACTCAACACTGCCCATAGACTCAACACTGCACCATAGACTCAACATTGCACCATAGACTCAACACTGCACCATAGACTCAACACTGCACCATAGACTCAGCACTGCCCATAGACTCAACACTGCACCATAGACTCAACCATAGACTCAGCACTGCCCATAGACTCAACATTGCACCATAGACTCAACACTGCCCATAGACTCAACACTGCACCATAGACTCAACACTGCACCATAGACTCAACACTGCACCATAGACTCAACACTGCACCATAGACTCAACACTGCACCATAGACTCAACACTACACCATAGACTCAACACTACCCATAGACTCAACACTGCCCATAGACTCAGCACTGCACCATAGACTCAGCACTGCACCATAGACTCAGCACTGCACCATAGACTTAGCACTGCCCATAGACTCAACACTGCACCATAGACTGAGCATTGCCCATAGACTCAACACTGCACCATAGACTCAACACTGCACCATAGACTTAGCACTGCCTATAGACTCAACACTGCACCATAGACTCAACACTACCCATAGACTCAACACTGCCCCATAGACTCAGCACTGCACCATAGACTCAACATTGCCCATAGACTCAACACTGCCCATAGACTCAGCACTGCACCATAGACTCAACACTGCACCATAGACTCAACACTGCACCATAGACTCAGCACTGCCCATAGACTCAACACTGCACCATAGACTCAACACTGCCCATAGACTCAACACTGCACCATAGACTCAACACTGCCCATAGACTCAACACTGCACCATAGACTCAACACTGCACCATAGACTCAACACTGCACCATAGACTCAGCACTGCACCATAGACTCAACACTAGCCATAGATTCAACACTGCACCATAGACTCAACACTGCACCATAGACTCAGCACTGCACCATAGACTCAGCACTGAACCCTAGACTCAACACTGCACCATAGACTCAACACTGCACCATAGACTCAACACTGCACCATAGTCTCAACACTGCACCATAGACTCAGCACTGCCCATAGACTCAACACTGCACCATAGACTCAACACTGCCCATAGACTCAACACTGCACCATAGACTCAACACTGCACCATAGACTCAGCACTACCCATAGACTCAGCACTGCACCAAAGACTCAGCACTGCACCATAGACTCAACACTACCCATAGACTCAACACTGCACCATAGACTCAACACTGCACCATAGACTCAACACTGCACCATAGACTCAACACTGTACCATAGACTCAACACTACCCATAGACTCAACACTGCACCATAGACTCAACACTGCACCATAGACTCAGCACTGCACCATAGACTCAACACTACCCATAGACACAACACTGCACCATAGACTCAACACTGCAACATAGACTCAACACTGCACCATAGACTCAGCACTGCACCATAGACTCAACACTGCACCATAGACTCAGCACTGCACCATAGACTCAACACTACCCATAGACTCAACACTGCACCATAGACTCAACACTGCACCATAGACTCAGCACTGCACCATAGACTCAGCACTGAACCCTAGACTCAACACTGCACCATAGACTCAACACTGCACCATAGACTCAACACTGCACCATAGTCTCAACACTGCACCATAGACTCAGCACTGCCCATAGACTCAACACTGCACCATAGACTCAACACTGCCCATAGACTCAACACTGCACCATAGACTCAACACTGCACCATAGACTCAGCACTACCCATAGACTCAGCACTGCACCAAAGACTCAGCACTGCACCATAGACTCAACACTACCCATAGACTCAACACTGCACCATAGACTCAACACTGCACCATAGACTCAACACTGCACCATAGACTCAACACTGTACCATAGACTCAACACTACCCATAGACTCAACACTGCACCATAGACTCAACACTGCACCATAGACTCAACACTGCACCATAGACTCAGCACTGCACCATAGACTCAACACTACCCATAGACTCAACACTGCACCATAGACTCAACACTGCAACATAGACTCAACACTGCACCATAGACTCAGCACTGCACCATAGACTCAACACTGCACCATAGACTCAGCACTGCACCATAGACTCAACACTACCCATAGACTCAACACTGCACCATAGACTCAACACTGCACCATAGACTCAATACTGCACCATAGTCTCAACACTGCACCATAGACTCAGCACTGCCTATAGACTCAACACTGCACCATAGACTCAACACTGCCCATAGACTCAACACTGCACCATAGACTCAACACTGCACCATAGACTCAGCACTACCCATAGACTCAGCACTGCACCAAAGACTCAGCACTGCACCATAGACTCAACACTGTACCATAGACTCAACACTACCCATAGACTCAACACTGCACCATAGACTCAACACTGCACCATAGACTCAGCACTGCACCATAGACTCAACACTACCCATAGACTCAACACTGCACCATAGACTCAACACTGCAACATAGACTCAACACTGCACCATAGACTCAGCACTGCACCATAGACTCAACACTGCACCATAGACTCAGCACTGCACCATAGACTCAACACTACCCATAGACTCAACACTGCACCATAGACTCAACACTGCACCATAGACTCAGCACTGCCCGCGTGTCCGCAGGTGCCGCTCCGGGTGGCAGGGCGAGCTGTGCCAGCGCTGCGTCCCCTACCCAGGCTGTGGCCACGGCAGCTGCAGACAGCAGCCCTGGCGCTGCAGCTGTGACAGTGGCTGGGGAGGCCTCCTCTGTGACAAAGGTGCCACTACCGCACCCCCCCTCCTCCAACTCCCCACCCCTCCTCCACCTACCCCCTCCTCCCCCCCCCTCCTCCACCTACCCCCCCTCCTCATCCCCCCCTCCTCCTCCCCCCACTCCTCCTCCCCCCCTCCTCCCCCCTCCTCCCCCCCAGTCACCCGGTGAATTTCACGCCACTCGCTCCCCATCCAACGCTCGGATGTGTCCATCAATATTTACCTATCATCATCATCATCCGTGGTGGTGGTGATGTTGGTGGTGATGGTGGTGATGGTGGTGGTGATGGTGGTGGTGTTGGTGGTGGTGGTGATGGTGGTCGTGTTGGTGGTGGTGATGGTAATAGTTGTAATGGTGGTGGTGGTGGTGATAGTGGTGGTGATAGTGGTGGTGATTGTGGGGGTGGTGGTGGTGTTGGTGGTGGGGGTGGTGGTGTTGGTGGTGGTGGTGATGGTGGTGGTGGTAATGGTGGTGGTGGTTATGGTGGTGGTGGTGATGGTGGGGGTGGTGGTGGGGGTGGTGGTGGTGATAGTGGTGGTGGTGTTGGTGGTGGTGGTGGTGGTGTTGGTGGTGGTGGTGGTGATAGTGGTGGTTGTGATGGTGGTGTTGATGGTGTTGATGGTGGGGGTGGTGGTGGTGGTGGTGATAGTGGTGGTGGTGGTGTTGGTGGTGATGGTGGTGATGGTGGTGGTGTTGGTGGTGGTGATAGTGGTGGTGATAGTGGTGGTGGTGTTGGTAGTGGTGGTGATAGTGGTGGTGATGGTGGTGTTGGTGGTGGTGGTGATAGTGGTGGTGGTGATGGTGGTGGTGATAGTGGTGGTGGTGATGGTGGTGGTGATAGTGGTGGTGGTGATGGTGGTGGTGATAGTGGTGGTGATGGTGGTGCTGGTGGTGGTTGTGGTGGTTGTGGTGGTTGTGGTGGTGGTGGTGATGGTGATAGTCGTGATGGTGGTGGTGGTGTTGGTGATAGTGGTGGTGATGGTGGTGCTGGTGGTGATGGTGTTGGTGGTGGTTGTGGTGGTTGTGGTTGTGGTGGTTGTGGTGGTTGTGGTGGTGGTGATGGTGATAGTCGTGATGGTGTTGGTGGTGGTGTTGGTGGTGGTGCTGGTGGTGGTGGTGTTGGTGGTGGTGGTTGTGGTGGTTGTGGTGGTGGTGTTGGTGGATGTGGTGGTGGTTGCTGTGGTGGTTGTGGATGTTACATCATGGGACCTCCTCTGCCAGTACCAAAATATGATAATAACTTTCCCCCTTTTTTCTGGCAACAAAACAGCGGTGTTAAGATGTTAAAACACCAAACTGTGAAACATTTTACAAGGCATAACGTCACTGCACGAACCACAATGCCTTGCGGTTCAGAATGAACCTCTAGTCTAGAGGTTACCTCTGGTCTGGAGGTCAGCTCTGGTCTGGAGGTCACCTCTGGTCTAGAGGTCACCTCTGGTCTGGAGGCCACCTCTGGTCTAGAGGTCACATCTGGTCTAGAGGTCACCTCAGGTCTAGAAGTCACGTCTGGTCTGGAGGTCACCTCTGGTCTAGAGGTCACCTCTGGTCTGGAGGTCACCTCTGGTCTAGAGGTCACCTCTGGTCTAGAGGTCATCTCTGGTCTAGAGGTCACCTCTGGTCTCACACCGTTTGAGACGAGGCTCTAAAGAAAGCTGTCTCTGGTGTGGACCAATCAGCTTCAAGGACAGCGCATCATCATCATCTACTATCAGATGGTGTGTTTTGTTTGCATTCTGACCACAAGCATTGTGGTTAATGCAGTGACGTGATTCCTTGTAAAAGGGTTTCACAATTTGGTGTTTTAACATCTTAACGTCGCTGTTTTGCTGCCAGATAAAAAGGGGAAACCCAATTGTCACACGGTGGTAGATGTTGTTGCCGTTCCCCTCCCTCGCTTCTCGCTAGATCTGAATTACTGCGCCAGCCACCAGCCGTGCTTGAATGGAGGCAGCTGCATCAACGCCAAGCCGGATGAGTTCACCTGCAACTGCCCCCAAGGGTATTCCGGCATGAGCTGCGAGATAGGTGAGTGTGTGGTGAGTGTGTGGTGTGTGTGTGTGGTGTGTGTGTGGTGAGTGTGGTGAGTGTGTCGTGAGTGTGTGGTGAGTGTGTGGTGAGTGTGGTGAGTGTGTGTTGAGTGTGGTGAGTGTGGTGAGTGTGTGTGTGTGTCGTGAGTGTGTGGTGAGTGTGTGGTGAGTGTGGTGTGTGTGTGTTGAGTGTGGTGAGTGTAGTGAGTGTAGTGAGTGTGTGTGGTGAGTGTGGTGAGTGTGGTGAGTGTGTGGTGTGTTGTTGCCGATCCCCCCCATAGACTCATCATACAGGGACCCATAGACTCACCACACAGAGACCCATAGACTCATCACACACAGAGACCCATAGACTCACCATGCAGAGACCCATAGACTCACCACACAGAGACCCATAGACTCACCACACAGAGACCCATAGACTCATCACACACAGAGACCCATAGACACACCACGCAGAGACCCATAGACTCACCACACAGAGAACCATAGACTCATCACACAGAGACCCATAGACTCACCACGCAGAGACCCATAGACTCATCACACAGAGACCCAGAGTCTAATCACACAGATACCCATAGACTGACCACACAGAGACCCATAGACTGACCACCCAGAGACCCATAGACTCACCACACAGAGACCCATAGACTCACCACGCAGAGACCCATAGACTCACCACACAGAGACCCATAGACTCATCACACAGAGACCCATAAACTCACCACACAGAGACCCATAGAATCATCACACAGAGACCCATAGACTCACCATACAGACCCATAGACTCATCACACAGAGACCCATAGACTCACCACACAGAGACCCATAGACTCATCACACAGAGACCCATAGACTCACCACACAGAGACCCATAGACTCACCACACAGAGACTCATAGACTCATCACACAGAGACCCATAGACTCACCACACAGAGACCCATAGACGTACCTACGGCCTTTTTGTGTTTTTTGTGCGCCATCAGGAGAGAAGGTGGACGATGACAACGACGATGACGACGACAACGAGGAGGTGGAGGAGGTGGAGGAGTGCAGCAGCGTTGACGGTGTTGGCTCCTCGTGTGCGTCCAGCGAGGGCGTCACGACCATCGACGGTGGCAGATTCGTCCCCCCGGCTTCCGCCGGCGTGGATGGTGAGTGGGGGGGGGGGGGGGGGGTGACAGGGGACTGAGTAGTTGACCGGGGGGGGGTGACAGGGGACTAAGTAGTTGACTGGGGGGGGGGGGGGTGGTGACAGGGGACTGAGTAGTTGACCGACCGGGGGGGGGGTGGTGACAGGGGACTGAGTAGTTGACCGTGGCGGGGGGGGGGGTGACAGGGGACTGAGTAGTTGACCGTGGCGGGGGGGGGGGGTGGTGACAGGGGCCTGAGTAGTTGACTGGGGGGGGGGGGTGGTGACAGGGGACTGAGTAGTTGACCGTGATGGTGGTGACGTTGAGACTTAGGAACACACGGAGCTCTGGAACGTTACTTGTTCGTTAGTAGAGTTGTCCACCTGCAATTGCATGGTACCTAAGTAGGGGAGTATTTGGAGTTTGTGGTCTCAATCCCCTTCCTCCCCCCCCCCTCCCTCCATCCCCCTCCCTCCCCCTCCCCTGCCCCAGGCTCCCTGCTGCCTGTGCTGCTCCCCCTGTCGCTGGCCGTCTGCCTGCTGAGCGACCTGGCCGTAGGCCACCGCTGCCGGCCGCGGTGTCTCAGGCGCCGGCCCAGGGAAGTTTCCTGGATAGCTAACAACTTGGGCGGCGGCGGCGATGGCGGCGGTGGTGGCGGTAACACGGAGGGTGGTCGCTCCCCCAAACTTCCTCCCAAAGGCCCCGACGAGGTGCGCCTGGAGGCATGGGAGATGCCAAAGCTGGGAGAGCAACGGCTCCCACCGACGCCGGAATGGGGAGCGAAGTTCTCCAAGCTCGGGGGACTGGGAGCTGAAGACGTGAATGTTAATAACGTGTCGCGAGTGAAAATACACGCAGCCACGGAGAGACGAGAGGGGAAGGGGTCTGAGAGTGGGGGGAGTGGAGTGGAGTGAGATGAGAGGGGAGAGGTAGGATAGTGAGTGGAGTGGAGTGAGAGGGAGAGGCAGGAGAGTGAGTGGAGTGAGATGAGAGGGAGAGGCAGGAGAGTGAGTGGAGGGGAGTGAGAGGGAGAGACAGGAGAGTGAGTGGAGGGGAGTGAGATGAGAGGGAGAGGCAGGAGAGTGAGGGGAGTGGAGTGAGATGAGAGGGGAGGGTCAGGAGAGTGAGTGGAGTGGAGTGAGATGAGAGGGAGAGGCAGGAGAGTGAGTGGAGTGAGATGAGAGGGAGAGGCAGGAGAGTGAGTGGAGTGGAGTGGGATGAGAGGGAGAGGCAGGAGAGTGAGTGGAGGGTAGTGGAGTGAGAGGGAGAGGCAGGAGAGTGCGTGGAGGGGAGTGGATTGAGAGGGAGAGGCAGGAGAGTGAGTGGAGGGGAGTGAGATGAGAGGAGAGTGGAGTGAGATGAGAGGTAGGTGAAGTGCATTTGTGAGCAATTTTTTTCTTAAATTGTCCAAGTAATTTCCTGTCACGCAACTGCCGCGTTCAATGCGACAATTTGTGGATCAAAAACGCGACAGAATTTACGATAAATGTGCGTTGATGAAGTGGCAAGCCAACCAGCGTCAAGGGGCGGCCTAAATGTGGGGCTGGCGTTCTCGATCCACAAATCGCTTCAACGATAAAACATTAATGAATTAAAAACGTGACAGCTTCATCCGTACTCAAACACGAACATAGATCATCAATGTCGTGGCTTTAGCTCTCCAACACAACTGGTGTGCCGTGCAGGTAACGAATCGGCACATTCTGTTTACGTGACGAACCTGACTAAATGGGCTGTCGGGTGGTGGCGGGTTTGAAGACATTCATATATCTACGCCATCTAACCAATAAAAAACCTCCGTTGTGTACCCCGGGCGTAAGATCTTTGTTAGCTCGCGCACATCCTCGGCATAATCAGGCAGGTCCTCACCGGGTTGGCGACGGCGTGCCTCTAAGGCTGCTTTTGCCTCCTCCTCATCGCGCGTACCGAAACGCAGATCAAGTCGGCGCATCAGCTCCTCTAGCTGTGTCTGCGCGCTTGCGGGTAGGGCTTCCACAAAATCGGCTGCCCGCCCATCCAGATTCATATTAAGTTGACGTAACGCCTGCGCGTCCGTCCACCCATTAATTTCCTTAGCCGCTAGGACATTGCGGGCAAACGCTTTCCACGAAGGGGTACCCCGGCCGGTGAATATATGCCTTATTTTTGCGTGGGGTAACGCGGGGGTTCGTACCGCTTTTGACGCCAAACTGTGGGGGCTACCGTCCCCCGCCATCACTGAATTGTCGGGGCCGTTGCCCACCGACTCCCCCGTTCCACTCATACCGCTACCCCCCGGCTGCTCTGTCAGGTCCAGACTACCGACCCCTAATGTCTCGCACCCCTGTACCTCTGCCTGGGATGTCGACCGTGTTTGCGTAGCTTAATTAGCGGCTCGTACGCTTTGCGCTTGCGATGCGCTACACTGTTCAACGGCGGCGTGCCACGGTGAGCGCGCTCGCAAAGTAAAACCCCGTCCTGCATGGGAATAAACAGGTGCGGCGCGCCGCCGTGGGATTCCCTCCCACCCACGCTCCACACGCTTAAGCAAAAACAAAACGCCGCGATTACTTTGCTCCGATTTAACGGGCTGTTTACACAGCTGCGTTTTCGCGCACGCTAGGCGCTTAATTCGCTCCCTCGCTATTAGACTATCGCGCAGGTGCGCGACCGCCACCCCGCCACCCCGTCACACAGGTGCGCGAGCGTTAAGCCCTACTGTAAACAATCGTACAGGTATGCGAGCGCTAAACGCCACCGAAACCAGACGCGTAGGCACGCGTACACTGAACAATCCGCTTCGTGGAAAACAACCGCGCACGCACGCGAGCGCAAAGCGCTACTGTAGGCGATTGCGCAGGTACGCGAGCGCTGGGCACCACCGAAAATAGTCGTGTAGGTATGCGCTGAACAATACTGTAAACGATCGTACAGGTACGGACACCAAGCACGCTCTACTCCCTTATTCGCCGCAAACAGCCGCGTGTGCGCGCGAACACAAAACACTCTCCACCCTCCTCTTCACCCTCCAAAGGACCACACGAAACAGTTTTTTCCCCTACCAGTTATTTTATTTACCGCGAGCAACCCGTTAAGCTACGCGTAATTCTGTGGGTAAGTGGATGTCAGCCCAAACTTACCTCTCTCTCTTACTCATGCGTACTTCCACTCTGCTGCGCTGGAAGCTGTAGAAAAGCGATCAGTAGAGGGTTGAGCCTGGCTGCGCTGAAGTTCGTCACACGGACGTCTCGAACGGCTGACTCCCCTCCTGCGTGGACCGCGATGATCTTGAAGAAGAACTGCCTTGCTACCTGAATCCCCCTCCCTTTATCCCACCTACAACAAAGGAATTTCGGCGTTTCGCTTCCTTGACCTCCCGTCCAATCAGGGGCTCGGATTTTCCCGCCCTTTCGATACCCGGATCCCAGCTCAGGTGACGTCGCCGCAATGATCTCTCCGACATCCGCTCTTTGTTCTCCCGCTACCAGTCCACTGACCCGTGCTTGTGTGTGTGTGGTTCCACTCGCTGTGGCTCGATGGCCCTTTCCGTGACCATGCAACTTTTACTATTAGGTCACGGCGCCGCAGTGCATGTCAGCTACAGGGGGAAGATCGCCCAATTTCCCGGCCGCAGGAAACCATGAAGTTCGATCCCATTAGGGACTTCTGGAAAAAAATCTATCGGCCGGGTGACCTCCCCTCCCGGCTCTACGTGGGGCGTGTGTGCGTTCGTGCGGGGGGGGGGGGGGGTGGTGAGGGTGCACCGCGTCGGCATCCCCCGGTGGCGGCAGAGCGGCGGTGGGCACGGCCTCGGCAGAGCGGCCCTGCTGCGGCGGCCTCACGACTGTGCAGTGGGCAAAACGCGGACGTCTGAGAAGGCACCGGCCCCGGGAGAGTGGCGGGAAATCCGAGGCATCGGTGACGGCGTCGCGGCGATGGGTACGGCTCCGCTGGAGCGGCTCCGCTGCGGTGGCACCACACAGCCCCCCGAGGTGCCAGTCCCCGTCCCGGGTTGACTGGAGCACCTCGCCTGGGTTGCCCCTACGAGGTAGCACCGCGGGGTCCGCGGGACTCCTCTGGTCTAGAGGTCACCTCTGGTCTGGAGGTCACCTCTGGTCTAGAGGTCACCTCTGGTCTAGAGGTCATCTCTGGTCTAGAGGTCACCTCTGGTCTCACACCGTTTGAGACGAGGCTCTAAAGAAAGCTGTCTCTGGTGTGGACCAATCAGCTTCAAGGACAGCGCATCATCATCATCTACTATCAGATGGTGTGTTTTGTTTGCATTCTGACCACAAGCATTGTGGTTAATGCAGTGACGTGATTCCTTGTAAAAGGGTTTCACAATTTGGTGTTTTAACATCTTAACGTCGCTGTTTTGCTGCCAGATAAAAAGGGGAAACCCAATTGTCACACGGTGGTAGATGTTGTTGCCGTTCCCCTCCCTCGCTTCTCGCTAGATCTGAATTACTGCGCCAGCCACCAGCCGTGCTTGAATGGAGGCAGCTGCATCAACGCCAAGCCGGATGAGTTCACCTGCAACTGCCCCCAAGGGTATTCCGGCATGAGCTGCGAGATAGGTGAGTGTGTGGTGAGTGTGTGGTGTGTGTGTGTGGTGTGTGTGTGGTGAGTGTGGTGAGTGTGTCGTGAGTGTGTGGTGAGTGTGTGGTGAGTGTGGTGAGTGTGTGTTGAGTGTGGTGAGTGTGGTGAGTGTGTGTGTGTGTCGTGAGTGTGTGGTGAGTGTGTGGTGAGTGTGGTGTGTGTGTGTTGAGTGTGGTGAGTGTAGTGAGTGTAGTGAGTGTGTGTGGTGAGTGTGGTGAGTGTGGTGAGTGTGTGGTGTGTTGTTGCCGATCCCCCCCATAGACTCATCATACAGGGACCCATAGACTCACCACACAGAGACCCATAGACTCATCACACACAGAGACCCATAGACTCACCATGCAGAGACCCATAGACTCACCACACAGAGACCCATAGACTCACCACACAGAGACCCATAGACTCATCACACACAGAGACCCATAGACACACCACGCAGAGACCCATAGACTCACCACACAGAGAACCATAGACTCATCACACAGAGACCCATAGACTCACCACGCAGAGACCCATAGACTCATCACACAGAGACCCAGAGTCTAATCACACAGATACCCATAGACTGACCACACAGAGACCCATAGACTGACCACCCAGAGACCCATAGACTCACCACACAGAGACCCATAGACTCACCACGCAGAGACCCATAGACTCACCACACAGAGACCCATAGACTCATCACACAGAGACCCATAAACTCACCACACAGAGACCCATAGAATCATCACACAGAGACCCATAGACTCACCACACAGAGACCCATAGACTCATCACACAGAGACCCATAGACTCACCACACAGAGACCCATAGACTCACCACACAGAGACTCATAGACTCATCACACAGAGACCCATAGACTCACCACACAGAGACCCATAGACGTACCTACGGCCTTTTTGTGTTTTTTGTGCGCCATCAGGAGAGAAGGTGGACGATGACAACGACGATGACGACGACAACGAGGAGGTGGAGGAGGTGGAGGAGTGCAGCAGCGTTGACGGTGTTGGCTCCTCGTGTGCGTCCAGCGAGGGCGTCACGACCATCGACGGTGGCAGATTCGTCCCCCCGGCTTCCGCCGGCGTGGATGGTGAGTGGGGGGGGGGGGGGGGGGGGTGACAGGGGACTGAGTAGTTGACCGGGGGGGGGTGACAGGGGACTAAGTAGTTGACTGGGGGGGGGGTGGTGACAGGGGACTGAGTAGTTGACCGACCGGGGGGGGGGTGGTGACAGGGGACTGAGTAGTTGACCGTGGCGGGGGGGGGGTGACAGGGGACTGAGTAGTTGACCGTGGCGGGGGGGGGGTGGTGACAGGGGCCTGAGTAGTTGACTGGGGGGGGGGGGTGGTGACAGGGGACTGAGTAGTTGACCGTGATGGTGGTGACGTTGAGACTTAGGAACACACGGAGCTCTGGAACGTTACTTGTTCGTTAGTAGAGTTGTCCACCTGCAATTGCATGGTACCTAAGTAGGGGAGTGTTTGGAGTTTGTGGTCTCAATCCCCTTCCTCCCCCCTCCCTCCATCCCCCTCCCTCCCCCTCCCCTGCCCCAGGCTCCCTGCTGCCTGTGCTGCTCCCCCTGTCGCTGGCCGTCTGCCTGCTGAGCGACCTGGCCGTAGGCCGCCGCTGCCGGCCGCGGTGTCTCAGGCGCCGGCCCAGGGAAGTTTCCTGGATAGCTAACAACTTGGGCGGCGGCGGCGATGGCGGCGGTGGTGGCGGTAACACGGAGGGTGGTCGCTCCCCCAAACTTCCTCCCAAAGGCCCCGACGAGGTGCGCCTGGAGGCACGGGAGATGCCAAAGCTGGGAGAGCAACGGCTCCCACCGACGCCGGAATGGGGAGCGAAGTTCTCCAAGCTCGGGGGACTGGGAGCTGAAGACGTGAATGTTAATAACGTGTCGCGAGTGAAAATACACGCGGCCACGGAGAGACGAGAGGGGAAGGGGTCTGAGAGTGGGGGGAGTGGAGTGGAGTGAGATGAGAGGGGAGAGGTAGGATAGTGAGTGGAGTGGAGTGAGAGGGAGAGGCAGGAGAGTGAGTGGAGTGAGATGAGAGGGAGAGGCAGGAGAGTGAGTGGAGGGGAGTGAGATGAGAGGGAGAGGCAGGAGAGTGAGGGGAGTGGAGTGAGATGAGAGGGGAGGGTCAGGAGAGTGAGTGGAGTGGAGTGAGATGAGAGGGAGAGGCAGGAGAGTGAGTGGAGTGAGATGAGAGGGAGAGGCAGGAGAGTGAGTGGAGTGGAGTGGGATGAGAGGGAGAGGCAGGAGAGTGAGTGGAGGGTAGTGGAGTGAGAGGGAGAGGCAGGAGAGTGCGTGGAGGGGAGTGGATTGAGAGGGAGAGGCAGGAGAGTGAGTGGAGGGGAGTGAGATGAGAGGAGAGTGGAGTGAGATGAGAGGTAGGTGAAGTGCATTTGTGAGCAATTTTTTTCTTAAATTGTCCAAGTAATTTCCTGTCACGCAACTGCCGCGTTCAATGCGACAATTTGTGGATCAAAAACGCGACAGAATTTACGATAAATGTGCGTTGATGAAGTGGCAAGCCAACCAGCGTCAAGGGGCGGCCTAAATGTGGGGCTGGCGTTCTCGATCCACAAATCGCTTCAACGATAAAACATTAATGAATTAAAAACGTGACAGCTTCATCCGTACTCAAACACGAACATAGATCATCAATGTCGTGGCTTTAGCTCTCCAACACAACTGGTGTGCCGTGCAGGTAACGAATCGGCACATTCTGTTTACGTGACGAACCTGACTAAATGGGCTGTCGGGTGGTGGCGGGTTTGAAGACATTCATATATCTACGCCATCTAACCAATAAAAAACCTCCGTTGTGTACCCCGGGCGTAAGATCTTTGTTAGCTCACGCACATCCTCGGCATAATCAGGCAGGTCCTCACCGGGTTGGCGACGGCGTGCCTCTAAGGCTGCTTTTGCCTCCTCCTCATCGCGCGTACCGAAACGCAGATCAAGTCGGCGCATCAGCTCCTCTAGCTGTGTCTGCGCGCTTGCGGGTAGGGCTTCCACAAAATCGGCTGCCCGCCCATCCAGATTCATATTAAGTTGACGTAACGCCTGCGCGTCCGTCCACCCATTAATTTCCTTAGCTGCTAGGACATTGCGGGCAAACGCTTTCCACGAAGGGGTACCCCGGCCGGTGAATATATGCCTTATTTTTGCGTGGGGTAACGCGGGGGTTCGTACCGCTTTTGACGCCAAACTGTGGGGGCTACCGTCCCCCGCCATCACTGAATTGTCGGGGCCGTTGCCCACCGACTCCCCCGTTCCACTCATACCGCTACCCCCCGGCTGCTCTGTCAGGTCCAGACTACCGACCCCTAATGTCTCGCACCCCTGTACCTCTGCCTGGGATGTCGACCGTGTTTGCGTAGCTTAATTAGCGGCTCGTACGCTTTGCGCTTGCGATGCGCTACACTGTTCAACGGCGGCGTGCCACGGTGAGCGCGCTCGCAAAGTAAAACCCCGTCCTGCATGGGAATAAACAGGTGCGGCGCGCCGCCGTGGGATTCCCTCCCACCCACGCTCCACACGCTTAAGCAAAAACAAAACGCCGCGATTACTTTGCTCCGATTTAACGGGCTGTTTACACAGCTGCGTTTTCGCGCACGCTAGGCGCTTAATTCGCTCCCTCGCTATTAGACTATCGCGCGGGTGCGCGACCGCCACCCCGCCACCCCGTCACACAGGTGCGCGAGCGTTAAGCCCTACTGTAAACAATCGTACAGGTATGCGAGCGCTAAACGCCACCGAAACCAGACGCGTAGGCACGCGTACACTGAACAATCCGCTTCGTGGAAAACAACCGCGCACGCACGCGAGCGCAAAGCGCTACTGTAGGCGATTGCGCAGGTACGCGAGCGCTGAGCACCACCGAAAATAGTCGTGTAGGTATGCGCTGAACAATACTGTAAACGATCGTACAGGTACGGACACCAAGCACGCTCTACTCCCTTATTCGCCGCAAACAGCCGCGTGTGCGCGCGAACACAAAACACTCTCCACCCTCCTCTTCACCCTCCAAAGGACCACACGAAACAGTTTTTTCCCCTACCAGTTATTTTATTTACCGCGAGCAACCCGTTAAGCTACGCGTAATTCTGTGGGTAAGTGGATGTCAGCCCAAACTTACCTCTCTCTCTTACTCATGCGTACTTCCACTCTGCTGCGCTGGAAGCTGTAGAAAAGCGATCAGTAGAGGGTTGAGCCTGGCTGCGCTGAAGTTCGTCACGCGGACGTCTCGAACGGCTGACTCCCCTCCTGCGTGGACCGCGATGATCTTGAAGAAGAACTGCCTTGCTACCTGAATCCCCCTCCCTTTATCCCACCTACAACAAAGGAATTTCGGCGTTTCGCTTCCTTGACCTCCCGTCCAATCAGGGGCTCGGATTTTCCCGCCCTTTCGATACCCGGATCCCAGCTCAGGTGACGTCGCCGCAATGATCTCTCCGACATCCGCTCTTTGTTCTCCCGCTACCAGTCCACTGACCCGTGCTTGTGTGTGTGTGGTTCCACTCGCGGTGGCTCGATGGCCCTTTCCGTGACCATGCAACTTTTACTATTAGGTCACGGCGCCGCAGTGCATGTCAGCTACAGGGGGAAGATCGCCCAATTTCCCGGCCGCAGGAAACCATGAAGTTCGATCCCATTAGGGACTTCTGGAAAAAAATCTATCGGCCGGGTGACCTCCCCTCCCGGCTCTACGTGGGGCGTGTGTGCGTTCGTGCGGGGGGGGGGGGGGGTGGTGAGGGTGCACCGCGTCGGCATCCCCCGGTGGCGGCAGAGCGGCGGTGGGCACGGCCTCGGCAGAGCGGCCCTGCTGCGGCGGCCTCACGACTGTGCAGTGGGCAAAACGCGGACGTCTGAGAAGGCACCGGCCCCGGGAGAGTGGCGGGAAATCCGAGGCATCGGTGACGGCGTCGCGGCGATGGGTACGGCTCCGCTGGAGCGGCTCCGCTGCGGCGGCACCACACAGCCCCCCGAGGTGCCAGTCCCCGTCCCGGGTTGACTGGAGCACCTCGCCTGGGTTGCCCCTACGAGGTAGCACCGCGGGGTCCGCGGGACTCGTCCAGCTCTTGTGGCTGGTCTCGGCGGTGGCGGGTCCGTCTCTCGGGGTTCTGGCGGCGGTCTCCTCCTCCACTCCAGGGGTTCTTTCCGGTCCTGGGTACCTGCGGGCTGGGAGACAAACTCGGGGGCGGTAGGGTTCAGGGGCCATCGTCCTCGTCTCCCTTGGCTTGGGTCGGTACCCCCTGGGGCCCAGGGCCCCGTGGGGCCCATATACGGCACGAGGCCCCCGGGTATGGGGGGTGTGGGGGGGGGGGGGTTCCGGCGTCCTCGAGCGGCGGGGTTCTCCCTTGCTGGGGCCGCCCTCCATGGTTTCAGTCGCCGGACATTGACTACCATCTCCCAGCCCCCCTCTCCCCCTTGAATCAGTACCATCCAAGGGGAGATCTGTCGCCCCACCGTCCAGGGCCCCCGCCAGTAGGTGGTTTACTTCCCCACCTGCCCGGCCCCGACGCGAGGGGTGTGCAGCCACACCTGAGAGCCCGCCGAGTAGAAGGGGGCCTCCATTCGGGGTCGGGTGCCCCGCTCCTGCCACTGGTGCGCGGTCTCGCCTTGCGGGTAGGCCCGGACCCTCGCTCCTCGTAGGGTCTCCATCAGATCCTCCACGGGGTGGCTCCCTTCCTCCCATTGCGGTGGAGGGACACCGAACAGCAGATCTGTAGGCAGGCGAGACTCGCGACCAAACATCATTAGGAACGGGTCTGTCCCGTAGATGTGTGTACTGTGGTGGCGTAGGCGAACAGAGCATAGGGGAGGTGTTCGTCCCAGTCCCGTTGATTCGCGGCCGCCATGCGTTTAAGCTTCCCGGCTAGGGTCTGGTTCATTCTCTCTACCATCCCATTTGCCTGGGGATGATACGCCATAGTTCGGTCCTTCTGGATCCCGAACTCCCGGCACAGCGCCTGGAATAGCTCTGCCTCAAACTCACTACCCTGGTCAGTAATGACTCGTTGAGGGATCCCGTGCTTAAGTACACAGTGTTCCAAGAACGCTCGGGCTACTACGAGGGCTGTCTTATCGGGGATGGCCACCGCTACGGGATAGCGTGTGAAGTACTCCACCGCTATGAGAATATATCGGTTGCCCCGGTGGAATCGCGGGAATGGCCCTTGCAGGTCGATCCCAACCAGCTGATTCGTTCGACTGACGCAGAACGGTCTCATGGGTACCTGGTATCGTGCCGGTTTCGGCCCACATTGCTGGCACGCGCGGCAGCCCTGTACCCAGGCGGCCACGTCTTGTGCTAACTTGGGCCAGAGATACTGGCGATGCAGGGTTTCCCGAGTGCGCCGTTTCCCCGTCATGGTCCCCGAGCGGGTGGTGGTGCACCAGTCTTAGCAGCTGGGGTCGCACCTGGGCGGAAACACAGATGCACCCAGGCTGGCCGGCTTCTGTCAGCTCTCGTACTACCCCGTTCTGCACGCACAACCGGGCGTACAAACCACTCCAGGGTCCTGGTAGGGCGTCCTTCTTCTCCCGTAGGGCCGCTTCCACCGCCGCCAGATCCGGATCCCGCAGCTGGGTCCGTATCAGCTGCGCGTGGTCCAGGCCCGGAACGGCGCAGCCGACGTCCTCCTGGATCCGATCGGGTGGGGTTGCGCGACCCGTTGGGCCCCGGGGTGTGGGCCCCGTGCCTGTCGAGTGGTCCCCCGGGTCCCTGGTTCCTCCTACCGGGGTCTCTGTGGCACATACTGCACTGCCTCTCACCGGGGGAGGGTTAGTCTCGGTGCGCTCCTGGGGGCCTGCCACCTGCCAGCAACGGCCCCCCGTGAAGCACGGGCAGACTTCCTCCAACCTTGTCTCGGCACACACCGCGGGCTGCCTCGACAAGGCGTCCGCGTTTGCGTGCGTACGCCCAGCTCGGTACTCTATTTGCAGGTTGTACTCCTGCAACTGTGCCAGCCATCGGGCCATCTGCCCCCGCGGTTCCTTGAATGTAAGGAGAAACTGCAGGGCATAATGATCGGTGCGCACCCGACATTTCCTGCCGTACAAATACGGTCGGAACTGTTTACACGCGAAGATCACGGCATACAGTTCTTGACGGGTCATGCAATAATTCAGCTCGGCCCCACTCAGGGTCCGACTGGCGTATGCGATGACCCGCTCCGTCCCACCCTGCACCTGTGACAGCACTGCGCCCAGCCCACTGCTGCAGGCGTCGGTGTCCAAGATAAAATCCGTGGTGAAATCTGGGAAAGCTAGGGTGGGGGTGTGGGGGTCTTTGAGGGTGGTGAAGGCCGTTTGGCAGGCCTCCGTCCATCGATAGGGGTTCTTAGGGGAGGTTAGTTGGGTGAGGGGCGTGCAATCTCGCCGAATCCCTTTAAAAATCGACGATAATAGGTGGCGAGTCCCAAGAATGACCTGATCTCCGTCAGATTCCTGGGCCGTGGCCATTCCACTATGGCGCGCACCTTTTCTGGATTGGTGCGCACCCCCGCCTCGCTGACTCGTTGTCCGAGGTACCCTACCTCGCGCTGCACAATGTAGCACTTAGGCGGCTTGAGCTTGAGATGGGCTGCTCGTAGTCGCTGGAACACCTCTCGCAACCTGGACCAGTGCTTGGACAGAGATCTGCTGAACACTATCACGTCATCCAGGTAAATCAGGCACTGTTCCCACTGTAAGCCCCGCATTACCAACTCCATCAACCGCTGGAACGTCGCGGGCGCGTTAGTGAGTCCGAACGGAAGCACTCGAAACTCGAACAGCTCCATCGGGGTGGTAAACGCGGTTTTCGGCCGATCCTCCTCCACCATCTCCACCTGCCAGTACCCGCACGCCAGATCGAGGGTGGAAAAATACCGTGCTCCTGCGAGGCTGTCAAAGGTGTCGTCGATGCGCGGTATGGGGAAGGCGTCACCGAGGGTGACTGCGTTCAATTTTCGGTAATCAACGCAGAATCGGGTCGACCCGTCTCTTTTCGTCATTAGCACCACCGGGCAGACCAGGGGCTCGTCGAGGGCTGAATTATGTTATCACGTAGCATGTCCGTGACTGCCTCCTTGATCTGGGTCCGTTCGGGCGCGCCCACCCGGTATGCGGGGAGTTTGATCGGTCGGGCTGCACCTGTGTCAATTTGGTGCTTAACAAGGTCTGTTCGGCCTACATCTGAATGGTGCTCACTGAACATGTCGGCGTACTCCCGTAACAACCCGCGTAGCTGATCGGCCTCCCCCTTAGGTAAATCTGCCCAAGGCACATGTAACGCATCATGCAGGGGAGCGACCTCGGCCCGGGGGGTTGGGCCGACCCGCCAGGCCAGATCCTGGTTGTCCTCGGAGTGGCCAGGGTCTTCCGCCCAGAGTGCAAACACCGAGTCGTTAGAGTGGCGCGTGTGCAGGGGATGTATGGTAGCTACTGTGGTGCGTCGTCGTAGCAACGCCGGGGTACTGTGTGGGTTAAACACCCGCATGAACAGTCGGCCCCCATTTGCGTTTACCAGCGTGGCTGACCCTACGATTCTGTACCGCGCTGCCAACTCCGGGTGAGGAGTTAGCATTACCTCGCCCGATGGTCGGTATGTGGGGTCGGCGGAGGGGTTGCCACTGGCACCAGCATCTCGGCGAGCGGCCCGATGGTGACGGCCGACACCAGCGTAGCGGCCACGGGTGTGAAGCGAGGGCGATTCGGCTCGGGTCCCAGGAACGGGATCCGCTCCCCGCTGCCCTTCACGGTGGCGCATCGCTGGCGGGGCTGCACGTTGAGCTCCAGCTTTTCCAGGAGGTCCGTGCCTGCAATACACTCGTGGCACAACACACTCGAGACATAGAATTCCTGGGTGCACACCTGGTTTCCGAGACGGACCTCGAGGGAGATCCTTCCCAGCAACCCCATCCCGGCTCCACTCGCTGTGTGCAGCGCGTGATCCGGGGCCTGCAGGCGGTTCACGTCAACCCCGAGCACGCTGCAGTGTGCGGCGCTCACGAGTGAGGCTACGGCCGCCGTGTCCAGTAGGATCCGGGTGCGCTGCCCGTTCACCTGTCCTTCCACCAGTGACGTGGCCCCCGTGATTCCTGCTACCAGCTCCCGCAGCCAGTCACCCGTCCTCACCGCGTCCTTGGGTGTTGTGGTCAGAACCTGTGTAGAGGTCACTCGCTCACCATTATTATTATCGCCGTTTTGTTTCGGGACCTCATTGATTGCACCCCTAGGTGGTCCACTCTCTAGGGGGCGTTGGCGTTTTAACCCTGGCGCCTTTATAGCGCGGGCGATCTGGGGACAGTCCCTCACCAGATGCCCTCGCTGTTCGCACAGGTAACATGCTCGGGGAAGGGCGGCGGCCCCGTAGGAGCCTCCCTGCTCGCTCCCTCTTTCCCCTCCCGTACGCCGCTGCCCAGACTCCGCCTCTAGTCGGGCTACCCTCCCGGCCAGCCCTCCCACCTCGGTCTGAACCGTCTCCACCGTAGTCTGCAGCGCAGTCATGTGCCCGTACTTGGGTTACCTTGTTGTCCACTCGGGTTACCTTGTTGTCCACTTGGGTTATTCTTTCACCTACTTGGGTTACCTTGTTGTCGATCCCCCCGATGCCCATCTGTATCCCCGCTACCCATCCCGGGGTTGTCTCGTGGGATGCCGGAGGCTCGCTTTCCCGACCCCTTACCGTCCTGGCGAGCTCCTGTTCCTCCTCTTCCTCCTCGGTGGACAGACTTGCGATGGTGTGCTCCCGTCCCAGTCCTCGGAGCTGTGCGCGTTCGCTAGAAATTCTTTCACATTCGCGCACGCGCTCGACAAGGGCGTTAAAGGGGAGGCACGTATAGTTCATGTCTGGCTGCCACCACGCCGTGCGCGTTAAGTATCGCTGGATTTTCCCTGCGGCCAGCTCCTCAATCACTTCCGTCGTGTACCCCGGGCGTGCGATCTTTGTTAGCTCGAACACATCCTCGGCATAATCGCGCAGGTCCACGCCAGGTTGGTGACGGCGTGCCTCTAAGGCTGCTTTTGCCTCCTCCTCATCGCGCGTACCGAAACGCAGATCAAGTCGGCGCATCAGCTCCTTTAGCTGTGTCTGCGCGCCTGCTGGTAGGGCTTCCACAAAATCGGCTGCCCGCCCATCCAGATTCATATTAAGTTGACGTAACGCCTGCGCATCCGTCCACCCATTAATTTCCTTAGCTCCGCGGACGTTGCGGGCAAATGCTTTCCACGAAGGGGTACCCTGGCCGGTGAATATATGCCTTATTTTCGCGTGGGGTAACGCGGGGGTTCGTACCGCTTCTCACGCCAAACTGTGGGGGCTACCGTCCCCCGCCATCACTGAATTGTCGGGGCCGTTGCCCACCGACTCCCCCATTCCATTCATACCGCTACCTCCCCGGCTGCTCTGTCAGGTCCAGACTACCGACCCCTAATGCCTCGCCCCCCTGTACCTCTGCCTGGGATGTCGACCGCGTTTGCGTAGCTTAATTAGCGGTTCGTACGCTTTGC
The DNA here is from genome assembly GCF_048934315.1 of Petromyzon marinus. Lineage (NCBI taxonomy): Eukaryota > Metazoa > Chordata > Hyperoartia > Petromyzontiformes > Petromyzontidae > Petromyzon > Petromyzon marinus. Next base: position 200,261 of record NW_027422817.1, read on the forward strand.
GCTTGCGATGCGCTACCCTGTTCAACGGCGGCGTGTCGCGGTGAGCCCGTTCGCAAAGTAAAACCCCGTCCTGCACGGGAATAAACAGGCGCGGCGCGCCCCCGTGGGATTCCCTTCCACCCACGCTCCACGCGCTTAAGCAAAAACAACCACGCCGTGATTACTTTGCTCCGATTTAACGGGCTGTTTACACAGCTGCGTATTCGCGCACGCCAGGCGCTTAATTCGCTATTAGACAATAGCGCGAGTGCGCGCCCGCCACCCCGCCACCCCGTCACACAGGCGCGCGAGCGCAAAGCTCTACTGTAGGCTATTGCGCAGGTACGCAAGCGCTGGGCACCACCGAAGATATTCGTGTAGGTACGCGCGCGCTGAACAATACTGTAAACGATCGTACAGGTACCGGCACTAAGCACGTTCTACTCCCTTATTCGCTGCAAACAGCCGCGTATGCGCGCGAACACAAAACACTCTGTACACACTCGTACCGGTATGCGAACACCAAACACTCCGTCTCCCTCCTCGCACTCACAGTGACCACGACACAGCTTTATCCTATTAGTGGTTTTATTCCCCACGAGTATCGAACTAGACTGTGTGTGTCAGTACGGACCAGCAGGACAGGTCTAACCTATCTCGCTACTGCCTGATACTTAATGGACCTGTCTGCCCTCTATTTTCTCTCCGAATTTCGTCCCTTTGTCTTACCTCTCTCCCTCGTACTCACAGTCCGACCTCGCAGCGATGGAGGTCGCGGATAGATGATGCTGTAAACAGAATCTGGCTGTTCTCTGCCCCGTCTCACGGACGTGCGAGTAACAGTCAGGTGACGGCTCCCCGATCCCTCCCTCCTGTTGATCTCCAGTCAAATAAAAAAATGGCCCCTTGCTTCCCCAAAGCGTCCCTTTTTATGCTCCTTTCAAAGCCCCCGCACCGCCCATCCGCGGTGCATCACGGGTCAGGCCATTAATCCGCGGTGCATCATGGGTAGGGCCGTTAATCCGTGGTGCATCATGGGTAGGGCCGTTAATCCGTGGTGCATCATGGGTAGGGGCGTTAATCCGCGGTGCATCACGGGTCAGGCCGTTAATCCGCGGTGCATCATGGGTAGGGCTGTTAATCCGTGGTGCATCATGGGTAGGGCCGTTAATCCGCGGTGCATAATGGGTAGAGATGCTAGCCCGCGGTGCACCATGGGTAGAGACGCTTAACCCATGCTGCCCCGCTCCCCACCTGTCTGCTGGTCCGTGTGTGTCTTGGGCATCTCCTCATTGCGGTTCTCAGTGGGTTCGCCGTGGTCATTTAATTCTAAGTTAAGCCACGGCGCCGCAGTGCCATTTGGCCCGGGGGGGGGGGGTGCCTGCCAATTCCCTGACCCTGAGAAACCGTGGAGCACCCCCACGAGGGGGCCTCTCGGGTAAAAACTCAGGGCAGGTGCCCCCCTCCCCTCCCCATGAGGCCCTACTTGAGTGTGTGTGCCTGATGGTGGGGGGGGGGGGTGGCGGGGGGTGGCGGGGGAAGTGCTGTGATGGGAGCCGGGTGGCTTCTCGGTCGCAGCAGCACAGCGACGGCCCCGGTTTCGACGGAGCGGCTTCGCTGTTGTGGCACTACAAAAATCCCTCAGCCAGGAAAACATCGTGGCACAAAGTGAGGATGACCCTACTGAGGCTGTGGTACCTCAAATATTGGAAGAAGTCACCTCTGTGAGTGGCTGGCTGAGGTGCCATCTGTTGAGGAAGTACTGAAGGCGATCCGGAGTCTGAGACCAGGAAAGACAGCGGGCAGAGATGATCTCCCAAGCGAAATGCTGAAGGAGAGTGGCGTTTGTGCATAGACTGCCCTATATGACATCATAACAACAGTCTGGACCACTGGACGGGTTCCACAGGATTGGAAGGGTGGCCTGGTGGTCCCCCTCTTTAAGAAGGGGGACCACACAGACTGTAACAACTACAGGGGCATCTCACTCCTCAGTGTGCCGGAAAAGGTCCTGGCAAGGATTATTCAACATCGCCTTGCCATGCACGCTGAGGAGAGACTTGCGGAGCCCCAATGCGGTTTCAGGAAAGGGCAGTCCTACAAAGATGCCATATTTTCTGTCCGTCTGCTTCAGCAGAGGTGTAGGGAATTCCAGCAAGACCTATATCTCTGCTTTATTGACCTGGTCAAGGCCTATGATACCATCAGTAGGCCTGGGCTCTGGGTCGTTCTTCGTGCTTTTGGAGTACCTGACCCTCTGCTCACGATCATTAAGGACCTTCATGATGGTGAGCGGGCCCGGGTAAAACTAGGAGGTCGGGAGTCAGAGCCATCCCCTGTACACCTTGGGGTGTGACAGAGATGTCCTCTGGCTCCCACATTATTTAACACCTATTTTGACCACGTAGTTCGTGAAGCCTTCAATAGCTGTACCGGGGGAATCTCCATATGGTACAGATATAATGGGAGGCTGATCGATGCCCGGGTGCTGTCAAGGGATAGCTCCCTATTGGTCAACCACGTTATGTATGCCGATGATTTGGTAATAGCCGCTCATTCAGAGGAGGAGTTGGAGACACTGCTGCTGAGACTGGAGCGTGCCACTCAGAGGTGGGGCCTTACCATCAGCCCCACCAAAACTAAGCACCTGCCTGGGTATTTTGTACCATCGGACACTCCACCCCCACAACTCCCAATTGGTGATGGGGCAGTTGTGGAGAGAGTGGAGAGTTTCCCATACCTGGGCAGTGTGCTTATGACCGGCTGCAGTTTAACAGCAAAGGTCTCACTCCGAATCAGTCGAGCGGCAATATCTTTTCATCGGTTGCATAACGCTGTGTGGAAGCTACCTGGTCTGTCGCTCCGCACTAAGCTTCAGGTCTTCTCGGCCACGGTCATTCCCTCCCTTCTCTACGCTTGCGAAACGTGGACCCCCCTAATGGAACATCTTCGCCAGTTAGAAACATTTAGGCTGGCCTGCCTATGATCCATCCTCGGTTTAACCAGGCTGGATTGTGTGAGGAGCTCACAAATCCTTGAAAGATCTGAGCACAGTCCCATCGGTGAGCTCCTCCGGCAGGCAAGGCTGCGTTGGCTGGGTCATGTAGCCCGCATTCCCAGCCACCGCATGCCGAAACAGCTTTTGTTCGGCTGGATCAAGGGGGCTAAACGGGTGCAGGACGGGCTAGAGAAGAGATGGCGTGATGTGGTACAGGAGGACGTGGAGCTGAGTGGACGTGCCGATGACTGGTACCAGCGGTGTCAAGATTGGCCTCTGTGGAGGAGGCTCGTGAAGGATGCTACTGGGCAGTTGGAGGCAGTCGCCCTCCAACAACAACGGAGGGCGGAGGAGCGACGCTCACAACAACGAGTGGAGCCCCGGGTGACTAAGGCACAGCAGGTTGGCACAGTAGGGGGCAAAGGTGGTGCATCAGCCAGTCATCTCAGTCAGTCGATCCGTGGCACCTGGGTCTGCCCGGTAACCTCCTGCCAGCAGGCGTTCGACACTTCACGTGGCCTCAAGGTGCACATGGCCTGGCACAAGCGTCGTGGTGATGTCACCGCCACTTAGTGGCGAATGGCGGTTGTTGTGGGGCATTACCATCAACCCCACCAAAACGAAGCACCTGCCTGGGTATTTTGTACCATCGGGCACTCCACCCCCACAACTCCCAATCGGTGATGCGGCAGTTGTGGAGAGAGTGGAGAGTTTTCCATACCTGGGCAGTGTGCTCATGACCGGCTCCAGTTTAACAGCAGAGGTCTCATTCCGAATCAGTCCGGCACAACACTGTGTGGAAACTACCTGGTCTGTCGCTCCGCACGAAGCTTCTGGTCTTCTCGGCCACGGTCATTCCCTGCCTTCTCTACGCTTGCGAAACGTGGACCCCTCTAATGGAACATCGTCGCCAGTTAGAAACATTTAGGTTTGCCTGCCTACGATCCATCCTGGGTTTAACCAGGCTGGATTGTGTGAGGAGCTCACAAATACCCGAAAGATCTGGACAAGGTCCCATCTGTGAGCTCCTCCGGCAGGTAAGGCTGTGTTGGCTGGGTCATGAAGACCGCATGCCCAGCCACCGCATGCCTAAACAGCTTTTGTTCGGCCGGATCGAGGGGGCTAAATGGGCGCGGCACGGGCTAGAGAAGAGATGGAGTGATGTCGTACAGGAGGACGTGGAGCTGAGTGGACTTGCCGATGACTGGTACCAGCGGTGTCAAGATCGGCCTCTGTGGAGGAGGCTCGTGAAGGACGCTACTGGGCAGTTGGAGGCAGTCGCCCTCCAACAACAACGGAGGGCGGAGGAGCGACGCTCACAACAACGAGCGGAGCGCCTGGTGGCTAAAGCACAGCAGGTTGGCACAGTAGGGGGCACAGGTGGTGCATCAGCCAGTCATCTCAGTCATCTTAGTCAGTCGACCCGTGGCACTTTGGGTCTGCCCTGTGACCTCCTGCCAGTGGGCGTTCGACACTTCACGTGGCCTCAAGGTGCACATTGCCTGGCACAAGCGTCGTGGTGACGTCACCACCACTTAGTGACGAATGGCGGTTGTTGTTGTGTCTTTGTGTAGTGTTTCGTTGTGTGTGTGGTGTGCGAGTCTGTGTGTGTGGTGTGTGTTGTATGTGTGGTGTGTGTGGTGTGTGTGACTTTGTGTGTTATGTGACTTTGTCTGTGTGTGGTGTGTGTGGTGTGTGACTGTTTGTGTGACTCTGTGTGTGTGTTGTGTGACTGTGTCTGTGGTATGTGATTGTGTTTGTGTCTGTGTGTGGTGTGTGTGGTGTGTGTCTGTGTGTGTGACTGTGTGTGTGGTGTGTGTGTGTGTGTGACTCTGTGTGTGTGTTGTGTGACTGTGTGTGTGGTATGTGATTGTGTTTGTGTCTGTGTGTGGTGTGTGTGGTGTGTGTCTGTGTGTGTGACTGTGTGTGTGTAGTGTGTGTGACTGTGTGTGTGTGTGACTCTGTGTGTGTGTGACTCTGTTTGTGTGTTGTGTGACTGTGTGTGTGGTATGTGATTGTGTTTGTGTCTGTGTGTGGTGTGTGTGATGTGTGCCTGTGTGTGTGACTGTGTGTGTGTGTGCCTGTGTGTGTGACTCTGTGTGTGTGTGACTATGTGTGTGTGTTGTGTGACTGCGTGTGTGGTATGTGATTGTGTTTGTGTCTGTGTGTGGTGTGTGTGGTGTGTCTGTGTGTGTGACTGTGTGTGTGTGTGTGGTGTGTGTGTGTGTGGTGTGTGTGACTCTGTGTGTGTGTGGTGTGTGTGTGTGGTGTGTGTGACTCTGTGTGTGTGGTGTGTGTGGTGTGTGTGACTCTGTGTGTGTGTGTGTGAGACTTGTGGTGCCGCCGCAGCGGAGCCGCTCCGTCGGGGCCGTGCTCACCGCCGTGATGCCGCCACCGGAGAGTGACGACGCCGACGCTGCGCGCCCCTCGCCGCCCCCCACATGAACGCACGCATACCCCACATAGAGCCGGGAGGGAAGGTCACCTGGCCGATGGGTTTTCGTCCAGAAGCCCCTACTGAGATCAAGCTTCATGGTTTCCCACGGCCGGGGAATTGGGCGACCTACCCCTAAGGCTAATGGGCACTGCGGCGCCGTGACCTTGGATTGTAATGGCATGGTCATGGCAGGGGCTGTTGAGCCACCGCGGATGGAAGCGCGCACACACAACACGAGTCAGTGGGCGGGTAGCGGAAAGCGGACGTCGAGGGAACCACTGCGGTGACGTCACCAGAGCTGGGTTCCGACGGTCAAAAGGGCGGGAAAATCCGGGCTCCTGATTGGACGGGAGAACACGGGGGCGAAACAGCGGAATGCCTTTGTTATAGGTAGGATAAAAGGAGGGGGATTCAGGCAGTAAGATCCACACATTCTTAAAATCATTCAACAGACTCCGGGATAAGAAGGCTCAACTAATTGAGTCTCTCACCTTTCTGAAGAGATGCCGCGACTCTAAGGTAATACCAACCGCATTTACACTAACCTCTGCTGTTGCAACTTCTCTCAATGCAAAACGAATTCTAGCTAGAACTAGCTTCGCTCTTATCTCGGAAAAAATCAGACTTACATGCACCGAACTCGATCAGTTAGACAAGACACTCTACAAATCACACTAAAAATTGACAGCAACAATGTCTACATCAGATTGGGAACATGTAGATAATATGACTACCTCTTCGGCTGCCACTATGTCGACCAAATGTAGGGACAATTTGATTTCCAAATTCAATCACCTCTCCAGCAAAAAATCGGATCTACACACCGATAAGATAGACGTCAACAAAGTTGTAATTAATCGCAGTAACAGTTCCATTTCTGATGGTCTAAAATCCGTTTTAGCTAAAGGTCTAAACTTTGCTGTCACACCGAGACAATTACCGATAAATGATATGATTGCACATGTCGACGTTGCACTCAAGGGCTTGAGTCACATCTCTGCAGACGTAGCAAGATCTGAAATCGCTGCAACCCTTAAAAACGCTAAGTTGCCACCCAGCAACATCAGCAAAGACGAACGTTTTGAATTAACTCAATTAAAAAAGAGGGATGATATTGTCGTCCTCTCAGCCGACAAGGGCAATGCCACTGTCATCATGGACAAAACAGAATATAACAACAAAATTCAAGAACTACTCAACGATGGCAGCTATACAAAAATAAAAAGAGATCCCACCAACTGCCTGGTCACCAAAACGAACAAAATCATCTCTGATTCAACAGCATTAATTGATGAGATCAAACAGTTCTCGTTGAAACCCTCTGCTGCCAGACCACCAAGATTATATGGCCTTCCAAAGATACACAAAGAAGATACACCCCTTCGTCCCATCGTCTCTACTATCAACTCCCCCACCTACAAACTGGCACGTTTTCTTGCTGATATACTGCGACCTTTCACTGGAAAAACCACCTCTGCGGTACTAAATTCTACTCACCTGGTATCGACAATCAAAGGCATTTCCCTGTCCCCAGACGACCTGCTTGTCAGTTTTGATGTGGTGTCCTTGTTCACCAAAGTCCCGGTACCTGACACCATCGCTATCATTGAAGACTTGGTTCATCAAGGACTGCATACTGATGTACCCCCCCTGGTGAGACATTGCTTAACCAACACATACTTCACCTGGAATGGAACTTTCTACAAACAAACTGAGGGCACCCCAATGGGCTCCCCCCTATCTCCGGTTGTAGCCAACGTATTCATGGAAAAATTTGAAACTGACGCCATCCAGACTGCCACTCTACGCCCGACCTTATGGAAGAGGTACGTTGATGACACCTTTGTCATCTGGCCACATGGCCTGCCTGCTCTAGACCAATTCTGCGACCACATCAATTCTATACACCCAGCCATCAGATTTACCATGGAGGTCGAAAAAGATGGCAAACTACCCTTTTTGGATGTCTTAATTAAAAGGAGACATGATGGTTCAATGAGCCACTCTGTCTACAGGAAAGCTACCCGTACAGATGCTTACTTGAAACCGGATTACCACCACCATCCATCCCAGAAGAACTCCCTCATCAAGACTCTATACCATAGAGCCCAATGCATTTCCGACCAGGAACACATTACCAGTGAACTCAAGCACGTACACCAGGCTCTCAGGGCTAATGGTTACTCCGACTACACAATCCGCAAAGCCATCACTCCAGTCATGAAGAAGGATCCTCTTGTGGAGCCACTCAAAACCATCACCTTACCCTACATTGCAGGGGTCACTAAAAAGATCTCCAAAATCCTGAATAAACACAAGATCCAGGTCCGATTCAACACAGTACATAAAATCCGTGATTTAGTTCCATCTGTAAAAGATGCTGTTCCAGACATACAGTACCCGGGCATTTACAAACTAAAGTGCCTCTGTGGTAGTAGCTACATTGGAGAAACCAAACGACATATCTTGGACCGCATCCGTGAACATAAAGCAGACTTGAAACACGGTAAAACTAACTCCTCTGCCGTGACAGATCACTGTTATAATTCAGTGGGCTCACATGACATTGACTTCTCCAAGACGGAGGTTCTTTGCAAACCAACCGGCTACCATGAGAGATTCGTTCATGAGGCCATTCACATATACAAGCACAGAGACAATTTCAACCGAGAAGATGGATTCTGGCTTAGTAACCATTGGAAAGATGTTTTAAACCATTTCTGTTCTTAATTAATTGTATTTTACGATGACCTTCAGACCGCAGCTCTTTCGCCAGCATTGACTCTTAATACCTCTGACACCACGGTTAATGGTATGGTTTACAACATGGAGTATAATAGCGCCTCGCAGCTGTCTCTCTCCCCCTCCTCTGTTCCGACCATGGATGAACTCGTCCGTCTGAACGGGGCCCGTAGCTATCCGTGTTGCAAAAGTTGAGGGTAAGAATCCACCCATTTTTTCGCCATATAGCATTGTGATATATAACGACTTATTGTTGGTAGCTTAGCTGATTGGAGAATATAGAGTTTATTGATAACATTAAGGTAATTTATATTTTAGTTTTTTTTATTGGTTCACTATATAGTATTCATTATATATTGTATTGTATACCCAGTTACTGTGAATAGCTCAGATGTGCAGGCCTTGACTTCAACATAGCCATTTCTGTGACCAGTCACTAGCTAATCACTCAGTTATTTCAATGCTAAATTCGCCTAGTTATTTCAATGCTAAATTCTCCTGTTTGCTTTGTACTAGGTGCCTCGGTGAATGTGTATGCTCTGACTTTAACATAGCTATTTCTGTGACCAGTTACAAGCTAATCACTCAGCTATTTCAATGCTAAATTCTATGCTAATTCCTTTGTCAAGGGGTGCCTCTGCGGATGTGTATGCTTTAACTTAGCTATTTCAATGCTAAATTCTATGCTAATTCCTTTGTAAAGGGGTGCCTCTGCGGATGTGTATGCTTTAACTTTAACATAGCCATTTCTGTGAGCAGTCACAAGCTAATCACTCAGCCATTCCAATGCTAAATTATATGCTAATTCCTTTGTCAAGGCGCTTTGTTTCCTCTCACAGAGCTTAAAGGTCGTGATCTGAGCGTGGTTTTTTCACTCCAGTGCTGTCCTACCAGACAGTCTTGTCCCTTCACCTGATGAAGGCCGCTTGTGTTGTGGCTGAAACGTCGTGAGAATATTATCGTGTTATTTTATTTTATCAATTTATTATTTTATTCTCATTCCACGTGACTTTACCGAAAAAAACAAAGAAGAAGATCAGAGTCCTTCCTTCAAGCCATCGAAGTCAGCGGGGTGTTGGAGCCAGCCGTTCGAGTCGTCCGTGTGACGAGCTTCAACGCAGCCAGGCACAATCCTCCATGGGGACAACCCACAGCATTGCCCTTCTACAGCTTCCGGCGCATCAGATTGGAAGTAAGCGTAAGTAAGAGAGAGGTGAGTTTGGGCTAATTAGTCAGAGGGTAGAAAGTGGAGCGCCAGGCAGGATAAATTAAGTCCAGGATCCACGAAGGATAGGCTAGTTAGGGTCTGCTGACCCACACAATCACGCGTAGTTTAGCGAGTTACTCACGGGGAATAACATAGCCAGTAGAGTATAAACGGTCTCGTGTGGTCTTTGTGAGTGTGAAGAGGAGGGTGGAGTGCCTTGCGTTCGCGTGCATGCGCGGCTGTTTACGGCGAAGAGGAGGGTGAAGCGCCTAGTGTTCGCATACACACGCGGCTGTTTAGACGGCCTTTAAATCGGGGCGGAGTGACTCCCTCCAATCAGCAGTGCGCGCACGGTGAACACCCCTGCCCTCTAACCCCTAACCCCAAGTTCCTCACGTGTGATTGGTGTACGGAGCCGGGCAGGTAGCAGAGCCGGGTTGGTTAGTGCCTGGGCACGTAGGGCGTGTGCACGAACAGATCCCGGGGGGCTAAGCGCCAGCCGCAGAGTCACGCGTCGGCGCGCTGTACCCTTTTGTTTACGCACGAGACGGGGTTTTACTTCGCGGGCGTGCTCACAGCAGCGCGTCCGCCACTGAGCCGCGTAGAGCGTCGTAAGCATAAAGCAGGCGGCCCCACTAATTGAATTATGCCTACGCGGGCAGCAGCAAAGTCGGGGGTACAGGGGGGTGAGGAATTGGAGGTCAGTAGCCCGAACCCGACAGAGCAGTCGGGGGGTAGTAGCGAGAATGAAACGAAGGAGGCGGGGGGCAGCAGCCCCCGCATATTGGTGTCGGAAGCGGTACGAACCCGCGGCACGTTACCCCACGCAAAAATAAGACACCACCCTCAAAGACCACCTCACCCACACTCCCACCCTGGCTTTCCCCGATTTCACCACTGACTTTATTTTGGACACCGACGCCTGCGGCAGTGGGCTGGGCACGGTGCTGTCGCAGGTGCAGGATGGGACAGAGCGAGTCATCGCATATGCCAGCTGGACCCTGAGCGGGGCCGAGCTGAACTATTGTGTGACCCGTCAAGAACTGTATGCCGTGATCTTCGCATGTAAACAGTTCCGGCCGTACTTGTATGGCAGAAAATGTCGGGTACACACTGACCATTATGCCCTACAGTTCCTCCTTACATTCAAGGAACCGTGGGGGCAGATGGCCCGATGGCTGGCGCAGCTGCAGGAGTACAACCTGCAAATCGAGTACCGTGCTGGGCATATGCACACCAACACAGACGCCTTGTCGAGGCGACCCGCGGTGTGCGCCGAGACAAGGACGAGGGAAGCCTGCCCATGCTTCGCGGGGGGATGCTGCTGGCAAGCAGCGGGCCCCAGAGGGCGCGCCAAAACTAAAACCCCCCTCGCGGGAGAGAGTGCAGTATGTGCAACAGAGACCCCGGCAGGAGGAACCAGGGACCCGGAGGACCGCCCGGGAGGCACGGGGCCCACACCCCGGGGCCTGACGGATCGCTCAACCCCACCCGATCGGATCCAGGAGGACGTCGGCTGCGCCTTCCCGGGCCTGGACGACAAGCAGCTGAGACGGACCCAGCTGCGGAATCCAGATCTGGCGGCGGTGGAAGCGGCCCTACGGGAGAAGAGGGACGCCCTACCAGGACCCTGGAGTGGTTTGTATGCCCGGTTGTGCGTGCTAACCGAAGCCGGCCAGCCTGGGTGCATCTGTGTTCCCGCCCAGGTGCGACCCCAGCTGCTAAGACTGGTGCACGACCACCCGCTCGGGGGCCATGATGAGGAACGGTGCACTCGGGAGACCCTGCGTCGCCAGTATCTCTGGCCCAAGTTAGCACCAGATGTGGCCGCCTGGGTGCAGGGCTGCCGCGCGTGTCAGCAATGCGGGCCGAAACCAGCGCGATACCAGGTACCCCTGAGGCCGTTCCGCGTCAGTCGGACGAATCAGCTGGTTGGGATCGATCTGCAAGGGCCATTCTCGTTACAACAGACGGTGATGTGGGCTGGCAGCACCTGACGACGGCACGTGGGGCAAAACGTTGGACACCGCATTTGACAGAATTGGGTGACATTGCTCATTACTGTGCCAAGGTGTGATTCGAAGCGGTCTAAATACGGGGCTCACAAGTGGCTGCTTGTAAAAGCCAAAGAGCGGAATAAAACCCATTGCATTTAGAGGATATTGTCCCTTGTAATGCTTTGAATGTTGAACTGTGTCCATGTATATACAGAACAGAACAAACATACTTGTGATTAAAAAGTACATTAATTTGATCAAAACTTATTTCAGTAAATTAAAAATTGTAAAATCAAGTCTTCATTTGACACGAACGTAACTTGAGGCATAATGCACAGGCTGGTCTGGGTCTTTCTCCTAGAAATGCACTTCAGGTTGTCCATTAGTTCTGCAATATATAAACCCCATGGTAAAAGGTCTCGAGACCTCCCACGAGGTACAAATCAGACCGCGCGGCGTTGCAGCGGCGGTTTCTAATACGAACTACTAAAATGTTACTCGGGCAATTCACGTTGAAAGAATGATTATAGTTTTAAGTTATGTCAACACAACAACGGTTATAGTAAAGTCTTTTTTATTCGAAAAATCATTCTCATGTCCAGCTGCCTGGTGGGGTGGCGCCCTACCGCCCCCTAGTGGACTAAGTCAGACCACCCACACACTTCTAGATTTAAAGCTTTCGTGACTGCTAGGATCCATACTCTTTGGTTCTATTGGGTAAAGTCACGTAGGTGAAAATAAAATAACAAAAAATCACGACGTTTCGGCCACAACACAAGCGGCCTTCATCAGGTGAAGGGATGAGACTGTCTGGAGGACAGCGCTGGAGTGAGAGAAGCCACGCTTAGATCACGACCTTTAAGCTGTGTGAGAAGAAAAACACAAAGCGCCTTGACAAAAGAATTAGCATTTAATTTAGCATTGAAATGGCTCATTGAAATAGCTAAGTTAAAGTATACACATCCGCAGAGGTACCCCTTGACAAAGGAATTAGCATAGAATTTAGCATTGAAATAGCTGAGTGATTAGCTTGTAACTGGTCACAGAAATAGCTTTGTTAAAGTCAGAGCATATACATTCAGCGAGGCACCTAGTACTCATCAAACAGGAGAATTTAGCGAAACACAACCACGCTCAGACAGCGGACCTTTAAACTGTGTGCGAGCAAACAAGGTGTTCTGACAAAGAAATTAGCTTAAAAATTAGCATTTGATTGGTGGATTTTAGGAAAGAGGTGGTGTACGTGCCGGTGGACTTGCTGTTTGGCGCGGGGGGGAAGGGGGGGAGGGGGAGTTTACCTATTGATGGTGTGAAAAGGGAATTTTCACACCATCAATAGGTAAACTCCCCCCCCCCCTGCGCCAAACGGCAAGTCCACCGGCACGTACACCACCTCTTTCCTAAAATCCGCCAATCAAATGCTAATTTTTATGCTAATTTCTTTGTCAGAACACCCTGTTTGCTCGCACACAGTTTAAAGGTCCGCTGTCTGAGCGTGGTTGTGTTTCGTTAAATTCTCCTCTTTGATGAGTACTAGGTGCCTCGGTGAATGTATATGCTCTGACTTTAACATAGCTATTTCTGTGACCAGTTACAAGCTAATCACTCAGCAATTTCAATGCTAAATTCTATGCTAATTCCTTTGTCAAGGGGTACCTCTGCGGATGTGTATACTTTAACTTAGCTATTTCAATGAGCCATTTCAATGCTAAATTAAATGCTAATTCTTTTGTCAAGGCGCTTTGTGTTTTTCTTCTCACACAGCTTAAAGGTCGTGATCTAAGCGTGGCTTCTCTCACTCCAGCGCTGTCCTCCAGACAGCCTCGTCCCTTCACCTGATGAAGGCCGCTTATGTTGTGGCCGAAACGTCGTGATTTTTTGTTATTTTATTTTCACCTACGTGACTTTACCCAATAGAACCAAAGAGTATGCATCCACACACTCACACAAAGACCCATGGACTCACACAGAGACCCACAGACTCACTCACACAGAGACCCACAGACTCACACATAGACCCACAGACTCACACAGAGACGCACAGAGACCCACAGACTCACACAGAGACCCGGAGACTCACACAGAGACCCACACACTCACACAGAGACCCATGGACTCAAACAGAGTCCCACAGACTCACTCACACAGAGACCCATAGACTCACACATAGACCCACAGACTCACACCGAGACCCACAGACTCACACAGAGACCCGGAGACTCACACGAACCCACAGACTCACACAGAGACCCACAGACTCACACAGAGACCCGGAGACTCACACAGAGACCCACAGACTCACACAGACTCACACAGACACCCACAGACTCACACATGGATCCACAGACTCACACAGAGACTCTCACAGAGACGCACAGACTCACAAATAGACCCACACACTCACACAGAGACCCACTGACTCACATAGAGACCCACAGACTCCCACAGAGACCCACAGCCTCAAACATGAATCTACAGACTCACACAGAGACCCACAGACGCACACAGAGACCCACACACTCACATAGAGACTCACACGAACCCACAGACTCACACAGAGACCCACAGACTCACAAGAACCCGCAGACTCACACAGAGACCCACAGACTCACACAGAGACCCACAGCCTCACACAGAGACCCACAGACTCACACAAAGACCCACAGACTCACACAGAGACCCACAGACTCACACAGAGACCCACACTCACACAGACTCACACAGACACCCACAGACTCACAAGAACCCACAGACTCACACAGAGACCCACACACTCACACAGAGACTCACACGAACCCACAGACTCACACAGAGACCCACAGACTCACAAGAACCCGCAGACTCACACAGAGACCCACAGACTCACACAGAGACCCACAGCCTCACACAGAGACCCACAGACTCACACAAAGACCCACAGACTCACACAAAGACCCACAGACTCACACAGAGACCCACAGACTCACACAGACACCCACAGACTCAAACATGGATTCACAGACTCACACAGATACTCACACAGAGACCCACAGACTCACACATAGACCCACATACTCACACAGAGACCCACAGACTCATACATGGATCTACAGACTCACACAGAGACCCACAGACTCACAGAGACCCGCAGACTCACACAGAGACCCACAGACTCAGAATAACCCAAAGACTCACACAGAGACCCACAGACTCACACAGAGACCCACAGTCTCACACAGAGACCCACAGACTCACACAGAAACCCACAGACTCACAGAGAGACCCACAGACTCACACAGAGACCCAAAGACTCATACAGAGACCCGGAGACTCACACAAAAACACCACACACTCACACAGAGACCTACAGACTCGTACAGAGACCCACACACAGAGAGACCCACACATTCACACAGAGACCCACAGACTCACACAGAGACCTGCACACTCACACAGAGACTCACACGAACCCACAAACTCACACAGAGACCCACAGACTCACATAGAGATCCACAGACTCACACAGAGACCCACAGACTCACATAGAGATCCACAGACTCACACAGAGACCCACAGACTCACACAGAGACCCACAGACTCACACAGAGACTCACACAGAGACCCGGAGACTCACACAAAAACACCACACACACACAGAGACCTACACACTCGTAAAGAGACCCACACACACATAGACCCACACATTCACACAGAGACCCACAGACTCACACAGAAACCCACAGACGCACACAGAGACCCACAGACTCACACAGAGACTCACACAGAGACCCGGAGACTCACACAAAAACACCACACACACACAGAGACCTACACACTCGTACAGAGACCCACACACACAGAGACCCACACATTCACACAGAGACCCACAGACTCACACAGAGACCCACAGACGCACACAGAGACCCACAGACTCACACAGAGACTCACACAGAGACCCGGAGACTCACACAAAAACACCACACACACACAGAGACCCACACATTCACACAGACACCCACAGACTCACACAGAGACCCACAGACGCACACAGAGACCCACAGACTCACACAGAGACCCACAGACTCACATAGAGACCCGCACACTCACACAGAGACTTACACGAACCCACAGACTCACAGAGAGACCCAAAGACTCAAACAGAGACCCACAGACTCACACAGAGACCCACAGACTCACATAGAGACCCGCACACTCACACAGAGACTTACACGAACCCACAGACTCACAGAGAGACCCAAAGACTCACACAGAGACCCACAGACTCACACAGAGACCCACAGTCTCACACAGAGACCCACAGACTCACACAGAAACCCACAGACTCACAGAGAGCCCCACAGACTCACACAGAGACCCAAAGACTCATACAGAGACCCGGAGACTCACACAAAAACACCACACACTCACACAGAGACCTACAGACTCGTACAGAGACCCACACACAGAGAGACCCACACATTCACACAGAGACCCACAGACTCACACAGAGACCTGCACACTCACACAGAGACTCACACGAACCCACAAACTCACACAGAGACCCACAGACTCACATAGAGATCCACAGACTCACACAGAGACCCACAGACTCACATAGAGATCCACAGACTCACACAGAGACCCACAGACTCACACAGAGACCCACAGACTCACACAGAGACTCACACAGAGACCCGGAGACTCACACAAAAACACCACACACACAGAGACCTACACACTCGTAAAGAGACCCACACACACATAGACCCACACATTCACACAGAGACCCACAGACTCACACAGAAACCCACAGACGCACACAGAGACCCACAGACTCACACAGAGACTCACACAGAGACCCGGAGACTCACACAAAAACACCACACACACACAGAGACCTACACACTCGTACAGAGACCCACACACACAGAGACCCACACATTCACACAGAGACCCACAGACTCACACAGAGACCCACAGACGCACACAGAGACCCACAGACTCACACAGAGACTCACACAGAGACCCGGAGACTCACACAAAAACACCACACACACACAGAGACCCACACATTCACACAGACACCCACAGACTCACACAGAGACCCACAGACGCACACAGAGACCCACAGACTCACACAGAGACCCACAGACTCACATAGAGACCCGCACACTCACACAGAGACTTACACGAACCCACAGACTCACAGAGAGACCCAAAGACTCAAACAGAGACCCACAGACTCACACAGAGACCCACAGACTCACATAGAGACCCGCACACTCACACAGAGACTTACACGAACCCACAGACTCACAGAGAGACCCAAAGACTCACACAGAGACCCACAGACTCACACAGAGACCCACAGACTCACACAGAGACCTGCACACTCACACAGAGACTCACACGAACCCACAAACTCACACAGAGACCCACAGACTCACACAGAGATCCACAGACTCACACAGAGACCCACAGACTCACACAGAGACTCACACAGAGACCCGGAGACTCACACAGAGACCCGGAGACTCACACAAAAACACCACACACTCACACAGAGACCTACAGACTCGTACAGAGACCCACACACAAAGAGACCCACACATTCACACAGAGACCCACAGACTCACACAGAGTCCCACAGACTCACACAGAGACCCACCGACTCACACAAGGATCCACAGGCTCACACAAAGACTCACAGAGACCCACAGACTGACACATAGACCCACACACTCACACAGAGACCCACAGACTCACACGGCCTTGGTACACGTGTATATATAGGCTATAGTGTATACTATAGTGTACACAGTATGTATATATACTATTATTCTATAGTGTATACTATAGTGTAAACACTGTATACTGTATAGGCTGTAGTGGATCAGGACACGTGGACTGAGCCCTCTGCTCCGCCCCCTTTCCTCTTGTCCTCCCCCGAGCTCCGCCCCCGGCCACGCCTCCCGCGTCACGTGTCCCCGGGCCCTGACATTCGGGCCTCCTGAACTCGCCTGGGCCGTCACGTGCAGGCAGGGCGCTCTTCCGTCAACTCCCTGCAGAGGAGGCCTCGGCGAGGTGAGGTAATTTACTCCTTGTTTTTACCGGGGTAAAGGGTTAAAGGTTTCGACGTGCCGAGGGGTTAGTCAAAAGGTAAAGGTAGGCTCGTTGTTTTTGTTCACTTGCCTTGCCGAGGCCTAGTGTCGAGGTCCGTGCCCTCACATCGTACAAACACTCCGTAGCGATGCTACTCACGTCCCTACGTACAGCCTACAGGATTCTGTTAGGTTTGCATTGCGTTCATTATTATTGTGCAGCGTTTGCATAGAGTGTGAACGCCACAAGTAACCGGGGCTCACCTTCACCACACTCACGGCCTTCTCTGTCTGCTTCTCCTCTCAGCCCTCTCAACCCTTGCCACAGGGCCGATTGCGGTTCAAGCCCCTTTGATTGTGTCCCCAACTCCAACGTGAAGACAATCTGCAATATAAACCATGACATTGTCATATGTAACGTGGCATTCCTTCCTAAATTACAAGCAATGTAAGTGTGGGAATGTCAACGTAGCCTTTGACCAACTCACTCACCATGCACGCAGTCTTTTCCGATTTTGTAAGCTAAGCAGGGTTTCTCTGAAGTGCTTTGGATGGTTGACCACCACCTTCACCACAACCCCCGCTGACCAGCGTGGTGAAGTATGGTGAAATATCGCTCTCGACCCGACGCACAAGACGTGCGGAGGACCTCATCCAGCAGTGGAATTAAACCGGACTGTACATGTATGATGCGAGAGTGCCTATACTTGTACACGCGTGTACGTACGTGTATAGGGAGTGTGCCCAGATGTGATCACCTCTTTTCGCGACCCTGAGCCAGTGGTGGAAATTCCACATTCCCGTGGGGGTCATTACATAGGACAATCAGTCACGGACGCCAGTGCAAATAATAAGATTGTGCAATTGTCTATGATTATGACGCTCACAGAAGGAACGCTATCGAGATGTAATTGTATAGCAACAGCTCTTTTAATGCATTGTTGACAACGACCCAGTATACTATAATACAGCGTGGAGTAGAGCGGTGGCACAGTGGGTAGCGCGCAGCGCTCCGAACCTGGCAACCTGGATTCGATCCCCAGACGCATCTGACATCCGTAACGAGTGACATGCGGACCAGTCGTGAGCCCCTCGCTGTCGCTGACCCACACTGATTAATTATTCCACTCATCAGATGGCCCTTCGAGTGACACAGCATGCTGGGGGGGGGGGGGGGGGCGCTTTCGTCCATCATTGGGTTGAAACGAGAGCTGTAAATTATTATATAGTCAGCACATATCACGTACAATGTTATTGTTGTTGTGTTCATCTGTGTAAGATGAGATATACAAATAACAAAATAACAACTCCACAAGTTTGTCATAATAACACCGTGGACCTTAAAAACGGACAAAACATCTAACAGGCGATGTTTCAGGCAACAGTCGTCTTTCATAGCACAATATAGCCGCCTCATGAATTACCTTGTAACTTGACTACACGGCAAAAAACAATACTCAATTCGCCTTTTTAAAATATAAATCGGTCCATTTAAAAACATTTGGTTCGGGACAAGAGTGTAACGTTTCTCTTTAATGAATCTTCACTTTGCAGGTGGGTGTCGGCGTGGGAAACAAAACGCGAGAACGAGATGGACGGCAGCTGCCACCACAATGAGACGATCACCTTCTTCTACACCAACATCAAAAGGCCGCTGTATGACGAGTGGTCTGGCACCAGCATGCTGGTCATGGTGCTCGGCATCACCATGTGCCTCTTCATCATGCTGGCCAACGTCCTCGTCATGCTCGCCGTATACATCAACAAGAAACGCCACCACCCCATCTACTTCCTCATGGCCAACCTGGCCGTGGCGGATTTCTTTGCGGGAGCGGCGTACGTCTACCTGATGTTCAACACGGGACCCAACACTCACAAGCTGTCGCTGCCGACCTGGATGCTACGCGAGGGGCTGATCAACACGAGCCTCACGGCCTCCGTTGCCAGCCTCCTGGCCATAGCCATAGAGCGGCACATCACGGTGTTCCGGATGCAGATGCATTCGCGGATGAGCGAGCGGCGCGTTGCGGTCGTCATTGCGATCATCTGGCTCGTGTCCATCATCACCGGTGCCATTCCCAGCATGGGCTGGAACTGCATCTGCAACATCAGCACGTGCTCCACCATGGCGCCCCTGTACAGCACCAGCTACGTCATCTTCTGGGCCGGCTCCAATCTCTCCACATTCCTGATCATGGTGGGACTCTACGGTCACATCTTCGTGCACGTGTGGAGGAACACAATACCCGTGCCGCCGAATACCTCCAGGTCCACCCAGAGGAAAAAGGCCACCATGAGCTTGCTCATAACGGTCACCATCATGTTGGGTAAGTGTTGTGGGTCTGGGCAGCAGGTGCTCATATTCGACAACACGATTCACATTCGTCTTCGAGCGTGTGTGTGTGTACAGCCCCTTGTGTCGATCCGGTGCATGTGTAGGGAGTCATTTTGTAGTGTGGGTTGTGTAAAGGTGGGGTAAATAGACGTGGGAGCATAGAAAGTGTAGTACAACAATGGAGATTGTTGCACTGGCCACCATGTAGCCTCCGGGGCAGGCTACATCAATCTGACGTGCGTGACAGTCGCCTAACCAAGCACCGTCTTGGCTCAACACTCTGCTCAGCTTCTGATCGGATTTTGTGAATGTTCTCTGGGTGATTTTGGTTGTGGGCAACATTCATGGCTCATATCGCATGCCGAACAGCTTTAGGGGAAACAGTGGCCCAGTGGTTAGCGTACTGGCGCTATGAACCCAGCGACTGCTGTTCGATTTCGAACCACGGCTAACGGTGGCGAGTCGTTATCGGCACCAGGTGCGGCACCTCCCCAGTCGTTTCACCGACGAATGCCTGCGAATTATCATTCGTACGACGACTATTCTAGCACAGCGGTTGAAACAATGGGGCAAAGTTTGTTTTTATCTCCCCCCCCCCCCCATCGCCTCTGTCCACCCGGCAGTACGTAGGGGTCTAGCCACAGTTTGTCGATCGGCAGGTCTGGGTGTGGCGAGGTAAAGTGTGGTTCCTCGTCTGGCCAACGGTGGAAAAGCAGGTGGGAAAAGAAGCCTCTAAAGGGCCTCTCCACAGTTCTCCTCTAGTGGAGGGGCCCTCCTTGCAGCAGTCGTGGAGCAAGCCATTGCAGGGTTGCGCCTTGACCTTCCACGGTTTTCAGGGAACAACGCTGATCTTGTTTCATACGTTGCTATCAAAATGCCTGACTCGTGTGTCTCGTGCCGTCGCCTCTCAGGAGCCTTCATCGTGTGCTGGACGCCAGGCCTGGTGATTCTGCTGCTGGATTCGTTCTGCTCGGACTGCAATGTCCTGGGCTTTGATAAGTACTTCTTGCTCATAGCGGAGCTCAACTCCGCCATGAACCCCATCATCTACTTGATTCGGGACGAAGAGATGGTCGCCACTTTGCAGCGAATCCTGTGCTGCCAAAAGGCAGAAGCCATCATCGCCAATGGCTCCGATAACGTATCCAATAAATCAACGTCCACGGCGAATCACAACCTGGTCACGCCTATCAGTCACGTGACCACCACAAGTGCGATGAAGATGAATCAGTTTGTCGTCTAATATCTAATTGGGCTAACAATGCATGGTTTTCCTACCTGATGATGATGATTGCTTGTGTTGCAATCGAAATGTCGTGATTTATTTTATTTTATTACCTACGTGACTTTACCAAAAGAACCAAAGAGTATGTTTCTCTTTGCGATAAAATATCATTGAACCTGGGTACAATGTATGTGTGTGTGTGCACCCTTGTGGAGATAATGCATACTAGAATTTAAATACAAACCTAGTGGCATTTGGTACGCTTCGTACCAAGACAGTTATATATCCATACGGTTTTATTTTCTGGGTGAGATCACTTCAATATAAGTGTCGTTAAACCCGCCAACCAATTGGTATGGTGTCACATAAATAGAACGTGGCCAATTCCTTACTAGTACAGCACACCGGTGCGTTTGAGGGTAAATAGAACGTGGCCAATTCTTTACTAGTACAGCACACCAATGTGTTTGAGGGTAAATAGATGTGGCCAATTATTTACTAGCACAGCACACCGATTTGTTTGAGGGTAAAGAGACGTGGCCAATTCTTTCCTAGTGTAGAGGAGTAGTGGAAGACGTCATGTCACTCAGGGGGGTGAAAAGGGATGATGTCAGAAGTTACGGGGGATATATAAGGGGGAACCCGTGACGTAGAGGGGGTCGTCGCGAAGGGCCAGGAACGGAGAGAGTTGGGGGGTCGGGATCCAGGGTAGGGGGAATCAGCGCCAGGCGAGTGTGATACTTCACCCGGCCGACCGAGTTGGGTGATCCCTCGGTCGGTGCTGGGGGGGGAGATCACGTATAGCCTGGGTGGAGCTAGGGACCTCCCAGTACCCTTTCCCCTGGGGAGATATTAGGGTTGTCACCTGTTGGGCGTAAACCTTTAATAAGTTACCGGCAGTAGCCCTTAATAAACCTTGGCATCAGCCACTACTAAAGAACCGTGTCCATGTCGTCAGTTGCACCTCAACATCTGGTGCCAGAAGTGGTTTTGTTACGCGCCGCAATGCCTAGATCCGGCGCGAAACGAAAGACTACGCCTAGGGTGCACCAGGGCGACAAGGATGTCGGCGAGCTGGCGAAGATCCCGGAGACCGGGGGCCCGGTGATGTTCCCCGTGGAGATGGTCCAGTCGGGGCCAGAAGAGGCGGCGGTCGGGGGAGCTGCCGCGCCGCCGTCGGACGAGTGGTGCGCCATCGCGGCCAGGCTGGAGACGCTGCAGCTCACGATGGCGCAGCTCGCCGTCGCTTTGGCAGAGGTGGGGGACCCCATACACTCGGCGGGCGGTGATTTTCGCCAAAACCGCGGGATCGCCGACATCGCGAATCCCGCCAAAACCATAATTCCCGCCAACGCGCCGCCAGGTGCGCCGCAGCAATCGGGCGCCATTTTTTATGCGTCGCCGGATCCAGCCGCCAGTGTCGCTGCAATGCAGGAACCGGCCGCCATTGTTGGCGCGACGCCGGAACCGGCTTAGCATCATACTATCGTCGGTTTCGTTCGCGATTTTGCGACTTGCGAAGCCACTGCACACACTTTCGGCCAAAGGTACAAAATTTCGCTGGGGGATGGAGGAGGAAAACGCCTTTATGGCGCTTCGCACGGCCCTGGCGGATGCGCCGCCCTTGGGGTATCCCGATTTCTCTAAACCTTTCTTGACACCGACGCCAGTAACACGGGCATTGGAGCCGTCTTGGCCCAGGTGATCGATGGGGTGGAACAGGTGGTGGCCTATTGTCTCCCAGTGAGCAGCGGTACTGCGTCACCAGGAGGGAGCTGCTGGCTTTTGTTTTTTTTGTCCAGCTGTACCGGCCGTATTTGTATGGTCGCCGGTTCACCGTCCGGACTGACCATGCAGCCCTGCAGTATTCCCTGTGAATTGACCAGCCCTCGGGTCAGCTGTCCCACTGGCTCGAGGCGCTCCAGGAGTACCCCTTCGATGTCATCCATAGGAAGGGGACTCGGCATGGGAATGCAGACGGCCTTTCCAGGCTGCCCCCGGACAGCGGGTGCGCTTGTGCCCTGGGTTCCAGCCGCTGTAAGGCCCCAGTGAACACTGCGGCCCAGTTGGTCGCATCGGCCGAAGCGGCACCCCCTCCGGGTGTGGCATTGCATTGCCTGTTGATTTTGGCCTGGGACTCCCCCGGGAGGTATGCTCCAAGTTGCAGATGGAGGATTCCTCTCTGCTGAGGCTGCGACGCCGGGTTGGGTCAAAGGCCCGTAGCTCGGCTCCGTCGGTGGCCCCGGTGATCGTCGTACATGACGGCCTCTTCATGCGTTGGGATGCCCAGTTGGAACGCTATTGTGTGGTGGTGCCCATTGGCTTACGAGGAAAATTGACCCTGGTCATTCATGAGAAACTTATGCACTTCGGCTACCATAAGACCTTGTTGACCCTTAAACGGGATTACTATTGGCTGGGTGTGGAGGATAATGTGGCTCTGATTTTGAAAGGTTGCCACGACTGTGCGCGGAGGAAGGCCCCTGTTGGTCAGGATCGGGCGCCGCTGCAGTCCATCCGGGTTTCTCATGTCAATGAGCTCGTGGCACTCGACATTCTGGGGCCATTCCCTGCATCCCAACGGGGCCATAGGTACCTCTTGGTGGGCGTGGAATATCTCACACGTTGGCCTATGGCGTGGCCTCTGGTGGACCAATCGGCCTCGTCCATCACTGAGGCGTTTGTTCAGGGGTACGTCCTTGACAAAGGGCGCCAGAACAGCTCTTGACGGATCAGGGGCAGAATTTTTCTTCCCGTTTGCTCAAGGAGGTCTGTAACCTCCTTGGGACGAAGGTCCGCACCTCGCCCTACCACCCCCAGTCCGACGGGATGGTAGAGCGATTAAACCGCACACTCACGTCCATGCTGTGTCATCATGTGAGCACGTCCCAATCGGACTGGGACCTGTTCATCCCGGGGGTGCTGGCTGCGTACAGGTTAGCTCCTCATGCCTCGACGGGGTTCTCACCATTTTGCCTCATGTATGGGAGAGAACCCGAACCCCTGATGCACGTCCAACTGGACCTCGGGCCTGCCAAAAAGGGTTTGCCTGTTCCCATCCAGATGAGGATCGCGCTCGATCAGCTGCGCGAGGCGCAGTAGGCGGCGTTAGATAATTCGGCCAGCCGACAGGCGGCCTCCGAGCGTCTGCCCAAACACCAGGCTGTCGGCCGCCCGTGGGAAAAGGGCCAGTTGGCGTGGCTGCACTGCCCCCAAGTGCCGGTGGGTACGTCTCCTAAATTACATCGCCCATGGCAGGGCCCTGTCGAGGTCGCGGAGGTCCGCCGTTCGCAATGTGTCCGTATCCGGTGGGGCCGTCGTCACTGGACTGTGCACCCGTCGCGGCTCAAGCGGGTGATGCCACCGGGGCTCCCTGATTCATCCCCATTTTTGGAGCGGTCGGCGATTGCTGTGTCCGACGAGCCGGGCCGCGGGGGTTGTGGAAATGCGAGCGATGTCCTGCCCTTGTGTATGCCCGCAGAGCCACCGACAGTGACGCCGCCAACAGCGGGCCGTCCGGGGGGTGTCCCGGCGGCGACCCGGCCTCCAGGCCACCGCCCGGTCCGGACACCGACGCCACAGGGAGCAGTGGGCTGCCGTTAGAGGCGCCAGCTGAGCCCCTGCCAGTGGTGCCGCCGGCGATGCCTCAGCTCGGCTACGTGCCGGCTGGCTCGGCTTTGGCCGGCGCACCGTCGCCTCAGGCGGCCGACAACACACGGGGGAGCGGGCCGGCGGCGGGCACGCACTCAAGGGGCGTGCGCATACACTGACGGCCCGCGAAGTCGTCTACTTTGATCCCCTGCCATGTCGCCACTTACGTTGCCAGGTGGTGACTGTCCAGACTTTTCTGATCCCGTGCTGCCCTAGTGTTGTGTTCTACTAGCAGCCGGGGTTGTCTCTATACGCATGCGTCCTTGGGGTTCGCATAATTGTTGCAGACGGGTCGGCTGGGTTTTTTTCACGGGGGGGGGGGGGTAATGTAGAGGAGTAGTGGAGGACGTCATGTCACGCAGGAGGGTGAAAAGGGATGACGTCAGACGTTACGGGGGATATATAAGGGGGAACCCGTGACGTAGAGGGGGTCGTCGTGAAGGGCCAGGAACGGAGAGAGTTGGGGGGTCGGGATCCAGGGTAGGGGGAATCAGCGCCAGGCGAGTGTGATACTTCACTCGGCCGACCGAGTTGGGTGATCCCTCGGTCGGTGCTGGGGGGGGGGGAGATCACGTATAGCCTGTGTGGAGCTGGGGACCTCCCAGTACCTTTTCCCCTGGGGAGATATTAGGGTTGTCACCTGTTGGGCGTAAGCCTTTAATAAGTTACCGGCAGTAGCCCTTAATAAACCTTGGCATCAGCCCCTACTAAAAAACCGTGTCCGTGTCGTCAGTTGCACCTCAAAACTAGTACAGCACACCGGTGTGTTTGAGGGTAAATAGAACGTAGCCAATTCTTTACTAGTACAGCACACCGGTGCGTTTGAGGGTAAATAGAACGTGGCCAATTCTTTACTAGTACAGCACACCAGTGTGTTTGAGGGTAATTAGAACGTGGCCAATTCTTTAATAGTACAGCACACCGGTGTGTTTGAGGGTAAATCCACAACATTTACTATTTGAGGATGCTGTTTCACCAGTAATTACAGCCGGCATCGTCAGGCGACAGCCAGATTTGGCTCCCCAACACACAACCGGTGTCGTGCTGCACTTGTAACGAATTGGCACGTCTTGTTCACGTGACAAACCTTCCTCATTGGCTGTCGGGTGGTGGCGGGTTTAACGACATATTTAAGTGATCTAACCCCCCCAAAAAACCCCCTCATGGATAAAATTGGTCGCAAAAGCTTCCTACTACTACCACGTGTTCAAGTGTTTATACATTTCGTATATTTTGATGGTAAAGTTTTTTTGACGTCTGTTGCAGTCATGCAAAACCGAACATTAAAACGTTAATAACGGATATGAATACCGAGTCTGTGGTTTCTGATAGTCTCCCTTGACGGAACGTGCATATATCGCGACAATCGTACCTAATAGCGAGAACTGGTATCGTACCATGCACAATGACACCATGACAACACTCATCACAACCCAGCTGGTATAGCAGGTTATTGTTGCAGCTTGTTATGCTAAGTGCCTCTTGTAAAGCTGCCCTCTTGCCTTTCTTGAAGCAATGTCGGTTGAAAAGAAATTACTGGAAGCCTTAGAGCAGGGGTGGGGAACCTTTTTTCTGCCAAGGGCCATTTGGATATTTATATAACATTATTCGCGGGCCATACAAAATCATCCACTTAAAAATGTGCCCGTTATATTTGGTCAAACATTTTATTAACTTGCCCATAATGCGATGGCTGGAACTGCTTCTCTTTGGTGTTAGCTGGTATTGATGTTGCTGCTACTCGCAACTGCTTTTCCAGGTTTGCTCCTAGATGTATTTAATTTCGAGTCCAGCCTGCGGTTGCTTTGGCAGGGCCAGACCCAAATAATTTCGCGGGCCTCATACGGCCCACGGGCCGAACGTTCCCCACCCCTGCCTTAGAGACTCAAACATAAACCCGGGTCCCACACACACATAACGGAGATCAATCTTGCAATTGAAATGCTCTCGAAAATCACGCGACTTCGTCATAGTCACCACCTGCGACTGCTTTGTCCACATCCGAGCGATTAGTTGGCCCAGTAAGGAAACTCAACCTCGTGCTGTGTTCGGGAATGTGACGATACATTACCGAGCAGATCGAGGCCTTAAGATGAAAGTTCATCCCGAACTGTAAGCAACCAATAAGCATATAGGCCTCAATTGTGGCAGCCAAACATACCGACGATAAATGTCGACTTAAAACTTTGGTGACGATGGCATCGACGACATTGTTGGGTCTCTCGTTAAAATCAAGTGGATAGGTAAAGTCACGAGCAGGTGACGTCACTCTACATGGGGGGGGGGGGGGGGAGACACCTCATCCCTCCTCAGCGTCAACTTACAACCCTCACTACAAAGGCAGAACCCTCATCACGTCACGCGATCTCCGTAATGCTGTTGTTGAGACATCAAAGTAAAAAGATGGTCACGATAAACAAGGGATTATAACCTTGACGTGAAACAGGTCTGTGTCACTGCGGCCTCACAAATTGCACACGAATTGATGCAATTAATAAGACGCCGCGATATGCCTTTCGCTTGTATGTTTCAGATTTACAGCAATACACCTGTCCTTGGACGGGCAAAAGGTGAGTTTAACAATATTAACACTGCAAACTGCCAATAACTATTTAATTATTATTAAACCATTAACAAATAAGTGTACACACAAATATATATCAAACCTCTAACATCAACGTGCTAGCGTCATGATTGCCCCCCCCCCCGCCCCCCCCCCATATAAATATCTCCCCGTCTTAAAAATCCTTAGGGAATACGTCTCACACCATGAATGTTACCTGTGTAGTGACTGAGAATATCGCTGTGTCGTGCCGGGCCTGCGAGGCCACGGCAGATGTTACATTGTTGTTGTGGACACCACGGATACGGGGTGTAGTACCAGCCCTAGTGGGGGCTTGGGCGAGCGCTGGTTAAGCGTGGGGACACCACACATGGCGTGCGGTGCGGGCTCCCGTTGAGGGAGCGAGAGTCAGCCAGGGTTACGATCGGTCGTGATACTCTGGCTGACTTGGGGACACGTGACCGGATGATACTGGAGGGGGGCCACCAGTAGAGGGGGCCAGTGGGTGGTCACATGGTCCGGGAAGAGCTTTCGAGAGCCTTCGGGTAAGGGCGAGAGAGAGGCGGAGGCAGCCCCAGCCCTGCCCAATATAAGGGGGTTCCCCTGAGAGGAGCTCGGGGTTCTTACTGTTGGAGAGGCAGGAGATCCACGTCAAGCTAAAGAAGCCTCCAGCCAAGCGGTATGGGACCCAGCTTGTGGTACGGAACGGGATCGCAAACCCATAGGTGTGGTTCGCCGTAGCGTTGTTAGTCGGGTGGACACCTCGCCTGGGGTATGTTGTGTTAATAGTTTAATAAAAGTGTTGCTCCTAAAGACAACATCTGCCACTCAGTTGAACTCACTATTCATGTTTTAATTGATGTTAAAATATTTACAAAAATTCAAGAGTTACAAGTTCACGAACATCAAATACATTTTATAAAACATAAACGCGTCAGTGATTATTTTATTAACAAGGATGGCTAAAGATTAAATGTTATATATATTCTTAGCTCTTTCGGTAAAGTCACATTGAAGGGAAACAATAAAATAATAAAATATATATAATAAAAATTCTCACGACGTTTCGACCATAACACAAACTGTCGTCATCAGGTGTGAAAAACCAACGGCAAGAAACATTTGAAAGAAGTGCCGGTTCGCATTAATTAATTAATTTTTAAACGGTTTATTTATTTATAAAACACGTCAGCGCCACGTGCAGCGATTTGGCAGTTTATTTAGAAGGACAAGTCCATCTATGTTCTGAAAAGAGGAGGGGGGAGACGAAAAATTAATGTATGCTGTCTGGAAGCCACCGTAAGCGTGAACAATCAATTAAGACCTAACTACTACCACAGAGGCAACTTAGTTACATTGGAGAAACCAAACACCATGTCTCAGACCGCATTCGTGAACACAAAGCAGACCTTAAACATGGTAGGACCAACACCTCGGCCGTGGCAGATCATTGTTATAATTCAGTAGGCTCACATGACATTGACTTTTCCAAGACAGAGGTTCTTTGTAAGCCATCTGGCTACCATGAGAGATTCGTTCATGAGGCTATCCACATATACAAGCACAGAGACAATTTCAACCGAGAAGATGGATTCTGGCTTAGCAATCATTGGAAGGATTTGATAAACCATTTCAGGTCTTAATTGATTGTTCACGCTTACGGTGGCTTCCAGACAGCATACATTAATTTTTCGTCTCCCCCCTCCTCTTTTCAGAACATAGATGGACTAGTCCTTCTAAATAAACTGCCAAATCGCTGTGCGTGGCGTTGACGTTTTTTATAAATACACCATTTAAAAATAAATTAATTAATGCAATTTAACACGTAGGCTTTCGCGACCAATATTATTCATAATAAAGGTTTTTGGGTTAGATCGCGTTATTTATAAATGTGTCGTAACCCTCCACCACCCGACACGGCCAATCAGCAAAAAAAGTGTCACGTTGACAAAAGACAAATAATTCACTATTTTAGCCCACCGGTGTGTTGAAGTGTGAATCCACATTTACAGTTTGAGTACGACGTTTCGCTGGTAAATACATCCAGCATCATCGGGCAATTCGCCAGAATGGTAAAGCCCTCGCTTGCTCCCGGTTTTATATAGAGCAGCAGGGTGACGTCATCACTTAACTCATATCAGGTGAAGTGATTAGAGGCGGGGGGGGGGGGTATTGTAATTATATAATCGATTAGTAATCAGTCATTGGTTATGATTAGTAATGAGTTGTAGATTAGTAATTAGTTGTAATGTTAGTGATTATATGCTATGTTAGTAATCCGTTAATTAGTATGTGTTTCCCCTATAAGGAATTGTAATGTGCATTCATATTCCTAGCTTCCTCGGCAAAGCCACGCCGAAGGGAAACAATAAACATAGATATTCTTTTATTTTATTGCTTCCCCCCCAACGCGACTCCACCGAAAGAGCCAAGAACATGAATCACTGCAGTCACGAAAGCTTTAAATCAAAATGTAATGTGTATTATTTAATAATACGCTTCCAGCCCGCACTAAGCCTGTAGCTGTCAGAGCGATTAAAGTTATTCTTATTCCTCTCAATTTCAATGGATTCTCTAATTAGTCTTTGCCAGTAATAATTAGTTTTACACAACACTGCAACATTGTCAAAATCAATTGAGTGTCCTTGTTGACAAGCATGTTCTGCCACTGCCGACAGTTGTGTTTGAGATAATTTAATATTTCTCTGATGTTCTTTTAGTCTTACGCTGATATTACGTCCCGTCTGTCCAATGTAGCAGCCGCCACATAAACAATTAATCCGATATACACCTTCTGTTGATAATTTAGGTAATGCGTCTTTAGTGCAAGATACTAGTTTTTGAATTTTGTGTACTGTACCAAATCTTACTGTAATGTTTTGCTTTTGCAAAACACGGGCTAATTTGTCAGTTACTCCTGAGATATATAGATTTTTTATTGTTTTAACAATCTGGTCGCTTTCAGCAGTATTGCTTTGCGATCATGATTTGGCATTCAGTGCTCTGTTAATTTGAGCATTACTGTAGCCATTCTGTCGTAGTGCATCTTTAACGTGTTTCATCTCTCTCACTAGACTCTCACCATCTGACACTGTTTTAGCCCGATGTATGAGCGTCTTGATAAGAGAGGATTTCTGAGCTGGATGATGATGTGACTCTGTATTCAGATAGGCATCAGTGTGCGTTTGCTTTCTGTAAATGCTGTGTGTTATTTTACCGTTTAGGCCATGTCCAAGCAAAATATCTAGGAATGGGAGTGTGTTATTCACCTCCATTTCCATGCTGATTGGCCGTGTCGGGTGGTGGAGGGTTACGACACATTTATATATAACGCGATCTAACCCAAAAACCTTTATTATGAAATTAATGCAAACCGACACTTCTTTCAAATGTTTCTTGCCGTTGGTTTTTTTTTCACACCTGATGACGACCGTTTGTGTTATGGTCGAAATGTCGTGAGAATTTTTATTGTTTTATATATATTTTATTTAATTGTTTCCCTTCAACATGACTTTACCG
This sequence comes from Petromyzon marinus, assembly GCF_048934315.1. NCBI lineage: Eukaryota > Metazoa > Chordata > Hyperoartia > Petromyzontiformes > Petromyzontidae > Petromyzon > Petromyzon marinus. Next base: position 230,994 of record NW_027422817.1, read on the forward strand.
AAAGAGCCAAGAATATGAATTACTGCAGTCACGAAAGCTTTAAATCAAGACAACACACACGAGCGGCGAGTGCTCCGATCCTGCTTGCTCCGATTCCGCTTGCTCCGATCCCGCTTGCTCCGATCCCGCTGGCTCCGATCCCACGTGCTCCGATCCCGCGCGCCCCCCTCCCCCCACTCACGTGGCCACGGTCGTCCTCCTTGCCGCCTGGTGGTGGCTTGCGGGAGGCGCGGGGCTCTTCCCTGCACACGCGCCGGGGGGGGGGGGGGGGGGGTGGGCGGGATGCACAGCGGTAATTCGTCGCACGAGGAAGCCCGCGAGGGGCGCCGCTGACGTTCGAGTGACATTCCAGCGACATCGGGACGAGCGGGGAAGCGGGCAGCGGGAGGGGGTGGTGCACTTCCGCGGTGGTTAAAGGTGAGAGGCTCAGCGAGGGGGTGAGGTGGCGGGGAAGGTGACGAGGTGGGCGACTCACGCGGCCGCTTGGAGCCGGCGGCGGTAGAGCAGTGCGGCCGCGAGGGCGAGGCCCACGGCGACGACAGTGGCCCAGCAGGACCTGCCGGCCTGACCGGCCCGGGGGGCCCGGCAGACCAGGCCGGCCGTAAACGCCGCTGACGCCGATGCCACCGTCGGCTTCTCTGTGTGGCACAATGACCACAACAACAACGACCGCAACAACTTTGCCACAACTTTATTCGTCCGACGAAAAAAGTTGTGGCAAAGTTGTGGCCACAGTGCCGGCGAAGAAAGACAACGGAGAGCGCCGATTCTCACCGACGACGGAGAGGTTGACGCTTCCCTCGAAGTTGCCGGTGGGGAAGGTGGCCACGTGGCAGAGGAAGAGGCCCCCGTCGCCGTGCTGCACGTCCAGCAGCTCCAGCGAGAAGTCGCCGCGTGCACTTCCGCGCCCCCCGGCGCGGAAGCGCACACGGCCCATGAGGGGAGAGTTTGGGTATGCCGTGCCGTGTCGTGGATTGAGCACCGCCAAGCTGGCCCTCTTCCGGCCGTCATCACCGACGGTGACCTTCAGCCAGTTCACCTGCGTCAGCGTCACCGCGGCCGCAACCCGCAGGTGGCAGTGAAGCAGCGCCACCTTCTGGCCGATGGCTGCCAAGGCCTGGCCCTCCGTCACGACACCCACGGGAGGGCCTGGGCAGGGAGACCACACAGAGACCCATACACCACTCATAGAGACCCATAGACTACTCATAGAGAGCCATAGACTACTCATAGAGAGCCATAGACTACCCACACAGAGACTCATAGACTACTCATAGAGAGCCATAGACTACTCATAGAGACCCACAGATTACTTACACAGAGAACCACACACGACTCACACAGAGACCCACACACTATTCACACAGAGACCCATAGACTACTCACACAGACACCCATAGGCTACTCATAGATACCCATAGGCTACTAGAGACCCATAGACTACTCATAGAGAGCTATAGACTACCCACACAGAGACCCATAGACTACTCATAGAGACCCACAAATTACTCACACAGAGAACCACACACTACTCACACAGAGACCCACACACTACTGACACAGAGACTCATAGACTACTCACACAGACACCCATAGGCTACTCACACAGAGACCCATAGACTTCTCACACAGAGACCCATAGACTACTCACAAAGAGACCCACAGACTACTCACACGGAGACCCATAGACTACTCACACAGAGACCCATAGACTACTGACAGATACCCACAGACTACTCACAGAGAGACCTACAGACTACAAACACAAAGACCCATAGACTACTCACACACAGACCCATAGACTACTCACAGAGAGACCCACAGAATACTCACACGGAGACCCATAGACTACTCACAGAGACCAATAGACTACTCACACAAAGCTACCCATACGGATGCTTATCTGAAACCGGATTCCCACCAACATCCATCACAGAAGAATTCTCATTAAGACTCTGCACCATAGAGCCCAATGCATATCTGATCAGGAACACATAGGCAGTGAACTCAAGCACGTACACCAAGCTCTTAAAGCTAATGGTTACTCCGACTATACAATCCGCAAAGCTATCACTCAAACCATGAAGAATGACCCTCTCGAGGAGCCTTTCAAAACCATTACTTTACCCTACATTGCGGGGATCACAAAAAAGATCTCCAAATCCTGAATAAACACAAGATCCAGGTCCGTTTCAACACATTACATAAAATCCGTGATCTGGTTCCGTCTGTGAAAGATGTGATTCCGGACATACAGTACCCTGGTGTCTACAAACTAAGTTGCCTCTGTGGTAGAAGTTACATTGGAGAAACTAAACGACATGTCTCGGACCGCATTCGTGAACACAAAGCAGACCTTAAACACGGTAGGACCAACACCTCGGCCGTGGCAGATCACTGTTATAATTCAGTAGGCTCACATGACATTGACTTCTCCAAGACAGAGGTTCTTTGCAAGCCATCGGGCTACCACGAGAGATTCGTGCATGAGGCTATCCACATATACAAACACAGAGACAATTTCAACCGAGAAGATGGATTCTGGCTTAGCAATCATTGGAAGGATTTGATAAACCATTTTGGGTCTTAATTGATTGTTCACGCTTACGGTGGCTTTCAGACAGCATACATTAATTTTTCGTCTCCCCCCTGCTCTTTTCCGAACATAGATGGACTCGTCCTTATAAACAAACTGACAAATCTCTGTCCGTGGTGCTAACGTTTAAAAATAAATACAAACCGCCACTTCTTTCGAATGTTTCTTGCCGTTGGTTTTCACACCTGATGATGACTGTTTGTGTTACAGTCGAAACGTCGTGATAATTTCATTGTTTTATATATTTTATTATTTTATTGTTTCCCTTCAACGTGACTTTACCGAAAGAACCAAGAATATGAATTATTGCAGTCACGAAAGCTTTAAATCAAAATTTAACCACCTCTACGGGGAGGGTTTCCACATAACTTTAAGATCCTTCAACAAACTCCGGGATAAGAAGGCTCAGCTGATCGAGTCTCTCACCTTTCTGAAGAGATGTCGCGACTCTGGGGTAATACCAATCGCATTTACACTGACCTCTGCTGATGTAACTTCTTCTAATGCGAAACGAATTCTTTTCAAAACTAGCTTAGCTCTTATCTCAGAGAAAATCTGACTTATACGCACCGAACTAGATCAGTTAGACAAGACACTCTACAAATCACACTTATCATTGACGGCAACAATGTCCACATCAGATTGGGAACATGTAGACAATATGACTGCCTCTTCAGCTGCTACTATGTCAACCAAATGTAAGGACAACCTGATTTCCAAATTTAACCTCCTCTCCAACAAAAGACCGGACCCACACACCAAAAAGTTAGACGTTAACAAAGTCGTAATTAATCGTAGTAACAGTTCTATTTCCGATGGTCTGAAATCCGTTTTAGCTAAAGGTCTAAACTTTGCAGTCACCCCTAAACACATACCAGTTACTGATATCATTGCCCAAGTAGACGTTGTTCTCAAGGGCCTGGGTCACATCGCTGCAGACGTAGCAAGATCTGAAATCGCTGCAACCCTCAAAAACGCTAAGATGCCAGCTAGCAACCTCAGCAAAGATGAGCGTTTTGAATTATACAAATTAAAAAAGAGGGATGACATTGTAATCCTCTCAGCTGACAAGGGCAATGCTACTGTCATCATGGATAAAATAGAATATAACAACAAAATGAAAGAATTACTCGACGATGGCAGCTATACAAAAATAAAAAGAGATCCCACCAACAGCCTCGTCACACAAACCAACAAAATTATTTCTGATTCAACCGCATTAATTGATCAATCTAAACAGTTTTTGTTGAAACCTTCTGCTGCCAGGCCACCAAGATTATACGGCTTACCAAAAATGCATAAAGTAGATACACCCCTCCGTCCCATCATCTCTATCAACTCCCCCACCTACAAACTGGCTCGTTTTCTGTCTGAAATCCTGCGTCCTTTCACTGGAAAAACCACCTCTGCGGTACAAAATTCTACTCACTGGTATCGACAATCAAGGGTATTTCCCTGTCCCCAGACGACCTGCTTGTCAGTTTTGATGTAGTTTCCTTATTCACCAAAGTTCCTGTACCTAACACCATCGCAATCATTGAAGACTTGGTTCATCAAGGACTAAACATTGAGGTACCCCCCCTGGTGAGACACTGCTTAACCAATACATACTTCACTTGGAATGGAACTTTCTACAAACTGAGGGAACCCCAATGGGCTCCCCCCTATCTCCAGTTATAGCCAACATTTTCAAGGAGAAATTTGAGACTGACGACATCCAGACTGCCACTCTCGGCCCAACCTTATGGAAGAGGTACGTGGATGACACTTTTGTCATCTGGCCACATGGCCGGCCTGCTCTAGACCAATCCTTCGACCACATCAATTCCATATACCCAGCCATCAGATTTACCATGGAAGTCGAAAAAGATGGCAAGCTACCTTTTTTGGATGTCTTAATAAAAAAGAGACCTGATGGTTCAATGAGCCACTCTGTCTATAGGAAAGCTACCTATACGGATGCATATCTGAAACCGGATTCCCACCACCATCCATCACAGAAGAATTATCTCATCAAGACTCTGCACCATAGAGCCCAATGCATATCCGACCAGGAACACATAGGCAGTGAACTCAAGCACGTACACCAAGCTCTTAAGGCTAATGGTTACTCCGACTATACAATCCGCAAAGCTATCACTCAAACCATGAAGAATGACCCTCTTGAGGAGCCTTTCAAAACCATTACTTTACCCTACATTGCGGGGATCACAAAAAAGATCTCCAAATCTTGAATAAACACAAGATCCAGGTCAGTTTCAACACATTACATAACATCCGTGATCTGGTTTCGTCTGTAAAAGATGTGATTCTGGACATACAGTACCCTGGTGTCTACAAACCAAGTTGCCTCTGTGGTAGTAGTTACATTGGAGAAACCAAACGACATGTCTCGGACCGCATTCGTGAACACAAAGCAGACCTTAAACACGGTAAGACCAACACCTCGGCCGTGGCAGATCACTGTTATAATTCAGTAGGCTCACATGACATTGACTTCTCCAAGACAGAGGTTCTTTGCAAGCCATCGGGCTACCACGAGAGATTCGTTCATGAGGCTATCCACATATACAAACACAGAGACAATTTCAACGGAGAAGATGGATTCTGGCTTAGCAATCATTGGAAGGATTTGATAAACCATTTCGGGTCTTAATTGATTGTTCACGTTTACGGTGGCTTTCAGACAGTATACATTAATTTTTCGTCTCCCCCTCCTCTTTTCCGAACATAGATGGACTCGTCCTTATAAACAAACTGACAAATCGCTGTCCGTGGTGTTAACGTTTAAAAATAAATACAAACCGCCACTTCTTTCAAATGTTTTTTGCCGTTGGTTTTCACACCTGATGATGACTGTTTGTGTTACAGTCGAAACGTTGTGATAATGTTATTGTTTTATATATATTTTATTATTTTATTGTTTCCCTTCAACGTGACTTTACCGAAAGAACCAAGAATATAACTTTACTCAGTTTAATAACTTTAGTCGTCCGATGAATACACTCATAGAGACCCATAGACTACTCACACAGAAAACTCATTGACTACTCAGAGACCCATAAACTACTCACACAGAGATTTACAGAGATACAGAGACTCATTGACACACATGGAGGCTGGTTGAGATACATAGCGACCCTACATAGAGATACACAGAGACCCACAGAGACACACAGATACTCTGCAAAGAGATACAGAGACACATAGAGACTCATAAAGATACATAGAGACTAATTTAGATACATACAGATACATAGACATCCACCCACCCACTCACTCACCCATCAACTCACAAGGTTTGGCAACTTACTCCGATATTAAAGGATTTGCAATCACCACACACACACAAACATCTCTCTCTCTCACCCAGCCACTCACCCACCCACTCACCCACGGCGCTGTGTCGTGGAGGGACGGACACACAGGACAGCGGAGACCACTCCCCTGCCTTCCGCCGCAGGAAGTCAGTGATGACCCTCGCACGGGCACAGTACTCATCAGCGTCTCCAGGCGGACACACCGCGTGGTGGCAACTGACGAAGTTCACCTGGAGTAGCAGCATCATCATCAGTAGTAGTAGTATCATCATCAATAGTCGTGTCATCAAGCTGTAAGCTCCACATCTACAAGCTGGCAGCTCCATGTCTACAAGCTGGAAGCTCCACGTCTACAAGCTGGAAGCTCCACGTCTACAAGCTGGAAGCTCCACGTCTACAAGCTGGAAGCTCCACGTCTACAAGCTGGAAGCTCCACGTCTACAAGCTGGAAGCTCCACGTCTACAAGCTGGAAGCTCCACGTCTACAAGCTGGAAGCTCCACGTCTACAAGCTGGAAGCTCCACGTCTACAAGCTGGAAGCTCCACGTCTACAAGCTGGAAGCTCCACGTCTACAAGCTGGAAGCTCCACGTCTACAAGCTGGAAGCTCTACGTCTACAAGCTGTAAGCTCTACGTCTACAAGCTGGAAGCTCCACGTCTACAAGCTGGAAGCTCTACGTCCTACAAGGCATCAACATGTGGCCGGGGACCCGAGTGAGGGTCCGACCCTTCGTAGCTGTAACTCCGACGTATAGATTAGTTAGCTGGGTGGTCACCACCCCTAGGCTATATCTGGTAAAGGGGCAGTTACCCCTTTGTATGTCACGTGTTACAACAAATGTGTTGCCTCTAAAGAATAACGTCTGCGACTCAGTTGGACTCACTACAGTCGTAGTGAAGTGACACAGAATGGGTCACTACGGCACGTGGTGCTGGTTACCGACAGAGAGAGGAGATGTGGGCGTCACAGCCATACCTGCCAGCAGAGCAGGGTGCAGCGGCCGTTCTGGCAGCAGAGAATGCAATGCCACGGAGTGGGTTACTCGGGTGCATGATGCGCACTGCTGGCAGTAGGGGGCATATGAGGACATGGCAAACCGGCCGGCTGGTGGAGCACGTGATAGGCCGGGGTAAGGGATGTGTGGCAAGGGTGCCCGAGGGGACACGTGAGGTATGGCCCAGAGCCTTCTGGTGGGTTTCCAGAAGGGGGCGTGGCCAAGGGCGGAGCCAGGCCACACCGGGGGGGCATAAAAGGGAAGTCCTGAGGCTGGATAAAGGCTGTCTGTCGGTGGAGTGGAACCCAATGTGCTACGTCTTCATCGTCAGGCAGCGTGCCGGCTGCTCTGACCAGTCTGTAGTTATCCCGTGTGTGAACAATTGTTAAATGTGTAGAATAGACGTGTTGCCTCCTACGATTAGTGTCTCAGAAGTGGTACACTACAGAGGTATCATCAGTAGTAGAGTAGCATCACTCACTCATCCACTCATTAACTCTTTCACTAACTTACCCACTCACAAGGTTTGGCTACTCCCTCCGATACCCAAGGCTTCTCAATCACCACTCACGTCCCCCCCACAACCTTCCAACCCCCGTCACAACCCCCGCAACCGCTCACCGCATTCGGAGCGCCCCCTTTTGCCGAGTACTCCGCTTGAAAAAAGAAATCCAGTCGGTGCCCCACCATCCTTCTCAGCAACAAACGCTCAACGTAGGCCGACATTGACAGCTCCCAGACCTCCGGCTCTGCGTCAACCACCGCGTCTACCTTCCCAGCCACCACACAATCGCCGTCGTCACCGCCGTCGTCACAGCCGTCGCCATCACCCTCCTCCACCGTCCTTTTCTTGGTGAGCTTCAGGGTGAATATCGGAGCACTGAGGACAGCTGAGACACCGGGGGGGGGGGAGTCACGCGTGGGGGGGGGGTGTTATCTCCCTCGCCTAGTGAGCCGGAGGCCGTTGGTTCGAATCCAGACCCTGACGATGCCTGCTGTTGTATGTTTGGAGTTTGTGTGATCTCCCCCTGTTCTACAGAGTGAGTGAGAGTGAGTGGGAAAGTTACAGACAGACACAGACAGAAAGAGGCACAAACAGACACAGACAGAGAAACACAGAGACACACAGACACATGGACAGACACAAACACAGACACTCACACACACAGAGACACAAACACAGACAGTAACACACATAGAGACACAAACACAGACACTCACACACACAGAGACACAAACACAGACACTCACACACACAGAGACATAAACACAGACACTCACATACACAGAGACACAAACACAGACACTCACACACACAGAGACACAAACAGACACAAACACTCACACACACACACACACAGACACTCACACACACAGAGACACACAGACACATGGACAGACACAAACACAGACACTCACACACACAGAGACACAAACACAGACACTCACACACACACAGACACACAGACACTCACACAAACAGAGGCACACAGACACATGGACAGACACAAACACACTCACACACACAGAGACACACAGACACATGGACAGACACAAACACAGACACTCACACACACAGAGACCTAAACACAGACACTCACACACACAGAGACACAAACAGTTACACAAAGAGACACACATAGAGAGACAGAAACACACACAGACACATAAAAACAAGATCTCTCATATAGCTTGCACAGACAGTTGGGGTAAGTGCTGTTGGCGAGCACACAACATCAACAACCGCCATTCGGCACACAGACACACACAGAGACAGAGACAGCGGCACATGGCCGATCTCACGCCACTCACTTGTCTTCAAGTGCACGACCTCAACCACGACCCAGGGTGAGGACAGTGGTGATGATGAGGCGGTGGATCTGACGCGGAGGTGGTAGCGGTCGGTGGGATTTTCCAGCGCTGAGGAGACATTGCACCGCGTCTCTGTTGTGGCAGAGCAGACGATCTGCCAGTGGACTTGTCCAAAACTGCGCAGACAGAAACATGGAAAGGAAATGGTGAGGAGTGGTGAGGAGCGAGTGAGCAGGTGACTGAGAGAGACGTGTGTGTGTGAGTAAACTAATGGGCGAGTGGATTGGTGAGTGAGTGGGTGAGTGGGTTGTCGAGTTAGTGGCTGATTGAGTGGGTTGGTGAGTGAGTGGGTGAGTGGGTTGTCGAGTGAGTGGCTGAGTGAATTAATGGGCGAGTGGGTTGGTGAGTGGGTTGTTGAGTGCGTGGCTGAGTGAGTGGGTGGGTGAGTGGGTTGGTGAGTGAGTGGGCGTTTGTAGCCACCACAATGGTCAAAGGGAGCTCTGAACGTGTGCAAGGGGCTGTTAACCGCTCCACCTTCAATTAATTACCACTAAACAACACACAAAATATCAAATTATGCGCGTTGTTTAGTGCCCCGGCGGGACAGGCGTCGATGACGTCTCCTTACAAAACCCCATTTGGAAACAGCAAAAAACCACTGTGGATGGCCACGTGGAATGTTCGAACGCTCACTGCGAAGGAGAGGCTGCCACTCCTCTGTCGGGAGCTGGACTGGTACCGCCTGGATCTCTGTGGTATTCAGGAGGTCCGGTGGACCGGCTCTGGCTCCTGCCACCATGAGGGGTGGACAGTCCTCTACTCGGGGCAGGAGCCTGCCAAACAACAGGGAGTGGCTCTTCTTATGAACAAAATAATGAAGGGGTCGTGGGAGTGTGGCGGTGAGGTGTGGGAAGCTGTAAGCCCCAGGCTACTTTGGGCTCGCTTTCCCATCAACCAGAGGTGAGGAGCGGTGGTCGTCATTACTTATGCCCCCACCGAAGACGAACATCCGTGGAGGGACGCAGGCAAGGCCGATGAGTCAGATGCCTTCTATGAGCTCCTGTCACAAGTGCTAGCTAAAGTGGCCCCTCGGGATATTCACATTGTCGGTCAACTTTAATGCCCAAGTTGGTCATGATGCTGGCACCTGGTCTGGAGTGATTGGAAGGCATGGGCCAGATCAGCTCAATAACAACGGTAGAAGGCTGCACGATTTTTGTGCAGCCCATAGGCTTGTAATTACCAACACGCTGTTCTGGCATCGGCGCATCCACGCAACATCATGGATGCATGCCAGGTCCAAGCAAAGAACATCTGCTGGACTACATAGTGATGGAACAGCAGATGCTGGCCCATGTCCTTGACACAAGGACCTACCATGGAGCTGATTTGCTCACTGACCATCGACTTGCCATCTGGAAGATGCGCCTGCCATTCTTCTACTCCAATGGTGGGTGTATACCCAGGACCCCATTCAAACCCAGTGGCCTGGTCTCAGTTAGCTGATGAAAGTTGCAAGTGAGAATTTCATCATCGCTTGCAGCTGGGGTTGGCATTGTCCCCCACTCCTGATGTCGAGGGGAAATGGGCGAGGTTTTGGACTGTGACTCATGCAGCTTTAATGGCTGCTTGGGAATACGGTCCAGACCTCGCCAGAGACCCTCACTGACAGAAGAGGTGTTCAGGCTGGCTGAGAAAAGTGACAGGCCCACTCTAATCGTCTACAGCATCCCACGTCAGAGAATGAGGAGGCTTACTGCAGCCTTCGCTCGGAGGTTCGGAGAGCCGTGAGGTGTTCCAAGGATTGGTGGTGGTCGCGGGTTGCTGAGCAGATGGAATCTGCCTCAATGGCCCGCGATCACAAATAACTCCGTCAAAAAAGTAACTTGCAGCGCCACACCTATTTCCATATTTAGCGGAAAGAACGGTGATTCAATTTCCGACCCCCAGGAACAGGTTTGCAGATTTGCTGAGCATTTCTGTGAGGTCCTGCGGGAGGGAAAATCCCTCAGCCTGGAAAACATTGTGGGACAAAGTGGGGATGACCCTGCTGAGGCTGCGGTGCCTCAAATGTTGGAAGTCACCCCCTGTAAGTGGCTGGGTGAGGTGCCATCTGTTGAGTACTGAAGGCAATCCAGAGTCTGAGACCAGGAAAGGCCCCGAGCAAAATGTTGAGGGAGGGTGGCGTTTGTGCACATGACATCATAACAATAGTCTGGACCACTGGACGGGTTCCGCAGGATTGGAAGGATGCCCTGGTGGTCCCCCCCCTTTAAGAAGGGAGACCGCACAGATTGTAACAACAACAGGGGCATCTCACTCCTCAGTGTGCCGGGAAACGTCCTGGCAAGGATTATTCAACATCGCCCTGCCAGGCATGCTGAGGAGAGGCTTTGCGGAGCCACAATGCAAGTTTCAGGAAAGGGTGGTCCTGCACAGATGCCATATTTTCCGTCCATCTGCTACAGCAGAGGTGTAGGGAATTCCAACAAGACCTACATCTCTGCTTTATTAACCTGGTCAAGGCCTATGATACCATCAGTAGGCCTGGGCTCTGGGTTGCTCTTCATGCTTTCGGAGTCCCTGACCCTCTGCTTACAATAATTAAGGACCTTCATGATGGTGAGCGGGCCCGGATAAAACTACGTGACTGGGAGTTGGAGCCATTACCTGTTCACCTTGGGTCCCACATTATTTAACACCTATTTCGACCAAGTAGTTTGTGAAGCCTTTGATGGCTGTATCGGTGGAATTTACGTCTGGTACAGATACAATGGGAGGATGATTGATGCCCAGGTGCAGTCAAGGGATGGCTCCATATTGGTCAACCATGTTACATATGCTGATGGTCTGGTAAGTGCTGCTCACTCAGAGGAGGAGTTGGAGGTGCTGCTGCTGAACCTGGAGCTTGCCACCAAGAGGTGGGGCCTTACCATCAGACCCACCAAAACTAAGCACCTGCCTGGGTATTTTGTACCATCAGACACTCCACCCCCACAACTCCCAATTGGTGATGGGGCATTTGTGGAGAGAGTGGAGAGTTTCCCATACCTGAGCAGTGTGCTCATGACCGGCTAAGGTTTGACAGTAGAGGTCTCACTCCGAATCAGTCGCGTGGCAATATCTTTTCATCGGTAACGTTGTGTGGAAGCTACCTGGTCTGTCGCTCTGCACGAAGCTTCAAGTCTTCTTGGCCACAATCATTCCCTTCCTTCTCTACGCTTGAAAAACGTGGAGCCCCCTAATGGAACATCTTTGCCAGTTCGAAACATTTAGGCGGGCCTGCCTACAATCTATCCTGGTTTTTTCGGTAAAGTCACGTAGAATGAGAATAAAATAATAAATTGATAAAATAAAATAACACAGCGCTGTCCTCCAGACAGTCTCGTCCCTTCACCTGATGAAGGCTGCTTGTGTTGTGGCCGAAACGTCGTGAGATTATTGTGTTATTTTATTTTATCAATGTATTATTTTATTCTCATTCTACGTGACTTTACCGAAAGAACCAAAGAAGATTAATCCTTGCAGTCACGAAAGCTTTAAATCGAAATTTAATCCATCCTGGGTTTAACCAGGCAGGATTGTGTGAGGAGCTCACAAATTCCTGAAAGATCTGGACAAAGTCCCATCGGTGGGCTACTCCAGCATGCTCCTGCCAGCGGGCGTTCAACACTTGACGTGGCCTCAACGTGCATATAGTCTGGCACAAGTGCCATTATGATGTCACAGCCAATTAGTGGCAAATCGCGGTTGTTGTTGAGTGAGTGAGTGGGTTGGTGAGTGAATTAATGGGTGAGTGGGTTGGTGAGTGATTAGGTGAGTGGGTTTAAGGGTGAGTGAGTTGAGTGAGTGACGGATGGGTGGGTGAGTGAATGAGTGGGTGAGTGAATTCAGCCGTGAATGGATGGGAGGTTGAGTGGGTTTGTGGGTGGGTGAGTAGGTGGGTGAGAGGGTGGGCGAGTGACTGAGTGGGTGAGTGAGTGGGTGAATAGGTGAGTGGGTGAATGGGTGAGTGGGTGAGTGAGTTAGTGAGTGGATAAGTGAGTGGGTAGTTGAGTGAGTGGGTGGTTGAGTGAGTGGGTTGGTGAGTGGGTGAGTGAGTTGGTAAGTGATCAAGCGGGTGGGTGAGTGAGGGAGCATCTCACAGTTTGCTCTGAACTGTGTAGGTAACGTCCAGAAAAGTTGAGTTGGCCGTGGTGGTGGTGGAGTCGATGGTTGAAGGCTCAACAATTGGGGGTCTATCCCCTTTGGGGTCAACTTCACCGGGGTCCCAGCAGAGGTCTGCAAGGAGGTCTCGAGATTCCAAACGTACATTCAATGGGGAAGGCGGAGCTGGGGAGATGAGTGAACAACACATTGAGCAAACCACTGCACCACCACTCCCCACTCACACAGTGCGCTAACCACTGCACCACCACTCCCCACACACACACAGTGCGCTAACCACTGCACCACCACTCCCCCCACACACAGTGCGCTAACCACTGCACCACCACTCCCCCCACACACACAGTGCGCTAACCACTGCACCACCACTCCCCCCACACACAGTGCGCTAACCACTGCACCACCACTCCCCCCACACACACACAGTGCGCTAACCACTGCACCACCACTGCCCACAAACACAGTGCGCTAACCACTGCACCACCACTCCCCACACACACACACAGTGCGCTAACCACTGCACCACCACTGCCCACAAACACACAGTGCGCTAACCACTGCACCACCGCTCCCCACAATTACACAGTGCGCTAACCACTGCACCACCACTCCCCACACACACACACAGTGCGCTAACCACTGCACCACCACTGCCCACAAACACAGTGCGCTAACCACTGCACCACCACTCCCCACACACACACACAGTGCGCTAACCACTGCACCACCACTGCCCACAAACACACAGTGCGCTAACCACTGCACCACCGCTCCCCACAATTACACAGTGCGCTAACCACTGCACCACCACTCCCCACACACACACAGTGCGCTAACCACTGCACCACCACTCCCCACACACTCACACAGTGCGCTAACCACTGCACCACCGCTCCCCACGTACACCACAGCTTGGTACCAGATGTATCGACCTCTGTCCCGCTCGGCTCACCGTGGCTGCAAGTGACGATGTGGAGGAGGAGAGGCAGGAGGAGGTGGAGGAGTCGACCAGGTCCGTAGAACTTCCCCATCTCCATGAACCTCACGTGGAGGGAAAATCGATTCTCGGTTCGATTAAAATACTCGCATCGATTCCTTTGCGGATAACATGGGAATCGATTGTTGGAGAATTTTGATGGTATGTAGTCGATTCCCGTTGTGATAACATGGGAATCGATTGTTGGTGAATGGTGCTCATGGAATCGATTTTCAATGGGGATAAAGTGGGAGTCGAGTTGGTAGTAGTGTTTATAGCTGTTGGAATCGATTACCTTTGGGATAACATTGGAATCCATTGTAGAAGATATTGGTGGAGTTATATTATTGTTATTGCTCCTCTGTTTCAATATAATTTACGTGCAAACTTTTCCGACTACACACTTTTTAAAACAATGCTCTCCATAACTTTTACCCCGGGGTTTAAATATTGTTTTTGTGATTAACAAAAAAACCCCCGAAAGAGCGGGAAACATTGAACACCCTGCTCACTGATTGGTCCAAGCGGCACCCGGCCACCTCCCACCATCGCCTTCTCCTATTGGACGCTGCCTTTAGCAGCGTTGCGCTCCCATTGGCTTAGCAAACTCGGATCACGATTCGCGTTTCGTAATCATAGCTCGACACGATTCAGCACGAGAATGAATCGAAACAACGGAATCGCGTTCGAGTAAAAACATTTGATTTAAATATGGTACGTCAACAATACAACTTTTATTTTTTTTACATTTATTTACACCGGCGCGAATGCCAACGCGAGTTTTATTGTCGATGTTGAGTTTTGTAATTTCGTACTGTAAAAAAAAATTGCCTCAAAGTCGCTCCCGCCTCGGAGCCAATCGGATTTGGCGTCTCCCTTCCCACGTGACGCGAAGTTTTTTTGTTTTCCCGCCAATTTGTTTTGGCTCCTCCCCCTCACCCACCGCCATTTTTTTTAATTCGTGAGGGGGGTGCAGACGCCGGAAAATTTATTTTTGTTGCTCAATTAACGACGAGGACGACGAGGAGGAGGACGACCCGCTAGGAGTGTGAGGTCGCCACTTTTGAGAGAAAGCGTGAGGTAAAGAATGCCCTCTACCGTCCAGGTTGTGGCGTGCAAGTTTGGTGTTTAAGGGTTTGTGTTTAAGGGTTTGCCTTTAAGGGTTGGCGTTTAAAGGTTGGCGTTTAAGGGTTGGTGTTTAAAGGTTGGCGTTTAAGGGTTGGTGTTTAAAGGTTGGCGTTTAAGGGTTGGTGTTTAAAGGTTGCTTCTTAAGGTTTGGTGTTTAAGGGTTGGCGTTTATGGGTTGGCTTTTACGGGTTTGCGTTTAAGGGTTGATGTTTAAGGGTTTGTGTTTAAGGCTTGGTGTTTAAGGGTTGGTGTTTAAGGGTTGGTGTTTAAGGGTTGGTGTTTAAGGGTTGGTGTTTAAGGGTTGGTGTTTAAGGGTAGTGTTTAAAGGTTGGTGTTTAAGGGTTGGTGTTTAAGGGTTTGTGTTTAAGGGTTGGTGTTTAAGGGTTGGCGTTTAAGGGTTGGTGTTTAAGAGTTGGCTTTTAAGGGTTAGTGTTTAAGGGTTGGTGTTTTAAGAGTTTAAGAGTTTTCACGTTTAAACAGAGAGAAAGCGTGAGGTGTGTGTGTGTGATGGTGTGGTGATGTACACTCTGTGTGTGTGATAGTGTGGTGGTGTGCACTCTGTATGTGTGATAGTGTGGTGGTGTGCACTGTGTGTGATGGTGTGATGGTGTACACTCGTGTGTGTATGTCCTCTCCCGCAGCCAATCGGAGGCAAGTTCAGGGGGCAAGGGTCGCGAAATTTCAGAATTTGTCGATGGCCGCCTCGAAGGCCTCCACTGAGGCTGCGACTTTAACCATTTAACTTTACCACTTTAAACATTAAACTACAAATAAACAACGACTATACAACAGCTATACAACGACGACTAAACAACAGCACAACAACAACTTCTCCGGCGATGTCTACGATGGACGAAGTGAACTCGCGCGCCTCAGCTGCCCAAGGTTCGAGTGATTTTGAGGGCGAAATTTTTTTTTAATTTGTTTTAATTTATTTAAGTCGAAAAATGTTTTAAGTTTTTAATTTAATTTAGTCGAATTTTTTTTAAAATTTAAAGTCGAACATTTTTTATTTAAAGCTTTCGTGACTGCAGCCGCCCACACCTCCTGCACCACCACCCCAGCTGCCCACACCTGCACCACCACCACCACCCCAGCCGCCCACACCTCCTGCACCACCACCCCAGCTGCCCACACCTGCACCACCACCACCACCCCAGCCGCCCACATCTCCTGCACCACCACCCCAGCCGCCCACATCTCCTGCACCACCACCCCAGCCGCCCACATCTCCTGCACCACCACCCCAGCCGCCCACATCTCCTGCACCACCACCACCCCAGCTGCCCACACCTCCTGCACCACCACCACCCCAGCCGCCCACATCTCCTGCACCACCACCACCCCAGCCGCCCACACCTCCTGCACCACCACCCCAGCCGCCCACATCTCCTGCACCACCACCACCCCAGCCGCCCACACCTCCTGCACCACCACCCCAGCCGCCCACATCTCCTGCACCACCACCCCAGTCGCCCACATCTCCTGCACCACCACCACCCCAGCCGCCAACATCTCCTGCACCACCACCACCACCCTGGCTGCCCCCCCTAACATCACGGCCCCCCCTTCCACCGCAGCGCCGGCAGCCCCCCCCTCGCGGCCGCGGCTCGTGACGCCGGTGCGCCGCTCGGCGCGGATCCACGCGGCGGGGGGGGCGGTGGGGGGGGGGCGACCCCCCCGGGGAGGGCCCTGAGGGACGGCGACACGGTGGGAGGCATTGCGGAGCTGCTGCTGGCAGCGGCCTACGCGGAGGAGGAGGCGGACGAGGTGGTGGTGCAGGAGGGCGCTGCTGGCAGGGGAGGGAGGGGGGGGGGGAGAGGCGGCGTCACCGCACGAGGTTCCTGCTGAGGGCCAACGCGGTGCTGGGGGACAACGCCCCCCAGCAGCAGCAGCTCGGGCTACTGGGGGGCTGGGCGGTGAGCGGAGTGAGATGAGTGGTGGGGTGAGCGGAGGGGTGAGTGGAGGGGTGAGCGGAGGGGTGAGCGGAGGGGTGAGTGAGATGAGTGGAGGGGTGAGCGGAGGGGTGAGTGGGTGAGTGAGATGAGTGGAGGGGTGAGTGGGGTGAGTGGAGGGGTGAGTGGGTGACTGGGTGAGTGAGATGAATGGAGGGGTGAGTGGGGTGAGTGGAGGGGTGAGTGAGTGAGATGAGTGGAGGGGTGAGTGGTGGGGTGAGTGGAGGGGTGAGTGGGTGAGTGAGATGAGTGGAGGGGTGAGTGGAGGGGTGAGTGGGATAAGTGGAGGGGTGAGTGGGTGACTGGGTGAGTGAGATGAGTGGAGGGGTGAGTGGGGTGAGTGGAGGGGTGAGTGAGATGAGCGGAGGGGTGAGTGGGGTGAGTGGAGGGGTGAGTGAGATGAGTGGAGGGGTGAGCGGAGGGGTGAGCGGAGGCGTGAGCGGAGGCGTGAGTGGAGGGGTGAGTGGAGGGGTGAGTGAGATCAGTGGAGGGGTGAGTGGAGGGGTGAGTGAGATGAGTGGAGGGGTGAGCGGAGGGGTGAGCGGAGGGGTGAGTGGAGGGGTGAGTGAGATGAGTAGAGGGGTGAGCGGAGGGGTGAGCGGAGGGGTGAGCGGAGGGTGAGCGGAGGGGTGAGTGGAGGGGTGAGTGGGTGACTGGGTGAGTGAGATGAGTGGAGGGGTGAGTGGGGTGAGTGGATGGGTGAGCGGAGGGGTGAGCGGAGTGGTGAGTGGAGGGGTGAGTGAGATGAGTGGAGGGGTGAGCGGAGGGGTGAGCGGAGGGGTGAGTGGAGGGGTGAGTGGGTAACTGGGTGAGTGAGATGAGTGGAGGGGTGAGCGGAGGGGTGAGTGGAGGGGTGAGTGGAGGGGTGAGTGGATGGGTGAGTGAGATGAGTGGAGGAGTGAGTGGAGGAGTGAGTGGAGGGGTGAGTGAGATGAGTGGAGGGGTGAGTGGAGGGGTGAGTGAGATGAGTGGAGGGGTGAGTGGGGGGGTGAATGGGGTGACTGGGTGAGTGAGATGAATGGAGGGGTGAGTGAGATGAGTGGTGGGGTGAGTGGAGGGGTGAGTGGAGGGGTGACTGGGTGAGTGAGATGAGTGGAGGAGGGGAATGTTTCTGCAGCTGGCTGATGGCCTGTGGTGCTGTCCACCCCCCTATCTCCCCACCCCGGAGTGCCCTACAGTGCTGCCCTTAATTGCTACTCCCAACAGAACTTGCCACAAAAGTGTGCTGAGGCTACTGGGGGTGCCTTTGTCTTTGTATAGGCTGCCTGTCCTCTTCGCATCGCGTGTCACCGAGGCCACGTGGTTTGCTGTGCGTTTCAAGCTTTATTATCCAGCCACTCCGAGCGTAGCTGCCGTCACTACACACGCCACGTGATGGGGGCACGGCCACGCCCACTGGTGGGGGCACTGCCACGCCCACTGGTGGGGCACGGCCACGCCCACTAGTGGGGCCCCTCGGCGCAAGGGTTTCCCGACGTTCAATTGCTGACCAGGATCGGAGGTCAGAATGAAACCACCAGATTCTGATGTTTATTTCTGCATTCACAACCACAAACGATGAGGATCATCAACCTCGTCAACCTCGTCAACCTCGTCATCCTCCCCTAGGAGGGAGCTCGAGAGCGATGGGTGACAGGGTGAGCTCGGAGCGACCCCAAAAACTTTCACCGCTTTTGCTCGACTCACCGCTATTACCGCCACCACATGGACAAACCCCGCACGCACGCAACAATATTTACACGCCACAAGACAAAGGTCTACCACCACCACCCCCCCCCCCTCTCTATCTCGCTCCCCCTACCCCATAGCTTGGAACAGACTGGCGAGCGACGTTTAGCGGCGTAGGCGGGCAGGGGGGCGCCCAGTAATCATCGCCAGCACCCGCAGCCACCTTAATCTCCCCTGTGGCGATGTTTACGATACGTACGGCGTGAAAGAAGTTCGACACGCACCACACGGCCGCCACCACTACCGCCATCACTACCACCACCGCGTGTCACTGTAGACACATACACATAGACACACAGACACATAGACACACGCAGACACATAGACACACACAGAGACACATAGACACACACAGAGACACAGACAAACACACGCAAAGACAGACACACGCAGAGATACATAGACACAGACACACACAAGACACATAGACACAGGCAGAGACACAGACACACAAAGACACATAGGCACATGCAGAGCACGTAGACACACAGACACACACATAGAAATACACAAACAGACACACAGACATACTCACAGACACATAGACACAGAGACACATAGACACAGACACATAGACAAACACACCAAGACAGACACACGCAGAGATACATAGACACAGACACACACAAGACACATAGACACACAGAGACACAGACACACACAGAGACACATAGGCACACACACAGACACATAGACACACACAGACACACACATATAGAAACACACAGACATACTCACAGACAGTCACACACACAGACAGAGGCGTGTGTCTGTGTGTGTGTCTGCCAGGATGAGTAAAAAAAAGGTGTCGTCTATCGACTTGGAAATAATCCCACGGGAACGCTGTCTCGAGAAAAAGATGACCGATAAAAGTGTTTTGAAGTTATATCCGTTGACTTGTGAACCGAATAAATCCCGTGTTCTTCACATATTGAGTCTCGTCATCGTTTTTCTTTTCTTACCTATAAAAGGCATTTTTTCTGTGTGTCCGTCTGTCTGTCTCTGTGTGGACGCACACTTGCTCGCGAATCGTGGAGTTTACTTTTAAAAAAGTAGCCGGGTACCACACCGTAAGCCCCGTGGTGAGCCAGCGCCATTCTGTTTTCCCATCCGTAAACTTTAAAAGTTGTTAAATTAACAATTTAGTGCTATTTCGCATTATTTAAGTATTTCCTTGCGCCGCTAAAGCTGCCCGGGGGTTGCCCCTAGCAACGCTCGCGCGTCATCGGGGGAGGGTGGGGGGAGATTTCTCATTCGCGTTCAAAATGGTTTTACTTAACTTGATTCCTCTGTCGTGGTCAAATGTTGTGATAAAGATTTCATCCACTTCCCGTCGTCCAATCAATTCCATATTTTGCACACGTACTCAGATCCGGTGACAATGCATGCCTGTATCAAAATCGGCATCAATTAACCAATTAATTGGCTCCCTTTAAGTGATTAACATTTTGTATGGACGCCTTATTATGCATATATATTTGTGTGTAGGTCAAAAACGCCGCGGTCCCTAAACTGTGGAATCGCCTCGCCTGCTCCATGTGAACGAGTTACGGGCACCCTCACTCCACACAAACAAAAGTTGTATATTGAAGATTGATTCATAAAATAACCAATTAATTCAAGTAAGCGTTGATGTGTGAGCAGGCGCCGCATCATTGACGTACTTCTCGACGGTGAGTTGAATGAAGTTGTGACAAAAAAGTTATTCAACTTCATTCCTCTGTTTGATGTCGTGGTCAAATCTTGTACTCAAGATGTCGTCCACTTCCCGTTGTCCAATCGAGTTCTTTACTTTTTAGTGCACTTTAAAATAAAACTTTTTTAAAAGGAGTTTTTCACTATTCAAAAGCCACCACAACCATTTCAATGCTACGACGTTTGGGCAATTATAATTGAGTTAATAAACATTCTTGTCATAACCATTCTTGTATTACTATCCGAGTGTCTACCCTTAATTAACTCCTGTCTGGTTCTCATGAATTAACCAAAGCAGCATTACATTTTTGTGAACAGGGCTGAGGGTTCAGAGCATATACATTCTAATCTCAAATCATCAGTGACGTCGATAACTGGAACAGATGAGTATTCTTGGTTTTTTCGGTAAAGTCACCTCGTAGAAGGGAAACAATAAAATAATAAAAATATAAAACAATAAAATTCTCACGACGTTTCGACTGCAACACAAGAAGCAATCATCAGGTGTGAAAACCACAGCAAGAAAATTTCAAAAAAATTATTACTGTGGTTTTCACACAAGAAAATTTGAAAAAAAATATTGCTGTGGTTTTCACACCTGATGATGATTGCTTCTTGTGTTGCAGTCGAAACGTGAGAATTGTATTGTTTTATATTTTTATTATTTTATTGTTTCTCTTCTAAGTGGTGGTGACTTTACCGAAAGAACCAAGAATATGAATCCCTGCAGTCACGAAAGCTTTAAATCGAAAAATGGAACAGATGTGTTATATTATCTTGGCTTTGTGAAACACAGATAAAAAGAGGCCTTCAACATTGATTGTGCCTTTGTACCGACAGTTGCTGAGTGGTCCAGTGCCATCACCATCAGAATCCATGGTCAATCCACTGCTGGATGAGGTTCTCAAAAAGCTCTCACTATCTCCCGAGATCCCGAAAAGTATTAATCCACCCAGTACCTGCAGGTGATACTCATCAGCTGATATCATCCCGTCGTCTCGATGGGCATCCTATTGGCCGCATTCCATTCCTTGGCTGTCATTCCATCACTATCCTCAACCAACCATCGGCCAACATTCCATAACAGAATTAAACCAAGGGAGAGTATTTGAAAGGATGCGATTAATTCACCCACCCATGAGATACGGGTCCATAATAGCAAATCATTACGGTCGCAGGCGCACGGCGAATTGTAACGATGGAGACACTACAGCACGCCGTCGATTTGCGGTGCGACGATGCAATTAACTGAGCTCGATTTTTCGATTTGAAGCTTTCGTGACTGCAAGGATTCATCTTCTTTGGTTCTTTCGGTAAAGTCACCACGTAGAATGAGAATAGAATAATAAAATAATAAAATTCTCACGACGTTTTGGCCACAGCGCAAGCGGCCGTCTTCAGGTGAAAGCTCCATTGAAGCTCTGTCGTCCCGACAGTTCTGTACCTTTCACCTGAAGACGGCCGCTTGCGTTGTGGCCGAAACGTCGTGAGAATTTTATTGTGTTATTTTATTATTTTATTCTCATTCTACGTGGCGGTGACTTTACCGAAAGAACCAAAGGAGATGAGCTCGATTTCCTTTGGGCGGATAAAGGCCACCGGCGCAGGCACACTAGATCCCGGGGACGTGAATAACTCCACGCGCATTCAGGGTGTCCACATTGCCCTGTCAAGAGGCTGCAGGAGGGCGGGCGAAACAAACAGCCCTGTGCTCGCCACGCGGACGGTCGCCCAGACAAACAACAAACGCTTCCAGGCTTCACCTTCTTTGGTTCTTTCGGTAAAGTCACCACGTAGAATGAGAATAAAGTAATAAATTAATAAAATAACACGATAAAATTCTCACGACGTTTCGGGCCACAACACAAGTGGCCCTCTTCAGGTGAAAGGAACAGACCTGTCGGGACGACAGAGCTTCAATGAACATTGTGTTATTTTATTTTATTAATTTATTATTTTATTCTCATTCTACGTGGTGACTTTACCGAAAGAACCAAAGAGGATGAATCCTTGCAGTCACGAAAGCTTTAAATCGAAATTCTTCCAGTCTTCACGCGGGCCGGACGAGCGGCATGCAGGAAAAAAAAAACATCACAATCATTATTAGCGCGGACGTCCAGAATAAAAAAACAAACTCGTTCAAAAACCCCAAAACACGGCAACCTCCCTGGCTTTGGCGTTCCTCGGAAGACACCTGTTTCATCGACAACCGCATCAGAACACCACCAGGCCGATGCGCACCCGAATTGATCCATCAGCGACTGACACGGGGACTGCGTCTCGATCGTCACGTGGACGGTTCAATCGTCGCGGGCAGCCATCATCGGCGTCGATACAAAAAAAAACGACTTGGTGAGAGGTCAACGGCGTTTGTCCTTTTTGAAACACTTGTCCCTGCCGCGCGAGTGTGGAATTTCCACTTAAGTGTGAGAGGGCGCACCGACTGCCTGCCAGTGGTTTCACATTCAGTCCGCCAGGGGGCGAACACGAATTGGGCATCGGACAAAGCGGTGCCTTCAATAGTAGGTTCGGTTCATATTCTTAGCTCTTTCGGTAAAGTCACGTTGAAGGGAAACAATAAAATATATATGAAACAATAAAAATTCTCACGACGTTTCGACCATAACACAAACGGTCGTCATCAGTTCAGTTTTATTCAGTTTCAGTTTATTTTAGTATAGCCTTGTGAATTCTAGATTTAAAGCTTTCCTGACTGCAAGGATCCATACTCTTTGGTTCTATTCGGTAAAGTCACGTAGGTAAAAAATAAAACAACAAAAATCACGTTTCGGCCACACCTGATGAAGGTCGCTTGTGTTGTGGCCGAAACGTCGTGATTTTTGTTGTTTTATTTTTTACCTACGTGACTTTACCGAATAGAACCAAAGAGTGTAGCCCTGTGAGCCATCCGGCTCTTGAATCGGAGTGCAACCACAACAAACAAAAAAAATAAAACACGAACAAGAAAAACATCTTCAAGTGACTACTTTGTGTGTGACTTTGTGCAAAACAGAAAATCCATGGAGAAAAAAAAACAGCAAAAATATTCCTGAAAAAAAAGCACCGTGCACCACCAACGCTGTGTGCAAAAACTCACAGTGGGATGCAAGTCAAACAACAACAACAACGACCACAAAAACTTAGATTAAGGCCATCAGTACTACAACAAAACAAACATGTCCAACGAGGTTGTTGTTGTGTGTGTGTGTGTATGCAGGGGTATATTACCACTCGGGAGATAAAGGCGGCCGGGCGTGGTGCTGCCACCCACCCCCTCGTGTGATGTGCCGGCCTTCATCGGCGCCACTCGACAACGGCACTTCCCCCTAAAGTGTGTTAATGCTGTACAAGGGATACTTGTGTGTATCTATTATGGGGGGAGTGGTGGGTGCAGTAGCGAGACAACTGCACGATGTACCCCAGCTACCCCAGTTACATTCCCAGCCACGGCTAACACGAGTGAGGGATTCTGTTCGTCCCGGTCCTGGGTCTCCCCTGGGTCTACTCGGCATGGGGAGACAAAGGCGGCAACCGGGAATGGAGTTGGCCACGCCACCCTTCCGTGCGCCGCACGGGCCTTGAGATTCGCCGCCCACCCAGCAGCACGTCCCACTGGCCAATCAAGTCTGGGCCTGCAGGCGGGGGAGACGCGGTGGCTGTGGTAAGGGCTGACCCCGGTGTCTTGTGCGTATGGCCAAGATTTGCATATACCACGATCCAGAGGCGGAGCCAGGGGGGGTGGTGACAGGGGTGACATTCTGCGTGTAAGTGCACGACACTCGGTCTGGCGAACTCGGTGCAACTGCAATGTCAGAGCGTGTTGCCAACCGATGGCGTCCGGTTCAACAGCCAGACTCTCTCTAAATCAGGGGTCGGGAACCTTTTTGACTAAGAGAGCCATGAAAGCAAAAAAATTGGAAATTTATTTCAGTGAGAGCCATATAATATATTTTAAAAGTGAATTCAACTAAATGTCAGTATAATAAGCCTCTGAATTTATTCTTTTAAATAATGTTGTTATAACACTCACCATTAATGCGACTTCTGGTGCTGCATGGATTTGCTGATGTCTTTGTAGTCGGGTTGGTACTTGGTGAGGTTAAGCTTCATGCAAGCGTTGAGGCTTTCATCCGTTAAACGTGATCGTAGGTTGGACTTGATGTTTTTAAGATGTGAGAATGACTGCTCACATGCATACGTAGATCCAAACATGGTCAATACAGCAATACTCACACGCTGCAGTGTGTGGTATGTGACAGGAAGCGCGTTCCAAGTTTTGAGAATCAGCTGGTCTTCGGGTTGGAGTTTTTTCATTTCTGTCCACATGTGCTTGCTCGCCAACTCCGCTTTCTGTCGTGTGATTCTTTCCAAATCTTCATTCAGTGACTTGAACTTATTCACCCACATGTCTGAGGCCTTCAGGTCAGCCACTTCTGCTTCAAAATCTCTGACGGAGACACCAGGGATGTAATTCAGGTCGGCTGTGTTCAGTGAACACTCGTTTGGATGGGTGATGAACTTAAAAAGACGAGTGTGCTCACGAAATTCTCCAAAGCGTGCTTTGAAGGACTGTAGGAGACTGGATGTGCAGCCAGCTAGCTGGTGGAGATCAAGGTTTTGAATGGGCTCACTTGCTGTGCATGCATCTTTAAATTGGCTCAGTTTTCCAAAATGTAGTAAACGACCTGTTTCAAGATCCGTGATGAAAAGCTCCAGCTTGTTTTCAAAAGCAAATACAGCTTGTTGAAGGGATAACACTGTATTTCCAATGCCTTGCATTTTCACGTTGAGCTGGTTCAGATGTTCAGTCAGATCTACGAGATAGTAAAACTTGAGGAGCCACTCGGTGTCGGCTAGCTCAGGATGCCCGACGCCTTTCATTTCAAGGAAAGTCCGGATTTCGTTCAGGCAAGCCGCAAAACGGCTAAGCACCTTCCCTCTTGACAACCAACGCACATTGCTGTGCAAAAGCAGACCAGGATAGTTATTTACAACTTCATCCAGCAGTGTTTTAAACTGGCGATCATTTAAGGCTCGGGCAACAATAAAGTTGATCACACGAATGACCAGCGACATCACTTCGCCAAACTGCCTGTCACACATCTGAGCACAAAGTGCCTCCTGGTGTATAATGCAATGGAAACTTAGGATGGGTCTATTTTCATGTTCACGGAGAAGCACCACAAATCCTTTGTTTTTCCCCACCATACACGGAGCACCATCAGTACACACTGAGAGAAGTTTATCCATAGGTAGACTTTTTTCTTGAGCAAACTCCATGAAAGACTTGAATAAATCCTCACCTCTTCTTTGGTTCTTTCGGTAAAGTCACGTAGAATGAGAATAAAATAATAAATTGATAAAATAAAATAACACAATAATATTCTCACGACGTTTCGGCCACAACACAAGCGGCCTTCATCAGGTGAAGGGAGCGAGACTGTCTGGTAGGACAGCGCTGGAGTGAGAGAGCCACGTTCAGATCACGGCTTTTAAGCTGTGTGAGAGGAACAAAGAGCCTTAGAGTCGCGGCATCTCTTCAGAAAGGTGAGAGACTCGATTAGTTGAGCCTTCTTATCCCGAAGTCTGTTGAATGATCTTAAGGATGTGTGGAATCCCTCCCCGTAGAGGCGGTTAAATTTCGATTTAAAGCTTTCGTGACTTTACCGAAAGAACCAATCATTGCAGTGGTGGTGGTCGTGGTTGTTGTTTACCAAGGTAGAGCCTCTCTCTCGTAGGGATGTCAGTTGAGTAGCAGCGAGCATAGGAATCGACGTCCAGGTTGGAACTTTACAACGCGGGGCCTAGCCACGCGGGGCCTTGCCTCCTGCCCTCGCCTGATTGCGTTCACTTTAATTATCTCGCTTAAGTTTAATTTGTCTTCACCCGGCTCGTTACTTTGTAACTTTGTTTTATTGTAAATATTCACGCAGTTTTTATTTTCTTTTGTTAGCAGGCCAAGCCCGCTTGAGCTGCTATACCGCTCTTGTTATCAGAAGCGACCTGCCCACAACAACACAAGGTGAGGCTTTGTCAACGTGTGTGAATGTTTTGACTTAAAACTTTGGTGACTGCAGGAATTAATATTCTTGGTTCTTTCGGTAAAGTCACGTAGATAGAAAATAAAAATAACAATAAAAAATAGTAAATAAAGCAAAAAAACCCCACGTTTTGATCGCAACAAAAGTGGTCTTTATTTAATGTAATTGTATTATCTGTTATTGTTATTTTCTGCCTACGTAACTTTACTGAAAGAACCAAGAATACGTGTGTCAATGTTTATCGGTCAAAGACGCTATACGGAGAGACGCGCAAACTCCAAATACACAGCAGCCGTCAGGGTCGGGATCGAACCCACGACTTCCTGTACACCTGGTGAGGTAGTTAACATCTCACCACGGAGAGAGACACGCAAACTACAGTTAGCCTCGGCTATGTTCATTGATCCTCGATTAATTACTTGGTGGAGTGAGAAAGCATTAATGCTGAGCAGATGACGGTGGCCAGGCATGATTCTGGACACGCCAGCGCCAGTGTGTGACAGTGTAAAGTTTGTGTTTGCAGTAACGTCTATTAACTCTGTTGAACACGGAAGTTATATCAAAACAATAGTTTCTTTTTGTTTTCCTCTGGAACTCTTTGTAAGAATGGAAACAGGAGGTGAACACAGCACACACATGCAGCTGAAGTCGGAACTGTTCATCCCAGCATTTAAGGACATCTGAGCCTGGCTTCACACCTCTAAGTTGCGATTTAACATTAATTTATGCATTTCTGCATAACACAAATCGTATTGTTTTCAACACCCTTTGCTATGTCAGCTGAATTTAGCTCTTATAAATATTCCTTTTGTAGCCAGACAGCCGAAATTGTGTACTTAGAGTTTTGGGTGAACATTCATTTTGAAGATACGAGGGCTTCCAGGCATGTTTATGACATTTGCCCTCTCATTGCGTGCCATCACAGCCCGTGTGAGGAATTTGGGAAACTTTTTCACTGCATCATGAATATATGAATACGTATAGACGTGTAAGTCACGTGTTACTGTGTATATATGCATTCCTCTGTGCCTCGATACTGACGTGTAGATGGTGTGGATATTATTTTTTTCTGTCTGCAGCTGACGCTGGTCTGATGGAGCAAAGGCACTCACCGGATCGGACTGGAAATTTGACACAGCACCAGAGAACACACACGGGAGAGAAACCCTTCAAGTGCAGTGTGTGTGGGGAGGAATTTTCACAGTCATTTGCTCTTAAAAGACACCAGCGAACACACACGGGAGAGAAACCCTTCAAGTGCAGTGTGTGTGGGGAGGCATTTTCACAGTCACATAATCTTAAAAGACACCAGAGAACACACACGGGAGAGAAACCCTTCAAGTGCACTGAGTGTGGGAAGGCGTTTGCAAATTCATCTGCTCTGAAAAAACACCAGAGAACATGCACGGGAGAGAAACCCTTCAAGTGAACTGTGTGTGGGAAGGCATTTGCATGGCCATCAGTTCTTCAGACCCACCAGAGAACACACACAGGAGTGAAACCCTTCAAGTGCACTGTGTGTGGGAAGGCATTTGCATGGCCATCAGTTCTTCAGACCCACCAGAGAACACACACAGGAGAGAAACCCTTCAAGTGAACTGTGTGTGGGAAGGCATTTGCACGGCCATCAGTTCTTCAGACCCACCAGAGAACACACAGGAGAGAAACCCATCAGGTGCACCTTGTGCGGGAAGGCGTTTGCACATTCATCAGTTGTTCAGACCCACCAGAGAACACACACAGGAGAGAAACCCTTCAAGTGCACTGTGTGTGGGAAGGCATTTTCACAGTCATCTGTTCTTGTAAAACACCAGAGAACACACACAGGAGAGAAACCCTTCAAGTGCACTGTGTGTGGGAAGGCGTTTGCACAGTCACCACATCTTAAATTACACCAGAGAACACACACAGGAGAGAAACCCTTCAGGTGCATTCTGTGCGGGATGGCGTTTGTACATGTGTCACATCTTCAAATACACGAGAGAACACACACGGGAGAGAAACCCTTCAGGTGCACTCTGTGCGGGATGATGTTTGCACAGTTGCCACATCTTAAAGTACACCAGAGAACACACACAGGAGAGAAACCCTTCAGGTGCACTCTATGCGGGATGGCGTTTGCACGTTCATCAAATCGTCAGACACCAGAGAACACACATGGGAGAGAAACCCTTCAAGTGCACTGTGTGTGGGAAGGCGTTTTCACAGCAACAACATCTTCAAGTACACCAGAGAACACAGAAGCATCAGAAGATCCACAAGGAGTGGAGTCTGAAATCAGCTTGTGAAAGTCAAAGTGCCACAATAAGCCCATCCCTCATGAAACAAGAACCCGAAGAAAATCCCAGCTTGGACACTTTTAAAGGTATCGAGGTGAAATATGAAGAGGTGATGGTGAAGAGGGAAGAAGTGATGGTGAAGAGCGAAGAAGTGAAGGTGAAATGTGAAGAAGTGATGGTGAAGAGCCAAGAAGTGAAGGTGAAATATGAAGATGAAGATTCAACTCTAAAATGGGACCTTCACATCGATGGAGGCAACGTGAAGCAGGAGGAGAATTCTGACTGTGAGGCAGAGCGAGGCAACTCCCAGCAGTTTGTGGAAGTGGAGGTGTGGGTGGACTTCCTCCGAGACAATACAAAGTCAAGTGGTGACCCGGTAGATGTGTAAACTTTGCGTTTTAATAATTGTGTTATTTTATTTTGGGCACCTTTATAATATATGCCACAGGACCCGCACGAGCTTGATCCGGCACTGTCCGGGATACCGTTCCAGTGCCCAACCAGGCTGTTGAAACCACCGCGGGTGGAGTTGAGGGTGACGGTGGAGGGCGCGAAGGGGGCGAGTGATGCCGATGGGCGGCGAGGGGGTCACCCGAGAGGATGCCAAGTGGGGAGACGAAGCAATGAAATCGCTCCACGTGTCAGGCGCTGGGTGGATCACCGCACAGCGGCATCGTGGGAGGTGGCGACGGCACGGGGAGGTCTCTACCCGCTCGTGGATTGACCGTGGCTGATGGTGATGACGACGACGATGGATGTTGCTCACTCAACTCTGCGACGTACGAAACGCCGGAGACGC
This sequence comes from Petromyzon marinus, assembly GCF_048934315.1. Taxonomy (NCBI): domain Eukaryota; kingdom Metazoa; phylum Chordata; class Hyperoartia; order Petromyzontiformes; family Petromyzontidae; genus Petromyzon; species Petromyzon marinus. The sequence goes on from NW_027422817.1 coordinate 260,485, forward strand.
ACGGCGATGTGCGGGGTGTTCAGCGGCACGGTGGAGCCGATGGCCTCCTTGCAGCTGCTGTACAGCTGACGCACGACGTGGAGCAGGGCAGGGAGCACGCTGTCCACTATGTCCACTGTAAAGGAACCGAGGTGAAATATGAAGAGTTGATGGTGAAATGTGAAGAGGTGATGGTGAAGAGCAAAGAAGTGAAGGTAAAATGTGAAGATGAAGATTCAACTCCAAAATGGGACCTTCACATCGATGGAGGCAACGTGAAGCAGGAGGAGAATTCTGACTGTGAGGCAGAGCGAGGCAACTCCCAGCAGTTTGTGGAAGTGGAGGTGTGGGTGGACTTCCTCCGAGACAATACAAAGTCAAGTGGAGACCCGGTAGATGTGTAAGCCAGAGACGATGTCGCTACAATAGATGCACCTTTGTCACAGGCCTTAAATGACAAGAACGTAAAGTTGGACACTCAGTTGCTAGGTTCAACCTGCAGAGTAAGGGCGGCCAGTCTTTGTGGACCTGTGGGTTGGGGAGATCTCTGACCAGGAGCGAGGGCAAAGAAGCCCCCAAGCATTCACTATGTTATCATAATAATTGCATTTACTCGGTGCTTGCTTAATCGCCTCGGCAACTCGGAGTTTTGTACCTCGTCTGAAACACTCGAACAGCATCCCCAAGTAGCAGCTGCCCCTGTGTGGCACAGGGTGGTGGCCCTGCACCAGCCTGCATTTATTTTTTCCGCCTGAGGACGACCGCTTGTGTTACGATCGAAACGTCGTGATCTATTATTATTTTGTCTACCTACGTGACTTTACTGAAAGAACCAAAGAGTATGTGAACAAGAGGCTGTCAGTAGGGGGCGATGATTGATGTTTCATCTCAGTTTTGTAATTTGTCGCTAATGTTTAGAATTCGCCAGCATGCAATGGCCTACTCGTTTTGAATGACACTACAATAGTTTGTTTTACATCCACTGTTAAGCAGACCGTGCGTATTTTTAAAATAGATTCTTGTTAATACGATGTAACCTGATGCAGGCTTTTCACTGCAGTAATTCAATTTTGTTAATATGTCTGTCAATAATTAAGAATGAATACTTGTCTGATTGTGCGTGTACATGTAACATTTTGTCTATGAGGGTCAAACATTGATTAAGTGTTCAAATCTAGATTGAATAAGTGATGTTAGGACAAAGTGTGTGTGTTTGTTTGGAAGTAACCTGTACAGAGAACTCAGGTGAGACCCGTTGTTCTTGTGATACGGGTCAAAGGGTACTTTTGTGTTTCACGAAGCATCTGCCTCTGGAGCAACTCATCGTCTTTGCAATAGGGAGCACGCTCGGATCATTAATCAGTTACAAGGCATACCACTTAAAAGTTACACGTATAGGAGGAGGTACATTCTCTACAACACGAATTGTAGTTTTGTCTTACGTATTGACGTAGATTTTGTCTAACTAGGACTAGAAATGGTCCTTGCTGATTCACGTCTGGATGTCCGTACCTATCGGTTGAAGCAAACCCCACTGCTGTTGTTGAGACGCTGTGCACCAATAAGGGTCCAACACATTGACGGCCTTCAGGCCAGGAAAGTCACAACATTTGCACACGAAGGACGCATTCACGCAAGTACCCCCTGCTCCGTTTTGAAGTTTTAAAATGAAACATCTTTGAATTGTTATTCTTAGTTTTTTCGGTAAAGTCACGTTGAAGGGAAACAACAAAATAATAAAATATATATAAAACAATAAAAAAATTCTCACGACGTTTCGACCATAACTCAAACGGTCGTCTTCAGGTGTGTTGGTTTGCATAAATTTATTTTTAAACGGCGCATTTATTTATTTATTAAAAAAACGTTAGCGCCACGCGCAACGATTTGGCAATTTATTTAGGACTAGTCCATCTATATTCTGAAAAGAGGAGGGGGGAGACGAAATTTTTTATAATGTATGCTGTCTGAAAGCCACTGTAAGCGTGAACAATCAATTAAGACCTGAAATGGTTTATCAAATCTTTCCAATGATTGCTAAGATAGAATCCATCTTCTCGGTTGAAATTGTCTCTGTGCTTGTATATGTGGATAGCCTCATGAACGAATCTCTCATGGTAGCCAGATGGCTTACAAAGAACCTCTGTCTTGGAAAAGTCAATGGCATGTGAGCCTACTGAATTGGAACAATGATCTGCCACGGCCGAGGTGTTGGTCCTACCGTGTTTAAGGTCTGCTTTGTGTTCACGAATGCGGTCCGAGACATGGCGTTTGGTTTCTCCAATGTAACTACTACCACAGAGGCAAGTTAGTTTGTAGACACCAGGGTATTGTATGTCCGGAATCACATCTTTTACAGACGGAACCAGATCACGGATTTTATGTAATGTGTTGAAACGGACCTAGATCTTGTGTTTATTCAAGATTTTGGAGATCTTTTTTGTGATCCCCGCAATGTAGGGTAAAGTGATGGTTTTGAAAGGCTCCTCAAGAGGGTTCTTCTTCATGGTTTGAGTGATAGCTTTGCGGATTGTATAGTCGGAGTAACCATTAGCCCTAAGAGCTTGGTGTACGTGCTTGAGTTCACTGCTTATGTGTTCCTGGTCGGATATGCATTGGGCTCTATGATACAGAGTCTTGATGAGAGAATTCTTCTGTGATGGATGGTGGTGGGAATCCGGTTTCAGATAAGCATCCGTATGGGTAGCTTTCCTGTAGACAGAGTGGCTCATTGAACCATCAGGTCTCTTTTTAATTAGGACATCCAAAAAAGGTATCTTGCCATCTATTTCGACTTCCATGGTAAATCTGATGGCTGGGTGTATGGAATTGATGTGGTCGAAGAATTGGTCTAGAGCAGGCCGGCCATGTGGCCAGATGACAAAAGTGTCATCCACGTACCTCTTCCATAAGGTTGGGCGCAGAGTGGCAGTCTGGATGGCGTCAGTCTCAAATTTCTCCATGAAAATGTTAGCTATAACTGGAGAAAGGGGGGAGCCCATTGGGGTGCCCTCAGTTTGTTTGTAGAAAGTTCCATTCCAAGTGAAGTATGTATTGGTTAAACAGTGTCTCACCAGGGGGGGTACCTCAGTGTTTAGTCCTTGATGAACCAAGTCTTGAATGATTGCAATGGTGTCAGGTACAGGAACCTTGGTGAATAAGGAAACTACATTAAAACTGACAAGCAGGTCGTCTGGGGACAGGGAAATACCCTTGATTGTCGATACCAGGTGAGTAGAATTTTGTACCGCAGAGGTGGTCTTTCCAGTGAAAGGACGCAGGATTTCAGACAAAAAACGAGCTAGTTTGTAGGTGGGGGAGCCGATAGTAGAGACTATGGGACGAAGGGGTGTATCTACTTTATGTATTTTTGGTAAGCCGTATAATCTTGGTGGCCTGGCAGCAGAAGGTTTCAACGAAAACTGTTTAGATTGATCAATTAATGCGGTTGAATCAGAAATTATTTTGTTGGTTTGTGTGACGAGGCTGTTGGTGGGATCTCTTTATTTTTGTAATACATTTTATTTATTAAAAAATTTCATTTAATTTAACGTAGGTATAAAATAAAATTAATTTAAATAAAGTAATGTAATATATTTTAAAAATAAAATTAAACGTAGGTATTAAATAAAATAAATTTAATTTAAATAAAATATATTTAATTTATTAAACATTTGAATTTAATTTTACGTAGGTATTTATTACTAAATTAAATTTAACGTAGGTATAACATAAAATTAATTTAATTTAAATTATAAAAAATATTCATTTATAAAAAAATACGTAGGTATAAAATAAGTTTCAATTAACTTAATTAAAATTTAAAATTAAATTTAACGTAGGTATAAAATAAAATGTATTTAAATTATAAAAAAATATTCATTTATAAAAAAATACATAGGTATAAAATACATTTTAATTGAATTAAAATTTTAAAAGAAAATGTAATTAAATTTAATAATAAATAAATTTTATTTTCTACCTCCGTGACTTTACCGAAAGACACAAAGAGTGTGGACCCACGTGACATCAAGGCTGTCCTAGTCTAGGCAAGGCCTCAGGGTGTACCGGGCCTTTTACAACAGCAGCAGCAGCAACAACGGTTCTCTTGAGAAAATGCTTTAAAAAAAAAGTCAACGTAGCTTACCTTGACACTCGCGAACTTTAATGATTAAAATAATTAAAACTAAACACTCACACACACATGGGCGCGCGGCGTTCAGCGTAGGGCATTAAAAATGGTAGCGTCCTCCCGCGATCTGATTGGTCGCCGCGTGCCAAAGTGGGGAGGGGGGGGAGGGCCAGCGATCCGATTGGTCGAGAGGCAAACCTGGACGCGTCTCTAGCGATGGTGCGCAGCGATTGGTCAACGGTTGTCCTATGCTAATTTTGGTATGCTAATTAATTTTAATATGAATGCTAATGCAGAATATTTATCCATACTCATTAAGTTTAATGTTTATCCTAAATTAGTTAAAAATGTATGCTCGTTTAGTTAACATTCTATGATAGTATCGTTATATTTTTTTTATGCTATGATAACAGCAGTGCATACTGACTGTGGTGGTACCTGCTATGATTACAGCAGGTATACTGTGGTGGTACCTGCTATGATAGCAGCAGTACATACTGACTGTGGTGGTACCTGATATGATTACAGCAGTACATACTGTGGTGATACCTGCTTTCACTACAGCAGTACATACTGAACGTAATGGTACCTGCTATGAATACAGCAGGTATACTGACTGTGGTGGTACCTGCTATGATAACAGCAGGCATACTGACTAGTGGTACCTGCTATGATTACATCAGTGTATACTGTGGTGGTACCTGCTATAATTACATCAGGGCATACTGTGGTGGTACCTGCTTTCACTACAACAGTGCATACTGACTGTGGTGGGTACCTGCTAAGGTTACAGCAGTGCATACTGCTTAAATGCTTTATCACGTGTCGTGAATGTGATCGTTTCATCCCAGAAATGGTGTCCTTGACCAGCCCAGAGCAGACATTTCACTTTGCCTTAGAACCTGAGGTGGCACAGCATTAGCAATTCCAAGTTCTTTATGTGACCAATAGCGACGAATTATGTGGCAAGCATTTGAAATGAGTGGGTTATGACGTACTGTACTTCACTCTTATCGACCATTAACATAAGTCTGTGTTACTGGCGTTGTGCTGCCTCGGCTGGTACCAACTTCATCTTTGACCACGTGGACCACGCGGATGAATGGTCTACGTGAGTCGAGCGACCGATGGAGAAGACCTATGGGGGCACGCGGCGGGAGACTCTCAGGCGAAATCGTGGAAGTCGCGTGACAGAAACCACGCGTGGAGGATAGATGCATGCTGGCGAGACGTCGTCTTCAGTTTAATTTAAGTTTCATGTGTAGAGCCCTGTGAGCCGTGCGGCTCTTGACTCGGGTGCAACCGCAACAAAACAAAAACGTGAACAAGAAACATCTTAAAGTGACTACGCGCAAACAGAAAAATCCAGGAAAAAACCAGCAGAGTCTTCCAGAAAAAAAACAACCATATTTCAACGCTGCGTGCAGAAATCCCAGTGGGATGCAAGTCAAACAATAACCATAAGACAATTTAGATTAAAGTTATCAGGCTAACTCTGTACTACAACAAACGTTTTCAAAATCACCAAAACAAAGCTACAAAAAACAATGTAACAGTGATCGACATAGGCGAGGCCATTAAGGATTCAGACAATCGTCACCGGTCTTTGCCGTGAGCGGGAATCCAACTTGTTGGCCGATTTCGTGGCGAAGCGTGTTCATCATGACACTACCGCTTCCCACATTTACACAGTCACGCAAAGACAAATATCCCACAGCACCAGCCCCCGAGCACCTTAACAGACTGTTGGGGCAGGTGCTGTTAGCGAGCACCTGCCCTGACAACCTTAACAGACTGTTGGGGCAGGTGCTGTTAGCGGGCACCTGCCCCGAGCACCTTAACAGACTGTTGGGGCAGGTGCTGTTAGGGAGCACCTGCCCCGAGCACCTTAACAGACTGTTGGGGTAGGTGCTGTTTGCGACCACCTGCCCTGACAACCTTAACAGACTGTTGGGGCAGGTGCTGTTAGCGGGCACCTGCCCCGAGCACCTTAACAGACTGTTGGGGCAGGCGCTGTTAGCGGGCACCTGCCCCGAGCACCTGAACAGACTGTCGGGGCAGGTGCTGTTAGCGAGCACCTGTGTAGGCCAGCACGGCTTGGTGAATGAGCTATTGTGTGTGTGTGAGAACTTGAGAGGGTGGGTAGGTGGTTTTGTGAGTGATTGATTTGTATAAATAAATATTCTGATGAATTTGCAACTTGGTATCTGAATTCAATATTTGGACGGCAGAACGTGTATTTACATTCGTATTCATGTGTGTCATGTATGAAGTGTATTTGTTGGGGTGTGTGTGTGCGCACCTTCTACCAACAGTCTGTTCAGAAGGGTGCGCGAGGCGCGTGCTAGTGGTTCGTGTGCTGGGCTCCTCTCTGATTCGTGCGCCACGGAGCACGTGACGTGCCGTGCCGTCAGCCAAATAGCCGCGTTCTTGCGACGCTCAAGATTCCCGAAGAATGACCTCGTACGAGAAGATTGCACAGAAAGACATTGACATGGCGAGTGGAGCGAGTGTCGCTGTGTGTGTGTAGATTCCCGTGTGGGGAGTAGGCAGGGCTGTTGCGTCGCTAGAGGATTAGCGCGAATTTATGTTCCAGTTGTTTTTTTTAAGTCATGGGCCTCCTCTACATCCACTCAGACTCAAAACGATTACAGCATCTGATTCAACGTGTTAAAACATTACCAATGTGGAGACCTCCCCTTGAAGGCATCAACATAGGGGAGACAAAGGTGGCCAGGCGCGGTGTGCCGTGCTGCTCTTCAGCACGGCTCCGGCCGAAGGCTACCAGGGGGGGATCTTCGTCTCTGCAGTTGTACGTGAGGAGCGTGCTTAGTGGCACGCTTCACAACTTTTTTTTTCCTCCGCCCCCGGTTCCCTCCCTTTTGACTCCGGATTCTAAGAAGCCTGCGAGGTCCTCATCCACAGCCGCTTGGGCCGAAGCGGTCGCAGTCTACGAGGCGAACCAAGGGTACTGAACATCTGTGAGAACGAGCTTTATAGTTCATCGTATTCCTCCAGTGTGAATATTGGTTGAGATTCTGATTCTGACCAAAGGCAAGGACAGAAACTCCCCCCGTGTAGCCGTAACCAATCAACACCCACCACTCACTTGCTTCAGTGGGAAACAACTTGGACGTGCCCGCCCTTGCTCGACAGTAAACAATGATTTAATAGCGACGACGAGTACATTCATACGTAGAGTGACGCACCTTGAATGACGACATTCAAGGTGCGTCACTCTTCGGCCTGTGGCCGCACCTCCCAGCAATTTGCCTCTTTGGTTTCTCCTCTTAAACACCTGGCGAGTTGCTATCTCTTAAACAAGTAATTTGGCAAGGATAGTCTCGGTAACAATAAGTAAATCAATGGTAAACGAGCGCTAATTTAACGGTGGCTTTCAGACAGCATGCATTAATTTTTCGTCTCCCCCCTCCTCTATTCCGAACATACATGGACTCGTCCATCTAAACCAGGGGTGTCCAAACTACGACCCGCGGGCCAACTGCGGCCCGCGGCCCAGTTTTTATTGGCCCGCAGCAAATTCTGAAAATATAATAGAATATGGCCCGCACAAGAAGCTTGAGCTCAACTCTGTTGCACTTCTCAGTTTCAACACTAGATGGAGCCAGCCACGGAAAACCGTGCTTCACTAAACAAAATTAAGCAAAGAAAAACTTTTACCGCGAGTCACCAGAAATGGCAGCACCGAAGAAACGCAAAATAGCAAGTGAGAGTAGAAGATTTCAAACACAGTGGGAAAATGAATATTTTTTCAAAGAAATCAACGGAAAGTGTGTCTGTTTGATTTGCAATGAAGGTGTTGCTGTGATGAAAGAGTATAATGTCCGTCGGCACTATGAGACCAAACATCAGAGCTACACATCGTACACCGGTGCCGAACGAACACAGAAAGTCAAGCAAATGGCGGCTAGCCTGCAAGCTCAACAACAATTTTTTTTCGTGCTAACAAAATACAGGAAAACGCCACAACAGCAAGCTATGAAGTCACTAAACTTATTGCCCAGCATGGCAAACCGTTCTCAGACGGTGATTTCATAAAGCAGTGCCTCATCAAAGTCACAGAAATAATGTGCCCGGAAAAAGTGCAGGATTTCAACAGCGTGAGCTTATCCAGAAATACAGTGGTGCGGAGAATCGAGGACCTGTCAGCTAACTTGAAACTTCAGCTGAGAGACAAAGCTTGTGCTTTTGATTTTTACTCGATAGCATGCGACGAGAGCACAGATGCCACAGACACCGCGCAGCTGTTAATTTTTTTGCGGGGAGTAGATGATAATTTTTGCTGTACGGAGGAACTGCTTGATATGATGAGCCTAAAAGGCACAACGACGGGTAGAGATATTTTTGAAGCTGTGTCAGAGGCAGTTGAAAAGATGGGGCTTAAATGGGACAAGCTCTGTGGAGTAACAACGGATGGAGCTCCGGCCATGACGGGCGAGCGCAAAGGAATGGCATCGATGGTGTGCACCAAGGTAAAAGAGAGCGTAGGTGAGGCTGTTAGGATGCACTGTATAATCCACCAAGAAGCACTGTGTGCCAAGACTGTCCAGCTGTGCGATGTGATGAACACCGTTGTAAAAACTGTCAACATAATTCGAGCTAGAGGACTGTACCACAGAGAATTTCAAGCTTTCTTATCTGATGTGGATGCTCAATACGGGGATGTACTCTACCACTCTGATGTGCGCTGGCTCAGCCGCGGCTCTGTGCTGCAGCGGTTTCATTCGCTGAGATCAGAAATCGACCAGTTTTTGAAAGAGAAGGGCTGACCTCTTCATGAACTGAGTGACCCTCTGTGGCTGGCAGACCTGGCATTTTTAGTTGATCTTACTCATCATTTGAATACACTGAACAAGAACCTACAAGGCAAAGAACAGCTGGTGCCACACCTGCATGCGCACATGAAAGCCTTCTGTGTAAAGCTCCGCCTGTTTTGAGACACAACTACGAAGCTTTAATGCTGCACACTTCCCTGCGCTGTCTGAAATCAAGTCTGCTTTTCCAAAGGACGACCTTTCTGATAAAAAGGATAAATTTGTGTGTGATTGTATCTCTCGTGACAGAATTCAACCAGCGTTTCCAAGATTTTTCTGTCATTGAAAAACAAATCAAGCTGTTCTCGACCCCCTTCCTGGTGGATGCAGAAGAAGTGGAAGAGAGTCTGCAGTTAGAACTGATTGAAATGCAATGTGATGATTCTCTGAAGAGTCAACATCAGCTTCTCTCCCTCCCTGACTTCTATCAGAGTTTGGATAATGCCAAGTTTCCTCTGATGAGACGCCACACAAAAAGAATGATGAGCCTGTTCGGCTCAACATACATATGTATGTTAAATCAGAACAAAAGCAGACTGAGAACCAGAATGACTGATAGCCATCTCTGTGAAGTCCTTCGTGTCTCAACCACCAAACTTTCTCCTGACATGTCAGCCATCCTTCAATCCAACGGACAGCATCACTGCTCCCACTGAGTGCAATGTTCTTCACATTATAGGTGAGTTAGAAATACACACAGTATTCATGTGTCAATGTCACCTCTAGTGTGTGGCCCGGCCTTTTGTTTATTTTTCTGTATTTGGCCCTCACTAAAAAAACTTTGGACACCCCTGGTGTAGTGTATAGTAGTGTAGTGTATAGTGGAGTGTATAGTGTAGTGTATAGTGTAGTGCATAGTTTAGTATACTAGTTATCACGTGACTAGTGTAGCTAGCCAGGTGGTGACCACACTCGTGCGTGCATCTCCACTCGTCCGTGTCTGCAAGTAAGCGCTCGTGTATGTGCACCCGCGTGTTTGTTCGTGTCTGTATGTACGCACACTGTTGCACATGGTTCGCTCGTGTGGGTGTGTAGTGGAACGCACTGCTCATGAAAACTTTGCCTCGTTACGCGGTAAATGATGCGGCACAACAGGAGGGAACTGCAGGGATGAGGCTCTCCGCTCGTGGTGCTGTGAATTAAAACAGCGCCAGGGTGGAGAGTCCCGTCCCTACAGCTCGTAGCTGTGACGGAGCGAGCGTGATCAGCGGACAGCCACCATGGTTGTCAGGTAAGGGGAGACTTCACCTGGAACTCTCCTCCACACGTGTTCCCCTTGAACATTGTCGCAATAAACGTACGATCATGAATCTTTAAAATATCAGACCTTTGTTGTTCCGCAAGAATATTAACGCTCAAACTCGTATCGAACTCTTCATGAATTCACTTGGTCCAACAGTTCAGGTACTCGGCAAAGCATTTCACCACCCGGTATTCAACAGTTAAACAATCTACTCCAAATCAACACCGAAATGTCAAATTATCATCCACCATTGACTTCCACATCGATGGAAGCCATTTGCCACGACATCCAAGCCATTAAACACCGGAACAACGAACGTGCCATTCAAGTACATCTTGAAACCCATTATCTGAAGTAGTTTGTATTAAACAATAACTAAATAATAGAAACACGTTTACAAAATTGAGCGAAGTTATAGTCACAGACTTTTTCCAACTTTAGCTCAACAGGACCACAAAAGCTCGGATATGTGGTGCATAATAAATGAATCAACCTGATTGCAATCATGAACTGGCCAAACACTTTTCGATTTCAACATCACCTTATAAAAGAACATTTTAAATATAAGCGCACAACTTTATCTATCTGTGATGAGCGCTGCACTTTCTGTTGTTTTCATGCAGGAGGCGCTGCAAACCTACGCACCCCCTGCATGGACAACGGAGGCGCAGGGACAGACGTTCGATTACGTTGGAATCGATCGGCAGACGGCGGTCTTCTCGCACGGCCAGCAGCTCCGTGTTGCCTTATCTCGATCCCGCAATCCCAAACAGGTGAAGGGCCGCATCGAACCGAACCCCCGGCAAGGCCATCTACTTAACGTTGAGAGAAAATTCACACGAAATGTCCTTTTCAATGAAGTCTTCCAGATGTAAATTGATACAAGCTTTTAATGAAGAAATAAAATAATCTAATTCAAAACACAACACAATTCAAAGATGTTTCATTTTAAAACTTCAAAACGGAGCATGGGGTACTTGCGTGAATGCGTCCTTCATGTGCAAATGTTGTGACTTTCCTGGCCTGAAGGCCGTCAATGTGTTGGACCCTTATTGGTGCACAGCGTCTCAACAACAGCAGTGGGGTTTGCTTCAACCGATAGGTACGAACATCCAGACGTGAATCAGCAAGGAGCATTTCTAGTCCCAGTTAGACAAAATCTACGTCAATACGTAAGACAAAACTACAATTCGTGTTGTAGAGAATGTACCTCCTCCTATACGTGTAACTTTCAAGTGGTATGCCTTGTAACTGATGAATGATCCGAGCGTGCTCCCTATTTCAAAGACAATGAGTTGCTCCACAGGCAGACGCTTCGTGGAACACAAAAACACGGTTTGACCTGTATCACAAGAACAACGGGTCTCACCTGAGTTCTCTGTACAGGTTACTTCCAAACACACACACACACTTTGTCCTAACATCACTTATTTAATGTTTGACCCTTATAGATCAAATGTTACAAGAATTCACAAAACCAGACAAGTATACATTCTAAATTATTGACAGGCATATTAACAAAATTGGATTACTGCAGTGAAATATACTGCATCAGGTTACATCGCATTAACAAGAAGCTATTTTTAAAAATACGCACCGTCTGCTTAACAGTGTATGTACAACAAACTATTGTAGTGTCATTCAAAACGAGTAGGCCATTGCATGCTGGCGTCTGGGTCAACATTGATCAAATTCTAAACATTACCTACAAACTCCACAACTAAGATGCCACATCAACCATCGCTCCCTACTGACAGGCTCTTGACAACATGCAGGCCGATGCAGGGCCACCACCTTGTGCCACACAGGGGCAGCTGCTACTTGGGGATGCTCTTCGAGTGTTTGAGACGAGATACAAAACTCCGAATTGCCAGAGGCGATTAAGCAAGCACCATATAAGTGGAATAATTAAATAACAAAAATCACGATGTTTCGGCCACAACACAAGTGGCCTTCATCAGGTGAAGGGACCGTGCTGTCTTGATGAAGGCCACTTGTGTTGTGGCCGAAACGTCGTGATTTTTGTTATTTTATCTTTTTACCTACGTGACTTTACTGAATAGAACCAAAGAGTATGGATCCTTGCAGTCACGAAAGCTTCAAATCTAGAATGGAATTATTAAAACCGAGTGAATGCTTGGGAGCTTATTGGCTCTCGCTCCTGGTTAGAGATTAACCCAACCCACAGGTCCACAAAGACTGGCCACTCTCACCATGCAGGTTTAACCTAGGAACTGAGTGTTCAACTTCACATTCTTGTCATTAAAGGCCTGTGACAAAGGTGCATCCATTGGAGCGACCAGAGTGGAGTCGGCTCCGGGAGAGTCAACCACCTCGCCCCACGCTGCTCCTCCACTTCGAGGTCTTCGGAGAACTTCGCCACCACCACCACCAGCGTGGCGATCTTCACGGCTGTGCTCACTGTGGTTCTGCTGCTCACGCAGCCGATGGTGGAACTCCTCGGAGGATCTCGGCGTGGGGGTTCGAACATCAACGCCATCACCACCACCACCACGATCAACAACTACTCGGGACTCGTGAAGGACGTCTCTCCACCGGCAGCGGTCGCCACCTGGGGACCGATGTTCACCAGCGGCCACGCAGACGGACAGGAGAGGGACGGCCCAGCCTGGCCCCCCGGGATGTCCTGGCTCATGGACAGCGCGCCGACTCCTCTCCTGCACGCTGCGGGTCAGCTGTGCAGTAGCCACAGTGAGGACATTGTGGACAGCGTGCTCCCTGCCCTAGTGCAGGCTATGGGTCACCTGTGCAGTAGCCACAGTGAGGACATAGTGGACAGCGTGCTCCCTGCCCTACTGCAGGCTATGGGTCAGCTGTGCAGTAGCTGGCAGGACATTGTGGACAGCGTGCTCCCTGCCCTACTGCAGGCTATGGGTCAGCTGAGCGGCAGCTGCCAGGACACAGTGGACAGCGTGCTCCCTGCCCTACTGCAGGCTATGGGTCAGCTGAGCGGCAGCTGGCAGGACATAGTGGACAGCGTGCTCCCTGCCCTGCTCCACGTCGTGCGTCAGCTGTACAGCAGCTGCAAGGAGGCCATCGGCTCCACCGTGCCGCTGAACACCCCGCACATCGCCGTGCGTCTCCGGCGTTTCGTACGTCGCAGAGTTGAGTGAGCAACATCCATCGTCGTCGTCATCACCATCAGCCACGGTCAATCCACGAGCGGGTAGAGACCTCCCCGTGCCGTCGCCACCTCCCACGATGCCGCTGTGCGGTGATCCACCCAGCGCCTGACACGTGGAGCGATTTCATTGCTTCGTCTCCCCACTTGGCATCCTCTCGGGTGACCCCCTCGCCGCCCATCGGCATCACTCGCCCCCTTCGCGCCCTCCACCGTCACCCTCAACTCCACCCGCGGTGGTTTCAACAGCCTGGTTGGGCACTGGAACGGTATCCCGGACAGTGCCGGATCAAGCTCGTGCGGGCCCTGTGGCATATATTATAAAGGTGCCCAAAATAAAATAACACAATTATTAAAACGCAAAGTTTACACATCTACCGGGTCACCACTTGACTTTGTATTGTCTCGGAGGAAGTCCACCCACACCTCCACTTCCACAAACTGCTGGGAGTTGCCTCGCTCTGCCTCACAGTCAGAATTCTCCTCCTGCTTCACGTTGCCTCCATCGATGTGAAGGTCCCATTTTAGAGTTGAATCTTCATCTTCATATTTCACCTTCACTTCTTGGCTCTTCACCATCACTTCTTCACATTTCACCTTCACTTCTTTGCTCTTCACCATCACTTCTTCCCTCTTCACCATCACCTCTTCATATTTCACCTCGATACCTTTAAAAGTGTCCAAGCTGGGATTTTCTTCCGGTTCTTGTTTCATGAGGGATGGGCTTATTGTGGCACTTTGACTTTCACAAGCTGATTTCAGACTCCACTCCTTGTGGATCTTCTGATGCTTCTGTGTTTTCCGGTGTTCTATAAGATGTGGTTGCTGTGCAAACGCCTTCCCGCACGGAGTGCACCTGAAGGGTTTCTCTCCCGTGTGTGTTCTCTGGTGTGTTACAAGAGCAGATGACTGTGCAAATGCCTTCCCGCACAGAGTGCACCTGAAGGGTTTCTCTCCCGTGTGTGTTCTCTGGTGTAATTTAAGAACAGATGACTGTGCAAACGCCTTCCCACACAGAGTGCACTTGAAGGGTTTCTCTCCCGTGTGACTTCTCTGGTGTCTTTTAACAACAGATGACTGTGCAAATGCCTTGTTACACACACTGCACTTGAAGGGTTTCTCTCCCGTGTGAGTTCTCTGGTGTATTTTAAGAGCAGATGGGTATGAAAATGCCTTGTCACACACACTGCACTTGAAGGGGTTCTCTCCTGTGTGAGTTCTCTGGTGCCGTGTCAAATTTCCAGTCCGGTCCGTGCTGTACGCACGCTGGTCGCATTGTTGACTTGTCATACCGAGCTGCGCTGACTGCATTTGCTCCATCAGAGCAATTCTGCGGAGGAAGCGTCAGAGGAAGCGTCAGCTGCAGACAGAAAAAAATAATATCCACACCATCTACACGACAGTATCGAGGCACAGAGGAATGCATATATAGTCACATGTGACTTACACGTCTATACTTATTCATATATTCAGGATATAGTAAAAACGTTTCCCAAATTCATCACAGGGCTGTTATGGCACACAATGAGAGGGCAAATGGTCATAAACATGCCTGGAAGCCCTCGTATCTTCAAAATGAATGTTCACCCAAAACTCCGAGCACACAATTTCGGCTGTCTGGCTACAAAAGGAATATTTATGAGAGCTAAATTCAGCTGACATAGCAAAGGGTGTTGAAAACAATACTATTTGTGTTAGGCAGAAATGCATAAATCAACGTTCAATCGCAACTTAGAGTTGTGAATCCAGGCTCAGATGTCCTTGAATGCTGGGATGAACAGTTCCGACTTCAGCTGAATGTGTGTGCTGTGTTCACCTCCTGTTTCCATTCTTATAAAGAGTTCCAGAGGAAAACAAAAGTAAACTATTGTTACGCTATAACCTCCGTGTTCAACAGAGTTAATAGACGTTACTGCAAACACAAACTGTACACTGTCACTGGGTAAACAGGCGGTGGCGTGTCTAGAATCATGCCTGGCCACCTTCATCTGCTTGGCATGAATGCTTCCTCACTCCACCAAGTAATTGAGGATCAACGAACATATCCGAGGCTAACAGGAGTTTGCGTGTCTCTCTCCGTGGTGAGATGTTAACTACCTCACCTGGTATACAGGAAGTAGTGGGTTCGATCCCGACCCTGACGCCTGCTGTATATTTGGAGTTTGCGCGTCACTCCGTTTAGTGTCTTTGACCGATAGACATTGACACACGTATTCTTGTTTCTTTCTGTAAAGTTACGTAGATAGAAAATAACAATAACAGATAATACAATTACATTAAATAAAGACCACTTGTGTTGCGATCAAAACGACGTGAGTTGTTTTGCTTCATTTGCAATTTTTTATTTATTTTATTGCTATTTTCATTTCATTTTCTATCTACGTGACTTTACCGAAAGAACAAAGAATATTAATTTCTGCAGTCGCCAAAGTTTTAAGTCAAAACATTCACACACGTTGACAAAGCCTCACCTTGTGTTGTTGTGGGCAGGTCGCTTTTGATAACAAGAGCGGTATTCATTCTAAATTGACAGGCATTTTAACAAAATTGAATTACTGCAGCGAAATAGACTGCATCAGGTTACATCGTATTAACAAGAAGCTGTTTTAAAAAAAATATGTGCCGTCTGCTTAACAGTGTATGTACAACGTAATATTGCATTTGCATGCTGGCATCTCGGTCAAAATTGATAACATTCTAAACATTACCTACAAAGTCACGTAGAAGGGAAATAATAAAAAAAAACAATAAAATAAAATTCTCATGACGTTCACAAGCAGCCGAAACGTCGTGAGAATTTTATTTTATTATGTTTCATTTTTATTATCTTATTATTTCCCTTCTACGTGGTGACTTTACCGAAAGAACCAAGAAGATGAATCCCTGCAGTCACGAAAGCTTTAAATCGAAAAATTACCAACAAACTCCACAACTAAGATGCCACATCAACCATCGCCCCCTACTGACAGGCTCTTGTTCACATGCAGGCAGGTGCAGGGCCACCACCTTGTACCACACAGGGGCAGCTGCTACTTGGGGATGCTCTTCGAGTGTTTGATATGGGATACAAAACGCCGAGTTGCTGAGACAATCTTGATTTTAAGTTTGTGACTGCAGGGATCCATACTCCTTGGTTCTTTCGGTAAAGTCACGTAGAGGCGATTAAGAGGCAACCATATAAATGCAATTGATAACATAGTGAATGCTTGGGAGCTTATTGGCTCTCGCTCCTGGTAAGAGATCAACCCAACCCACAGGTCCACAAAGACTGGCCGCTCTTACTCTGCAGGTTGAACCTAGGAATTGAGAGTTCAACTTCACATTCTTGTCATTAGAGGCCTGTGACAAAGGTGCATCTATTGTAGCGACATCATCTCTGGCTTACACATCTACCGGGTCTCCGCTTGACTTTGTATTGTCTAAGAGCAAGTCCACCCACACCTCCACTTCCACAAACTGCTGGGAGTTGCCTCACTCTGACTCACAGTCAGAATTCTCCTCCTGCTTTACGATGTGAAGGTCCCATTTTGGAGTTGATTCTTCATCTTCACATTTTACCTTCACTTCTTCGCTCATCACTTCTTCACATTTCACCTTCACCTCTTCATATTTCACCTTTATATCTTTAAAAGTGTCCAAGCTGGGATTTTCGTCCGGTTCTTGTTTCATGAGGGATGGGCTCATTGCGGCACTTTGACTTTCACAAGCTGATTTCAGACTCCGACTCCGCTCCTTGTGGATCTTCTGATGCTTTTGTGTTCTCTGATGTCTTCGAAGATTTGATGAATCTGCAAACGGCTTCCCGCACAGAGTACACTTGAAGGGTTTCTCTCCTGTGTGTGTTCTCTGGTGTGTTACAAGATCAGATGACTGTGCAAATGCCTTCACACACACACTGCACTTGAAGGGTTTCTCTCCCGTGTGTGTTCTCTGGTGTAATACGAGATTATATGACTGTGTAAACACCATCCGGCACATCGTGCACCTGAAGGGTTTCTCTCCCTTGTGTGTTCTCTGGTGTTTTACAAGATCAGATGAATGTGCAAATGCCTTCACGCACACACTGCACTTGAAGGGTTTCTCTCCCGTGTGTGTTCTCTGGTGTACTTTAAGATTTGGTGAAACTGTAAACGCCTTCCCGCACAGAGTGCACCTGAAAGGTTTCTCTCCGGTGTGTGTTCTCTGGTGTTTTTTAAGAGCAAATGAATCTGAAAAAGCCTTCCCACACACACTGCACTTGAAGGGTTTCTCTCCTGTGTGACTTCTCTGGTGCCGTGTCAAATTTCCAGTCCGATCCGTGCTGTATGCACGCTGGTCGCATTGTTGACTTGTCATACCGAGCTGCGCTGAGTGCCTTTGCTCCATCAGACCAGCGTCAGCTGCAGACAGAAAATAAGAAGATCCACACCATCTCCACGTCAGTATCGAGGCACAGAGGAATGCATATATACACAGTAACACGTGACTTACACGTCTATACTCATTCATATATTCATGATGCAGTGAAAAAGTTTCCCAAATTCCTCACACGGGCTGTCATGGCACACAATGAGAGGGCAAATGGTCATAAACATGCCTGGAAGCCCTCGTATCTTCAAAACGAATGTTCACCAAAAACTCTAAGTACACAATTTCGGCTGTCTGGCTACAAAAGGAATATTTATGAAAGCTAAATTCAGCTGACATAGCAAAGGGTGTTGAAAACAATACTATTTGTGTTAGGCAGAAATTCATAAATTAATGTTCAATCGCAACTTAGCGGTGTGAATCCAGGCTCAGATGTCCTTAAATGCTGGGATGAACAGTTCCGACTTCAGCTGAATGTGTGTGCTGTGTTAACTTCCTGTTTCCATTCTTACAAAGAGTTCCAGAGGAAAACAAAAATAAACTACTGTTATGCTATAACCTCCGTGTTCAACAGAGTTAATAGACGTTACTGCAAACACAAACTGTACACTGTCACTGGGTAAACAGGCGGTGGCGTGTCTAGAATCACGCCTGGCCACCTTCATTTGCTCGGCATTAATGCTTCCTCACTACACCAGGTAATTAATCGAGGATCAACGAACATAGCCGAGGCTAACTGGAGTTTGCGTGTCTCTCTCCGTGGTGAGATGTTAACTACCTCACCTGGTATACAGGAAGTCGTGGGTTCGATCCCGACCCTGACGCCTGCTGTATATTTGGAGTTTGCGCGTCACTCCGTTTAGCGTCTTTGACCGATAGACATTGACACACGTATTCTTGTTTCTTTCAGTAAAGTTACGTAGATAGAAAATAACAATAATTGATAATACAATTACATTAAATAAAGACCACTTGTGTTGCGATCAAAACAACATGAGTTTTTTTGCTTTATTTACATTTATTTATTTTTCTTGTTATTTTCATTTAATTTTCTATCTACGTGACTTTACCGAAAGAACCAAGAATATTAATTCCTGCAGTCACCAAAGTTTTAAGTCAAAACATTCACACACGTTGACAAAGCCTCACCTTGTGTTGTTGTGGGCAGGTCGCTTCTGATAACAAGAGCGGTATAGCAGCTCAAGCGGGCTTGGCCTGCTAACAAAAGAAAATAAAAACTGCGTGAATATTTACAATAAAACAAAGTTACAAAGTGGCGAGCCGGGTGAAGACAAATTAAACTTAAGCGAGATAATTAAAGTAAACGCAATCAGGCGAGGGCAGGAGGCAAGACCCCGCGTGGCTAGGCCCCGCGTTGTAAAGTTCCAACCTGGACATCGATTCCCATGCTCGCTGCTACTCAACTGACATCCCTACGAGAGAGAGAGAGGCTCTACCTTGGTAAACAACAACAACCACCACCACCACCACAACGACGAGAATTTCTCACCTAGGATTTCAGTGCAAGCGCGCACACGGCAGCTTCCTGTTGCCTCGCGACAGCACGAAGTAGTATGACGTCACTTCCCTCCCACAAGCGGCTCTCCAACTAAATAAATTATGTTAATGACGCCGGCCCATATGTCGAGGGATGGGGGCGTGGGCACTGAACCCGTCGAAATAAACTCGCGACGGCTTTAACGGATACATTATGTTACTGAGCCACCAGTCACTGGGCGTAGCTTTGCCCAAATAAGGATTGCCACTGGACCGATATCGGCAGTGACCCAAGCGGAGGTGACGTCACGCTCAAGAGCGCGGGGACGGATGAATACCTTGGTGACATGACGTCACTAGCGAGGTACACCTCCCCCTGGCGTTTCACGCCGATGAGGTAATGCAGAGTGGTGACGTGACAGAGTTGGAGTTTAAGTTGATTTAGATTCATTTTCCATTGCTCCTTCCCTTGGGTGTGTGAGCTCAGCTACAACAACGTGGACATTATTGTGTATACACTGTGTGTGTGTACACTGTGTGTATGTACACTATGTGTATACACTGTGTCACTGTGTCGCTGTGTGTCACTGTGTGTTCCCTGTGTGTGTACACTGTGTGTATACTGTATGTATAGTGTGTGTACACTGTGTGTGTACACTGTGTGTGTACAATGTGTACATTGTGTGTGTACACTGTATGTACACTGTGTGTGTACAGTGTGTATACACTGTGTGTACACTGTGTGTGTGTACACTGTGTGTGTGTACACTGTGTGTGTACACTGTGTGTACACTCTGTGTACACTGTGTGTGAACACTGTGTGCAAACTGTGTGTGTGTACACTGTATGTACACACAGTGTACACACTGTGTGTGTGTACACTGTGTGTACACTGTGTGTGTACACTGTGTGTACACTGTGTGTGTGTACAGTTTGTGTCCGCATTGAACCGAACCCCAGGCAAGGCGATCTACTTAATGACGAGAGAAAATTCACACGAAATGTCCTTTTCAATGAAGTCTTCCAGATGAAAATTGATATAAGCTTTTAATGAAGAAATAAAATAATCTAATTAAAAACACAACACAATTCAAAGATGTTTCATTTTAAAACGGAGCACGGGGTACTTGCGTGAATGCGTCCTTCGTGTGCAAATGTTGTGACTTTCCTGGCCTGATGGCCGTCAATGTGTTGGACCCTTATTGGTGCATAGTGTCTCAATAACAGCAGTGGGGTTTGCTTCAACCGATAGGTAACGAACATCCAGACGTTAATCAGCAAGGATCATTTCTAGTCCTAGTTAAGACAAAATCTACGTCAACACGTAAGACAAAACTACAATTCGTGTTGTAGAGAATGTACCTCCTCCTATACGTGTAACTTTCAAGTGGTATGCCTTGTAACTGATGAATGATCCGAGCGTGCTCCCTATTTCAAAGACAATGAGTTGCTCCAGATGCTTCGTGGAACACAAAAACACCGTTTGACCTGTATCACAAGAACAACAGGTCTCACCTGAGTTCTCTGTACAGGTTACTTTCAAACAAACACACACACACTTTGTCCTAACATCACTTATTCAATGTTTGACCCTTATAGATCAAATGTTACAAGAATGCACAAAACCAGACAAGTATACATTCTAAATTATTGACAGGCATATTAACAAAATTGGATTACTGCAGTGAAATATACTGCATCACGTTACATCGTATTAACAAGAAGCTTTTTTAAAAAGTTGCACATTCTGCTTCACAGTGTATGTAAAACATACTGTTGTGTCATTCAAAACGAGTAGGCCATTGCATGCTGGCGTCTGAGTGAAAATGTAGCAAATTCTAAACATTACCTACAAACTACACAACTGAGATGATGCATCAATCATCGCCCCCTACTGACAGGCTCTTGTCCACATGCAGGCCGGTGCAGGGCCACCACCTTGTGCCACACAGGGGCAGCTGCTACTTGGGGATGCTCTTCGAGTGTTTCAGACGAGGTACGACACAAAACTCTGAGTTGCCGAGGCGATTAAACAAGCACCGTGTAAAAGCAATTATTATAACATAGTGAATGCTTGGGCGCTTATTGGCTCTTGCTCCTGATTACAGATCTACCCAACCCACGGGCCCACAAAGACTGGCCACTCTTTACTCTGCAGGTTGAACTAGGAACTGATGTTCAACTTCACATTCTTGTCATTAAAGGCCTGTGACAAAGGTGCATCTATTGTAGCGACATCGTCTCTGGCTTACACATCTACCGGGTCTCCACTTGACTTTGTATTGTCTTGGAGTAAGTCCACCCACACCTCCACTTCCACAAACTGCTGGGAGTTGCCTCACTCTGACTCAGAGTCAGAATTCTCCTCCTGCTTTACGATGTGAAGGTCCCATTTTGGAGTTGAACCTTCATCTTCACATTTCACTTTCACTTCTTCGCTCTTCACCATCAGCTCTTCACATTTCACCATCACCTCTTCATATTTCACCTCGATACCTTTAAAAGTGTCCAAGCTGGGATTTTCGTCCGGTTCGTGTTTCATGAGGGATGGGCTCATTGCGGCACTTTGACTTTCACAAGCTGATTTCAGACTCCACTCCTTGTGGATCTTCTGATGCTTGTGCGTTCTCTGGTGTACTTGAAGATTTAATGAATGTGCAAATGCCTTCCCGCACACACTGCACTTGAAGGGTTTCTCTCCCATATGTGTTCTCTGGTGTTTTTTAAGAGCAGATGACTGTGAAAATGCCTTCCCACACACACTGCACTTGAAGGGTTTCTCTCCCGTGTGTGTCCTCTGGTGTGTTTTAAGAGTAGATGAATCTGAAAATGCCTTCCCACACACACTGCACCTGAAGGGTTTCTCTCCCGTGTGTGTTTTCTGGTGTTTTTTAAGAGCAGATGACTGTGAAAATGCCTTCCCACACACACTGCACTTGAAGGGTTTCTCTCCCGTGTGAGTTCTCTGGTGTGCTTTAAGAGCAAATGAATCTGAAAATGTCTTCCCACACACACTGCACTTGAAGGGTTTCTCTCCCGTGTGTGTTCTCTGGTGTCTTTGAAGATTAGATGAATCTGAAAATGTCTTCCCACACACAGTGCACTTGAAGGGTTTCTCTCCCGTGTGTGTTCTCTGGTGTGCTTTAAGAGCTGATGACCATGAAAATGCCATCCCACACACACTGCACTTGAAGGGTTTCTCTCCCGTGTGTGTTCTCTGGTGTGTTTTAAGAGCAAATGAATCTGAAAATGTCTTCCCACACACACTGCACTTGAAGGGTTTCTCTCCCGTGTGTGTTCTCTGGTGTCTTTGAAGATGAGATGAATCTGAAAATGCCTTCCCACACACACTGCACTTGAAGGGTTTCTCTCCCGTGTGTGTTCTCTGGTGTGTTTTAAGAGCAAATGAACCTGAAAATGTCTTCCGACACACACTGCACCTGAAGGGTTTCTCTCCCGTGTGTGTTCTCTGGTGTGTTTTAAGAGTAGATGAATCTGAAAATGCCGTCCCACACACACTGCACTTGAAGGGTTTCTCTCCCGTGTGTGTTCTCTGGTGTTTTTTAAGAGTAGATGAATCTGAAAATGTCTTCCCACACACAGTGCACTTGAAGGGTTTCTCTCCCGTGTGCGTTCTCTGATGTCTTTTAAGAGTAGATGAATCTGAAAATGTCTTCCCACACACACTGCACTTGAAGGGTTTCTCTCCCGTGTGTGTTCTCTGGTGTGTTTTAAGAGTGGATGACCATGAAAATGTCTTCCCACACACACTGCACCTGAAGGGTTTCTCTCCCGTGTGTGTTCTCTGGTGTGTTTTAAGAGCAAATGAATCTGAAAATGTCTTCTCACACACAGTGCACTTGAAGAGTTTCTCTCCTGTGTGAGTTCTCTGGTGCTGTGTCAAATTTCCAGTCCGATCCGTGCTGTATACACGCTGGTCGCATTGTTTACTTGTCGTACCAAGCTGCTGCGCTGAGGGCCTTTGCTCCATCAGACCAGCGTCAGCTGCACACAGAAAATAAGAATATCCACACCATCTACACGTCAGTATCGAGCTATTGAGGAATTAATATATACAGTCACACGTGACTTACACGTCTATATTCATTCATGTATTCATGACTAGCAGTACTACCCTGCTTCGCCCGGGACTTGGATCCACCACGTCCGGCCGCCTTTGTCTCCCCAGTGGCGATGTTCACACCACAACAGTTACTCGTTTGAGGCTGAGTCGACCTAGGAGAGGCCCAGAAGCGGTTCAAATAATCGTCGCCGGTGGTGGCCATGAGCGGGAATCGAACTCGGGTCGCCGGGTTCGTAGCGTAGCGTAGCGCTAACCGCTACACTACAATGCGTTACTCTTCCACACACACACAGACATACACACAGACACACACACACAGACACACACACAGACACACACACACACAGATACACACACACAAACACACAGACATACACACAGATACACACACACAGACACACACACACACAGATACACACACAGACACACACATAGATACAGACACACACACAGACACACACAGATACACGCGCACAGACACACACAGACACAAACACGCAGACACACACACAGACAGCGCTAACCACTACACTACAATGCGTTACGCTTCCACATGCGAGGGTCACGTGACAAATTTGACGTCACAGCTCACTTGCCGTGCAAAAAATCTATACATTATTGAGCTCTCCTCCCCCTCCAAAAAAAAACCAAAAGTGTATTTGTATAATGTTTGTATGGTGTACAGTCTGGAAAGTACCCACATGGCAAATTTCCAGTTTGTTGCATGTCGGGAAGTACGCTAAACATTTTGAACGGACACACACAATTACAACTTTGCCTTTTATATATATTTGGAGATGCAGTGAAAAACTTTCCCAAATTCATCACGCGGTTTCAGTTTTTTGATTTTCAGTTTTATTTATTTTGGTTATAGTCCCGTGAGCCATTCGGCTCTTGAATCGGGTGCAACCACAACAAGCAAAAAAACAAAACCACGACCGAGAAAATCATCTTACAGTGAGAATGTGTGACTGTGCAAACAGCACTGTCATGGCACGCAATGAGAGGGCAAATGTCATAAATATTCCTGTAAGTCCTCGCATCTTCAACATTAATGTTGCCATAGAAACGTTGTGGGGTTTTTTGCTTCATTTAAAAAAAGAAAAATTATTATCTGTTATTTTATTTTCTATCTACGTGACTTTACCGAAAGAACCAAGAATATTGATTCCTGCAGTCACCAAAGTTTTAAGTCAAAACATTCACACACGTTGACAAAGCCTCACCTTGTGTTGTTGTGGGCAGGTCGCTTCTGATAACAAGAGCGGTACAGCAGCTCAAGCGGGCTTGGCCTGCTAACAAAAGAAAATAAAAACTGCGTGAATATTGACAATAAAACAAAGTTACAAAGTGGCGAGCCGGGTGAAGACAAATTAAACTTAAGAGAGATAATTAAAGTGAACGCAATCAGGCGAGGGCAGGAGGCAAGGCCTCGCGTGGCTAGGCCCCGCGTTGTAAAGTTCCAACCTGGACATCGATTCCCATGCTCGCTGCTACTCAACTGACATCCCTGAGAGAGAGCGAGGCTCTACCTTGGTAAACAACAACAACCACCACACCCACCACCACAACAACCACAATCGCAATGAGAATTTCTCACCTCGGATTTCAGTGCAGGAAGCGATAGCTTCCTGTCACCTCGTGACGTCACGCGGCAGCTGGTGACATGACGTCACTTCCGGGCTACGAGACACACTCCTCCCACAATGAGCGGCTCCGTAACTAAATAAATTAGAGAATAAATAAATTATGTTAATGTAAGTCGTCCCATGTGTCGTGGGCAATGAACTCGTCGCAAAAAAACTCGCGACAGCTTTATCGAAGACATTATGTTAATTAGTCACCGTCACCGGGCGGAGCTTTGCCCAAATAAGGACTGGCACTGGAACGCAGTCGGCAGTAACCCAAGCGGAGGTGACGTCACGCTCAAGAGCGCGGCTGAATACCTTGGTGACATGACGTCACTTGCGAGGTACACCTCCCCCTGGCGTTTCACGCCGATTAGTTTCATAGTTAGTTAATTGTTCATTTATTTGGTATAGCCCTGTGAGCCATTCGGCTCTTGAATCGGGTGCAACCGCAACAAACAAAAAACATGAACAAGAAAACATCTTAAAGTGATTATGTGACTGTGCAAACAGAAAATACAGGAAAAAAATATCAAAATATTCCTGAAATAGCACCGTACACCAACGCTGTGTGCAAAAATCCCAGTGGGATGCAAGTCAAATAACAACAACAACCACAATACAACTAAGATTAAGGCCATCAGTCTAACTCCGTACTACAATAAACAAAAACATGGCCAAAAAAAAACGTTTTCGAAATCACCAAAATAAAAGCCATAAAGGCAATGTAACAGTGATCATAGGGACTGTGACTGAATTTTTTACAATAAACTACATAAATAAATTATAACACCAAAATCTAGAGCCATATTTTAGGCCACTGAATAGCAGTGGCAACTAGGGGTGTACAACTCCTCTAGAGCAGTTTTGAGTGAAGATCTCATAGGTAGTGATTCAAGTTGCAGTTTATTGGCAATAGCATTCCAGACCCTGGGGGCATCAATAGCAAAGGCCCTTCCTCCAGTTGTTGTACGGCAATAGGGAATGTGAAGCTGGTAAATGAGCGAAGACCTGAGGTCAAATTCGTTCTTTGAAACAGAGAGGACATCCAGTAGGTAGTCTGCGGAATTTTTTGTAAGTACATCGTGAATAAATAAGATCTGGTGCACAAACTGTCGAACATTAAGAGATGTTAAGTTTGACCCAATGTAGAGATCACAGTGGTGAGTCCTATATGGGCAGTTCAATGCAAATCTTAAGGCCGAGTGATGGATGGAATCAAGCTTCTTTAGTACAGTACTTGGGGCTGATTTATACACGATGTCACAGTAGTCAAGTAGAGGCAGTATGGTAGCTTTTATCAATTCCAAATGGAACATTGGGGGGAAGCAGTGCTTGTGTCGATACAGAAAACCAATTTTTATTTTTGTCTTTTTACCAATATAGTCAATGTGATCTTCAAAACTAAGTTTTGAATCCAGGATGACCCCAAGATACTTATAGATCTTGACTTGCTCTATTTGATAATTATTCAAGGAATGTAATTGGGGAAAAATAACTTCCTGCTTTAGTCCCGGAGAGAAGCATAGCACCTTGGTTTTGGAGGTATTCAGGACTAGTTTAAGAGAAACTAGCTGATGTTGTAGTTTGTTGAAATCACCCTGGAGCTTAGCAATCACGTCATCCAGAGAGCGGCCAGCAGTAATCAGTATCGTGTCATCTGCAAAAAGATTTACCCTGGAATGATCCAGATCAGTGCCCAAGTCATTGGTAGTTCAATAATTTTTCAAAAATTTTCATCAATGGGGACAAAATTGAGATAGGTCGCTAGTTATTGGGAACATCTTTAGGGCCCCCTTTGTGAAGTGGACGGACATAGGAATGTTTCCATACTAGAGGAACTGATGTTTCTTTGATGGACAGGTTGAAAATATGGGCTATAGGTTTGTATATTAGGTGACCAACAGTTAGTAGAGCAAAGACGGGAAAACTATCTGCTCCGGTAGAGGAGGACCCTTTGAGGTAGGACAGTTGTTTCAGAACATTACTTTTGTGGATTGGTTGGAAACTAAATTCGTTTAATGTTTGGACAGGGGTGTAGGAATTTGCAGGAGCAGGGGTGACTCCCAATACATTATCAAAAAGATTACCAGCTTCAGAAAAATGAAGGTTAAAATTGTCAACACTGTGTGTGTCACTGTGTCACTGTGTGTGTGTACACTGTGTGTGTACACTGCGTGTGCACACTGTGTGTGTCACTGTGTGTCACTGTGTGTGTACACTGTGTGTGTACACTGTTTGTATACACTGTGTGTGTGTACACTGTGTGTGTGTACACTGTGCGTGTGTACACTGTGTCACTGTGTGTACACTGTGTGTGTATATATACTGCGTGTGGACACACAGTGTGTGTCACTGTGTCACTGTGTATGTGTACACTGTGTGTGTGTACACTATGTGTATACACTGTGTGTGTCACTGTGTGTGTCACTGTGTCACTGTGTGTGTGTCACTGTGTGTGTACACTGTGTCACTGTGTGTGTGTACACTGTGTGTGTGTACACTATGTGTATACACTGTGTGTGTCACTGTGTGTCACTGTGTCACTGTGTGTGTGTACACTGTGTGTGTGTATATATACACTGTGTGTACCCTGTGTGTGTACACTGGGTGTATACACTGTATGTACACCGTGTGTACACTGTGTGTACACTGTGTATACCCTGTGTGTGTGTACACTGTGTGTGTACACTGTATGTATAAACTGTGTGTGTACACTGTGTGTGTGTACACTGTGTGTGTGTACACTATGTGTATACACTGTGTGTGTGTACACTGTGTGTGTGTACACTGTGTATAAACTGTGTGTGTACAGTGTGTGTGTACACTGTGTGTTTGTACACTGTTTGTATATACTGTGTGTGTGTTATAGCATAAAAAAATATAACGATACTATCATAGAATGTTAACTAAACGAGCATACATTTTTAACTAATTTAGGTTAAACATTAAACTTAATGAGTATGGATAAATATACTACATTAGCATACAGATTAAAATTAAATTTTGATTTAAAGCTTTCGTGACTGCAGTAATTCATATTCTTAGTTTTTTCGGTAAAGTCACGTTGAAGAGAAACAACAAAATAACAAAATATATATAAAACAATAAAACATTCTCACGACGTTTCGACCATAACTCAAACGGTCATCATCAGGTGTGTCGGTTTGCATAAATTTATTTTGAAAACGGCATATTTATTTATATATATAAAAATAACGTTTGCGTCACGCGCAACGATGGCAGTTTGCCAGGACTAGTCCATCTATTTTTTGAAAAGAGGAGGGGGGAGACGAAATTTGTTTTTATGTATGCTGTCTGAAAGGCACTGTAAGCGTGAACAATCAATCAAGAACTGAAATGATTTATCAAATCTTTCCAATGATTGCTAAGATAGAATCCATCTTCTCGGTTGAAATTGTCTCTGTGTTTGTATATGTGGATAGCCTCATGAACGAATCTCTCATGGAAGCCAGATGGCTTACAAAGAACCTCCGTCTTGGAAAAGTCAATGGCATGTGAGCCTACTGAATTAGAACAATGATCTGCTACGGCCGAGGTGTTGGTCCTACCGTGTTTAAGGTCTGCTTTATGTTCACGAATGCGGTCCGAGATATGGCGTTTGGTTTCTCCAATGTAACTACTACCACAGAGGCAACTTAGTTTGTAGACACCAGGGTATTGTATGTCCGGAATCACATCTTTTACAGACGGAACCAGATCACGGATTTTATGTAATGTGTTGAAACGGACCTGGATCTTGTGTTTATTCAAGATTTTGGAGATCTTTTTTGTGATCCCAGCAATGTAGGGTAAAGTGATGGTTTTGAAAGGCTCCTCAAGAGGGTTCTTCTTCATGGTTTGAGTGATAGCTTTGCGGATTGTATAGTCGGAGTAACCATTAGCCCTAAGAGCTTGGTGTACGTGCTTGAGTTCACTGCTTATGTGTTCCTGGTCGGATATGCATTGGGCTCTATGATACAGAGTCTTGATGAGAGAATTCTTCTGTGATGGATGGTGGTGGGAATCCGGTTTCAGATAAGCATCCGTATGGGTAGCTTTCCTGTAGACAGAGTGGCTCATTGAACCATCAGGTCTCTTTTTAATTAGGACATCCAAAAAAGGTATCTTGCCATCTATTTCGACTTCCATGGTAAATCTGATGGCTGGGTGTATGGAATTGATGTGGTCGAAGAATTTGTCTAGAGCAGGCCGGCCATGTGGCCAGATGACAAAAGTGTCATCCACGTACCTCTTCCATAAGGTTGGGCGCAGAGTGGCAGTCTGGATGGCGTCAGTCTCAAATTTCTCCATGAAAATGTTAGCTATAACTGGAGAAAGGGGGGAGCCCATTGGGGTGCCCTCAGTTTGTTTGTAGAAAGTTCCATTCCAAGTGAAGTATGTATTGGTTAAACCAACAGCCTCGTCACACAAACCAACAAAATAATTTCTGATTCAACCGCATTAATTGATCAATCTAAACAGTTTTCGTTGAAACCTTCTGCTGCCAGGCCACCAAGATTATACGGCTTACCAAAAATACATAAAGTTGATACACCTCTTCGTCCCATAGTCTCTACTATCAGCTCCCCCACCTACAAACTAGCTCGTTTTTTGTCTGAAATCCTGCGTCCTTTCACTGGAAAGACCACCTCTGCGGTACAAAATTCTACTCACCTGGTATCAACAATCAAGGGTATTTCCCTGTCCCCAGACGACCTGCTTGTCAGTTTTGATGTAGTTTCCTTATTCACCAAGGTTCCTGTACCTGACACCATTGCAATCATTGAAGACTTGGTTCATCAAGGACTAAACACTGAGGTACCCCCCCTGGTGAGACACTGTTTAACCAATACATACTTCACTTGGAATGGAACTTTCTACAAACAAACTGAGGGCACCCCAATGGGCTCCCCCCTTTCTCCAGTTATAGCTAACATTTTCATGGAGAAATTTGAGACTGACGCCATCCAGACTGCCACTCTGCGCCCAACCTTATGGAAGAGGTACGTGGATGACACTTTTGTCATCTGGCCACATGGCCGGCCTGCTCTAGACAAATTCTTCGACCACATCAATTCCATACACCCAGCCATCAGATTTACCATGGAAGTCGAAATAGATGGCAAGATACCTTTTTTGGATGTCCTAATTAAAAAGAGACCTGATGGTTCAATGAGCCACTCTGTCTACAGGAAAGCTACCCATACGGATGCTTATCTGAAACCGGATTCCCACCACCATCCATCACAGAAGAATTCTCTCATCAAGACTCTGTATCATAGAGCCCAATGCATATCCGACATTGACTTTTCCAAGACGGAGGTTCTTTGTAAGCCATCTGGCTTCCATGAGAGATTCGTCCATGAGGCTATCCACATATACAAACACAGAGACAATTTCAACCGAGAAGATGGATTCTATCTTAGCAATCATTGGAAAGATTTGATAAATCATTTCAGTTCTTGATTGATTGTTCACGCTTACAGTGCCTTTCAGACAGCATACATAAAAACAAATTTCGTCTCCCCCCTCCTCTTTTCAAAAAATAGATGGACTAGTCCTGGCAAACTGCCATCGTTGCGCGTGACGCAAACGTTATTTTTATATATATAAATAAATATGCCGTTTTCAAAATAAATTTATGCAAACCGACACACCTGATGATGACCGTTTGAGTTATGGTCGAAACGTCGTGAGAATTTTTTATTGTTTTATATATATTTTGTTATTTTGTTGTTTCTCTTCAACGTGACTTTACCGAAAAAACTAAGAATATAAAGATTAAAATTAGTTAGCATACCAAAATTAGCATAGGACAACGGTTGACCAATCGCTGCGCACCATCGCCGGAGACGCGCCCAGGTTTGCCTCTCGACCAATCGGATCGCTGGCCCTCCCCCCTCCCCACTTTGGCACGCCGCGACCAATCAGATCGCGGGAGGACGCTACCATTTTTAATGCCCTACGCGCTAAACGCTGCGCGCCCATGTGCGTGTGAGTGTTTAGTTTTGTTTTAATTATTTTAATCTTTAAAGTTCGCGAGTGTCAAGGTAAGCTACGTTGACTTTTTAAAAAAGAATTTTCTCAAGAGAACCGTTGTTGCTGCTGTTGTTGTTGTGAAAGGCCCGGTACACCCTGAGGCCTTGCCTAGACTAGGACAGCCTTGATGTCACGTGGGTCCACACTCTTTGCGTCTTTCGGAGAAAAAAGTAAAAAGATTTTATTATTTAATTTAACTACATTCTATTTTATACCTACGTTAAATAAAATTTTATTCTTAATTTAATTACAATTTATTTTATACCTACGTTAAATTTAATTTAAAATTTTAATTTAATGAAAATTTATTTTATACCTACGTAATTTTTTGTAAATGAATATTTTTTTATAATTTAAATTAATTTTATTTTTTACTTACGTTAAATTTAATTTTAATTTGTAATAAATACAATTTTATTTCATACATACGTTAAATTAAATTGAATTTTTTAATAAATTACATTTATTTTTTTTATTTTATCAATTTATTATTTTATTATCATTCTACGTGACTTTACCGAAAGAACCAAAGAAGATATTTAAATTTATTTTATACCTACGTTAAATTAAATGTTTTAATAAATAAAATTTATTTAAGTTTAATTTATTTTATTTCATACCTACACATGTACAGTCATTTTAACTGCTCTGACTGCTACAAGCTAAGTGCGGCCTGGAAGCATATTATTAAGTAATACATTTTACAATTCCTTATAGAGGGACCCCATACTAATGAACTGACTACGTATCTATATAATTAAAAGACCGCACGCAGATACCGCAAAAGCGGACCCCGTTGTCAATGATATAATTTGATGCAGGTACAGCAGTTGCTGTATGTACATCATTAAAATTACACCGATTACAATGTCACCAAAGACGACACAATTTTAATTTGACCCCCGGGTCTGATCGCGTTAACTTGCAGGTGGCGGATCGAGAGGTGACTTGCACGTGTGTGCAGCTTGTTGAATATTGACGTGCGATGACTTGTGGAGAGGAAGAATGATGATGATGATGGCGATGCAAGTCTTGAAGTCTGGCGTTCTCCGAGTCGTGTAGCCTACTGCGTGCCACTTTGGGGATTGCGTAATGTCATTTTAGTTTCCTCTGTGGAACTTTTTATTTTGTTGATTCAAACGATGTAACTGACGTAGGGCGGGCTTGGGAGCGGCGTTGACGATGTGTTTTGGCGTTGCACCAACCCAGCACCTTTGCATTCAGAAGTTGGAGGTGCTTTGATTGTTACAGCGAGAGGTGGAATCATCACCGCCATCGTCATGGGTTTAAGTGGGCACGGAGCCCGTCAAGGGAATGGGTAGGTAGAGGAATGGGGTTGGAGAGTATACACGACTTGCATTTCTAGTCATTTCAACAATTTATGGGCATGCACATCATTAACAGTGTCCTGATTGATGAGCTAAACAAAATCGCATTTTAGTCATCAATCTATTGTCATAAATGAGTCTGAAATATCAATAGTCTTGCTCAAAACCGCATTCCTATTGTTATAAAAAATAATTGCACCCCCATTCATGATGACAATTCCAATATGGTCATTATGATGCTCAGAATTAGTTATATTCTCAGAATCATGAACATTTATTAAAACAGCAGTGTGCTCAAAATGCTCATTTAACAATTTCAACATGTACACAATTCCAAGATTCTAATCAAAGTAAGTCCTATGCATCGTGGTGTTTTCATGCTTATATATTATTGCGCGCCCCCCCCAAAAAAATATACAAAAGTCTATTTTTATAATGTTTGCACGGGGTACAGTCTGGAAATTACCCACATGGCAAATTTCAAGCTTGGTGTGTGTCGAGAAGTACGCTAAACATTTTGAACAGACGCACACATTCACAACTTTGCCTTTGGTATATATGGAGATTAGTAATAAATTGTTAATTTAACTACTTTCATGTTGACGGATGGGAAATAGGAATAGCACTGGCTCACCACGGGGCTTATCGCGTGGTATCTGGGCACTTTATTTGAAACGTAAACCCCACAGTTTGTGAGTACAATTCCTCGCAAGTTGCGTCCACAGACAGAGACAGACAGACAATGACGTTTCTAGGTAAGAGTAAGAAATGAATCTACGTGTCGAGGAGAGACGAGAGAGCCAAGAGGTCACCTCGGGAGACGGGGCGGCGCGTCAACCTTAGTCACGTGACTGAAGGAGTGTGGGCGTGCCGTGCGTACGTGTGTGTACTGTGTGTGTGTGTCCCGTGCATGTGTGTACCGTGTGTGTGTACTGTGTGTGTGTGTACTGTGTGTCCGGCAAAACAACCCCCTACCTCCTCGCGGTGCCGGACGGGCAACTCTGTCATGGACAGCGCTGTGGGGGGAGATCCAATTTTGATTGGCTCCTCCCCTAATGGCATATGTGTCCACCACAGGGGCTAAACGGGGGCTCTGGACGGGTGCGAGGGGCTGGTAACCCCTTCACCTTCAATTAATTACCACGAAACCACGAATTAAACTGAAATATGTAACAAATAAGCTTGTGCCGGAGGTCCAGGGGGGCCAGGCGTCTATGACGTCTCCTGGCCAAACCCCAATTGGCGGAGCCAGGAGATTGAATACCTACCCTCGGGGCTACTCCAGAAACAACGAAAAGCCACTACGGGTGGCCACGTGGAATGTTCGAACGCTCACTGCAGAGGAGAGGCTGCCACTCCTCTGTCGGGAGCTGGACCGGTACCGCCTGGATCTATGCGGCATTCAGGAGGTCCGGTGGACCGGCTCTGGCTCCTGCCACCATGAGGGGTGGACAGTCCTCTACTCGGGGCAGCAGACTGCCAAACAACAGGGTGTGGGTCTTCTTTTGAACAAAAGAATGAAGGGGGCGTGGGAGCGTGGCGGTGAGGTGTGGGAAGCTGTAAGCCCCAGGCTACTTTGGGCTTGCCTTCTCATCAACCGGAGGCGAGGAATGGTGGTCGTGGTTACTTATGCCCCCACCGAAGATGAACATCCGTGGAGGGATGCAGGCAAAGCCGATGAGTCAGATGCCTTCTATGACCTCCTGTCACAGGTGCTGGCTAAAGTGGCCCCTCGGGATAGAGTCATCATGTTGGGTGACTTCAATGCCCGAGTTGGTCATGATACTGGCACCTGGTCTGGAGTGATTGGAGGGCATGGGCCAGATCAGCTCAATAACAACGGTAGGAGGCTGCTAGATTTTTGTGCAGCCCATGGGCTTGTAATTACCAACACGCTGTTCCGGCATCGGCGCATCCACACAACATCATGGATGCATGCCGGGTCCAAGCAAGAACATCTGCTGGACTACATAGTGACGGACCAGCGAATGCGATCCCATGTCCTTGACACCAGGACCTACCGTGGAGCTGATCTGCCCTCTGACCATCGACTAGTCATCTGTAAGATGCGCCTGCCATTCTTCCACTCCGGTGGTGGGTGTACACCCAGGACCCCATTCCAACCTAAAGTGGCCTGGTCTCAGTTATCTGATGAAAGTTGCAAGCGAGAATTTCATCATCGCTTGCGGCTGGGATTAGCATCGTCCCCGACTCCTCCTGATGTCGAGGGTAAATGGGTGAGGTTTAGGACTGTGACTCATGCAGCTGCAATGGCTGCTTTGGGTACGCGGTCCAGACCTCCCCAGACACCCTGGCTGACAGAGGAGGTGTTCAGGATGGTTGAGAAAAGCGACAGGCCCACTGTCATCGGCTACAGAATCCCACGTCAGAGAATGAGGAGGCTTACCGCAGCCTTCGCTCGGAGGTTCGGAGAGCCGTGAGGCGCTGCAAGGAGGGGTGGTGGTCGCGGGTTGCTGAGGAGATGGAGTCTGCCTCAGTGGCCCGTGATCACAAATCTCTATTTAACTCCATCAAAAAAGTAACCTGCAGCGCCACACCTATTACCATCATTAGGGGAAAAAACGGTGATCCAATTTCCGACCCCCAGGAACAGGTTCGCAGATTTGCTGAGCGTTTCTGTGAGGTCCTGGGGGAGGGAAAATCCCTCAGCCAGGAAAACATCGTGGCACAAAGTGAGGATGACCCTGCTGAGGCTGCGGTGCCTCAAATATTGGATGAAGTCACCCCCTGTGAGTGGCTGGCTGAGGTGCCATCTGCTGATGAAGTATTGAAGGCGATCCAGAGTCTGAGACCAGGAAAGGCAGCGGGCAGAGATGATCTCCCAAGCGAAATGCTGAGGGAGGGTGGCGTTTGTGCACAGACTGCCCTATATGACATCATAAGAACAGTCTGGACCACTGGACGGGTTCCGCAGGATTGGAAGGATGCCCTGGTGGTCCCCCTTTTTAAGAAGGGGGACCGCACAGACTGTAACAACTACAGGGGCATCTCACTCCTCAGTGTGCCGGGAAAGGTCCTGGCAAGGATTATTCAGCATCGCCTTGCCAGGCACGCTGAGGAGAGGCTTGCGGAGCCCCAATGCGGTTTCAGGAAAGGGCGGTCCTGCACAGATGCCATATTTTCTGTCCATCTGCTACAGCAGAGGTGTAGGGAATTCCAACAAGACCTACATCTCTGCTTTATTGACCTGGTCAAGGCCTATGATACCATCAGTAGGCTTGGGCTCTGGGTCGTTCTTCGTGCTTTTGGAGTACCTGACCCTATGCTCACGATCATTAAGGACCTTCATGATGGTGAGCGGGCCCGGGTAAAACTACGTGGCCGGGAGTCAGAGCCATTCCCTGTACACCTTGGGGTGCGACAGGGATGTCCTCTAGCTCCAACATTATTTAACATCTATTTTGACCACGTAGTTCGTGAAGCCTTCAATAGCTGTACCGGGGGAATCTCCATATGGTACAGATATAATGGGAGGCTAATCGATGCCAGGGTGCGGTCAAGGGATAGCTCCCTATTGCTCAACCACGTTATGTATGCTGATGATTTGGTAATAGCTGCTCAGTCAGAGGAGGAGTTGGAGACGCTGCTGCTGAGACTGGAGCGTGCCACTAAGAGGTGGGGCCTTACCATCAGCCCCACCAAAACTAAGCACCTGCCTGGGTATATTGTACCATCGGACACTCCACCCCCACAACTCCCAATCGGTGATGGGGCAGTTGTGGAGAGAGTGGAGAGTTTCCCATACCTGGGCAGTGTGCTTATGACTGGCTCCAGTTTAACAGCAGAGGTCTCACTCCGAATCAGTCGAGCGGCAATATGTTTTCATCGGTTGCGTAACGCTGTGTGTAAGCTACCAGGTCTGTCGCTCCGCACTAAGCTTCAGGTCTTCTCGGCCACGGTCATTCCCTCCCTTCTCTACGCTTGCGAAACGTGGACCCCCCTAATGGAACATCTTCGCCGGTTAGAAACATTTAGGCTGGCCTGCCTACGATCCATCCTGGGTTTAACCAGACTGGATTGTGTGAGGAGCTCACAAATCCTTGAAAGATCTGGGCAGTGTCCCATCGGTGAGCTCCTCCGGCAGGCAAGGCTGCGATGGCTGGGTCATGTAGCCCGCATGCCCAGCCACCGCATGCCGAAACAGCTTTTGTTTGGCCGGATTGAGGGGGCTAAGCGGGCGCGGCACGGGCTAGAGAAGAGATGGAGTGATGTGGTACAGGAGGACGTGGAGCTGAGTGGACTTGCCGATGACTGGTACCAGCGGTGTCAAGATCGGCCTCTGTGTAGGAGGCTCGTGAAGGATGCTACTGGGCAGTTGGAGGCAGTCGCCCTCCAACAACAACGGAGGGCGGAGGAGCGACGCTCACAACAGCGAGCGGAGCGCCGGGTGGCTAAAGCACAGCAGGTTGGCACAGTAGGGGGCACAGGTGGTGCATCAGCCAGTCAGTCGACCCGTGGCACCTGGGTCTGCCCCGTGACCTCCTGCCAGCGGGCGTTCGACACTTCACGTGGCCTCAGGGTGCACATAGCCTGGCACAAGCGTCGTGGTGACGTCACCGCCACTTAGTGGCGAATGGCGGTTGTTGTTGTTGTTGTGTGTGTGTGTACCGTCGTGTGTACTGTGTGTACTGTGTGTGTGTGTACCGTGCGTGTGTGTACTGTGTGCGTATGTGTGTAACGTGTGTGTGTGTGTACTGTGTGTGTGTGTAACGTGTGTGTGTGTAACGTGTGTGGTGGTAGTCTAGCGGTTAGTGCACTGTACTACGAACATAACGACCCGAGTTTGATTCCCGCTCACAGCCAACACCCAGTGACGATTATTTGAACCGGTTCTGGGCCTCCCCTAGGTCGACTCAGCCTCAAATGTGTGTGTGTGTACGTACACTACACACACACACAGTGTGTACGTACACACAATAATGTCCACGTTGTTGTTGCTGAGTTCACGCACCCAAGGGAGGGGGCAATGGAAAATGAATCTAAATCAACTTAAACTCCATCCCCGCTCTGTGACGTCACCACTCAGCATGACCTCATCGGCATGAAGTGCCAGCGGGAGGTGTACCTCGCTAGTGACGTCATGTCACCAAGGTATTCACACTCCCCCAACCGCATCCACTGCGCTCTTGAGCGTGACGTCACCTCCCCTTGGGTCACTGCAGATATCAATCCAGTGGCAATCCTTATTTGGGCAAAGCTACGCCCAGTGACGGCGGTTCATTAACATAATGTATCCGTTGAAGCCGTCGGGTTAAGCAGCCACGCCCCATCCCTCGACATATGGCCAGTTAACATTAACATACTTTATTCATATACTTAGTTTTTTCGGTAAAGTCACGTTGAAGAGAAACAACAAAATAATAAATATATATAAAACAATAAAAAATTCTCACGACGTTTCGACCATAACTCAAACCGTCGTCTTCAGGTGTGTTGGTTCGCATAAATGTATTTTTAAACGGCGCATTTATTTATTTATTTAAAAACGTTAGCGCCACGCGCAACGATTTAGCAGTTTACCCAGGACTAGTCCATCTATATTCTGAAAAGAGGAGGGGGGAGACGAATTTTTTTATAATGTATGCTGTCTGAAAGCCACTGTAAGCGTGAACAATCAATTAAGACCTGAAATGGTTTATCAAATCTTTCCAATGATTGCTAAGATAGAATCCATCTTCTCGGTTGAAATTGTCTCTGTGCTTGTATATGTGGATAGCCTCATGAACGAATCTCTCATGGAAGCCAGATGGCTTACAAAGAACCTCTGTCTTGGAAAAGTCAATGGCATGTGAGCCTACTGAATTAGAACAATGATCTGCCACGGCCGAGGTGTTGGTCCTACCGTGTTTAAGGTCTGCTTTGTGTTCACGAATGCGGTCCGAGACATGGCGTTTGGTTTCTCCAATGTAACTACTACCACAGAGGCAACTTAGTTTGTAGACACCAGGGTATTGTATGTCCGGAATCACATCTTTTACAGACGGAACCAGATCACGGATTTTATGTAATGTGTTGAAACGGACCTGGATCTTGTGTTTATTCAAGATTTTGGAGATCTTTTTTGTGATCCCAGCAATGTAGGGTAAAGTGATGGTTTTGAAAGGCTCCTCAAGAGGGTTTTTCTTCATGGTTTGAGTGATAGCTTTGCGGATTGTATAGTCGGAGATACCATTAGCCCTAAGAGCTTGGTGTACGTGCTTGAGTTCACTGCTTATGTGTTCCTGGTCGGATATGCATTGGGCTCTATGATACAGAGTCTTAGCAACCTCAGCAAAGATGAGCGTTTTGAATTATATAAATTAAAAAAGAGGAATTATATTGTAGTCCTCTCAGCTGACAAGGGCAATGCTACTGTCATCATGGATAAAATAGAATACAACAACAAAATTAAAGAATTACTCGACGATGGTAGTTATACAAAAATAAAAAAGAGATCCCACCAACAGCCTCGTCACACAAACCAACAAAATAATTTCTGATTCAACCGCATTAATTGATCAATCTAAACAGTTTTCGTTGAAACCTTCTGCTGCCAGGCCACCAAGATTATACGGCTTACCAAAAATACATAAAGTAGATACACCCCTTCGTCCCATAGTCTCTACTATCGGCTCCCCCACCTACAAACTAGCTCGTTTTTTGTCTGAAATCCTGCGTCCTTTCACTGGAAAGACCACCTCTGCGGTACAAAATTCTACTCACCTGGTATCGACAATCAAGGGTATTTCCCTGTCCCCAGACGACCTGCTTGTCAGTTTTAATGTAGTTTCCTTATTCACCAAGGTTCCTGTACCTGACACCATTGCAATCATTCAAGACTTGGTTCATCAAGGACTAAACACTGAGGTACCCCCCCTGGTGAGACACTGTTTAACCAATACATACTTCACTTGGAATGGAACTTTCTACAAACAAACTGAGGGCACCCCAATGGGCTCCCCCCTTTCTCCAGTTATAGCTAACATTTTCATGGAGAAATTTGAGACTGACGCCATCCAGACTGCCACTCTGCGCCCAACCTTATGGAAGAGGTACGTGGATGACACTTTTGTCATCTGGCCACATGGCCGGCCTGCTCTAGACCAATTCTTCGACCACATCAATTCCATACACCCAGCCATCAGATTTACCATGGAAGTCGAAATAGATGGCAAGATACCTTTTTTGGATGTCCTAATTAAAAAGAGACCTGATGGTTCAATGAGCCACTCTGTCTACAGGAAAGCTACCCATACGGATGTTTATCTGAAACCGGATTCCCACCACCATCCATCACAGAAGAATTCTCTCATCAAGACTCTGTATCATAGAGCCCAATGCATATCCGACCAGGAACACATAAGCAGTGAACTCAAGCACGTACACCAAGCTCTTAGGGCTAATGGTATCTCCGACTATACAATCCGCAAAGCTATCACTCAAACCATGAAGAAAAACCCTCTTGAGGAGCCTTTCAAAACCATCACTTTACCCTACATTGCTGGGATCACAAAAAAGATCTCCAAAATCTTGAATAAACACAAGATCCAGGTCCGTTTCAACACATTACATAAAATCCGTGATCTGGTTCCGTCTGTAAAAGATGTGATTCCGGACATACAATACCCTGGTGTCTACAAACTAAGTTGCCTCTGTGGTAGTAGTTACATTGGAGAAACCAAACGCCATGTCTCGGACCGCATTCGTGAACACAAAGCAGACCTTAAACACGGTAGGACCAACACCTCGGCCGTGGCAGATCATTGTTCTAATTCAGTAGGCTCACATGCCATTGACTTTTCCAAGACAGAGGTTCTTTGTAAGCCATCTGGCTTCCATGAGAGATTCGTTCATGAGGCTATCCACATATACAAGCACAGAGACAATTTCAACCGAGAAGATGGATTCTATCTTAGCAATCATTGGAAAGATTTGATAAACCATTTCAGGTCTTAATTGATTGTTCACGCTTACAGTGGCTTTCAGACAGCATACATTATAAAAAATTTCGTCTCCCCCCTCCTCTTTTCAGAATATAGATGGACTAGTCCTGGGTAAACTGCCAAATCGTTGCGCGTGGCGCTAACGTTTTTTTTAAATAAATAAATGCGCCGTTTAAAAATACATTTATGCGAACCAACACACCTGAAGACGACCGTTTGAGTTATGGTCGAAACGTCGTGAGAATTTTTTATTGTTTTATATATATTTTATTATTTTGTTGTTTCTCTTCAACGTAACTTTACCGAAAAAACTAAGAATATGAATTACTGCAGTCACGAAAGCTTTAAATCAAAATATAATTTATTCAGTTACAGAGCCGCTCATTATGGGAGGGGCGTGTCTCTTACCCCGGAAGTGACGTCACGTTACCTGCTTACCCGCGTGACGTCGCGAGGTAACAGGAGGCTGCCGATCCGCGCTTGCACTGAAATCCGAGGTGAGAAATTCTCATGGTGGTAGTGGTGGTGGTTGTTGTTGTTTACCAAGGTAGAGCCTCTCTCTCGTAGGGATGTCAGTTGAGTAGCAGCGAGCATGGGAATCGATGTCCATGGTTGAAACTTTACAACGCGGGGCCTAGCCAAGCGGGGCCTTGCCTCCTGCCCTCGCCTGATTGCGTTTACTTTAATTATCTCGCTTAAGTTTAATTTGTCTTCACCCGGCTCGCCACTTTGTAACTTTGTTTTATTGTAAATATTTACGCAGTTTTTATTTTTTTCACCAGGCCAAGCCCGCTTGAGCTGCTATACCGCTCTTGTTATCAGAAGCGACCTGCCCACAACAACACAAGGTGAGGCTTTGTCAACGTGTCTGAATGTTTTGACTTAAAACTTTGGTGACTGCAGGAATTAATATTCTTGGTTCTTTCGGTAAAGTCACGTAGATAGAAAATTAAATGAAAATAACAATAAAAATGAATGTAAATAAAGCAAAAAAACTCACGTCGTTTTGATCGCAACACAAGTCTTTAATGTAATTGTATTATCAATTATTGTTATTTTCTATCTACGTAACTTTACTGAAAGAAACAAGAATACGTGTGTCAATGTCTATCGGTCAAAGACGCTATACGGAGAGACGCGCAATCTCCAAATATACAGCAGGCGTCAGGGTCGGAATCGAACCCACGACTTCCTGTATACCAGGTGAGGTAGTTAACATCACACCACGGAGAGAGACACGCAAACTCCAGTTAGCCTCAGCTATGTTCGTTGATCCTCAATTAATTACTTGGTGGAGTGAGGAAGCATTCATGCCGAGCAGATGAAGGTGGCCAGGCGTGATTCTAGACACGCCACCGCCTGTTTACCCAGTGACAGTGTACAGTTTGTGTTTGCAGTAACGTCTATTAACTCTGTTGAACACGGAGGTTATTACGTAACAATAGTTTACCTTTGTTTTCCTCTGGAACTTTTTATAAGAATGGAAACAGGAGGTGAACACAGTACGCACATGCAGCTGAAATCGGAACTGTTCATCCCAGCATTCAAGGACATCTGAGCCTGGATTCACACCTCTAAGTTGCGATTGAACATTAATTTATGCATAACACAAATGGTATTTTTTCAACACCCTTTGCTATGTCAGCTGAATTTAGCTCTCATAAAAATTCCTTTTGTAGCCAGACAGCCGAAATTGTGTGCTCGGAGTTTTGGGTGAACATTCAATTTGAAGATACGAGGGCTTCCAGGCATGTTTATGACCATTTGCCCTCTTATTATGTGCCATAACAGCCCTGTGATGAATTTGCGAAACTTTTTCACTGCATCATGAATATATGAATAAGTATAGACGTGTAAGTCACATGTTAATGTATATATGCATTCCTCTGTGCCTCGATACTGACGTGTAGATGGTGTGGATATTATTTTTTTCTGTCTGCAGCTGACGCTTCCTCTGACGCTTCCTCCGCAGAATTGGTCTGATGGAGCAAATGCACTCAGCGCAGCTCGGTATGACAAGTCAATAATGCGACCAGCGTGCATACAGCACGGATCGGACTGTAAATTTGACACAGCACCAGAGAACTCGCACAGGAGAGAAACCCTTCAAGTGCAGTGTGTGTGACAAGGCATTTTCACGGTCATCTGCTTTTAAAAGACAACAGAGAACACACACGGGAGAGAAACCCTTCAAGTGCAGTGTGTGTGGGGAGGCATTTTCACAGTCATATAATCTTAAAAGACACCAGAGAACACACATGGGAGAGAAACCCTTCAAGTGCAGTGTGTCTGGGAAGGCATTTGCATGGCCATCAGTTTTTCAGATCCACCAGAGAACTCACACAGGAGAGAAACCCTTCAAGTGCACTGAGTGTGGGAAGGCATTTTCACATTCATCAAATCTGCAAAAACACCAGAGAACACACACGGGAGATAAACCCTTCAAGTGCACTGTGTGTGGGAAGGCGTTTGCACATTCATTAAGTCTGCAAAGACACCAGAGAACACACACGGGAGAGAAACCCTTCAAGTGCACTGTGTGTGGGAAGGCGTTTGCACATTCATTAAGTCTGCAAAGACACCAGAGAACACACACAGGAGAGAAACCCTTCAAGTGCAGTGTGTGTGGGGAGGCATTTTCACAGTCATATAATCTTAAAAGACACCAGAGAACACACATGGGAGAGAAACCCTTCAAGTGCAGTGTGTCTGGGAAGGCATTTGCATGGCCATCAGTTTTTCAGATCCACCAGAGAACTCACACAGGAGAGAAACCCTTCAAGTGCACTGAGTGTGGGAAGGCATTTTCACATTCATCAAATCTGCAAAAACACCAGAGAACACACACGGGAGATAAACCCTTCAAGTGCACTGTGTGTGGGAAGGCATTTGCACATTCATTAAGTCTGCAAAGACACCAGAGAACACACACGGGAGAGAAACCCTTCAAGTGCACTGTGTGTGGGAAGGCGTTTGCACATTCATTAAGTCTGCAAAGACACCAGAGAACACACACAGGAGATAAACCCTTCAGGTGCACTGTGTGGGAAGGCGTTTGCACATTCATCAAGTCTGCAAAGACACCAGAGTACACACACGGGAGAGAAACCCTTCAGGTGCACTGTGTGTGGGAAGGCATTTTCGCAGTCAACTGTTCTTAAAAAACATCAGAGAACACACACAGGAGAGAAACCATTCAAGTGCACTGTGTGTGGGAAGGCATTTTCACTGTCATCTGTTCTTAAAAAACACCAGAGAATACACACAGGAGAGAAACCCTTCAGGTGCTTTTTGTGCGGGATGATGTTTGCACAGTCATCACATCTTCAAGTACACGAGAGAACACACACGGGAGAGAAACCCTTCAAGTGCACTCTGTGTGGGAAGGCGTTTTCACAGTCACCACATCTTAAAGTACACCAGAGAACACACACGGGAGAGAAACCCTTCAAGTGCAGTGTGTGTGGGAAGGCGTTTGCACAGTCATCTCCTCTTGTAACACACCAGAGAATACACACAGGAGAGAAACCCTTGAGGTCCACTCTGCAGGAAGGCGTTTGCACATTCATAAAATCTTCAAGTACACCAGAGAACACAGAAGCATCAGAAGATCTGCAAGGAGTGGAGTCTGAAATCAGCTTGTGAAAGTCAAAGTGCCGCAATAAGC
Organism: Petromyzon marinus; assembly: GCF_048934315.1. Lineage (NCBI taxonomy): Eukaryota > Metazoa > Chordata > Hyperoartia > Petromyzontiformes > Petromyzontidae > Petromyzon > Petromyzon marinus. Next base: position 304,352 of record NW_027422817.1, read on the forward strand.
CCATCCCTCATGAAACACGAACCGGAAGAAAATCCCACCTTGGACACTTTTAAAGGTATCAAGGTGCAATATGAAGAGGTGATGGTGAAATATGAAGAGGTGATGGTGAAGAGGGAAGAGGTGATGGTGAAATGTGAAGATGAAGATTCAACTCGAAAATCGGACCTTCACATTGATGGAGGCAACGTGAAGCCAGAGGTGAATTCTGACTGAGGCAGAGCGAGGCAACTCCCAGCAATTCATGGAAGTGGAGGTGTGGGTGGACTTGCTCCTAGACAATACAAAGTCAAATGGAGACCCGGTAGATGTGTAAGCTTGAGACGGTCGCTACAATAGATGCACCTTTGTCATAGGCCTTTAATGACAAGAACGTGAAGTTGAACACTCAATTCCTAGGTTCAACCTGCAGAGTAAGAGCGAGCGGCCAGTCTTTGTGGACCCGTGGATTGTGGAGATCTCTGACCAGGAGTGAGAGCCAAGAAGCCCCCAAGCATTCACTATGTTATAATAATTGCATTTACACGGTGCTTGCTTAATCGCCTCGGCAACTCGGAGTTTCGTATCTCGTCTAAAACACTCGAAGAGCATCCCCAAGTAGCAGCTGCCCCTGTGTGGCACAAGGTGGTGGCCCTGCACCGGCCTGCATTTATTTTTTCCACCTGAGGACGACCGCTTGTGTTACGATCGAAACGTCGTGATCTATTATTATTTGTTCTACCTACGTGACTTTACTGAAAGAACCAAAGAGTATGTGAACAAGAGGCTGTCAGTAGGGGGCGATGATTGATGTTTCATCTCAGTTGTGTAATTTGTCGCTAATGTTTAGAATTCGCCAGCATGCAATGGCCTACTCGTTTTGAATGACACAATAGTATGTTTTACATCCACTGTTAAGCAGACGGTGCATATTTTTTAAAATAGCTTTTTAATCAGATGCTATCTGATGCAGTAGATTTCACTGCAGTTATTAAATTTTGTTAAAATTCCTGTCAATAATTTAGAATGAACATCTTCTTTGGTTCTTTCGGTAAAGTCACGTAGAATGAGAATAAAATAATAAATTAATTAAATAACATATCAATAAAATTCTCACGACGTTTCGGCCACAACACAAGTGGCCTTCAGGTGAAAGGAACAAACCCGTCGGGACGACAGAGCTTCAATGAACATTAAGATTCGTAGCGTCTTTTAAGCTGGTTTAGAGAAGTGAGGCACCTTGACAAAGGGGTTTACATATAAAACAGGAGAATTTAGCATTGAAATAGCTGAGTGATTAGCTTGTGACTGGTCATAGAAATAGACTGGTCTTGTAAATTGCTTTATTGTGTTATTTTATTTATTATTTTATTCTCATTCTACGTGACTTAAGATGAATCCTTGCAGTCACGAAAGCTTTAAATCGAAATTTAGAATGAACACTTGTCTGATTTTGTGTGTACATGCATCACTTTATTTTTTATAAGGGTCAAACATTGAGTGGCTCATTTAACCATCAGGTCTCTTTTTAATTAGGACATCCAAAAAAGGTAGCTTGCCATCTATTTCGACTTCCATGGTAAATCTGATGGCTGGGTGTATGGAATTGATGTGGTCGAAGAATTGGTCTAGAGCAAGCTACCTTTTTTGAATGTCCTAATTAAAAAGAGACCTGATGGTTCAATGAGCCACTCTGTCTACAGGAAAGCTACCCATACGGATGCTTATCTGAAACAGGATTCCCACCACCATCAATCACAGAAGAATTCTCTCATCAAGACTCTGTATCATAGAGCCCAATGCATATCCGACCAGGAGCACATAGGCAGTGAACTCAAGCACCTACACCAAGCTCTTAAGGCTAATGGTTACTCCGACTATACAATCCGCAAAGCTATCACTCAAACCATGAAGAAGGACCCTCTTGAGGAGCCTTTCAAAACCATCACTTTACCCTACATTGCGGGGATCACAAAAAAGATCTCCAAAATCTTGAATAAACACAAGATCCAGCTCCGTTTCAACACATTACATAAAATCCGTGATCTGGTTCCGTCTGTAAAAGATGTGATTCCGGACATACAATACCCCGGTGTCTACAAACTAAGTTGCCTCTGTGGTAGTAGTTACATTGGAGAAACCAAACGCCATGTCTCGGACCGCATTCGTGAACACAAAGCAGACCTTAAACACGGTAGGACCAACACCTCGGCCGTGGCAGATCATTCTTATAATTCAGTAGGCTCACATGACATTGACTTTTCCAAGACAGAGGTTCTTTGTAAGCCATCTGGCTACCATGAGAGATTCGTTCATGAGGCTATCCACATATACAAGCACAGAGACAATTTCAACCGAGAAGATGGATTCTGGCTTAGCAATCATTGGAAAGATTTGATAAACCATTTCAGGTCTTAATTGATTGTTCACGCTTACAGTGGCTTTCAGACAGCATACATAAAAGAAAATTCGTCTCCCCCCTCCTCTTTTCAGAACATAGATGGACTAGTCCTTCTAAATAAACTGCCAAATCGCTGCGCGTGGCGCTAACGTTTTTTTTTTATAAATAAATACACCGTTTAAAAATAAATAAATGTATGCAAACCGACACACCTGATGACGACCGTTTGTGTTATGGTCGAAACGTGAGAATTTTTATTGTTTTATTTATTTTATTATTTTGTTGTTTCCCTTCAACGTGACTTTACCGAAAGAACTAAGAATATGAATTACTGCAGTCACGAAAGCTTTAAATCAAAAGTGTACACACACACAGTGTATGCACACAGTGTACACACACACACATAGTGTACACACACACATAGTGTACACACACACACATAGTGTACACACACAGTGTCCACCAAAACCGGTCCACAGTTGGCTTGCACTGAAGCAATGCTGCAGTAATTATGGACTCGCACGAAGACCGTGGGATTTATATTTCGTGTTAAACATTCCTTTGTTTAGTGGAGAGACCGATTAAAACCGGGAGCAAGCGAGGGCTTTACCATTCTGGCGAATTGCCTGATGATGCTGGATGTATTTACCAGCGAAATGTCGTACTCAAACTGTAAATGTGGATTCACTCTTCAACACACCGGTGGGCTAAAGTAGTGAATTATTTGTCTTTTTGTCAACGTGACACTTTTTTTTGCTGATTGGCCGTGTCGGGTGTTGGAGGGTTACGACACATTTATAAATAAACACGATCTAACCCAAAAACCTTTATTATGAATAATATCGGTCGCGAAAGCCTACATGTTAAACTAAAGACGTCTTGTCTGCTGATCTTGTTCATATCTGCGTACATCGATATCCCACATTGCTTGCACGTACACACCACACGCAATTAAATCAATAAAAATAAGAACAACTTCCGGGCATTGCGATGATCGAGGAATCTCTTTCAATGGAGCGAGTTCAGTGTGTTCGATTCAACATCTCTCTGTCTCTGTCCGTCTGTGTCATCTGTTTGCCTCTGTGTTTCTGCCTGTGTCTCTCTGTCATCTCTGTGTTCCTCTTGTCTGTGTCTGTCCGCCTGTCTTGTCTGTGTGTGTGTCTATCAGCGTCTATCCAACCGTATTCAACGACTGTCAGTAGCAACACGCGCCTGGTCAACTTCCACGGCCCGCGACTCAAACTTGTTTATCTGTAACTTTCGCACCGTACGTAGCCAACCGTGTTAATCCATGGGTCTCTGTGTGTGTATATAACTTCTTTCGCACCATACCTATCCAACCGTGTTAATCTATGGGTCTCTGAGTGAGTCTCTGTGTGTGTATCTGGAACTTATTTTGCACCGTACGTAACCGAACCTGCCCAGGAGGAGCGGCTGGTATCTGTGGAGCTGTGGGCTGGGTAAATCTGTGAGCAGGAGCGAGAGACAATTAAGCTCCCAAGCATTCACTACGTTATAAACAACATATTTGCACTCATAAGTCGCTTGCCCAATTGCACTCAGCAACTCGGGTGTTACGTATCGAACCTCATCTCAAACAATGGAAGGGCGCCCCCTAGTGGCAGCTGCCCCTGTGTGGCACAAGGTGGCCATGCACCGGCCTGCACGTGGACATGAGTCTGTCGATAGGGGGCGATCATTGACGTGTCATCTCCCTGTGGTGTTTCTGGATAGTGTTACTGGAATTGCCACAATTTTGACCGTGACACCAACATGCAATGTGCGTTGTGAGTGACACAGTGGTTTGTTTGACACCCGCTGTTTAGTAGACTGCGCATGTTGTGGTGAATGTTACTGGGGTAGCCAGATATGCCTGTCGGATTTGAACCTCGGCAACGAATAGAGAATGCGCTACCATATTCCTGGTTCTTTCGGTAAAGTCACGTAGCTAGAAAAATAAAAGATAAAAATAATAAATTAACATTTAACGAATAAAATAATAAATAAAAATCATAAATTGATGAAAAAATGCCATGGGTCGACTGACTGAGATGACTGGCCAATGCACCACCTGTGCCCCCCACTACACACAGTGTACACACACAGTGTACACACAGAGTACACACACAGTGTACACACACACAGAGTACACACATACAGTGTACACACAGTGTACACACACACAGTGTGTACGTGTACACACACACAGTATACATACACACAGTGTACACACACACACAGTGTATACACACAGTGTACACACACACAGAGTACACACATACAGTGTACACACAGTGTACACACACACAGTGTGTACGTGTACACACACAGTGTACATACACACAGTGTACACACACACACAGTGTACACACACACAGTGTACACACACACACAGTGTGCACACACATAGTATACACACACAGTGTACACACACACAGTGTACACACAGTGTACACACACACATTGTACACACAGTGTACACACACACAGTGTACACACACATTGTGTACACACACAGTGTATACACATAGTGTACACACAATATACACACAGTATATACACAGTGTACACACACACAGTATACACACACAGTGTACACACACACAGTGTACACACACACAGTATACACACACTGTACACACACACAGTGTACACACACACAGTATACACACAGTGTACACACACACACTGTACACACACACAGTGTACACACACACACACTGTCCACACACACAGTGTACACACACAGTGTACACACACACACACAGTGTACACACACACAGTGTATACACAGTGTACACACACACACACGGTGTACACACACACAGTGTATACACACACACAGTGTACACACACACACAGTGTACACACACAGTGTACACACACACACAGTGTACACACACAGTGTATACACACACACAGTGTACACACACACAGTGTACACACACAGTGTACACACACACACAGTGTACTCACACAGTGTACACACAATAATGTCCACGTTGTTGTAGCTGAGCTCACACACCCAAGGGAGGGAGCAATGAAAATGAATCTAAATCAACTTAAACTCCAATCCCGCTCTGTGACGTCACCACTCAGCATTACTTCATTGGCGTGAAACGCCAGGGGGAGGTGTACCTCACTAGTGACGTCATGTCACAAAGGTATTCCACCGATCTTTTTAGCGTGACGTCACCTCCGCTTGGGTCACTGCCGATTGCGGTCCAGTGCCAATCCTTATTTGGGCAAAGCTACGCCCAGTGACTGGCGGTACATTAACATAATGTATTCGTTAAAGCCGTCGCGAGTTTATTGCGACGGGTTCAGCACTCACAACATATGCGACGAGTAACATTAACATAATTTATTAATTATCTAATTTATTTAGTTACGGAGCCGCTCATTGTGGGAGGAGCGTGTCTCGTACCCCGGATGTGACGTCACGTCACCTGCTCCCGCGTGACGTCACTAGGTAACAAGAAGCTACCGCTTCCTGCACTGAAATCCGAGGTGAGAAATTCTCATTGCGATTGTGGTTGTTGTGGTGGTGGTGGTGGTTGTTGTTGTTTACCAAGGTAGAGCCTCGCTCTCTCTCGTAGGGATGTCAGTTGAGTAGCAGCGAGCATGGGAATCGATGTCCAGGTTGGAACTTTACAACGCGGGGCCTAGCCACGCGGGGCCTTGCCTCCTGCCCTCGCCTGATTGCGTTCACTTTAATTATCTCGCTTAAGTTTAATTTGTCTTCACCCGGCTCGCCACTTTGTAACTTTGTTTTATTGTAAATATTCACGCAGTTTTTATTTTCTTTTGTTAGCAGGCCAAGCCCGCTTGAGCTGCTATACTGCTCTTGTTATCAGAAGCGACCTGCCCACAACAACACAAGGTGAGGCTTTGTCAACGTGTGTGAATGTTTTGACTTAAAACTTTGGTGACTGCAGGAATTAATATTCTTGGTTCTTTCGGTAAAGTCACGTAGATAGAAAATAAAATAACAGATAATAATTTTTCTTTTTTACAATGAAGCAAAAAACCCCACAACGTTTCTATGGCAACATTAATGTTGAAGATGCGAGGGCTTACAGGAATATTTATGACATTTGCCCTCTCATTGCGTGCCATGACAGTGCTGTTTGCACAATCACACATAGTCACTGTAAGATGTTTTTCTTGGTCCTGTTTTTGTTTTGTTGCTTGTTGTGGTTGCACCCGATTCAAGAGCCGAATGGCTCACGGGACTATAACCAAAATAAATCAAACTGAAAATCAAAAAACTGAAACCGCGTGATGAATTTTGGGAAAGTTTTTCACTGCATCTCCAAATATATATAAAAGGCAAAGTTGTGATTGTGTGTGTTGTCTGTTCAAAATGTTTAGCGTACTTCCCGACATGCAACAAACTGGAAATTTGCCATGTGGGTACTTTCCAGACTGTACACCGTGCATACATTATACAAATACACTTTTGTTTCTAGGGGTGGGGGGGGGGAGCTCAATAATGTATAGATTTTTTGCACGGCAAGTGAGCTGTAACGTCAAATTTGTCACGTGACCCTCGCATGTGGAAGCGTCACGCATTGTAGTGTAGCAGTTAGCGTTGTCTGTGTGTCTGTGTGTGTCTGTGTGTGTGTGTGTCTGTGTGTGTGTGTCTGTGTGTGTGTGTGTCTGTGTGTGTGTCTGTGTGTGTGTGTAAGCGTAACGCATTGCAGTGTAGCGGTTAGTGCTACGCCGCACTACGAACCCGGCGACCCGAGTTCGATTTCCGCTCACGGCCACCACCGGCGACGATTATTTGAACCGCTTCTGGGCCTCCCCTAGGTCGACTCAGCCTCAAACGAGTAACTGTTGTGGTGTGAACATCGCCACTGGGGAGACAAAGGCGGCCGGACGTGGTGGATCCAAGTCCCGGGCGAAGCCGGGTAGTACAGCTAGTCATGAATACATGAATGAATATAGACGTGTAAGTCACGTGTGACTGTATATATTCATTCCTCCATGGCTCGATACTGACGTGTCGATGGTGTGGATATTCTTATTTTCTGTCTGCAGCTGACCCTGGTCTGATGGAGCAAATGCACTCAGCACAGCAGCTCGGTACGACAAGTCAACAATGCGACCAGCGTGCATACGGCACGGATCGGACTGGAAATTTGACACAGCACCAGAGAACTCGCACAGGAGAGAAACCCTTCAAGTGCACTGTGTGTGACAAGGCATTTTCAGATTCATCGGCTCTTAAAAAACACCAGAGAACACACACGGGAGAGAAACCCTTCAAGTGCACTGTGTGTGGGAAGGCATTTTCAGATTCATTGACTCTTAAAAAAACACCAGAGAATACACACGGGAGAGAAACCCTTCAAGTGCACTGTGTGTGGGAAGGCATTTTCACAGTCATCTGCTCTTAAAATTCACCAGAGAACACACACGGGAGAGAAACCCTTCAAGTGCAGTGTGTGTGGGAAGGCATTTTCAGATTCATCTACTCTTAAAAAACACCAGAGAACACACACGGGAGAGAAACCCTTCAAGTGCAGTGTATGTGGGAAGGCATTTTCAGATTCATTTGCTCTTAAAACGCACCAGAGAACACACACGGGAGAGAAACCCTTCAAGTGCAGTGTGTGTGGGAAGGCATTTTCAGATTCATCTCATCTTCAAAGACACCAGAGAACACACACGGGAAAGAAACCCTTCAAGTGCAGTGTATGTGGGAAGGCATTTTCAGATTCATTTGCTCTTAAAACGCACCAGAGAACACACACGGGAGAGAAACCCTTCAAGTGCAGTGTGTGTGGGAAGGCATTTTCAGATTCATCTCATCTTCAAAGACACCAGAGAACACACACGGGAGAGAAACCCTTCAAGTGCAGTGTGTGTGGGAAGACATTTTCAGATTCATTTGCTCTTAAAACACACCAGAGAACACACATGGGAGAGAAATCCTTCAAGTGCAGTGTGTGTGGAAAGGCATTTTCAGATTCATCTCATCTTCAAAGACACCAGAGAACACACACAGGAGAGAAACCCTTCAAGTGCAGTGTGTGTGGGACGGCATTTTCAGATTCATCTACTCTTAAAAAACACCAGAGAACACACACGGGAGAGAAACCCTTCAAGTGTAGTGTGTGTGGGAAGACATTTCCAGATTCATTTGCTCTTAAAACACACCAGAGAACACACACGGGAGAGAGACCCTTCATGTGCAGTGTGTGTGGGAAGACATTTTCAGATTCATCTACTCTTAAAACACACCAGAGAACACACATGGGAGAGAAACCCTTCAAGTGCAGTTTGTGTGGAAAGGCATTTTCAGATTCATCTCATCTTCAAAGACACCAGAGAACACACACGGGAGAGAAACCTTTCAAGTGCAGTGTGTGTGGGAAGACATTTTCAGATTCATCTACTCTTAAAACACACCAGAGAACACACATGGGAGAGAAACCCTTCAAGTGCAGTGTATGTGGGAGGACATTTTCAGATTCATCTACTCTTAAAAATCACCAGAGAACACACACGGGAGAGAAATCCTTCAAGTGCAGTTTGTGTGTGAAGACATTTTCAGATTCATTTGCTCTTAAAACACACCAGAGAACACACACGGGAGAGAAACCCTTCAAGTGCAGTGTGTGTGTGAAGGCATTTTCACGGTCATCTGCTCTTAAAACACACCAGAGAACACACACGGGAGAGAAACCCTTCGTGTGCAGTGTGTGTGGGAAGACATTTTCTGATTCATCTGCTCTTAAAAAACACCAGAGAACACACACGGGAGAGAAACCCTTCTTGTGCAGTGTGTGTGGGAAGACATTTTCTGATTCATCTGCTCTTAAAAAACACCAGAGAACACACACGGGAGAGAAAACCTTCAGGTGCAGTGTGTGTGGGAAGGCATTTTCAGATTCATCTACTCTTAAAAAACACCAGAGAACACACACGGGGGAGAAACCCTTCAAGTGCAGTGTTTGTGGGAAGACATTTTCACGGTCATCTGTTCTTAAAACACACCAGAGAACACACACGGGAGAGAAACCCTTCTTGTGCAGTGTGTGTGGGAAGACATTTTCAGATTCATCTACTCTTAAAAAACACCAGAGAACACACGGGAGAGAAACCCTTCAAGTGCAGTGTTTGTGGGAAGACATTTTCACGGTCATCTGCTCTTAAAAAACACCAGAGAACACACGGGAGAGAAACCCTTCAAGTGCAGTGTGTGCGGGAAAGCATTTGCACATTAATCAAATCTTCAAGTACACCAGAGAACACAGGAGAGAAACCGTTGAGGTACACTCTGTGTGGGATAATGTTTGCACAGTCATCACATCTTAAAGTACACCAGAGAAGACACGGGAGAGAAACCCTTCAGGTGCACTTTGCGGGAAGGCGTTTGCACATTCATAAAATATTCAAGTACACCAGAGAACACGGAAGCATCAGAAGATCTGCAAGGAGTGGAATCTGAAATCAGCTTGTCAAAGTCAAAGTGCCACAATAAGCCCATCCCTCATGAAACAAGAACCGGACGAAAATACCAGCTTGGACACTTTTAAAGGTTTCGAGGTGAAATATGAAGAGGTGATGGTGAAGAGGGAAGAAGTGATGGTGAAGAGGGAAGAAGTGAAGGTGAAATGTGAAGATGAAGATTCAACTCCAAAATGGGACCTTCACATCGATGGAGGCAACGTGAAGCAGGAGGAGAATTCTGACTGTGAGGCAGAGCGAGGCAACTCCCAGCAGTTTGTGGAAGTGGAGGTGTGGGTGGACTTCCTCCGAGACAATCCAAAGTCAAGTGGAGACCCGGTAGATGTGTAAGCCAGAGACGATGTCGCTACAATAGATGCACCTTTGTCACAGGCCTTTAATGACAATGTGAAGTTGAACACTTTGTGGACCCGTGGGTTGGGTAGATCTATAACCAGGAGCCAGAGCCAATAAGCTCCCAAGCATTCACTATGTTCTAATAATTGCTTTTACACGGTGCTTGCTTAATCGCCTCAGCAACTCGGAGTTTTGTGTCGTACCTCGTCTGAAACACTCGAAGAGCATCCCCAAGTAGCAGCTGCCCCTGTGTGGCACAAGGTGGTGGCCCTGCACCGGCCTGCATGTGGACAAGAGCCTGTCAGTAGGGGGCGATGATTGATGCGTAATCTCAGTTGTGTTATTTGTAGGTAATGTTTAGAATCTGCTACATTTTCACTCAGACGCCAGCATGCAATGGCCTACTCGTTTTGAATGACACAATAGTATGTTTTACATACACTCTGAAGCAGACTGCAACTTTTTTTTCAAAGCTTGTTAATACGATGTAATGTGATGCAGTATATTTCACTGCAGTAATCCAATTTTGTTAATATGCCTGTCAATAATTTAGAATGTATACTTGTCTGGTTTTGTGCATACTTGTAACATTTGATCTGTAAGGGTCAAACATTGAATAAGTGATGTTAGGACAAAGTGTGTGTGTGTGTTTGGAAGTAACCTGTACAGAGAACTCAGGTGAGACCCGTTGTTCTTGTGATACAGGTCAAACGGTGTTTTTGTGTTCCACGAAGCATCTGGAGCAACTCATTGTCTTTGAAATAGGTAGTAGGCTCGGATCATTCATCAGTTACAAGGTATACCACTTAAAGGTTACACGTATAGGAGGAGGTACATTCTCTACAACACGAATTGTAGTTTTGTGTTACGTGTTGACGTAGATTTTGTCTAACTGGGACTAGAAATGCTCCTTGCTGATTAACGTCTGGATGTTCGTTACCTATCGGTTGAAGCAAACCCCACTGCTGTTGTTGAGACGTTGTGCACCATTTAATGCTCCAACACATTGACGGCCTTCAGGCCAGGAAAGTCACAACATTTGCACACGAAGGACGCATTCACGCAAGTACCCCATACTCCGTTTTGAAGTTTTAAAATGAAACATCTTTGAATTGTGTTGTGTTTTGAATTAGATAATTTGTATTTCTTCATTAAAAGCTTGTTTCAATTTACATCTGGAAGACTTCATTGAAAAGGACATTTCGTGTGAATTTTCTCTCGTCATTAAGTAGATGGCCTTGCCGGGGGTTCGGTTCAATGCGGACACAAACAGTGAACACACACACAGTGTACACACACAATGTACACACACAGTTTATACACAGTGTACACACAATGTACAGACAGTGTACACAGACAGTGTACACACACAGTGTACACAGTGTGTACACAGAGTGTACACACAGTGTACACACACACTGTATACACAAAGTGTACACACACACAGTGTACACACACAGTGTATACACAGTGTACACACACAGTGAACACACAGTGTACACACACAGTGTCTGTACACAGTGTACACACACAGTGTATACACAGTGTACACACAGTGTACACACACGCACAGTGCACACACACAGGGTACACACAGTGTATACACAGTGTACACACAGTGTACACACACACTGTATACACACAGTGTACACACACACAGTGTACACACACTGTACACACACTGTACACACAGTGTACAAACATACAGTGTACACACATAGTGTACACACAGGGTACACAGTGTACACACACACAGTGACACATACACACAGTGACACACAGTGACACAGTGACACACAGCGACACACAGTGACACACACAGTGTACACACACAGTGTACACACACACAGTGTATACAGTGTACACACAGTGTATACAAATAGTGTACACACATTGTACACACACAGTGTACATACACAGTGTGCACACACAGTGTACACAAACTGTACACACACAGTGTATACACACAGTGTACACACACAATGTACACACACAGTGTACACACACACAGTGTACACACACAGTGTATACACACAGTGTACACACAGTTTACACACACGCAGTGTACACACACAGTGTATACACAGTGTACACACACACACAGTGTACACACACACACAGGGTATACACAGTGTACACACACACAGTGTACACACGGTGTACATACAGTGGATACACCCAGTGTACACACACAGGGTACACACACAGTGTATATATACACACAGAGTGTACACACACAGTGACATAGTGACAAGCACACTGACACACAGTGACACGCACACAGTGACACAATGACACACACAGCGACACACAGTGACACAGTGTATACACACAGTGTACACACACACAGTGTATACACAATAATGTCCACGTTGTTGTTGCTGAGCTCACACACCCAAGGGAGGGAGCAATGGAAAATGAATCTAAATCAACTTAAACTCCAACTGTGTGACGTCACCACTCTGCATTACCTCATCGGCGTGAAACGCCAGGGGGAGGTGTACCTCGCTAGGACGTCATGTCACCAAGGTATTCACCCCTCCCCCGTCCACCGCGCTCTTGAGCGTGACGTCACCTCCGCCCGTGTCACTGCCGATATCGTTCTAGTGGCAATCCTTATTTGGGCAAAGCTACGCCCAGTGACTGGCGGCTCATTAACATAATGTTACCATTAAAGCCGTCGCGAGTTTATTTGCGACGGGTTCAGCGCCCACGCCCCCATCCCTCCACATATGGGCCGGCCTCATGAACATAATTTATTCATATTCTTAGTTTTTTCGGTAAAGTCACGTTGAAGAGAAACAACAAAATAACAAAATATATATAAAACAATAAAAAATTCTCACGACGTTTCGACCATAACTCAAACGGTCATCATCAGGTGTGTCGGTTTGCATAAATTTATTTTGAAAACGGCATATTTATTTATATATATAAAAAATAACGTTTGCGTCGCGCAACGATTGGCTGTTTGCCAGGACTAGTCCATCTATTTTTTTGAAAAGAGGAGGGGGGAGACGAAATTTGTTTTTATGTATGCTGTCTGAAAGGCACTGTAAGCGTGAACAATCAATCAAGAACTGAAATGATTTATCAAATCTTTCCAATGATTGCTAAGATAGAATCCATCTTCTCGGTTGAAATTGTCTCTGTGTTTGTATATGTGGATAGCCTCATGAACGAATCTCTCATGGAAGCCAGATGGCTTACAAAGAACCTCCGTCTTGGAAAAGTCAATGGCATGTGAGCCTACTGAATTAGAACAATGATCTGCTACGGCCGAGGTGTTGGTCCTACCGTGTTTAAGGTCTGCTTTATGTTCACGAATGCGGTCCGAGATATGGCGTTTGGTTTCTCCAATGTAACTACTACCACAGAGGCAACTTAGTTTGTAGACACCAGGGTATTGTATGTCCGGAATCACATCTTTTACAGACGGAACCAGATCACGGATTTTATGTAATGTGTTGAAACGGACCTGGATCTTGTGTTTATTCAAGATTTTGGAGATCTTTTTTGTGATCCCAGCAATGTAGGGTAAAGTGATGGTTTTGAAAGGCTCCTCAAGAGGGTTCTCCTTCATGGTTTGAGTGATAGCTTTGCGGATTGTATAGTCGGAGTAACCATTAGCCCTAAGAGCTTGGTGTACGTGCTTGAGTTCACTGCTTATGTGTTCCTGGTCGGATATGCATTGGGCTCTATGCTGGGATCACAAAAAAGATCTCCAAAATCTTGAATAAACACAAGATCCAGGTCCGTTTCAACACATTACATAAAATCCGTGATCTGGTTCCGTCTGTAAAAGATGTGATTCCGGACATACAATACCCTGGTGTCTACAAACTAAGTTGCCTCTGTGGTAGTAGTTACATTGGAGAAACCAAACGCCATATCTCGGACCGCATTCGTGAACATAAAGCAGACCTTAAACACGGTAGGACCAACACCTCGGCCGTAGCAGATCATTGTTCTAATTCAGTAGGCTCACATGCCATTGACTTTTCCAAGACGGAGGTTCTTTGTAAGCCATCTGGCTTCCATGAGAGATTCGTTCATGAGGCTATCCACATATACAAACACAGAGACAATTTCAACCGAGAAGATGGATTCTATCTTAGCAATCATTGGAAAGATTTGATAAATCATTTCAGTTCTTGATTGATTGTTCACGCTTACAGTGCCTTTCAGACAGCATACATAAAAACAAATTTCGTCTCCCCCCTCCTCTTTTCAAAAAAATAGATGGACTAGTCCTGGCAAACAGCCAATCGTTGCGCGTGACGCAAACGTTATTTTTTATATATATAAATAAATATGCCGTTTTCAAAATAAATTTATGCAAACCGACACACCTGATGATGACCGTTTGAGTTATGGTCGAAACGTCGTGAGAATTTTTTATTGTTTTAAATATATTTTGTTATTTTGTTGTTTCTCTTCAACGTGACTTTACCGAAAAAACTAAGAATATGAATTACTGCAGTCACGAAAGCTTTAAATCAAAATATAATTTATTCAGTTACAGAGCCGCTCGTGGGAGGGAAGTGACGTCATGCTACTTCCTGCTGTCGCGAGGTAACAGGAAGCTGCCGTGTGAGCGCTTGCACTGAAATCCGAGGTGAGAAATTCTCATCGTTGTGGTTGTGGTGGTGGTGGTCGTTGTGGTGGTGGTGGTTGTTGTTTACCAAGGTAGAGCCTCGCTCTCTCTCGTAGGGATGTCAGTTGAGTAGCAGCGAGCATGGGAATCGATGTCCAGGTTGGAACTTTACAACGCGGGGCCTAGCCATGCGGGGCCTTGCCTCCTGCCCTCGCCTGATTGCGTTTACTTTAATTATCTCGCTTAAGTTTAATTTGTCTTCACCCGGCTCGCCACTTTGTAACTTTGTTTTATTGTAAATATTCACGCAGTTTTTATTTTCGTTCTTTTGTTAGCAGGCCAAGCCCGCTTGAGCTGCTATACCGCTCTTGTTATCAGAAGCGACCTGCCCACAACAACACAAGGTGAGGCTTTGTCAACGTGTGTGAATGTTTTGACTTAAAACTTTGGTGACTGCAGGAATTAATATTCTTGGTTCTTTCGGTAAAGTCACGTAGATAGAAAATAAAATAAAAATAACAGATAATAATTTATCTTTTTTTAAATGAAGCAAAAAACCCCACAACGTTTCTATGGCAACATTAATGTTGAAGATGCGAGGGCTTACAGGAATATTTATGACATTTGCCCTCTCATTGCGTGCCATGACAGTGCTGTTTGCACAGTCACACATAGTCACTGTAAGATGATTCTCTTGGTCGTGTTTTTGTTTTGTTGCTTGTTGTGGTTGCACCCGATTCAAAAGCCGAATGGCTCACGGGACTATAACCAAAATAAATCAAACTGAAAATAAAAAAAACTGAAACCGCGTGATGAATTTGGGAAAGTTTTTCACTGCATCTCCAAATATATATATAAAATGCAAAGTTGTGATTGTGTGTGTTGTCTGTTCAAAATGTTTAGCGTACTTCCCGACATGCAACAAACTGGAAATTTGCCATGTGGGTACTTTCCAGACTGTACACCGTGCAAACATTATACAAATACACTTTTGTGTTTTTTGTTGGGGGGGGGGAGGGGAGCTCAATGCATTTATTTTTTGCACGGCAAGTGAGCTGTGACGTCAAATCTGTCACGTGACCCTCGCATGTGGAAGAGTAACGCATTGTAGTGTAGCAGTTAGCGTTGTCTGTGTGTGTCTGTGTGTGTATGCGGTCAAGGGATGGCTCTCTATTGCTCAACCACGTTATGTATGCTGATGATTTGGTAATAGCTGCACATTCGGAGGAGTTGGAGACGCTGCTGCTGAGACTGGAGCGTGCCACTAAGAGGTGGGGCCTTACCATCAGCCCCACCAAAACTAAGCACCTGCCTGGGTATTTTGTACCATCGGACACTCCACCCCCACAACTCCCAATCGGTGATGGGGCAGTTGTGGAGAGAGTGGAGAGTTTCCCATACCTGGGCAGTGTGCTTATGACCGGCTCCAGTTTAACAGCAGAGGTCTCACTCCCAATCAGTCGAGCGGCAATATCTTTTCATCGGTTGCGTAACGCTGTGTGGAAGCTACCTGGTCTGTCGCTCCGCACTAAGCTTCAGGTCTTCTCGGTCATTCCCTCCCTTCTCTACACTTGAGAAACGTGGACCCCCCTAATGGAACATCTTCGCCGGTTAGAAACATTTAGGCTGGCCTGCCTACGATCCATCCTGGGTTTAACCAGATTGGATTGTGTGAGGAGCTCACAAATCCTTGAAAGATCTGGGCAAGGTCCCATCGGTGAGCTCCGGCGGGCAAGGCTGCGATGGCTGGGTCATGTAGCCCGCATGCCCAGACACCGCATGCCGAAACAGCTTTTGTTCGGCCGGATTGAGGGGGCTAAGCGGGCGCGGCACGGGCTAGAGAAGAGATGGAGTGATGTGGTACAGGAGGACGTGGAGCTGAGTGGATTTGCCGATGACTGGTACCAGCGGTGTCAAGATCGGCCTCTGTGGAGGAGGCTCGTGAAGGATGCTACTGGGCAGTTGGAGGTAGTCGCCCTCCATAAACAACGGAGGGCGGAGGAGCGACGCTCAGAACAACGAGCGGAGCGCCGGGTGGCTAAAGCACAGCAGGTTGGCACAGTAGGAGGCACAGGTGGTGCATCAGCCAGTCATCTCAGTCAGTCGACCCGTGGCACCTGGGTCTGCCCCGTGACCTCCTGCCAGCGGGCGTTCAACACTTCACGTGGCCTCAGGGTGCACATAGCCTGGCACAAGCGTCGTGGTGACGTCACCGCCACTTAGTGGCGAATGGCGGTTGTTGTTGTTGTCTGTGTGTGTGTCTGTGTGTGGAAGCGTAACGCATTGTAGTGTATCGGTTAGCGCTACGCCGTGCTCCGAACCCGGTGACCCGAGTTCGATTCCCGCTCACGGCCACCACCGGTGACGATTATTTGAGCCGCTTCTGGGCCTCCCCTAGGTAGACTCGGCCTCAAACGAGTAACTGCTGTGGTGTGAACATCGCCACTGGGGAGACAAAGGCGGCCGGACGTGGTGGATCCAAGTCTTGGGAGAAGCCGGGTAGTACAGCTAGTCGTGAATACATGAATGAATATAGACGTGTAAGTCACGTGTGACTCTATATTAATTCCTCCATGGCTCGATACTGACGTGTAGATGGTGTGGATATTCTTATTTTATGTCTGAAGCTGACGCTGGTCTGATGGAGCAAAGGCAGTCAGCACAGCAGCTCGGTACGACAAGTCAACAATGCGACCAGCGTGCATACAGCACGGATTGGACTGGAAATTTGACACAGCACCAGAGAACTCGCACAGGAGAGAAACCCTTCAAGTGCACAGTGTGTGACAAGGCATTTGCATGGCCATCAGTTCTTCAGACCCACCAGAGAACTCACACAGGAGTGAAACCCTTCAGGTGCAGTGTGTGTGGGAAGGCATTTTCACGGTCATCTGCTCTTAAAATACACCAGAGAACACACACGGGAGAGAAACCCTTCAAGTGCACTGTGTGTGGGAAGACATTTCCAGATTCATCTACTCTTAAAACACACCAGAGAACACATACGGGAGAGAAACCCTTCAAGTGCAGTGTGTGTGTGAAGGCATTTTCAGATTCATCTACTCTTAAAAAACACCAGAGAACACACACGGGAGAGAAACCCTTCAAGTGCAGTGTGTGTGTGAAGACATTTTCACGGTCATCTGCTGTTAAAACACACCAGAGAACACACACGGGAGAGAAACCCTTCAGGTGCAGTGTGTGTGGGAAGCCATTTTCAGATTCATCTGCTCTTAAAACACACCAGAGGACACACACAGGAGAGAAACCCTTCAAGTGCAGTGTGTGTGACAAGGCATTTGCATGGCCATCAGTTCTTCAGACCCACCAGAGAACTCACACAGGAGTGAAACCCTTCAGGTGCAGTGTGTGTGGGAAGGCATTTTCACGGTCATCTGCTCTTAAAATACACCAGAGAACACACACGGGAGAGAAACCCTTCAAGTGCACTGTGTGTGGGAAGACATTTCCAGATTCATCTACTCTTAAAACACACCAGAGAACACATACGGGAGAGAAACCCTTCAAGTGCAGTGTGTGTGTGAAGGCATTTTCAGATTCATCTACTCTTAAAAAACACCAGAGAACACACACGGGAGAGAAACCCTTCAAGTGCAGTGTGTGTGTGAAGCCATTTTCAGATTCATCTGCTCTTAAAACACACCAGAGAACACACACAGGAGAGAAACCCTTCAAGTGCAGTGTGTGTGACAAGGCATTTGCATGGCCATCAGTTCTTCAGACCCACCAGAGAACTCACACAGGAGTGAAACCCTTCAGGTGCAGTGTGTGTGGGAAGGCATTTTCACGGTCATCTGCTCTTAAAACACACCAGAGAACACACACGGGAGAGAAACCCTTCAAGTGCAGTGTGTGTGGGAAGCCATTTTCAGATTCATCTGCTCTTAAAACACACCAGAGAACACACACAGGAGAGAAACCCTTCAAGTGCAGTGTGTGTGGAAAGGCATTTTCAGATTCATCTCATCTTCAAAGACACCAGAGAACACACACGGGAGAGAAACCCTTCAAGTGCAGTGTGTGTGGGAAGACATTTTCAGATTCATTTGCTCTTAAAACACACCAGAGAACACACACGGGAGAGAAACCCTTCAAGTGCAGTGTGTGTGGAAAGGCATTTTCAGATTCATCTACTCTTAAAAAACACCAGAGAACACACACGGGAGAGAAACCCTTCAAGTGCACTGTGTGTGGGAAGACATTTTCAGATTCATCTGCTCTTAAAACACACCAGAGAACACACACGGGAGAGAACCCCTTCAAGTGCACTGTGTGTGGGAAGGCATTTGCACAGTCATCTGCTCTTAAAAAACACCAGAGAACACACACGGGAGAGAAACCCTTCAAGTGCAGTGTGTGTGAGAAGACATTTTCAGATTCATCTGCTCTTAAAACACACCAGAGAACACACACGGGAGAGAAACCCTTCAAGTGCACTGTATGTGGGAAGGCATTTGTACAGTCATTTGCTCTTAAAACACACCAGAGAACACACACGGGAGAGAAACCCTTCAAGTGCACTGTGTGTGGGAAGACATTTTCAGATTCATCTGCTCTTAAAACACACCAGAGAACACACACGGGAGAGAACCCCTTCAAGTGCACTGTGTGTGGGAAGGCATTTGCACAGTCATCTGCTCTTAAAAAACACCAGAGAACACACACGGGAGAGAAACCCTTCAAGTGCAGTGTGTGTGAGAAGACATGTTCAGATTCATCTGCTCTTAAAACACACCAGAGAACACACACGGGAGAGAAACCCTTCAAGTG
Source organism: Petromyzon marinus (assembly GCF_048934315.1). Classification (NCBI taxonomy): domain Eukaryota; kingdom Metazoa; phylum Chordata; class Hyperoartia; order Petromyzontiformes; family Petromyzontidae; genus Petromyzon; species Petromyzon marinus. The sequence goes on from NW_027422817.1 coordinate 323,935, forward strand.
CACTGTATGTGGGAAGGCATTTGTACAGTCATTTGCTCTTAAAACACACCAGAGAACACACACGGGAGAGAAACCCTTCAGGTGCAGTGTGTGTGGGAAGACATTTTCAGATTCATCTACTCTTAAAAAACACCAGAGAACACACACGGGAGAGAAACCCTTCAAGTGCAGTGTGTGTGGGAAGGCATTTGCACAGTCATCTGCTCTTAAAAAACACCAGAGAACACACACGGGAGAGAAACCCTTCAAGTGCAGTGTGTGTGAGAAGACATGTTCAGATTCATCTGCTCTTAAAACACACCAGAGAACACACACGGGAGAGAAACCCTTCAAGTGCACTGTATGTGGGAAGGCATTTGTACAGTCATTTGCTCTTAAAACACACCAGAGAACACACACGGGAGAGAAACCCTTCAGGTGCAGTGTGTGTGGGAAGACATTTTCAGATTCATCTACTCTTAAAAAACACCAGAGAACACACACGGGAGAGAAACCCTTCAAGTGCAGTGTGTGTGGGGAGGCATTTTCACAATCATCAAATCTTCAAGTACACCAGAGAACACAGAAGCATCAGAAGATCCACAAGGAGTACAGTCTGAAATCAGCTTGTGAAAGTCAAAGTGCCGCAATGAGCCCATCCCTCATGAAACACGAACCAGAAGAAAATCCCAGCTTGGACACTTTTAAAGTTATCGAGGTGAAATGTGAAGAGGTGAAGGTGAAGAGGGAAGAAGTGATGGTGAAGAGGGAAGAAGTGATGGTGAAGAGCGAAGAAGTGATGGTGAAGAGCGAAGAAGTGATGGTGAAGAGCGAAGAAGTGATGGTGAAATGTGAAGAAGTGATGGTGAAGAGTGAAGAAGTGAAGGTAAAATGTGAAGAAGTGATGGTGAAGAGCGAAGAAGTGAAGGTAAAATGTGAAGATGAAGATTCAAATCCAAAATGGGACCTTCACATCGATGGAGGCAACGTGAAGCAGGAGGAGAATTCTGACTGTGAGGCAGAGCGAAGCAACTCCCAGCAGTTTGTGGAAGTGGAGGTGTGGGTGGACTTCCTCCGAGACAATACAAAGTCAAGTGGAGACCCGGTAGATGTGTAAGCCAGAGACGATGTCGCTCCAATAGATGCACCTTTGTCACAGGCCTTTAATGACAAGAACGTGAAGTTGAACACTTTGTGGGCCCATTGGTTGGGTAGATCTGTAACCAGGAGCGAGAGACAATAAACTCCCAAGCATTCACTATGTTATAACAATGGTATTTACACGGTGCTTGCTTTATCGCCTCAGCAACTCAAAGTTTCGTGTCATACCTCGTCTGAAACACTCGAAGAGCATCCCCAAGTAGCAGCTGCCCCTGTGTGGCACAAGGTGGTGGCCCTGCACCGGCCTGCATGTGGACAAGAGCCTGTCAGTAGGGGGCGATGATTGATGCGTCATCTCGGTTGTGTAGTTTGTAGGCAATCTTGATTCGAAGCTTTCGTGACTGCAGGAATCCACACTCTTGAGTTCTTTCGGTAAAGTCACCACGTGGGTAGAAACATAACAGATCACGGCGTTTAGATCACAACACAAGCAATCATCATCAGGTGGGACACCCACAGCAAAAGAAACTGCTGAAGTAGTAGGCGCCTACTCCAGCAGTTTCCTCTTATTGCTGCTGTGCTTGTCCCACCTGATGACGATTGCTTGTGTTGCCATCGAAACGCCGTGATCTATTATTTGTAGCGTAATGTTTAGAATTTGCTACATTTTGACCCAGACGCCAGCATGCAACGGCCTACTCGTTTTGAATGACGCAACATTAGTACGGTGTACATACACTGTTAAGCAGACGGTGCGTATTTGTAAAATAACTTCTTATTAATACGATGTTATGTGATGCAGTCAATTTCGCTGCAGTAATTCAATGTTAATATGCCCGTCAAGGATTTAGAATGAATGCTTGTCTGATTGTGCGCGTGCATGTAACATTTTGTCTGAGGGTCAAATATTGACTAAGTGATGTTAAGACAAAGTGTGTGTGTGTTTCGGAAGTAACCTGTACAGAGAACTCGGGTGAGACCCGTTGTTCTTGTGATACAGGTCAAAGGGTACTTTTGTGGTTCACGAAGCGTCTGCCTCTGGAGCAACTCATTGTCTTTGAAATAGGGAGCACGCTCGGATCATTCATCAGTTACAAGGCATACCACTTGAAAGTTAAACGTATAGGAGGAGATACATTCTCTACAACACGAATTGTAGTTTTGTCTTACGTGTTGACGTAGATTTTGTCTAAGACTATGAATGCTCCTTGCTGATTGACGTCTGGATGTTCGTTACCTATCGCTTGAAGCAAACCCCACTGCTGTTGTTGAGACGCTGTGCACCAATAAGGGTCCAACACATTGACGGCCTTCAGGCCAGGAAAGTCACAACATTTGCACACGAAGGACGCATTCACACAAGTACCCCATGTCCGTTTTGAAGTTTTAAAATGAAACATCTTTGAATTGTGTTGTGTTTTGAATTAGATGATTTTATTTCTTCATTAAAAGCTTGTATCAATTTACATCTGGAAGACTTCATTGAAAGGGACATTTCGTGTGAATTTTCTCTCGTCATTAAGTAGATGGCCTTGCCGGGGGTTCGGTTCAATGTGGACACAAACAGTGTACACACACACAGTGTATACACACACACAGTTTATACACAGTGTACACACAGTGTATACACACAGTGTACACACACACACAGTGTACACACACAGTATATACACAGTGTACACACAGTGTAGACACAAACAGTGTACACACACACTGTACACACACAGTGTATACACACAGTGTACACACACACTGTGCACACACAGTATACACAAACTGTACACACACAATGACCGGTGTGCATACAGCACGGATCGGACTGGAGATTTCACACGGCACAAGAGAACTCACACGGGAGAGAAACCCTTCAAGTGCACTGTGTGTGGGAAGGCGTTTTCACGGTCATTTGTTGTTAAAAAACACCAGAGAACACACACGGGAGAGAAACCCTTCAAGTGCACGATGTGCAGGAAGGCGTTTGCACAGTCATCACATCTGCAAAGACACCAGAGTACACACACAGGAGGGAAACCCTTCAGGTGCACTCTGTGTGGGATGGCGTTTGCACAGTCACATCTTAAAGTACACCAGAGAACACCGAAGCATCAGAAGATCCACAAGGAGTGCAGTCTGAAATCAGCTTGTGAAAGTCAAAGTGCCACCATGAGCCCATCCCTCATGAAACACGAACCGGAAGAAGAGGTGATGGTGAAGAGGGAAGAAGTGATGGTGAAGAGCGAAGAAGTGAAGGTGAAATGTGAAGATGAAGATTCAACTCCAAAATGGGACCTTCACATCAATGGAGGCAACGTGAAGCAGGAGGAGAATTCTGACTGTGAGGCAGAGCAAGGCAACTCCCAGCAGTTTGTGGAAGTGGAGGTGTGGGTGGACTTCCTCCGAGACAATACAAAGTCAAGTGGAGAACCGGTAGATGTGTAAGCTTGAGACGATGTCGCTACAATAGATGCACCTTTGTCACAGGCCTTTAATGACAAGAATGTGAAGTTGAACACTCAGTTTCTAGGTTCTACCTGCAGAGTAAGGGCGAGCGGCCAGTCTTTGTGGACCTGTGGGTTGGGTAGATCTCTAACCAGGAGCGAGAGACAATAAGCCCCCAAGCATTCACTATGTTATAATAATTGCATTTACACGGTGCTTGCTTAACCGCCTCAGCAACTCGAAGTTTCCTGTCGTACCTCGTCTGAAACACTCGAAGAGCATCCCCAAGTAGCAGCTGCCCCTGTGTGGCACAAGGTGGTGGCCCTGCACCGGCCTGCATGTGGACAAGAGCCTGTCAGTAGGGGGCGATGATTGATGCGTCATCTCAATTGTGTAGTTTGTAGGCAATCTTGATTCGAAGCTTTCGTAACTGCAGGAATCCACACTCTTGAGTTGTTTCGGTAAAGTCACCACGTGGGTAGAAACATAACAGATCACGGCGTTTAGATCACAACACAAGCAATCGTCATCAGGTGGGACAACCACAGCAAGAGAAACTGCTGAAGTAGTAGGCGCCTACTCCAGCAGTTTCTTCTTCTTGCTGCTGTGCTTGCCCCACCTGATGACGATTGCTTGTGTTGCCATCGAAACGCCGTGATCTATTATTTGTAGCGTAATGTTTAGAATTTGCTACATTTTGACCCAGACGCCAGCATGCAACGGCCTACTCGTTTTGAATGACGCAACAATAGTACGTTGTACATACACTGTTAAGCAGACGGTGCGTATTTGTAAAATAGCTTCTTATTAATACGATGTAACGTGATGCAGTCAATTTCGCTGCAGTAATTCAATGTTGTTAATATGCCCGTCAATATGCCCGTCAATAATTTAGAATTAATACTTGTCTGATTGTGCGCGTACATGTAACATTTTATCTGAGGGTCACACATTGAATAAGTGATGTTAGGACAAAGTGTGTGTGTGTGTTTGGAAGTAACCTGTGCAGAGAACTCAGGTGAGACCCGTTGTTCTTGTGATACAGGTCAAAGGGTACTTTTGTGTTTCACGAAGCATCTGCCTCTGAAGCAACTCATCGTCTTTGAAATAGGGAGCACGCTCGGATCATTCATCAGTTACAAGGCATACCACTTAAAAGTTACACGTATAGGAGGAGGTACATTCTCTACAACACGAATTGTAATTTTGTCTTACGTGTTGACGTAGATTTTGTCTAACTGGGACTAGAAATGCTCCTTGCTGATTCACGTCTGGATGTTCGTAACCTATCGGTTGAAGCAAACCCCACTGCTGTTGTTGAGACGCTGTGCACCATTTAAGGGTCCAACACATTGACGGCCTTCAGGCCAGGAAAGTCACAACATTTGCACACGAAGGACGCATTCACGCAAGTACCCCATGCTCCGTTTTGAAGTTTTAAAATGAAACATCTTTCAATTGTGTTGTGTTTTGAATTAAATGATTTTATTTCTTCATTAAAAGCTTGTATCAATTTACATCTGGAAGACTTCATTGCAAAGGACATTTCGTGTGAATTTTCTCTCAACGTTAAGTAGATGGCCTTGCAGGGGGTTCGGTTCAATGCGGACACAAACAGTGTACACACACAATGTACACACACAGTGTACACACACACAGTGTACACAAACAGTGTACACACACAGTGTACACACACAGTGTACACACACACAGTGTACACAAACAGTGTACACACACACAGTGTACACAAACTGACACAGCGACACACAGTGACAAAAACAAAGATACAAAGATCCCCCATATAGCCTTAGACTGTAGGGGCAAGTGCTGTTAGCGAGCACCTATGAAGGCCTGAACAGTACACGAGGGGGTGGGCGGCCAGCACCACGCCCGACCGCCTTTGTCTCCCTAGTGGCAATGTTTACACACCGCACCAGGTACTCATTTTAGGCTGAGTCGACCTAAGGGAAGCCCGGGACCGGTTCAGATAATCGTCACTGGTGTTGGCCGTGAGCGGGAATCGAACCCGGGTCGCCAGGTTCATAGTGCAGCGCGCTAACCGCTACACTATCGCTCCCCACACACAGTGACACACAGCGACACACACAGTGACACACAGTACACACACACAGTGTATACACACAGTGTACACAAACACAGTGACACACAGTGTACACACACACAGTGTACACAAACAGTGACACAGCGACACAGTGACACACAGTGACACGTGGTGTCAATAAAGTTACAGACACCACGTGGTGTCAATAAAGTTACAGTAACTGCGTGGTGTCACTAAAGTTACAGCCACCACGTGGTGTCAGTAAAGTTTACAGCCACCACGTGGTGTCAATAAAGTTACAGCCACCACGTGGTGTCAGTAAAGTTTACAGCCACCACGTGGTGTCAGTAAAGTTTACAGCCACCACGTGGTGTCAATAAAGTTACAGCCACCACGTGGTGTCAATAAAGTTACAGCGGCCTAGAGGGGCGGACCGCGAAGCCTCCTCGGCGAAAACTTCGTGCCGGTAAAACCCCTCACACCCCTTAGGCAGGGATCCCCTTGACCCCTCACACCCCCTAGGCAGGGATCCCCTTGACCCCTCACACCCCCTAGGCAGGGATCCCCTTGACCCCTCACACCCCTAGGCAGGGATCCCCCTATGGGCAGTGTTGAGTCTATGGTGCAGTGTTGAGTCTATGGGTAGTGTTGAGTCTATGGTGCAGTGTTGAGTCTATGGTGCATTGTTGAGTCTATGGACAGTGTTGAGTCTATGGTGCAGTGTTGAGTCTATGGTGCAGTGTTGAGTCTATGGTGCAGTGTTGAGTCTATGGTGCAGTGCTGAGTCTATGGGTAGTGTTGAGTCTATGGTGCAGTGTTGAGTCTATGGTGCAGTGTTGAGTCTATGGGCAGTGTTGAGTCAGTGGGCAGTGTTGAGTCTATGGGCAGTGTTGAGTCTGTGGGCAGTGTTGAGTCTATGGGCAGTGTTGAGTCTATGTTGCAGTGTTGAGTCTATGGTGCAGTGTTGAGTCTATGGTGCAGTGTTGAGTCTACGGGCAGTGTTGAGTCTATGGTACAGTGTTGAGTCTACGGGCAGTGTTGAGTCTATGGGTAGCAGTGTTGAGTCTATGGTGCAGTGTTGAGTCTTTGGTGCAGTGTTGAGTCTATGGTGACGTGTTGAGTCTATGGTGCAGTGTTGAGTCTATGGTGCAGTGTTGAGTCTATGGTGTAGTGTTGAGTCTATGGTGACGTATTGAGTCTATGGTGCAGTGTTGAGTCTATGGGCAGTGTTGAGTCAGTGGGCAAACGTACAAAATCAGCAGGGGATCAAATACTTTTTCCCTCACTGCAGTAGAGACGATGAGACGATGGGGTGTATCTACTTCATGTAGCAGAAGGTTTCAACGAGAACTGTTTGGTTTGATCAATTAATGCGGTTGAATCAGAAATGATTTTGTTGGATTGTATGACGAGGCTGTTGGTGGGATCTCTTTTTATTTTTGTATAGCTACCATCGTTGAGTAATTCTTGAATTTTGTTGTTATATTGTATTTTATCCACGATGACAGTGGCATTGACCTTGTCGGCTGAGAGGATGACAATGTCATCCCTCTTTTTTAATTCATATAATAATCAGATTTGATTATTTTTATATATTTATTCTTATTTAAAAATAATCAAATTTGATTAGTTACATACTAAAGGAAAATTTATTTATTATTTAAAATAATCAAATGTGATTATTTGTAAGTTTTATTAATTATTATTATAAAATAATAAAATTTGGTTATAAAGAAAGGCGAAATTATTAATTAAATATTTCTGCCTTGATTTATTATGTTAAAGTGATCGAAATTGGGCAATTATTTCATTATTTATTAATTATTATTTAAAATAATCCAATTTGATTATTTTAACTTATAATGGATATTCATTTATTATTTAAAAAAATAATCAAATTTTACTATTTTAATTTATAAATTTTTACTTATTTAATCTTATTTTTAAAATAATCAAATTTGGTTTTTATTTATTCTTATTTAAAAGTAATCAAATTTGATTATTTTTAATTTATTTTTATTTATTTATAATGATTTTACAATAATCAAATTTGAGTATTTTTATTTATCATTTTTATTATTATTTATTTAATATTATAAAAATATAATCAAATTTAATTGTAGTCTGAGTCCGACCTAGGGGGAGGCCCACGACTGCTTCAGATCTCCGTCGCCGGCCCCAGTCGGCCGAGAGAGGCGTCACGTGACGAGTGGCTGTGGGGTCACACCAAGCCGCGCGAACATCGCCAGAGGACACATCGATCCGAGAATCGATGTCACGCGTTGGAATCGCCCCGCCGCCGCCCGCTGCTGCTGACGCTCGGCGATCCGCGCGGGCGTCGGTTTCGAGCGACAGGATCGCAAATCGATTCCCTCCGGCGCTCTACGCCACCACGACGATGTCGACCACTGCCGCCGCCTCCTCCCCCCGGCACGCGGCCAAGCGCCTGGGAGTCAATGGCGAAGGCAACGACCGCGTCCAGGCGGGCGCGATGGTGAGCATCAGTGACGAGCGACTTGACGAGGTGTTTTTATAACGAGAAGATGTTTCTTTTACTCCTCCTCGCCCAGAGCCTCGTTGTGAGGCCTGGGCCAGAGGCTTCACTCAGGCGACGTGCCACCACCACCACCAGCCGTGTTTATATTATTTAACGTGATTGTTTAGCTTTGTAACTCGCACATTCCAGTGCCGTTGCGAAGAGCTTCTCGTTGTTGGTGTTGGGGATGGACCACGCGGACCACAGCATCGCTAGGCTCTGCTTACGTTCAGTAAAACGCGTTTTGGTAAACGTGGATTTCGTGTTCGTTAACACTTTGGGCTATTTCCAGTGTAATTTTTTTAGACGGCGTTTTCTCTTCTAAGGGTGTGTATTCTCTTTGCACTGAACGTTAAAATACTAAAATAATAAAAAAATATAAAACAATAAAAACATTCGTGATTGCAGTAATTCATATTCTTAGCTCTTTCGGTAAAGTCACGTTGAAGGGAAACAATAAAGTAATAAAATATATATAAAACAATAAAAAATATCACTATTGTTTTATATATATTTTTATATTTTATTGTTTCCCTTCAACGTGACTTTACCGAAAGAGCGAAAAATAAAAAACATTGCCTACCAGGAGAGATTCGTTCATGAGGCTATCCACATATACAACAAGCACAGAGACAATTTCAACCGAGAAGATGGATTCTGGCTTAGAAATCACTGGAAGGATTTGATAAATCATTTCGGGTCTTAATTGATTGTTCACGCATATGGTGACTTTCAGACCGCATCCATTATTTTCCTCTCCCCCCTCTTTTCCGAACATAGATGGACTCATATTCTTAGTTTTTTCGGTAAAGTCACGTTGAAGAGAAACAATAAAATAATAAAATATATATAAAACAAACAAAATTCTCACGACGTTTCGACCATAACGACCATTTGAGTTATGGTCGAAACGTCGTGAGAATTTTTTATTGTTTTATATATATTTTATTATTTTGTTGTTTCTCTTCAACGTGACTTTACCGAAAAAACTAAGAATATGAATTACTGCAGTCACAAAAGCTTTAAATCAAAATAGATGGACTCGTCCATCTGAATAACTGCCAAATCGCTCTCCGTGGTGCTGACGTTAAAAAAATAAAAAACGCCACTTTTTTTCAAAATTTCTTGCTGTGGTTTTCACACCTGATGATGATTGCTCGTGTTGCAGTCGAAACGTCGTGAGAATTGTATTGTTTTATATTTTTATTATTTTATTGTTTCCCTTCTACGTGGTGACTTTACCGAAAGAACCAAGAATATGAATCCCTGCAGTCACGAAAGCTTTAAATCAAAGGTTAAAATACTAATGAAGTTAAAATACCAATGTGTTAAATGTCCCACGCGATGGCGTCGTAGGGTAGCTCTTCGACCCTCCCCAATATGTTTAAACACTTTGTGGAATAATAAAACTTTACAGCGTCTACAAAAGCGCACCTGGCGGTGGGGGATGCGAGTTCCAGAGTTTATAACTCGAGGGCCGTTTAGATTTAAAGTTAAACTCGCGAACGTTCTTAGCGATTACTGAAATGGCACTGAGCTATGGCCACTTTTTTGCCAAACGGATGGAGATTTAAAAAGCCCTTTAATGCAAGTGTCTGCATCTGCTCCGATATCACTTGCCGGCGATGTCAGCCGTGGCTCCGCAAACGAACTTGTATCTCCCGGTTCATAGTGGAACGCGCGTTGAAAGCACTGCACCACTTTACCATGTCTGTCTGAAATGTTTCGCTCCGGATGACCGCTGCAAAGTATGATCTGTGTTTTTATTTAGCGTGCTGATCTTAAAGGTGCATTGAAAAATGTGATACTCCGGCTGATGCTCCTGTTGTTGTGGAGTGACTCATGCAGCCAGCTGTGGCTCTAGGGTTTGGTGTTACATGTTGTTTATGTGGTTTATTGTTAAACATTCGGTCACAGTCCCCGTGATCACTGTTACATTGCATTTATGGCTTTATTTTGGTGATTTTGAAAAAGTTTTATGGTTTGGCCATGTTTTGTTGTAGTACGGAGTTAGACTGATGTCCTTAATCTTAGTTGTCTTGTGGTTGTTGTTATTTGACTTGCATCCCACTGGGATTTTTGCACACAACGTTGGTGTACGGTGCTATTTCAGGAATATTTTGATGTTTTTTTTTTAACTGGATTTTCTGTTTGCACAGTCACACGTAGTCACTTTAAGATGTTTTTCTTGGTCGTGTTTTTGTTTTTTTGTTTGTTGCGGTTGCACCTGATTCAAGAGCCGAATGGCTCACAGGGCTATACCAAATAAATGAAACTGAAAACTGTCTTCTCGGTATAGGAGGAAACAACAGCTTTGCACAATAGTCGTGTTGAGTTTGCTTCCTTGCCGACGTGCACAGGACACGTTTGAGGACCCACACAAGCCCCCACCGTCGGCTGTGGTTCACGTGCGGGGACTCTCGGACACAGCCCTCGAGTCGGACCTCGTGGAGGCCGTGCGGCACTTTGGCCTAGTCAGGTGACCAGTCGGTGGTGACCGTTGCCCGCATGGGGAAGGAAGCTGTATTATTATTGTTATTATTGTTGTTTACCAAAAAAAACAAAGATTTATTCCTGCAGTCACGAAAGCTTCGAACCAAGTTTAAACCGCCTCTACGGGGAGGTATAAGGTCTGTATCTTTGTCTCTGTCTTTGTGTTGTCTTGTGTTGTCTGTGTGTTGTCTCTGCTTGTGTATCTGCCTTTGTGTCTGTGCTTGGATTTGTTTATCTGTGCTGTCTCTGCCTGTGGGTAGGTCTTGGTGCTTCCGAATGTTAGCTGCCGTGCTCCACTTTGCTCTATGCATACCTCATGCTAAAATGTCCCATTGTCTCTCAGCCTTGCCTTCTCATGCAAATATGTCCCATTGTCTCTCAGCCTTGCCTTCTCTGCCTATTTAAGACGACTTCATTGTGTGCTTGTACCTATGCTGGTCCGCTCTACTTGAATGTCTGTGTGTGTGTGCCGTCTGTATCTTAAATTTCATACTTAACTTGCAATTTAGCAATCTTTGAAATAACGTAATCAACCAGGCTTTGCGTTAATTGTGTTTTGACCGACCGTCTGTGTTGCTTCATATGGTTTCCAAATTCTGCTAAACTCTTGTCTGTTTGGTATGCTTCTCTCTCTGTGTCCCCTATTGTGTCGGTGTTAGTTCCCCCTACTTGGGTGTCTGTATATACATCTGAGGTTATGTTTCCCCTCTCTCGTAAATTTAGCTCTTCTTTACCTGATGATGGCTGCTTGTGTTGTAACCGAAACGTCGTACGCTATTATGTTATTTTATTATTTCTTATTTATACGTGACTTTACCGAAAAAAACAAAGATGATTGTTATTATAGTTATTATTATTGGTGTTATTATTGTTGTTATTATTGTTGTTATTATTATTGTTGTTATTATTGTTGTTATTGTTATTATTGTTGTGGTGGTGGTGTTTGCGGACGTGGAGTGAACGTAGACCTTGGAAATTCGAGTATTACCAATTTTCGGTTCAACAACTCAAGAAATTGCATAACACGAAAATACTCGATGGTTCTTAAGCACGGGGTGGGAGATGCCCTTCCTGGGGGTGCAAGACATGCCAGATTATTTTTTACAAGGTAAATCATCGAAACACATTGAGCACGGGCACGTAAGCACCGCTACTTTGTTCCATCAAACCTCTAAATTAATAAACATTGTACGTTTAAAAAAAAAATATTGAGAACCAAAGGGGGGGTGGCAAGGCTGCAGGTTAAAGCTCAAGAACCACTTCCGTAAATAAAAAGTCGTGGCCGCGTGTGGCGGTGGACGAGAGGGCGCGGCGTTGCCCACGTCACGGCGTGATCGGCGACGCCGTGCGTGGCTTACTCGGGGCCTTTACAGCCTGAAGTGACCAACCAAAAACCGCTTCATCTTCTTTGGGGTTCTTTCGGTAAAGTCACCACGGCGTAGAATGAGAATAAAATAATAAATCGATCAAAATTAAAATAACACGATAAAATTCTCACGACGTTTCGGGCCACAACACAAGCGGCCTTCATCAGGTGAAGGGACGAGACTGCCAAACTGAAATAGGACAGTCTCGTCCCTTCACCTGATGAAGGCCACTTGTGTTGTGGCCGAAACGTCGTGAGAATTTTATTGTGTTATTTTATTAATTTATTATTTTATTCTCATTTTACGCGACTATACCGGAAGAACCAAAGAAGATGAATCCTTGCAGTCACGAAAGCTTTAAATCGAAACAAAAACCGTTTGTTTTTCAATTTCCCCAAGTCACGAATTCCCTCCGAATTAAAGTGCCGCTGCTGCTTTTGTTGTGCCGTCTGACAAAAGCGGCACACGTTCAACTGTGATTAGTAACCGTGTTAAAAATTAATATCTCGTATTGAAATGGTGCACACACGTACCTTGTTTATGTACGTTTGAAGAGGCTTCGTTTGTCAGGTGATACATCGACAGAAGAAGACTACATTACCCTCAAGATGTATTTTAAATATAATTATATTCTTACAGTACATTCAATTCCAACGTACTACACTGCCAAACTGAAATGGGACGTAGCATCTAACCTGCATCCAACCAGTCTCCACTCCGTTGCATGCATTGAAACATTTCTTGAGATCAAATGAGGTGACTTGGAGCAGACCAACCTCGTGTTTAACATTAACAACAGGCATGCGTTTTAAAGTCGGCCACATCTTTGAATAACGGCACTCGTTTGAATCGCTCCCTCCGTGCAGCTTCGTGGTGATGATACCCAAGACGCGGCAGGCGCTGGTGGAGTTTGAAGACCCGGAGAGCTCCCGCAGCTGCGTCGACTACTCGTCCAAGGGCTCCGTCTACGTGTGCGGGCAGCCGGCCTACTTTAACTTCTCTACCAGCCAGAAGCTTTGGCGCCCTGGCGTCCCGGGGGACAACGGCAACAGCAACCACATCCTGCTCTTCACCATTCTCAACCCCATCTACCCCATCACCACGGTGGACATTGTTACACTTACAGCAGCTGGACATTAATGTGTGAATAGTTTGTCGGGTGTGCCACGCACACACGCGCATGTTTCATTTATACGAGTGAAATTATGTCCGTTTTGGATTACAGTGAATGGCTTTGCTAAGGAAATTACATTGATCCTTTGGTTCATTTGAGGCAATTGAAGTCGTGTTTTTTGTTTGTGCTTTGAAGTCTACCAATGGCATTGAATAAAAAACAATATATAGACCTAATGTTGATTTTGGAAAGCGTTGATGTCCTGTATGGCTCGATCTTAAAAATTCACTGGAAAAAAAGCTTTTCAAATTTACTTGGTAATGCGTGCAAAATCACCTCGCTGCATTTGTGTGCTCCATGTGGTCCTGCAGGATGTGCTTTACAACATTTGCAAACCATTTGGGCCTCTGCAACGCATTGTTATCTTCAGGAAGAATGGCCTGCAGGCCTTTGTGGAATATCCTTTCAACGAAATGCATAACCGTAACGATATGTCCGCCATTCACGTAATTTTACGTGTTATTTTGGAGATGCTAAATGTATTGTTTTTAAAATGAAATGGTCGTGTTTTCCTTAATTTTTGGCCACGTTTGTTTCGGTTGAGAGCGCCGAGAGAGCGAACTCATCTCTGAATGGAGCGGACATCTATTCGGGCTGCTGTACTCTTATAGTGGACTATGCAAGGGCAAGTACAACCGATACTTTGTACATTCACAAGTGTGTGCACCACAACCTGGGTTTTTTCACCCGCAGACCAAAGATTTCATTTAATATTCTGAATTGACCACTTTGGTGAGCAAATAATGCTGAATACACACGGCAATTCATTGCTAGATGAGGGCTTCCGCACTCGATGCCTGTTGTGGGGGTTATTTGACTTGTGTGCGGGGTAAAGGAGTGTAGCATATATTGTGGCAGCATAGAAATACAATGCACCCAATGGATTTTACAGCTGCCCACCACACAGCCCCACAACCTACAACAACCCATTGTGCATGACGGGCATCCTTGCCATTGTCTAAAGTCAAACTTTTCCCAATTGATATTACCGTGTGAGGGTGGTTCTTATCTGAGCCAGTGCCCTGAGCCAGTTAATGGAAAATTCGCATCCAGTGGGAAGGGTAGAGTTGGTTTTCAATTCGATTTTATTTGGTGACGGGTGATTAACATTCAGCCATAGGCTGCTTTGCGAGACCTGCAGAGTACCTGAGGGGAGATGTTACATTGTTAGCAGGAAATAAAATTACAGAACAGTAATAACGAATGCATCATTTTCATAACGGGGTTATGGCACTTCAACATTTTTGAGGTATACGATCAAGGCTAACGCTTTACAGTACACGAGGAACACTGCAAATAAATAATACCGAGTTAGGCAGAGCATGCCAAACTTATGTGCGATTAAACAAGTTTGGAATTTAAATAGGCCACCGAGGGATAGCGATTTTTATCTGCAAACACGAAGGGAGCTTGTTCCAACGAAGAGGGATAATCAACACGTGATCTTAAAAAAAAAAACTGGTGGCAGAAGGCCACTGTTTTCCCACAACTCCGATAAGCACGCTTTTGCTACGTACGGTGCGAAAGTTTAGCTTATCGTTGACTTGCTACGTGTGGCAGCTCTTATTCATTCATCTCCCAGGAAGTTAAGGGTTGCGTTAAGTACCTCGGCTTTACCGCAAGTTGCGTGCCGTAATTGTCTCAGGGGTAATGACCGCTTAATAATTATTAAGCTTGTAAATTTTAAATGGTTCTAAAGTTTCGATTTAAAGCTTTCGTGACTGCAAGGATTCATCTTCTTTGGTTCTTTCGGTAAAGTCACCACGTAGAATGAGAATAAAATAATAAAATAAAACAATAAAATTATCGCGACGTTTCGGCCACAACACAAGGTCGGGACGACAGGTTTGTTCCTTTCACCTGAAGAAGGCCACTTGTGTTGTGGCCGAAACGTCGTGAGAATTTTATTGTTTTATTTTATTATTTTATCCTCATTCTACGTGGTGACTTTACCGAAAGAACCAAAGAAGGTTCTAAAGTTATATAATTTTTTCCCAGCATCTATGCCCTATATGCTGGCCACGAATAATGTTTATCTTTTCCCCCTGCTGTGTCCTCTTTACAGGCGACGCGTCTGAATGTGTTTAAAAATGACTCTGAGACCTGGGACTTCACCAACCCTGGCCTCAAGCAAGGTAAGACCAATATTGAGCATATCAGAGCCGCGCTCTCTCGACAGCTGGTGGTGGTGAGCCCTCGGGTGTGTGGGGGGGGTGACGTTTTTAACGCAAGGGCTGGGGGTGTGCACGGCGTGATGAAACAGGCATTGACTTTCTGTACGCGGCCGGCTTTGCCGTGTTATACTTGAAGATCAGTGGCCAAGTAGAGGGGGAAGTTTGGAGCGTTCTCAAGAGGATAATGCAGCTTCTGCACTTGAGATTTTGGTTGCAGAAAAATGTCACACCTGCAGACACTTGGTTGTCTTGAAGCACATTGGTGTACTGTTTACAATCTACAGAACTTGGTCGTTGTCACAGGAAGTTATTTGAAACGCCATTCCCCTCTTTTGTATCAATCATGCAATCACTGCAATTGTGTAGAGCTGGTCAAGGTTATTTTCGTTTATACCTATCTTCTCCATATATATAAAAGGCAAAGTTGTGAATATGTGTGTCTGTTCAAAATGTTTAGCGTACTTCCCGACATGCAACAAACTGGAAATTTGCCATGTGGGTACTTTCCAGACTGTACACCGTGCAAACATTACACAAATACACTTTTGTTTTTTTTGGGGGGGGGGGGGAGCTCGATAATGCATTTATTTTTTGCACGGCAAGTGAGCTGTGACGTCAAATCTGTCACGTGACCCGTAGTGTAGCGGTTAGCGCTACGCTGCGCTACGAACCCGGCGACCCAAGTTCGATTCCCGCTCACCGCCACCAACTTTCACTGGCATATTTGAGATGCCAACTTTCACTGGCATATTTGAGGTGGACATTGCACGTTGCGTTTTTATATTTTGTAGGGTTGAGAAACCTTGACTGCGTTATGTGGTGTCTGGGTACTAAGCGGAGAAGCTTAGAGGATGTCAGAAAAGCCGATATTTACGATTGAAAATATCACTTATTATAAAGTAACCCTTTTAATTTGGTACGATTGAACCTGAACAGGAAAATGGTATCTTTGTCCCGAGTACATTGTGTGTACGCACAGATATTAGTTTCCGAAGAGGTAAGTCTTGCCACTTTATCAAGGGAGCTTCAGGGACACGGTGCGGTTTGATTTTATCGCCAAATTTTCGTAAACGTTTCAAAGGGTATTTTCCTCACTCCCAACATCAACGCTACAAGGAGCATCTGCGAGCATTGCCGCACACAGAAGCACACGGAGGCAATTTGCAAGCAACACACGAGCAATCAAGCGCCCGGCAGCCAACAGCCACCGACGTGAACGGCGACGACACGAACGGCGACATTGGCGACATCCTCGTCGGCACTTGGGAGGCACCGGGGACCAAGCAACCAACATGCCGCCGCCGCTGTGACACGCACGGCCGACCCGCGCCCCCCCACGCCTGCAGCGCCACGTCACGGAACACTCGGCGCAGCACGCCGCGTCCGCTGCACCGCAACCGCCACGTGCCGCTTGGCAGAGGCCATCGGATAACCCGCGTCCAGCCGCAGGCACCGGGGGACACGGCGCTGACAGACCGGCAAAGCACCGGCACCACCGCGAAGAAGCCGGGAGCGACGAAAGCCCGCATTCACCGCGAACGGGACTTGGAAATAAGCCGAACGGAACGCGTGCCGATGCGTTTGGGGCTTAAAATCGCTCCGTTGGTGAGAATTTACCTCGACGCTCGTACGTTTAGACTGCCTTGCTAAAGTTTTGTTTGCAAACGAGGCTTTTGACATTGCAGATGCCAGACACAACGCATTTCGCATCGGTTTATAAGCGGCGATCTTTTTCATTTTAAAGGTTTGTAAGGCCCCGTCGCCCACTTAAGTGTCCCAATTTTAAGCCCCAAACCAAAAAGGGTCGCCGGAGAGCGAGAGGTGCGGTGGCACGGACAACGCGGGGGGGGTCCATTTGTGCCGAGCGTGACTGCTGTTGGCGCAGGAAAGAAGGCGCCGGCCTTTCTGTTGCATCCTCCTCGCGATGGGTTGTCAGCCGCCGCCCGACTCTGGGCAACTTTGTGTTCCCGTCGAAGTGTAGACTGGGTAAGAAACGAGCGGGCATCGCAGGCGGCAACCACGGACACTCGCTGACGCCGCACCTCGGAACAATTTGTCGCGTGCATCTGTACACCTCCAATAAATTTTGTTTTTTCTTCTTCTTGCGATGAGCGTTTCTTTACGCGCTGTATTTTGTATGGTGCTCGTTATTTATGTTGCACCGTGTGAAATCTGCATTTTAAAAATACCGCCAATTGTTTTTATCGACAGACGCAGCGCGCCCCCGTGTGGAGTGTGCCCGGAATTTCTTAATGTGTTGGTCATGTGAATGTTCTGGGTGCAGAATGCATTTTTTGGATTGTCCTTATTTTGTGCAGCAATGAGCGCTTATGTTTCCCGTGGGTGAATTTGGTGATCGTTTTTTTGTTGTTTTCAGAGGACAATGCAGTGATGCCAGCGAAGCAAACGTCTCTCCTTGGCGACCATCCCAAAGCACACGCTTGCGGTGGTGGCGACTGTGGAGGTAATCCCCTTGTTGCGAATGCTATAATTTCGGTTTCCTTCAGCTTGCTGTCAGATTGAAAGAACCTGCTGCCTGTTGAGAACATTTCTTATTTGGAATTAGTGTTAAGGTGCATCCTAAAAACCTTTTTTTGCGATTAACAATTGCAACGTATGAGTTGCTTTGTGTTTTAAGAGACGATATTTCCAATAGCTATCAGATGTATTGGGTATTTAAAACAAGCTATGCTGAATAAGAGGTCTAGCTTGGTGGCCCTCAACCTAAAATAAAAACTAGTTTAGTCTATTCCCTAGGCAACTGAGTCTTCTGGACCAATGTTTTCCAGTGTCTCCAAGGAGTAGAGTGGTGATTCCTGGGTTACCTGACCTTATAGGAAAGGGCACACGTGTGTAAGATGATGGCTGTCATAAATCTGTTTTTCAGAGAAGTTTAGAGAGTTTCAGCTAGTTCACGATGCGTTTCCCCCTCTTGTGTGTTTGCGTCACAGGCCACCAGCAGCCACCACCACCGGGCGTCGACTACGGATCTGGCGGCGACGGCATGGGCGGTGGGGGAGGAATGGGCATGGGAGTAGGCATGGGCAACCAGGTTGGGCCCCAGGGTGGTACCCAGGGCCAGCACGTGCAGGCCATGATGAACCAGCAGGCCGACAACAAGGTCCTCATTGTGTACGACTTGGACGCCGAACGCTTCAACTGCGACCGCGTGTTTAACATCCTCTGCCTCTTCGGCGACGTGGAGAAGGTGCCTTCGCTGGGTGTTGCGCGCACCTGCTTTGAAATGAGTCCCCGTTTTTTTTCTTCCAAAGGTTCAACCGCGGTGCAATGCGTACGCACGCGTGTGGTGCACGTCGTGCGCTGATCGTGTTATATAAAGTGGGAGATTCACACGACCAAATTTGTTCACCGATTGACAACATACACATTTGGTCATTTTCTTTACAAAAATGTACCCAATGCGAAGTGTTCTTTGTGCATGTTTTCTAATGGCCCCTCGGCCAACACTTCACATTTCAACAATGCGTTACAACGAAACTTGTAGATATTTTCGTGCAAGATTGCGCGATGCTGAACCATCTTACGGGTTGTTATTTTTGTAGGTTAAGTTCCTGAAGAGCAAGCCGGGAGCCGCCATGGTCGAGATGGGAGATCAGTACGCCGTGCACAGGGCGGTTTTTCACCTCAATATGTCTCAGATCTTTGGAAATAAAATCAACCTCTGGTGAGCCTTTTTGTTCCCGTGTTAAATTGGTAAATGTAACTCGTCATATCCTGTTAATGTAATTGGATACTGCTTTCCATTTAGAGAAGACAACTTTAGTAAATATTTAGTGCAAGTGACTAAATTTTAGGACGGTGAAAAAGAGAGCTGATGAATACCGTGAACGAAACACTTGTCACACAGCTCACGAGGACCCCGGTGACTTGCTGTCCAGAGCCTTTATTGAAGTGGCGAACATGAAATTTGGATTCTAGATTTGAAGCTTTACGGGGAGGGCCTTTATTGAAATAGCGAACGTGAAATTTGGATTCTAGATTTGAAGCTCTACGGGGAGGGCTTTCACCTATCTGTTAGAGCTTTCAACAGACAACGGGACAAGAAGTCAAAGCTCATCAAGACGCTGACCTTCCTCAAAAGATGCCGCGACAACAAGCTTAAAGGACGCGACCTGGGCTTGCTGTCTTCACTCCAACGCTGTCCTCTGGACAGTCCGGTCCCTTCACCTGATGAAGGCCACTTGTGTTGTGGCCGAAACGTCGTGATTTTTTGTTATTTTATTTTTTACCCACGTGACTTTACCGAATCGAACAAAAGAGCACGTGAAATTTGGAACGTGATAAAATAAAAACAGTTTCTTCGCGCTATTCCCTCCCTTCCGCCCTCGTCTCGGCAGCGTGTCGAGGCAGCGGTCGATTGTGCCGGGCCAGGCGTTCGAGCTGCTGGACGGCACCGACAGCTACAGGGACTACGCAGGTTCTCACAACCACCGCTACGCCAACAGCGAGAAGGCGGCGAAGAACCGCAACCAGCGTCCCACCGCGGTGCTGCACTTCTTCAACGCGCCCACGGACATCACGGCCGAGATGTTCGCGCAGGTCCGTGCCCCCGCCGCCCCTTCAGCCTGCTGCCAGCAGCGCAGAAGGGGAGCGCGTTCGGTTTCTTTAAAAGTTTTCCCAGGTGAAGCTTTTATAAATATTCAAGTCCAAAGTTTGCACGTGAAACAATCCTGGGTTTTTAAGATGAGCCTATTGATGTTGTGGAGTTTGTGGTGGCCAATGACACGTTTCCTGTGACGGGACAAATGTAAAATGGTGTAATGTAGTTTCCTTTCAGCGGTTAAAACATAAGATGTATAAATAATGCAGTCGATGTTCCAAAGGGACTTTTTTGTTACAGACTAGACAACACCTCGCGTTAATTTGTCCTGTTTAATACATTACGATTCATATTCATTCGTATTCGAAAGGTTTATATTTAAGTCTTTGGACATTGTTTCTGCAAATGGTTGCATTCCCCCTGAGTCTATGCTTGGTGTTCACAATAATCTGAGCACTTTAAAAGACTGCTCCAAAGCTGGCGAATGTAAATTTAAAAATGGACAACGGGATTTGTGCCTGCAATTAAAATGACATCTCCCGAATGCTTTACCGGTGCACGTTAACTGTTACCAACTATAACGTGAACGCCGCCCGTTCTGTCCCCGCAGCTGTGCGACGAAATGTCGATTGCGAGGCCCCGCTCTTTCAAAGTGTTTTCTGGAAAAAGTAAGTCCCGCAAAGTATGTTTATTATTTATCTTACGTGTCATGGCACAGAATAAATCGTGTACTGTATTCTCCATGCAATCGTCGCTTGATTTACAGCACGACACCAGATGATCTGCAACGTGTGCTATGAGGCCATGCTCAAGAAACCCTGTGAGAAATTCTCTCCCGAGAGCAATCCTTGCTATTCACTCGCGCCCAGGCTGACTGGACCGTGTTAGCGTAGCCAAGGCATCGGACTGAAGCCTTCCTGCTGCAGAAATTCACCGACGACTGACACCACCCTTTAAACACGGCAAAGGGTTTCATATTCTTGGTTCTTTAGGTAAAGTCACATAGAAGGGAAACAACAAAATAATAAATATATACAAACACAGACAATTTCAACCGAGAAGATGGATTCTGGCTTAGCAATCATTGGAAGGATTTGATAAACCATTTCGGGTCTTAATTGATTGTTCACGCTTACGGTGGCTTTCAAACCGCATCCATTATTTTCGTCTCCCCCCTCCTCTTTTCAGAACATAGATGGACTCGTCCATCTGAACAACTGCCAAATCGCTCTCCGTGGTGCTAACGTTAAAAATAACCGCCACTTTTTTCAAATTTTCTTGCTGTGGTTTTCACACCTGATGATGATTGCTTGTGTTGCAGTCGAAACGTCGTGATAATTTTATTGTTTTATATTTTTATTATTTTATTGTTTCCCTTCTACGTGGTGGTGACTTTACCGAAAGAACCAAGAATATGAATCCCTGCAGTCACGAAAGCTTTGAATCAAAATGGTGAAGGGCGTTGCGTTTTACACGACCCAAATGACTCCATGAGCGACGGTCCGTCCACGTGTCCAGCCGATAGGAGTGTGTCCGGCCTGACGGAGTGGGAGACCAAGAACGATGCCATGGAGGCTCTGGCGTGCATTAACCATCACCCCCTGAAGAACGCAAGTAAGTTGTGGGGTGTTGGCCATTTGTGTTGGTGCGATGACATTGAAGCGGTGCTGCATTATCGGCAAATCTTTGGTCGTACGCTCTGTTGAGCACCTAATGTTCAGATTTGGGGGGGGGCGCTTGTTATTACCATAGCACCATCTGTGTACACTGGCTGCCTAGCAGCCTTGGGTGAAATTGCAGGAAGTGAAAGCAGTTGTAGATTGTTGTATTATATATTAACAGGTTGTTATTTATGGGCGATTTGGATTTCGTTGTTGTTTGCATGTACAGAATGGGATTGTAAGTTGACATATCCAACCACTTTCACTTATCACAACTCAACGTTATCTTAGCTCCCTGAACGAGTTTGTTGACATCAACAAAGACCCTCCTAAGAATCGCTTCATTGTTTTAAGTTTTTGTGTGCTCCAGTGAAGACGTCATGTGGCTCCCCTGTTTTTATTTTCTCAGATGTTCCATACCTCTACACCCTCAAACTGTGCTTCTCCACTGCCCAGCCTTCATAGAAGACAACTCAACATGTTTCATGCCGTATTGAACGTCGGTGTCAACATCATTGTCACTTTGTGTACTATTTGTGAATGTCCCATCACTCTTGTTGAAAGTTAACCATGGGTATAGGTCGAAAGTGCAATTTGACGCGTTTACATTTTAGTTGTCATTTTTTGGAGGATTAATTTAGATTTCTATATTGACTGCACCGAAAGATTTTAAAGGTCGCAGTGGAAATGAAGAATGTTGAAATTAAAATAATTATGATTAGTCTCCTTAACCTGCCGAGTTTGTCTGCCGTGTGCATTGCTATTTTGTCCATGAGCCCCAAACCAGATTTCACTTGGCAGTCCTCGGGTGCCGTAACTTTAGCGGCTCCAATTAATTTACAATTTGGGGGGGTTCTCAACTTGCTCATAGCCAAAGTTTTTGCTCCCACCACGAGTGATGCTCCTTTCTTGCTGTAGCCCATGGCACTAATATGCCCATTTAATTTCATAACGGAGAGCTCTGAAATAAATGCCAAAGAGACCCTTTTGGGGGGGGGCTGGTAAAAATATACCCCGACTCATTGAAAATCCCATTGAAAAACATGGGTTGCCATTCTGTACAGTGCGTGTATTTAGCAGGTTAATACGCTTGCAAATATAAACCCCAAGAGAAAATAGAACAGTGTTTGAAAATAAAAGTATGGAGAGATGCATGTTTGACATCGAACTGGAATCGATTGAACATGAGCGTGGAGACATGAAGGAAGTTGGGCATAGGGTAGGTGAGTGACTGTGTGGGTGGCTAGGTGAGTGACTGAGTGTGTGGGTGGCTAGGTGAGTGAATGAGTGTGTGGGTGGCTAGGTGAGTGACTGAGTGAATGAGTGACTGAATGTGTGGGTGGCTAGGTGAGTGACTGCATGAATGAGTGACTGTGTGGGTGGCTAGGTGAGTGACTGTGGGTGGCTAGGTGAGTGACTGAATGAGTGACTAAGTGTCTGTGTGGGTGGCTAAGTGAGTGAATGAGTGAGTGTGTGGGTGGCTAGATGAGTGACTGAGTGTTGGTGGCTAGGTGAGTGACTGTGTGGGTGGCTAGATGAGTCACTGAGTGAATGAGTGACTGTGTCTGTGGGTGGCTAGGTGAGTGACTGAGTGAATGAGTGTGTGGGTGGCTAAGTGAGTGACTGAGTGAATGAGTGACTGAGTGTGTGGGTGGCTAGGTGAGTGTGTTAATGAGTGTGTGTGGGTGGCTAGGTGAATGAGTGACTGAGTGTGTGGGTGGCTAGGTGAGTGAGTGACTGAGTGTGTGGGTGGCTAGGTGAGTGAGTGACTGAGTGTGTGGGTGGCTAGGTGAGTGAATGAGTGACTGTGTGGGTGGCTAAGTGAGTGAGTGACTGTGTGGGTGGCTAGGTGAGTGAATGAGTGACAGTGTCTGTGTGGGTGGGTAGGTGAGTGACTGTGTCTGTGTGGGTGGCTAGGTGAGTGAGTGTGTGGGTGGCTAGGTGAATGAGTGACTGTGTGTGTGTGTGTGCGGCTAGGTGAGTGAATGACTGAGTGTGTGGGTGGCTAGGTGAGTGAATGACTGAGTGTGTGGGTGGCTAGGTGAGTGACTGTGTGGGTGGCTAGGTGAGTGAGTGACTGAGTGTGTGGGTGGCTAGGTGAGTGACTGTGTGTCTGTGTGGGTGGCTTATCAGGGACGGGTCCCGTGTGGCCAGTGGTCAAGACCTGTACCTTGGCTGGGTCAGGTCAGACTAGCCTCCCCTAGGACCCCCTTAGCCGGAGGACCCCGAGACCCTAGCCCAGGAATAGGGCGAGTTAGACCGAAGCCGTACCTCCTCAGCTAGCAGCGGGTGAAGGGGCCGTTACCCCTTCAAGTAGAAGGCTGTATTGTATTGTGTTAAGCACCTTTGTAATAAATAAGCATTGCCTCTACCGATTCGTCTCTACGCTGTCTTAAAGAACCCACTACACATGTACAGGAATAACTCTTACGTCTTTAACCATTGAACTTGTTTTAAATACATATAAAAACTCTAAACATTTATCATGTGCACAGTATCGTAATTAAGGCGGGTACTGATACCCCAATAAAGTGCTCATATTTGGTCAGAGGAAAACCAATGCTCATTCGGTAATGCATCTCCATTGGAAGCATGTTATGATGACCTCCTACAGCGCTGTTTCACGAAGTGTTCCGTTTATCAAGAACGCATCCTGGCTGCCATAAGAGGCACGCAAAAAACTGAAGGCCGCCTGGGATCAAACTTACAAAATAAGCGGATGAGAGCAGGTTGGTGCGCTTTCGGAAAATGTAACTTGATAATGAAACGCAAGACCCAATCTAGATGTGACTCACTTGCAGCACTCCACTGCCCCTACTCCACACCCTCCACTCTCTCCTCCCTGGCTCCTGAACCCCTCTCTTACCTACATAGCCTCTTGTCACAGCAGCCCTTTTGCCCACTTCAGCAATTGTTTTCTTGCTGTGGTTGTCCCACCTGACGGCGGACGCTTGTTGCGTTGCGCCCGAAACGTCGCGGATTTAATTTATTTTATACCTACCACGTGACTTTAACTAAAGAACCAAAGAGCGAGGCCCAATGTTTAGAGCGTTAAAGGGTATGTAAAGCAAGGCCAAAGGCACGTAGAGGCACAACCATAAGATAACATAACACATTCTCCTGCGGAGGGAGGGAGCTGGTTGTAGGAACGTTGGGCTGCTCAGTCAATGGCCAGGGTCAACAATGGCGGCACCACCACGTGGTGCATTCAGCACAATACGCCCGACTGTGAGGGCGGGCGCAAGCCGGCGTGAGTAGGTGAAACGTTGAGTTTTATAAGGGCACCACGGGGTGACCAGCCCCTCCCCACCCAGCCCCACCCCTCCCCACTCAGCCCCTCCCCACCCTCCCCACCCTCCCTCCCCACCCTCCCCTC
The DNA here is from genome assembly GCF_048934315.1 of Petromyzon marinus. Classification (NCBI taxonomy): domain Eukaryota; kingdom Metazoa; phylum Chordata; class Hyperoartia; order Petromyzontiformes; family Petromyzontidae; genus Petromyzon; species Petromyzon marinus. The sequence goes on from NW_027422817.1 coordinate 348,858, forward strand.
CCCACCCAGCCACACCCACCCCACCCAGCCCCTCCCCACCCAGCCCCTCCTCACCCTCCCCACCCAGCCCCTCCCCACCCTCCCCTCTCCACCCAGCCCCACCCCTCCCATTTTTGGATGTCACGACGGACGGACACAACAATAATCCCCTGTGGGCTGGTGGTGTAATAACCAGGAGGTTCCTACCAGTATTAACTTTATAACCAAGTGTAAGCCCAGAGTCTCGATGTATTTTATTTCAGTGAGCCCTGGGTCAACACTCATGAAACATCACGAAAGCACAGCAAGTACAAAGCAATTTTAAAAGCAGTTGCAGTAACAGCTAAGAATATATTAGAATACATTTCACAACATTCTACAATTAACATTGCCGAAAAGGTCTAACTAAAATCTGAAAACTCATACTATCTATGCAACAAATCTGAAAAGCGCTCAAATTTATAACATCCAATTTTGGAATTAATAGCTTATTAAAAACCAATAAAATCCTAAGGTTGGGGGTTGACTCAGCCTATGAGCCCTCAAGGGCCAATACAATTAGTACTACTAAGTAGGGAAGTAAACAGTGGTTGTCCTATGGGTCGACTCACACCCATCATTGAAATGTGACATTTCTAACACTGGCTAAGGGCTGTAAACACAACACCATTGAACATTTAAGCAGGACATCAACTTTAACTTGACAATTATAAAAACTGAGTGGGCCAGGATCATGTTTAGATGTTGTGCTTGAAGGATTAGCCAACAATTTGTATTTAAGTTTTGGAACCTGGCATATGAATGTTTCAAGTGCTGGTCTCGTGTAATCCCCCCTGCCAAACACGCACATCTGCACCTCCACAGATGGTGGAGTCCTCCGGCTCGATTCCTCTATAGGGTTTTTTTTCCTCTGCCAGTTTTCTCCCATTACTCTGCACCTCGTTAGGCTCAAGTGAAGCCTCAATCCGGTACGAACTCAGTCAGAACATGGCATGGCCAATATGAACCCTGATGACGACCGCCGCTTGCGCTGCGATTGAAACGTCGTAGGTTTTATTTTTATTCATTTCCTTTTATTATTATTATTTCTATTTTACGTGACTTTACCAACAAATCCGTTGTTAATCCGCCATGGGCGTTGTGAACTTCCTACGTTGCTTTTTCTCTCTGTAAATAAACACCCCAGGGCTCATGTCTGACACGACCATTACTGACGCCCTCTAGGGCCTCTGTTGTAACTGCATGATTGAGTCCAGGGCTTGCCACGAGGTGGCGAGGGCTACCTCTTGTTGTCGAGCTTGTTGCAGCACCGTCGCCATTTCCCCAAACTGCATGGTCAAGCGGATATTGTAGCCTTCGTGACGTGACATGACGGAGGAGCGGAAAGCATCGCACACCTGAGACACCTACAGTGGGGGGAGGGGGGGGGGCGAAAGGGCAATTTTACAAGCAATAATGGAGGGAAATGTTTTCAATTCCTCATATGATCGTGTTTTGTTTTCGTGGAACTGAACACATTTAAAGGAACATTTTGCATCGGTTTGAAACATTCAGGCTGGCCTTCCTCCAATCCACCCTGCGTTTAACCAGGCTGTGTTGTGAGGAACTCACATGTTCTTGAAAGATCTGGACAAAGTCACGCCAGTGACTTCCTCAATGAGGCTAGACTGTGTGTTAGCTGGGACACATAGCCCACATGCCCAGCCACCGCATGCCCAATCAGTTTCTGTCTAGCCAGAAAGAAGGGACTTGAATGGTCATGGTACAAGCTACAGAACACAGGGGCTGCTGTGGTACAGGAGAATATAAAGCTGATTGGACTTGCCAAGGATTGGTACCAGTGTTGTCAAAATCGGCCTCTGTGGAGGAGGCTCATGAAGGATGCTACTGGGCAGTTAGAGGCAGTCGCTCTGCAAGCATCAATGTAGGGTGGAGGAGCGACGCTCGAGAGTGGAGCAGTGGGCGGCTAAAGCACACAAGTTGGCACAGTGGGGATCACAGGCCATGCATCTGCCATTTACCTCGGTCAGTTAACCCACAATGATCTGGGCCTGTCCAATGACCTCTTGCCTTCGAAACGGGCACCATGGATTCAAAGGCGCAAGCTATTTGGTGACATTACCACCAGTTAGTGGTTGAGCGGTGAATGGCGGCTGCTGTTGTTTTTTTTCTGCCGATTTTTTTAAGTGATAATTTCTGTACTTTCTTTGTTGCTTACTCTTTTGTCAACCTTGGACTCGGGGGATCGATTTTGAATAATGAGACTATCCTGGTTCCTTGAGTTCTCACCTCGTTAAATATTTATTTGAACTAAACTTGAGGGAAACACACATTGTTACGGTAAGTAAATGCGCAACCGGTGGGCTGTAAGTCAAATGCTCTTGGAGTGTCCCACTGAGTGTTTTTTGTTGTTAAATAGCTGGAGATAAGAGATAAAGCGAGATGACAGCCAAGCTCCCCCAAGACAGAGATAACGTGCGTGATGTCACGTAGCCTAATAGCCAATGTGAGGAATCCTGCCGTATGGTGAAAGAGTTGTGTCTAGCTCAGACGTGGGAAAAGTACGGCCCCCTGGGCTTTTTAATCCGGCCCGCCGAACTTGTCCAAATATTATTGTTAAATTAAATTTTACCTTTATCCTGTAATGCCCCCATTTCCCCATTAGATGGCGAACTTTGACCGCGAGTTACGACACGTTTTTGTATTTCATATTCTTAGCTCTTTCGGTAAAGTCACGTTGAAGAGAAACAATAAAATAATGAAATATATATTTAAAAATAAGTAAATTACTGCAAACCGACGCACCTGATGACGACCGTTTGTGTTATGGTCGAAACGTCGTGAGAATTTTTATTGTTTTATATATATTTTATTATTTTATTGTTTCCCTTCAACGTGACTTTACCGAAAGAGCTAAGAATATGAATTACTGCAGTCACGAAAGCTTTAAATCAAAATGTATGTTTTTGTATTGTTTATGTTCGTGCAACTTGTTAAATTGCCTTGCAAACGAATGCTTTGCTACCTGTTAAAGGCCAAATCCTTTCACGTAATGATTTTTAACACGTCATTTATATTTAGTTCACACAAACACTTAATCTGTTCCTGGCCCGGCCTGTCAAATTTTAGAACCCACTGTGGCCCGCGAGTCAACAAATTTTCCCACCCTTGGTCTAGCTGGTAAAAAAAAACGAGTTTGTTGCTACGTGGGTTCCAGGAGCGACCACTGGGTATCTGAAGAGTGCACCTCAAGAACGGTGACTTTCTAAGATCTCAACGGAAGTTGCTTACCCAAATGTAAAAAAGGGAGATCAGTCATCAGATTTGAGTCAGTTTTTTTTTAAAGATACAGCATTTCTTTCACATGTGATCATCATTGATGATTTTTGCCAACCGTTTCCTGAAAATTGCCCTCGTACATTTTGGTCTGAAGGCTCCCCGTCAGGTTTAGTGTTACAACTCTGAGGCTTGTTTCATAAATCCTTCGCACAGTTTCAAAGCCAGAATGAGGGCGCCTAAGGACCCAGGTGTTAAGCCCCAGAGGCTCAAGAGAGCCAGATTAAGGCGACCCTGGGTCGTAGTAACATCCTCTCACCTCGAATAATAGTGAATTCTGGAACTCGTTCAACATCTCCAAGTCCCTGGCGCGTTTATCGTTCATCTCCTGCACCAGTGCTTCCAGCTCGTTTGTCAGATCGTCAGAGGTGGGCCTACCCGAGGGGCTTGAGAGCAGGGTCAAGGCTTCCTCGGCGGCTGAAGATAATTGGGTGGAAGGGTCATAGTTGGTGTTGGAATCGTACCTGGTGTTGGGATTGTGACAGGTGGGAGAGAAAATGTACGAGACACAATGTGATCGTGAATTTCTGTACGGGGAGAATACGATCCAACTAGGGAGCACAATGTCCAATAGTGCAAAACTGTTGGAAATTATACTCCCTGAGAAGGTAATTATACTTCACAAAATGTATACTCCCTGGTCAGGAATACATCTTTTTTTTGTATTGCCTAACTGTCGTCTATGACTTTCTATGGCCCTGATGACCACGATCGCCATCATAACCATCCCCATCACGTGCACCATCGTCATGAACATCATCGCCATCACGATCACCACCATCATCACGATCACCACCATCACCCTCACAATCACCACCATCACCACGACCCTCACGATCACCACCATCACTACCACCCTCACAATCACCATAAAGATCTCCAACCATCACTACCATCATCATGATCACCACCAACCCCATCACGATAACCACCCTCACAATAACCACCCTCACAATAACCACCCTCACGATCACCACCATCACTACCACCCTCACAATCACCATAAAGACCTCCAACCATCACTACCATCATCATGATCACCACCAACCCCATCACGATAACCACCCTCACAATAACCACCCTCACGATCACCACCATTACTACCATCCTCACATTCACCATAACGATCCCCAACCATCACTACCATCATCATGATCACCACCAACCCCATCACGATAACCACCCTCACGATCACCACCATTACCACAATCATTACGATCACCACCCATCACTACCACCCTCACAATCACCACCACCAACCCCATCACGATCACCACAGAGCCATCACCGGCTGTCAGAAGCAGCCTTGCTGCTGCTGCCACCACGGCCAAGTTCGTCACCTGACGTGTCCATGGCGAGGCTCTCCCACTGGCGTCCTTCACCCACAAAGACAAACACCGTCACCATCAAGATTCCCTCTCGATGGCGCAGCTGTCAACCCCTCATCAGTTGCCCCTACCTTACAACAGGCCAATTCAGAACTTAATAAAGTATTAAAGCTTTCGTGACTGCATGAAATTACTCATTGGTTTCTTCGGTAAAGTCACGTATGTAGAAATACAAAAAAATTATATTAAAACAATAAACAATCACGACGTTTCGATCACAACGCAAGCGATCTTCATCAGGTGGTATGTGCAATCCAAAGGTTGAACACGAAATTTAACACTCTTCTGAAATTCGTGGTCTGCCAGGAAGTGTCTAACTGTGTTGTTGGCCTGACTGGATGTGCTCCACGTAATGTTGTTTCAGGTTTGTTGAATTCTCCTTACCTCTTGGTGGACTTGTATATGTATTTCTACTCACCGTGTACCTCGTATTTTTCATTCTATCTATGCTGCTATGTGCAATCCAAAGGTTGAACACGAAATGTAACACTCTTCTGAAATTCGTGGTCCGCCAGGAAGTGTCTAACTGTGTTGTTGGCCTGACTGGATGTGCTTCACGTAATGTTGTTTCAGGTTTGTTGAATTCTCGTCTCTCATCTTTTTGCTGTATTTACCTCCGCGATTTGTTCTTGACACCTGATGAAGATCGCTTGCGTTGTGATCGAAACGTCGTGATTGTTTTTTTTTGTTTTAATGTAATTTTATTGTATTTCTTCACGAGTGAGAAACACAAAACATCATTCTAATCTCCCAAGTGAGAGGTTGAGGGATTTGCTTGACCATACTTCACCACCCTGGTCAATGTGTACTGACCATACTTCACCACGCTGGTCAATGTGTACTGACCATACTTCACCACGCTGGTCTATGTGGACTGACCATACTTCACCACGCTGGTCAATGCGACCTGACCATACTTCACCACCCTGGTCAATGTGTACTGACCATACTTCACCACTCTGGTCAATGTGTACTGACCATACTTCACCACTCTGGTCAAAGTGGACTGACCATACTTCACCACGCTGGTCAATGTGTACTGACCATACTTCACCACTCTGGTCAATGTGTACTGACCATACTTCACCACGCTGGTCTATGTGGACTGACCATACTTCACCACGCTGGTCAATGCGACCTGACCATACTTCACCACCCTGGTCAATGTGTACTGACCATACTTCACCACTCTGGTCAATGTGGACTGACCATACTTCACCACGCTGGTCAATGTGTACTGACCATACTTCACCACCCTGGTCAATGTGAACTGACCATACTTCACCACCCTGGTCAATGTGTACTGACCATACTTCACCACGCTGGTCAATGTGTACTGACCATACTTCACCACGCTGGTCAATGTGTACTGACCATACTTCACCACCCTGGTCAATGTGACCTGACCATACTTCACCACGCTGGTCAATGTGTACTGACCATACTTCACCACTCTGGTCAATGTGTACTGACCATACTTCACCACGCTGGTCAATGTGTACTGACCATACTTCACCACCCTGGTCAAAGTGGACTGACCATACTTCACCACCCTGGTCAATGTTGACTGACCATACTTCACCACCCTGGTCAATGTGGACTGACCATACTTCACCACGCTGGTCAATGTGTACTGACCATACTTCACCACCCTGGTCAATGTGTACTGACCATACTTCACCACGCTGGTCAATGTGTACTGACCATACTTCACCACGCTGGTCAATGTGTACTGACCATACTTCACCACCCTGGTCAATGTGACCTGACCATACTTCACCACGCTGGTCAATGTGTACTGACCATACTTCACCACTCTGGTCAATGTGTACTGACCATACTTCACCACTCTGGTCAATGTGTACTGACCATACTTCACCACGCTGGTCAATGTGTACTGACCATACTTCACCACGCTGGTCAATGTGTACTGACCATACTTCACCACTCTGGTCAATGTGACCTGACCATACATCACCACGCTGGTCAATGTGACCTGACCATAGTTCACCACGCTGGTCAATGTGACCTGACCATACTTCACCACGCTGGTCAATGTGAACTGACCATACTTCACCACCCTGGTCAATGTGTACTGACCATACTTCACCACGTTGGTCAATGTGTACTGACCATACTTCACCACGCTGGTCAATGTGTACTGACCATACTTCACCACCCTGATCAATGTGACCTGACCATACTTCACCACGCTGGTCAATGTGTACTGACCATACTTCACCACCCTGGTCAATGTGACCTGACCATACTTCACCACGCTGGTCAATGTGTACTGACCATACTTCACCACCCTGGTCAATGTGGACTGACCATACTTCACCACCCTGGTCAATGTGGACTGACCATACTTCACCACGCTGGTCAATGTGTACTGACCATACTTCACCACCCTGGTCAATGTGTACTGACCATACTTCACCACCCTGGTCAATGTGGACTGACCATACTTCACCACCCTGGTCAATGTGACCTGACCATACTTCACCACCCTGGTCAATGTGTACTGACTATACTTCACCACCCTGGTCAATGTGTACTGACCATACTTCACCACGCTGGTCAATGTGTACTGACCATACTTCACCACCCTGGTCAATGTGTACTGACCATACTTCACCACCCTGGTCAATGTGGACTGACCATACTTCACCACGCTGGTCACTGTGTACTGACCATACTTCACCACTCTGGTCAATGTGTACTGACCATACTTCACCACCCTGGTCAATGTGGACTGACCATACTTCACCACCCTGGTCAATGTGGACTGACCATACTTCACCACGCTGGTCAATGTGTACTGACCATACTTCACCACCCTGGTCAATGTGTACTGACCATACTTCACCACCCTGGTCAATGTGTACTGACCATACTTCACCACCCTGGTCAATGTGGACTGACCATACTTCACCACTCTGGTCAATGTGACCTGACCATACTTCATCACCCTGGTCAATGTGACCTGACCATACTTCACCACCCTGGTCAATGTGTACTGACCATACTTCACCACCCTGGTCAATGTGACCTGACCATACTTCACCACGCTGGTCAATGTGACCTGACCATACTTCACCACGCTGGTCAATGTGTACTGACCATACTTCACCACCCTGGTCAATGTGACCTGACCATACTTCACCACGCTGGTCAATGTGTACTGACCATACTTCACCACCCTGGTCAATGTGGACTGACCATACTTCACCACCCTGGTCAATGTGGACTGACCATACTTCACCACGCTGGTCAATGTGTACTGACCATACTTCACCACCCTGGTCAATGTGTACTGACCATACTTCACCACCCTGGTCAATGTGGACTGACCATACTTCACCACCCTGGTCAATGTGACCTGACCATACTTCACCACCCTGGTCAATGTGTACTGACTATACTTCACCACCCTGGTCAATGTGTACTGACCATACTTCACCACGCTGGTCAATGTGTACTGACCATACTTCACCACCCTGGTCAATGTGTACTGACCATACTTCACCACCCTGGTCAATGTGGACTGACCATACTTCACCACGCTGGTCACTGTGTACTGACCATACTTCACCACTCTGGTCAATGTGTACTGACCATACTTCACCACCCTGGTCAATGTGGACTGACCATACTTCACCACCCTGGTCAATGTGGACTGACCATACTTCACCACGCTGGTCAATGTGTACTGACCATACTTCACCACCCTGGTCAATGTGTACTGACCATACTTCACCACCCTGGTCAATGTGTACTGACCATACTTCACCACCCTGGTCAATGTGGACTGACCATACTTCACCACTCTGGTCAATGTGACCTGACCATACTTCATCACCCTGGTCAATGTGACCTGACCATACTTCACCACCCTGGTCAATGTGTACTGACCATACTTCACCACCCTGGTCAATGTGACCTGACCATACTTCACCACGCTGGTCAATGTGACCTGACCATACTTCACCACGCTGGTCAACCTGCGCAAATATTAAACGCCGTGTATATTACGATGATAAAATAAACATTAGGCGAGTAATTTAAGAGTTGTGTTTAATTAAAAGTTTACCTCACGCGAGCCCCCAGTGCAGCCGTTTTCACTTTTCCCGCCAAAAACAAACCGTCACCAAAACCAACGCCGCAAACTCTTCACGTTCCCACTTGGACGGCTAACTTCAGCTTAATTATTAATTATCTATCACTCGTGACTCACTCTCTCTCTATACACACACACGTGTGTACATGTACAAGATGAGGAGATTATTTACTTTGTTAACAAAACAACCTCGCGGTGGCCTTCAGGGACTGAGAGGCGCTGCCGAGGGCGCGAGGGGGGGTGGAGGCAGCCGGGGCCACGTGACCCGGAGTCACAAAAAGCGCGGGAAATTTTTAAAACCTCGCCTGGTCTACAGGAGGTCGTAGTTCATAGTTTAATTTATTTGGTATAGCCCTGTGAGCCATTCGGCTCTTGAATCGGGTGCAACCTCAACAAACAAAAAAACATGAACATGAAAACATCTTAAAGTGATTATGTGTGACTGTGCAAACAGAAAATACAGGAAAAAAAAAACATCAAAAATATTCCTGAAATAGCACCGTACACCAACGCTGTGTGCAAAAAATCCCAGTGGGATGCAAGTCAAACAACAACAACAACCACAAGACAACTAAGATTAAGGCCATCAGTCTAACTCCGTACTACAATAAACAAAAACATGGCCAAAAATAAAATAAAAACTTTTCGAAATCACCAAAATAAAAGCCATAAATGCAATGTAACAGTGATCATAGGGACTGTGACCGAATTTTTAACAATAAACTACATAAATAAATTATAACACCAAAATCTAGAGCCATATTTTAGGCCACTGAATAGCAGTGGCAGCTAGGGGTGTACAACTCCTCTAGAGCAGTTTTGAGTGAAGATCTCATAGGTAGTGATTCAAGTTGCAGTTTATTGGCAATAGCATTCCAGACCCTGGGGGCATCAATAGCAAAGGCCCTTCCTCCTGTTTTTGTACGGCAATAGGGAATGTGAAGCTGGTAAATGAGCGAAGACCTGAGGTCAAATTTGTTCTTTGAAACAGAGAGGAGATCCAGTAGGTAGTCTGCGGAATTTTTTGTAAGTACATCGTGAATAAATAAGATCTGGTGCACAAGCCGTCGAACATTAAGATATGTTAAGTTTGACCCAATGTAGAGATCACAGTGGTGAGTCTATGGGGCAGTGTTGAGTCTATGGGCAGTGTTGAGTATATGGGCAGTGTTGAGTCTACGGGCAGTGTTGAGTCTAGGGCAGTGTTGACTCTACGGGCAGTGCTGAGTCTATGGTGCAGTGTTGAGTCTATGGTGCAGTGTTGAGTCTATGGGGAGTGTTGAGTCTATGGGCAGTGCTGAGTCTATGGGCAGTGTTGAGTCTATGGGCAGTGTTGAGTCTATGGTGCAGTGTTGAGTATATGGGCAGTGTTGAGTCTATGGGCAGTGTTGAGTCTATGGGCAGTGCTGAGTCTATGGGCAGTGCTGAGTCTATGGGCAGTGTTGAGTCTATGGGCAGTGCTGAGTCTATGGGCAGTGTTTATCAATTCTACAGAATCTGAGCCTCGCTCGCACTGCGTGTTCGCCTATCCACACTACGATTTATAAAAGCGCCCTGCTAAGGCCTCACGTGATAACAGCCCCGCCGAGTCGCCTGCCCGTGATTCGAGGCACGGAACGTCGAATCTCCTCCTCCACCACGACCACACGAGGACATTGTTTTGTTTGTAACCTCACCACGAAGGAGGATATAGCTCAAGACCCCCTCCCCAGCACCTACGCAGCGTTGCGCTGGTGAGTGCCGCGTTGAGGCCTATTCCGGGAGTGTCACCGGTCTCGGCTAGATTGCCCAGCCGGCCGAGGCGGCACTTTGGCCGGCTACAGATGCCGCTGTCATGCGATGGTCTCCATGGAGACCTGGAAGATGGTCTCTAGGTTATGTTGTGGGTTAGCAAGCTTCCAAAGGATGCGTGAAGGCTGCCGCTCGGCTTTTTGTAACGAATCTTTGCTGCGTGTTTTAAACTTTAATTGTTTGCGATGCACGCGTGTCAACGTGGTGATGCGTCGCTCAAAGACTTCACTCGAGCGCGTCGTGTTCAAGCTCACTTTGTCTACCTTAGCAGCTTACAAAGTGCCGCCCAATAATTTACCGTGCGTCTGCCTCTTAGGCCGAGTGAACCGCTTGAACAAGGGCACATTCAGAAGCGTAAACTCTGTGAGTATCTCGTTTTAAATTTTGATTTGAAGCTTTCGTGACTGCAATAATTCATATTCTTAGCTCTTTCGGTAAAGTCACGTTGAAGGGAAACAATAAAATAATAAAATATATATAAAATAATTAAAATTCTCACGACGTTTCGACCTGATGACAACCGTTTGTGTTATGGTCGAAACGTCGTGAGAAATTTTATTGTTTTATATATATTTTATTATTTTATTGTTTCCCTTCAACGTGACTTTACCGAAAGAGCTAAGAATATCTCGTTTTATTCATAGTTCGTGTTTCCAAGGACAAAAACAATTGCACATTCTCATTACCAATACATCGACCTGGCTGGTGGTCACACTTGCCAGGAGCCCCTTTCCCTGTCGGCTTGACATTTTTTTCAACTCAATTGTTTTTTTACACAGCTCTTGGACAGACGTGCGGCAGTGTTGGTTTATATCCTGGAAGGTGCTCTCACTCCAGGGGCTGTTTCATTGATGGGAAAATAACCTGAGCTGGGGCTGTAATCAATGTTGTTTTATTGATCTAGTTTAAAACATCAGCACGAACATCGGTGCCAAACTAACACGATGTGAGGCGCTAGATTTGAAGCTTTCGTGATGTGCAAGGATTCATAGTCTTTAGCTTTTTTTCGGTAAAGTCGCGCTGGTAAAAAAAATAAAGTTAAACCCAAGTTAAACTTTAGCAGCCTTATAGTTTACAGCAGTATGCTCCGCAAGGCAACCAGTTTGTCAGCTTAACTACTGCCTTCTGCCTCTGGTTCACGTGTGTAACGCTCTTCAACCTGCACACGGCCATCTCTCCGTCCCCAACCCCCTGCAGCATAACAGAAGGTGGCTTAACTTAGCCCCCCCCCACGGCCCTTCTTGTCTCTCCCCCCCCCCTTAACCTGTATACAATCTCGGGTGTCTTAGAGTTCTCTTCACCTGATGCAGCAATTTTGCCGTGACGGTTTCCACCTCAAGACGGAAGCTTGTGCTGCTGCCTCCGAAACGTGATTTTAATTGAGTTGTTTTTTTCATTTATTTATTTTATAGATATTTTTTTTACCTACGTGACTTTAGCAAAAAAAAAAGAAAGAGTCCGATGCGAGGAGGCGTTTCCCCCAACGTTCGTTTTCTGCGGTGGCAAAAAATGCAGCCTCTGCGAAACGATGAGAACCTAAACATTTTGCTCAACACAGGAGGAACGTGTCCATCAGTGAGGGAGCCTTAGGCATGCATCCAATTGTCCCTTGTGAAGGAGGAGGTCTTTAACCCGGCATGGTTGTCACCTGGTGTACAGGAGGTCGTGGGGTTTGATACCGACCCTGACACTCCCTGCTCTTTCTTTGGGGTTGACGTTTCTCGCTCCCCGCGGCCGCGTGGATTTTTCTCCCAGAGTCCTCCGGTTTTTCCCCCTCCGCATTCCGAAACGCCACGCGTTTAGAGTATTTTGCCCTGAATGTCCACTTGATATCAGCCCACCATTTATGGGCCAAGGTCTCTTCTTAAAAAAGAGCTATGTAGCACGGTGGTGTGCTTCCCGTGGCAACATTAAACATTGGTTAGTTTTATTAGTATATATATTTTTAAAGTGATTTGTTTTACTCTTCCTGTAACTCTGCACTCACGCCGTGTTTTTGTTTTGTGTTTGTTGTCATGTTCTGACCCAGTGCCACAGCTGGACATCTGTGACAAAAAGAGCTTCGTAGCGCTTTGGATTCCTCCTCTTGCAGTCTAAATAAATATCATTCCCACTGCTCCTCCTACTCCCTCCCCTTCACCCCTCCTAGCCAAGTGAAGGAAGCCGCCAGGCCGACCATCTGCCACCTCCCCCCAATGGAGACTTTCTCCACCACCACCCGTTTAGTGGCCTTGCTGGTCGTTGTGCTGGGCGACCGTCGTCACAACCCCTTCGCCCTGCCCCTTGACCGTGAGTAGCAAACAGCGCCGCTACCACACTTGAGACGATGCCCCCTCTCAACGCTACTCCCACTAAAGGCCATCGACTAAACTCGACTCTTTTGACTTCACCAGGCAATGCCCACTGAGCTTCGTGGCGCTTTTTTTTTTCAGAAGCGCTCCGGCTCTTGCAAATGATGGCTTCAACGAAGCACTTCGACGTTCAAGCGGGGCCGAGTACTCGAAACACTTGTAGGTATCTGTGTGACACACACACTACACACACTACTCACACACAGAGACCCACAGACTTCTCACACAGAGACCCACACACTACTCACTCAGAGACCCACACACTACTCACACACAGAGACCCACAGACTACTCACACAGAGACCCACACACTACTCACACAGAGACCCACAGACTACTCACACAGAGACCCACACACTACTCACAGAGAGACACACACACTACTCACACAGAGACCCACACACTACTCACACAGAGACCCACACACTACTCACAGAGAGACACACACACTACTCACACAGAGACCCACACACTACTCACACAGAGACCCACACACTACTCACACAGAGACCCTACTAACACTCTGCTGTATTTTCGCCCACAGCTGCGGTTATCATCTCTGGCCACGTACGGTACCAAAGAAGCTCACATCAGGTGTATGCAGCAAAGCAGCAACCTCCGGACACACGACGGAAAGGTGCACGGTTGCGACATCACACACACACACATACACATGTACAGGGCCCAGTTGAGTACGCAGTTTGTTAAGGTGCAGCACTGCAAGTACTTGCTCGTGCCCCTGTTGGCGGAAGGAGGAATAGGAGGAGGAGGGAGGAGGATGAGGAGGGGGAGGAGGAAGGGGAGGAGGAGGAGGGGGAGGAGGATGAGGAGGAGGAGGGGGAGGAGGATGAGGAGGAGGAGGATGAGGAGGAGGGGGAGGAGGGGGAGGAGGATGAGGAGGAGGGGGAGGAGGGGGAGGAGGAGGAGGAGGGGGAGGAGGATGAGGGGGAGGATGAGGAGGAGGATGAGGAGGACGAGGAGGAGGAGGGGGAGGAGGATAAGGAGGAGGTCCTTCACTGCACAGAGCGCTGTAGGGAGCTCCCCTCTAGGCAGGGCACGTTGGACCCCACTCCTCCGCCACGCCAGCCAAACCTCTTGAAGTGTCCCACACTTCACCCCACCACGTGCCACCCGCCTAGACGGGAAGCACCGCGGTGAGCTCACTCCCACCGCCGGGCGGACAACAACGGAGTTGTCGCTCACGACCCGCGACCCCAGCGTGACCCCCCCCACGTCGACCCCCGGGGGCCGGGCCGGCGTCCCCTCGTTAGGAAAACTAAAACTGCGAAAAACTTTGTTTTTGTGTTTGACCGGCAGGTAAGGGCCCCACCGAGCTACGTGGCGCTTTTTCACCGGCGACCGGGCCGTCGCCGTCGTCAGCGGGCGCGGACATTTTTTTGTTTTGCGGCCCAAACGCTTTGAAACGCGCGACGTCGATTCTGAGTGCGGCGCGGGGGGAGAGACGCCCGGAAGGACCCGGAGGGAGAAATCCACGCGACCGCCACGGTGACGAGAGGCCAACGCGAGAAACAACCACTCCGAGCCGCAGAACCTTGCAGGCGAGAGGGAGAGAGAGAGGGTTCTGAAAATCGATTTTTTTATATTTTTAAAAAACCCACTTTGTGCGAATCGCCTTCTATGACCCCCCCCCCTCCACGACTCGTAGGGGGGGACGCGGCAGCCCCCCGACGACAGCCTCACACAGCCAGCGCCCCGCAGATGCTGTCGGAGCCAGACAGGATGTACAGAGCGAGAGAGGGAGAGGCGGTGTACATGGAGTGCTCGGTGTTGGTGTGGCCGCCCGCCACCATCCTGTGGTGAGACCGAACGCCGCGCCTGAGCGTCCGTCCCTCTCCGCCTCTCCTCTCGCTCTCCGCTCGCTGGAGACTCTTTTTGTTTATTTCACCGCCTGATGCCCACCGAGCCGTGCAGCTGTTTTTCAGAAGCTATCCAGCCATGTCGCAAACGACGGCCCTGACGACGCGCCTCGAAGCTCCCTGTCGCGAGGGCTGTACGTGCCCTGAACTTCTTTCGCACCCTACGTGGCCAACCGTGCTAATCAGAGGTACGGGTGCTGGGTCTGTTTTGTGAATGCCGCCAGTGGGTTTGCATGGCTGGCCACGTACGGAGCGAAAGAAGTTCAACATAGAACACTCCCATAGACTTCAATGTTAAAGGCTCCCATAGACTTCAATGTCAAAGGCTCCCATAGACTTCAATGTTAAAGGCTCCCATAGACTTCAATGTTAAAGGCTCCCATAGTCTTCAATATTAAAGGCTCCCATAGACTTCAATGTTGAAGACTCCCATAGACTTCAATGTTAAAGACTCCAATAGACTTCAATGTTAAAGGCTCCCATAGACTTCAATGTTAAAGGCTCCCATAGACTTCAATGTTAAAGGCTCCCATAGACTTCAATGTTAAAGGCTCCCATAGACTTCAATGTTAAAGGCTCCCATAGACTTCAGTGTTAAAGGCTCCCATAGACTTCAATGTTAAAGGCTCCCATAGACTTCAATGTTAAAGGCTCCCATAGACTTCAATGTTAAAGGCTCCCACAGACTTCAATGTTAAAGGCTCCCATAGACTTTAATGTTAAAGGCTCCCACAGACTTCAATGTTACAGGCTCAAATAGACTTCAATATTAAAGGCTCCCATAGACTTCAATGTTAAAAGTTCCCATAGACGTCAATGTTACAGGCTTCCATAGACTTCAATGTTAAAGGCTCCCATAGACTTCAATGTTAAAGGCTCCCACAGACTTCAATGTTAAAGGCTCCCACAGACTTCAATGTTAAAGGCACCCATAGACTTCAATGTTAAAGGCTCCCATAGACTTCACTGTTAAAGGCTCCCATAGACTTCAATGTTAAAGGCTCCCATAGACCTCAATATTAAAGGCTCCCATAGACTTCAATGTTAAAGGCTCCCATAGACTTCAATGCTAAAGGCTCCCATAGACTTCAATGTTAAAGGCTCCCATAGAACAAGGATTTATGTCTACTGCATTAACCACAATACCTGCAGTCAAAATGCAAAAATAAAACATACTATGATAATATATGATGATGCATTGTCCTTGAAACTGATTGGTCCACACCAAGGGACGGCTTTCTTTTGAGCCTTTTGGCGTCATCTGGTCGAGCACCAATTGGGTCGAGGCTTCAATGCCACATATTTATTATCATAGTATGTTTTTTCGTTTGCATTTTGACTGCAGGTATTGTGGTTAATGCAGACATGAATCCTTGCTAAAAAGGCTTCAGTTTTGTTGCCAGAAAAAAAGAGGAAAAACCCTATTATTATATTTTGGTACTGGCAAAGGAGGTCTAATGATGAACAAAACATCAATGAAGCAATCTGATCTCATCTTGAACGGCTACTGTTGGCCTGCAGCCCGCCAAGTAACGCACTTGTGTAACGTATCTCGACAATAAAATGACTGGTCACTGTCCACTTCCAATGGAGCTTGGCTCTTTAACTTATCAGCCGTCTTTTCATTTGTGGGTGTGTCATTAACTTTGATAATTGATTCTTGTCAACACCACTGGGTACAAAGTTAATAAGTAACAATTTTTTTAAACAAAAATTAAACAGAAAAAACCGCAACACACACGCACATTTCATTCCGAGATCTATAGAAATGTATAAAGTAACCTGTTGCAGAATTTGCCACTTGCTGGTTTTATCCACCATCAATTTATTATGAGAACCCTGTCTACATCTCAGATACAAATTCAGTGTAATGACAGTTCATTGGCTGATTGATATGAAAATAGGTTTTCCCATTTTTTTTCTGGCAACAAAACAGGTCACATTTAAAGCTGAACTTTGAGCTGAAATCCTTCAGAATGTGAGATGTTTTTATCTTCCATTATTTTCATACTTATTGTGTATATTGAGCATCACTTTGTGAGAAGCCAAAAAATGTAAACTGGCCACCATCAGCAACGTGGAATTCCAGGCTACAGATACAGGGTGGTCCAAATGTCTCATGTCTCCTCTAAAGCTTAATATTGTAATAGGAGGCTTTATTTAAAACGCAACATTTAATATGCAAATATGTTCGGGGTCAATTAATTTTGGGAGTCACAAGACATCAGGACCAATCTGCACAGCACGAGTTCAGGATCTACAATGGGAATAGGGTGCCACCCAGCGTTGCTTCAATAGGGTCGCAGTGAGGGTTGGAGTTTAACAAGAAGGAAAGATTTACATTATGAGACCTCCTTTGTCAGTAACAAGATATAGTAATAGGTTTTACCCAATCAAATTCAAGGACAGTGCATATTTTTATGAGAGTTGTCGCTTTTGTTTGCATTTTGACTGCTTATGTTGTGGTTATTGCAAACATGATGCCTTGAATAAAGGTGTCAGTTTTTGTGCCAGTTAAAAGGGTAAAACCTATTACTATAACAAGGAAAGACATTTGCCCTCCCCTACCCCCCAAAGACTGGGTACAGTCTGTGAAGTTAAACCTGCAATTCCTACAGTATGAAATATTTCTTCATACATCATTCCACTGTACATCGTCAATTAATCGTGGAGCGTTAATCCACAAACTGCACATCTTCTAAGACTCGACAAAGCAGGCTGTAACCAAAATTGATTTGTGGGTCCATCGTACTGAAGCGAATTTGACAGAATCACTGGTGCCGATTAGACACGGGGACATTGACAAGAACAAACGCATTGATGCATCGCTCAAATTTTTTAATGAAATGAAAACATCGATTTTACACGAACAGATTCAGAATAAAAAGATCAAAAACATTCAATGAACGATTTACAGGAGACAGCAAAGTGATTGTTCAGAAGTAAAGTTAATTATCGTAAATAACGAATGATAAAATAGCCAACCGTCTAATAATTAATCGGAAGGATGTGGTTGCAGGGTCAATACAAACGGACATTACTTTTAAAAATATATAGTTAAAAAACATTATAAATGCCTTTACATTAAAAAAAACATCACAATGGCACAAGGCTGTTGTAGAAGGATCAACAATCAGCCGAAATCGTAAGGTTCCCCATCCCTTAGTTACTGATCCGTGGCCAAGATAGGTTGCATGGATTAAATCCTGTAATCTCGCCTGGATAAAATAATAATAATGAATGATTGTGACTTGTCTGTGTACTGCTGTAATGTGAGCTCTACTGTAATATTGTATTTGTACTGATGCGTTCTGATCTCGAAAATAAAAAATTTCCAAAGTGAGCATTTAGACGGTGCTCATCTCCAGTTTAAGAGCTCTGAGCCACGTGGTGGAAATTCGACGTTACTATGGCGGGGGCAAGTAACCCCACTGTTGACTTCTCCACAGTGTGTTACTCATTGTATCTACCCCCGACAGATGATGGGCTGATCCAGTCTAGGTTGTCTTCATAATTATGCCAGAAGATGCAAATACAATACTTTTCGAAGCACCGCACATTATTTTTGCATGTTGAATATTTACCGCCACTGTAAATATGTAATTTTAATCAATGCATTGCTATAATGTTTTAATCAATCGTATTGTTATTAAGGTTCGGGTCAGGATTTTAGAGCAGTGTGTTTCAAATAGGTCGACCAGATTTGAAATCGCTACATCTCTGCAAACCACGAACTCTTCATAATAATCCACAATAAAGGTTTTCTGGGTTAGATCGCGTTATTTATAACTGTGTCGTAACCCTCCACCACCCGACACGGCCAATCAGCAAAAAATAAGTGTCACGTTGACAAAAGACAATTAGTTCACTAATTTATTTGCTGATTGGCCGTGTCGGGTGGTGGAGGGTTACGACACATTCATAAATAACGCGATCTAACTAAAAAAAACCTTTATTGTGAATAATATTGGTCGCGAAAGCTTGCTACGTGTTAAACTGACACAATCACAACTTTGCCTTTTATATATATGGAGATATACTGTATGTTATTTTAATTAACTTTAACAATACACTACTGTATACAGTATGCTTTTCTCAAATGTGTCTTTACTGCCCCATGCTGTATATACCATCTTAAATCAGGACCAGTACTAAGAGTTTAGCCACGTGACAATACAGCAGACTCTCTGTTGTGTACTATACAGGACGGTCCAGATGTCTTATAACCCCCAATTAACTGACGCCGGAAAATGTGTTTCATTTGCGTATTAATTTCTGTTTCTAAATAAACCTTACATAAAATATATACCGTATGAAGATAATTAAGTGTGTGGGGGGGGGGGGTCACAAGACATCTGGAGCACCTTGTGGAACGTGACTATTTTATGTTAATAAAAAACAAACGACACTTATTAAAGACGAGTTTTGTGGGCAGCAGATGACAGCGAAGTAAAATAAATTGTGCTGCACTTCTAAAACTGCCACGTCTATGACTCCCTGCCTTCACCATCCTGCAAAATCGTGTCCATGACCCAGACAGCGTGGAGAGGGCCCTCATCCAAACAGCACATTGCCAAAAGGGGTTTTGTACGTGCAGTATACATCAAGTATACAGATAGTACTCCTGTATATTGTAACATACCTTATCGACTGACAGTTACCAGTGTCTTTCAGGGCTAGGTGCCTTCCACCCACACAATGGTCATCCTTCTTTACACACACACACAAATATATATTTAGCTACTGGAATTTTCACATTCTGTACACACGTAAATTGAAAGCTTCCATCTAAAGAACACTGCACCGTAGAGGCAAAATCTCGAATGTATGATCTGTGTGCGAGTGTTTAAACTGTGGTGATGCTGGCATGGCTCCGAGAGAGACTCCAATCCAGTAATAACAAAACAACTATAATAATAATAATTGGGGTTTTCCCCCTTTTTTCTGGCAACAAAACTGAAACCTTTTTGCAAGGATTCATGTTACTGCATTAACCACAATACCTGCAGTCTCAATGCAAAAATAAAACATACTATGATAATATATGATGATGCATTGTCCTTGAAACTGATTGGTCCACACCAAGGGACGGCTTTCTTTTGAGCCTTTTGGCGTCATCTGGTCGAGCACCAATTGGGTCGAGGCTTCAATGCCACATATATATTATCAGAGTATGTTTTTTTGTTTGCATTTTGACTGCAGGTATTGTGTGTGGTTAATGCAGTAACATGAATCCTTGTTAAAAACGTTTCAGTTTTGTTGCCAGAAAAAAAGGAGGAAAACCCCTGTTATTATATTTTGGTACTGGCAAAGGAGGTCTAATGATGAAACAAAACATCAATGAAGCAATCTGATCTCATCTTCAACGGCCACTGTTGGCCTGCAGCCCGCCAAGTAGCGCACTTGTGTAACGTATCTCGACAATAAAATGACTGGTCACTGTCGACTTCCAATGGAGCTTGGCTTGTTATTTTATTTTTTTACCTACGTGACTTTACCCAATAGAACCAAAGAGTATGGAGCTTGGCTCTTTAACTTATCAGCCGTCTTTTCATTTGTGGGTGTGTCATTAACTTTGATCATTGATTCTTGTCAACACCACTGGGTACAAAGTTAATAAGTAACTTTTTTTTAACAAAAATTAAACAGAAAAACCGCAACACACACGCACATTTCATTCCGAGATTTATAGAAATTTATAAAGTAACCTGTTGCGGAATTTGCCACTTGCTGGTTTTATCCACCATCAATTTATTATGAAAACCCTGTCTATATCTCAGATACAAATTCAGTGGAATGACAGTTCATTAGCTGATTTATATGAGAATAGGTTTTCCCATTTTTTTCTGGCAACAAAACAGGTCACATTTAAAGCTGAACTTTGAGCTGAAATCCTTCAGAATGCGAGATGTTTTTATCTTCCATTATTTTCATATTTATTGTGTATATTGAGCATCACTTTGTGAGAAGCCAACCAATGTAAACTGGCCACCATCAGCAACATGGAATTCCAGGCTACAAATACAGGGTGGTCCAAATGTCTCGCGTTCTTAATTGAATTCTCTAAAGCTTAATATTGTAATGGGAGGCTTTATTTAAAACCCAACATTTAACATGCAAATTACAAATATGTTAGGGGTCAATTAATTTTGGGAGTCACAAGACATCAGGACCACTCTGCACAGCGCGAGTTCAGGATCTACAATGGGAATAGGGCGCCATCCAGCGTTGCTTCAACAGGGTCACAGCGAGGGTTGGAGTTTAACAACATGGAAAGATTTACATTATGAGACCTCCTTTGCCAGTAACAAGATATAGTAATAGGTTTTACCCAATCAAATTCAAGGACAGTGCATATTATTATCAGAGTTGTCGCTTTTGTTTGCATTTTGACTGCTTGTGTTGTGGTTATTGCAAACATGATGCCTTGAATAAAGGTGTCAGTTTTTGTGCCAATTAAAAGGGTAAAACCTATTACTATAACAAGGAAGGACATTTTCCCTCCCCTACCCCCCAAAGACTGGGTACAGTCTGTGAAGTTTAACCTGCAATTCCCACAGTATGAAATATTTCTTCATGCATCATCCCACTGTACATCACCAATTAATCGTGGAGCGTTAATCCACAAACTGCACATCTTCTAAGACTCGACAAAGCAGGCTGTAACCAAAGTTGATTTGTGGGTCCATCGTTCTGAAGCGAATTTGACAGAATCACTGGTGCCGATTAGACACGGGGAAATTGACAAAAACAAACGCATTGATGCATCGCTCAAATTTTTTAATAAAATGAAAACATCGATTTTACACGAGCAGATTCAGAATAAAAATATCAAAAACATTCAATGAACGATTTACAGGAGACAGCGAAGTGATTGTTCAGAAGTAAAGTTAATTATTGTAAAATAACGAATGATAAAATAGCCAACCGTCTAATAATTAATCAGAAGGCTGTGGTTGCAGGGTCAACACAAACGGACATTACTTTTCAAAATATAAAGTTAAAAAACATAAATGCCTTTACGTTAAATAAAAAACATTACAATGGCACAAGGTTGTTGTTGAAGGATCAACAATCAGCCGAAGTCGTAAGGTTCCCCATCCCTTCGTTACTGATCCGTGGCCAAGATAGGTTGCATGGATTGAATCCTGCAATCTCGCCTGGATAAAATAATAACAATGAATGATTGTGACTTGTCTGTGTACTGCTGCAATGTGAACTCTACTGTAATATTGTATTTGTACTGATGCGTTCTGATCTCAAAAATATTTTTTTTACAAAGTGAGCATTTAGGCGGTGCTCATCTCCCGTTTAAGAGCTCTGAGCCACGTGGTGGAAATTCGACGTTACTATGGCGGGGGCAAGTAAACACATAAAGGCAACCACTGTTGACTTCTCCTCCACAGTATCTACCCCCGACAGATGATGGGCTGATCCAGTCTAGGTTGTCTTCATAATTATGCCGGAAGATGCAAATGTAATACTTTTCGAAGCACCGCACATTATTTTTGCATGTTGAATATTTACCACCACTGTAAATATGTAATTTTTATCAATGCATTGCTATAATGTTTTAATATAATCGTGTTATTAAGGTTCGGGTCAGGATTTTAGAGCAGGGTGTTTCAAATACATTGACCCGATTTGAAATCGCTACATCTCTGCAAACCACGAACTCTTCATAATAATCCACAATAAAGGTTTTCTGGGTTAGATGGTGTTATTTATAACTGTGTCGTAACCCTCCACCACCCGACACGGCCAATCAGCAAAAAAAGCGTCACGTTGAAAAAAGACAATTAGTTCACTACTTTAGCCCCACACCGGTGGTGGTTGAAGAGTGAATCCACAACATTTACAGTTTGATTAGTACTGTGACGTTACGCTGGTAATTACATCCAACGTCATCGGGCAATACCACTTGAAACGGCGGGGCATAGAGTTTAAAATGATAACCGCTAGATGCTTCTGCCAGCGCACAAACATCCCCTAGCCTCAGTCATTCACCGGCCACACCCTGCGACTTGTCCTTGTGGTGATACGTCAAAGACCCGTAGAGTGATTTTGGTGCTACCATCAGCGACTCATCTGGATGACCTCAAAAACAGAATCACGGCAAGCGGTGACTTCAGTGGAAGAGAAGACTTCGCTTTGAGAGGCGTTTGGGACGAATTCAACTATCGTCTCGATGTTGGTGGAGGGCACATAGAGAATTTATAAAATGGTTAGTAAATCTTGATAACTCATTAAAGCGTTTGTAACTTCATTAGACCTCCTTTGCCAGTACCAAAATGTAACAATAGGGGTTTTCCCCCTTTTTTCTGGCAACAAAACTGAAACCTTTTTAACAAGGATTCATGTCTACTGCATAACCACAATACCTACAGTCAAAATGCAAACAAAAACATACTATGATAATATATGTGGCATTGTCCTTGAAACTGATTGGTCCACACCAATGACAATGCATCATATATGATCATAGTATGTTTTTTGTTTGCATTTTGACCGCAGGTATTGTGGTTAATGCAGTAGACATGAATCCTTGTTAAAAAGGTTTCAGTTTTGTTGTCAGAAAAAAGGGGGAAGACCCCTACTGTTACGTTTGTAACTTGTTGTGTAATTGTAACGTGTTGTTGCCATCGTGAAATATACCGCTTTGAAATTGGGTCCACATTTTTTTAAACCACCCTGCATTAGCGTCTTACAAATTTACCCACGATAAGCCAATTTGGTTGACCCATCATTTGCGACGATATGCAGATCTCTTCTGGAAAGACAAATAAATTAAAGCAGATCTAACAGAGCCCAGTGAGCCTTACCCTGGTAAAATTAAACACGGCTTGAGTTTATGAAGCGCTTTGCTGCACTAATAAATCTGAATGTTTGTTTTAGTAACCACCCACCCCCACACACCAAGTTGGCTTCAAGTCTCAGCCGTAGTGGGCGGGGTCACACTAGGGACGAGGAGGGGGCGGTGCTGTAGTAGGCGGGGTCACACTAGGGACGAGGAGGGGGCGGTGCCGTAGTGGGCGGGGTCACACTAGGGACGAGGAGGTGGCGGTGCCGTAGTGTGACCCCGCCCACTACGGCACCGCCCCCTCCTCGTCCCTCCCCTCCCCCTCCTCCTGCCGCTCTCATCAACTCCACTTCGCTCTCTCTCTCACAGCTCCCATAATCTCTCTCTCCTTCTCTCTCTCTCCCCTTCTCTCGCTCATCCGCTCCGTGGGCCCCTTCGCGCACACGACGACGGGACTACGCAGCGGTGACGGGGCCCGTCTGAGACCGACCGTAACCGAGGTCCCGGCCACACTGCCGTCGAGTTCTGTTCACGCTCCCGCCCGCCCCGCCCGCCCGCCTCCCGGCTTCCAGGGAGGAGTGAGAGACGGCAAGCAGCCAGCAGCAGCAGCCAGCAGCCTGTGGAGTTACAAGGTTTTGTCTGGAGACCCGTTAAGACAAAATCCACGACTACAAACAACCACGTGACCAGCACCACCACCACCAGCACGTGATCACCAGCACGTGGTAATGGCTACCTTTTGTCGCACGCTGCTGCTGTTGTCGCTGTCTGTGTGAGCAGCAGCAGCAGCACGTGGAGGAAGTGGGGTTGGTTGCAAGTGTGGAAGTGGAGAGAGACGGAGAAGTTTGTACTTGTTTTGTTCACGATATTAATTATAAATAGATGGTGATGCTGCTGCTTGCTTGCACAGCGTCACAAACTCTTGCGGTTCTGCGAGGTCGCATTCGTAAACAACAACAGTTTGTAAAGTTGTTGCGTGGTGTGAAGTAAACAAGTTTATGTCGTCCGTGATGATGGTGTGGTTGTTGTGGTTGTTGGTGGTGGGGTGTTCTGGGCTCCCTTATTTATGTTTAATGATTGTTGTTTGTGACAATCTTTGAAGCCGTAGCAGCTATACGTTGATGATGGTGTGGTTGTTGTTGGTGGTGGGGTGTTCTGGGCTCCCTTATTTATGTTTAATGATTGTTGTTTGTGACGATCTTTGAAGCCGTAGCAGCTATACGTTGATGGTGGTGTGGTTGTTGGTGGTGGTGGGGTGTTCTGGGCTCCCTTTAATGATTGTTGTTTGTGATAATCTTTGAAGCCGTAGCAGCTATACGTTGATGATGGCGTGGTTGTTGTGGTTGTTGGTGGTGGGGTGTTCTGGGCTCCCTTATTTATGTTTAATGATTGTTGTTTGTGATAATCTTTGAAGCCGTAGCAGCTATACGTTGAACAAGTCGGATTGATGAGTAACTCTGATAACTTGGCACAAGTTACATTTTGATTTTTATGCTTTCGTGACTGCAGGGATTCTTATTCTTGGTTCTTTTTGGTAAAGTCACCACGTAGAAGGGAAACTATAAAATAATAAAAATATAACACAAAATTCTCACGACGTTTCGACTGCAACACAAGCAATCATCATCAGGTGTGAAAACCACAGCAAGAATATTTTGTTGTGGTTTTCACACCTGATGATGATTGCTTGTGTTGCAGTCGATACGTCGTGAGAATTGTATTATTTTATATTTGTATTATTTTATTGTTTCCCTTCTATGTGACTTTACCGAAAGAACCAAGAATAATAATTTTATTGTTTTATATTTTTATTATTTTATTGTTTTATATTTTTATTGTTTTATTGTTTCCCTTCTACGTGGTGACTTTACCGAACGAACCAAGAATATTTTAGCACAAGTTGTGGTGGTGGTGAACGGGGCCTTTGGCGTTTGTGGTTTACGTGGCTGTGTTATTGTTTGATTTATTGTTCTGATATACAGCACCTCTAATGTATTTTTGCCGTAATTACAGTACTCTTATTCGTAGTTTAAAAGTAACGTGTATAGATTTTACAAGTTCTAAGTTACGAGTGAACGACTGTGTCTGATTTTTCGTGGCTAACGTGGCTGTGTTAATGAGCTCCACGTGGTTAATACACGTGGCCGATTTACGACTGCGGTCATTTATAAAGGTGTATTATAAGTGCTGTGTTTTACAGTATAAAGTACCACCACCACCGTGTGTGTGTACAGACGGTGGGAGCGGTTTAATAGGACGTGTGATAATATGCCTGACACATTTCTTTGCATTTTCTACATACGTGTAAAATCTATGACACTCAAGCGCATGTTTAAATAACTTGCTGAATACAAATACGGGCATGTTACATAACGCTTGAACAATGTAGTATTGAGATGCTGTGAATCACAATGGATGACGTAATTGTTATGGCGATTGGCTTTTTAACAATCGATTCGGCAAAACAAAACTGAAACCTTTTAACAAGGATTCATGTTACTGCATTAACCACATACTATGATAATAAAAAAAAACATACTATGATAATATATGATGCATTGTCCTTGAAACTGATTGGTCCACACCAAGGGATGGCTTTCTTGGTGTGGACCAATCAGTTTCAAGGACAATGCATCATATATGATCATAATATGTGTTTTGTTTGCATTTTGACTGCAGGTATTGTGGTTAATGCAGTAACATGAATCCTTGTTAAAAGGTTTCAGTTTTGTTGCCAGAAAAAAGGGGAAAAAACACTATTATTATATTTTGGTACTGGCAAAGGAGGTCTAATGATGGAAAACGTTGATCCATCTGAGCAGTGTCCGCTCACTCTGGCTGACACGTGTGTACTCATTGTTGTATTGTGTCTGTGTGTGTGTGTCCGTGTGTGTGTGTCCGTGTGTGTGTGTCTGTGTGTGTATGTCTGTGTGTGTGTCCGTGTGTGTGTTGTTGTTCCTCCCCCTTTGAAACTCCTGCTAAGGTGCTTACACATAGAAGAACTTCAGTGTACACCGTACACAGCAGGTTGCAACATCCTTGTACACACACTCACACACTCACACACTTATATACACACTCACATACACTCATACACACTCATATACACACTCATATACACTCATATACACACTCACATACACACTGACATACACACACATACACACTCATGTACACACTCACATACACATACACACTCACATACATACTCACATACACACACACATACACACTCACATACACACTCACATTCACACTCATATACACACACATACACACTCACATACACACTCACATACACACTCACATTCACACTCATATACACACTCATATACACATTCACACTCATATACACACACACATACACACTCACATACACACTTACATACACACTCACATTCACACTCATATACACACTCATATACACACTCACATACACACTCACATACACACATATACATACACACATACACACTCACATACATACACACATACACACTCATATACACACTAATATACACACTCACATACACACTCACATACACACTCACATACACACTCACATACACACTCATATACACACTCATATACACATACACGCTCACATACACACTCACATACATACACACATACACACTCACATACACACTCATATACACACTCATATACATACACACACACTCACATACACATACACACTCACATACATACACATACACACTCATATACACAACAACGACAAAGATCCCCCATATTACCTTAACAGACTGTATACACACATACACACTCACATACACACTCACATACACACTCACATACACACACACACACTCACATACACACTCATATACATACTCACACACATACACACACTCACATACACACTCACATACACACTCACATACACACTCAAATACACACTCATATACACACTCATATACACATACACGCTCACATACACACTCACATACACACTCATATACACACTCACATACACACATACACACTCACATACAACAACAACCGCCATTCGCCACTAAGTGGCGGTGACGTCACCACGACGCTTGTGCCAGGCTATGTGCACCCTGAGGCCACGTGAAGTGTCGAACGCCCGCTGGCAGGAGGTCACGGGGCAGACCCAGGTGCCACGGGTCGACTGACTGAGATGATTGGCTGATGCACCACCTGTGCCCCCTACTGTGCCAACCTGCTGTGCTTTAGCCACCCGGCGCTCCGCTCGCTGTTGTGAGCGTCGCTCCTCCGCCCTCCGTTGTTGTTGGAGGGCGACTGCCTCCAACTGCCCAGTAGCATCCTTCACGAGCCTCCTCCACAGAGGCCGATCTTGACACCGCTGGTACCAGTCATCGGCAAGTCCACTCAGCTCCACGTCCTCCTGTACCACATCACTCCATCTCTTCTCTAGCCCGTGCCGCGCCCACCCAGCCCCCTCAATCCGGCCAAACAAAAGCTGTTTCGGCATGCGGTGGCTGGGCATGCGGGCTACATGACCCAGCCATCGCAGCCTTGCCTGCCGGAGGAGCTCACCGAAAGGACCATGCCCAGATCTTTCAAGGATTTGTGAGCTCCTCACACAATCCAGTCTGGTTAAACCCAGGATGGATCGTAGGCAGGCCAGCCTAAATGTTTCTAACCGGCGAAGATGTTCCACCAGGGGGGTCCACGTCTCGCAAGCGTAGAGAAGGGAGGGAATGACCGTGGCCGAGAAGACCTGAAGCTTAGTGCGGAGCGACAGACCAGGTAGCTTCCACACAGCGTTACGCAACCGATGAAAAGATATTGCCGCTCGACTGATTCGGAGTGAGACCTCTGCTGTTAAACTGGAGCCAGTCATAAGCACACTGCCCAGGTATGGGAAACTCTCCACTCTCTCCACAACTGCCCCATCACCGATTGGGAGTTGTGGGGGTGGAGTGTCCGATGGTACAAAATACCCAGCCAGGTGCTTAGTTTTGGTGGGGCTGATGGTAAGGCCCTACCTCTTAGTGGCACGCTCCAGTCTCAGCAGCAGCGTCTCCAACTCCTCCTCTGACTGAGCAGCTATTACCAAATCATCAGCATACATAACGTGGTTGAGCAATAGGGTGCCATCCCTTGACCGCACCCGGGCATCGATTAGCCTCCCATTATATCTGTACCATATGGAGATTCCCCCGGTACAGCTATTGAAGGCTTCACGAACTACGTGGTCAAAATAGATGTTAAATAATGTGGGAGCCAGAGGACATCCCTGTCGCACCCCAAGATGTACAGGGAATGGCTCTGACTCCCGGCCACGTAGTTTTACCCGGGCCCGCTCACCATCATGAAGGTCCTTAATGATCGTGAGCAGAGGGTCAGGTACTCCAAAAGCACAAAGAACGACCCAGAGCCCAGGCCTACTGATGGTATCATAGGCCTTGACCAGGTCAATAAAGCAGAGATGTAGGTCTTGTTGGAATTCCCTACACCTCTGCTGTAGCAGACGGACAGAAAATATGGCATCTGTGCAGGACCGCCCTTTCCTGAAACCGCATTGGGGCTCCGCAAGCCTCTCCTCAGCGTGCCTGGCACGGCGATGCTGAATAATCCTTGCCAGGACCTTTCCCGGCACACTGAGGAGTGAGATGCCCCTGTAGTTGTTACAGTCTGTGCGGTCCCCCTTCTTAAAAAGGGGGACCACCAGGGCATCCTTCCAATCCTGCGGAACCCGTCCAGTGGTCCAGACTGTTGTTATGATGTCATATAGGGCAGTCTGTGCACAAACGCCACCCTCCCTCAGCATTTCGCTTGGGAGATCATCTCTGCCCGCTGCCTTTCCTGGTCTCAGACTCCGGATCGCCTTCAATACTTCCTCAGCAGATGGCACCTCAGCCAGCCACTCACAGGGGGTGACTTCATCCAATATTTGAGGCACCGCAGCCTCAGCAGGGTCATCCTCACTTTGTGCCACGATGTTTTCCTGGCTGAGGGATTTTCCCTCCCCCAGGACCTCACAGAAATGCTCAGCAAATCTGTGAACCTGTTCCTGGGGGTCGGAAATTGGATCACCGTTTTTTCCCCTAATGATGGTAATCGGTGTGGCGCTGCAGGTTACTTTTTTGATGGAGTTAAATAGAGATTTGTGATCACGGGCCACTGAGGCAGACTCCATCTCCTCAGCAACCCGCGACCACCACCCATCCTTGCAGCGCCTCACGGCTCTCCGAACCTCCGAGCGAAGGCTGCGGTAAGCCTCCTCATTCTCTGACGTGGGATTTTGTAGCCGATGACAGTGGGCCTGTCGCTTTTTCTCAACCATCCTGAACAACTCCTCTGTCATCCAGGGTGTCTGGGGAGGTCTGGACCACGTACCCAGAGCAGCCATTGCAGCTGCATGAGTCACAGTCCTAAACCTCGCCCATTTACCCTCGACATCAGGAGGAGTCGGGGACGATGCCAATCCCAGCCGCAAGCGATGATGAAATTCTCGCTTGCAACTTTCATCAGATAACTGAGACCAGGCCACTTTAGGTTGGAATGGGGTCCTGGGTGTACACCCACCACCGGAGTGTAAGAATGGCAGGCGCATCTTACAGATGACTAGTCGATGGTCAGAGGGCAGATCAGCTCCACGGTAGGTCCTGGTGTCAAGGACATGGGCTCGCATTCGCTGGTCCGTCACTATGTAGTCCAGCAGATGTTCTTGCTTGGACCCGGCATGCATCCATGATGTTGTGTGGATGCGCCGATGCCGGAACAGCGTGTTGGTAATTACAAGCCCATGGGCTGCACAAAAATCTAGCAGCCTCCTACCGTTGTTATTGAGCTGATCTGGCCCATGCCCTCCAATCACTCCAGACCAGGTGCCAGTATCATGACCAACTCGGGCATTGAAGTCACCCAACATGATGACTCTATCCCGAGGGGCCACTTTAGCCAGCACCTGTGACAGGAGGTCATAGAAGGCATCTGACTCATCGGCTTTGCCTGCATCCCTCCACGGATGTTCATCTTCGGTGGGGGCATAAGTAACCACGACCACCATTCCTCGCCTCCGGTTGATGGGAAGGCGAGCGCAAAGTAGCCTGGGGCTTACAGCTTCCCACACCTCACCGCCACGCTCCCACGCCCCCTTCATTCTTTTGTTCAAAAGAAGACCCACACCCTGTTGTTTGGCAGTCTGCTGCCCCGAGTAGAGGACTGTCCACCCCTCATGGTGGCAGGAGCCAGAGCCGGTCCACCGGACTTCCTGAATGCCGCATAGATCCAGGCGGTACCGGTCCAGCTCCCGACAGAGGAGTGGCAGCCTCTCCTCTGCAGTGAGCGTTCGAACATTCCACGTGGCCACCCGTAGTGGCTTTTCGTTGTTTCTGGAGTAGCCCCGAGGGTAGGTATTCAATCTTCTGGCTCCGCCAATTGGGGTTTGGCCTGGAGACGTCATAGACGCCTGGCCCCCCGGGGCCTCCGGCACAAGCTTAGTTGTTACATATTTCAGTTTAATTCGTGGTTTCGTGGTAATTAATTGAAGGTGGAGGGGTTACCAGCCCCTCGCACCCGTCCAGAGCCCCCGTTTAGCCCCTGTGGTGGACACATATGCCATGAGGGGAGGTGCCAATCAAAATTGGATCTCCCCCCACAGCGCTGTCCACGACAGAGTTGCCCGTCCGGCACCGCGAGGAGGTAGGGGGTTGTTTTGCCGGACACACACATACATACACACACATACACACACTCACACTCTTACTGCATTACGCCAAGAATGCAGTAAGTGGTCAGATCGTAAACATTCGGGATAATTATTCACCCAAACAAAAATTATATCGTACGTACTGATCACACCCCTAAACTCACTTAAGTCATGTACTAAGGTGTGTCTTGATAATGTTAACTGGTTACTTGACGGAGTGACCACACCCCCCCCCCCCACCATACTGATAGATGATTTTAAAAAAAAATGAACGGATCAATGAATGACTCATCACGTGCTAATCACTCATCAACATCCTGTTGTCAAGAGTGATTTAATATCACTTCTCTGTGTAGTAATTTCATGGCGGTACAGGGCTTGCACAGTCAGTGCAAGATGTATTCAAAGAGCACTGCCCAATTTTAAGTGAACGTGAAATTGCATGCAACAAAGTAGCAAACGTGTTACGTTGAACTGGCAATTGCATTTACGTAGATATTGCGTTTTACATAAGCATCACATGGAGCTACTGTGTTTGTAATATAATGGTTCCATCTGCTTCGTTTTTATGAAATGTTTTATTTATTTAAAGCATCATGATCATCCATTACTGCTGCTAACCACTAAATGAATACATTAATTTCCTTTCAATTTGTGAATATAGGTGCACGTGGCCATGCGAGATCTGAAAGTGATGTGTGTAAGGGCGGTCACACGCCTATCACTTGATTAATTGCAGTTTTAAGTCAGGGTTGAATGTTGACGCATTGATCCCCATTGCCTTGTGATCTCTTAAGTGGCCGATCATTCGTTGTTCCTAACAAAACGCCAGTCCACCGACGTTGGAGAATGAGTGGCTTCGCCTTGACCTAACGAATGTACCTGCATCAACCCTGACTGCACACCCAACCCCCCTTGTTGATGTAACAATATAAATCCTTAAAACGGCCTAGCAGCGCAACGTCCCACTGCTCTTTATTTTGTTGTCGTTCCGCAGCAGCCCGGAAGATGAAGCCCCGTGCGCCGGTACCACCGCTGATGCGGTCCCAGTCCCAGACTGGGACCCCCAGCTTAGACCCACCGGACGGTGGCGACGGCCCCCCAGTGGACAATGTGGAGCTCAACGTCATCCTGCCGGGCGGGGCGCACCACGTGGCCCGAGTCGACGGGAGGTGCCTGTCGTGCACTTGGATTATTTACACAAAGATAAACAGACAAAGATCCCCCGTGTAGCCTGTAACAGAGTTGTAGGGGCAAGTGCTGTTAGCGAGCACACACAAAGACAAAGATCCCCCACCGTGTAGCCTGTAACAGACTGTAGGGGCAAGTGCTGTTAGCGAGCACACACAAAGACAAAGATCCCCCGTGTAGCCTGTGACAGGCTTTAGGGGCAAGTGCTGTTAGCGAGCAGCACACAAAGACAAAGATCCCCCGTGTAGCCTGTAACAGACTGTAGGGGCAAGTGCTGTTAGCAAGCAGCACACAAAGACAAAGATCCCCCGTGTAGCCTTAACAGACTGTTGGGCAAGTGCTGTTAGCGAGCACTTATGAAGGCCGGAACGGTACACGAGGGGGTGGGTGGCCAGCACCACGCCCGACCGCCTTTGTCTCCCCAGTGGCAATGTTTTTATCCACCGCACCAGGTACTCATTTGAGGCTGAGTCGACCTAGGGGAGGCCCGGGACCCGTTCAGATAATTGTCACCGGTGTTGGCCGTGAGCGGGAATCAAACCCGGGTCGCCAGGTTCATAGCGCAGCGTAGCGCTAACCGCTACACACACACACACGCACACTCATTCCATTCCTGCGGGGATCAAGCGATGGATGGGTAAGCATTTTATGGCCGCCCAAGTTTGGCACAGGCGTAATGGGTTCCGTAGACACACCTTCGTATAGACAACTCCTTTATTACAACACAGCGCTCCCCGACAGTCCTGATGGGCTGCTACAGCCCTAGGGACACGGCCTACTCCCGGCGTGCCGTGACGCTGGCAACGCTCTCGGCTCCTCCGCTGTGATCACCCTAAGGGGGGGCTGACCCCTGACCCCGACCCAGGGTCTACACTCTGGCTTCCTCTGACCTCGCCCTTATAAGGGCATAGGGCCGGGGAGTCCCAGAGTCCCACCACTGGCCCCAGAGTCCTACCACAGGCCCAGAGTCCCACCAGCGGCCCCAGAGTCCCACCACTGACCTCAGAGTCCCACCACTGGCCCAGAGTCCCACCACTGGCCCCAGAGTCCAACCACTGGCCCCAGAGTCCCACCAGCGGCCCCAGAGTCCCACCACTGGCCCAGAGTCCCACCACTGGCCTCAGAGTCCACCACTGGCCCAGAGTCCCACCACTAGCCCCAGAGTCCCACCACCGGCCCAGAGTCCCACCACTGGCCCAGAGTCCCACCACTGGCCCCAGAGTCCCACCACTGGCCCAGAGTCCCACTACCAGTGCCCCAGAGTCCCACCACCACCGGCCCAGAGTCCCACCACTGGCCCAGAGTCCCACCACCACTGGCCCAGAGTCCCACCACCGGCCCCAGAGTCCCACCACCGGCCCAAAGTCCCACCACTGGCCCAGAGTCCCACCACCGGCCCAAAGTCCCACCACCGGCCCCAGAGTCCCACCACCGGCCCAGAGTCCCACCACTGGCCCAGAGTCCCACCACTGGCCCAGAGTCCCACCACTGGCCCAGAGTCCCACCACTGGCCCCAGAGTCCCACCACCGGCCCAGAGTCCCACCACTGGCCCCAGAGTCCCACCAGCGGCCCAGAGTCCCACCACCGGCCCAGAGTCCCACCACCGGCCCAGAGTCCACCACCGGCCCAGAGTCCCACCACCGGCCCAGAGTCTCACCACCGGCCCGCACGGCATCCCCGGGGCCCTTGCAAGGGGCCCCAGGGTCCTGTCTGGCTGCTACCGGTCTTCGGCTTCGGTCTTCAACTGGTCCCAGATCGGCTGGGGGAGGTCCCCTTTGATGCCCCTTGCCCAGTGAGGGGCTCAGCTGTCTGGGATCCTAGAAGCCCCGTAGCCCTTCACCCCGACGGTACGAGGTACCGTAGTACCATCTGTGGTGTTACACTACGTGGTACCGTAGTACCATCTGTGGTGTTACACTACGTGGTACCGTAGTACCATCTGTGGTGTTACACTGCGTGGGACCGTAGTACCATCTGTGGTGTTACACTACTTGGTACCGTAGTACCATCTGTGGTGTTACACTACGTGGTACCGTAGTACTATCTGTGGTGTTACACTACGAGGTACCATCTGTGGTGTTACACTACGTAGTACCATCTGTGATGTTACACTACGAGGTACCCTAGTACCATCTGTGGTGTTACACTACGTGGTACCGTAGTACCATCTGTGGTGTTACACTACGAGGTACCGTAGTACCATCTGTGGTGTTACACTACGAGGTACCATCTGTGGTGTTACACTACGTGGTACCGTATTACCATCTGTGGTGTTACACCACGTAGTACCATCTGTGGTGTTACACTACGTAGTACCATCTGTGGTGTTACACTACGTAGTACCATCTGTGGTATTACACTACGTAGTACCATCTGTGGTGTTACACTAGTAGTACTATCTGTGGTGTTACACTAGTAGTACTATCTGTGGTGTTACACTAGTAGTACTATCTGTGGTGTTACACTAGTAGTACTATCTGTGGTGTTACACTACGTAGTACCATCTGTGGTGTTACACTAGTAGTACCACCTGTGGTGTTACACTACGTAGTGTTGTATATATAGGTGTTATGAAAATTGATGAAAATAATGAAAATTAAATGAAATTTGAGATTTGCATAATTTATCCGAAATTATGTTAATTAGTGTAATTATGCGCATAAATTATGCTGATTCGAGAGATAATCGTATTAATTTATGCGAGTGGGCGTGGTTATGATAATGCAGGTCGTTATGGATTATCAGGTCGAGCCTCGGTGACGAGGATTGTGTTATGAATTGGAATAACGCAATTAATCGTATGCAGTGACGCAGGCGTTGTGAGCGTGAATGAGAGAGAGAGACGATTCGACTCTGCTCTTTAATTCCGTATTATCGATAAGGATACGATTACTCTCGATTGAACATTACGGATTATGTGTGTTATGGATTATGTGGTGATAGTGTGCTTATGATAGGTCCCCAGGATTCAGATCTCATACGCAGAACAATATTATGCAGAATTTCAGGAAGAATCACACACAAACCTTCTGCTTTAATCAATTTTATTTCTAGCTAACTTTAATTTTTGGATAATATGAAAAACTCAATCTCGGGATTTTGAAATTTCAACACAGCGTTAACATGATACCATCACGATTGCGTTGTTTCACCTCGATAGCGGCACCTGTGGTTAATTCCCGACGCGTAACGCAATCGATCGGTTGTTGAGAGAGAGATTAAAAACATGCGAACTATTCTATCAAACCTTAACTTCATAATATGCAAACTCGTATGCTTGAATTGTTACACAACACGGCACTTGGTCTTTGATTCGTATCCAATCCTTAATACATTCTGATATGCGAAGTTATTATGCTTGAAATCGTCAGCACAGTACCACGTTGATGTTCGTTCATTGATTCATAACGATTATGAATTTAAAGCGTTCGACTGTAATACTTCTAATTGCCTTATCAACACCACTCGATGGCCACAATGCTTCGTTACTGGAATTGTCACACAAAACAGCATTCGGTCACTGATCATGCGCGGCCCTTAATGCAATTATTGTCACGTTGTTAACAATAGGATGACTGATTATTATGCAACGCTACTCGTTGACAGGGCACTCCAACCAGTATTATTCTTGGAGGCACAAATATGCGTTTGAATTCGTTATTTCATTCGTGGATACCGGCAAGATTATGCAGAAAGACAAATATTAACGAACGACTCAAGTATTCCTAATCAACTTCTCAACGCGACTCAATGGGTGGCGATGTTTCCTTTTGACATCCTTATCTCGGGCCAATCTTTTAATTGATTGTGGCCAGACCCCTGACAGGGAACCGGTTGAACCCGCTCTTCAACCCCGCGAGCGGCGCTCCGTGGTGAGGTGCCAAGAATTAATCCTTGTTAATGGGTCAGTTGGTAATTTATGCGGTTAGAAGTACAGCCCCAGCACAATATTACAGAGGAAAATTATGAACACTCTTAAAAACGGTGGATTATTCACTCGGTCGTTGCGATGTTTCCACAATCACGGATGGTTCAATGGCTTGAGGTTTTTAGGCTTTGTTAATGACCCGTGTGTGTGTGTTGAATGGTATGAGTGGTGAAAGAGTAGGCCAATGTTCGGAATCGATTCTTTGCGTCAAGCAGACGTCTGGTTTGTGTGTAGTGGGGGGCAGTGTATCATACGTATCAGTTGATTCTTCTTTCAGTAGTTGGTTCGGACTCGACGGACGTTGGTGAACGAGTAGATGTGTTGTTGTAGCTGAGATGACCATCTGGTAGACGGCGTTAGAAGCACGCCCGCAGCGGCGCGCTGGTGCTCCGTCGTCGGCGGTTGTAGATTGCAGGCTCACGATTCGCTCGTGGTGGCGCTGGCCGCTAACAGCGGCAGCGGGTCGCCAATCGGCGACACTCGCCAATTCGGCGAGTTGTAGAGACGTCTCCGGCGTCGGTGATGGCTGCTCTTCTGCTGAGATGAGTTGAGCGGGTCTTCTGCTGAGATGAGTAGAGATGAGTCTTCTTCTGTTGAGCTGAGTTGAGATGAGTCTTCTTCTGTTGAGCTGAGTTGAGATGAGTCTTCTTCTGTTGAGCTGAGTTGAGATGAGTCTTCTTCTGTTGAGCTGCCCCCGAGGGCTGATGAGTTGGCCCCGAGGGCTGATGAGCTGGCCCCGAGGGCTGATGAGTTGATTTCAATGCTGAAACGGCTCCTTTTTATGCCAAAAATCTCTCTCCTTCTCGGCTCCCCCTCACGAGGCGGAGCTATCTTTGATCTGATCGTATGTCGTGTGTCGGTGGTGGGGGGGTTCGTGTGTCAGTGTGTATGTTTGTGTGTGTGTCATTTATGACACGGTCCTGTTCGGGTCTTTCCTCAAGCCATAAACATCAAGACAACAGACACCTCGATTCATCTCGGTGGCGTCTGGTTGTCTGATCCCTCCACCCAGAGAGAGAGGCGGGTTCCCCCACCCCTTTTCCGTACGCGTTCCGACGCACAAAGAAATGGTTAAGATTTTTTTAAGTTTAACATTTCACATCACAGTTGGTATCTTATCATACACAGTTATGATCCTGCTTGTGATTCATAGTATTTGATTTATTTCCAAGTGAAGATGCTCTTCCGAGCGTATGCATTTTATCACGTGCTGCAGGGAAAGACAAAGGTGGTCGGGAGAGACAAAGGTGGTCGGGAGCACCTCTTTATACTTTCGACTTATTTTTCTCAAATACCATTTGGTCCCATGTTCGCCAAGACTCGTGTTTGTAACTACGTCTTCCCGACACCTCTCGGTTTTACCGAGGTTCGAATTGTTATGATGGAATTATTACAAAGAAAAATAATTATCATCCTGAGTTTAAGAGGTCCATTTCTTGATTGTTGGAATCCATATCCCTTGGTTCTGTAAGGTTCTATAATGGGATGTCGTGTAAGGTTAACACGTTGTTATTATTAATATTATTTTGCAATTTTCTTTAAAACTTTCTTTGCCTGGTTGCCGTGTGTGGGGTGGGTGTGTCTCCTCATCAAACCCGGCTGGCTTTTCCAGATGGCCCCTTGTGATAAGGTGTAATTCCTGCTTCTCTGCGCTGTGAGAGAGACAAAGGTGGTCGGGGTTGCTTGGAATATTGTTTAAACTCTTTCGCAAGTTTGCTCGTTGTCTCATTCCTTCTCGATAACCTTTGATGTGACTCGGTATTCTTGCTCCAAGCTTTGTTTTAACAGTAAAAGTATTAAAGGTGAAAATCATTTGATAGCGAATTAATCATTGGATAATAATTCACTGATGTGTCTGGTGGCCTGTTCTTAATTGGAGTGAGCGTTAGGCTCGCTACTTTTATCTTATTCTTGTTGTTGCCTTTTAATTTTTTTGTTGCTTTACTGGAAAATAAGGAAAAGAATATGTATACGATTTACCCTGTTGGCGTCTGGTGTCTGCTCTCTTGGTGTTCTGACCTCGGAGGGACCTTTCCTAAGGGGCCCATCAAACTCTTGTTCATCTGGAGATTTTCGCCGATAGCTGTTACATCCTCGCCTTGAGAGTTTTATTATTTCTTTATTCTTTAATGGTCTGTTTATGACCGACATCTGGTTTTTCGTGTTTCTGGCTTACTGGTTTGATTCATAAAAAAATATATATATATTGTTTGTCACGAAAGAAAGGAAAAAGAAATCTAGGTGTATGCATCCGTAAATATTCTTATGGATATTAATTGTGGAAAAAGGGCCGTATACAACATTCCGCCCTTTTAAAAATGATCGGTGGTCTGCCACCGGTTATTTTTAATATTAAAGAAAAATGCCTTTTTCCACCATGAACTATCGATTGTCTTCAAGTTTGTGATTTTTCCTTACAACGCGCGCGTACGTGTCACAACTTAGCATGATTACATTTGAAATAAGAAAATAAAAGAACAGGAAAAAGAGAAAAATTAAGGCAACATGTTACATCGGGTCTTATCAATTATTGCTTGATTTTTGTTTCAGTTCCTGGGAAACACTGGATAGCGGTTTCGAGCCCGGTGGTACACCGTTTCCCTCCTGGCATCTCTTTGTTTAATGTTTACCAAGTTATTGGCAACCTTACTGCCACGTTTGGTCAAAAGTACAGAATAATTTTTCTCATGACCAGGTATTTTCGAGTAACCTGTGACCTTTCCATGCAACATCATCACATCGTCGTTTTGGTTCATCGTCGGTATGGCTTTAGCCAAATGAGCACGGTTCCTTGGTTCGTATCGGTAATTTTTTTTATCCCTCGCCTTCCCTGTGGGTTTATGTGGCGTGAAGCCATGTCGAGCGCCACCAGGATTA
The DNA here is from genome assembly GCF_048934315.1 of Petromyzon marinus. Lineage (NCBI taxonomy): Eukaryota > Metazoa > Chordata > Hyperoartia > Petromyzontiformes > Petromyzontidae > Petromyzon > Petromyzon marinus. The sequence goes on from NW_027422817.1 coordinate 388,163, forward strand.
GTACACAACACGAATTTCCGTGCTCGACTGTTGGGGTCATTTGCCTTCTCCGCAGCCATGTGCAGATTTGCTGACTCCGTACCACGATCCGATTCCGTGCCTCGATTCGATTCCATGTTTTTGCGTGTGCTGGATTTCCACACATTCCCCAATCCATCATGGATTTTTGTCTCCGTAACGCGTTTCCCTGGCACTTTTACTGTACTCTCACGCAATTTTGCGACACAATTGATCGCGTTTCCATTTACCAAACAGGCATGTTTCTCCTCCCAATCCTGTTGGTTATCATTTCCTGTTAGATCACGCTTCATGGTTAATTTTCCTTGTTCAATAGGTGTGTTCACCACGGGAGCGACTCTCGCGTTCCCCACCACATCAAAGCGTGTGCATGGCGCATTTAGTTTTCCACAATCATGGTTCCCCTCTTGGTTCTGTTTGTAACCTCCAGCCTGCTTGATTTTTTCCAAGGGCTGTGATTTTTTTTTCAGATCAGCGGACACCTCTTTCCCTGTCATTTTCCTCTCAACCAGTGTGAGCGATTTATCACGTGCCCATGTCACCCTCTTTGTTACAGCCAAGCCATGTGTGCCCCTTGTGTATCGTGGAATGGGGAATCGGCGTGATTCTGCTCTTGGCCTATACACGCCGTGATTCTCGCGATTATGTGTCTTTGTGTGTCGTGGCCGCCCATTCTCTATGTGCCACTGTCGACCGTAATTGTTATCTCGCCATCTGTGTGGGTAATTTTGGCCGGCTGTGTGCCGCTGCATTGGGTGAAGATATGGTCCTGCTCTTTGCTTCCACCCGTGGCGATTGTCGCAAATACGCGTCTCTGCACGCTGCGAACGCTCTCGGTCTGTGTGCCGTGGAATTGAGCACTGGTCTGACTTTGCTCGTGGTCTCCACACGTTGCGATTCTCGCAAATACGCGTCCCTGCATGCTGCGATCGCTCCTGGTCTGCGTGCCATTGTCTCGTGTAATTGTTATTTGACCACCCGTGTATGTAATTATGTTGGTAATCCGTGGGTGCTTTTTGTTTTCTGCACTGTGGGCCTGCGTGCATCAAATGCCTCACATGTTTTTTATTTTCGTCTGATAGGCTGGTTGCCTTGTCCCGTTCACTGTGTGCTGTGAAATCATTGTTTTTAGCCCGGTACAGCCAAGCCATGTGTGCCCGATCCACTATGTGGTCTAAGGAGGCTGTCTCTGGATTCAAGACCATTCCCACAATTTCTGTAATCTCTGGACTCAAAGATCCAAAAAACATAATTTTGAACCTTTTGTCACCTTCGTGATACTGATCCACATCGCCCGCATAGTACGCTCTTTTAAATCGCATGAGGTAATCCCGAGGATCCTCGTCTGCACACTGGGTCATAGATTTTGCAGCGTTAAATCCCTCAGACAGTGTTAAATATTCTCCAAACTTCCGAATCACTGCCAGGCTCAGCTTTTTAAAATCGTTCCGAACCTCGTATGGTAGCGACTTTACCCATGATATGGACTGTCCATGCAAGCTGCGTTTCAGCAAACTCGCTTTTTCATCCGTTTTCCTCAGACCCCTGATCATTGCTTCTGCTTCTACCGTTGCGATGTGAGTGTGAATGTCCCTGTTCTTATTGTGTGGATCAAAATAGGGAATTCTGACGAGAGCTTTGTCCATCAATTTCAGAGTGTTACTACTGAACGAGTATTCGGAAAGTTGATCATCGTCATCCGAGTCAGATTCGGATGAGTCATTAACATCACGGTGGCGTTGCTTAACATGATTTTTGTAGTGTATTTTGCGCCTGTAACGTGGGTCAACTTTGCTCGGTGACTCCTGTTTTCCCCATGGCTCATACTTAGGTGGTTTTTGTGGGGTGTTTGATTTATATTTGTCTGGTGCGTCGTGCCTGTCGCGATGTTTGTGTCGGCCGTCTGTGCGTGGTGTGCGTTTTCCTGGAGAGTTGCCTCGGAGCTTCGGCTCCGCCCTTTCTCGCGTTATTAGTACATAATCTCCTGGTGATTTAGTTTTAATATTCTGTCTCACTCTGACTTTGGGGTTATCAGTCCCACCTGTTTCTTTTCCGAAATTTTCCTCATCCCATAATCTCTGTTTGTCTGTCTGTGCGAGAGGGTCTGAGTTCAGCGTAGCTATTCCTGATGTTTTTACATCGTGTTCGCTTTTCTCCCATTTTATCCAGTTCTTAAGCAGTGTCCCAATGTCATCAATACAGCTCCCCTTCCATGTGTCTCCCTGATTTGTTTGCTCTGTAGCAGATCGGCCTGACCTTTTTGGTACAAGTTCCCAATATCCCGCAATCCACTCAAAAATTACTCTTAATACGAGCATCTCTGGAATTTCACTTCAGAGTGCATATCAAAACAGTTGTATCCAGAATGCATCAGTTCGACTCCTGTGACTCTGGTATTCCCTTCAGAGTACGTATAAAAACACTTGTATCACAGGATGTGGTCAGTTTGACTCGAGCAAAAAATCTTACTTCAATTGTCTTTGTTATACCCTGCTACTCTGGAATTTCCCTTCAGAGTGCGTTTTTTTGTTTGCTTTACACCCGTTACAGTCACAGGGCAACGTTAGATCATAAAACCTTGGTTAATACAACAGTGATTTGTTCCTTAATTCACGCATAAACCGTCTGCGAGAGATCCCGGACGACGCGCCCATTATGTTGTATATATAGGTGTTATGAAAATTGATGAAAATAATTAAAATTAAATGAAATTTGAGATTTGCATAATTTATCCGAAATTATGTTAATTAGTGTAATTATGCGCATAAATTATGCTGATTCGAGAGATAATCGTATTAATTTATGCGAGTGGGCGTGGTTATGATAATGCAGGTCGTTATGGATTATCAGGTCGAGCCTCGGTGACGAGGATTGTGTTATGAATTGGAATAACGCAATTAATCGTATGCAGTGACGCAGGCGTTGTGAGCGTGAATGAGAGAGAGAGACGATTCGACTCTGCTCTTTAATTCCGTATTATCGATAAGGATACGATTACTCTCGATTGAACATTACGGATTATGTGTGTTATGGATTATGTGGTGATAGTGTGCTTATGATAGGTCCCCAGGATTCAGATCTCATACGCAGAACAATATTATGCAGAATTTCAGGAAGAATCACACACAAACCTTCTGCTTTAATCAATTTTATTTCTAGCTAACTTTAATTTTTGGATAATATGAAAAACTCAATCTCGGGATTTTGAAATTTCAACACAGCGTTAACATGATACCATCACGATTGCGTTGTTTCACCTCGATAGCGGCACCTGTGGTTAATTCCCGATGCGTAACGCAATCGATCGGTTGTTGAGAGAGAGATTAAAAACATGCGAACTATTCTATCAAACCTTAACTTTATAATATGCAAACTCGTATGCTTGAATTGTTACACAACACGGCACTTGGTCTTTGATTCGTATCCAATCCTTAATACATTCTGATATGCGAAGTTATTATGCTTGAAATCGTCAGCACAGTACCACGTTGATGTTCGTTCATTGATTCATAACGATTATGAATTTAAAGCGTTCGACTGTAATACTTCTAATTGCCTTATCAACACCACTCGATGGCCACAATGCTTCGTTACTGGAATTGTCACACAAAACAGCATTCGGTCACTGATCATGCGCGGCCCTTAATGCAATTATTGTCACGTTGTTAACAATAGGATGACTGATTATTATGCAACGCTACTCGTTGACAGGGCACTCCAACCAGTATTATTCTTGGAGGCACAAATATGCGTTTGAATTCGTTATTTCATTCGTGGATACCGGCAAGATTATGCAGAAAGACAAATATTAACGAACGACTCAAGTATTCCTAATCAACTTCTCAACGCGACTCAATGGGTGGCGATGTTTCCTTTTGACATCCTTATCTCGGGCCAATCTTTTAATTGATTGTGGCCAGACCCCTGACAGGGAACCGGTTGAACCCGCTCTTCAACCCCGCGAGCGGCGCTCCGTGGTGAGGTGCCAAGAATTAATCCTTGTTAATGGGTCAGTTGGTAATTTATGCGGTTAGAAGTACAGCCCCAGCACAATATTACAGAGGAAAATTATGAACACTCTTAAAAACGATAGATTATTCACTCGGTCGTTGCGATGTTTCCACAATCACGGATGGTTCAATGGCTTGAGGTTTTTAGGCTTTGTTAATGACCCGTGTGTGTGTGTTGAATGGTATGAGTGGTGAAAGAGTAGGCCAATGTTCGGAATCGATTCTTTGCGTCAAGCAGACGTCTGGTTTGTGTGTAGTGGGGGGCAGTGTATCATACGTATCAGTTGATTCTTCTTTCAGTAGTTGGTTCGGACTCGACGGACGTTGATGAACGAGTAGATGCGTTGTTGTAGCTGAGATGACCGTCTGGTAGACGGCGTTAGAAGCACGCCCGCAGCGGCGCGCTGGTGCTCCGTCGTCGGCGGTTGTAGATTGCAGGCTCACGATTCGCTCGTGGTGGCGCTGGCCGCTAACAGCGGCAGCGGGTCGCCAATCGGCGACACTCGCCAATTCGGCGAGTTGTAGAGACGTCTCCGGCGTCGGTGATGGCTGCTCTTCTGCTGAGATGAGTTGAGCGGGTCTTCTGCTGAGATGAGTAGAGATGAGTCTTCTTCTGTTGAGCTGAGTTGAGATGAGTCTTCTTCTGTTGAGCTGAGTTGAGATGAGTCTTCTTCTGTTGAGCTGAGTTGAGATGAGTCTTCTTCTGTTGAGCTGCCCCCGAGGGCTGATGAGTTGGCCCCGAGGGCTGATGAGCTGGCCCCGAGGGCTGATGAGTTGATTTCAATGCTGAAACGGCTCCTTTTTATGCCAAAAATCTCTCTCCTTCTCGGCTCCCCCTCACGAGGCGGAGCTATCTTTGATCTGATCGTATGTCGGTGGGGGGGGGTTCGTGTGTCGGTGGTGGGGGGGGTTCGTGTGTCAGTGTGTATGTTTGTGTGTGTGTCATTTATGACACGGTCCTGTTCGGGTCTTTCCTCAAGCCATAAACATCAAGACAACAGAAACCTCGATTCATCTCGGTGGCGTCTGGTTGTCTGATCCCTCCACCCAGAGAGAGAGGCGGGTTCCCCCACCCCTTTTCCGTACGCGTTCCGACGCACAAAGAAATGGTTAAGATTTTTTTAAGTTTAACATTTCACATCACAGTTGGTATCTTATCATACACAGTTATGATCCTGCTTGTGATTCATAGTATTTGATTTATTTCCAAGTGAAGATGCTCTTCCGAGCGTATGCATTTTATCACGTGCTGCAGGGAAAGACAAAGGTGGTCGGGAGAGACAAAGGTGGTCGGGAGCACCTCTTTATACTTTCGACTTATTTTTCTCAAATACCATTTGGTCCCATGTTCGCCAAGACTCGTGTTTGTAACTACGTCTTCCCGACACCTCTCGGTTTTACCGAGGTTCGAATTGTTATGATGGAATTATTAAAAAGAAAAATAATTATCATCCTGAGTTTAAGAGGTCCATTTCTTGATTGTTGGAATCCATATCCCTTGGTTCTGTAAGGTTCTATAATGGAATGTCGTGTAAGGTTAACACGTTGTTATTATTAATATTATTTTGCAATTTTCTTTAAAACTTTCTTTGCCTGGTTGCCGTGTGTGGGGTGGGTGTGTCTCCTCATCAAACCCGGCTGGCTTTTCCAGATGGCCCCTTGTGATAAGGTGTAATTCCTGCTTCTCCGCGCTGTGAGAGAGACAAAGGTGGTCGGGGTTGCTTGGAATATTGTTTAAATTCTTTCGCAAGTTTGCTCGTTGTCTCATTCCTTCTCGATAACCTTTGATGTGACTCGGTATTCTTGCTCCAAGCTTTGTTTTAACAGTAAAAGTATTAAAGGTGAAAATCATTTGATAGCGAATTAATCATTGGATAATAATTCACTGATGTGTCTGGTGGCCTGTTCTTAATTGGAGTGAGCGTTAGGCTCGCTACTTTTATCTTATTCTTGTTGTTGCCTTTTAATTTTTTTGTTGCTTTACTGGAAAATAAGGAAAAGAATATGTATACGATTTACCCTGTTGGCGTCTGGTGTCTGCTCTCTTGGTGTTCTGACCTCGGAGGGACCTTTCCTAAGGGGCCCATCAAACTCTTGTTCATCTGGAGATTTTCGCCGATAGCTGTTACATCCTCGCCTTGAGAGTTTTATTATTTCTTTATTCTTTAATGGTCTGTTTATGACCGACATCTGGTTTTTCGTGTTTCTGGCTTACTGGTTTGATTCATAAAAAAAATATATATATTTTGTTTGTCACGAAAGAAAGGAAAAAGAAATCTAGGTGTATGCATCCGTAAATATTCTTATGGATATTAATTGTGGAAAAAGGGCCGTATACAACAGTAGTACCATCTGTGGTGTTACACTACGTAGTACCATCTGTGGTGTTACACTAGTAGTACTATCTGTGGTGTTACACTAGTAGTACCATCTGTGGTGTTACACTACGTAGTACCATCTGTGGTGTTACACTACGTAGTACCATATGTGGTGTTACACTACGTAGTACCATCTGTGGTGTTACACTACGTGGTACCGTAGTACCATCTGTGGTGCTACACAAGCATTGAAATGTCAATTTGGAAAGGCGTGAGAGTGGAGTTTAATGAGAGTGGTGAGTGGAGTTTAATGAGAGTGGTGAGTGGAGTTTAATGAGAGTGGTGAGTGGAGTTTAATGAGAGTGGTGAGTGGAGTTTAATAAGAGTGGTGAGTGGAGTTTAATAAGAGTAGTGAGTGGAGTTTAATAAGAGTGGTGAGTGGAGTTTAATGAGAGTGGTGAGTGGAGTTTAATGAGAGTGGTGAGTGGAGTTTAATAAGAGTGGTGAGTGGAGTTTAATAAGAGTAGTAAGTGGAGTTTAATAAGAGTGGTGAGTGGAGTTTAATAAGAGTAGTAAGTGGAGTTTAATAAGAGTGGTGAGTGGAGTTTAATGAGAGTGGTGAGTGGAGTTTAATGAGAGTGGTGAGTGGAGTTTAATAAGAGTGGTGAGTGGAGTTTAATAAGAGTAGTAAGTGGAGTTTAATAAGAGTGGTGAGTGGAGTTTAATAAGAGTAGTAAGTGGAGTTTAATAAGAGTGGTGAGTGGAGTTTAATAAGAGTGGTGAGTGGAGTTTAATAAGAGTGGTGAGTGGAGTTTAATAAGAGTGGTGAGTGGAGTTTAATAAGAGTAGTGAGTGGAGTTTAATAAGAGTGGTGAGTGGAGTTTAATAAGAGTGGTGAGTGGAGTTTAATAAGAGTGGTGAGTGGAGTTTAATAAGAGTGGTGAGTGGAGTTTAATGAGAGTGGTGAGTGGAGTTTAATAAGAGTGGTGAGTGGAGTTTAATAAGAGTGGTGAGTGGAGTTTAATAAGAGTGGTGAGTGGAGTTTAATGAGAGTGGTGAGTGGAGTTTAATGAGAGTGGTGAGTGGAGTTTAATAAGAGTGGTGAGTGGAGTTTAATAAGAGTGGTGAGTGGAGTTTAATAAGAGTGGTGAGTGGAGTTTAATGAGAGTGGTGAGTGGAGTTTAATGAGAGTGGTGAGTGGAGTTTAATGAGAGTGGTGAGTGGAGTTTAATAAGAGTGGTGAGTGGAGTTTAATAAGAGTAGTGAGTGGAGTTTAATAAGAGTGGTGAGTGAAGTTTAATAAGAGTGGTGAGTGGAGTTTAATGAGAGTGGTGAGTGGAGTTTAATGAGAGTGGTGAGTGGAGTTTAATAAGAGTGGTGAGTGGAGTTTAATAAGAGTAGTAAGTGGAGTTTAATAAGAGTGGTGAGTGGAGTTTAATAAGAGTAGTAAGTGGAGTTTAATAAGAGTGGTGAGTGGAGTTTAATGAGAGTGGTGAGTGGAGTTTGATGAGAGTGGTGAGTGGAGTTTAATAAGAGTGGTGAGTGGAGTTTAATGAGAGTGGTGAGTGGAGTTTAATAAGAGTGGTGAGTGGAGTTTAATAAGAGTGGTGAGTGGAGTTTAATAAGAGTGGTGAGTGGAGTTTAATGAGAGTGGTGAGTGGAGTTTAATGAGAGTGGTGAGTGGAGTTTAATAAGAGTGGTGAGTGGAGTTTAATAAGAGTGGTGAGTGGAGTTTAATAAGAGTGGTGAGTGGAGTTTAATGAGAGTGGTGAGTGGAGTTTAATGAGAGTGGTGAGTGGAGTTTAATGAGAGTGGTGAGTGGAGTTTAATAAGAGTGGTGAGTGGAGTTTAATAAGAGTAGTGAGTGGAGTTTAATAAGAGTGGTGAGTGAAGTTTAATAAGAGTGGTGAGTGGAGTTTAATGAGAGTGGTGAGTGGAGTTTAATGAGAGTGGTGAGTGGAGTTTAATAAGAGTGGTGAGTGGAGTTTAATAAGAGTAGTAAGTGGAGTTTAATAAGAGTGGTGAGTGGAGTTTAATAAGAGTAGTAAGTGGAGTTTAATAAGAGTGGTGAGTGGAGTTTAATGAGAGTGGTGAGTGGAGTTTGATGAGAGTGGTGAGTGGAGTTTAATAAGAGTGGTGAGTGGAGTTTAATAAGAGTAGTAAGTGGAGTTTAATAAGAGTGGTGAGTGGAGTTTAATAAGAGTAGTAAGTGGAGTTTAATAAGAGTGGTGAGTGGAGTTTAATAAGAGTGGTGAGTGGAGTTTAATAAGAGTGGTGAGTGGAGTTTAATAAGAGTGGTGAGTGGAGTTTAATAAGAGTAGTGAGTGGAGTTTAATAAGAGTGGTGAGTGGAGTTTAATAAGAGTGGTGAGTGGAGTTTAATAAGAGTGGTGAGTGGAGTTTAATAAGAGTGGTGAGTGGAGTTTAATGAGAGTGGTGAGTGGAGTTTAATAAGAGTGGTGAGTGGAGTTTAATAAGAGTGGTGAGTGGAGTTTAATGAGAGTGGTGAGTGGAGTTTAATGAGAGTGGTGAGTGGAGTTTAATAAGAGTGGTGAGTGGAGTTTAATAAGAGTGGTGAGTGGAGTTTAATAAGAGTGGTGAGTGGAGTTTAATAAGAGTGGTGAGTGGAGTTTAATAAGAGTGGTGAGTGGAGTTTAATGAGAGTGGTGTGTGGAGTTTAATGAGAGTGGTGAGTGGAGTTTAATAAGAGTGGTGAGTGGAGTTTAATAAGAGTGGTGAGTGGAGTTTAATAAGAGTGGTGAGTGGAGTTTAATAAGAGTGGTGAGTGTAGTTTAATAAGAGTGGTGAGTGGAGTTTAATAAGAGTGGTGAGTGGAGTTTAATGAGAGTGGTGAGTGGAGTTTAATGAGAGTGGTGAGTGGAGTTTAATAAGAGTGGTGAGTGGAGCTTAATAAGAGTGGTGAGTGGAGTTTAATAAGAGTGGAGTTTAATAAGAGTGGTGAGTGGAGTTTAATGAGAGTGGTGGACGTGCTGCGTGGGTGGGCGAATGATCCCAGGTAAAACTGGCTCCACGTGGAATGTTTCTGTGCTCACACAGCGGGTTTTAAATGCATTAAAATAAATGTGTTATTTTCACGAAGCATAAATCTTCATGGCCGCGAGGTCAAATTGCCCTCTTTGCAAGCAATTTTATAATGAGCTATTTCCAGTTGTCTGTAATGTGGTCATCTTTTGGGTGATTGCATCTGCCGGTGTGTTATTTTTTTTGGGATTTGTTAAATGCGCAAATAATCGCTATGGATATAATAAACACGCCATTTTATTTCTTGGAAAACATTTACGGTCATTTTGAATACAACATTAAAAGTATATTTTGTATCCATGCAACACGTTTTAACTTGTTAAGCCGTGTTTGAAATCCATGAGTGTGAACAAGACGTATGATTGATCCCCCTCCTTGTAATACGTTAGGATGGTGAGTGTTTTGAAGATGCATTGTGTACAATTTTTTACTTACATTCCATACTCATTGCTACGGCCCCGTAAACAGTAATTTAAATTACACTCCACACATCGAATGTAAACATGACACAAACGCATCCGCGAGCGTTCATAGCCATGCTGTAAGAATATCACGCTGCATCTTTTGAACAATTTTCTGGTTTCTAAATTACGAGTCGGGCCTCAGTCGGGAACAACAAATGTCCTTACGCACGACTCACACTTTGACGTTGACTTGGAGCTGCTGCTGCTGCTGCCCACGTGTTGCTGTGTGAGCAGCAGGACGGTGACGGACCTCCTGGTTGAACTCTGCGGTCCCTACCGGTTGAGCCCTGACGGCCACACCCTGGAGCTGCTATCGAGGGACGATGCATCGCCTCTACAGTACGGGCCCAGCACACCGCTGGGGGCCCTCGGTGCTGGGACGGCCCTCCTCAAACCTCGGCCCGCCGGCGATGACCGACTGGAGAAGCCGATGCAGCCCGTTGTCCCGGAGGTAAAGCGTTGATTCGCTGACGCGGCCTCGTCGTAGGTAAGACTTTGACAGTCGAAACACGCTGGAACCTGCGTAGAGATCTTGGAGTGACGGCCTTCCTCCTAAAAAGCCTCGGCCCGCCACTGATGACCGACTCAGGAAGCCGATGCAGCCCGTTGTCCCGGAGGTAAAGCGTTGATTCGCTGACGCGGCCTCGTCGTAGACAAGACTTTGTACAGTCGAAACACGCTGAAACCTGCGTAGAGATCTCGGAGTGACAAAGCTGATTAGAAAAATGGACGTGTAAGCAAAGTGGCCCGGTTCATGCGTACATGCAAATAACTATTATTAGATGAATTATAAGAGTTTGAAACTACACTTTGAGCTAGGTGTGGCTATGGGTGTGTGTTAACACAGCATGTGTGTACATTGTCAGTACACAATTTTAGTTAAATTCTCCTTAAGTACATTTTAGACGTCATTGCCTCAATTGGTTAGCTTCTGCATTAGGCGTCTTTCACACATTTCCTCGGCCGTGTCGTGCTTGTTGACACTTTGTAGAAAGTCTCACGTGTTGTTACAGGTAAAAGGATTTTGTACAGTTTTGTATTAGGGTCCATCTGTGGATTACCATGTTATATACATGGCTCTCCGATTTGACCTTTGTGATAATGTGCCGGATTCATTTCTGAACGCATGCTGCCGACTACACCGTCACGCGATAAGTTATCATCGGGAAACCTTGACCCCTTCGGGTCAAATCTACTTATGAATGGAAATATTTGTGAGACTGGATTTGGTTGGATTTTGGTATCTTGACTAATGAAACATGATGAAATGCCATTATCACATCATGCCTCACTGGATGCACCGGTTGGTGTTACCCGCCAGTTTACAACTTGCAATTTATCAATCTTTGAAATAGCGTGATCAACCGGACTACGCGTTGATTGTGTTTTGACCGACCGACTGTGTTGCTTTATATGGTTTCCAAATGTTGCTAAACCCTGTTTGTCTGGTATGCTTCTCTCTCTGTGTCCCCTGTTGTATCTGTGTTAGTTCCCCCCTACTTGGGTGTCTGTGTATACATCTGAGGTTGTGTCTCCCCTCTCTCTCGTAAACTTAGCTCTTCTGTACCTGATGATGGCTGCTTGTGTTGCAACCGAAACGTCGTACGCTATTATGTTATTTTATTATTTATACGTGACTTTACTGATAAAAAAACAAAGAGTAACTACATTTTGCTTTGGCTCAGTTCGCCTGCAGATCATGTTTTTACCAGGCTATACTTAGCATTCATCCAGTAGAAAATTTATACTGAATGATGATGCGGATGATGATGATAATACTTATCCATGGGTGGAATATGCTATGCAAACATTCTTATTTTAAAAATGTTTTACTTTTAAGCATCTTGTATAAACATTGCAACCTAATTAATTTTAAAGGAAAATATTTCCCTCTCGTCACTTCACCGGCTGTGATTATATTTATCACTTGCATTCAGTGAAAAGGATGGATTGCTTTTAGATCAAAGTATTTACGCGCCATACTTGGCTTTATTGAGAAGATAGAGTTGGACCGTTCCGTTCTTCTGTGCAAAGTTGAAGTCTGCTTCGAAAAGCGTACGATGCTTTTTGTTGTTAAATCTTTTAAATTTGACTGCCTCGTTACTTGGTAGTAATGAGGAAGTCAAATTTCCTCTTGGAAATATGTGAATGGTTGGAGTAAGATTTCAATTGGTAAAAGGAGACCGGCAGTCTTATGAATAATACGAAGGGCTAAGATGCAGCCACTTTGTGTGACTATTTGAGTAGGACTGTGGTGGTCAGGCAGAGTTGGAGTTGGTCAGTTTAACACGTAGCAGGCTTTCGCGACCAATATCCATCATAGAGGTTTTTGGGTTAGACCGCGTATAAATATATAAATGTTGTGTCGTGAAAACCCGCCACCACCCGACACAGCCAACTAGTAAGGGCTGTCGCGTAAACAGAACGTGGACGATTCGTCACTAGTACAGCACTCGTGTGTAGTGTATAGTGTAGTGTATAGTAGTGTATAGTGTAGTGTATAGTAGTGTAGAGTGTAGTGTATAGCAGTGTATAGTGTAGTGTATAGTGTAGTGTAGTGTGTAGTGTATAGTGTAGTGTATAGTAGTGTATAGTGTAGTGTCTAGTAGTGTATAGTGTAGTGTATAGTAGTGTAGTGTATAGTGTAGTGTACTAGTACAGCACACCGGTGTGTTGGGGAGCCAAGCCACAACATTTACAATCTGAGTACGACGTTTTGCCAGTAATTACAACCAGCTTCATCAGGCGACATCCAGATTTGTGGAGAAGTCTTCCTGTCTCGTTCCTTACATAGAGGCATAGATGCGTTTACTTTTGATTTATAGCCAGGTCAGCCTATACTGTCATAGTTTTATGCAACTGTTTCCATATTTCCTACTTTATTGACACCAACACAAGTACAATTAAATTACAATAATGAAATGCTCTTAAACAGAGATATGGATAGATATTGGTAATTAGAGACATGTGTTTTCCATGATATCCAAATCTATTACGTATTTCCAATTCTACTCTGCATTGTTTAGTCTGAAATGTAATTTAAGCCTGCTTAGCAACTGCAGGTGCTTTAATCCTGGGGATCAGTGAACAAGGCCTTGATCTTCTCTCCTGTGGTGGCTTTGCATTGTACACCAGGATCAGGGGCTAGTTTAGAATGTTTAGCGAGTATGTAAATGTTGTGAAAGCCCAATTGTACCAGAGGCCATGGTACATTAGTTGATATTCTACCAAATGACAAAACGTCTTAGATTTTATCTTGTGATGGTTGTTTATTGTATACTAGACACAGAGGCATATAGCTGGATACAGACCGATAACCTTTGGTGCATTTATTTTCATCTTACAAGTTTAACACGTAGGCTTTCGCGACCAATATCATTCATAATAAAGGCTTTTGGGTTGGATCGCGTTATTTATAAACGTGTCGTAACCCTTATTGTTAAATTAAATATATTGCAACTACAATTCCTTATAGGGGAAACTACTAGTAATTAATAACAATTGAATAATTACCAATCTATTATATAATTACAATACCCTCCCCCTATCCACCTCTAATCGCTGCGCCTGATATGAGTTAAATGATGACGTCACCCTACTGCTGCTCTATTTAAGACCGGGAGCAAGCGGAGAGGGCTTCACCATTCTGGCGAATTGCCCGATGATGCTGGATCTAATCACCAGCGAAACGTCGTATTCACAATGTTGTAAATTATGTTGTGGATTCACTCTTCTACGCGCAAATGGGCTAAAGTAGTGAACTAATTGTCTTTTACTCTTTGGTTCTATTCGGTAAAGTCACCACGTAGGTAAAAAAATAAAACAATAAAATTCTCACGACGTTTCGGCCACAACACAAGCGGCCTTCATCAGGTGAAGGGACCAGCCTGTCTCGAGGACAGCGCTGGAGTGAAACACAGCCACGCTCAGACTACGACCTTTAAGTTTGGCTGTGTTTCACTCCAGCGCTGTCCTCTAGACAGGCTGGTCCCTTCACCTGATGAAGGCTGCTTGTGTTGTGGCCGAAACGTCGTGATTTTTGTTGTTTTATTTTTTTACCTACTACGTGACTTTACCGAATAGAACCAAAGAATATGGATCCTTGCAGTCACGAAAGCTTCAAATCTAGAATATTTTGTCTTTTGTGAACGTGACACATGTTTACTGCTTTGGCCATGTCGGGTGGTGGAGGGTTTTACGACACATTTATAAATAACGCGATCTCACCCAAAAACCTTTATCGTGAATCATACAAGTTACACGATGAATTTGCTTAGTTAGAGGCTCTCCCCAGGGGTACAAATGCATGCATCCTGTCATCCAGGATATATGGAATATTACACAGCATCATTTGTTAAGCAGGTTATATACTGGTGATGTGATCCAGAAATTCGAAACCAGCTTACTTTCTGAAATCATGCTTTGTCTGCACTGCTGGAAAATATTGGTCTGGAAGGTCCATAGGCAAAATGGATGAAACATCATTACAAAAAGGTTTTTGTTGGGACTGAGCATGAGCCCAGTACAGAGTCACAGTACAAGGGGGGGAACAGAAAGACAAAACATAATTTTACAGTCTGTGTATTATGTATTCATTACCCATGATCCTCCACCACAAACTTGAGTTTGTGTATAGTTTTTTCTGTTTTCTGCTGCTAAATCCACCATAGCTTTAATGGTGCTGCTGTTCTCAACAGCTGGAAACAGCATTTGTTTAAAAGGGCAATCCACAAGGTCGAAACTGGTGCAGAGTTTTCCTGCAAAGGCAGAGGCCCCATTGGCTGAGAGACAAATACAATAACATTGTTATTTGTGTGAAGAGGTGGGCTTCCTGTCCCATTGAACCTCCACTACAGCACATCGTGAGGTTTTATACTGTAATTCAGACCAAGTGTAACCCAGTTTTAGTCCCCCTTAATCCACAGCCTAGCCCAGTATTTCATTTTTAAATGGAGAAATTTGATGAACGTTGACAGCTGGATCCTAAGAGGGTAAACGAAGACAGGATTTGTTAACGACAGCGTTCAATTCGTCGATCCTCTACTTAAATCTCTTAATTCTAGATTTGAAGCTTTCGTGACTGCAAGGATCCATACTCTTTGGTTCTATTGGGTAAAGTCACGTAGGTAAAAAATAAAATAACAAAAATCACGACGTTTCGGCCACAACACAAGCGGCCTTCATCAGGTGAAGGGACCGTGCTGTCATGAGGACAGCGTTGGAGTGAAAACAGCCAAGCTCAGGTCATGGCCCATGCACCTCCTACGTACATCGTGCTCATGTTTATACTAATTCCTTTGTCAAAGCGTTTTGCTTCCTCCCACACAGCTTAAAGGACGCGACCTGGGCTTGGCTGTTTTCACTCCAACGCTGTCCTCGTGACAGCACGGCCCCTTCACCTGATGAAGGCCACTTGTGTTGTTGTGGCCGAAACGTCGTGATTTTTTTTACCTACGTGACTTTACCGAATAGAAGCAAAGAGTATTACATCACTTAATTTGTTTTTCAGCAAACGGTGCGGCTGACGGTGAACTACTCGCGAGCGCGTAAGAAGACCGTAGTTCTGGCGAGCCCGCGCGTGGCCCTGCAAGCGCTGCTGCCCGACATCTGCAACGAGTGCGAGCTTGACGTCCACCACACGGCGCTGTTCGGGGACGCCAGCGAGACGGAGCTGCTCGATACCTCGTGCTCGCTGTCCGAGCTCGGCGTCAAGGAGGTGTACGCCGTCGACAGGAGCAGAGGTTTTGTTTTAACGTTACTTTTGAGCTGATGGAAAAGAACAAAAAATTCGTTTCGATTTGAAGCTTTCGTGACTGCAAGGATTCATCCTTCTTTGGTTCTTTTGGTAAAGTCACCGCCACGTAGAATGAGAATAAAATAATAAATTAATAAATTTAAATAACACAATAAAATTCTCACGACGTTTCGGCCACAACACAAGCGGCCTTCATCAGGTGAAGGGACGAGACTGTCTGGAGGACAGCGCTGGAGCCGCTTGTGTTGTGGCCGAAACGTCGTGAGAATTTTATTTTGTTATTTTATTTTATCAATTTATTATTTTATTCTCATTCTACGTGGTGGTGACTTTACCGAAAGAACCAAAGAATAAAAAATTCGTTTTATCATGGCGGTCCTTTATAAGGCTGGCTTAAAGCCTACCTTCCCTGCAGTTTCTTTTAGACTTGTCAATAGAACCTCCTGGTTATTGACCTAGAATTCATCTTCTTTGGTTCTTTCGGTAAAGTCACCACGTAGAATGAGAATAAAATAATAAATTAATAAAATAAAATAACACAATAAAGGTCAGACGACAGGTCTGTTCCTTTCACCTGAAGAGGGCCACTTGTGTTGTGGCCGAAACGTCGTAAGAATTTTATTGTGTTTTATTAATTTATTATTTTATTCTCATTCTACGTGGTGACTTTACCGAAAGAACCAAAGAAGATGCATCCTTGCAGTCACGAAAGCTTTAAATCGAAATTTGACCTAGAATTGTTTATTTTATCGGTATGACTTTTAAGATAACAATTTGTTTTAGACGTCTGTATATATGTGTGTATGTGTTCATGAGCGACTATATTTTGTACATTACAGGCCTATATATAACGCGTAAAAATGTTTCTTATATCATCATGCAATACATTTTTTTTTACATTTCATTTTGATACCTTCCACACTACCCTGATATACCTGGAAATAATTCTGTTCTCATTTCAATCGTTCTGATGTACAGTCTATTGTCTAAATTTTGATTTAAAGCTTTCGTGACTGCAGTAATTCATATTCTTAGCTCTTTCGGTAAAGTCACGTTGAAGGGAAACAATAAAATATATTTTAAACAAAATATATTTTATTATCTTATTGTTTCCCTTCAACGTGACTTTACCGAAAGAGCTAAGAATAGTCTATGGTCTGTTTATGTTTTTTTTCTGAGATTCCAAATGCAATGACACTTGTCTTCCTTTCACGTACTTTTATCATTATTACAGTTCATTTGGAATCGCGGACCCCCATGTGGTGATGTTTCAAACCGTGTGCACCTTCTGAAGTTTAAATTTTTTGATATTCTACTCATTTTTTCACCTCTAAAGTTTTCAGACATCGGTATATCTTTTGGGTTTCAAGGTATTTTACTTGTCAGCGTCCTGGAAATATGCCCTGGTCATCTGACTTTCAGTTTTGATACCCCCCCCCCCTCCACTATAATAAATAGCCTTGCTATCCACGTAGAGGTCTCTTACAAGTATATTCTAGTTGCTGTGCCTACTTTTGTGACAGTGTTCATAACTGCTAGCATTTTAAAAGTAAATAGTGCACGTGGCACCTGCTCAAATATCTCTAGTTAGATGCTGATGTGAGCATTGCTTGAAATCAGTCCACCCGGCAAACTCTCTCAGTCTGCTCACTCTCGGTCTAGTCGCCTCTGGTTCTTTCGGTAAAGTCACCACCATGTAGAATGAGAATAATAAGATAATAAAATAACACGATAAAATTCTCACGACGTTTCGGCCACAACGCAAGAGGCCGTCTTCAGGTGCTTAAGGTTGTGTGAAATCCCTCCCCGTAGAGGTTAAATTTCGATTTAAAGCTTTCGTGACTGCAAGGATTCATCTTCTTTGGTTCCTTCGGTAAAGTCACCACCACCACGTAGAATGGCCGAAACGTCGTGAGAATTTTATTGATGGTGACTTTACCGAAAGAACCAAAGAAGATGAATCCTTGCAGTCACGAAGGCTTCAAATCGAAATTTAGTCGCCTCTGCCTCGTGCTAATTTGTGTCAGTAGGCAAAGCGCATGAATTGGCTTCGAACCTAAAGCCGCCGTGATTGGATTTCTCTGTCGTTCCTTTGGCTACCCATGCATAGCAAAGGAGGTCTCATAATGTAAATGCTCACCCCGAGCCCTCGATACTCTGATGGTGCGCTGTTTTTGAGTTGCACGCCTTTTGGCGTCTTCTGGTCCAACACCAATGGAGACTAGGCTCTAAGAAAAGCTGTCTCGCGTGTGGACCAATCAAATTCAAGGACAGTGCCAATATTATTATCAGAGTTGTCTTTTTGTTTGCATTTTGACTGCTTGTGTTGTGGTTATTGCAAACACGATGCCTTGAATAAAGGTGTCAGTTTTTGTGCCAGTTAAAAAGGTAAAACCTATTACTATATCTTGTTACTGGCAAAGGAGGTCTCATAATGTAAATGCTCACCCCGAGCCCTCAATACTCTGATGGTGCGCTGTTTTTGAGTTGTACGCCTTTTGGCGTCTTCTGGTCCAACGCCAGTGGAGATTAGGCTCTAAGAAAAGCCGTCTCGGGTGTGGACCAATCAAATTCAAGGACAGTGCCAATATTATTATCAGAGTTGTCTTTTTTGTTTGCATTTTGACTGCTTGTGTTGTGGTTATTGCAAACACGATGCCTTGAATAAAGGTGTCAGTTTTTGTGCCAGTCAAAAGGGTAAAACCTATTACTAATGCAGAGGATTGTTCGTGTTATTTGTTTGTGCGTGCGTGCGTGCGAGTTTATGAGCTGCATGTTTGGGCTTGCTGGCTGCTGGAATCGAGCACGGAATGTTCACACGTCCCGTGTGCGGCCACCATGTGGGTGAACTGACTTCTTGGCCGCATTAATAATGGCTTGGGAGGCTTAGAATGTCCGTGCTTGGACAGCTCCATGGTTACCGTGACGGGCTGCAAGTTTCAACCCCTTGGCACAACCAGCGCCGTTCTCTGCTGCGCGCTTTGCTGCATTTTGTGTGCCACCAGCGCCACCCGGTGGGAAATTGAAGAAGTGTAAAATATATAAGCTTAGCTCTTTCGGTAAAGTCACGTTGAAGGGAAACAATAAAATAATAAAATATATAAAACAATAAAAATTCTCACAACGTTTCGACCATAACACAAACGGTCATCATCAGTTGTGAAAACGTGAGAATTTTTATTGTTTGATATATATATATTTTTTATTATTTTATTGTTTCCCTTCAACGTGACTTTACCGAAAGAGCCAAGAATATGAATCACTGCAGTCACGAAAGCTTTAAATCGAAATTTAAGTGTAAAATATTTTAATTTTTTTACAATCCTGCCATCTAGTGGAGAAGTATTGTTACAATGAACAATGTGAACGCTCCGTAGAGGTGTACCTAAAAAATATATATATACACAAGTATGGTGTAATATGCATGTTTATATCAACATTTAATAAACACCTTGATAATTTTGGTACGTGCGTGAAAATAGTACACCTTTTGCAATTTGAAGTTTCTTGGGTTTCAAGCATCGTACAATTAATAAAAAAATAGACCACGTATTGAAAGGCTTAATTAATTTAACTTTAATAATAGTTGGGTTTTCCCCTTTTTTCTGGCAACAAAACTGAAACCTTTTTAACAAGGATTCATGCCTACCGCATTAACCACAATACCTGCAGTCAAAATGCAAACAAAAAACATACTATGATAATATATGGTGCATTGTGCTTGAAACTGATTGGTGCACAGGTATTGTGGTTAATGCAGTAGACATGCATCCTTGTAAAAAGGTTTCAGTTTTGTTGCCATCAAAAAGGGGAAAAACCCTATTATTATTACATTTTGGAACTGGCAAAGGAGGTCTAATGATAATTTAACTTTGTGTTGCATCTGCAAAAACTACGGACCGTTCACTGTGAAGCGAATTCGCTGCGTGTCATCCCTGTTGCTATATGCACATTAACGCTCAGGTAATGGAAACCTTCACCTGTGGATGTTCTAGATTTGAAGCTTTCGCGACTGCAATGATCCATACTCTTTGGTTCTATTCGGTAAAGTCACGTCACAAACAACAACAAAATAAAAATTGAAAAATTCTCACGACGTTTCGGCCACAACACAAGTGGCCTTCATCAGGTGAAGGGACCGTGCTGTCATGAGGACAGCATTGGAGTGAAAACAGCCTCCCACACAGCTTAAAGTACGCGACCTGGGCTTGGCTGTTTTCACTCCAACGCTGTCCTCGTGACAGCACGGTCCCTTCACCTGATGAAGGCCGCTTGCGTTGTGGCCGAAACGTTGTGAGAATTTTTAATTTTTTTGCTTGTTACGTGACTTTAGCGAATAGAAACAAAGAGTACCCTGTGGATGTATTGAGTGGCTCTCTTTGCGTTACAGAGCTGGGCCATGACCTGAACGACAACGCAGACCTCCCGGAGAAAAAACACAAAGGGCTTTGGAGCTTTTTGCGGCCAAAGATTAAGAAGGTCAGTACGTGACACACTTGCACCCCTGCGTATTTGAAATTGAGCAGTGGTTTTTCTTGCCGTGGTGTTCTCTTGTGACTTCATTAAACGGTGTGTTATTCTCTTGTCGAGAGGAGTGTCATGTGTAGATACAAGGAGACATGTTTGTAACAAGATATAGTAATAGGTTTTACCCTTTTGACTGGCACAAAAACTGACACCTTTATTCAAGGCATCATGTTTGCAATAACCACAACACAAGCAGTCAAAATGCAAACAAAAAAGACAACTCTGAAAATAATAATAATATTGGCACTGTCCTTGAATTTGATTGGTCCACACCCGAGACGGCTTTTCTTAGAGCCTAGTCTCCACTGGTGTTGGACCAGAAGACGCCAAAAGGCGTACTAAAAGGGTAAAACCTATTCCTATATCTTGTTTCTGGCAAAGGAGGTCTCATAATGTAAAAGGTTTCAGTTTTGTTGCCAGAAAAAAGGTTGAAAAACCCCCTATTATTATTACATTTTGGCTACTGGCAAAGGAGGTCTAACGATGTAAACTTTGTGTCTCCTGCTCAGAGCCCTCCAGGCCAGCCGCGCCTCGCACAGGAGACCGGAAGAAGCCAGTCACCCCCTCCCGCACCGTTGGCCTCGCCTTCGACCCGGGCCGCTGGAGCCACGTCGCCGCTCGGCACGCTGCGGCGTCGCACCAAGCCCCATGCACCTCCTCCTCCCCCCCCATCCACCACCGCCCGGGGTACGCAGGCTGCCGGCCCCGAGCCGCCGCTGCCTCCGCCTCCGAGATCTGCCCCAGAACAGGCGCGGCCGACGGCGTTATTGTTGTTGTCGCAGCCTGGATCCACTCCTCCTGTGCAGCCCGGCGTGGAGAACGAGCTTCGAAGGCGGAGCAGCTCCGCACGTGAGAGAGAGAGAGGGCTCTCACGTGCTCACATTTTCAATTTTTTTTATTTTTATCAAGTGCCCTTTATAGTTCTATCGATTCAAGGCCGATTTTTTTTTTTTTTACGACGGAGCGGCGCTTTTTGGCCCTGTTCAAAATGCGGGAATTTAAGCTGTGCCATCGGGCAAACGTTTTGATTTAAGCGAAAAAGTATGTCTAAAAAAAGCTTCTGTTCGTTTCGTCTTGGTAACAACCTGCAAGCATCTCGGGGAGCAAAAAGTGAAATTCCATTGCTTTTAGTGCAGTGAACTGCTTAGGCACAATACCTAAACTTAAACACATTCTCCTGCGGAGGGAGGAGCTGGTAGGAACGTTGTTGGGTTGCTCGGTCAATGGCCAGGGTCAACGGCGGCACCACCACGTGGTGTGTTCCGTAAATATGCCCGACTTTGAGGGCAGGCACAAGCCGGCGTGAGTAGGTTAAACGTTGAGTTTTATAAGGGCACCACGGGGTGACCAGCCCCTCCCCAGCCAGCCCCACCCCCCACGCAGCCCCTCCCCACCCAGCCCCTCCCCACCCTCCCCTCCCCACCCAGCCCCTCCCCACCAGCCCCTCCCCACCCTCCCCTCCCCACCCAGCCCCACCCCTCCCATGTTTGGATGCACGACAGACTGACACAATAATAATCTCCTGTGGGCTGGTGGTGTAGTAACCAGGAGGTTCCTACACAGTATCATCACCTAGCCGATTTGTCAACATCATGTTTACACAGGGGAGACGGTAAGCGAACACGTTCCAATCGTGCATGCGGTTTTGTTTGGCTTCAACTGTCTTCTTTCAACAAGACCTCTGCTGCTACACATTTACCTTGTGAGCCCCACTATTTCCAGATTTGAAGCTTTCGTGACTGCAAGGATTCACCACACTCTGTGTTTTTTTTCAGCAAAGTCACGACGTAGTTAAAAAACAAATAAATGATAAAACAACTAAATTAAATCACGACGTTTCGGAGGCAACACCAAGCTCCCTTCTTCAGGTGGAAACCGTCACAGCTGTATCAAGCAATTTTACCGTGACGATTTCCACCTGAATTTCTGTATGAAGTTGAGGCAGAAATTTTACCGTGATGGTTTCCACCTGAATTTCTGTATCAAGTTGATGCAGCAATTTTACCGTGATGGTTTCCACCTAAATTTCTGTATCGAGTTGATGCAGCAATGTTGCCATGACGATTTCCACCTGAATTTCTGTATCGAGTTGATGCAGCAATTTTGCCGTGACCTGTGTCCACCTGAATTTCTGTATCAAGTTGATGCAGCAATGTTGCCGTGACGATTTCCACCTGAATTTCTGTATCGAGTTGATGCAGCAATTTTGCCGTGACAGTTTCCACCTGAATTTCTGTATCAAGTTGATGCAGCAATATTACCGTGATAGTTTCCACCTGAATTTCTGTATCAAGTTGATGCGGCAATGTTGCCGTGACGGTTTCCACCTGAATTTATGTATCGAGTTGATGCAGCAATTTTGCCGTGACGGTTTCCCCATGAAGACGGAAGCTTGGTGTTGCCCCCGAAACGTCGTGATTTAATGTAGTTGTTTTATTTATTTTATTTTACCTACGTCGTGACTTTACCGAAGAAACACAAAGAGTCTATGAGCCCCACGATGTCTGTCGTCAGTCAAAGCACCGTTTGTAATATGATGACAAGGTGAAATATTTAATTGGCGACTTATTTTTGAGGACATCAACACAGAATGCATCATCATTGTTACGCTTAATGAAGGGTTGAAGTCGTGGAATGTTAAAGTGCCTAACCCAGTAATGTTTCCGGGGTTTAATGTCCTCGCGAAGCAATAGTGAATTATGTTTAAGAGATTTGGCCGGGATGAATTGTTCATCGACCAAACGAATTTTTTTTTTTTATTATTGTGAAGAGAGACATTTTGCAATTTTGGGGTGCCATCAGAATCTTTATTTAGACTGGAGAAATCTGATGAACTCTGAAGCTCATTTTCACAGATGGCCAGTAAAAGGGATGAAATATTTTACATTATGAGACCTCCTTTGCCAGTAACAAGATATAGTAATAGGTTTTACCCTTTTAACTGGCACAAAAAACTGAAACCTTTATTCAAGGCATCGTGTTTGCAATAACCACAACAAACAAAAAGACAACTCTGATATTATTATCAGAGTTGTCTTTTTGTTTGCATTTTGACTGCTTGTGTTGTGGTTATTGCAAACATGATGCCTTGAATAAAGGTGTCAGTTTTTTGTGCCAGTTAAAAGGGTAAAACCTATTACTATATGGATGAAATCTTGTCTTGTTGTGATAGATTACACAGAAATGTGCCGCACTATGGCATCGTACCGTGCAATGTGTTGTGATGGGAGTTGCATGCTGTCAGTTGTGTTCTTGTTAGTCAGGTGGCATCACAATCCAACAGTCATCCAATCAGTGAGCAAGTTGGTCCAGTGAGCATGTACATAGTGTGTATATGTATATATGTGATTGTGAGTGTATGTGAGTACTTATGTGTATGTGTGTGTGCGTGCATGCATGTGACGAACATGTTTTATATTAACAGCCAGCTGCTTTTTGAACCTTAAAGAATTCACTTGACCGGTTATGGGTAAGTCAAATGTGCTGATGCTAATGAATGGCATTCACATGTATGGAAATGTTGTTTTGTGTTTCTCAGCCTCCGCTCAAAGTTCTGGGCGCTTACCGTTAAAGGATGAAAATGAAGAAGGTAAATATTGTAAAATGCACGGCTTCATTGGAATAGATGGCTCTGTATAAGCAGTATGGAGGCCAGAAGTAATTTTAATCCAATAAACTGTTTCTTTAAATGGTTGTTCATTTAGATATTTTGTGATCAAAATTGTAATCGTGTTCCGACAATTGGCTAATTATTACGCTACTTTGATAAAATATGTTATTTATTAAGAGTTTTTTTAGGGCATGTTAATTCAGATATAAAATTGACTTTCATACTGCAGAACAATGCTTACAAGGTAAAACAACTGCATAACCTTGCAGCAGGGGCACCATTTCCTTTGAAAGTGTGTGGATTAATTGAAGGATCTTTTGAAAGTCCTTTAACCTTCCTGGTCCTCATTTTTCCACGAAAATGTTGACAGGCTGTGGAGCAAACAGCCTGCCAAAATACCAACAAAAAAAAACATTCGAATTAGTGATTTACATATTATTAATTTACATATGTTCCATGCAATTTCAGACTAACTTTATTCCAGCTGGCAAAGGCAATTGAGCTCAGCGGCTCTTTAACAAGGACAACCAATTGGATTTTTTTTAAATCTTTTATTTGGCTGGCACATATAACTGGCTGTCAAACATCTCTTGTGGAATCTCATAAGATATATCATCTTACACAACTGCTCATACATATGTTGAACACGTACGTATGTTATGTTTTCAACCTGTGTTTGAGCTGTGAATCTTTGTTTAAAGGGCAGTTGTGGTGCTTGTAACGTAACATATTCAACTCGTTTAAAGTGGTAGTGTAAGTGTACGTTATAGATTTCGAAATGAAAGCTCTTGGATACTCCACCAAGTGCTCTATTTTTTATTTCATTGGCTACCTATGTTCTAAACGACACCATTACCTTATTGTTTGGTTGTTGATGATGTTTTGTAAAACTGGAATTTGGATTTCCAATGGACAAACAGGTCAAGCATTGTATGTTTGACATTAACGTGACGTTCTGTTTGAATCCAAACAATATTTAACGTATGTATGTAGAAATTATTTCACACCGTACGTAGCCAGACGTGATTGACATTAACGTGACGTTCTGTTTGAATCCAAACAATATTTAATGTATGTATGTTGCAATTATTTCACACCGTACGTAGCCAGACGTGATTGACATTAACGTGACGTTCTGTTTGAATCCAAACAATATTTAATGTATGTATGTTGAAATTATTTCACACCGTACGTAGCCATACGTGATTGACATTAACGTGACGTTCTGTTTGAATCCAAACAATATTTAATGTATGTTGCAATTATTTCGCACCGTACGTAGCCAGACGTGATAATGTGAGGTGCTAATCAATTGCGCTTTTGATGGAAGCATTATTGATTTAAAATACACGTAAATTCTGAAAGCTTGCACAAATTTAAATTTCAAATGCGCATACAAGTTGATGTTTATTACGTCAAAAAAACTCACAAGCAATTTCTTCTGCCAATGTTGGACTCGTACTTTTGCTTACCGTTCGTGTAAGTTGACTCTTTTCATGCACAATTTGTACATTTCAGCAAGTCTGTTCTCCATAGTTCATTTAGTTCCATAGTTTCATTTATGTGGTATAGCCCTGTGAGCCATCCGGCTCTTGAATCGGGTGCAACCGCAACAAACAAAAACATGAACAAGAAAACATCTTAAAGTGACTTTGTGTGTGACTTTGCAAACAGAAAATCCAGGAAAAAAACATCAAAATATTCCTGAAATAGCACCGTACACCACCAACGCTGTGTGCAAAAATCCCAGTGGGATGCAAGTCAAACAACAACAACAACAACCACAAGACAACTTAGATTAAGGCCATCAGTCTAACTCCGTACTACAATAAACAAAAACATGGCCAAAACCAAAAAAAACTTTTCGAAATCACCAAAATAAAAGCCATAAATGCAATGTAACGGTGACCAGATGTCATCATTGGCCACGGTGTTTATTCTGGTTGTTGTACAGCACACTTGGCCAAAAGCTCTTTTTGTTGAACAAAAACTTCACACGAAACCCCCAGAGCAGATGCCCTGAGATCACGATGGGAACGCCTTTTATGCCTCCTCATTCATGGAGCCCCACGGCCTCGCAGTATAAATACTGCCTCGCTATAGAAATAGGTTTTACCCTTTTAACGGGCACAAAAAACTGACACCTTTATTCAAGGCATCATGTTTACAATAACCACAACACAAGCAGTCAAAATGCAAACAAAAAGACAACTCTGATAATAATATTGGCACTGTCCTTGAATTTGATTGGTCCACACCTGAGACGGCTTTTCTTAGAGCCTAGTCTCCACTGGTGTTGGACCAGAAGACGCCAAAAGGCGTACAACACCAGTGGAGACTAGGCTCTAAAGAAAGCCGTCTCGGGTGTGGACCAATCAACTTCAAGGACAGTGCCAATATTATTTTCAGAGTTGTCTTTTTTGTTTGCATTTTGACTGCTTGTGTTGTGGTTATTGCAGACACGATGCCTTGAATAAAGGTGTCAGTTTTTTGTGCCAGTTAAAAGGGTAAAACCTATTGCTATATCTTGTTCCTGGCAAAGGAGGTCTCATAATGTAAATGCTGCCTCGCTGTTTGCCTTTATTCGAAGCAACCCGCGCACTGATGACACGTTCACGTCGGAGAAAATCCATTGGTTTGCAAATTGCTTGCTCGTGGAGATGCCGAACAGCACGGCGAAAGAGTGCCATTCGTCCGCGTTCAAAAATTACTCTACGCTTCGCGTTTTGTGGATTTTAATAAGACATCTTTGTGGTGTTGAAGACGTAAATGAAAAGAACCCGATTTTTTTTCCACCCCCCAAGTGCTCTTACACAGCGTGATAGTTTGCGCGAACTTTAACGATTTTGTCCGAGAAAATGGATTCACGTCACTCGTTGAAAAAAATAAAAAACATTAAATTTTGATTTAAAGCTTTCGTGACTGCAGTAATTCATATTCTTAGATCTTTCGGTAAAGTCACCACGTTGAAGTGGTCAAAAAAACTCACAAGCAATTTCTTCTGCCAATGTTGGACTCGTACTTTTGCTTACCGTTCGTGTAAGTTGACTCTTTTCATGCACAATTTGTACATTTCAGCAAGTCTGTTCTCCATAGTTCATTTAGTTCCATAGTTTCATTTATGTGGTATAGCCCTGTGAGCCATCCGGCTCTTGAATCGGGTGCAACCGCAACAAACAAAAACATGAACAAGAAAACATCTTAAAGTGACTTTGTGTGTGACTTTGCAAACAGAAAATCCAGGAAAAAAACATCAAAATATTCCTGAAATAGCACCGTACACCACCAACGCTGTGTGCAAAAATCCCAGTGGGATGCAAGTCAAACAACAACAACAACAACCACAAGACAACTTAGATTAAGGCCATCAGTCTAACTCCGTACTACAATAAACAAAAACATGGCCAAAACCAAAAAAAACTTTTCGAAATCACCAAAATAAAAGCCATAAATGCAATGTAACGGTGACCAGATGTCATCATTGGCCACGGTGTTTATTCTGGTTGTTGTAAAGCACACTTGGCCAAAAGCTCTTTTTGTTGAACAAAAACTTCACACGAAACCCCCAGAGCAGATGCCCTGAGATCACGATGGGAACGCCTTTTATGCCTCCTCATTCATGGAGCCCCACGGCCTCGCAGTATAAATACTGCCTCGCTATAGAAATAGGTTTTACCCTTTTAACGGGCACAAAAAACTGACACCTTTATTCAAGGCATCATGTTTACAATAACCACAACACAAGCAGTCAAAATGCAAACAAAAAGACAACTCTGATAATAATATTGGCACTGTCCTTGAATTTGATTGGTCCACACCTGAGACGGCTTTTCTTAGAGCCTAGTCTCCACTGGTGTTGGACCAGAAGACGCCAAAAGGCGTACAACACCAGTGGAGACTAGGCTCTAAAGAAAGCCGTCTCGGGTGTGGACCAATCAACTTCAAGGACAGTGCCAATATTATTTTCAGAGTTGTCTTTTTTGTTTGCATTTTGACTGCTTGTGTTGTGGTTATTGCAGACACGATGCCTTGAATAAAGGTGTCAGTTTTTTGTGCCAGTTAAAAGGGTAAAACCTATTGCTATATCTTGTTCCTGGCAAAGGAGGTCTCATAATGTAAATGCTGCCTCGCTGTTTGCCTTTATTCGAAGCAACCCGCGCACTGATGACACGTTCACGTCGGAGAAAATCCATTGGTTTGCAAATTGCTTGCTCGTGGAGATGCCGAACAGCACGGCGAAAGAGTGCCATTCGTCCGCGTTCAAAAATTACTCTACGCTTCGCGTTTTGTGGATTTTAATAAGACATCTTTGTGGTGTTGAAGACGTAAATGAAAAGAACCCGATTTTTTTTCCACCCCCCAAGTGCTCTTACACAGCGTGATAGTTTGCGCGAACTTTAACGATTTTGTCCGAGAAAATGGATTCACGTCACTCGTTGAAAAAAATAAAAAACATTAAATTTTGATTTAAAGCTTTCGTGACTGCAGTAATTCATATTCTTAGATCTTTCGGTAAAGTCACCACGTTGAAGTGAAACAATAAAATAATAAAATATATATAAAACAATAAAAACAATTCTCACGACGTTTCGACCACAACACAAACGGTCATCATCAGGTGTGTCGGTCCGCATTAATTTATTTATTTTTAAACAGTGTATTTATCAACAGTTTTTATTGTTTTATATATACTTTATTATTTTATTGTTTCCCTTCAACGTGACTTTACCGAAAGAACCAAGAATATAAAAAACATTGCTCAACGTTCTGAAGTACGTCACGGTGTTCATATCCGCAATGTTTAACGGACCTCGTTCATCTACGTCGTTGGACGTTGATTACCGCCGCAGAAACATCTTTGAACGAGGGTGCTGGAATGGGCGGCGATCCTGATGTCACAAGGCAACAGCCCGAAGCGTCGTCGCCCCGTACGCTTGAACAAGGACCCACCGCCAAGTCTGAGACGCAGAAGACTTTCTGCGTCACATCTCAACAAGCTGGGTAAGGCGTCGCAACCCATTCCTCTTCGGGCAGATTTGCTCTTTTTTTACACGCGACACACTCCTTTCATTTTAATTTAGATGCGTTGAAAACGCTGCCACGTCACGTGTCCTGTCACGCTAAAAGAACACGTTCCCCACGTCAGTCTGTGCTGTCTGTTAATGTCGGCGCAGGGCCGTAGCTGATAACGCTGTGCAAGGAGGCCCGTCAGACCTGGCGCAGGCTAACGCCGGTGCCGCAGCAACGGTTGAATTGGACGAGTTAATTGCTGAACTTGAAATGGGGCTGACGACGGGTGAGCGCTTTCACACACAAAACGGTTAGTCGCGGAAATAAGAATAACGTAGCACAATACTTAACAATTTCGATTTAAAGCTTTCGTGACTGCAAGGATTCATATTCTTTGAGTCTTTCGGTAAAGTCACCACGTAGAATGAGAATAAAATAATAAAATGATAAAATAAAATAACACAATAAAATATCTCACGACGTTTGGGCCACAACACATTTGGCCTTCTTCAGGTGAAAGGAACAGACCTGTTCAGGTGAAAGGAACAAACCTGTTCAAACCTGTTCCTTTCACCTAAAGAAGGCCACTTGTGTTGTGGCCGAAACGTCGTGAGAATTTTTTGTGTCATTTTATTTTATTATTTTATTCTCATTCTACATGGTGACTTTACCGAAAGAGCCAAAGAAGACTACTTAACGTGTGACAAAATTCAGTGTTGTTTCATAAAGCGTGCAATGAGCGAAAAGCAAATGAGTGATAATATCACCATTTAAAAAAAAAATTTACGTGGAATAATTGGGGTGTGGCATTTGTGATTTAAACATTATGTAAAAATTATGCTTTTGGCTTGTTTGCAGATGATGACTCGAGGTCTAAGAGTGGTCCCCACAACGTGGAAACTGTAAAAATAAATAAAACAGAGGCTGACGTTGATTCTACTGTAGAGCCGGTTAAAAAGCCAGAGCCAGCCCTTCCAGATTCAACAGTGATGAAAGCCACTGCGGACAGCAGCTCCGATAAAACTGATAAAGTCGACATGAACGATGAGACAAATGCCAATGTGGCAACAGATGTCAACAGAGGACCTTCAGAAAAACCTTTGCAGTTTCTCAAAGCTCGCGATGATGTGCAAAGAAGGGAAGCAGCCGATAGAAACGAGGCTGGAAACGCGCCGCAGGTTTCTGCCGAGCCACCCGTTACTCAGACAAAGAATGGTAATGAAGCGAAAGTCGACTTCCTTGCCAAGGTTCGGGAATCTGCCTTGGCCCAGCAACTTGACCGTAAATCCAAACATGCCCTTTGTGGGTCTTTTACTGGGGCCACCGCAGAAGCGTCTGGTTGTGTCGTGGGTGAACAAGACCCCGGACGTAAAAGGTTACCCGTGGCTTTCCCTGACACGTCCACCAAACCTAATAGTGAGTTAAGCAGGGCAGGAAGGCGTGGTGGAGGAAGTCTAAAGTGCCTGGATAAAATGCCCGTTAAAAACGAAACCTTTCTAAATGCGCACGTGGAGAAAATCCCCGTAGTGCATGCCAAATCTGTGGACAAGCAAGTAAAGAGTATACCTTTGGAGCGACAGGATGCATCATCCGAACAGCATACGGAACAACTGGTAACACGCCAACACAAGACGCACGTGGACGAGTCTGTATTGATCCAGCCAGTGGAAATCCGTCAAGAAATTGCCGGCGCTAGAGAAGAAATAGTTGAGCCAGACAAAGTTTGCAAGGTTATTGCAGAAGCAAGGCTAACTAAAAGTGAAAAAGTATCCGAAATAAATGAAACTTCACAGCCAGTAATGGACCAGTCAAATGAGCCTGGGGCTTCGATGCAAAACAGAATTTTTCACAAGACTCGATCAATTTCAAAAGAGCGACGTGCACCTGAAGTTGAATGTCAAAAGAATTCTGCTGAAACATCTTCTCCAGTTTTTCCTGTCTGTAAGCAGCCTTCAGATCGGTGGAGGTCCACAAATGAAATCACCAGAGATTACCTTCCTAAAGTGGGATTGACCACTTACAGAATTGTTCCTTCCAAGCCAGTCATAAGACCAAAACCTGGAACAGCTGATGTCCCATTCCTTCTACCACCTTATAAAACAGAACCCGGCAAGACTGAAAATGCTACTGCAACCAATGCTACAAAAGAAATCAAAGAAACGTTGAAATACGACTCAACAGCGAAGATCGGTGACATTACAGCCAATCCACAACAGCATACAGCACATCAGTCACCGGTGATTCCTCTACCATTAATTCCCCCACCAGTGATTCCTCCACCATTGATTCCCCCACCAGTGATTCCTCCACCATTAATTCCCCCACCAGTGATTCCTCCACCATTAATTCCCCCACCAGTGATTCCTCCACCATTGATTCCCCCACCAGTGATTCCTCCACAATTAAGTCCTCCACCAGTGATTCCTCCACCATTAATTCCCCCACCAGTGATTCCTCCACCAATGATTCCTCATTTATCAGGGCTCTCAATTGTGGCTCGCCCATTCCAGAGGTCCCATTCCCTCCAGTGTACTACGGAGGCAATATCTCAGCAACACTCTGCCACCGAGCCACTTGCCAGCACTGCCACATCACCACCACTACCACCACCACCATCGAGCTCAAAGCAAGATGCATTTTTCCGTCCCGGCAGGAGGGCCTCCAGCATCTACGTGGCATCTGCCATTGCCAAGAGAACAGCCTACAAGGCCATTGATGCTCCGAATGAAACTTACAGTGGCACAACCACAACAAATACAACACCTGTACATGCTTTGCCACCAATTCAGGTAAATTGTGAACAGGATGAGCTCACGATTCCACCACCACCACAGTTTTCTACGGAAGAAAATGCCAACATTCCAAATGCTCCAGGTGACCCGGGGAAGGTGATTATTATAACCGAGGCACCACGAGTTCATCAATGGAAGCCAAAACTATTCAGACGGGTCAGTTTCCAAAGCGTCATGTTCAAAGATGACAAACCATCTAGCGTGAGTGTAGCGTCGAGTCATTCAGAGTCTAAGAACGCCGTTTTTCCTGTCAAGTCACCACCTCCGGTGAGTCCTAAACCAAGTAGTGGAAACCCTTTTAATGTAAAATCAGCGTCTAACTCATCTCAAATTCAGTCCGTTCTCAGTTCTCCAAAATCCACGGACGCAAGTCCTTTCCATCAGCCTCCCACAGTTTCAAATACCACTGGAACTGCACTGGAAAGTCCCAGTCTTATTCACGAGCAGAGAAAGCCATCAGGTGAAGACAGCGGTCTGTTTGGACCGATGCTGAAGTTAAAACCTGTGGTGCAAACACCAATTGTGAAGGATAACAATGCACATGGTTCCCTAATGGAAGCGCTTCAGTCTACAGACAACGTGGGCACATTGAGAAAGGTCAGCCTGCTTTGTCTACATCGTCACATTTAAAATATTGTAATAAATATGGAAAATGTTGTGTTTAGCCTAAATTAAATGTGATTCGTTTATTTAAAAAAAAGTATTTGTAGAACCTGCATTGTTAACCATGATTGCACATGTATAATTAAAGTTATCTTAAACATTTTGATTTAAAGCTTTCGTGACTGCAGTAATTCATATTCTTAGCTCTTTCGGTAAAGTCACGTTGAAGGGAAACAATAAAATAATAAAATATATGTGAAACAATAAAATTCTCACGACGTTTCGACCATAACACAAACGGTCGTGTTATGGTCGAAACGTCGTGAGAATTTTTATTGTTTTATATATGTTTTTATTATTCTATTGTTTCCCTTCAACGTGACTTTACCGAAAGAGCTAACAATATTACCTTAAACATTTACCTTGCTAACGTGAAACGTTGTACATTTCCGTAAATGTTCTGGTCGCTGTTCCGTTATATTCTAGGTTTCGGGTGAACATCTGCAGACAATGCTGGCAGCTGTTGATAGTGAGGCAGAGAGAGATGCTCGCATTTCTCCCGCTGTTCCATCAGGCGCAGGAGGGAAACGACTGAGAAAAGTAAGTGGGAATGCAAGTGACAGCTGTGTATTTAATTTTGATTTAAAGCTTTCGTGACTGCAGGGATTCACATTCGTGGTTCTTTCGGTAAAGTCACCACCACGTAGAAGGGAAACAATAATGAATAATAACAATACAATTCTCACGACGTTTCGACTGCAACACAAGCAATCATCATCAGGTGTGGTTTTCACGTCGTGAGAATTTTATTGTTTTATTTTTTATTATTTTATTGTTTCCCTTCTACGTGACTCGGCCTCAAATGAGTACCCGGTGCGGTGTGTAAACATTAGCACGTGCTAACATCACTTGCTCCAAGAGTCAGTGACAGCTGTACAGGGTGGGGGAGGGTGGGGATATTTGTGTCTCGTGTGTGTGTGTCTCGTCTTTGTGTCTTTGATTTCCCATGCAGTGTATAAACAAAGCAAGTGCCATCCGTTCATTTGCTTTGGCCAAAGTGATTTTTTTAATTAAAAGTTTCTGTAAGATAAGGATGTATGTGCCCGCGTGGGACACTTACCTTCAAAAATCTCAGATTATAGGAAGCCATTCCGCAATGACTAATGAAAAAGTCGGGGATAATCGAGGATAATAGGAAGAATAGGGCCGTGGATAATGGAACTTTTGTGAACCTGACAGCTGTTGCAAATTACACGAATCACGCATATTAGGGCCTATTTGTCTTGCTCCCATTAATACATTAACAAAAACGTCCTTCAACATAATTTTCTTTGAGCTTGAGGATGTACGTTTGCATGGCATCGAACAATGGCGTGATTTGTCTGAACTTGAAGTGTTGTTACCCCAGGTAGCACAAGTCTTGGTGTCTCGTTGACTGCTGTGTTCTACTGTCTTCTGGTTTCCATAGACCCCATCTGCAGCAGCAGCGGCAGCAGCAGAAGACGAAGAACTGGTGTCTCAGCAGTTGAGAGAAGCCGACTCGGGCGACTCAGCCACAGTGCGGCCACGGCTTGCACCTGTGCATTCTCCTCCAGTCCCCATAGCCCCACCACCTCCTGTCATCCTTGTGGGTAACGGGGCCACAGGTACAGAGCGTAGGCCCGAGGATGCACGTCTGGCCATGCTTGATGCCATCCGATCCGGCAGTTGTGCTGGCATGCCTAAGAAGGTGATTGTAACTGAGCCACCACGAGTTCACCAGTGGAAGCCGAAACCATTCAGACCAGTCAGTTTCCCAAGCGTCTTGTTCAAAGATGACGAGCCATCTAGCATGAGTGTGGCGTCGAGTCATTCAGAGACTAAGAACGCCGTTTTTCCTGTCAAGTCACCACCTCCGGTGAGTCCTAAACCAAGTAGTGGAAACCCTTTTAATGTAAAATCAGCGTCTAACTCGTCTCAAATTCAGTCCGTTCTCAGTTCTCCAAAATCCGCGGGCGCAAGTCCTTTCCATCAGCCTCCCACAGTTTCAAATACCACTGGAACTGCACCGGGAAGTCCCAGTCTCATTCACGAGCAGAGGAAACCATCAGGTGAAGACAGCGGTCCGTTTGGACCGATGCTGAAGTCAAAACCTGTGGTGCAAAAACCAAAGTTTATTGTAACGGACGTGAAAAAGGAATAGCCTATTTCCACCGCGGGGCTTAGGGCGTGCCAGGCGTCAAATATTTTTCGACGTGAACCCCACCGTTCGAGAGGCAAATCCCTCGCGTATATAAAAGAAAGCTAAGAAAGAATGGAAGATGTTTCTATTTAAAGCTTTCGTGACTGCAAGGATTCATCTTCTTTGGTTCTTTCGGTAAAGTCACCACCACGTAGAATGAGAATAAAATAATAAATTAACAAAATAAAATAACAATGAAATTCTCACGACGTTTCGGCCACAACACAAGTGGCCTTCTTCAGGTGAAAGGAACAGACCTGTCGGGACGACAGAGCTTCAACGAACGTTGTTAAGATTCGAGGCGTCTTTTAAGCTGGTTTAGAGAAGAGAGGCACCTTGACAAAGGGGTTTACATATCAATGCTAAATTCTCCTGTTTGATATGTAAACCCCTTTGTCAAGGTGCCTCACTTCTCCCAACCAGCTAAAAAGTCGCTACGAATTTTAACAACGTTCATTGAAGCTCTGTAGTCCCGACGGGTCTGTTCCTTTCACCTGAAGACGGCCGCTTGCGTTGTGGCCGAAACGTCGTGAGAATTTTATCGTGTTATTTTATTATTTTATTATTCTCATTCTACGTGGTGGTGACTTTACCGAAAGAACCAAAGAAAATGGAAGATGTGTCCATTACGTTATACTGTACTCATGTGTTCAATAGAAAATGTTGGGAGCGTTTGCCCCTTTTTACATTTTGGAGGTTTAACGATGCGTTTCGTGTTGATATACGAATAAACACTTGATGCAGCCTGTTTCGTTTTATGCCCTGTGTGTCGGTGCATACATACAGAAACCAGCACGTATGAGCGCTGTGCTGTATACCCATTGCAGAGTATCTGCATTAAGCGACAAAGAGTTGCATGTTCATACTGTTGAACATATACGGTAATGCAGATATTGGGGATGTTTATTTTTCTGAGCATCCGTTTGTAAATGTTAGGTAACCGGCACACAAGAGCGTGAGCAGTTCTACAGGTTTATTGTATTTACCACTGAATTCTACAGTAGTATTGCATTTACCACTGAATTCTACGGTTGTATTGCATTTACCACTGAATTCTACATTAGTATTGCATTTACCACTGAATTCTACAGTAGTGTTGCATTTACCACTGAATTCTACAGTATTATTGTATTTACCACTGAATTCTACAGTTGTATTGCATTTACCACTCAATTCTACGTTAGTATTGCATTTACCACTGAATTCTACAGTAGTGTTGCATTTACCACTGAATTCTACAGTAGTATTACATTTACCACTGAATTCTACAGTAGTGTTGCATTTACCACTGAATTCTACAGTAGTATTGCATTTACCACTGAATTCTACAGTAGTATTGCATTTACCACTGAATTCTACGGTTTTATTGCATTTACCACTGAATTATACAGTATTGCATTTACCACTGAATTCTACAGTAGTATTGCATTTACCACTGAATTCTACAGTAGTGTTGCATTTACCACTGAATTCTACAGTAGTATTACATTTACCACTGAATTCTACAGCAGTATTGCATTTACCACTGAATTCTACAGTATTATTGCATTTACCACTGAATTCTACAGTAGTATTGTATTTACCACTGAATTCTACAGTTTTATTGCATTTACCACTGAATTCTACAGTAGTATTATATTTACCACTGAATTCTACAGTTTTATTGCATTTACCACTGAATTCTACAGTAGTATTGTATTTACCACTGAATTCTACAATAGTATTGCATTTACCACTGAATTCTAGTTGTATTGCATTTTCCACTGAATTATACAGTAGTATTGCATTTACCACTGAATTCTACAGTAGTATTGTATTTACCACTGAATTCTACAGTTTTATTGCATTTACCACTGAATTCTACAGTATTATATTTACCACTGAATTCTACAGTTTTATTGCATTTACCACTGAATTCTACAATAGTATTGCATTTACCACTGAATTCTACAGTAGTATTGCATTTACCACTGAATTCTACAGTAGTATTGCATTTACCACTGAATTCTACAGCATTATTGCATTTACCACTGAATTCTAGTTGTATTGCATTTACCACTGAATTCTACAGTAGTATTGCATTTGCCACTGAATTCTACAGTAGTATTGCATTTACCACTGAATTCTACAGTAGTATTACATTTAGCACTGAATTCTACAATAGTATTACATTTACCACTGAATTCTACAGTTTTATTGCATTTACCACTGAATTATACAGTATTATTGCATTTACCACTGAATTCTACAGTAGTATTACATTTACCACTGAATTCTACAGTAGTATTGCATTTACCACTGAATTCTACGGTTTTATTGCATTTACCACTGAATTATACAGTATTATTGCATTTACCACTGAATTCTACAGTAGTATTACATTTACCACTGAATTCTACAGTAGTATTACATTTACCACTGAATTCTACAGTAGTGTTACATTTACCACTGAATTCTACAGTAGTATTACATTTACCACTGAATTCTACAGTAGTGTTGCATTTACCACTGAATTCTACAGTAGTATTGCATTTACCACTGAATTCTACAGTAGTATTACATTTACCACTGAATTCTACAGTAGTGTTGCATTTACCACTGAATTCTACAGTAGTATTACATTTACCACTGAATTCTACAGCAGTATTGCATTTACCACTGAATTCTACAGTATTGCATTTACCACTGAATTCTACAGTAGTATTATATTTACCACTGAATTCTACAGTTTTATTGCATTTACCACTGAATTCTACAGTAGTATTGTATTTACCACTGAATTCTACAATAGTATTGCATTTACCACTGAATTCTAGTTGTATTGCATTTTTCACTGAATTATACAGTAGTATTGCATTTACCACTGAATTCTACAGTAGTATTGTATTTACCACTGAATTCTACAGTTTTATTGCATTTACCACTGAATTCTACAGTATTATATTTACCACTGAATTCTACAGTTTTATTGCTTTTACCACTGAATTCTACAATAGTATTGCATTTACCACTGAATTCTACAGTAGTATTGCATTTACCACTGAATTCTACAGTAGTATTGCATTTACCACTGAATTCTACAGCATTATTGCATTTACCACTGAATTCTAGTTGTATTGCATTTACCACTGAATTCTACAGTAGTATTGCATTTGCCACTGAATTCTACAGTAGTATTGCATTTACCACTGAATTCTACAGTAGTATTACATTTAGCACTGAATTCTACAATAGTATTGCATTTACCACTGAATTCTACAGTTTTATTGCATTTACCACTGAATTATACAGTATTATTGCATTTACCACTGAATTCTACAGTAGTATTACATTTACCACTGAATTCTACAGTAGTATTGCATTTACCACTGAATTCTACGGTTTTATTGCATTTACCACTGCATTATACAGTATTATTGCATTTACCACTGAATTCTACAGTAGTATTACATTTACCACTGAATTCTACAGTAGTATTACATTTACCACTGAATTCTACAGTAGTGTTGCATTTACCACTGAATTCTACAGTAGTATTACATTTACCACTGAATTCTACAGTTTTATTGCATTTACCACTGAATTCTACAGTAGTATTATATTTACCACTGAATTCTACAGTTTTATTGCATTTACCACTGAATTCTACAGTAGTATTGTATTTACCACTGAATTCTACAGTTTTATTGCATTTACCACTGAATTCTACAGTAGTATTATATTTACCACTGAATTCTACAGTTTTATTGCATTTACCACTGAATTCTACAGTAGTATTGCATTTACCACTGAATTCTACGGTTTTATTGCATTTACCGCTGAATTCTACAGTAGTATTGTATTTACCACTGAATTCTAAAGTAGTATTGCATTTACCACTGAAGTCTACAGTAGTATTGCATTTACCACTGAATTATACAGTAGTATTGCATTTACCACTGAAGTCTACAGTAGTATTGCATTTACCACTGAATTCTACAGTAGTATTATATTTACCGCTGAATTCTACAGTAGTATTGCATTTACCACTGAATTCTACAGCATTATTGCATTTACCACTGAATTCTAGTTGTATTGCATTTACCACTGAATTCTACAGTAGTATTGTATTTACCACTGAATTCTACAGTTTTATTGCATTTACCACTGAATTCTACAGTAGTATTATATTTACCACTGAATTCTACAGTTTTATTGCATTTACCACTGAATTCTACAGTAGTATTGCATTTACCACTGAATTCTACGGTTTTATTGCATTTACCGCTGAATTCTACAGTAGTATTGTATTTACCACTGAATTCTAAAGTAGTATTGCATTTACCACTGAAGTCTACAGTAGTATTGCATTTACCACTGAATTATACAGTAGTATTGCATTTACCACTGAAGTCTACAGTAGTATTGCATTTACCACTGAATTCTACAGTAGTATTATATTTACCGCTGAATTCTACAGTAGTGTTGCATTTACCACTGAATTCTACAGTAGTATTGCATTTACCACTGAATTCTACAGTAGTATTGCATTTACCACTGAATTCTACGGTTTTATTGCATTTACCACTGAATTATACAGTATTGCATTTACCACTGAATTCTACAGTAGTATTGCATTTACCACTGAATTCTACAGTAGTGTTGCATTTACCACTGAATTCTACAGTAGTATTACATTTACCACTGAATTCTACAGCAGTATTGCATTTACCACTGAATTCTACAGTATTATTGCATTTACCACTGAATTCTACAGTAGTATTGTATTTACCACTGAATTCTACAGTTTTATTGCATTTACCACTGAATTCTACAGTAGTATTATATTTACCACTGAATTCTACAGTTTTATTGCATTTACCACTGAATTCTACAGTAGTATTGTATTTACCACTGAATTCTACAATAGTATTGCATTTACCACTGAATTCTAGTTGTATTGCATTTTCCACTGAATTATACAGTAGTATTGCATTTACCACTGAATTCTACAGTAGTATTGTATTTACCACTGAATTCTACAGTTTTATTGCATTTACCACTGAATTCTACAGTATTATATTTACCACTGAATTCTACAGTTTTATTGCATTTACCACTGAATTCTACAATAGTATTGCATTTACCACTGAATTCTACAGTAGTATTGCATTTACCACTGAATTCTACAGTAGTATTGCATTTACCACTGAATTCTACAGCATTATTGCATTTACCACTGAATTCTAGTTGTATTGCATTTACCACTGAATTCTACAGTAGTATTGCATTTGCCACTGAATTCTACAGTAGTATTGCATTTACCACTGAATTCTACAGTAGTATTACATTTAGCACTGAATTCTACAATAGTATTACATTTACCACTGAATTCTACAGTTTTATTGCATTTACCACTGAATTATACAGTATTATTGCATTTACCACTGAATTCTACAGTAGTATTACATTTACCACTGAATTCTACAGTAGTATTGCATTTACCACTGAATTCTACGGTTTTATTGCATTTACCACTGAATTATACAGTATTATTGCATTTACCACTGAATTCTACAGTAGTATTACATTTACCACTGAATTCTACAGTAGTATTACATTTACCACTGAATTCTACAGTAGTGTTGCATTTACCACTGAATTCTACAGTAGTATTACATTTACCACTGAATTCTACAGTAGTGTTGCATTTACCACTGAATTCTACAGTAGTATTGCATTTACCACTGAATTCTACAGTAGTATTGCATTTACCACTGAATTCTACAGTAGTGTTGCATTTACCACTGAATTCTACAGTAGTATTACATTTACCACTGAATTCTACAGCAGTATTGCATTTACCACTGAATTCTACAGTATTGCATTTACCACTGAATTCTACAGTAGTATTATATTTACCACTGAATTCTACAGTTTTATTGCATTTACCACTGAATTCTACAGTAGTATTGTATTTACCACTGAATTCTACAATAGTATTGCATTTACCACTGAATTCTAGTTGTATTGCATTTTTCACTGAATTATACAGTAGTATTGCATTTACCACTGAATTCTACAGTAGTATTGTATTTACCACTGAATTCTACAGTTTTATTGCATTTACCACTGAATTCTACAGTATTATATTTACCACTGAATTCTACAGTTTTATTGCTTTTACCACTGAATTCTACAATAGTATTGCATTTACCACTGAATTCTACAGTAGTATTGCATTTACCACTGAATTCTACAGTAGTATTGCATTTACCACTGAATTCTACAGCATTATTGCATTTACCACTGAATTCTAGTTGTATTGCATTTACCACTGAATTCTGCAGTAGTATTGCATTTGCCACTGAATTCTACAGTAGTATTGCATTTACCACTGAATTCTACAGTAGTATTACATTTAGCACTGAATTCTACAATAGTATTGCATTTACCACTGAATTCTACAGTTTTATTGCATTTACCACTGAATTATACAGTATTATTGCATTTACCACTGAATTCTACAGTAGTATTACATTTACCACTGAATTCTACAGTAGTATTGCATTTACCACTGAATTCTACGGTTTTATTGCATTTACCACTGCATTATACAGTATTATTGCATTTACCACTGAATTCTACAGTAGTATTACATTTACCACTGAATTCTACAGTAGTATTACATTTACCACTGAATTCTACAGTAGTGTTGCATTTACCACTGAATTCTACAGTAGTATTACATTTACCACTGAATTCTACAGTTTTATTGCATTTACCACTGAATTCTACAGTAGTATTATATTTACCACTGAATTCTACAGTTTTATTGCATTTACCAC
The DNA here is from genome assembly GCF_048934315.1 of Petromyzon marinus. Lineage (NCBI taxonomy): Eukaryota > Metazoa > Chordata > Hyperoartia > Petromyzontiformes > Petromyzontidae > Petromyzon > Petromyzon marinus. Next base: position 429,359 of record NW_027422817.1, read on the forward strand.
TGAATTCTACAGTAGTATTGTATTTACCACTGAATTCTACAGTTTTATTGCATTTACCACTGAATTCTACAGTAGTATTATATTTACCACTGAATTCTACAGTTTTATTGCATTTACCACTGAATTCTACAGTAGTATTGCATTTACCACTGAATTCTACGGTTTTATTGCATTTACCGCTGAATTCTACAGTAGTATTGTATTTACCACTGAATTCTAAAGTAGTATTGCATTTACCACTGAAGTCTACAGTAGTATTGCATTTACCACTGAATTATACAGTAGTATTGCATTTACCACTGAAGTCTACAGTAGTATTGCATTTACCACTGAATTCTACAGTAGTATTATATTTACCGCTGAATTCTACAGTAGTATTGCATTTACCACTGAATTCTACAGCATTATTGCATTTACCACTGAATTCTAGTTGTATTGCATTTACCACTGAATTCTATAGTAGTATTGCATTTACCACTGAATTCTACAGTTGTATTGCATTTACCACTGAATTCTACAGTAGTATTGCATTTACCACTGAATTCTACAGTTGTATTGCATTTACCACTGAATTCTACAGTAGTATTGCATTTACCACTGAATTCTACAGTAGTATTGCATTTACCACTGAATTCTACATTAGTATTGCATTTACCACTGAATTCTACAGTATTATTGCATTTACCACTGAATTCTACAGTATTATTGCATTTACCACTGAATTCTACAGTAGTATTGCATTTACCACTGAATTCTACAGTAGTATTGCATTTGTAGTGGGTTCGAATTAGGTGCACACACGACTCCTTGGGAGGCAACGCTGATTTATTAGAACGGTAAGTAATATAACACTGCACATAAGGTGGTGACCACCGACCTACTCTAGCTAACACACACTTCTCAAATACTCTCGCGTGACCCAGCCAGGTGGGCTACTGCCAGGTCCGCTGACTGGAGGCTTGACTGTTCTTGGCGTCTTCACGATGCATCTTCGTTCTTGATTAGGGCAGCCTCGAACCTCGTGAGGAGGCTGCTTATATGGGCCTCGGCGTGCCCGGGCCCCGCCCCAGCCACGCCTCCCTTCGAGAACCCTCTCGAAGCCCCCCTGCTGTCCACGTGCCCTCCGAGGTGCCCCCTAGGCCCCCGGCCCTCACTGGGGTCCAGTCACGTGTCCAGCCGGGGTCACAGAGAGTGCCACAGCCTCACACCACCCTCGTGGCCTGAGCCCAGAACCGGCCCTGACGTCATTCCCGCCTCCAGCCGGGATGACGTCATGCATGTGTGCAGACCCGCGAGGTCATGACGCTCCCCCGCATAGTGACGTCACGCTTGTGCGTGTGTACACAGTAGTGATGCTACCATCACTACATCACCCTCCCCCATGTAAAAAAACCAGCTGTCTCGGCTGTGACAATACAGAAAAAAAACAGTGTGCCTCCAACAACAACGTCAACAAACAACCGGCGACCGACAATAATCACCCCGAGAAACATGTACACACACCGAGAGGGGGGGAAGAGAAGAATGTATGGAATGAGGGGTACCAACAACAACCACATGTACACCAAAAGAACTGGTCAACCCACTTATCCCTCAGCACAGCCCATCCGTGTGAATTTGTACGCATGCACCGACATATGAATGTGGCTGCTTGACAACGGTGTAGGCAATCAACAAGGTGTGAGAGTCATGGACAGCGGCCAGTCTTCAAACGAATTCGCGTGGCCGAGCCTCCAGGGGAGGCGAGCACGCTCTCCCTGGAGGTCCTGGGGGAACTTGAAAAAGGCCCAAAAAGGGCACGGCCCCTCCCCAGGAGTTGGGCAACAGGATGAGCAGGAGTGACGTACGGGCGCTCCACTCTCCCCTTCAAGTCCACATCCGGTCAGCACAACCGGCGACTCCAAGGGCGGCAGGTGCAGGAATCCTGTGACAAGAAGAAACCACCTCCTGAGGCACAGCACCACAAGCCCACGCCTCAGCTCATCGGACACGACAGCCACCCGGCCCAGGGAAGTGGAGATGATCGTATTCCGCCCGGCGGAAGAAATAAAAACAAAAATACATAGATTCCGACGCGTTGGATGCACAACCAACACCGGTAAATCAAACCAAAACCACACAACCACCCCATAGATGGCAGGGTCTCACACCGCCCTGTTACCGTTCCACCCCACAGGTGGCAATAGGGCGAAGACCGAAAGTCTAACACCCACCTACAAACACCACTTAACATTCCGGACGTCTCCCTAAGTCCCAGGTCAAGAAGTCACACTTCAGGGTCGACCCATGTACTGGCTCAAGGAAGTCACTCTTCAAGGTCGAGCCTGTATGCTGCAACCAAAGGTACAACCGTTGGATGTTGTACAACATCCCAGGTCAAGGAAGTCATGCTTCCAGGTTGACCCATGTACTGGGCAAAGAAGTCGCACTTCAGCGTTGCCTCAGTATCTACATTTTTTGTAAAAAAATGTTAAATCGACGTGACAAAAAAATGCCTGCTCTTGCCCAGAAATGGTTCACACAAATACCCATGCACGTACAAAATGGCGGCCGCATGCACGATCCGCATCCCCTGCGGTTTCCCGCGCTCACACAAAATGGCGGCCCCACGCGCGTTTTCCGCGCTCGCACAACTCAGAAGCCCTCCCTTGAAGGCCAACCCAGACATCTCATGCCACTCGGTAGCACCCCCCGCCTTTCCGACGCGCACGTGTCGGCCGTATCGGGGGAATTATAACCCAGTCTCTCTCCAAGACTCGCATCGCAGCATATAGCTGTTGCGACCGAGCTGAGAAGACACAAGAACACCTCTCTCCAGGACTCGCATTGCAGCAATCAGCTGTCCCAACCGGGTTGAGAGGACACACCAACCCCTCTCTCCAAGCCTCGCATTGCAGCATTTAGCTGTACCAACCGAGCTGAGAGAGCAACTCACCACAAGCTCCCTGAGCCTCTGGCTCACTGTCTCAGACGCGCCTCGGAGTGTCTCGATCTCCGGGCCGCCAGGTCAAGCCGTCAGCCACAACATGACGGGACCACACTCGTGTCAACACGCAACAATGACAGGGGCATTCTGGTCAGGATCTTTGGCCCAAATTAGCCACAGCCAGCAGCACAATCCAAATCACTGGCACCATATGTCACCATCACAATTTAACGATCCGTACCAAGGATCACAACAATGTACATCACAACCCGTATCAGTGCAGAGAGACAGTCTATGCAGTACATACAGTCCACACATCGCGATCTCGAGAAAAATCCCATACAATCAACACTTCGTTAACAAATGTGGCACAAGCTATATATTAACAATCACGAACAAAGCTCCATACAAAGCATACATTGTTAACCATAATAACGTTTTTTTTGGTTAGATCGCGTTTATTTATAAATGTGTCGTAACCCTCCACCACCCGACACGGCCAATCAGCAAAAAAAAAGTGTCACGTTGACAAAAACAAATAATTCACTACTTTAGCCCACCGGTGTGTTGAAGAGTGAATCCACATTTACAGTTTGAGTATGACGTTTCGCTGGTAAATACATCCAGCATCATCGGGCAATTCGCCAGAATGGTAAAGCCCTCGCTTGCTCCCGGTTTTATATAGAGCAGCAGGGTGACGTCATCACTTAACTCATATCAGGTGCAGTGATTAGAGGCGGAGGGGGGGGGGGTATTGTAATTATATAATCGATTAGTAATCAGTCATTGGTTATGATTAGTAATGAGTTGTAGATTAGTAATTCTTTAAATCAAAATGTAATGTGTATTATTTAATAATACGCTTCCAGGCCGCACTAAGCCAGTAGCTGTCAGAGCGATTAAAGTTATTCTTGTTCCTCTCAATTTCAATGGATTCTCTAATTAGTCTTTGCCAGTAATAATTAGTTTTACACACCACTGCAACATTGTCAAAATCAATTGAGTGTCCTTGTTGACAAGCATGTTCTGCCACTGCCGACAGTTGTGTTTGAGATAATTTTATATTTCTCTGATGTTCTTTTAGTCTTTCACTGATGTTACGTCCCGTCTGCCCAATGTAGCAGCTGCCACATGAACAATTAATCCGATATACACCTTCTGTTGATAGTTTAGGTAATGCGTCTTTAGTGCAAGATACTAGTTTTTGAATTTTGTGTACTGTACCAAATCTTACTGTAATGTTTTGCTTTTGCAAAACACGGGCTAATTTGTCAGTTACTCCTGAGATATATGGAATTTTTATTGTTTTAACAATCTGGTCACTTTCAGCAGTATTGCTTTGTGATCGTGATTTGGCATTCAGTGCTCTGTTAATTTGAGCATTATTGTAGCCATTCTGTCGTAGTGCGTCTTTAACGTGTTTAATCTCTCTCACTAGACTCTCACCATCTGACACTGTTTTAGCCCGATGTATGAGCGGCTTGATAAGAGAGGATTTCTGAGCTGGATGATGATGTAATTCTGCATTCAGATAGGCATCAGTGTGCGTTTGCTTTCTGTAAACGCTGTGTTATTTTACCGTTTAGGCCATGTCCAAGCAAAATATCTAGGAATGGGAGTGTGTTATTCACCTCCATTTCCATGGTGAACTGGATGGCCGTGTTTTGTGCATTGAGATGATTTAGAAAATCATTAAGTGTATCTTTACCATGTGGCCAGACAACCAAAGTGTCATCCACATATATAAACCAAAAGGATGGTTTTAATGTGCTCGAGGCAAGTGCTCTTATTTCAAAGTTTTCCATGTACAAATTTGCTATAGCAGGGGATAAAGGAGAACCCATTGCTGCTCCTTCCTTTTGTTTAAAGAAATCCCCTCTCTATAAGAAGAAAGTGTATTTAAACAATGGCCAGCAAGTTTCGGAATATCTTTTGGTAAACCGGTATTCTTTACTAGTGTATCAAGTAATTTAAGCGATTCGTCCACTGGAACCTTAGTGAATAGAGAAATCACATCAAAACTTACCAGAATATCATCAGGAGTAAGTTTAATATCTTTAATCACATTCACAAGATGTTCTGAATTTTTTATGAATGAAGATGTCTTACCGATGTAGGGATGTATTTGTTTGGTTACATATTTTGCTAATTGATATGTGGCAGAGCCAATTGTACTGACTATGGGTCGTAATGGGATGCCGATTTTATTAATCTTTGGTAGCCCATAGAGTCTAGGTCTAGCAAAGTTCCAAAAGTAAATATTAGCTCTAACGAGGCAAAAGCCTTAAGAGAGCTGCGTGTAAATAAGGATATCCAAATCCTAGCAGCTGATAAAGGCCGCACTACTGTAGTGATGTCACGAGCCGATTATGATAATAAAATTAGAAATTTACTAGAGGAAAGTACCTACATTAAAATTAAACGAGATCCAACTAATACTTTAGAACGTAAGACCACTGCAATAATTGCAAATTCATTAATCCCTAAAAATGAGCAATACCTAATTAAGCCAAGGGCCTCAAAACCACCTAGACACTATGGGCTACCAAATTTGTACATGGAAAACTTTGAAATAAGAGCACTTGCCTCGAGCACATTAAAACCATCCTTTTGGTTTATATATGTGGATGACACTTTAGTTGTCTGGCCACATGGTAAAGATACACTTAATGATTTTCTAAATCATCTCAATGCACAAAACCCGGCCATCCAGTTCACCATGGAAATGGAGGTGAATAACACACTCCCATTCCTAGATATTTTGCTTGGACATGGCCTAAACGGTAAAATAACATACAGCGTTTACAGAAAGCAAACGCACACTGATGCCTATCTGAATGCAGAATCGCATCATCATCCAGCTCAGAAATCCTCTCTTATCAAGACGCTCATACATCGGGCTAAAACAGTGTCAGATGGTGAGAGTCTAGTGAGAGAGATTAAACACGTTAAAGATGCACTACGACAGAATGGCTACAATAATGCTCAAATTAACAGAGCACTGAATGCCAAATCACGATCGCAAAGCAATACTGCTGAAAGCGACCAGATTGTTAAAACAATAAAAATTCCATATATCTCAGGAGTAACTGACAAATTAGCCCGTGTTTTGCAAAAGCAAAACATTACAGTAAGATTTGGTACAGTACACAAAATTCAAAAACTAGTATCCTGCACTAAAGACGCATTACCTAAACTATCAACAGAAGGTGTATATCGGATTAATTGTTCATGTGGCAGCTGCTACATTGGGCAGACGGGATGTAACATCAGCGTAAGACTAAAAGAACATCAGAGAAATATTAAATTATCTCAAACACAACTGTCGGCAGTGGCAGAACATGCTTGTCAACAAGGACACTCAATTGATTTTGACAATGTTGCAGTGGTGTGTAAAACTAATTATTACTGGCAAAGACTAATTAGAGAATCCATTGAAATTGAGAGGAACAAGAATAACTTTAATCGCTTTGACAGCTACCGGCTTAGTGCGGCCTGGAAGCGTATTATTAAATAATACACATTACATTTTCATTTAAAGAATTACTAATCTACAACTCATTACTAATCATAACCAATGACTGATTACTAATCGATTATATAATTACAATACCCCCCCCTCCGCCTCTAATCACTGCACCTGATATGAGTTAAGTGATGACGTCACCCTGCTGCTCTATATAAAACCGGGAGCAAGCGAGGGCTTTACCATTCTGGCGAATTGCCCGATGATGCTGGATGTATTTACCAGCGAAACGTCGTACTCAAACTGTAAATGTGGATTCACTCTTCAACACACCAGTGGGCTAAAGTAGTGAATTATTTGTCTTTTGTCAACGTGACACTTTTTTTTGCTGATTGGCCGTGTCGGGTGGTGGAGGGTTACGACACATTTATAAATAAACGCGATCTAACCCAAAAACCGTTATTATGAATAATATTGGTCGCGAAAGCCTACGTGTTATACATTGTTAACACTCACAAGCAAAGTTTCGCACAGTCACATTGACAACATTCACGAGCGAAGCTCCATACTGTATACCCAAAAACAATCGCGACTCCGCAACGGCAATCAAATAAAGTGTCAACAAATCATTAACCCGGCAATTCACTGGATCTTAACGGAGCCCGAGACCCCCCACATAGCCGAATTAATCATTAACTGGCTCCTTAAGATAACAATCCCGACGCCGTGCATAACAACACTGTTACAAAGCAGACACACGCACGGGCGCCGCATCAATCTGCCACGCACCCAACCCAACTAACACGCTTCGCAACCCAGCTAGTAAAAAAAAACACCTAATCGCAACCCGGCGCACGCAAGATGGGTGAAGTGTGTTTTAGGGCCGGGTGCATTGTGTCACGACTCGCCTGAGAGGCTGTGAGGAACGGAGGCTGCACTGTGGAACTTGAAGACTCTTGGATGGTGAGCACAGGATGCCACCAAGACGGCCCAAGATCTTCCTCCACAGGCGTTGAGAATGGTGGGAACGGCGTTTTGGCGGGAACCGCGTCCCGACCGCCCGCCAAGATGGCGGCCGCGCGTGCACCATGCGCGCGCGAATTTCCCGCCCAGGCACCCGCAGCAGCAGCAGCAGCGGCGGTGGCGTCCTCTCTCCTCCAGCTCCGTCGCTCTCTCTCTCGATGGCGGCGAAGCAGCGACGTGATGTGCGTGCTGCTGCCCCGTCTGCAGCGCCATCTCCCTCCTTCACCGAGGCTGCAGAACCCCGGGGCAGCCCCGAAGATGATCGTCTCGCCTCCTCGTCGTGTGAAAGCGAGCAGGTAAGTTGTAGTAATCGTGCACATATTATACTGACTAGGATAACACCTAACGTTATTTATTTTTCCGCAACTTCTGACACCAAATGTAGTGGGTTCCAGGACACGGAGACGACAGAATATAAGCAGCACTATTTATTTAAACCTTAACAAGGGTTACACTAGAAGGGGTAGCGGCCCCTCCTGACCCAGCCAGGTGGGCTACTGCCTGGTCCGCTGACTGGAGGCTTGACTCTTCTTGGCGTCTTCACGATGCATCTTCGTTCTTGATACGGGCAGCCTCGAACCTCGTGAGGAGGCTGCTTATATGGGCCTCGGCATGCCCGGGCCCCACCCCGGCCACGCCTCCCTTCGAGAACCCTCTCGAAGCCCCCCTGTTGTCCACGTGCCCTCCAAGGTGCCCCCTAGGCCCCCAGCCCCCACTGGGGTCCAGTCACGTGTCCAGCCGGAGTCACAGAGAGTGCCACGGCCTCACACCACCCTCGTGGCCTCCCGGAGCCCAGAACCGGCCCTGATGTCATTCCCGCCTCCAGCCGGGATGACGTCATGCGTGTGTGTAGACCCGCGTGGTCATGATGCTCCCCCGCATAGTGACGTCACGCTTGTGCGTGTGTACACAGTAGTGATGCTACCATCACTACACATGTAACATTTTGTCTATGAGGGTCAAACATTGATTAAGTGTTCAAATCTAGATTGATTAAGTGATGTTAGGACAAAGTGTGTGTGTGTGTTTGGAAGTAACCTGTACAGATAACTCGGGTGAGACCCGTTGTTCTTGTGATACAGGTCAAAGGGTACTTTTGTGTTTCATGAAGCGTCGGCCTCTGCAGCAACTCATCGTCTTTGTAATAGGGAGCACGCTCGGATCATTCATCAGTTATAAGGCATACCACTTAAAAGTTACACGTATAGGAGGAGGTACATTCTCTACAACACGAATTGTAGTTTTGTCTCACGTGTTGACGTAGATTTTGTCTAGCTAGGACTAGAAATGCACCTTGGTGATTCACGTCTGGATGTTCGTACCTATCGGTTGAAGTAAACCCCACTGCTGTTGTTGAGACGCTGTGCACCAATAATGGTCCAACACATTGACGGCCTTCAGGCCAGGAAAGTCACAACATTTGCACACGAAGGACGCATTCACGCAAGTACCCCATGCTCCGTTTTGTTGTTTTAAAATGAAACATCTTTGAATTGTGTTGTGTTTTGAATTAGATTATTTTATTTCTTCATTAAAAGCTTGTATCAATTTACATCTGGAAGACTTCATTGCAAAGGACATTTCGTGTGAATTTTCTCTCAACGTTAAGTAGATGGCCTTGCAGGGGGTTCGGTTCAATGTGGACACAAACAATGCACACACACAGTGTACACACAGTGTACACACACACAGTGTACACACACAGTATACACAATATACAGTATACACAATATACACAATAATGTCCACGTTGCTGAGCTCACACACCCAAGGGAGGGAGCAATGGAAAATGAATCTAAATCAACTTAAACTCCAACTCTGTGACGTCACCACTCTGCATTACCTCATCGGCGTGAAACGCCAGGGGGAGGTGTACCTCGCTAGTGACGTCATATCACCAAGGTATTCACCCCTCCCCCGTCCACCGCGCTCTTGAGCGTGACGTCCCCTCCGCATGGGTCACTGCCGATATCGTTCCAGTGGCAATCCTTATTTGGGCAAAGCTACGCCCAGTGACTGGTAGCTCATTAACATAATGTTTCCGTTAAAGCCGTCGCGAGTTTATTGCGACGGGTTCAGCGCCCACGCCCCCATCCCTCGACATGTGGGCTGGCCTCATTAACATAATTTATTCAGTTACAGAGACGCTCTTGGGAGGGAAGTGACGTCATACTACTTCCTGCTGTCGCGAGGCAACAGGAAGCTGCCGTGTGCGCGCTTGCACTGAAATCCGAGGTGAGAAATTCTCATCGTTGTGGTGGTTGTGGTCGTTGTGGTGGTGGTGGTTGTTGTTGTTTACCAAGGTAGAGCCTCGCTCTCTCTCGTAGGGATGTCAGTTGAGTAGCAGCGAGCACGGGAATCGATGTCAAGGTTGGAACTTTACAACGCAGGGCCTAGCCACGCAGGGCCTTGCCTCCTGCCCTCGTCTGATTGCGTTCACTTTAATTATCTCGCTTAAGTTTAATTTGTCTTCACCCGGCTCGCCACTTTGTAACTTTGTTTTATTGTAAATATTCACGCAGTTTTTATTTTCTTTTGTTACCAGGCCAAGCCCGCTTGAGCTGCTATACCGCTCTTGTTATCAGAAGCGACCTGCCCACAACAACACAAGGTGAGGCTTTGTCAACGTGTGTGAATGTTTTGACTTAAAACTTTGGTGACTGCAGGAATTAATATTCTTCGTTCTTTCGGTAAAGTCATGTAGATAGAAAATAAAATAGAAATAACAATAAAATAAATTAAATGAAAAATATATATTTTTTTAAATGAAGCAAAAAACCCACGACGTTTCGATCGTAGCACAAGTGGTCTTTATCTTATTAAATTTAATCTGTTAATTTTATTTTCTATCTATGTGACTTTACTGAAAGAACCAACAATACGTGTGTCAATGTATCTATCGGTCAAAGACGCTAAGCGCGTGCCGCTGTTGACTCTGAATGTGTGGAGGGGAACACCTTCACGGGGAGAGAGAGACAGAGACACGGATAGCCTCGGCTATGTTGATTGATCCTCGATTCATTACTTGGTGGAGTGAGGAAGAATTAATGCTGAGCAGATGAAGGTGGCCAGGCATGGTTCTGGTCACACCACCACCTGTTTACTCATGGCAGTATGTGACAGTGTCAAGTTTATGTTTGCAGTAAAGTCTATTAACTCTGTTGAACACGGAGGTTATATCAAAACAATAGTTTATTTTTGTTTTCCTCTGGAACTCTTTATAAGAATGGAAATAGGAGGTGAGCACAGCACACACATGCAGCTGAATTCGGAACTGTTCATCCCAGCATTCAAGGACATCTGAGCCTGGATTCACACTTCTAAGTTGCGATTGAACATTAATTTCTGCATATCACAAATAGTATTGTGTTCAACACCCTTTGCTATGTCAGCTAAATTTAGCTTTCATAAATATTCCTTTTGTAGTCAGACAGCCGAAATTGTGTGCTTAGAGTTTTGGGTTAACATTCATCTTGAAGATATGAAGGCTTCCAGGCATATTAATGACATTTTCCCTCTCATTGTGTGCCATAACAGCCCGTGGAGAGAAACCCTTCAGGTGCACTCTGCACATGAAACCCTTCAAGTGCAGTGTGTGTGGGAAGACATTTTCAGATTTATCTACTCTTAAAAAACACCAGAGAACACACACAGGAGAGAAACCCTTCAAGTGCAGTGTGTGCGTGAAGGCATTTGCACAGTCATCTGATCTTGTAAAACACCAGAGAACACACACGGGAGAGAAACCCTTCAGGTGCACGATGTGCGGGATGGCGTTTGCACAGTCATGTAATCGTGTAACACACCAGAGAACACACACAGGAGAGAAACCCTTCAATTGCACTGTGTGTGGGAAGACATTTTCAGATTCATCTACTCTTAAAACACACCAGAGAACACACACGGGAGAGAAACCCTTCAGGTGCAGTGTGTGTGGGAAGACATTTTCACATTCATCTACTCTTAAAATGCACCAGAGAACACACACGGGAGAGAAACCCTTCAGGTGCAGTGTGTGTCGGAAGACATTTTCAGGTTCATTTGCTCTTAAAACACACCAGAGAACACACACAGGAGAGAAACCCTTCAAGTGCAGTGTGTGTGGAAAGGCATTTTCAGATTCATCTCATCTTCAAAGACACCAGAGAACACACACGGGAGAGAAACCCTTCAAGTGCAGTGTGTGTCGGAAGACATTTTCAGATTCATTTGCTCTTAAAACACACCAGAGAACACACACAGGAGAGAAACCCTTCAAGTGCAGTGTGTGCGTGAAGGCATTTGCACAGTCATCTGATCTTGTAAAACACCAGAGAACACACACGGGAGAGAAACCCTTCAGGTGCACGATGTGCGGGATGGCGTTTGCACAGTCATGTAATCGTGTAACACACCAGAGAACACACACAGGAGAGAAACCCTTCAATTGCACTGTGTGTGGGAAGACATTTTCAGATTCATCTACTCTTAAAACACACCAGAGAACACACACGGGAGAGAAACCCTTCAGGTGCAGTGTGTGTGGGAAGACATTTTCACATTCATCTACTCTTAAAATGCACCAGAGAACACACACGGGAGAGAAACCCTTCAGGTGCAGTGTGTGTCGGAAGACATTTTCAGGTTCATTTGCTCTTAAAACACACCAGAGAACACACACAGGAGAGAAACCCTTCAAGTGCAGTGTGTGTGGAAAGGCATTTTCAGATTCATCTCATCTTCAAAGACACCAGAGAACACACACGGGAGAGAAACCCTTCAAGTGCAGTGTGTGTCGGAAGACATTTTCAGATTCATTTGCTCTTAAAACACACCAGAGAACACACACAGGAGAGAAACCCTTCAAGTGCAGTGTGTGTGGAAAGGCATTTTCAGATTCATCTGCTCTTAAAACACACCAGAGAACACACACGGGAGAGAAACCCTTCAAGTGCACTGTGTGTGGGAAGGCATTTGCACAGTCATCTGCTCTTAAAAAACACCAGAGAACACACACGGGAGAAAAACCCTTCAAGTGCACTGTGTGTGGGAAGGCATTTGCACAGTCATCTGCTCTTAAAAAACACCAGAGAACACACACGGGAGAGAAACCCTTCAAGTGCACTGTGTGTGGGAAGACATTTTCAGATTCATCTGCTCTTAAAAAACACCAGAGAACACACACAGGAGAGAAACCCTTCAAGTGCAGTGTGTGCGTGAAGGCATTTGCACAGTCATCTGATCTTGTAAAACACCAGAGAACACACACGGGAGAGAAACCCTTCAGGTGCACGATGTGCGGGATGGCGTTTGCACAGTCATGTAATCGTGTAACACACCAGAGAACACACACAGGAGAGAAACCCTTCAATTGCACTGTGTGTGGGAAGACATTTTCAGATTCATCTACTCTTAAAACACACCAGAGAACACACACGGGAGAGAAACCCTTCAGGTGCAGTGTGTGTGGGAAGACATTTTCACATTCATCTACTCTTAAAATGCACCAGAGAACACACACGGGAGAGAAACCCTTCAGGTGCAGTGTGTGTCGGAAGACATTTTCAGGTTCATTTGCTCTTAAAACACACCAGAGAACACACACAGGAGAGAAACCCTTCAAGTGCAGTGTGTGTGGAAAGGCATTTTCAGATTCATCTCATCTTCAAAGACACCAGAGAACACACACGGGAGAGAAACCCTTCAAGTGCAGTGTGTGTCGGAAGACATTTTCAGATTCATTTGCTCTTAAAACACACCAGAGAACACACACAGGAGAGAAACCCTTCAAGTGCAGTGTGTGTGGAAAGGCATTTTCAGATTCATCTGCTCTTAAAACACACCAGAGAACACACACGGGAGAGAAACCCTTCAAGTGCACTGTGTGTGGGAAGGCATTTGCACAGTCATCTGCTCTTAAAAAACACCAGAGAACACACACGGGAGAAAAACCCTTCAAGTGCACTGTGTGTGGGAAGGCATTTGCACAGTCATCTGCTCTTAAAAAACACCAGAGAACACACACGGGAGAGAAACCCTTCAAGTGCACTGTGTGTGGGAAGACATTTTCAGATTCATCTGCTCTTAAAACACACCAGAGAACACACACGGGAGAGAAACCCTTCAAGTGCACTGTATGTGGGAAGGCATTTGTACAGTCATTTGCTCTTAAAACACACCAGAGAACACACACGGGAGAGAAACCCTTCAGGTGCAGTGTGTGTGGGAAGACATTTTCACAGTCATCTGCTCTTAAAACACACCAGAGTACACACACGGGAGAGAAACCCTTCAAGTGCAGTGTGTGTGGGAAGGCATTTTCACAGTCATCTGCTCTTAAAACACACCAGAGAACACAGAAGCATCTGAAGATCCACAAGGAGTGCAGTCTGAAATCAGCTTGTGAAAGTCAAAGTGCCGCAATGAGCCCATCCCTCATGAAACAAGAACCGGAAGAAAATCCCAGCTTGGACACTTTTAAAGGTATCGAGGTGAAATGTGAAGAAGTGATGGTGAAGAGGGAAGAAGTGAAGGTAAAATGTGAAGATGATTCAAATCCAAAATGGGACCTTCACATCGATGGAGGCAACGTGAAGCAGGAGGAGAATTCTGACTGTGAGGCAGAGCGAGGCAACTCTCAGCAGTTTGTGGAAGTGGAGGTGTGGGTGGACTTCCTCCAAGACAATACAAAGTCAAGTGGAGACTCGATAGATGTGTAAGCTTGAGATGATGTCGCTCCAATAGATGCACCTTTGTCACAGGCCTTTAATGACAAGAACGTGAAGTTGGACACTCAGTTGCTAGGTTCAACCTGCAGAGTAAGAGCGGCCAGTCTTTGTAGACCTGTGGGTTGGGTAGATCTTTAAACAGGAGCGAGAGACAATAAGCCCCCAAGCATTCACGATGTTATAATAATTGCATTTACACGCTGCTTGCCTTATCGCCTCGGCAACTCGGAGTTTTATGTCGTACCTCGTCTGAAACACTCGAAGAGCATCCCCAAGTAGCAGCTGCCCCTGTGTGGCACAAGGTGGTGGCCCTGCACCAGCCTGCATGTGGACAAGAGCCTGTCAGTAGGGGGCGATGATTGATGCGTCATCTCAGTTGTGTAGTTTGTAGGCAATCTTGATTAGAAGCTTTCGTGACTGCAGGAATCCACACTGTTGAGTTATTTCGGTAAAGTCACCACGTGGGTAGAAACATAACAGATCACGGCGTTTAGATCACAACACGCACAATCGTCATCAGGTGGGACAACCACAGCAAGAGAAACTGCTGAAGTAGTAGGCGCCTACTCCAGTAGTTTCTGCTTATTGCTGCTGTGCTTGTCCCACCTGATGACGATTGCTTGTGTTGCCATCGAAGCGCCGTCATCTATTATTTGTAGCGTAATGTTTAGAATTTGCTACATTTTGACCCAGATGCCAGCATGCAACGGCCTACTCGTTTTGAATGATGCAACAATAGTACGGTGTACATACACTGTTAAGCAGACGGTGCGTATTTGTAAAATAACTTCTTGTTAATACGATGTAACGTGATGCAGTCAATTTCGCTGCAGTAATTCAATGTTGCTAATATGCCCGTCAATGATTTATAATGAATACTTGTCTGATTGTGCATTTAACATTTTATCTGAGGGTCACACATTGAATATGTGATGTTAGGACAAAGTGTGTGTGTGTTTGGAAGTAACCTGTACAGAGCACTCAGGTGAGACCCGTTGTTCTTGTGATACAGGTCAAAGGGTACTTTTGTGTTTCACGAAGCGTCTGCCTCTGGAGCAACTCATTGTCTTTGAAATAGGGAGCACGCTCGGATCATTCATCAGTTACAAGGCATACCACTTGAAAGTTACACGTATAGGAGGAGGTACATTCTCTACAACACGAATTGTAGTTTTGTCTTGCGTGTTGACGTAGATTTTGTCTAACTGGGACTAGAAATGCTCCTTGCTGATTGACGTCTGGATGTTCGTAACCATCGGTTGAAGCAAACCCCACTGCTGTTGTTGAGACGCTGTGCACCAATAAGGGTCCAACACATTGACGGCCTTCAGGCCAGGAAAGTCACAACATTTGCACACGAAGGACGTATTCACGCAAGTACCCCACGCTCCGTTTTGAAGTTTTAAAATGAAACATCTTTGACTTGTATTGTGTTTTGAATTAGATGATTTTATTTCTTCATTAAAAGCTTGTATCAATTTACATCTGGAAGACTTCATTGAAAAGGACATTTCGTGTGAATTTTATCTCAACGTTAAGTAGATGGCCTTGCCAGGGGTTCGGACACAAACAGTGTCACACACACAGTGTACACACACACAGTGGACACACAGTATACACACAGTGTACACACAGTGTACACACACAGTGTTTACACTGTACACATGCACAGGGTATACACTGTACACAGTGTACACACATACAGTGTATACACAGTGTACACACACAGTGTGCACACGCAGTGTACACACACACAGTGTACACACACGCAGTGTACAATCACAGTGTACACACAGTGACACAGTGTACACACACACAGTGACACACAGTGACACAACAACAATCGCCATTCGCCACTAAGTGGCGGTGACGTCACCACGACGCTTGTGCCAAGCACAGTGACACACACACAGTGACACACAGTGACACACAGCGACACACAGTGACACAGTGTCACACACAGTGTATACACATAGTGTACACACATACAGTGTACACACACAGTGTATACACAGTGTATGTCCACACAGTGTATATCCGTACACACAGTGTACACACACACAGTGTATACAAATAATGTCCACGTTGTTGCTGAGCTCACACACCAAAGGGAGGGAGCAATGGAAAATGAATCTAAATCAACTTAAACTCCAACTCTGTGACGTCACCACTCTGCATTACCTCATCGGCGTGAAACGCCAGGGTGAGGTGTACCTCGCTAGTAACGTCATGTCACCAAGGTATTCACCCCTCCCCCGTCCACAGCGCTCTTGAGCGTGACGTCACCTCCGCCTGTGTCACTGCCGATATCGTTCCAGTGGCAATCCTTATTTGGGCAAAGCTACGCCCAGTGACTGGTGGCTCATTAACATAATGTGTCCGTTAAAGCCGTCGAGAGTTTATTACGACAGGTTCAGCGCCCACGCCCCCATCCCTCGACATATGGGCTGGCGTCATTAACATAATTTATTCAGTAACAGAGCCGCTCTTGGGAGGGAAGTGACGTCATACTACTTCCTGCTGTCGCGAGGTAACAGGAAGCTGCCGTGTGCGCGCTTGCACTGAAATCCGAGGTGAGAAATTCTCATCGTTGTGGTGGTTGTTGTGGTGGTGGTTGTTGTTTACCAAGGTAGAGCCTCGCTCTCTCGTAGGGATGTCAGTTGAGTAGCAGCGAGCATGGGAATCGATGTCCAGGTTGGAACTTTACAACGCGGGGCCTAGCCACGCGAGGCCTTGCCTCCTGCCCTCGCCTGATTGCATTCACTTTAATTATCTCGCTTAAGTTTAATTTGTCTTCACCCGGCTCGCCACTTTGTAACTTTGTTTTATTGTAAATATTCACGCAGTTTTTATTTTCTTTTGTTAGCAGGCCAAGCCCGCTTGAGCTGCTATACCGCTCTTGTTATCAGAAGCGACCTGCCCACAACAACACAAGGTGAGGCTTTGTCAACGTGTGTGAATGTTTTGACTTAAAACTTTGGTGACTGCAGGAATTAATATTCTTGGTTCTTTCGGTGAATTCACGTAGATAGAAAATAAAATAATAAAAATAAATGAAAAATAAAAAATTTAAAATAAAGCAAAAAACCCACGACGTTTCGATCGCAACACAGGTGGTCTTTATCTTATTAAATTTAATCTGTTATTTTTATTTTCTATCTACGTGACTTTACTGAAAGAACCAACAATACGTGTGTCAATGTATCTATCGGTCAAAGACGCTAAGCGCGTGCCGCTGTTGACTCTGAATGTGTGGAGGGGAACACCTTCACCACGGAGAGAGAGAGAGACAGAGACACGGATAGCCTCGGCTATGTTGATTGATCCTCGATTCATTACTTGGTGGAGTGAGGAAGAATTAATGCTGAGCAGATGAAGGTGGCCAGGCATGGTTCTGGTCACACCGCAACCTTTTTACTCATGGCAGTGTGTGACAGTGTCAAGTTTGTGTTTGCAGTTAAGTCTATTAACTCTATTGCACACGGAGGTTATATCAAAACAATAGTTTATTTTTGTTTTCCTCAGGAACTCTTAATAAGAATGGAAACAGGATGTGAACACAGCACACACATTCAGCTGAAGTCGGAACTGTTCATCCCAGCATTCAAGGACATCTGAGTTGTGATTGAACATTAATTCATGCTATGTCAGCTGAATTTAGCTCTTAGAAATATTCCTTTTGTAGCCAGACAGCCGAAATTGTGTGCTTAGAGTTTTGGGTTATCATTCATTTTGAAGATACGAGGGCTTCCAGGCATGTTTATAACCATTTGCCCTCTCATTGTGTGCCATCACAGCCCGTGTGATGAATTTGGGACACTTTTTCACTACATCATGAATATATGAATAAGTATAGACGTGTAAGTCACATGTGACTATATGTGCATTCCTCTGTGCATCGATACTGACGTGTCGATGGTGTGGATATTATTTTTTTCTGTCTGCAGCTGACGCTGGTCTGATGGAGCAAAGGCCGTCGGCACAGCTCGGTACGACAAGTCAACAATGCGACCAGCGTGCATACAGCACGGATCGGACTGGAAATTTGACACAGCACCAGAGAACTCGCACGGGAGAGAAACCCTTCAAGTGCACAGTGTGTGGGAAGGCATTTGCATGGCCATCAGTTCTTGAGATACACCAGAGAACTCACACGGGAGAGAAACCCTTCAAGTGCAGTGTGTGTAACAAGGCATTTTCACAGTCATCTGCTCTTAAAAAACACCAGAGAACACACACGGGAGAGAAACCCTTCAAGTGCAGTGTGTGTGGGAAGGCATTTCCAGATTCATCTAATCTTCAAAGACACCAGAGAACACACACGGGAGAGAAACCCTTCAAGTGCAGTGTTTGTGGGAAGGCATTTTCACGGCCATCTGCTCTTAAAAAACACCAGAGAACACACACGGGAGAGAAACCCTTCAAGTGCAGTGTGTATGGGGAGGCATTTGCACAGTCATCTGTTGTTAAAAAACATCAGAGAACACACACTGGAGAGAAACCCTTTAAGTGCACTGTGTGTGGGAAGGCATTTGCCTGGCCATCAGTTCTTCAGACCCACCAGAGAACACACACGGGAGTGAAACCCTTCAGGTGCACCTTGTGCGGGAAGGCGTTTGTACATGTGTCACATCTTCAAAGACACCAGAGAACACACACGGGAGAGAAACCCTTCAGGTGCATTCTGTGCGGGATGGCGTTTGCACAGTCACCACATCTTAAAGTACACCAGAGAACACACACGGGAGAGAAACCCTTCAAGTGCA
This sequence comes from Petromyzon marinus, assembly GCF_048934315.1. NCBI lineage: Eukaryota > Metazoa > Chordata > Hyperoartia > Petromyzontiformes > Petromyzontidae > Petromyzon > Petromyzon marinus. The sequence goes on from NW_027422817.1 coordinate 448,247, forward strand.
GTGTGTGTGGGAAGGCGTTTGCACATTCATCTGCTCTTGTAGTACACCAGAGAACACACACGGGAGAGAAACCCTTCAAGTGCACTGTGTGTAGGCAGATGTTTGCAAATTCATCAAATCTTCAAGTACACCAGAGAACACAGAAGCATCAGAAGATCCACAAGGAGTGGAGTCTGAAATCAGCTTGTGAAAGTCAAAGTGCCGCCATGAGCCCATCCCTCATGAAACACGAACCAGAAGAAAATCCCAGTTTGGACACTTTTAAAGTTATCGAGGTGAAATATGAAGAGGTGATGGTGAAATATGAAGAGGTGAAGGTGAAATGTGAAGATGTGATGGTGAAGAGTGAAGAAGTGAAGGTGAAATGTGAAGATGAAGATTCAACTCCAAAATGGGACCTTCACATCGATGGAGGCAACGTGAAGCAGGAGGAGATTTCTGACTGTGAGGCAGAGCGAGGCAACTCCCAACAGTTTGTGGAAGTGGAGGTGTGGGTGGACTTCCTAGACAATACAAAGTCAAGTGGAGACCCGGTAGATGTGTAAGCCAGAGACGATGTCGCTACAATAGATGCATCTTTGTCACAGGCCTTTAATGACAAGAATGTGAAGTTGAACACTCAATTCCTAGGTTCAACCTGCAGAGTAAGAGCGAGCGGCCAGTCTTTGTGGACCTGTGGGTTGGGGAGATCTTTAACCAGGAGCGAGAGCCAAGAAGCTCCCAAGCATTCACTAAATAATTGCATTTACACGGTGCTTGCTTAATAACCTTTGCAACTCCGAGTTTTGTATCGTATCTCGTCTGAAACACTCGAAGAGCATCCCCAAGTAGCAGCTGCCCCTGTGTGGCACAGGGTGGTGGCCCTGCACCGGCCTGCATTTATTATTTTTTTCCGCCTGAGGACGACCGCTTGTGTTACGATCGAAACGTCGTGATCTATTATTATTTTTTCTGCCTACGTGACATTACTGAAAGAACCAAAGAGTATGTGAACAAGAGGCTCTCAGTAGGGGGCGATGATTGATGTTTCATCTCAGTTGTGTAATTTATCGCTAATGTTTAGAATTCGCCAGCATGCAATGGCCTACTCGTTTTGAATGACACAATAGTATGTTTTACATCCACTGTTAAGCAGACGGTGCATATTTTTTCAAATAGCTTTTTAATCAGATGTTATCTGATGCAGTAGATTTCACTGCAGTAATTACATTTTCTTAAAATTCCAGTCAATAATTTAGAATGAACATTTATTTTGGTTCTTTCGTTAAAGTCACGTAGAATGAGATTATAATAATAAAATCAAATAACACAATAAAATTCTCACGACGTTTCGGCCACAACACAAGTGGCTTTCAGGTGAAAGGAACAGACCTGTCGGGACGACAGAGCTTCAATGAACGCTGTTAAGATTCGTAGCGTCTATTAAGCTGGTTTAGAGAGGTGAGGCACCTTGACAAAGGGGTTTACATATAAAACAGGAGAATTTAGCATTGAAATAGCTGAGTGATTAGCTTGTGACTGGTCATAGAAATAGACTGGTCATAGAAATTGCTTTATTGTTTTATTTTATTAATTTATTATTTTATTCTCATTCTACGTGACTTAAGATGAATCCTTGCAGTCACGAAAGCTTTAAATCGAAATTTAGAATGAACACTTGTCTGATTTTGTGTGTACGTGCATCACTTTTTTTTTTTATAAGGGTCAAACATTGAATTAGTGATGTTAGGACAAAGTGCGTGTGTGTTTTGGAAGCAACCTGTACAGATAACTCAGGTGAGACCCGATGTTCTTGTGATACAGGTCAAAGGGTATTTTTGTGTTTCAGGAAGCATCTGGAGCAACTCATTGTCTTTGACATAGGAAGCACACTCGGATAATTCATCAGTTACAAGGCATACCACCTTAAAGTTACACGCAGAGGAGATACATTCTCTACAACACGAATTATAATTTTGTCTTACGTGTTGACGTAGATTTGTCGAACTTGGACTAGAAATGCTCTTTGCTGATTCACGTCTGGATGTTCACAACCATGGCTTGAAGCAAGCCCCACTACTGTTGAGACATTGTCCACCAAAACTGGTCCACAGTTGGCTTGCACTGAATCAATGCTGCAGTAATTATGGACTCGCACGAAGGCCGTGGGATTTATATTTTGTGTTCAACATTCCTTTGTTTCGTGGAGAGACCGATTAAATTAAAGACGTCTTGTCTGCTGATCTTGTTCATATCTGTGTACATCGATATCCCACATTGCTTGCACGTACACACCACACGCAATTAAATCAATAAAAATAAGAACGACTTCCGGGGATTGCGAAGATCGAGGAATCTCTTTCAATGGAGCGAGTTCAGTGTGTTCGATTCAACATCTCTCTGTCTCTGTCCGTCTGTGTCATCTGTTTGCCTCTGTGTTTCTCTCTGCCTGTCTCTCTGTCGTCTCTGTGTTCCTCTTGTCTGTGTCTATCTGCCTGTCTTGTCTGTGTGTGTGTCTCTCTATCAGCGTCTATCCAACCGTATTCAACGACTGTCAGTAGCAACACGCGCCCGGTCAACTTGCATGGCCCGTGACTCAAACTTGCTCAAAGGAGTGTTTATCTGTAATTTATTTCGCACCATACCTAGCCAACCGTGTTAATCCATGGGTCTCTGTGTGTGTGTCTGTGTGTGAGTCTCTGTGTGTGTATCTGTGTGAGTCTCTGTGTGTGTGTGTCTGGAACTTATTTCGCACCGTACGTAACCGAACCTGCCCAGGAGGAGCGGCTGGTATCTGTGGAGCTGTGGGCCGGGTAAATCTGTGAGCAGGAGCGAGAGACAATTAAGCTCCCAATCATTCACTACGTTATAAACAACATATTTGCACTCATAAGTCGCTTGCCTAATTGCCTCAGCAACTCGGTGTTTCGTATCGAACCTCATCTCAAACAATGGAAGGGCGCCCCCTAGTGGCAGCTGCCCCTGTGTGGCACAAGGTGGCCCTGCACCGGCCTGCACGTGGACATGAGTCTGTCGGTAGGGGGCGATCATTGAGGCGTCATCTCCCTGTGGAGTTTCTGGATAGTGTCTGGAATTGCCACAATTTTGACCGTGACACCAACATGCAATGTGCGTTGTGAGTGACACAGTGGTTTGTTTGACATCCGCTGTTAAGCAGAACAGCGCATATTGTGGTGAATGTTTCTGGGGTAGCCAGATATGCCTGTCGGATTTGAATCTTGAACCTCGGCAATAAAGAGAAAGCGCTACCATATTCCTGGTTCTTTCGGTAAAGTCACGTAGATAGAAAAATAAATGATAAAAAATAATAAATTAACATTTTCATAATAAATAAAAATAATAAATTGAAAATAAATTGATGAAAAGATGCCATGGGTCGACTGACTGAGATGACTGGCCAATGCACCACCTGTGCCCCCCACTACACACACACAGTGTACACACACACAGTGTACACACACACAGTGTACACACACACAGTGTACACACAGTGTACACACACACACTGTATACACAGTGTACAAACACAGTGTACACACACACATTGTGTACACACACAGAGTGTACACACACACACAGTGTACATACACACAGTGTGCACACACAGAGTACACACACACACAGTGTACACACACACACACACAGTGTACACACACAGAGTACACACACACAGTGTACACACACACAGTGTACACACACACGGTGTACACACACACAGTGTACACACACACACAGTGTACACACACACAAAATGTACACACACACAGTGTATACACACAGAGTACACACACACAGTGTACACACAGACACAGTGTGTACACACACACAGTGTACACACACACAGTGTATACACACAGTGTATACACACACATACACAGTGTACACACACACACAGTGTACACACACAGTGTACACACACACACAGTGTACGTACACACACAGTGTATACACAATAATGTCCACGTTGTTGTTGTAGCTGAGCCCACACACCCAAGGGAGGGAGCAATGTAAAATGAATCTAAATCAACTTAAACTCCAATCCCGCTCTGTGACGTCACCACTCTGCATTACCTCATCGGCGTGAAACGCCAGGGGGAGGTGTACCTCGCTAGGGACGTCATGTCACCAAGTTATTCATCCGTCCATCGCGCTCTTGAACGTGACGTCACCTCCGTTTGGGTCACTGCCGATATCTTTCCAGTGCCAATCCTTATTTGGGCAAAGATACGCCCAGTGACTGGCGGCTCATTAACATAATGTATCCTTAAGCCGTCGCGAGTTTGTTGCGACGGGTTCAGCGCCCACGCCCCCATCCCTCGACGTATGGTCCGGTCTCATTAACATAATTTATTCAGTTACAGAGCAGCTCGTGGGAGGGAAGTGACGTCATACTACTTCCTGCTGTCGCGAGGCAACAGGAAGCTGCCGTGTGCGCGCTTGCACTGAACTCCGAGGTGAGAAATTCTCATCGTTGTGGTGGTGGTGGTTGTGGTGGTGGTTGTTGTTGTTTACCAAGGTAGAGCCTCTCTCTCGTAGGGATGTCAGTTGAGTAGCAGCGAGCATGGGAATCGATGTCCAGGTTGGAACTTTACAACGCGGGGCCTAGCCACGGGGGGCCTTGCCTCCTGCCCTCGCCTGATTGCATTCACTTTAATTATCTCGCTTAAGTTTAATTTGTCTTCACCCGGCTCGCCACTTTGTAACTTTGTTTTATTGTCAATATTCACGCAGTTTTATTTTCGTTCTTTTGTTTGCAGGCCAAGCCCGCTTGAGCTGCTATACCGCTCTTGTTATCAGAAGCGACCTGCCCACAACAACACAAGGTGAGGCTTTGTCAACGTGTGTGAATGTTTTGACTTAAAACTTTGGTGACTGCAGGAATTAATATTCTTGGTTCTTTCGGTAAAGTCACGTAGATAGAAAATAAAATAAAAATAACAGATAATAAATTTAAAAAAATAAAAAAAATTGAAAATGAAGCAAAAAACCCACGACGTTTCGATCCCAACACAAGTGGTCTTTATCTTATTAAATTTAATCTGTTATTCTTATTTTCTATCTACGTGACTTTACTGAAAGAACCAACAATACGTGTGTCAATGTATCTATCGGTCAAAGACGCTAAGCGCGTGCCGCTGTTGACTCTGAATGTGTGGAGGGGAACACCTTCACCACGGGGAGAGAGAGACAGACACACGGATAGCCTCGGCTATGTTGATTGATCCTCGATTCATTACTTGGTTGAGTGAGGAAGAATTAATGCTGAGCAGATGAAGGTGGCCAGGCATGGTTCTGGTCACACCACCACCTGTTTACTCATGGCAGTGTGTGACAGTGTCAAGTTTGTGTTTGCAGTAAAGTCTATTAACTCTGTTGAACATGGAGGTTATATCAAAACAATAGTTTATTTTTGTTTTCCTCTGGAACTCTTCATAAGAATGGAAACAGGAGGTGAACACAGCACACACATTCAGCTGAAGTCGGAACTGTTCATCCCAGCATTAAAGGACATCTGAGCCTGGATTCACACCTCTAAGTTGCGATTGAACGTTAATTTATGCATTTCTGCATATCACAAATAGTATTGTTTTCAACACCCTTTGCTATGTCAGCTGAATTTAGCGTTCATAAATATTCCTTTTGTAGTCAGACAGCCGATATTGTGTGCTTAGAGTTTTGGGTTAACATTCATCTTGAAGATATGAAGGCTTCCAGGCATATTAATGACATTTGCCCTCTCATTGTGTGCCATAACAGCCCGTGGAGAGAAACCCTTCAGGTGCAGTGTGTGCGTGAAGACGTTTGCACGTTCATCAAATCTGATGAATTTGAGAAACTTTTTCACTACATCATGAATATATTAATAAGTATAGACGTGTAAGTCACGTGTGCATTCCTCTGTGCCTGACGTGTAGATGGTGTGGATATTCTTTTTTTATGTCTGCAGCTGACGCTTCCTCTGCAGAATTGGTCTGATGGAGCAAAGGCCCTCAGCGCAGCTCGGTATGACAAGTCAACCATGCGACCAGCGTGCATACAGCACGGACCGGACTGGAAATTTGACACGGCACCAGAGAACTCACACGGGAGAGAAACCCTTCAAATGTACTGTGTGTAACAAGGCATTTGCATGGCCATCAGTTTTTCAGAACCACCAGAGAACACACACGGGAGAGAAACCCTTCAGGTGCACGATGTGCGGGATGGCGTTTGCACAGTCATGTAATCTTGTAATACACCAGAGAACACACACGGGAGAGAAACCCTTCAAGTGCAGTGTGTGTGGGAAGGCATTTGCACATTCATCTGCTCTTAAAAAACACCAGAGAACACACACAGGAGAGAAACCCTTAAAGTGTACTTTGTGCGGCAAGGCGTTTTCAGATTCATGTCATCTTGTAACACACCAGAGAACACACACGGGAGAGAAACCCTTCAAGTGCACTGTGTGCGTGAAGGCATTTGCACATTCATCTACTCTTGTAAAACACCAGAGAACACACACAAGAGAGAAACCCTTCAGGTGCACGATGTGCGGGATGGCGTTTGCACATTCATATGATCTCGTATTACACCAGAGAACACACACGGGAGAGAAACCCTTCAAGTGCAGTGTTTGTGGGAAGGCATTTTCACGGGCATCTATTCTTAAAAAACACCAGAGAACACACACAGGAGAGAAACCCTTCAGGTGCATTTTGTGCGGGATGATGTTTGCACGGTCATCAAATCTTCAATTACACGAGAGAACACACACGGGAGAGAAACCCTTCAATTGCACTCTGTGCTGGAAGGCGTTTTCACAGTCACCACATCTTAAAGTACACCAGAGAACACACACGGGAGAGAAACCCTTCAGGTGCAGTGTGTGTGGGATGGCGTTTACACAGTCATATAATCTCGTATTACACCAGAGAACACACACGGGAGAGAAACCCTTCCAGTGCAGTGTGTGTGGGAAGGCATTTTCACATTCATCAAATCTTCAAGTACACCAGAGAACACAGAAGCATCAGAAGATCCACAAGGAGTGGAGTCTGAAATCAGCTTGTGAAAGTCAAAGTTCCGCAATGAGCCCATCCCTCATGAAACAAGAACCGGACGAAAATCCCAGCTTAGACACTTTTAAGGTATAAAGGTGAAATATGAAGAGGTGAAGAGGGAAGAAGTGATGGTGAAGAGCGAAGAAGTGAAGGTAAAATGTGAAGATGAAGATTCAACTCCAAAATGGGACCTTCACATCGATGGAGGCAACGTAAAGCAGGAGGAGAATTCTGACTGTGAGGCAGAGCGAGGCAACTCCCAGCAGTTTGTGGAAGTGGAGGTGTGGGTGGACTTCCTCCTAGACAATACAAAGTCAAGTGGTGACCCGGTAGATGTGTAAGCCAGAGACGATGTCGCTCCAATAGAAGCACCTTTGTCACAGGCCTTTAATGACAAGAACGTGAAGTTGGACACTCAGTTCCTAGGTGCAACCTGCAGAGTAAGGGCGGCCAATCTTTGTGGACCTGTGGGTTGGGTAGATCTTTAACCAGAAGCGAAAGACAATAAGCCCCCAAGCATTCACTATGTTATAATAATAATTGCATTTACACGGTGCTTGCTTAATCGCATCAGCAACTCAGAGTTTTGTGTCGTACCTTGTCTGAAACATTCGAAGAGCATCCCCAAGTAGCAGCTGCCCCTGTGTGGCACAAGGTGGTGGCCCTGCACCGGCCTGCATGTGGACAAGGGCCTGTCAGTAGGGGGCGATGATTGATGCGTCATCTCAGTTGTGTAGTTTGTAGGTAATCTTGATTCGAAGCTTTCGTGACTGCAGGAATCCACACTCTTGAGTTCTTTCGGTAAAGTCACCACGTGGGTAGAAACATAACAGATCACGGCGTTTAGATCACAACACAAGCAATCGTCATCAGGTGGGACAACCACAGCAAGATAAACTGCTGAAGTAGTAGGCGCCTACTCCAGTAGTTTCCTCTTATTGCTGCTGTGCTTGTCCCACTTGATGACGATTACTTGTGTTGCCATCGAAACGCCGTCATCTATTATTTGTAGCTAAATGTTTTAAATTTGCTACATTTTGACCCAGACGCCAGCATGCAACGGCCTACTCGTTTTGAATGACGCAACAATAGTACGTTGTACATACACTGTTAAGCAGACGGTGCGTATTTGTTAAATAACTTCTTGTTAATACGATGTAACGTGATACAGTCAATTTCGCTGCAGTAATCCAATGTTAATATGCCCGTCAATGATTTAGAAGGAATACTTGTCTGATTGTGTGCGTACGTGTAACATTTTGTATGAGGAACAAACATTGAATAAGTGATGTTAGGACAAAGTGTGTGTGTGTGTTTTGGAAGTAACCTGTACAGAGAACTCAGGTGAGACCCGTTGTTCTTGTGATACAGGTCAAAGGGTACTTTTGTGTTTCCGAAAGCATCTGCCTCTGGAGCAACTCATTTTCTTTGAAATAGGAAGCATGCTCGGATCATTCATCAGTTACAAGGCATACCACTTAAAAGTTACACGTATAGGAGGAGGTACATTCTCTACAACACGAATTGTAGTTTTGTCTTACGTGTTGACGTAGATTTTGTCTAACTGGGACTAGAAATGCACCTTGCTGATTCACGTCTGGATGTTCGTTACCTATCGGTTGAAGCAAACCCCACTGCTGTTGTTGAGATGCTGGGCACCAATAAGGGTCCAACACATTGACGCCTTCAGGCCAGGAAAGTAACAACATTTGCACACGAAGGACGCATTCACTCAAGTACCCCATGCTCCGTTTTGAAGTTTTAAAATGAAACATCTTCGAATTGTGTTATGTTTTGAATTAGATGATTTTATTTCTTCATTAAAAGCTTGTATCAATTTACATGTGGAAGACTTCATTGAAAAGGACATTTCGTGTGAATTTTCTCTCGTCATTAAGTAGATGGCCTTGCCGGGGGTTCGGTTCGATGCGAACTTTCACCTGTTTGGGATTGCGGGATCGAGATAAGGCGACACGGAGCTGGCCGTGCAAGAAGACCGCCGTCTGCAGATCGATTCCAACGTAATCGAACGTCTGTCCCTGCGCCTCCGTCGTCCATGCAGGGGGTTCGTAGGTTTGCAGCGCCCCCTGCATGAAAACAACGGAAAGGTGCAGCGCTCATCACAGATAAAGTTGTGCGCTTATATTTAAAATGTTATTCTTTTATAAGGTGATGTTGAAATCGAAAAGTGTTTGGCCAGTTGATGATTTCAATCAGATTGATCCATTTATTATGAACCACATCTGAGCTTTTGTGGTCCTGTTGAGCTAAAGTTGGAAAAAGTCCGTGACTATAACTTCGCTCAATATTGTAAACGTGTTTCTATTATTTAGTTATTGTTTAATACAAAGTACTTCAGATAATGGGTTTCAAGATTTATTTGAATGGCACGTTCGTTGTTCCGGTGTTTAATGGCTTGGACGTCATGGCAAATGGCTTCCATCGATGTGGAAGTCAATGGTGGATGATAATTTGACATTTCGGTGTTGATTTGGAGTAGATTGTTTAACTGTTGCATACCGGGTGGTGAAATGCTTTGCCGAGTACCTGAACTGTTTGACTAAGTGAATTCACGAAGAGTTCGATACGAGTTTGAGCGTTAATATTCTTGCGGAACGACAAAGATCTGATATTTTAAAGATTCCTGATCGTACGTTTATTGCGACAATGTTCACGGGGAACACGTGTGGAGGCGAGTTCCGGGTGAAGTCTCCCCTTACCTGGCAACTATGGTGGCTGTCCGCTGATCACTCTCGCTCCGTCACAGCTACGAGCTGTAAGGACAGGATTCTCCACCCTGGCGCTGTTTTAGTTCACAGCACCAAGAGTGGAGAGCCTCATCCCTGTAGTGCCCTCCTGTTGTGCCGCATCATTTACCGCGTAACGAGGCAACGTTTTCATGAGCAGTGCGTTCCACTACACACCCACACGAGCGAACCATGTGCAACAGTGTGCGTACATACAGACACGAACAAACACGCGGGTGCACATACACACACGAGCGCTTACTTGCAAACACGGACGAGTGGAGATGCAAACACGGGTGTGGTCACCACCTGGCTAACTACACTAGTCACGTGATAACTAGTATGCTAAACTATACACTACACTATACACTACTATACACTACACTATATACTACACTACTATACACTACACTATACACCACACTATACACTGCAACTATACACTACACTACTATACACTACACACTATACACTACACTACTATACACTACACTACTATACACTACACTATACACTACTACACACTAGTGCTGCACTAGTCCCCAAACTGCAAAGACCAAGGCTCCCCAATGTAGACTGACACATCCACAGACCCACACGTGGACCCACGGACTCGCACAGAAACCCACGGACTCATCGACTCCCACTGGGCGTGCGCTGTTAGCGAGCACCGGTGAGGGTCGCGATGGAACAACACCAGGGGCTGGTGTGGACAGAACCATGGCTGGCCGCTCTCAAATTCTGATGTTAGCACCCCCACCCACCTTACCACCTCCTTAATTATGGCTGAGTCCACCTAAGTGACGCTCGGGACTGCTTCAGGTAAGGGGCCGACCTTAAATGACGTCACGCGATTTTAGAGGATTTTTGACCCCTCCCCCATCGTCATACGACGTCACGAAAAGTCAGACCCCTCCCCCTCAAATATGACATCACAAAGCTCTGCCCCCCCCCAAAAAAAATAAAACATGCTTCAAATCCCTTTAAACTATTGTCATTGTAGTGCGTAGTTAATGTGGCGCTGCACTCTGATGTTGTAGGTAGAAAACATTACAAAGTCTAATTAATTAAGTAGAACGTGTTTATATTTATTTAAAGTTGCGCAATTTGATGTGACGTCACATTTCTCAACCCCCCCCCTCTAGGTGTGTGACGTCATTCACGAACGGCCCCTAATTGTCGCTGGCATTGGCCGTGAGCGAGAATGGCGCAGCGCCGCTAACCGCTACGCCGTGATGGTGCCCTTACCTGCCTGAACGGAGACGCGGTCAGACGATGGGTGAGCTGTTGGTGCGGGCAGGACGAATGATCTCGGGCGTACCTCCTGACGTGGAAGGCGAGGGAGGTCGGAGTGCACGTGTGAAGAGAGACGGCAAGGGGCGGGAGGAGAGGGGGGCGATCGGACGGAGCGGAAGCAGGAGGACGAGGGCAGGAGAGACAGCGGAGCCGTGGAGGAGTCTGGGCACGCTTGATGGTGAAAGTTGACGTGGACGCACGCTGCAGAAGAGAAGAAAATCTTCACGCTCGGCGCCACACACAGCCAGACGTAGCTCACCTCATCCATCTTGCTGACGATGTGTAGGATGACTAGACTCTGATTGTCTTGTAGCTCTGTGGAAAGAAGGAGAGGTGTCAGGTACCACTAGTCAGTATGTACTGCTGTAATCATAGCAGGTACCACCACAGCAATATGCACTGCTGTTATCATAGCATAAAAAAATATAACGATACTATCATAGAAGGTTAACTAAACGAGCATACATTTTTAACTAACTTAGGATAAACATTAAACTTAATTAGTATGGATAAATAAACTACATTAGCATACAGATTAAAATTAATTAGCATACCAAAATTAGCATAGGACAACCGTTGACCAATCGCTGCGCACCATCGCCGGAGACGCTCCCAGGTTTGCCTCTCGACCAATCGGATCGCTGGCCCTACCCCCCTCCCCACTTTGGCACGCGGCGACCAATCAGATCGCGGGAGGACGCTACCATTTTTAATGCCCTACACGCTGAACGCCGCGCGCCCATGTGCGTGTGAGTGTTTAGTTTTGTTTTAATTATTTTAATCATTAAAGTTCACGAGTGTCAAGGTAAGCTACGTTGACTTTTTTAAAGCATTTTCTCAAGAGAACCGTTGTTGTTGCTGCTGCTGCTGTTGTTGTGAAAGGCCCAGTACACCCTGAGGCCTTGCCTAGACTAGGACAGCCTTGATGTCACGTGGGTCCACACTGTTTGTTTCTTTCGGTAAAGTCACGGAGGTAGAAAAAAGAATTTATTTATTATTTAATTGAATTAATTTTTATTTTATACCTACGTTAAATTTAATTTAAAATTTTAATTAAGTTAATTGAAACTTATTTTATACCTACGTATTTTTTTTATAAATGAATATTTTTTATAATTTAAATTAAATTAATTTTATGTTATACCTACGTTAAATTCAATTTAATTTTGTAATAAATTCAATTTCATTTCAATTTATTTTATTTCATACCTACGTAAAATTAAATTGAAATTTTTAATAAATTAAATATATTTTATTTAAATTACATTTCTTTTATTTCGATTTAAAGCTTTCGTGACTGCAATGATTCATCTTCTTTGGTTCTTTCGGTAAAGTCACGTAGAATGAGAATAAAATAATAAATTGATAAAATAAAACAACACAATAATATTCTCACGACGTTTCGGCCACAACACAAGCGGCCTTCATCAGGTGAAGGGAGCGAGACTGTCTGGTAGGACAGCGCTGGAGTGAGAGAGCCACGTTCAGATCACGGCTTTTAAGCTGTGTGAGAGGAACAAAGAGCCTTGACGAAGGAATTAGCATAAAATTTAGCATTGAAAAGGCTGAATGATTAGCTTGTGACTGGTCACAGAAATAGCTATGTTAAAAGTTAAAGCATACACATCCGCAGAGGCACCCATTGTTAAAAGGAATTAGCATAGAATTTAGCATTGAAATAGCTAAATTAAGGCATTCGCTTGTAACTGCTACAGAAATAGTTACGTTGAAGTCAGAGCATACACATTCACCGAGGCACTTAGTACAAATCAAAACAGGAGAATTTAGCATTGAAATAACTAGGCGAATTTAGCATTGAAATAAATGGGTGATTTGCTAGTGACTGGTCACAGAAATGACTACAAATCTGAGCTATTCACAGTACTATATAGTGAACCAATAAAAACTAAAATATAAATTACCTTCATGTTATCAATAAACTCTATATTCTCCAATCAGCTAAGCTACCAACCATAAGTCGTTATATATCACAATGCTATATGGCGAAAAAATGGGTGGATTCTTACCCTCAAATTTCCGTACCACGGATAGCTACGGGCCCCATTCAGACGGACGAGTTCGTCCATGGTCGGAACAGAGGAGGGGGAGAGAGACAGCTGCGAAGCCCTAGTATACTCCATGTTGTAAACCATACCATTAACCGTGGTGTGAGAGGTATTAAGAGGCAATGCTGGCGAAAGAGCTGCGGTCTGAAGGTCATCGTAAAACTACAATTAATTAAGAACAGAAATGATTTAACACATCTTTCCAGTGGTTACTGAGCCTGAATCCATCTTCTCGGTTGAAATTGTCTCTGTGCTTGTATATGTGAATGGCCTCATGAACGAATCTCTCATGGTAGCCAGTTGGTTTGCAAAGAACCTCCGTCTTGGAGAAGTCAATGTCATGTGAGCCCACTGAATTGTAACAGTGATCTGCCACGGCAGAGGAGTTCGTCTTACCGTGTTTCAAGTCTGCTTTATGTTCGCGGATGCGATCCGAGATATGTCTTTTGGTTTCTCCAATGTAGCTACTACCACAGAGGCACTTTAGTTTGTAAACGCCCGGGTACTGTATGTCTGGAAGAGCATCTTTTACAGATGGAACTAAATCACGGATTTTGTGTACTGTGTTGAATCGGACCTGGATCTTGTGTTTATTCAGGATTTTGGAGATCTTTTTAGTGACCCCTGCAATGTAGGGTAAGGTGATGGTTTTGAGTGGCTCCACAAGAGGATCCTTCTTCATGACTGGAGTGATGGCTTTGCGGATTGTGTAGTCGGAGTAGCCATTAGCCCTGAGAGCCTGGTGTACGTGTTTGAGTTCACTGGTAATGTGTTCCTGGTCGGAAATGCATTGGGCTCTATGGTATAGAGTCGGAAATGCATTGGGCTCTATGGTATAGAGTCTATACCATAGAGCCCAATGCATTTCCGACCAGGAACACATTACCAGTGAACTCAAACACGTACACCAGGCTCTCAGGGCTAATGGCTACTCCGACTACACAATCCGCAAAGCCATCACTCCAGTCATGAAGAAGGATCCTCTTGTGGAGCCACTCAAAACCATCACCTTACCCTACATTGCAGGGGTCACTAAAAAGATCTCCAAAATCCTGAATAAACACAAGATCCAGGTCCGATTCAACACAGTACACAAAATCCGTGATTTAGTTCCATCTGTAAAAGATGCTCTTCCAGACATACAGTACCCGGGCGTTTACAAACTAAAGTGCCTCTGTGGTAGTAGCTACATTGGAGAAACCAAAAGACATATCTCGGATCGCATCCGCGAACATAAAGCAGACTTGAAACACGGTAAGACGAACTCCTCTGCCGTGGCAGATCACTGTTACAATTCAGTGGGCTCACATGACATTGACTTCTCCAAGACGGAGGTTCTTTGCAAACCAACTGGCTACCATGAGAGATTCGTTCATGAGGCCATTCACATATACAAGCACAGAGACAATTTCAACCGAGAAGATGGATTCAGGCTCAGTAACCACTGGAAAGATGTGTTAAATCATTTCTGTTCTTAATTAATTGTAGTTTTACGATGACCTTCAGACCGCAGCTCTTTCACCAGCATTGCCTCTTAATACCTCTCACACCACGGTTAATGGTATGGTTTACAACATGGAGTATACTAGGGCTTCGCAGCTGTCTCTCTCCCCCTCCTCTGTTCCGACCATGGACGAACTCGTCCGTCTGAATGGGGCCCGTAGCTATCCGTGGTACGGAAATTTGAGGGTAAGAATCCACCCATTTTTTCGCCATATAGCATTGTGATATGTAACGACTTATGGTTGGTAGCTTAGCTGATTGGAGAATATAGAGTTTATTGATAACATGAAGGTAATTTATATTTTAGTTTTTATTGGTTCACTATATAGTACTGTGAATAGCTCAGATTTGTAGTCATTTCTGTGACCAGTCACTAGCAAATCACCCATTTATTTCAATGCTAAATTCGCCTAGTTATTTCAATGCTAAATTCTCCTGTTTTGATTTGTACTAAGTGCCTCGGTGAATGTGTATGCTCTGACTTCAACGTAACTATTTCTGTAGCAGTTACAAGCGAATGCCTTAATTTAGCTATTTCAATGCTAAATTCTATGCTAATTCCTTTTAACAATGGGTGCCTCTGCGGATGTGTATGCTTTAACTTTTAACATAGCTATTTCTGTGACCAGTCACAAGCTAATCATTCAGCCTTTTCAATGCTAAATTTTATGCTAATTCCTTCGTCAAGGCTCTTTGTTCCTCTCACACAGCTTAAAAGCCGTGATCTGAACGTGGCTCTCTCACTCCAGCGCTGTCCTACCAGACAGTCTCGCTCCCTTCACCTGATGAAGGCCGCTTGTGTTGTGGCCGAAACGTCGTGAGAATATTATTGTGTTATTTTATTTTATCAATTTATTATTTTATTCTCATTCTACGTGACTTTACATTTATTTTATTTAATACCTACGTTTAATTTAATTTTTAAAATATATTACATTACTTTATTTTAATTAATTTTATTTTATACCTACGTTACATTAATTTTTTAATAAATGAATTTTTTTTGTCATTTAATTAAATTTATTTTATTTAATTTGCATTTATTTTATACCTACGTTAAATTAAATGAAATGTTTTAATAAATAAAATGTATTTTATTTAAATTAAATGTATTTTATTTCATACCTACACATGTGCAGTCATTTTAACTGCTCTGACTGCTACAAGCTAAGTGCGGCCTGGAAGCGTATTATTAAGTAATACATTTTACAATTTCTTATAGAGGAACCCCATACTAATGAACTGACTACGTATCTATATAATTAAAAGACCGCACGCAGATGTCGCAAAAGCGGACCCCGTTGTCAATGATATAATTCGATGTACGTACAGCAGTTGCTGTACTGCATTCCTATTGTTATGATGTACGTACAGCAGTTGCTGTACGTACATCATTAAAATTACACCGATTGCAATACGTCACCAAAGACGACACAATTTTAATTTGACCCCCGGGTCTGATCGCGTTAACTGTGCAGGTGGCGGGTCGAGAGGTGACTTGCACGTGTGTGCAGCTTGTTGAATATTGACGTGCGATGACTTGTGGAGAGGAAGAATGATGATGATGATGATGGCGATGCAAGTCTTGAAGTCTGACGTTGTTCTCCGAGTCGTGTAGCCGACCGCGTGCGACTTTGGGGATTGCGTAATGTCGTTTTAGTTTCCTCTGTGGAACTTTTTATTTTGTTGATCCTAACGATGTAACTGACGTAGGGCGGGCTTGGGAGCGGCGTTGACGATGTGTTTTGGCGTTGCACCAACCAGCACCTTTGCATTCAGAAGTTGGAGGTGCTTTGATTGTTACAGGGAGAGGTGGAATCATCATCGTCATGGGTTTAAGTGGACACGGAGCCCGTCAAGGGAATGGGTAGGTAGAGGAATGGGGTTGGAGAGTGTACACAACTTGCATTTCTAGTCATTTCAAAAATTTATGGGCATGCGCATCATTAACAGTATCCTGATTGATGAGCAAAACAAAATCGCAATTTAATCGTGAATCTATTGTCATGAATGAGTCTGAAATATGAATAGTCATGCTCAAAACTGCATTCCTATTGTTATAAAAAATCATTGTACCCCCATTCATGATGACAATTCCAATATGGTCATTATGATGCTCAGAATTACACTTATATTCTCAGAATCATGAACATTTATTAAAACAGCAGTGTGCTCAAAATGCTAATTTAACAATTTCAACATGTACACAATCAATTCCAAGATTCTAATCAAAGTAAGTCCTATGTATCGTGGTGTTTTCATGCTTATACATTATTGCGCGCCCCCCCCCAAAAAATATACAAAAGTCTATTTTTATAATGTTTGCACGGTGTACAGTCTGGAAATTACCCACATGGCAAATTTCAAGCTTGGTGCGTGTCGGGAAGTACGCTAAACATTTTGAACAGACGCACACATTCACAACTTTGCCTTTGGTATATATGGAGATTAGTAATAAATTGTTAATTTAACTACTTTCATGTTGACGGATTGTAACTACGAATAGCACTGGCTCACCACGGGGCTTATCGCGTGGTATCTGGGCACTTTATTTGAAACGTAAACCCCACAGTGTGTGAGTACAATTCCTCGCAAGTTGCGTCCACAGAGACAGACAGACAATGACGTTTCTAGGTAAGAGTAAGAAATAAATCTACGTGTCGAGGAGAGACGAGAGAGCCAAGAGGTCACCTCGGGAGACGGGGCGGCGCGTCAACCTTAGTCACGTGACTGAAGGAGTGTGGGCGTGCCGTGCGTACGTGTGTGTAGTGTGTGTGTACTGTGTGTGTGTACCGTGTGTGTGTACTGTGGGTGTGTGTACTGTGCGCGTGTGTGTGTACTGTGTGTGTGTACTGTGCATGCGTGTGTACTGTGCGTGTGTCGTGTGTGTACCGTGTGTGTGTACTGTGCGTGTGTGTGTACTGTGCGTGTGTGTGTGTACCGTGTGTGTGTGTGTGTACTGTGTGTGTGTGTATCGTGTGTGTGTGTGTGTACCGTGCGTGTGTGTGTACCGTATGTGTGTACTGTGTGTGTGTGTACTGTGCGTGTGTGTGTACTATGCGTGTGTGTGTACTGTGCGTGTGTACTGTGCGTGTGTGTGTACCCTGTGTGTGTACTGTGCGTGTGTGTGTACTGTGCGTGTGTGTACCGTGTGTGTGTACTGTGCGTGTGTGTGTACTGTGCGTGTGTTGTGTGTGTGTGTGTACCGTGTGTGTGTACTTTGCGTGTGTGTGTACTGTGCGTGTGTGTGTACCGTGTGTGTGTGTACCGGGCGTGTGTGTGTGGACCGTGTGTGTGTGTACCTTGTGTGTGTACCGTGCATACGTGTGTACCGTGCGTGTGTGTGTACTGTGCGTGTGTGTGTACTGTGAGTCTGTGCGTGTGTGTGTGTACTGTGCGTGTGTGTGTACTGTGCATGTGTGTGTACTGTGTGTGTGTGTTCCGTGCGTGTGTGTTCTGTGCGTGTGTGTGTGCGTGCCATGCGTGTGTACTGTGCGTGTGTGTGTGTACTGTGCGTGTGTGTCGTGCGTGTGTGTGCACCGTGTGTGTATACTGTGTGTCTGTGTACCGTGCGTGTGTGTGTGTACCGTGCGTGTGTGTGTACTGTGAGTCTGTGCGTGTGTGTGTGTACTGTGTGTGTGTGTACTGTACGTGTGTGTGTACCGTGCGTGTGTGTGTGCGTGCCGTGCGTGTGTACTGTGCGTGTGTGTGTGTACTGTGCGTGTGTGTGCACCGTGTGTGTGTACTGTGTGTGTGTGTACTGTGTGTGTGTGTGTGTACTGTGTGTGTGTGTGTACTGTGCGTGTGTGTGCACCGTGTGTGTGTACTGCGTGTGTGTGTAGTGTGTGTGTGTACTGTGCGTGTGTGTAACGTGTTCGGCGGTAGTCCAGCGGTTAGTACGCTGCTCTACGAACATAACGACAGCCAACACCCAGTGACGATTATTTGAACCGGTTCTGGGCCTCCCCTAGGTCCACTCAGCCTCAAGTGAGTACCCGGTGCGGTGTGTAAACATCATTACTGGAGATAGAAAACAAAAAATAAACAAAATAAAATATAAAAAAATGAAAAAATGTAATACAAATAACAAATAAAAATAATACATTTAAAAAAATTAATTGATGAGAAGATGCCATGGGTCGACTGACTGAGATGTCTGGGCAATGCACCGCCTTTACCCTCCACTACACGCCGCACACACACACTGTGTGTGTGTACACACACACACTGTACACACAATAATGTCCACGTTGTTGCTGAGTTCACGCACCCAAGGGAGGGGGCAATGGAAAATGAATCTAAATCAACTTAAACTCCATCTCCGCTCTGTGACGTCACCACTCAGCATGACCTCGTCGGCATGAAGTGCCAGTGGGAGGTGTACCTCGCTAGTGACGTCATGTCACCAAGGTATTCACACTCCCCCCCCAACCTCGTCCACAGCGCTCTTGAGCGTGACGTCACCTCCGCTTGGGTCACTGCCTATATCAATCCAGTGCCGATCCTTATTTGGGCAAAGCTACGCCCAGTGACTGCGTTTCATTAACATAATTTGTTTGTTGAAGCCGTCGGGTTCAGCAGCTACGCCCCATCCCTCGACATATGGGCCGGGCTCATTAACATAATTTATTCAGTTACAGAGCCGCTCATTATGGGAGGGGCGTGTCTCTTACCCCGGAAGTGATGTCATGTTACCTGCTTACCCCGCGTGACGTCGCGAGGTAACAGGAGGCTGCCGATCCGTGCTTGCACTGAAATCCGAGGTGAGAAATTCTCATGGTGGTGGTGGTTGTTGTTGTTTACCAAGGTAGAGCCTCTCTCTCGTAGGGATGTCAGTTGAGTAGCAGCGAGCATGGGAATCGACGTCCAGGTTGGAACTTTACAACGCAGGGCCTAGCCACGCGGGACCTTGCCTCCTGCCCTCACCTGATTGCATTCACTTTAATAATCTCGCTTAAGTTTAATTTGTCTTCACCCGGCTCGCCACTTTGTAACTTTGTTTTATTGTCAATATTCACGCAGTTTTTATTTTCTTTTGTTACCAGGCCAAGCCCGCTTGAGCTGCTATACCGCTCTTGTTATCAGAAGCGACCTGCCCACAACAACACAAGGTGAGGCTTTGTCAACGTGTGTGAATGTTTTGACTTAAAACTTTGGTGACTGCAGGAATTAATATTCTTGGTTCTTTCGGTAAAGTCACGTAGATAGAAAATAAAATAACAGATTATAAATTAAATGAAAAATAAAAAATGGAAAATAAAGCAAAAAAACCACGACGTTTCGATCGCAACACAAGTGGTCTTTATCTTATTAAATTTAATCTGTTATTTTTATTTTCTATCTACGTGACTTTACTGAAAGAACCAACAATACGTGCGTCAATGTCTATCGGTCAAAGACGCTAAGCGCGTGCCGCTGTTGACTCTGAATGTGTGGAGGGGAACACCTTCACCACGGGGAGAGAGACAGAGACACGGATAGCCTCGGCTGTGTTGATTGATCCTCGATTCATTACTTGGTTGAGTGAGGAAGAATTAATGCTGAGCAGATGAAGGTGGCCAGGCATGGTTCTGGTCACACCACCACCTGTTTACTCATGGCAGTGTGTGACAGTGTCAAGTTTGTGTTTGCAGTAAAGTCTGTTAACTCTATTGCACACGGAGGTTATATCAAAACAATAGTTTATTTTTGTTTTCCTCTGGAACTCTTAATAAGAATGGAAACAGGAGGTGAACACAGCACACACATTCAGCTGAAGTCGGATCTGTTCATCCCAGCATTCAAGGACATCTTAGCCTGGATTCACACCTCTAAGTTGCGATTGAACAGTAATTCATGCATTTATGCAAAACACAAATAGTATTGTTTTCAACACCCTTTGCTATGTCAGCTGAATTTAGTTTTCATAAATATTCCTTTTGTAGTCAGACAGCCGAAATTGTGTGCTTAGAGTTTTGAGTTAACATTCATCTGGAAGATATGAAGGCTTCCAGGCATATTAATGACATTTGCCCTCTCATTGTGTGCCATAACAGCCCGTGGAGAGAAACCCTTCAGGTGCACTCTGTGTGGGAAGGTGTTTGCACATTCATCAAATCGGATGAATTTGAGAAACTTTTCACTACATCATGAATATATTAATAAGTATAGACGTGTAAGTCACGTGTGCATTCCTCTGTGCCTGACGTGTAGATGGTGTGGATATTCTTTTTTTCTGTCTGCAGCTGACGCTTCCTCTGCAGAATTGGTCTGATGGAGCAAAGGCACTCAGCGCAGCTCGGTACGACAAGTCAACAATGCGACCAGCGTGCATACAGCACGGACCGGACTGGAAATTTGACACAGCACCAGAGAAGTCACACAGGAGAGAAACCCTTCAAATGTACTGTGTGTAACAAGGCATTTGCATGGCCATCAGTTTTTCAGAACCACCAGAGAACACACACAGGAGAGAAACCCTTCAGGTGCAGTGTTTGTGGGAAGGCATTTTTATGGCCATCTGCTCTTAAAAAACACCAGAGAACACACACGGAAGAGAACCCCTTCAAGTGCAGTGTTTGTGGGAAGGCATTTTCAGATTCATTTGCTCTTAAAACACACCAGAGAACACACACGGGAGAGAAACCCTTAAGGTGCAGTGTTTGTGGGAAGGCATTTTTATGGTCATCTGCTCTTAAAAAACACCAGAGAACACACACGGAAGAGAACCCCTTCAAGTGCAGTGTTTGTGGGAAGGCATTTTCAGATTCATTTGCTCTTAAAACACACCAGAGAACACACACGGGAGAGAAACCCTTCAAGTGCAGTGTGTGCGGGAAGGCATTTGCACAGTCATCTGATCTTGTAAAACACCAGAGAACACACACGGGAGAGAAACCCTTCATGTGCACGATGTGCGGGATGGCGTTTACACAGTCATGTAATCTTGTAAAACACCAGAGAACACACACGGGAGAGAAACCCTTCAAGTGTACTCTGTGCGGGATGGCGTTTGCACAGTCACCACATCTTATAGTACACCATAGAACACACACGGGAGAGAAACCCTTCAAGTGCAGTGTGTGCGTGAAGGCATTTGCACATTCATCTGCTCTTAAATCACACCAGAGAACACACACGGGAGAGAAACCCTTCAGGTGCACGATCTGCGGGATGGCGTTTACACAGTCGCCACATCTTATAGTACACCATAGAACACACACGGGAGAGAAACCCTTCAAGTGCAGTGTGTGCGTGAAGGCATTTGCACATTCATCTGCTCTTAAATCACACCAGAGAACACACACAGGAGAGAAACCCTTCAGGTGCAGTGTGTGTGGGAAGACATTTTCAGATTCATCTGCTCTTAAAAAACACCAGAGAACACACACGGGAGAGAAACCCTTCAGGTGCACCATCTGCGGGATGGCGTTTACACAGTCATATCATCTCGTATTACACCAGAGAACACACGGGAGAGAAACCCTTCCAGTGCAGTGTTTGTGGGAAGGCATTTTCACGGTCATCTCTTAAAAAACACCAGAGAACACACACGTGAGAGAAACCCTTCAAGTGCAGTGTGTGTGGGAAGACATTTTCAGATTCATGTAATCTTGTAATACACCAGAGAACACACACGGGAGAGAAACCCTTCAAGTGCAGTGTGTGCGTGAAGGCGTTTGCACAGTCATCTGATCTTGTAAAACACCAGAGAACACACACAGGAGAGAAACCCTTCAAGTGTACTCTGTGCGGGAAGCCGTTTGCAGATTCATCAACTCTTCGAAGACACCAGAGAACACAAAAGCATCGGAAGATCCACAAGGAGCGGAGTCGGAGTCTGAAATCAGCTTGTGAAAGTCAAAGTGCTGCAATGAGCCCATCCCTCATGAAACAAGAACCGGACGAAAATCCCAGCTTGGACACTTTTAAAGGTATCAAGGTGAAATATGAAGAGGTGATGGTGAAATGTGAAGAAGTGATGAGCGAAGAAGTGAAGGTAAAATCTGAAGATGAAGATTCAACTCCAAAATGGGACCTTCACATCGTGAAGCAGGAGGAGAATTCTGACTGTGAGTCAGAGTGAGGCAACTCCCAGCAGTTTGTGGAAGTGGAGGTGTGGGTGGACTTGCTCCTAGACAATACAAAGTCAAGCGGAGACCCGGTAGATGTGTAAGCCAGAGACGATGTCGCTCCAATAGAAGCACCTTTGTCACAGGCCTTTAATGACAAGAACGTGAAGTTGGACACTCAGTTCCTAGGTGCAACCTGCAGAGTAAGGGCGGCCAATCTTTGTGGACCTGTGGGTTGGGTAGATCTTTAACCAGAAGCGAAAGACAATAAGCCCCCAAGCATTCACTATGTTATAATAATAATTGCATTTACACGGTGCTTGCTTAATCGCATCAGCAACTCAGAGTTTTGTGTCGTACCTCGTCTGAAACATTCGAAGAGCATCCCCAAGTAGCAGCTGCCCCTGTGTGGTACAAGGTGGTGTCCCTTGTACCACACAGGGGCAGCTGCTACTGCCCCTGTATGGTAAGAGCCTGGACAAGAGCCTGTCATCTTCTTTGGTTCTTTCGGTAAAGTCACGTAGAATGAGAATAAAATAATAAAATAAAACAATAAAATTCTCACGACGTTTCGGCCACAACACAAGTGACCTTCTTCAGGTGAAAGGAACAAACCAGTCGGGACGACAGAGCTACAATCAACGCTGCTAAGATTCTACGTGACTTTACCGAAAGAACCAAAGAAGATTAATCCTTGCAGTCACGAAAGCTTTAAATCGAAAAAAAGAGCCTGTCAGTAGGGGGCGATGATTGATGTGTCATCTCAGTTGTGTAGTTTGTAGGTAATGTTTAGAATTTGCTACATTTTCACTCAGATGCCAGCATGCAATGACCTACTCAATAGTATGTTTTACATACACTGTGAAGCAGACTGTGCCACTTTTTTTAAAAGCTTCTTGTTAATACGATGTAACGTGATGCAGGATATTTCACTGCAGTAATCCAATTTTGTTAATATGCCTGTCAATAATTGAGAATGTATACTTGTCTGGTTTTGTGCATACTTGTAACATTTGATCTATATGGGTCAAACATTGAATAAGTGATGTTAGGACAAAGTGTGTGTGTGTTTGAAAGTAACCTGTACAGAGAACTCAGGTGGGACCCGTTGTTCTTGTGATACAGGTCAAACGGTATTTTTGTGTTTCAGGAAGCATCTGGAGCAACTCATTGTCTTTGAAATAGGGAACACGCTCGGATCATTCATCAGTTACAAGGCATACCACCTTGAAGTTACACGTAGAAGAGATACATTCTCTACAACACGACTTGTAGTTTTGTCTTACATGTTGACGTAGATTTTGTCTAACTGGGACTAGAAGTGCACCTTGCTGATTGACGTCTGGATGTTCGTAACCATCGGTTGAAGCAAACCCCACTGCTGTTGTTGAGACGCTGTGCACCAATAATGGTCCAACACATTGACGGCCTTCAGGCCAGGAAAGTCACAACATTTGCACACGAAGGACGCATTCACACAAGTACCCCATGCTCCCTTTTGAAGTTTTAAAATGAAACATCTTTGACTTGTGTTGTGTTTTGAATTAGATGATTTTATTTCTTCATTAAAAGCTTGTATCAATTTACATCTGGAAGACTTAATTGAAAAGGACATTTCGTGTGAATTTTCTCTCGTCATTAAGTAGATGGCCTTGCCGGGGGTTCGGTTCAATGCGGACACAAACAGTGTACACACACAGTGTACACACACACACTGTACACACACACAGTGTACACACAGTGTGTACACACACACAGTGTACACACACACAGTGTACACACAGTGTACACACACAGTGTACACACACACAGTGTACACTGTACACACAATGTACACACACTGTACAAACACAGTGTACACACACAGTGTACACAGTGTACACACACACTGTATACACATAGTGTACATACACACTACATACACACAGTGTACACACACAGTGTACATACACACAGTGACACACACAGTGACACAGTGTACACACACACAGTGTACACACACAGTGACACACACAGTGTACACAGTGACACAAGAACAACCGCCATTCGCCACTAAGTGGCGGTGACGTCACCACGACGCTTGTGCCAGGCACAGTGACACACAGACACACACAGCGACACACACAGTGACACAGTGACACACACAGCGACACACAGTGACACACACAGTGTACACGCACAGTGTACACACAATGTACACACACAGTGTACACACACACAGTGTACACACACACAATGTACACAATGTACACACACAGTGTACACACAGTGTATACACATAGTGTACACACACACAGTGTACACACACACAGGGTATACACAGTGTACACACACACAATGTACACACAATGTACACACACAGTGTACACACAGTGTATACACACAGTGTACACACACAGTGTACACACACACACACAGGGTATACACTGTACACACACACAGTGTACACACGGTGTACATACAGTGTATACACCTAGTGTACACACACAGGGTACACACAGTGTACACACACAGTGACACACAGTGACACACACAGTGTATACACATAGTGTACATACACACAGTGTACACACACAGTGACACACACACAGTGACATACAGTGACACGGTGTATACACATAGTGTACACACACAGAGTGTACACACACACACAGTGCACACACAACAATGTCCACGTTGTTGCTGAGCTCACACACCCAAGGGAGGGAGCAATGGAAAATGAATCTAAATCAACTTAAACTCCAACTCTGTGACGTCACCACTCTGCATTACCTCATCGGCGTGAAACGTCAGGGGGAGGTGTACATCGCTAGTGACGTCATGTCACCAAGGTATTCACCCCTCCCCCGTCCACCGCGCTCTTGAGCGTGACGTCACCTCCGCTCGGGTCGCTGCCAATATCGTTCCAGTGGCAATCCTTATTTGGGCAAAGCTACGCCCACTGACTGGCGGCTCATTAACATAATGTGTTCGTTAAAGCCGTCGCGAGTTTATTGCGATGGGTTCAGTGCCCACGCCCCCATCCCTCGACATATGGGCAGGCCTCATTAACATAATTTATTCAGTTACAGAGCCGCTCGTGGGAGGCAAGTGACGTCATACTACTTCCTGCTGTCGCGAGGTAACAGGAAGCTGCCGTGTGCACGCTTGCACTGAAATCCGAGGTGAGAAATTCTCATCGTTGTGGTGGTGGTCGTTGTGGTGGTGGTGGTTGTTGTTGTTTACCAAGGTAGAGCCTCTCTCTCGTAGGGATGTCAGTTGAGTAGCAGCGAGCATGGGAATCGATGTCCAGGTTGGAACTTTACAACGCGGGGCCTAGCCACGCGGGGCCTTGCCTCCTGCCCTCGCCTGATTGCATTCACTTTAATTATCTCACTTAAGTTTGATTTGTCTTCACCCGGCTCGCCACTTTGTAACTTTGTTTTATTGTCAATATTCACGCAGTTTTTATTTTCTTTTGTTACCAGGCCAAGCCCGCTTGAGCTGCTATACCGCTCTTGTTATCAGAAGCGACCTGCCCACAACAACACAAGGTGAGGCTTTGTCAACGTGTGTGAATGTTTTGACTTAAAACTTTGGTGACTGCAGGAATTAATATTCTTGGTTCTTTCGGTAAAGTCACGTAGATAGAAAATGGAATTAAAATAAATACAAATAAATTGTAAATAAAGCAAAAAAACTCACGTTTTGATTGCAACACAAGTGGTCTTTATTTAATGTAATTGTATTATCTGTTATTGTTATTTTCTATCTTCGTAACTTTACCAAAGACGCTAAACGGAGGGACCCTCAAACTCCAAATATACAGCAGGCGTCAGGGTCGGGATCGAACCCACGACTTCCTGTATACCAGGTGAGGTAGTTAACATATCACTACGGAGAGAGACACGCAAACTCCAGTTAGCCTCGGCTATGTTCGTTGATCCTCGATTAATTACTTGGTGGAGTGAGGAAGCATTCATGCCAAGCAGATGAAGGTGGCCAAGCGTGATTCTAGACACGCCACCGCCTGTTTACCCAGTGACAGTGTACAGTTTGTGTTTGCAGTAACGTCTATTAACTCTGTTGAATATGGATGTTATATCATAACAGTAGCTTACATTTGTTTTCCTCTGGAACTCTTTATAAGAATGGAAACAGGAGGTGAACACAGCACGCACATTCAGCTGAAGTCGGAATTGTTCATCCCAGCATTTAAAGACATCTGAGCCTCGATTCACACCTCTAAGTTGCGATTGAATGTTAATTTATGCATTTCTGCCTAACACAAATAATATTGTTTTCAACACCCTTTGCTATGTCAGCTGAATTCAGCTCTCATAAATATTCCTTTTGTAGCCAGACAGCTGAAATTGTGTGCTCGGAGTTTTTGGTGAACATTCATTTTGAAGATACGAGGGCTTCCAGGCATGTTTATAACCATTTGCCCTCTCATTGTGTGCCATAACAGCCCGTGTGATGAATTTGGGAAACGTTTTTACTACATCATGAACATATGAATATAGACGTGTAAGTCACATGTGACTATATATGCATTCCTCTGTGCCTCGATACTGATGTGTAGATGGTGTGGATATTATTTTCTGTCTGCAGCTGACGCTTCCTCCGCAGAATTGGTCTGATGGAGCAAATGCACTCAGCGCAGCTCGGTATGACAAGTCAACAATGCGACCAGCGTGCATACAGCACGGATCGGACTGGAAATTTGACACAGCACCAGAGAACTCACACAGGAGAGAAACCCTTCAAGTGCACCGTGTGTGACAAGGCATTTGCATGGCCATCAGTTCTTGAGACCCACCAGAGAACACACACAGGAGAGAAACCCTTCAAGTGCACTGTGTGTGGGAAGGCATTTTCACGGTCATCTGCTCTTAAAAGACACCAGAGAACACACACGGGAGAGAAACCCTTCAAGTGCAGTGTGTGTGGGAAGGCATTTTCACGGTCATCTGCTCTTAAAAGACACCAGAGAACACACACGGGAGAGAAACCCTTCCAGTGCAGTGTGTGTGGGAAGGCATTTTCACGGTCATCTGCTCTTAAAAGACACCAGAGAACACACATGGGAGAGAAACCCTTCAAGTGCAGTGTGTGTGGGAAGGCATTTGCACAGTTATCAAATCTTAAAGTACACCAGAGAACACACACAGGAGAGAAACCCTTCAGGTGCATTCTATGCGGGATGGCGTTTGCAGTTTCATCAAATCTTCAAGTACACCAGAGAACACAGAAGCATCAGAAGATCTGCAAGGAGTGGAGTCTGAAATCAGCTTGTGAAAGTCAAAGTTCCACAATGAGCCCATCCCTCATGATACAAGAACCGGAGGAAAATCCCAGCTTTGACACTGTCAAGGAACCGAGGTGAAATATGAAGAGGTGAAGGTGAAATGTGAAGAAGTGATGGTGAAGAGCAAAGAAGTGAAGGTAAAATGTGAAGATGAAGATTCAAATCCAAAATGGGACCTTCACATCGATGGAGGCAACGCGAAGCAGGAGGAGAATTCTGACTGTGAGGCAGAGTTAGGCAACTCCCAGCAGTTTGTGGAAGTGGAGGTGTGGGTGGACTTCCTCCGAGACAATACAAAGTCAAGTGGAGACCCGGTAGATGTGTAAGCTTGAGACAATGTCGCTACAATAGATGCAGCTTTGTCACAGGCCTTTAATGACAAGAATGTGAAGTTGAACACTCAATTCCTAGGTTCAACCTGGAGAGTAAGAACGAGTGGCCAGTCTTTGTGGACCTGTGGGTTGGGGAGATCTCTGACCAGGAGCGAGAGCCAATACGCCCCCAAGCATTCACTATGTTACAATAATTGCTTTTACACGGTGCTTGCTTAACCGCCTCGGCAACTCGGAGTTTTGTATCTCGTCTGAAACACTCGAAGAGCATCCCCAAGTAGCAGCTGCCCCTGTGTGGCACAGGGTGGTGGCCCTGCACCGGCCTGCATTTATTTTTTTCTGCCTGAGAACGACCGCTTGTGTTACAATCGAAACGTCATGATCTATTATTATTTTGTCTACCGACGTGACTTTACTGAAAGAACCAAAGAGTATGTGAACAACAGGCTGTCAGTAGGGGGCGATGATTGATGTTTCATCTCAGTTGTGTAATTTGTCGCTAATGTTTAGAATTCGCCAGCATGCAATGGCCTCGTTTTGAATGACAATAGTATGTTTTACATCCACTGTTAAGCAGACGGTGCATATTTTTTTCAAATAGCTTCTTAATCAGATGTTGTCTGATGCAGTATATTTCACTGCAGTAATTACATTTTGTTAAAATGCCTGTCAATAATTCAGAATGAACACTTGTCTTATTTTGTGTGTACATGCATCACTTTATTTTTTATAAGGGTCAAACATTGAATAAGTGATGTTAGGACAAAGTGTGTGTGTGTGTGTGTTTTGGAAGTAACCTGTACAGAGAACTCAGGTGAGACCCGTTGTTCTTGTGATACAGGTCAAAGGGTAGTTTTGTGTTTCAGGAAGCATCTGGAGCAACTCATTGTCTTTGACATAGGAAGCACACTCGGATCATTCATTAGTTACAAGGCATACCACCTTAAAGTTACACGTAGAGGAGATACATTCTCTACAACACGAATTATAATTTTGTCTTACGTGTTGACGTAGATTTTGTCGAACTTGGACTAGAAATGCTCCTTGCTGATTAACGTCTGGATGTTCACAACCATGGCTTGAAGCAAGCCCCACTGCTGTTGAGACATTGTCTACCAAAACCGGTCCACAGTTGGCTTGCACACACAGTGTACACACACATAGTGTACACACACACAGTGTACACACACAGTGTACACACAGTGTACACACACACACTGTATCCACAGTATACACACACAGTGTACACACACACAGTGTACACACACAGTGTACACAGTGTACACACACACTGTACCCACAGTGTACACACACAGTACACACACAGTGTACACACACAGTGTACACACAGTGTACACACACACAGTGTATACACAGTATGTACATACAGTGTATATACGTACACACAGTGTACACACACATTTTACACACACACAGTGTATACACACACACAGTGTACACACACACACAGTGTACACACACACACAGTGTACACACACACACAGTGTATACACAATAATGTCCACGTTGTTGTAGCTGGGCCCACGCACCCAAGGGAGGGAGCAATGTAAAGTGAATCTAAATCAACTTAAACTCCAACCCCGCTCTGTGACGTCACCACTCAGCATTACTTCATCGGCGTGAAACGCCAGGGGGAGGTGTACCTCGCTAGCGACGTCATGTCACCAAGGTATTCACACTCCCCCAACCCCGTCCACGGCGCTCTCGAGCGTGACGTCACCTCCGCTTGGGTCACTGCCGATATAAATCCAGTGGCAATCCTTATTTGGGCAAAGGTACGCCCAGTGACTGGCGGTTCATTAACATAATGTATCTGTTGAAGCCGTCGAGAGTTTATTGCGACGGGTTTAGCAGCCACGCCCCCATCCCTCCACATATGGGCTGGCCTCATTAACATAATTTATTCAGTTACAGAGCTGCTCATTTTGGGAGGGGCGTGTCTCTTACCCCGAAAGTGACGTCATGTTACCTGCTTACCCGCGTGACGTCACGAGGTAACAGGAGGCTGCCGATCCACGCGTGCACTGAAATCCGAGGTGAGAAATTCTCGTGGTGGTCGTGGTGGTTGTTGTTTACCAAGGTAGAGCCTCTCTCGTAGGGATGTCAATTGAGTAGCATCGAGCATGGGAATCGATGTCCAGGTTGGAACTTTACAACGCGGGGCCTAGCCACGCGGGGCCTTGCCTCCTGCCCTCGCCTGATTGCGTTCACTTTAATTATCTCGCTTAAGTTTAATTTGTCTTCACCCGGCTCGCCACTTTGTAACTTTGTTTTATTGTAAATATTCATGCAGTTTTTATTTTCGTTCTTTTTTCACCAGGCCAAGCCCGCTTGAGCTGCTATACCGCTCTTGTTATCAGAAGCGACCTGCCCACAACAACACAAGGTGAGGCTTTGTCAACGTGTGTGAATGTTTTGACTTAAAACTTTTGTGACTGCAGGAATGAATATTCTTGGTTTATTCGGTAAAGTCACGTAGATAGAAAATAAAATAAAAATAACAGATAATAAATTAAAAGAAAAATAAATAAAAATAGAAAATGGACCAAAACCACGACATTTCGATTGCAACACAAGTGGTCTTTATCTTATTGAATTTAATCTGTTATTTTCATTTTCTATCTACGTGACTTTACTGAAAGAACCAACAATACGTGCGTCAATGTCTATCGGTCAAAGACGCTAAGCGCGTGCCGCTGTTGACTCTGAATGTGTGGAGGGGAACACCTTCACGGGGAGAGAGAGACAGAGACACGGATAGCCTCGGCTATGTTGATCCTCGATTCATTATTTGGTGGAGTGAGGCAGAATTAATGCTGAGCAGATGAAGGTGGCCAGGCATGGTGCTGGTCACACCACCACCTGTTTACTCATGGCAGTGTGTGACAGTGTCAAGTTTGTGTTTGCAGTAAAGTCTATTAACTCTGTTGAACACGGAGGTTATATCAAAGCAATAGTTTATTTTTGTTTTCCTCTGGAACTCTTACTAAGAATGGAAACAGGAAGTTAACACACACATGCAGCTGAAGTCGGATCTGTTCATCCCAGCATTTAAGGACATCTGAGCCTGGATTCACACCTCTAAGTTGCGATTGAACGTTAATTTATGCATACTTGTGGGGGCTACCGTCCCCCGCCTTCACTGAATTGTCGGGGCCGTTGCCCACCGACTCCCCCGTTCCATTCATACCGCTACCTCCCCAGCTGCTCTGTCAGATCTAGACTACCGACCCCTAATGCCTCGCCCCCCTGTACCTCTGCCTGGGGTGTCGACCGCGTTTGCGTAGCTTAATTAGCGGCTCGTACGCTCTGCGCTCGCGATGCGCTACCCTGTTCAACGGCGGCGTGTCGCGGTGAGCGCGCTCGCAAAGTAAAACCCCGTCCTGCACGGGAAAAAACAGGCGCGGCGCGCCCCCGTGGGATTCCCTCCCACCCACGCTCCACGCGCTTAAGCAAAAACAAACACGCTGCGATTACTTTGCTCCGATTTAACGGGCTGTTTACACAGCTGCGTATTCGCCCATGCCAGGCGCTTAATTCGCTATTAGATAATAGCGCGAGTGCGCGCCCGCCACCCTGTCACACAGACGCGCGAGCGCAAAGCGCTACTGTAGGCTATTGCACAGGTACGCGAGCGCTGGGCACCACCGAAGATATTCGTGTAGGTACGCGCGCGCTGAACGATACTGTAAACGATCGTACAGGTACCGGCACTAAGCGCGTTCTACTCCCTTATTCGCTGCAAACAGCCGCGTATGCACGCGAACACAAAACACTCTGTACACACTCGTACCGATATGCGAACACCAAACACTCCGTCTCCCTCCTCGCACTCACAGTGACCACGACACAGCTTTATCCTATTAGTGGTTTTATTCCCCGCGAGTATCGAACTAGACTGTGCGTGTCAGTACGGACCAGCAGGACAGGTCTAACCTATCTCGCTACTGCCTGATACTTAATGGACCTGTCTGCCCTCTATTTTCTCTCCGAATTTCGTCCCTTTGTCTTACCTCTCTCCCTCGTACTTACGGTCCGACCTCGCAGCGATGGAGGTCGCGGATAGATGATGCTGTAAACAGAATCTGGCTGTTCTCTGCCCCGTCTCACGGACGTGCGAGTAACAGTCAGGTGACGGCTCCCCGATCTCTCCCTCCTGTTGATCTCCAGTCAAATAAATAAAAATGGCCCCGTGCTTCCCCAAAGCGTCCCTTTTTATGCTCCTTTCAAAGCCCTCGCACCGCCCATCCGCGGTGCATCACGGGTCAGGCCGTTAATCCGCGGTGCATCATGGGTAGGGCCGTTAATCCGCGGTGCATCATGGGTAGGGCCGTTAACCCGCGGTGCATCATGGGTAGAGACGCTAACCCGCGGTGCACCATGGGTAGAGACGCTTAACCCACGCTGCCCCGCTCCCCACCTGTATCCTGGTCCGTGTGTGTCTTGAGCATCTCCTCACTGCGGTTCTCAGTGAGTTCGCCGTGGTCATTTAATTCTAAGTTAAGCCACGGCGCCGCAGTGCCATTTGGCCTGGGGGGGGGGGGGGGGGTGCCTGCCAATTCCCTGACCCTGAGAAACCGTGGAGCACCCCCACGAGGGGGCCTCTCGGGTAAAAACTCAGGGCAGGTGCCCCCCTCCCCATGAGGCCCTACTTGAGTGTGTGTGTTTAGGTGGGGGGGGGGGGGGGCGGGGGAAGTGCTGTGATGGGAGCCGTGTTGTATATATAGGTGTTATGAAAATTGATGAAAATAATGAAAATTAAATGAAATTTGAAATTTGCATAATTTATCCAAAACTATGTTATTTAGTGTAATTATGCGCATAAATTATGCTGATTCGAGAGATTATCGTATTAATTTATGCGAGTGGGCGTGGTTATGATAATGCAGGTCGTTATGGATTATCAGGTCGAGCCTCGGTGACGAGGATTGTGTTATGAATTGGAACAACGCAATTGATCGTATGCAGTTCTGTAGGTGTTGTGAGCATGAATGAGAGGGAGTCGATTCGACTCTACTATTTAATTCCGTATTATCGATAAGGATACGATTACTCTCGATTGAACATTATGAATTGTGTGTTATGGATTATGTGTGGTGATAGTGTGCTTATGATAGGTCCCCAGGATTCAGATCTCATACGCAGAACAATATTATGCAGAATTTCAGGAAGAATCACACACAAACCTTCTGCTTTAATCAATTTTATTTCTAGCTAACTTTAATTTTTGAATAATATGAAAACTCAATCTCGGGATTTTGGAATTTCAACACAGCGTTAACATGATACCATCACGATTGCGTTGTTTCACCTCGATAGCGGCACCTGTGGTTAATTCCCGACGCGTAACGCAATCGATCGGTTGTTGAGAGAGAGATTAAAAACAAGCAAACTATTCTATCAAAACCTTAACCTTATAATATGCAAACTCGTATTCTTGAATGATTACACAACACGGCACTCGGTCTTTGATTCGTATCCAATTCTTAATACATTCTGATATGCGAAATTATTATGCTTGAAATCGTCAGCACAGTACCACGGCGATGTTCGTTCATTGATTCATCAACGATTATGCAATTAAAGCGTTCGACAAATAATTCTGATTGCCTCATCAACGTAACTCAATGGGTGGCGATGTTTTTCGTTATCAGCTAATAGTTGACGCAGTTATGAGTCTTGTATGTTTAATGGGAGGGTTGTTGATTTCTTGCGTTGAGCAAACGCCTAGGTTGATTTCCTTGTCAAAAAAAATGTTTGTTCCTTGTGTAGCGGTGGGGGAGTGAGGAGGGAGTGTGGGGGAGGGGCATACGAACGACTGCCAGTTTCTGTCCATCGCTGGCTGGATGAGTCAGCACGACGCTCGCTGTCGTCGCGCCGATGGGTGTTGAGTGCGGGGCCGCTTCCCTCTCAGCCCTGGTGACGCGAAGTTGCGCGCTGTAGCACGCTGGTGGCACGCTGTTGGCACGCGCTGGTGCTGGTGCTGGTGGCACGCTGGTGGTGCGCTGTTGGCACGCGCTGGTGCTGATGCTGGTGCTGATGGCACGCTGGTGGCGCGCGCTCCCTCTCCTTGAAGATGCGCGAACGCGCCCGTGCTGGTTCGCTGATAGCAGTTTCTCTCCACTGCTGGCTGAGCTGCTGCACGCTCTTGCTTGGCGTTGCTGGCCGCGCTCTTTCTCCTTGAAGATGCGCGAACGCGCCCGTGCTGGTTTGCTGACAGCAGTTTCCTCCACTGCTGGATGAGCTGCGCCGGTGCGCGCTCTTTCCGCTGCTGTAGTATCTGACGCTGCGCTCGCGGGCGACAGGTCAAGTTTTTCTTCTGCTGAGTGAGCCGAGTCGCACGCGCTCTCTTTGTTGAGGTTGTTGGCGGCTCTCTGACAGCAGGTTTCCTCCACTGCTGTATGACTCAAGTCGCACGCGCTTGGTCACTGGTTTGGTGAAGTTGTTGGCGGCTGCTCGTGCTTTTCTGCTGCTGGTTGAGCCACGTTGCACGTGCTTTCTTTGTGGAGATGCTCGAGCGCTCTCAGCGCTGATTCGCTGATACTTTGTTGGCGGCTGGCCAAGCTTTTTCTTCAGTTGAGTGAGTTGAGTCGCACGTGCTCTCTCTGTTGAAGTGCGCGAACGCGCCGGTGCTGGTTCGCTGACAGCAGGTTTCCTCCACTGCTGTATGACTCACTTTTGTTGATACATCGCGACTCAGCGATCCTCGCTACTCAGCGAGGCTCGGAGCCAGCCGCTCCATGCGACTGCTCGTCCTGTGGACGTCTTGACTCGCTGATCTGTCTTGACTCTTGACTTAACTTCACTGACTTTTGAAAATGCGGCTGACCGTTATATTCAAAGACAATTCTCTCTGCGCAGTGGAAAAGGGGTGGGCGGGGTCTGTGTGTGTGAGTTCATGTGTGTGTGTACAGATGGCTCCTGCGATAACGATCTGTTTGCCCTGGCGTGAAATTCCTCTCTCGCGCTCTTCGGGAGAAACAAAGGTGGTCGGGAGCACCTATCTCTTTATACTTTCGACTTTATATTTCTCAAATACAATTTGGTCCCATGTTCGCCAAGACTCGTGTTTGTAACTACGTCCTCCCGACACCCCTCTCGGGTTACCGAGGTTCGCATTGATATGATGGAGTTATTAGAAAGAAAAATAATTTTCATCCTGAGTTTAAGAGGTCCGTTTCCAGATTGTTGGAATCCATATCCCTTGGTTCTGCAAGGTTCTATAATGGAATATCGTTTAAGGTTAACACGTTATTATTAATGTTATATTGCAATTTTCTTTAAAACTTTGTTTGCCTGGTTGCCATGTGTGGGGTGGGGTGTGTCTCCTCATCAAACCCGGCTGGCTTTTCCAGATGGCCCCTTGTGATAAGGTGTAATTCCTGCTTCCCCGCTCTTGCGAGAGAGACAAAGGTGGTCGGGGTTGCTTGGGATATTGTTTAAACTCTTTCGCAAGTTTGCCCGTTGTCTCATTCCTTCTCGATAACCTTTGATATGACTCGGTATTTTGTCTCCAAGCTTTGTTTTAACAGTAAAAGTATTAAAGGTGAAAATCATTTGATAGCGTATTAATTATCGGATAATAATTCACTGATGTATCTGGTGGCCTGGTCTTGATTGGAGTGAGCGCGAGGACCGCTAACTTTAGCTTATTCTTGTTATTGCATTTTAAATTTGAACCGTTGTTTTAATGACAAAGGAAAAAAATATATATGGTTTAACCCGTGGACGTCCTCGTTTCTGGCTTGCGGAGGGCTTCCCTCTGCGTGACCTCCCTTAGGGCACATCAAACTCTTGTTCATCTGGAGATCTTCGCAGATAGCTGCTAACATCCTCGCCTCGAGAGTTTTATTATTTCTTTATTTTTTAATGGTCTGTTTATGATCGACATCTGGTTTTTCGTGTGCCTGGCTTACGGGTTTTATTGATTATTTTTTTTGTTAAAATTTTTTTTATATATATATAACGTAAATATTGTTAATATCAATTTTGGAAAAGGCTCATATACAACAGCCGGGTGACTTCTCGGTCGCAGCAGCACAGCGACGGGCCCGGTTTCGACGGAGCGGCTTCGCTGTTGTGGCACCACATACTCTTTGGTTCTATTGGGTAAAGTCACGTAGGTGAAAATAAAATAACAAAAAATCACGACGTTTCGGCCACAACACAAGCGGCCTTCATCAGGTGAAGGGACGAGACTGTCTGGAGGACAGCGCTGGAGTGAGGGAAGCCACGCTTAGATCACGACCTTTAAGCTGTATGAGAAGAAAACAAAGCGCCTTGACAAAGGAATTAGCATATAATTTAGCATTGAAATGGCTCATTGAACTAGCTAAGTTAAAGTATACACATCCGCAGAGGTACCCCTTGACAAAGGAATTAGCATAGAATTGAAATAGCTGAGTGATTCGCTTGTAACTGGTCACAGAAATAGCTATGTTAAAGTCAGAGCATATACATTCACCGAGGCACCTAGTACTAATCAAACAGGAGAATTTAGCGAAACACAACCACGCTCAGACAGCGGACCTTTAAACTGTGTGCGAGCAAACAAGGTGATCTGACAAAGAAATTAGCATAAAAATTAGCATTTGATTGGCCGATTTTAGGAAAGAGGTGGTGTACATGCCGGTGGACTTGCCGTTTGGCGCGGGGGAGAGGGGGGGAGGGGGAGTTTACCTATTGATGGTGTGAAAAGGGAATTTATAAGAGCTGCGAAAGTTTGGGGTACCACTACTTGAAAAAATATACTGTACCATTGAAATTAGTTTAATGTTTAGTTCGATTTAGAACATCTTTCCAATGGTTGCTTAATTTGAAACCATCTTCTCGGTTGAAATTGTGTCTGTGTTTGTAGACCTGAATTGCTTCATGAACAAATCTCTGATAAAAGCCCATGGGTTTGCAAAGAACCTTGGTATCGGAGAAAATTATATTGTGATCCCCCACAGCGTTGTAACAGTGATCAGCAACGGCAGAAGAATTCGTTTTGCCGTGTTTCAAATCTGATTTGTGCTCGCTAATTCGGTCAGAGACATGTCGCTTTGTCTCCCCGATATAGCAATCACCGCAGGTACAACTCCATTTGTAAACCCCGGGGTACTGTAAGTCAGGAATGACATCCTTCACGGATGGGATCAGATCACGAATTTTGTGTACTGTATTGAACCGGACCTGGATCTTGTGTTTGTTTAGAATTTTGGAAATCTTTTTAGTAACGCCTGCTATATATGGAAGTGTGATGGTTTTGACCGGAGTATCAAGTGGTTGTTTCTGTATGGAGGGAGAAACAGCTTGGCGGATGGTACGGTCAGAGTAACCATTCCTTTTGAGGGCCAGGTGTACATGTTTTAAATCACTGGTCAGGTGGTGTTGGTCCGAAATGCAATGAGCCCTATGGTATAAAGTTTTGATGAGAGAATTCTTTCGGGCTGGGTGGTGGTGGGAATCAGGTTTCAAGTAGGAATCTGTGTGGGTGGGTTTCCTGTAAACAGAATGCCCCAATGAGCCATCAGGTCTCCTCTCAAACAGAACATCTAAGAATGGTAGCTTGCCATCTTTCTCCACTTCCATGGTGAATTTGATGCCGGGATGTCTGGAATTGATGTGGTGTAGGAAAAGGTTCAGAGCTGGGAGGCCATGTGGCCAAATGACGAAAGTGTCATCCACATATCTCTTCCACAGGGAAGGTCTGAGGGTGGAAGTCTGGATGGCGTCTGATTCAAATTTCTCCATGAAAAAATTGGCTATCACTGGTGATAAGGGGGATCCGATGGGGGTACCCTCATTTTGTTTGTAGAAGGAGCCATTCCAAGTAAAGTAGGTATTGTTGAGGCAGTGCCTAACCAGTGCAGGTGTGTCGGGGTCTAGTCCATGTTGGACCAAATTTTCAATTATTTCAATGGTATCAGGTACTGAGACCTTGGTGAACAAAGAGACCACATCGAAGCTGACAAGGATATCGTCAGGGGACAGTGCAACGTCTTTGACCATAGAGACCAATTGGGCTGAGTTAAGTACTGCTGAGGCGGTCTTGCCAGTGAAAGGCAGCAAGGTATCTGACCGAAAACGGGCTAGTCTATAGGTAGGGGAGTTGATCGTGGATACGATGGGTCGAAGTGGGGTGCCTTCTTTATGAATCTTGGGAAGAACATAGAATCTAGGGGGTCTTGCAGCAGAAGGTTTTAGGGAGGGACGTTTAGTTGGGTCGATTAGGGAGGTCGAACTTGTGATGATCTTGTTGGTTTTTATCGCTAGGCTATTAGTAGGGTCATTTTTTATTTTTGAGTAACTTCCATCGTTGAGCAGATTCTGGATTTTGTTGTTGTATGAATCTTCATCCATAATAACAGTAGCGTTGCCTTTATCGGCTGAGAGGATGACTATATCACTTCTGTTTTTTTAAATTCGTGAGTTCAGAGCGTTCATTTTTGCTGATGTTACTAATGGGTTTCTTAGCATTCTTAAGAATAGTGGCTATTTCAGCTCTCGCAATGTCTGCTTGGATGTGTCCTACGCCTTTGAGGGCTACATCGACCTGAGAGATGATATCATCTATTGGTATGTGTTTTGGGGTGACAGCAAAATTTAGTCCCCTAGCCAGTACTGTTTTCAGATTGTCCGAAATCGGGGTGCTACTCTGATTAATGACGATTTTGTTAACATCTAGTTTTGTTATATGTGGAACTGGGTTCTTCTTTGATAGGTGGTTGAATTTAGAAATCAGGTTAGCTTTACATTTGACTGACAGTGACTCAGCAGAAGAAGCAGTCATGTTGTCTACGTGATTCCAATCAGAAGGTGACATTTTTTGTGTTAACATTAAATGAGCTTGTAGGAGAGTCCTGTCTAAAGTATCGAGTTCAAATCGGAGTAGCCTTATCCTCTCTGAGATTAAAGATAGGCTGGCCTTAAGCAGAATCTGTTTAGAATTCGGAGAAGATACAGCAGCAGAAGTGAGTGTGAAAGCGATGGGTATTACCTTGTGATCGCGGCATCTTTTGAGGAAGGGCAGCGTCTCGATGAGCTGTGACTTATTGTCCCGTTGTCTGTTAAAAGCTCTAACAGATAGGTGAAAGCCCTCCCCATAGAGGTTATCAATTCTAGATTTAAAGCTTTCGTGACTGCTAGAATCCATACTCTTTGGTTCTATTGGGTAAAGTCACGTAGGTGAAAATTTTAATTTATGCATTTCTGCATAACACAAATAGTATTGTTTTCAATACCTTTTGCTATGTCAGCTGAATTTAGCTTTCATAAATATTCCTTTTGTAGCCAGACAGCCGAAATTGTGTACTCGGAGTTTTGGGTTAACATTCATTTTGAAGATACGAGGGCTTCCATGCATGTTTATGACATTTGCCCTCTCATTGTGTGCCATAACAGCCCTGTGATGAATTTGGGAAACGTTTTTACTACATCATGAATATATGAATAAGTATAGACGTGTAAGTCACATGTGACTATATATGCATTCCTCTGTGCTTCGATACTGTCGTGTAGATGGTGTGGATATTATTTTTTTCTGTCTGGAGCTGACGCTTCCTCTGACGCTTCCTCCGCAGAATTGGTCTGATGGAGCAAATTCACTCAGCGCAGCTCGGTATGACAAGTCAACAATGCGACCAGCGTGCATACAGCATGGATCGGACTGGAAATTTGACACAGCACCAGAGAACTCACACAGAAGAGAAACCCTTCAAGTGCACTGTGTGTGGGAAGGCATTTTCACAGTCATCAAATCTGCAAAGACACCGGAGAACACACACGGGAGAGAAACCCTTCAAGTGCAGTGTGTGTGGGAAGGCATTTTCACGGTCATCTGTTGTTAAAAAACACCAGAGAACACACACGGGAGAGAAACCCTTCAAGTGCAGTGTGTGTGGGATGGCGTTTGCACAGTCCCCACATCTTAAAGAGCACCAGAGAACACACACGGGAGAGAAACCCTTCAAGTGCAGTGTGTGTGGGAAGGCATTTTCCCAGTCATCAAATCTGCGAAGACACCAGAGAACACACACGGGAGTGAAACCCTTCAGGTGCACTGTGTGTGGGAAGGCGTTTGCACATTCATCAAGTCTGCAAAGACACCAGAGTACACACACTGGAGAGAAACCCTTCAAGTGCACTGTGTGTGGGAAGGCATTTTCACAGTCAACTGTTCTTAAAAAACACCAGAGAACACACACAGGAGAGAAACCATTCAAGTGCACTGTGTGTGGGAAGGCATTTTCACTGTCATCTGTTCTTAAAATACACCAGAGAATACACACAGGAGAGAAACCCTTCAGGTGCATTTTGTGCGGGATGATGTTTGCACATTCATCACATCTTAAAGTACACGAGAGAACACGCACGGGAGAGAAACCCTTCAAGTGCACTCTGTGCGGGAAGGCGTTTCCACAGTCACCACATCTTAAAGTACACCAGAGAACACACACGGGAGAGAAACCCTTCAAGTGCACTGTGTGTGGGAAGGCATTTTCACAGTCAACTGTTCTTAAAAAACACCATAGAACACACACAGGAGAGAAACCATTCAAGTGCACTGTGTGTGGGAAGGCATTTTCACTGTCATCTGTTCTTAAAAAACACCAGAGAATACACACAGGAGAGAAACCCTTCAGGTGCATTTTTGTGCGGGATGATGTTTGCACATTCATCACATCTTAAAGTACACGAGAGAACACACACAGGAAAGAAACCCTTCAAGTGCACTCTGTGCGGGAAGGCGTTTTCACAGTCACCACATCTTAAAGTACACCAGAGAACACACACGGGAGAGAAACCCTTCAAGTGCAGTGTGTGTGGGAAGGCGTTTGCACAGTCATCTCCTCTTGTAACACACCAGAGAATACACACAGGAGAGAAACCCTTCAGGTGCACTCTGCAGGAAGGCGTTTGCACATTCATCAGAAGATCTGCAAGGAGTGGAGTCTGAAATCAGCTTGTGAAAGTCAAAGTGCCGCAATGAGCCCATCCCTCATGAAACAAGAACCGGACGAAAATCCCAGCTTTGACACTTTTAAAGGTATCGAGGTGAAATATGAAGAGGTGATGGTGAAATATGAAGAGGTGATGGTGAAGAGGGAAGAAGTGAAGGTGAAATGTGAAGATGAAGATTCAACTCCAAAATCGGACCTTCACATTGATGGAGGCAACGTGAAGCCAGAGGTGAATTCTGACTGAGGCACAGCGAGGCAACTCCCAGCAGTTTGTGGAAGTGGAGGTGTGGGTGGACTTACTCCTAGACAATACAAAGTCAAATGGAGACCCGGTAGATGTGTAAGCTTGAGACGGTCGCTACAATAGATGCACCTTTGTCACAGGCCTTTAATGAAAAGAATGTGAAGTTGAACACTCAATTCCTAGGTTCAACCTGCAGAGTAAGAGCGAGCGGCCAATCTTTGTGGACCCGTGGATTGGGGAGATCTCTGACCAGGAGTGAGAGCCAAGAAGCTCCCAAGCATTCACTATGTTATAATAATTGCATTTACACGGTGCTTGCTTAATCGCCTCGGCAACTCGGAGTTTCGTGTCTCATCTGAAACACTCGAAGAGCATCCCCAAGTAGCAGCTGCCCCTGTGTGGTACATGGTGGTGGCCCTGTACCGGCCTGCATTTATTATTTTTTCCGCCTGAGGACGACCGATTGTGTTACGATCGAAACGTCGTGATCTATTATTATTTTGTCTACCTACGTGACTTTACTGAAAGAACCAAAGAGTATGTGAACAAGAGGCTGTCAGTAGGGGGCGATGATTGATGTTTCATCTCAGTTGTGTAATTTGTCGCTAATGTTTAGAATTCGCCAGCATGCAATGGCCTACTCGTTTTGAATGACACAATAGTATGTTTTACATCCACTGTTAAGCAGACGGTGCATATTTTTTTCAAATAGCTTTTTAATCAGATGTTATCTGCTGCAGTAGATTTCACTGCAGTAATTAAATTTTGTTAAAATTCCAGTCAATAATTTAGAATGAACATCTTCTTTGGTTCTTTCGGTAAAGTCACGTAGAATGAGAATAAAATAATAAATTAATAAAATAACACAATCAAATTCTCACGACGTTTCGGCCACAACACAAGTGGCCTTCAGGTGAAAGGAACAAACCTGTCGGGACGACAGAGCTTCAATGAACCCTGTTCAGATTCGTAGCGTCTATTAAGCTGGTTTAGAGAGGTGAGGCACCTTGACAAAGGGGTTTACATATAAAACAGGAGAATTTAGCATTGAAATAGCTGAGTGATTAGCTTGTGACTGGTCATAGAAATAGACTGGTCATAAAAATTGCTTGATTGTGTTATTATATTATTTTATCAATTTATTCTCATTCTACGTGACTTAAGATGAATCCTTGCAGTCACGAAAGCTTTAAATCGAAATTTAGAATGAACACTTGTCTGATTTTGTGTGTACATGCATCACTTTATTTTTTATGAGGGTCAAACATTGAATAAGTGATGTTAGGACAAAGTGTGTGTGTGTTTTTGGAAGTAACCTGTACAGATAACTCAGGTGAGACCCGTTGTTCTTGTGATACAGGTCAAAGGGTACTTTTGTGTTTCAGGAAGCATCTGGAGCAACTCATTGTCTTTGGAATAGGAAGCACACTCGGATCATTCATCAGTTACAAGGCATACACCACCTTAAAGTTACA
Organism: Petromyzon marinus; assembly: GCF_048934315.1. Lineage (NCBI taxonomy): Eukaryota > Metazoa > Chordata > Hyperoartia > Petromyzontiformes > Petromyzontidae > Petromyzon > Petromyzon marinus. The sequence goes on from NW_027422817.1 coordinate 491,259, forward strand.
CGTAGAGGAGATACATTCTCTGCAGCACGAATTATAATTTTGTCTTACGTGTTGACGTAGATTTTGTCGAACTTGGACTAGAAATGCTCCTTGCTGATTAACGTCTGGATGTTCACAACCATGGCTTGAAGCAAGCCCCACTGCTGTTGAGACATTGTCCACCAAAACCGGTCCACAGTTGGCTTGCACACACAGTGTACACACACACAGTGTACACACACACAGTGTACACACACAGTGTACACACAGTGTACACACACACAGTGTACACACACACAGTGTACACACACACAGTGTACACACACACAGTGTACACACACACAGTGTACACACACAGTGTCCACCAAAACCGGTCCACAGTTGGCTTGCACTGAATCAATGCTGCAGTAATTATGGACTCGCACGAAGGCCGTGGGATTTATATTTAGTTTTAAACATTCCTTTGTTTCGTGGAGAGACCGATTAAATTATAGACGTCTTGTCTGCTGATCTTGTTCATATCTGTGTACATTGATATCCTACATTGTTTGCACGTACACACCACACGCAATTAAATCAATAAAAATAAGAACAACTTCCGGGCATTGCGAAGATCGAGGAATCTCTTTCAATGGAGTGAGTTCAGTGTGTTCGATTCAACATCTCTCTGTCCCTGTCCGTCTGTGTCATCTGTTTGCCTCTGTGTTTCTCTCTGCCTGTGTCTCTCTGTCGTCTCTGTGTTCCTCTTGTCTGTCTGTCCGCCTGTCTTGTCTGTGTGTGTGTCTCTCTATCAGCGTCTATCCAACCGTATTCAACGACTGTCAGTAGCAACACGCGCCCGGTCAACTTCCACGGCCCGCGACTCAAACTTGTTTATCTGTAACTTTTGCACCGTACGTAGCCAACCGTGTTAATCCATGGGTCTGTGTGTGTATATAACTTCTTTCGCACCATACCTAGCCAACCGTGTTAATCTATGGGTCTCTGTGTGAGTCTCTGTGTGTGTATCTGTGTGTGTATCCGTGTGAGTCTCTGTGTGTGTATCTGTGTGAGTCTCTGTGTGTGTATCTGTGTGTGTATCTGTGTGTGTATATGTGTGAGTCTCTGTGTGAGTATCTGTGTGAGTCTCTGTGTGAGTCTCTGTGTGTATCTGTGTGAGTCTCTGTGTGTGTATATCTGTGTGTGTCTCTGTGTGAGTCTCTGTGTGTGTATCTGTGTGAGTCTCTGTGTGTGTATCTGTGTGTGTATCTGTGTGAGTCTCTGTGTGTGTATCTGTGTGTATCTGTGTGTGTCTCTGTGTGTGTCTCTGTGTGAGGCTCTGCGTGTGAGTCTCTGTGTGTGTATCTGTGTGAGTCTCTGTGTGTGTATCTGTGTGTGTATCTGTGTGAGTCTCTGTGTGTATCTGTGTGAGTCTCTGTGTGTGTGTCTGTGTGAGTCTCTGTGTGAGTCTCTGTGTGTGTATCTGTGTGTGTATCTGTGTGAGTCTCTGTGTGAGTCTCTGTGTGTGTATCTGTGTGAGTCTCTGTGTGTGTATCTGTGTGTGTATCTGTGTGTATCTGTGTGAGTCTCTGTGTGAGTCTCTGTGTGTGTATCTGTGTGAGTCTCTGTGTGTGTATCTGTGTGTGTATCTGCGTGTGTATCTGTGTGAGTCTCTGTGTGTGTATCTGTGTGAGTCTCTGTGTGTGTATCTGTGTGAGTCTCTGTGTATGTATCCGTGTGAGTCTCTGTGTGTTTGTATCTGTGTGTGTATCTGTGTGAGTCTCTGTGTGAGTCTCTGTGTGTGTATCTGGAACTTATTTTGCACCGTACGTAACCGAACCTGCCCAGGAGGAGCGGCTGGTATCTGTGGATCTGTGGGCTGGGTAAATCTGTGAGCAGGAGCGAGAGACAATTAAGCTCCCAAGCATTCACTACGTTATAAACAACATATTTGCACTCATAAGTCGCTTGCCTAATTGCACTCAGCAACTCGGTGTTTCGTATCGAACCTCATCTCAAACAATGGAAGGGCGCCCCCTAGTGGCTGCTGCCCCTGTGTGGCACAAGGTGGCCCTGCACCGGCCTGCACGTGACATGAGTCTGTCGGTAGGGGGCGATCATTGACGCGTCATCTCCCTTGTGGAGTTTCTGGATAGTGTTACTGGAATTGCCACAACTTTGACCGTAACACCAACATGCAATGTGCGTTGTGAGTGACAGTGGTTTGTTTGACATCCGCTGTTAAGCAGACTGCGCATGTTGTGGTGAATGTTACTGGGGTAGCCAGATATGCCTGTCGGATTTGAACCTTGAACCTCGGCAATAAATAGAGAATGCGCTACCATATTCCTGGTTCTTTCGGTAAAGTCACGTGGATAGAACAATAAAAGATAAAAATAATTAAACATTTTAATAATAAAATAATACAAATTTAAATAATACATTTAAAATAAATTGATGAAAAGATGCCATGGGTCGACTGACTGAGATGACTGGCCAATGCACCACCTGTGCCCCCCACTACACACAGTGTACACACACAGTGTACACACACACAGTGTACACACACACAGTGTACACACACAGTGTACACACAGTGTACACACTGTGTACGTGTACACACACTGTACACACACAGTGTACACACACTGTACACACACAGTGTACACACACAGTGTACACACAGTGTACACACACACACATTGTGTGCATACAGTGTACACACAGTGTATACACACAGAGTGGACACACACAGTGTACACACACACGCATTGTGTACACACACACAGTGTACACACACACAGTGTATACGCACAGTGTACACACACACACAGTGTACACACACACAGTGTACACACACAGTGTACACACAGACACTGTACACACACACACACGGTGTACACACACACACTGTGTACACACACACAGTGTATATACACGCACAGTGTACACACACACAGTGTATATACACACACAGTGTACACACACACAGTGTACACACACAGTGTATACACACACAGTGTACACACACACACATTGTGTACACACACAGTGTACACACACACAGTGTACACACACACATTGTGGACACACACACAGTGTACACACACACAGTGTACACATACACACAGTGTATACACACACAGTATACACACACACACAGTGTATACACATAGTGTACACACACACAGTGTACACACACACAGTGTATACACAATAATGTCCACGTTGTTGTTGTAGCTGAGCCCACGCACCCAAGGGAGGGAGCAATGAAAATGAATCTAAATCAACTTAAACTCCAACCCCGCTGTGTGACGTCACCACTCAGCATTACTTCATCGGCGTGAAACGCCAGGGGGAGGTGTACCTCGCTAGTGACGTCAGGTCACCAAGGTATTCCACCGCGCTCTTGAACATGACGTCACCTCCGCTTGGGTCTCTGCCGATTGCGTTCCAGTGCCAATCCTTGTTTGGGCAAAGCTACGCCCAGTGACGGCAACTCATTAACATAATGTATTCGTTAAAGCCGTCGCAAGTTTATTGCGACGAGTTCATTGCTCACGACATATGGGACGAGTTTACATTAACATAATTTATTTATTCTCTAATTTATTCAGTTACAGAAACGCTCATTGTGGGAGGAGCGTGTCTGGTACCCCGGATGTGACGTCACGTCACCTGCTGCTGCGTGACGTCACGAGGTAACAGGAAGCTATCGCTTCCTGCACTGAAATCCGAGGTGAGAAATTCTCATTGCAATTGTGGTTGTGGTGGTGGTGGTTGTGGTGGTGGTTGTTGTTTACCAAGGTAGAGCCTCTCTCTCTCAGGGATGTCAGTTGAGTAGCAGCGAGCATTGGAATCGATGTCCAGGTTGGAACTTTACAACGCGGGGCCTAGCCACGCGGGGCCTTGCCTCCTGCCCTCGCCTGATTGCGTTTACTTTAATAATCTCGCTTAAGTTTAATTTGTCTTCACCCGGCTCGCCACTTTGTAACTTTGTTTTATTGTCAATATTCACGCAGTTTTTATTTTCTTTTGTTACCAGGCCAAGCCCGCTTGAGCTGCTATACCGCTCTTGTTATCAGAAGCGAGCTGCCCACAACAACACAAGGTGAGGCTTTGTCAACGTGTGTGAATGTTTTGACTTAAAACTTTGGTGACTGCAGGAATTAATATTCTTGGTTCTTTCGGTAAAGTCACGTAGATAGAAAATAAAATAAAAGATAATAAATTTAATGAAAAAAAATGAAGCAAAAAACCCACGACGTTTCGATCGCAGCACAAGTGGTCTTTATCTTATTAAATTTAATCTGTTATTTTTATTTTCTATCTACGTGACTTTACTGAAAGAACCAACAATACTTGTGTCAATGTCTATCGGTCAAAGACGCTAAGCGTGTGCCGCTGTTGACTCTGAATGTGTGGAGGGGAACACCTTCAGCACGGGGAGAGAGAGACAGAGACACGGATAGCCTCGGCTATGTTGATTGATCCTCGATTCATTACTTGGTGGAGTGAGGAAGAATTAATGCTGAGCAGATGAAGGTGGCCAGGCATGGTTCTGGTCACACCACCACCTGTTTACTCATGGCAGTGTGTGACAGTGTCAAGTTTGTGTTTGCAGTAAAGTCTATTAACTCTGTTGAACACGGAGGTTATATCAAAACAATAGTTTATTTTGTTTTCCTCTGGAACTCTTTATAAGAATGGAAACTGGAGGTGAACACAGCACACACATTCAGCTGAAGTCGGAACTGTTCATCCCAGCATTCAAGGACATCTGAGCCTGGATTCACACCTCTAAGTTGCGATTGAACGTTAATTAATGCATTTCTGCATAACAGAAATAGTATTGTTTTCAACACCCTTTGCTATGTCAGCCGAATTTATCTTTCGTAAATATTCCTTTTATAGTCAGCCGAAATTGTGTGCTTAGAGTTTTGGGTTAATATTCATTTTGAAGATACGAGGGCTTCCAGGCATATTAATGACATTTGCCCTTTCATTGTGTGCCATAGCAGCCCGTGGAGAGAAACCCTTCAGGTGCACTCTGTGCGTGAAGGCGTTTGCACGTTCATCAAATCTGATTGATTTGGGAAACTTTTCATTACATCATGAATATATTAATAAGTATAGACGTGTAAGTCTCGTGTGCATTCCTCTGTGCCTGACGTGTAAATGGTGTGGATATTCTTTTTTTCTATCTGCAGCTGACGCTTCCTCTGCAGAATTGGTCTGATGGAGCAAAGGCACTCAGCGCAGCTCGGTACGACAAGTCAACAATGCGACCAGCGTGCATACAGCACGGACCGGACTGGAAATTTGACCCGGCACCAGAGAAGTCACACAGGGGAGAAACCCTTCAAGTGTACTGTGTGTGGGAAGGCATTTTCATGGTCATCTGCTCTTTAAAAACACCAGAGAACACACACGGGAGAGAAACCCTTCAGGTGCACGATGTGCGGGATGGCGTTTACACAGTCATATCATCTCGTATTACACCAGAGAACACACACGGGAGAGAAACCCTTCAAGTGCAGTGTGTGTGGGAAGGCATTTTCAGATTTATCTACTCTTAAAAAACACCAGAGAACACACACAGGAGAGAAACCCTTCAGGTGCAGTGTGTGCATGAAGGCATTTGCACAGTCATCTGATCTTGTAAAACACCAGAGAACACACACGGGAGAGAAACCCTTCAGGTGCACGATGTGCGGAATGGCGTTTACGCAGTCATGTAATCTTGTAACACACCAGAGAACACACACGGGAGAGAAACCCTTCAAGTGCAGTGTGTGTGGGAAGGCATTTTCAGATGTATCTACTCTTAAAACACACCAGAGAACACACACAGGAGAGAAACCCTTCAAGTGCAGTGTGTGTGGGAAGGCATTTTCATGCTCATCTGCTCTTGTAACACACCAGAGAACACACACAGGAGAGAAACCCTTCAAGTGCAGTGTGTGTGGGAAGACATTTTCATGGTCATCTGCTCTTAAAACACACCAGAGAACACACACGAGAGAGAAACCCTTCAAGTGCAGTGTGTGTAGGAAGACATTTTCATGGTCATCTGCTCTTAAAACACACCAGAGAACACACACGGGAGAGAAACCCTTCAGGTGCAGTGTGTGTGGGAAGACATTTTCAGATTTATCTACTCTTAAAAAACACCAGAGAACACACACGGGAGAGAAACCCTTCAAGTGCAGCGTTTGTGGGAAGGCATTTTCACGGTCATCTGCTCTTAAAAAACACCAGAGAACACACACGGGAGAGAAACCCTTCAAGTGCATTGTGTGTGGGAAGGCATTTTCACAGTCATCTGCTCTTAAAACACACCAGAGAACACACACAGGAGAGAAACCCTTCAAGTGCAGTGTGTGCGGGAAGGCATTTGCACATTCATCAAATCTTCAAGTACACCAGAGAACACAGAAGCATCAGAAGATCCACAAGGAGTGGAGTCTGAATTCAGCTTGTGAAAGTCAAAGTGCCGCAATGAGCCCATCCCTCATGAAACACGAACCGGAAGAAAATCCCAGCTTGGACACTTTTAAAGTTATCGAGGTGAAATATGAAGAGGTGATGGTGAAGAGGGAAGAAGTGATGAGCGAAGAAGTGAAGGTAAAATGTGAAGGTGAAGATTCAACTCCAAAATGGGACCTTCACAACGTGAAGCAGGAGGAGAATTCTGACTGTGAGGCAGAGCGAGGCAACTCCCAGCAGTTTGTGGAAGTGGAGGTGTGGGTGGACTTCCTCCGAGGCAATACAAAGTCAAGTGGAGACCCGGTAGATGTGTAAGCCAGAGACGATGTCGCTCCAATAGATGCACCTTTGTCACAGGCCTTTAATGACAAGAACGTGAAGTTGGACACTCAGTTGCTAGGTTCAACCTGCAGAGTAAGAGCGGCCAGTCTTTGTGGGCCCGTGGGATGGGTTGATCTTTAACCAGGAGCGAGAGACAATAAGCTCCCAAGCATTCACTATGTTATAATATTTGCATTTACACGGTGCTTGCTTAACCGCCTCAGCAACTCGGAGTTTTGTGTCGTACCTCGTCTGAAACACTCGAAGAGCATCCCCAAGTAGCAGCTGCCCCTGCGTGGCACAAGGTGGTGGCCCAGCACCGGCCTGCATGTGGACAAGAGCCTGTCAGTAGGGGGCGATGATTGATGCGTCATCTCAGTTGTGTAGTTTGTAGACAATCTTGATTCGAAGCTTTCGTAACTGCAGGAATCCACACTCTTGAGTTATTTCGGTAAAGTCACCACGTGGGTAGAAACATAACAGATCACGGCGTTTAGATCACAACACAAGCAATCGTCATCAGGTGGGACAACCACAGCAAGAAGAAGACGCTGAAGTAGTAGGCGCCTACTCCAGCAGTTTCTTCTTCTTGCTGCTGTGCTTGTCCCACCTGATGACGATTGCTTGTGTTGCCATCAAAACGCCGTGATCCATTTGTAGCGTAATGTTTAGAATTTGTTACATTTTGACCCAGACGCCAACATGCAACGGCCTACTCGTTTTGAATGACGCAACAATAGTACGTTGTACATACACTGTTAAGCAGACGGTGCGTATTTGTTAAATAACTTCTTGTTAATACGATGTAACGTGATGCAGTCAATTTCGCTGCAGTAATTCAATGTTGTTAATATGCCCATCAATGATTTATAATGAATACTTGTCTGATTGTGTGCGTGCATATAACATTTTGTCTGAGGGTCAAACATTGAATAAGTGATGTTAGGACAAAGTGTGTGTGTGTGTTTGGAAGTAACCTGTACAGAGAACTCGGGTGAGACCCGTTGTTCTTGTGATACAGGTTAAAGGGTACTTTTGTGTTTCACGGAGCGTCTGCCTCTGGAGCAATTCATCGTCTTTGAAATAGGGAGCACGCTCGGATCATTCATCAGTTACAAGGCATACCACTTAAAAGTTGCACGTATAGGAGGAGCTACATTCTCTACAACACGAATTGTAGTTTTGTCTTACGTGTTGATGTATAGTTTTTCTAACTAGGACTAGAAATGCACCTTGCTGATTCACGTCTGGATGTTCGTAACCATCGGTTGAAGAAAACCCCACTGCTGTTGTTGAGACGCTGTGCACCAATAAGGGTCCAACACATTGGCGGCCTTCAGGCCAGGAAAGTCACAACATTTGCACACGAAGGATGCATTCACGCAAGTACCCCATGCTCCGTTTTGAAGTTTTAAAATGAAGCATCTTTGAATTGTGTTGAACTAGATGATTTTATTTATTCATTAAAAGCTTGTATCAATTTACATCTGGAATACTTCATTGAAAAGGACATTTCGTGTGAATTTTCTCTCGTCATTAAGTAGATGGCCTTGCCGGGGGTTCGGACACAAACAGTGTACACACACACAGTGTACACACACAGTGTACACACACACAGTGACACAGTGTACACACACTGTACACATGCACACAGTGTACACACACAGTGTATACACACAGTGTACACACACTGTATATACACACAGTGACATACAGTGACACAGTGTACACACACAGTGTACACACATACAGTGTATACACAGTGTACACACACAGGGTACACACACTGTATATACACACACAGTGACATACAGTGACACACACAGCGCAGCTCGGTATAACAAGGCAACAATGCGACCGGTGTGCATACAGCACGGATCGTACTGGAGATTTCACACGGCACGAGAGAACTCACACAGGAGAGAAACCCTTCAAGTGCAGTGTGTGAGAAGGCGTTTGCATGTTCATCTAATCTTGTAGAACACCAGAGAACACACACGGGAGAGAAACCCTTCAAGTGCAGTGTTTGTGGGAAAGCATTTTCACGGTCACCTGCTCTTGTAATACACCAGAGAACACACACGGGAGAGAAACCCTTCAGGTGCACTCTGTGCAGGAAGGCGTTTGCACAGCAACCACATCTTATAGGACACCGGAAAACACAGAAGCATCGGAAGATCCACAAGGAGTGGAGTCTGAAATCAGCTTGTGAAAGTCAAAGTGCCACCATGAGCCCATCCCTCATGAAACACAAACCGGAAAAAAATCCCAGCTTGGACACTTTTAAAGTTATCGAGGTGAAATATGAAGAGGTGATTGTGAAGAGCGAAGAAGTGATGGTGAAGAGCGAAGAAGTGAAGGTAAAATGTGAAGATGATTCAACTCCAAAATGGGACCTTCACATCGATGGAGGCAACGTGAAGCAGGAGGTGAATTCTGGCTGTGAGGCAGAGCGAGGCAACTCCAAGCAGTTTGTGGAAGTGGAGGTGTGGGTGGACTTCCTAGACAATACAAAGTTAAGTGGAGACCTGGTAGATGTGTAAGCCAGAGACGATGTCGCTACAATAGATGCACCTTTGTCACAGGCCTTTAATGACAAGAATGTGAAGTTGAACACTCTGTTCCTAGAAACAACCTGCAGGGTTAGAGCGGCCAGTCTTTGTGGACCCGTGGGTTGGGTAGATCTTTAACCAGGAGCGAGAGCCAAGAAGCTCCCAAGCATTCACTATTTTATCAATTGCATTTATATGGTGCTTGCTTAATCGCCTCTACGTGACTTTCCCGAAAGAACCAAGGAGTATGGATCCCTGCAGTCACAAACTTCAAATCTAGATTGTCTCAGCAATTCGGAGTTTTGTATCCCGTTTCAGACACTCGAAGAGCATCCCCAAGTAGCAGCTGCCCCTGTGTGGTACAGGGTGGTGGCCCTGCACCAGCCTGCATGTGGACAAGAGCCTGTCAGTAGGGGGCGTTGGTTGATGTGGCATCTTAGTTGTGGAGTTTGTAGGTAATGTTTCGATTTTAAGCTTTCGTGACTGCAGGGATTCATCTTCTTAGTTCTTTCGGTAAAGTCACGTAGAAGGGAAATAATAAGATAATAAAAATGAAACAATAAAATAAAATTCTCACGACGTTTCGGCTGCTTGCAAACGTCGTGATAATTTTATTTTATTGGTTTATTATTTCCCTTCTACGTTACTTTGTAGGTAATGTTTAGAATTTTATCAATTTTGACCGAGATGCCAGCATGCAAATGACAATAGTACGTTGTACATACACTGTTAAGTAGACGGCGCATATTTTTTTAAAAATAGCTTTTTGTTAATACGATGTAACCTGATGCAGTCTATTCACTGCAGTAATTCAATTTTGTTAAAATGCCTATCAATCATTTAGATTGAATCCTTGCCTGATTATGCGTGTGCATGTAACATTTTGTCTGAGGGCTAAACATTGAATAAGTGATGTTAGGACAAAGTGTGTGTGTGTTTTGTAAGTAACCTGTACAGAGAACTCAGGTGATACGCGTTGTTCTTGTGATACAGGTCAAAGGGTACTTTTGTGTTTCACTAAGCGTCGGCCTCTGAAGCAACTCATCGTCTTTGAAATAGGGAGCACGCTCGGATCATTAATCAGTTACAAGGCATACCACTTGAAAGTTACACGTTTAGGAGGAGGTACATTCTCTACAACACGAATTGTAGTTTTGTCTTACGTGTTGACGTAGATTTTGTCTAACTAGGACTAGAAATGCACCTTGCTGATTCACGTCTGGATGTTCGTACTTATTGGTTGAAGCAAACCCCACTGCTGTTGTTGAGACGCTGTGCACCAATAAGGGTCCAAGCATTTTAGGGCTTTCGGCCAGGAAAGTCGCAACATTTACGGCAGACGAAGGACGCATTCACGCAAGTACCCCGTTCTCCGTTTTGAAGTTATAAAATGAAACATCTTTGAATCGTGTTGTGTTTTTAATTAGATGATTGTTATTTATTCCTTAAAAGCTTTTTTCATTTTGCATCCGGAAGGCTTCGTTGAAAAGGACATTTCGTGTGAATTTTCTCTCGTCGTTAAGTAGACGGCCTTGCCGGGGGTTCGGTTCGATGCGGACTTTCACCTGTTTGGGATTGCGGGATCGAGATAATAACAATAATCTAATTCAGTGTGTACGTGTACACACACACAGTGCACACACACAGTGCACACGCACAGTGCACACACACACAGTGTACACACACACACAGTGCACACACAGTGTGTACACACACTGTACACACACACACAGTGTACACACACAGTGCACACACACACAGTGTACACACACACAGTGCACACACACACAGTGCACACACACTGTGTACGTGTACACACAGTGTACACACACACAGTGTACACACAGTGCACAAACACACTGTGTACGTGTACACATACACAGTGTACACACACAGTGCACACACACAGTGTGTACGTGTACACACACTGTGAACACACAGTGTACACACACAGTGCACACACACACACAGTGTACACACACACAGTGTACACACATACACAGTGCACACACTGTGTATGTGTACACACACAGTGTACACACACAGTGTACACACACACACAGTGTACGTACACACATAGTGTACACAATAATTTCAGTTTATTTATTTTGGTATAGCCCTGTGAGCCATTCGGCTCTTGAATCAAGTGCAACCACAACAAACACGAACAAGAAACACATCTTAAAGTGACTTTGTGTGTGACTCTGCAAACAGAAAATCCATGAAAAAAACAGCAAACTATTCCTGAGAAAAGCACCGTACACCAACGCTGTGTGCTAAAAATCCCAGTGGGATGCAATGTCCACGTTGTTGTTGCTGAGTTCAAGGGAGGGAGCAACAACACACTCCAGGCTATTAACACAACACTGCAGGCTATTGGCTCCGCCTCTCGCCCCGCCCACCTTCTAGAACTCTCTCGCCCTTGCCCGAAGGCTCTCGAGAGTTCTTCCCGGACCACGTGACCACCCATTGGCCCCCCTCCGCCGGTGGCCCCCCTCCAGTATAATCCGGTCACGCGTCCCCAGGTCAGCCAGATGTACCACGCCCCCAACGTAACCCTGGCTGGGCTGACGCTCTCTCGCTCTCTCAACGGGAGCCACGGCGCTTGACCAGCGCTCACCCGAGCCCCCCACTAGGGCTGTGCTACACCACGTGTGTCCGGGGTGTACCCACGACAGTGTCCATCCCGCCGTGGCCTCGCAGGCCCGGCACCACACACAGTGACATCTCCAGTCGCCGCACCATTATACTTTTTATTTTGTTGATCATAACGCTTTAACTAACGTAGGGCGGGCTTGGGAGCGGCGTTGACGATGTGTTTTGGCGTTGCACCAACCCAGCACCTTTGCATTCAGAAGTTGGAGGTGATTTGATTGTTACAGCGAGAGGTGGAATCATCACCGCCATGGGTTTAAGTGGGCACGGAGCCCGTCAAGGGAATGGGTAGGTAGAGGAATGGGGTTGGAGAGTATACACAACTTGCATTTCTAGTCATTTCAACAATTTATGGGCATGCGCATCATTAACAGTATCCTGATTGATGAGCAAAACAAAATCGCAATTTAATCGTGAATCTATTGTCATAAATGAGTCTGAAATATCAATAGTCATGCTCAAAACCGCATTCCTATTATAAAAAATAATTGAACCCCCATTCATGATGACAATTCCAATATGGTCATTATGATGCTCAGAATTACAGTTATATTCTCAGAATCATGAACATTTATTAAAACAGCAGTATGCTCAAAATGCAAATTGACCAATTTCAACATGTACACAATCAATTCCAAGATTCTAATCAAAGTAAGTCCTATGTATCGTGGTGTTTTCATGCTTATCCATTATTTGGGCCCCCCCCAAAAAAGAATATATACAAAAGTGTATTTTTATAATGTTTGCATGGTGTACAGTCTGGAAATTACCCACATGGCAAATTTCAAGCTTGGTGCGTATCGGGAAGTACGCTAAACATTTTGAACAGACACATTCACAACTTGCCTTTGATATATATGGAGATTGGTAATAAATTGTTAATTTAACTACTTTCATGTTGACGGATTAGAAATACGAATAGCACTGGCTCACCACAGGGCTTATCGCGTGGTATCTGGGCACTTTATTTGAAACGTAAACCCCACAGTTTGTGAGTACAATTCCTCGCAAGTTGCGTCCACAGAGACAGACAATGACGTTTCTAGGTAAGAGTAAGAAATGAATCTACGTGTCGAGGAGAGACGAGAGAGCCAAGAGGTCACCTCGGGAGACGGGGCGGGGCGTCAACCTTAGTCACGTGACTGAAGGAGTGTGGGCGTGCTGCGCGTGTGTACCGTGCGTGTGTGTCGTGCATGTGTATTGTGTGTGTGTACTGTGCGTGTGTGTGTACTGTGAGTTTGTGTGTACTGTGCGTGTGTGCACCGTGTGTGTACTTTGTGTCTGTGTGTACCGTGCATGTGTGTGTACTGTGCGTGTGTGTGTGTACTGTGCGTGTGTGTGTACTGTGCGTGTGTGTGTGTACTGTGTGTGTACTGTGTGTGCACCGTGTGTGTGTACTGTGTGTGCTGTGTGTGTGTACTGTGTGTGTGTGTAACGTGTGTGGCGGTCGTCTAGCGGTTAGCGCTACGCTGCTCTTCGAACATAACGACCCGAGTTTGATTCCCGCTCACAGCCAACACCCAGTGACGATTATTTGAACCGGTTCTGGGCCTCCCCTAGGTCGAGTCAGCCTCAAATGAGTACCCGGTGCGGTGTGTAAATATCATTACTGGGGAGACAAAGGCGGTCGGGCACGGTGCTGGCCACCCACCCCCTCGTGTACCGTTCCGGCCTTCATAGGTGGTGCTGCTACTTGCTAACAACACTTGCCCCAACAGTCTGTTAAGGCTACACGGGGGATCTTTGTCTTTGTATCACCACCCAGGAGTCACGGAGCTTTTGAGGCTCCGAGCCACGTGGGGATCCACAACAGCGTGAGGCGGTGCCACTCACAGGTGAGACTCGGGGATATGTGATTTCTAATCGATAGCCATCCGTCAGTTAACCCATCGGAACTGCTGAGACTGTCACGCGACTTCCTCCTTCCAGTGAGCCTTTGATGCTTCACGTGGCCTTAAAGTGTACACAGTGTGTACGTATACACAATAATGTCCACGATGTTGTTGCTGAGTTCACGCACTCAAGGGAGGGGGCAATGGAAAATGAATCTAAATCAACTTAAACTCCATCCCCGCTCTGTGACGTCACCACTCAGCATGACCTCATCGGCATGAAGTGCCAGCAGGAGGTGTACCTCGCTAGTGACGTCATGTCACCAAGGTATTCACCCCTCTCCCGTCCACCGCGCTCTTGAGCGTGACGTCACCTCCGCTTGGGTCACTGCCGATATCGTTCCAGTGGAAATCCTTATTTGGGCAAAGCTACGCCCAGTGACTGGCGGTTCATTAACATAATGTGTTCGTTAAAGCCGTCGCAAATTTATTGCGACGGGTTCAGCAGCCACGCCCCATCCCTCGACGTATTGCCCGGGCTCATTAACATAATTTATTCAGTTACAGAGCCACTCTTTGTGGGAGGGGCGTGTCTCTTACCCCGAAAGTGACGTCATGTTACCTGCTTACCCGCGTTACGTCGCGAGGTAACAGGAGGCTGCCGATCCACGCTTGCACTGAAATCCGAGGTGAGAAATTCTCATGGTGGTGGTTGTTGTTGTTTACCAAGGTAGAGCCTCTCTCTCTCGTAGGGATGTCAGTTGAGTAGCAGCGAGCATGGGAATGGATGTCCAGGTTGGAACTTTACAACGCGGGGCCTAGCCACGCGGGGCCTTGCCTCCTGCCCTCGCCTGATTGCGTTCGCTTTAATTATCTCGCTTAAGTTTAATTTGTCTTCACCCGGCTCGCCACTTTGTAACTTTGTTTTATTGTCAATATTCACGCAGTTTTTATTTTCTTTTGTTAGCAGGCCAAGCCCGCTTGAGCTGCTATACCGCTCTTGTTATCAGAAGCGACCTGCCCACAACAACACAAGGTGAGGCTTTGTCAACGTGTGTGAATGTTTTGACTTAAAACTTTGGTGACTGCAGGAATTAATATTCTTGGTTCTTTCGGTAAAGTCACGTAGATAGAAAATAAAATAACAGATAATATTTTTTCTTTTTTACAATGAAGCAAAAAACCCCACAACGTTTCTATGGCAACATTAATGTTGAAGATGCAAGGGCTTACAGAAATATTTATGACATTTGCCCTCTCATTGCGTGCCATGACAGTGCTGTTTGCACAGTCACACATAGTCACTGTAAGATGTTTCTCTTGGTCGTGTTTTTGTTTTGTTGCTTGTTGTGGTTGCACCCGATTCAAGAGCCGAATGGCTCACGGGACTATAACCAAAATAAATCAAACTGAAAATAAAAAAACTGAAACTGCGTGATG
Organism: Petromyzon marinus; assembly: GCF_048934315.1. Taxonomy (NCBI): domain Eukaryota; kingdom Metazoa; phylum Chordata; class Hyperoartia; order Petromyzontiformes; family Petromyzontidae; genus Petromyzon; species Petromyzon marinus. The sequence continues at coordinate 506,506 of NW_027422817.1, forward strand.
AATTTTGGGAAAGTTTTTCACTGCATCTCCAAATATATATAAAAGGCAAAGTTGTGATTGTGTGTGTTGTCTGTTCAAAATGTTTAGCGTACTTCCCGACATGCAACAAACTGGAAATTTGCCATGTGGGTACTTTCCAGACTGTACACCGTGCAAACATTATACAAATACACTTTTGTGTTTTTTGGGGGGGGGAGGGGAGCTCAATAATTTATAGATTTTTTGCACGGCAAGTGAGCTGTGACGTCAAATCTGTCACGTGACCCTCGCATGTGGAAGCGTCACGCATTGTAGTGTAGCGGTTAGCGTTGTCTGTGTGTGTGTCTGTGTGTGTGTGTCTGTGTGTGTGTGTCCGGCAAAACAACCCCCTACCTCCTCGCGGTGCCGGACGGGCAACTCTGTCGTGGACAGTGCTGTGGGGGGAGATCCAATTTTGATTGGCTCCTCCCCTCATGGCATATGTGTCCACCACAGGGGCTAAACGGGGGCTCTGGACGGGTGCGAGGGGCTGGTAACCCCTCCACCTTCAATTAATTACCACGAAACCACGAATTAAACTGAAATATGTAACTAATAAGCTTGTGCCGGAGGCCCCGGGGGGCCAGGCGTCTATGACGTCTCCTGGCCAAACCCCAATTGGCGGAGCCAGGAGATTGAATACCTACCCTCGGGGCTACTCCAGAAACAACGAAAAGCCACTACGGGTGGCCACGTGGAATGTTCGAATGCTCACTGCAGAGGAGAGGCTGCCACTCCTCTGTCGGGAGCTGGACCGGTACCGCCTGGATCTATGCGGCATTCAGGAGGTCCGGTGGACCGGCTCTGGCTCCTGCCACCATGAGGGGTGGACAGTCCTCTACTCGGGGCAGCAGACTGCCAAACAACAGGTTGTGGGTCTTCTTTTGAACAAAAGAATGAAGAGGGCGTGGGAGCGTGGCGGTGAGGTGTGGGAAGCTGTAAGCCCCAGGCTACTTTGGGCTCGCCTTCCCATCAACCGGAGGCGAGGAATGGTGGTCGTGGTTACTTATGCCCCCACCGAAGATGAACATCCGTGGAGGGATGCAGGCAAAGCCGATGAGTCAGATGCCTTCTATGACCTCCTGTCACAGGTGCTGGCTAAAGTGGCCCCTCGGGATAGAGTCATCATGTTGGGTGACTTCAATGCCTGAGTTGGTCATGATACTGGCACCTGGTCTGGAGTGATTGGAGGGCATGGGCCAGATCAGCTCAATAACAACGGTAGGAGGCTGCTAGATTTTTGTGCAGCCCATGGGCTTGTAATTACCAACACGCTGTTCCGGCATCGGCGCATCCACACAACATCATGGATGCATGCCGGGTCCAAGCAAGAACATCTGCTGGACTACATAGTGACGGACCAGCGAATGCGAGCCCATGTCCTTGACACCAGGACCTACCGTGGAGCTGATCTGCCCTCTGACCATCGACTAGTCATCTGTAAGATGCGCCTGCCATTCTTCCACTCCGGTGGTGGGTGTACACCCTGGACCCCATTCCAACATAAAGTGGCCTGGTCTCAGTTATCTGATGAAAGTTGCAAGCGAGAATTTCATCATCGCTTGCGGCTGGGATTGGCATCGTCCCCGACTCCTCCTGATGTCGAGGGTAAATGGGCGAGGTTTAGGACTGTGACTCATGCAGCTGCAATGGCTGCTTTGGGTACGCGGTCCAGACCTCCCCAGAGACCCTGGCTGACAGAGGAGGTGTTTAGGATGGTTGAGAAAAAGCGACAGGCCCACTGTCATCGGCTACAGAATCCCACGTCAGAGAATGAGGAGGCTTACCGCAGCCTTCGCTCGGAGGTTCGGAGAGCCGTGAGGCGCTGCAAGGATGGGTGGTGGTCGCGGGTTGCTGAGGAGATGGAGTCTGCCTCAGTGGCCCGTGATCACAAATCTCTATTTAACTCCATCAAAAAAGTAACCTGCAGCGCCACACCTATTACCATCATTAGGGGAAAAAACGGTGATCCAATCTCCGACCCCCAGGAACAGGTTCGCAGATTTGCTGAGCATTTCTGTGAGGTCCTGGGGGAGGGAAAATCCTTCAGCCAGGAAAACATCGTGGCACAAAGTGAGGATGACCCTGCTGAGGCTGCGGTGCCTCAAATATTGGAAGAAGTCACCCCCTGTGAGTGGCTGGCTGTGGTGCCATCTGCTGAGGAAGTATTGAAGGCGATCAGGAGTCTGAGACCAGGAAAGGCAGCGGGCAGAGATGATCTCCCAAACGAAATGCTGAGGGAGGGTGGCGTTTGTGCACAGACTGCCCTCTATGACATCATAACAACAGTCTGGACCACTGGACGGGTTCCGCAGGATTGGAAGGATGTCCTGGTGGTCCCCCTTTTTAAGAAGGGTGACCGCACAGACTGTAACAACTACAGGGGCATCTCACTCCTCAGTGTGCTGGGAAAGGTCCTGGTAAGGATTATTCAGCATCGCCTTGCCAGGCACGCTGAGGAGAGGCTTGCGGAGCCCCAATGCGGTTTCAGGAAAGGGCGGTCCTGCACAGATGCCATATTTTCTGTCCGTCTGCTACAGCAGAGGTGTAGGGAATTCCAACAAGACCTACATCTCTGCTTTATTGACCTGGTCAAGGCCTATGATACTATCAGTAGGCCTGGGCTCTGGGTCGTTCTTCGTGCTTTTGGAGTACCTGACCCTCTGCTCACGATAATTAAGGACCTTCATGATGGTGAGCGGGCCCTGGTAAAACTGCGTGGCCGGGAGTCAGAGCCATTCCCTGTACACCTTGGGGTGCGACAGGGATGTCCTCTAGCTCCCACATTATTTAACATCTATTTTGACCACGTAGTTCGTGAAGCCTTCAATAGCTGTACCGGGGGAATCTCCATATGGTACAGATATAATGGGAGGCTAATCGATGCCCGGGTGCGGTCAAGGGATGGCTCCCTGTTGCTCAACCACGTTATGTATGCTGATGATTTTGTAATAGCTGCTCAGTCAGAGGAGGAGTTGGAGACGCTGCTGCTGAGACTGGAGCGTGCCACTAAGAGGTGGGGCCTTACCATCAGCCCCACCAAAACTAAGCACCTGCCTGGGTATTTTGTACCATCGGACACTCCACCCCCACAACTCCCAATCGGTGATGGGGCAGTTGTGGAGAGAGTGGAGAGTTTCCCATACCTGGGCAGTGTGCTTATGACTGGCTCCAGTTTAACAGCAGAGGTCTCACTCCGAATCAGTCGAGCGGCAATATCTTTTCATCGGTTGCGTAACGCTGTGTGGAAGCTACCTGGTCTGTCGCTCCGCACTAAGCTTCAGGTTTTCTCGGCCACGGTCATTCCCTCCCTTCTCTACGCTTGCGAAACGTGGACCCCCCTAATGGAACATCTTCGCCGGTTAGAAACATTTAGGCTGGCCTGCCTACGATCCATCCTGGGTTTAACCAGACTGGATTGTGTGAGGAGCTCACAAATCCTTGAAAGATCTGGGCAGGGTCCCATCGGTGAGCTCCTCCGGCAGGCAAGGCTGCGATGGCTGGGTCATGTAGCCCGCATGCACAGCCACCGCATGCCGAAACAGCTTTTGTTTGGCCGGATTGAGGGGGCTAGGCGGGCGCGGCACGGGCTAGAGAAGAGATGGAGTGATGTGGTACAGGAGGACGTGGAGCTGAGTGGACTCGCCGATGACTGGTACCAGCGGTGTCAAGATCGGCCTCTGTGGAGGAGGCTCGTGAAGGATGCTACTGGGCAGTTGGAGGCAGTCGCCCTCCAACAACAACGGAGGGCGGAGGAGCGACGCTCAGAACAACGAGCGAAGCGCCGGGTGGCGAAAGCACAGCAGGTTGGCACAGTAGGGGGCACAGGTGGTGCATCAGCCAGTCATCTCAGTCAGTCGACCCATGGTACCTGGGTCTGCCCCGTGACCTCCTGCCAGCGGGCGTTCGACACTTCACGTGGCCTCAGGGTGCACATAGCCTGGCACAAGCGTCGTGGTGACGTCACCGCCACTTAGTGGCGAATGGCGGTTGTTGTTGTTGTCTGTGTGTCTGTGTGTGTGTATCTGTGTCTGTGTGTGTGTCTGTTTGTGTGTGTGTCTGTGTGTGTGTATCTGTGTGTGTCTGTGTGTGTGTCTGTGTGTGTGTGTGTGTGGAAGCGTAATGCATTGTAGTGTATCGGTTAGCGCTACGCTACGAACCCGGCGACCCGAGTTTGATTCCCGTTCACGGCCACCACCGGTGATGATTATTTGAACCGCTTCTGGGCCTCCCCTAGGTCGACTCAGCCTCAAACGAGTAACTGTTGTGGTGTGAACATCGCCACTGGGGAGACAAAGGCGACCGGACGTGGGGATCCAAGTCCCGGGCGAAGCCGGGTAGTACAGCTAGTCATGAATATATGAATGAATATAGACGTGTAAGTCACGTGTGACTGTATATATTAATTCCTCCATGGCTCGATACTGACGTGTAGATGGTGTGGATATTCTTATTTTCTGTCTGCAGCTGAGGCTGGTCTGATGGAGCAAAGGCCCTCAGCACAGCAGCTCGGTACGACAAGTCAACAATGCGACCAGCGTGCATACGGCACGGATCGGACTGGAAATTTGACACAGCACCAGAGAACTCGCACAGGAGAGAAACCCTTCAAGTGCACTGTGTGTGACAAGGCATTTTCAGATTCATCGGCTCTTAAAAAACACCAGAGAACACACACGGGAGAGAAACCCTTCAAGTGCACTGTGTGTGGGAAGGCATTTTCAGATTCATCGACTCTTAAAAAACACCAGAGAACACACACGGGAGAGAAACCCTTCAAGTGCACTGTGTGTGGGAAGGCATTTTCACAGTCATCTGCTCTTAAAATTCACCAGAGAACACACACGGGAGAGAAACCCTTCAAGTGCAGTGTGTGTGGGAAGGCATTTTCAGATTCATCTCATCTTCAAAGACACCAGAGAACACACACGGGAGAGAAACCCTTCAAGTGCAGTGTATGTGGGAAGGCATTTTCAGATTCATTTGCTCTTAAAACGCACCAGAGAACACACACGGGAGAGAAACCCTTCAAGTGCAGTGTGTGTGGGAAGGCATTTTCAGATTCATCTCATCTTCAAAGACACCAGAGAACACACACGGGAGAGAAACCCTTCAAGTGCAGTGTGTGTGGGAAGACATTTTCAGATTCATTTGCTCTTAAAACACACCAGAGAACACACATGGGAGAGAAATCCTTCAAGTGCAGTGTGTGTCGAAAGGCATTTTCAGATTCATCTCATCTTCAAAGACACCAGAGAACACACACGGGAGAGAAACCCTTCAAGTGCAGTGTGTGTGGGACGGCATTTTCAGATTCATCTACTCTTAAAAAACACCAGAGAACACACACGGGAGAGAAACCCTTCAAGTGCAGTGTGTGTGGGAAGGCATTTTCACATTCATTTGCTCTTAAAACACACCAGAGAACACACACGGGAGAGAAACCCTTCAAGTGCAGTGTGTGTGGGAAGGCATTTTCAGATTCATCTCATCTTCAAAGACACCAGAGAATACACACGGGAGAGAAACCCTTCAAGTGTAGTGTGTGTGGGAAGACATTTTCAGATTCATTTGCTCTTAAAACACACCAGAGAACACACATGGGAGAGAAACCCTTCAAGTGCAGTGTGTGTGGGAAGACATTTTCATGGTCATCTGCTCTTAAAACACACCAGAGAACACACACGGGAGAGAAATCCTTAAAGTGCAGTTTGTGTGTGAAGACATTTTCAGATTCATTTGCTCTTAAAACACACCAGAGAACACACACGGGAGAGAAACCCTTCAAGTGCAGTGTGTGTGTGAAGGCATTTTCACGGTCATCTGCTCTTAAAACACACCAGAGAACACACACGGGAGAGAAACCCTTCTTGTGCAGTGTGTGTGGGAGGACATTTTCAGATTCATCTACTATTAAAAAACACCAGAGAACACACACGGGAGAGAAACCCTTCTTGTGCAGTGTGTGTGGGAAGACATTTTCTGATTCATCTGCTCTTAAAAAACACCAGAGAACACACACGGGAGAGAAAACCTTCAGGTGCAGTGTGTGTGGGAAGGCATTTTCAGATTCATCTACTCTTAAAAAACACCAGAGAACACACACGGGAGAGAAACCCTTCAAGTGCAGTGTTTGTGGGAAGACATTTTCACGGTCATCTGTTCTTAAAACACACCAGAGAACACACACGGGAGAGAAACCCTTCTTGTGCAGTGTGTGTGGGAAGACATTTTCTGATTCATCTGCTCTTAAAAAACACCAGAGAACACACACGGGAGAGAAACCCTTCAGGTGCAGTGTGTGTGGGAAGACATTTTCAGATTCATCTACTCTTAAAAAACACCAGAGAACACACGGGAGAGAAACCCTTCAAGTGCAGTGTTTGTGGGAAGACATTTTCACGGTCATCTGCTCTTAAAAAACACCAGAGAACACACGGGAGAGAAACCCTTCAAGTGCAGTGTTTGTGGGAAAGCATTTGCACATTAATCAAATCTTCAAGTACACCAGAGAACACAGACAGGAGATAAACCGTTGAGGTACACTCTGTGTGGGATAATGTTTGCACAGTCATCACATCTTAAAGTACACCAGAGAACACACGGGAGAGAAACCCTTCAGGTGCACTCTGCGGGAAGGCGTTTGCACATTCATAAAATCTTCAAGTACACCAGAGAACACGGAAGCATCAGAAGATCTGCAAGGAGTGGAATCTGAAATCAGCTTGTGAAAGTCAAAGTGCCACAATAAGCCCATCCCTCATGAAACAAGAACCGGACGAAAATACCAGCTTGGACACTTTTAAAGGTTTCGAGGTGAAATATTAAGAGGTGATGGTGAAGAGGGAAGAAGTGATGGTGAAGAGGGAAGAAGTGAAGGTGAAATGTGAAGATGAAGATTCAACTCCAAAATGGGACCTTCACATCGATGGAGGCAACGTGAAGCAGGAGGAGAATTCTGACTGTGAGGCAGAGCGAGGCAACTCCCAACAGTTTGTGGAAGTGGAGGTGTGGGTGTACTTCCTCCGAGACAATCCAAAGTCAAGTGGAGACCCGGTAGATGTGTAAGCCAGAGACGATGTCGCTACAATAGATGCACCTTTGTCACAGGCCTTTAATGACAATGTGAAGTTGAACACTTTGTGGACCCGTGGGTTGGGTAGATCTCTAACCAGGAGCAAGAGCCAATAAGCTCCCAAGCATTCACTATGTTCTAATAATTGCTTTTACACGGTGCTTGCTTAATCGCCTCAGCAACTCGGAGTTTTGTGTCGTACCTCGTCTGAAACACTCGAAGAGCATCCCCAAGTAGCAGCTGCCCCTGTGTGGCACAAGGTGGTGGCCCTGCACCGGCCTGCATGTGGACAAGAGCCTGTCAGTAGGGGGCGATGATTGATGCGTAATCTCAGTTGTGTAGTTTGTAGGTAATGTTTAGAATCTGCTACATTTTCACTCAGACGCCAGCATGCAATGGCCTACTCGTTTTGAATGACACAATAGTATGTTTTACATAAACTGTCAAGCAGAATGTGCAACTTTTTTTTAAAGCTTCTTGTTAATACGATGTAACGTGATGCAGTATATTTCACTGCAGTAATCCAATTTTGTTAATATGCCTGTCAATAATTTAGAATGTTTCCTTGTCTGGTTTTGAGCATTCTTGTAACATTTGATCTGTAAGGGTCAAACATTGAATAAGTGATGTTAGGACAAAGTGTGTGTGTGTGTGTTTGAAAGTAACCTGTACAGAGAACTCAGGTGAGACCCGTTGTTCTTGTGATACAGGTCAAACGGTGTTTTTGTGTTCCACGAAGGATCTGGAGCAACTCATTGTCTTTGAAATAGGGAGCACGCTCGGATCATTCATCGGTTACAAGGCATACCACTTGAAAGTTACACGTATAGGAGGAGGTACATTCTCTACAACACGAATTGTAGTTTTGTCTTACGTGTTGACGTAGATTTTGTCTAACTGGGACTAGAAATGCTCCTTGCTGATTCACGTCTGGATGTTCGTAACCATCGGTTGAAGCAAACCCCACTGCTGTTGTTGAGACGCTGTGCACCATTAAGGGTCCAACACATTGACGGCCTTCAGGCCAGGAAAGTCACAACATTTGCACACGAAGGACGCATTCACGCAAGTACCCCATGCTCCGTTTTGAAGTTTTAAAATGAAACATTTTTGAATTGTGTTATGTTTTGAATTAGATGATTTTATTTCTTCATTAAAAGCTTGTATCAATTTACATCTGGAAGACTTCATTAAAAAGGACATTTCGTATGAATGTTCTCTCGTCATTAAGTAGATGGCCTTGCCGGGGGTTCGGTTCAATGCGGACACAAACAGTGTGCACACACAGTGTACACACAGTGCACACACACAGTGTACACACACACAGTGTACACACACACAGTGTACACACACACACAGTGTATACACACATAGCGTACACACAGTGTACACACACACAATGTACACACACTGTGCACACACACAGTGTACACACAGTGTACACAGTGTACACACACTGACACAACAGCAAACGCCATTCGCCACTAAGTGGCGGTGACGTCACCACGACGCTTGTGCCAGGCACAGTGACACACAGTGGCACACACAGCGACACAGTGACACACAGTGTACACACACAGTGTACACACACACAGTGTATACACAATAATGTCCACGTTGTTGCTGAGCTCACACACCCAAGGGAGGGAGCAATGGAAAATGAATCTAAATCAACTTAAACTCCAACTCTGTGATGTCACCACTCTGCATTACCTCATCGGTGTGAAACGCCAGGGGGAGGTGTACCTCGCTAGTGACGTCATGTCACCAAGGTATTCACCCCTCCCCCGTCCACCGCGCTCTTGAGCGTGACGTCGCCTCCGCTCGGGTCGCTGCCAATATCGTTCCAGTGGCAATCCTTATTTGGGCAAAGCTACGCCCAGTGACTGGCGGCTCATTAACATAATGTGTTCGTTAAAGCCGTCGCGAGTTTATTGCGATGGGTTCAGTGCCCACGCCCCCATCCCTCGACATATGGGCAGGCCTCATTAACATAATCTATTCAAAGCTTTCGTGACTGCAGTAATTCATATTCTTAGTTTTTTCGGTAAAGTCACGTTGAAGAGAAACAACAAAATAACAAAATATATATAAAACAATAAAAAATTCTCACGACGTTTCGACCATAACTCAAACGGTCATCATCAGGTGTGTCGGTTTGCATAAATTTATTTTGAAAACGGCATATTTATTTATTTATATATAAAAAATAACGTTTGCGTCACGTGCAACGATTGGCTGTTTGCCAGGACTAGTCCATCTATTTTTTGAAAAGAGGAGGGGGGAGACGAAATTTGTTTTTATGTATGCTGTCTGAAAGCCACTGTAAGCGTGAACAATCAATCAAGAACTGAAATGATTTATCAAATCTTTCCAATGATTGCTAAGATAGAATCCATCTTCTCGGTTGAAATTGTCTCTGTGTTTGTATATGTGGATAGCCTCATGAACGAATCTCTCATGGAAGCCAGATGGCTTACAAAGAACCTCCGTCTTGGAAAAGTCAATGGCATGTGAGCCTACTGAATTAGAACAATGATCTGCTACGGCCGAGGTGTTGGTCCTACCGTGTTTAAGGTCTGCTTTATGTTCACGAATGCGGTCCGAGATATGGCGTTTGGTTTCTCCAATGTAACTACTACCACAGAGGCAACTTAGTTTGTAGACACCAGGGTATTGTATGTCCGGAATCACATCTTTTACAGACGGAACCAGATCACGGATTTTATTTAATGTGTTGAAACGGACCTGGATCTTGTGTTTATTCAAGATTTTGGAGATCTTTTTTGTGATCCCAGCAATGTAGGGTAAAGTGATGGTTTTGAAAGGCTCCTCAAGAGGGTTCTTCTTCATGGTTTGAGTGATAGCTTTGCGGATTGTATAGTCGGAGTAACCATTAGCCCTAAGAGCTTGGTGTACGTGCTTGAGTTCACTGCTTATGTGTTCCTGGTCGGATATGCATTGGGCTCTATGATACAGAGTCTTGATGAGAGAATTCTTCTGTGATGGATGGTGGTGGGAATCCGGTTTCAGATAAGCATCCGTATGGGTAGCTTTCCTGTAGACAGAGTGGCTCATTGAACCATCAGGTCTCTTTTTAATTAGGACATCCAAAAAAGGTATCTTGCCATCTATTTCGACTTCCATGGTAAATCTGATGGCTGGGTGTATGGAATTGATGTGGTCGAAGAATTGGTCTAGAGCAGGCCGGCCATGTGGCCAGATGACAAAAGTGTCATCCACGTACCTCTTCCATAAGGTTGGGCGCAGAGTGGCAGTCTGGATGGCGTCAGTCTCAAATTTCTCCATGAAAATGTTAGCTATAACTGGAGAAAGGGGGGAGCCCATTGGGGTGCCCTCAGTTTGTTTGTAGAAAGTTCCATTCCAAGTGAAGTATGTATTGGTTAAACAGTGTCTCACCAGAACTAGATCAGTTAGACAAGACACTCTACAAATCACACTTATCATTGACGGCAATAATGTCCACATCGGATTGGGAACATGTAGACAATATGACTGCCTCTTCAGCTGCTACTATGTCGACCAAATGTAAGGAAAACCTGATTTCCAAATTTAACCTCCTTTTCAACAAAAGACCGGACCCACACACCAAAAAGTTAGACGTTAATAAAGTCGTAATTAATCGCAGTAACAGTTCTATTTCCGATGGTCTGAAATCCGTTTTAGCTAAAGGTCTAAACTTTGCAGTCACACCTAAACACATACCAGTTAATGATATAATTGCCCAAGTAGACGTTGCTCTCAGGGGCCTGGGTCACATCGCTGCAGACGTAGCAAGATCTGAAATCGCTGCAACCCTCAAAAACGCTAAGATGCCAGCTAGCAACCTCAGCAAAGATGAGCGTTTTGAATTATATAAATTAAAAAAGAGGAATGATATTGTAGTTCTCTCAGCTGACAAAGGCAATGCTACTGTTATCATGGATAAAATAGAATACAACAACAAAATTAAAGAATTACTCGACGATGGTAGTTATACAAAAATAAAAAGAGATCCCACCAACAGCCTCGTCACACAAACCAACAAAATAATTTCTGATTCAACCGCATTAATTGATCAATCTAAACAGTTTTCGTTGAAACCTTCTGCTGCCAGGCCACCAAGATTATACGGCTTACCAAAAATACATAAAGTTGATACACCTCTTCGTCCCATAGTCTCTACTATCAGCTCCCCCACCTACAAACTAGCTCGTTTTTTGTCTGAAATCCTGCGTCCTTTCACTGGAAAGACCACCTCTGCGGTACAAAATTCTACTCACCTGGTATCAACAATCAAGGGTATTTCCCTGTCCCCAGACGACCTGCTTGTCAGTTTTGATGTAGTTTCCTTATTCACCAAGGTTCCTGTACCTGACACCATTGCAATCATTGAAGACTTGGTTCATCAAGGACTAAACACTGAGGTACCCCCCCTGGTGAGACACTGTTTAACCAATACATACTTCACTTGGAATGGAACTTTCTACAAACAAACTGAGGGCACCCCAATGGGCTCCCCCCTTTCTCCAGTTATAGCTAACATTTTCATGGAGAAATTTGAGACTGACGCCATCCAGACTGCCACTCTGCGCCCAACCTTATGGAAGAGGTACGTGGATGACACTTTTGTCATCTGGCCACATGGCCGGCCTGCTCTAGACCAATTCTTCGACCACATCAATTCCATACACCCAGCCATCAGATTTACCATGGAAGTCGAAATAGATGGCAAGATACCTTTTTTTGGATGTCCTAATTAAAAAGAGACCTGATGGTTCAATGAGCCACTCTGTCTACAGGAAAGCTACCCATACGGATGCTTATCTGAAACCGGATTCCCACCACCATCCATCACAGAAGAATTCTCTCATCAAGACTCTGTATCATAGAGCCCAATGCATATCCGACCAGGAACACATAAGCAGTGAACTCAAGCACGTACACCAAGCTCTTAGGGCTAATGGTTACTCCGACTATACAATCCGCAAAGCTATCACTCAAACCATGAAGAAGAACCCTCTTGAGGAGCCTTTCAAAACCATAACTTTACCCTACATTGCTGGGATCACAAAAAAGATCTCCAAAATCTTGAATAAACACAAGATCCAGGTCCGTTTCAACACATTAAATAAAATCCGTGATCTGGTTCCGTCTGTAAAAGATGTGATTCCGGACATACAATACCCTGGTGTCTACAAACTAAGTTGCCTCTGTGGTAGTAGTTACATTGGAGAAACCAAACGCCATATCTCGGACCGCATTCGTGAACATAAAGCAGACCTTAAACACGGTAGGACCAACACCTCGGCCGTAGCAGATCATTGTTCTAATTCAGTAGGCTCACATGCCATTGACTTTTCCAAGACGGAGGTTCTTTGTAAGCCATCTGGCTTCCATGAGAGATTCGTTCTTGAGGCTATCCACATATACAAACACAGAGACAATTTCAACCGAGAAGATGGATTCTATCTTAGCAATCATTGGAAAGATTTGATAAATCATTTCAGTTCTTGATTGATTGTTCACGCTTACAGTGGCTTTCAGACAGCATACATAAAAACAAATTTCGTCTCCCCCCTCCTCTTTTCAAAAAAATAGATGGACTAGTCCTGGCAAACAGCCAATCGTTGCGCGTGATGCAAACGTTATTTTTTATATATAAATAAATAAATATGCCGTTTTCAAAATACATTTATGCAAACCGACACACCTGATGATGACCGTTTGAGTTATGGTCGAAACGTCGTGAGAATTTTTTATTGTTTTATATATATTTTGTTATTTTGTTGTTTCTCTTCAACGTGACTTTACCGAAAAAACTAAGAATATAATCTATTCAGTTACAGAGCCGCTTGTGGGAGGGAAGTGACGTCATACCACCCACTGTCGCGAGGTAACAGGAAGCTGCCGTGTGCGCGCTTGCACTGAAATCCGAGGTGAGAAATTCTCATAGTTGTGGTGGTGGTGGTCGTTGTGGTGGTGGTTGTAGTGGTAGTGGTGGTTGTTGTTGTTGTGGTGGTTGTTGTTGTTGTTTACCAAGGTAGAGCCTCTCTCTCTCTTTCGTAGGGATGTCAACTGAGTAGCAGCGAGCATGGGAATCGATGTCCAGGTTGGAACTTTACAACGCGGGGCCTAGCCACGCAGGGCCTTGCCTCCTGCCCTCGCCTGATTGCATTCACTTTAATTATCTCGCTTAAGTTTAATTTGTCTTCACCCGGCTCACCACTTTGTAACTTTGTTTTATTGTAAATATTCACGCAGTTTTTATTTTCTTTTGTTAGCAGGCCAAGCTCGCTTGAGCTGCTATACCGCTCTTGTTATCAGAAGCGACCTGCCCACAACAACACAAGGTGAGGCTTTGTCAACGTGTGTGAATGTTTTGACTTAAAACTTTGGTGACTGAAGGAATTAATATTCTTGGTTCTTTCGGTAAAGTCACGTAGATAGAAAATTAAATAACGTAATAAAAATAAAAAATAGTAAATAAAGCAAAAAAAACCCGCGTTTTGATCGCAACACAAGTGGTCTTTATTTAATTCAATTGTATTATCTGTTATTGTTATTTTCTGTCTACGTAACTTTACCGAAATCAACAAGAATACGTGTGTCAATGTCTATTGGTCAAAGACGCTAAACGGAGTGACACACAAACTCCAAATATACAGCAGGCGTCAGGGTCGGGATCGAACCCACGACTTCCTGTATACCAGGTGAGGTAGTTAACATCTCACCACGGAGAGAGACACGCAAACTCCAGTTAGCCTCGGCTATGTTCGTTGATCCTCAATTAATTACTTGGTGGAGTGAGGAAGCATTCATGCCAAGCAGATGAAGGTGGCCAGGCGTGATTCTAGACACGCCACCGCCTGTTTACCCAGTGACAGTGTACAGTTTGTGTTTGCAGTAACGTCTATTAACTCTGTTGAACACGGAGGTTATATCATAACAGTAGTTTACTTTTGTTTTCCTCTGGAACTCTTTATATGAAAGGAAACAGGAAGTTAACACAGCACACACATGCAGCTGAAGTCGGAACTGTTCATCCCAGCATTCAAGGACATCTGAGCCTGGATTCACACCTCTAAGTTGCGATTGAACGTTGATTTATGCATTTCTGCCTAACACAAATAGTATTGTTTTCAACACCCTTTGCTATGTCAGCTGAATTTAGCTCTCATACATATTCCTTTTGTAGCCAGACAGCTGAAATTGTGTGCTCGGAGTTTTTGGTGAACATTCATTTTGAAGATACGAGGGCTTCCAGGCATGTTTACGACCATTTACCCTCTCATTGTGTGCCATAACAGCCCGTGTGATAAATTTGGGAAAAGTTTTTACTACATCCTGAATATATGAATATAGACGTGTAAGTCACATGTGACTATATATGCATTCCTCTGTGCCTCGATACTGACGTGTAGATGGTGTGGATATTATTTTTTTCTGTCTGCAGCTGATGCTTCCTCTGACGCTTCCTCTGCAGAATTGGTCTGATGGAGCAAATGCAGTCAGCGCAGCTCGGTATGACAAGTCAACAATGCGACCAGCGTGCATGCAGCACGGATGGGACTGGAAATTTGACACGGCACCAGAGAACTCACACAGGAGAGAAACCCTTCAAGTGCAGTGTGTGTGGGAAGGCATTTTCACGGTCATCTGCTGTTAAAAAACACCAGAGAACACACACAGGAGAGAAACCCTTCAAGTGCACTGTGTGTGGGAAGGCATTTGCATGGCTATCAGTTTTTCAGACCCACCAGATAACTCACACAGGAGAGAAACCCTTCAAGTGCACTGCGTGTGGGAAGGCATTTGCACATTCATCAAATCTGCAAAGACACCAGAGAACACACACGGGAGTGAAACCCTTCAGGTGCAGTGTGTGTGGGAAGGCGTTTGCACAGTCATCAAGTCTGCAAAGACACCAGAGTACACACACGGGAGAGAAACCCTTCAAGTGCAGTGTGTGTGGGAAGGCATTTTCACAGTCAACTGTTCTTAAAAAACACCAGAGAACACACACAGGAGAGAAACCATTCAAGTGCACTGTATGTGGGAAGGCATTTTCACTGTCATCTATTCTTAAAAAACACCAGAGAACACACACAGGAGAGAAACCCTTCAGGTGCATTTTGTGCGGGATGATGTTTGCACGGTCATCAAATCTTCAATTACACGAGAGAACACACACGGGAGAGAAACCCTTCAATTGCACTCTGTGCTGGAAGGCGTTTTCACAGTCACCACATCTTAAAGTACACCAGAGAACACACACGGGAGAGAAACCCTTCAGGTGCAGTGTGTGTGGGATGGCGTTTACACAGTCATATAATCTCGTATTACACCAGAGAACACACACGGGAGAGAAACCCTTCCAGTGCAGTGTGTGTGGGAAGGCATTTTCACATTCATCAAATCTTCAAGTACACCAGAGAACACAGAAGCATCAGAAGATCCACAAGGAGTGGAGTCTGAAATCAGCTTGTGAAAGTCAAAGTGCCGCAATGAGCCCATCCCTCATGAAACAAGAACCGGACGAAAATCCCAGCTTAGACACTTTTAAGGTATAAAGGTGAAATATGAAGAGGTGAAGGTGAAATGTGAAGAAGTGATGAGCGAAGAAGTGAAGGTAAAATGTGAAGATGAAGATTCAACTCCAAAATGGGACCTTCACATTATGAAGCAGGAGGAGAATTCTGACTGTGAGTCAGAGTGAGGCAACTCCCAGCAGTTTGTGGAAGTGGAGGTGTGGGTGGACTTGCTCCTAGACAATACAAAGTCAAGTGGAGACCCGGTAGATGTGTAAGCCAGAGACGATGTTGCCCCAATAGATGCACCTTTGTCACAGGCCTTTAATGACAAGAATGCAAAGTTGAACACTTTGTGGGCCCGTGGGTTGGGTAGATCTTTAACCAGGAGCGAGAGACAATAAGCCCCCAAGCATTCACTATGTTATAATAATTGCTTTTACATGGTGCTTGCTTAATCGCCTCAGCAACTCGGAGTTTTGTATCTCAAACGCTCGAGCATCCCCAAGTAGCAGCTGCCCCTGTGTGGCACAAGGTGGTGGCCCTGCACTGGCCTGCATGTGGACAAGAGCCTGTCAATAGGGGGCGATGATTGATGTGTCATCTCAGTTGTGTAGTTTGTAGGTAATGTTTAGAATTTGCTAAATTTTCACTCACACGCCAGCATGCAATGGCCTACTCGTTTTGAATGACACAACAGTATGTTTTACATACACTGTGAAGCAGACTGTGCAGCTTTTTTTTAAAAGCTTCTTGTTAATACGATGTAACGTGATGCAGTATATTTCACTGCAGTAATCCAATTTTGTTAATATGCCTGTCAATAATTTAGAATGTATACGTGTCTGATTTTGTGCATATTTGTAACATTTGATCTATAAGGGTCAAACATTGAATAAGTGATGTTAGGACAAAGTGTGCGTGTGTGTTTGAAAGTAACCTGTACAGAGAACTCAGGTGAGACCCATTGTTCTTGTGATACAGGTCAAATGGTGTTTTTGTGTTCCACGAAGCATCTGGAGCAACGCATTGTCTTTGAAATAGGTAGCACCCTCGGATCATTCATCAGTTACAAGGCATACCACTTAAAAGTTACACGTATAGGAGGAGGTGCATTCTCTACAACACGAATTGTAGTTTTGTCTTACGTGTTGACGTAGATTTTGTCTAACTAGGACTAGAAATGTGTCTTGCTGATTGACGTCTGGATGTTCGTACCTATCGGTTGAAGCAAACCCCACTGCTGTTGTTGAGACGCTGTCCACCAATAAGGGTCCAACACATTGACGGCCTTCAGGCCAGGAAAGTCACAACATTTGCACACGAAGGACGCATTCACGCAAGTACCCCATGCTCCGTTTTGAAGTTTTAAAATGAAACATCTTTGAATTGTGTTGTGTTTTGAATAAGATAATTTTATTTCTTCATTAAAAGCTTGTCTCAATTTACATCTGGAAGACTTCATTGAAAAGGACATTTCGCGTGAATTTTCTCTCGTCGTTAAGTAGATGGCCTTGCCGGGGGTTCGGTTCGATGCGGACTTTCACCTGTTTGGGATTGCGGGATCGAGATAAGGCGATATCGAGCTGCTTGCCGTGCGAGAAGACCGCCGTCTGCAGATCGATTCCAACGTAATCGAACGTCTGTCCCTGCGCCTCCGTCGTCCATGCAGGGGGTGCATAGGTTTGCAGCGCCCTCTGCATGAAAACAACGGAAAGTGCAGCGCTCATCACAGATAGATAAAGTTGTGCGCTTATATTTAAAATGTTATTCTTTTATAAGGTGACGTTGAAATCGAAAAGTGTTTGGCCAGTTCATGATTTCAATCAGATTGATTCATTTATTATGAACCGCATATCTGAGCTTTTGTGGTCCTGTTGAGCTAAAGTTGGAAAAAGTCCGTGACTATAACTTCGCTCAATATTGTAAACGTGTTTCTATTATTTAGTTATTGCTGTTTAATACCAACTACTTCAGATAATGGGTTTCAAGATGTACTTGAATGGCACGTTCGTTGTTCCGGTGTTTAATGGCTTGGACGTCATGGCAAATGGCTTCCATCGATGTGGAAGTCAATGGTGGATGATAATTTGACATTTCGGTGTTGATTTGGAGTAGATTGTTTAACTGTTGCATACCGGGTGGTGAAATGCTTTGCCGAGTACCTGAACTGTTTGACCAAGTGAATTCATGAAGAGTTTGATACGAGTTTGAGCGTTAATATTCTTGCGGAACAACAAAGGTCGCATATTTTAAAGATTCCTGATCGTACGTTTATTGCGACAATGTTCACAGGGAACACGTGTGGAGGAGAGTTCCGGGTGAAGTCTCCCCTTACCTGGCAACCATGGTGGCTTTCCGCTGATCACTCTCACTCCGTCACAGCTATGAGCTGTAAGGATGGGACGCTCCACCCTGGCGCTGTTTTAATTCACAGCACCAAGAGTGGAGAGCCTCATCCCTATAGTGCCCTCCTGTTGTGCCGCATCATTTACCACGTAACGAGGCAACGTTTTCATGAGCAGTGCGTTCCACTACACACCCACACGAGCAACAGTGTGCGTACATACAGACACGAACAAACACGCGGGTGCACATACACACACGAGCGCTTACTTGCAAACACGGATGAGTGGAGATGCACGCACAAGTGTGGTCACCACCTGGCTAGCTACACTTGTCACGTGATAACTAGTATAGCTAGCCTGCTGGTCAGCACCTGGCTAACTACACTAGTCACATACTCTTTGGTTCTATTCGGTAAAGTCACGTGACTTTACCGAATAGAACCAAAGAGTATGGATCCTTGCAGTCACGAAAGCTTTAAATCTAGAATACACTAGTCACGTTATAACTAGTATATTAAACTATACACTACACTATACACTTCACTATACACTACACTATACACTACACTAAACACTATTATACACTATACTCTACACTATACACAACTATACACTACACTACTATACACTACACTATACACAACACTTATACACTAAACACTATTATACACTACACTATACACTACACTACTATACACTACACTATATACTTTTACACTATACACTTTTACACTATAATATACACTACTATACAATACACTACTATACACTACACTTATACACTACAATATACACTACAATATGCACGACTATACACTGCTATACACTACAATATGCACTACTATACACTACACTAAACACTAGTATACTATACACTACACTATACACTACTATACACTACACTATACACTACTACACACTAGTGCTGCACTAGCCCCCAAACTGCAAAGACAAAGGCTCCCCAATGTAGACTGACGCATCCACAGACCCACACGTGGACCCACGGACTCGCACAGAAACCCACGGACTCATCGACTCCCACTGGGCGTGCGCTGTTAGCGAGCACCGGTGAGGGTCGCGATGGAACAACACCAGGGGCTGGTGTGGACAGAACCACGGCTGGCCGCTCGTCTCTCAAATTCTGATGTTAGCACCCCCACCCACCTCACCACCTCCTTAATTATGGCTGAGTCCACCTAAATGACGCTCAGGACTGCGTCAGGTAAGGGGCCGACCTTAAATGACGTCACGTGACTTTAGAGGATTTTTGACCCCCCATCGTCACACGACGTCACACGACGTCACACAAAGTCAGACCACTCCCCCCTAAAATATGACGTCACAAAGCTCTGCCCCCCCCCCCCCAAAATATATAAAACATGCTTCAAATCGCTTTAAACTATTGTTGTCATTGTAGTGCGTAGTTAATGTGGCGCTGCACTCTGATGTTGTAGGTAGAAAACATTACAAAGTCTTTAATTAGGGAGAACGTATTCTTATTGTTTCCCTTCAACGTGACTTTACCGAAAGAGCTAAGAATATGAATTAATGCAGTCACGAAAGTTTTAAATAAAAATTTAAGTAGAACGTGTTTATTTAAAGTTGCGCAATTTGATGTGACGTCACTTTTCTCATGCCCCCCCCCCCCCTTGTCACACATCGTCACAAATGTCTGACCCCGCCCCCCCCCCTAGGTGCGTGACGTCATTCACGGACGGCCCCTAATTGTTGCTGGTATTGGCCGTGAGCGAGAATGGCGCAGCGCCGCTAACCGCTACGCCGCGATGGTGCCCTTACCTGCATGAACGGAGACGCGGTCAGACGATGGGTTAGCCGCTGGTGCGGGCAGGACGAATGATCTCGGGCGTACCTCCTGACGTGGAAGGCGAGGGAGGTCGGAGTGCGCGTGTGAAGAGAGACGGCAAGGTGCGGGAGGAGAGGGGGGCGATCGGACGGAGCGGAAGCAGGAGGACGAGGGCAGGAGAGGCAGCGGAGCCGTGGAGGAGTCTGGGCGCGCTTGATGGTGAAAGTTGACGGGGACGCATGCTGCAGAAGAGAAGAAAATCTTCACGCTCGGCGCCACACACAGCCAGACGTAGCTCACCTCATCCGTCTTGCTGACGATGTGTAGGACGACTAGACTCTGATTGTCTTGTAGCTCTGTGGAAAGAAGGAGAGGTGTCTTGGGTCCAACAAGGCCCTCTGCCACCGGTGTGGGCGGGGGGGGGGGTACCCTAGTGGAGGGCTGAGCGTGGGAGTGAGTCGAGGGGAGGGTGAGTGGTGGTTGACATGAATTTGAATTCTTATACATGCTATGTATTGTAACATTTATTGTCATATCGGTTTACATATGGTAGAACATATAGGCTATTAGACGAGGACAATTTCAATGCTAACATCGTTAACACGGACCCAAATCGCCATCAGGGACCCACATCGTCAACAGGGATGCTCGCCTCGTCAATAGAGACCCACATCAAAAGGGACGCTCACCTCTTTAATCCGGACCCATATCTTCAATCGGGACCCACATCGTCAACAGTGACCCACAACATGAATATGGACTCTCACCTCGTCAGTAGGGACCTACATCGTCAACAGTGACCCCCAACATCAATATGGACACTCACCTTGTCAGTAGGGACCCACATCGTCAACAGTGACCCACAACATGAATATGGACACTCACCTCGTCAGTAGGGACCCACATCGTCAACAGTGACCCACAACATGAATTTGGACACTCACCTCGTCAGTAGGGACCCACATCGTCAACAGTGACCCACAACATGAATATGTTCACGTTTTTGTTTTGTTGCGGTTGCACCCGAGTCAAGGGCCGCACGGCTCACAGGGCTCTACACCTAACACATGAAACTTAAATTAAACTGAAGACGATGTCTCGCCAGCATGCGTCTATCCTCCACGCGTGGCTTCTGTCACGCGACTTCCACGATTTCGCCTGAAAGTCTCCCGCCGCGTGCCCCCATAGGTCTTCTCCATCAGTCGCTCGACTCGCGCAGACCGTTCATCCGCGTGGTCCACGTGGTCAAAGAAGAAGTTGGTACCAGCCAAGGCAGCACAACGCCAGTAACACAGACTTATGTTAATGGTCGATAAGAGTGAAGTACAGTACGTCATAACCCACTCATTTCAAATGTTTGCCACATTATTCGTTGCTATTGGTCACATAAAGAACTTGGAATTGCTAATGCTGTGCCACCTCAGGTTCTAAGGCAAAGTGAAATGTCTGCTCTGGGCCGGTCAAGGACACCATTTCTCTGATGAAACTATCACATTCACGACACGTGATAAAACATATAAGCAGTATGCACTGCTGTCATCTTAGCAGGTCCCACCACAGTATGCACTGCTGTGGTGAAAGCAGGTACCACAGTATGCACTGATGTAATTATAGCAGGTACCACTAGTCAGTTTAACACGTAGGCTTTCGCGACCAATATTATTCATAATAAAGGTTTTTGGGTTAGATCGTGTTTATTTATAAATGTGTCGTAACCCTCCACCACCCGACACGGCGAATCAGCAAAAAAAGTGTCACGTTGACAAAAGACAAATAATTCACTACTTTAGCCCACCGTTGTGTTGAAGAGTGAATCCACATTTACAGTTTGAGTACGACGTTTTGCTGGTAAATACATCCAGCATCATCGGGCAATTCGCCAGAATGGTAAAGCCCTCGCTTGCTCCCGGTTTTATATAGAGCAGCAGGGTGACGTCATCACTTAACTCATATCAGGTGCAGTGATTAGAGGCGGAGGGGGGGGTATTGTAATTATATAATCGATTAGTAATCAGTCATTGGTTATGATTAGTAATGAGTTGTAGATTAGTAATTCTTTAAATCAAAATGTAATGTGTATTATTTAATAATACGCTTCCAGGCTGCACTAAGCCTGTAGCTGTCAGAGCGATTAAAGTTATTCTTGTTCCTCTCAATTTCAATGGATTCTCTAATTAGTCTTTGCCAGTAATAATTAGTTTTACACACCACTGCAACAAAAGAACATCAGAGAAATATTAAATTATCTCAAACACAACTGTCGGCAGTGGCAGAACATGCTTGTCAACAAGGACACTCAATTGATTTTGACAATGTTGCGTCCACACAGACAGACAGACAATGACGTTTCTAGGTAAGAGTAAGAAATGAATCTACGTGTCAAGGAGAGACGAGAGAGCCAAGAGGTCACCTCGGGAGACGGGGCGGCGCGTTAACCTTAGTCACGTGACTGAAGGAGTGTGGGCGTGCCGTGCGTACGTGTGTGTACTGTGTGTGTGTGTCCCGTGCGTGTGTGTACCGTGTGTGTATACTGTGTGTGTGTGTACTCTGCGTGTGTGTGTACTGTGTGTGTACTGTGCGTGTGTGTGTACTGTGCGTGTGTGTACTGTGTGTGTGTGCACCGTGTGTGTGTGTACTGTGTGTGTTGTGCGTGTGTGTACCGTGCGTGTGTACCGTGCGTGTGTGTGCACCGTGTGTGTGTACTGCGTGCGTGTGTGTGTGTACTGTGCGTGTGTGTACTGTGCGTGTGTACCGTGTGTGTGTGTGTACTGTGTGTGTGTACTGTGCGTGTTTGTGTACTGTGTGTGTGTACTGTGTGTGTGTACTGTGTGTGTACTGTGTGTGTGTACTGTGTGTGTGTCGTGCGTGTGTGTGTGCACCGTGTATGTGTACTGTGCGTGTGTGTGTGCACTGTGTGTGTGTACTGTGCGTGTGTGTGTGTCGTGCATGTGCACCGTGTGTGTGTACTGTGCGTGTGTGTGTACTGTATGTGTGTACTGTGTGTGTGTGTACTGTGTGTGTGTGTACCGTGTGTGTGTGTACTGTGTGTGTGTACTGTGTGTGTGTACCGTGCGTGTGTGTACTGTGTGTGTGTGTGTACTGTGTGTGTGTGTAACGTGCATGTGTGTGTACCGTGCGTGTGTGTGTGTACTGTGTGTGTGTACGTCTGTGTGTGTGTGTACTGTGTGTGTGTGTAACGTGTGTGTGTGTGTACTGTGTGTGTACTGTGTGTGTGTAACGTGTGTGTGTGTGTAACGTGTGTATGTAACGTGTGTGGTGGTAGTCTAGCGGTTAGTGCACTGTACTACGAACATAACGACCCGAGTTTGATTCCCGCTCACAGCCAACACCCAGTGACGATTATTTGAACCGGTTCTGGGCCTCCCCTAGGTCGACTCAGCCTCAAATGTGTGTGTGTGTACGTACACCACACAAACACACAGTGTGTACGTACACACACAGTGTGTATGTACACACAATAATGTCCACGTTGTTGTTGCTGAGTTCACGCAGCCAAGGGAGGGGGCAATGGAAAATAAATCTAAATCAACTTAAACTCCATCCCCGCTCTGTGACGTCACCACTCAGCATGACCTCATCGGCATGAAGAGCTAGCGGGAGGTGTACCTCGCTAGTGACGTCATGTCACCAAGGTATTCACACTCCCCCAACCCCGTCCACGGCGCTCTTGAGCGTGACGTCACCTCCCCTTGGGTCACTGCAGATATCAATCCAGTGGCAATCCTTATTTGGGCAAAGCTACGCCCAGTGACGGCGGTTCATTAACATAATGTGTCCGTTGAAGCCGTCGGGTTAAGCAGCCACGCCCCATCCCTCGACATATGGCCAGTTAACATTAACATAATTTATTCAGTTACAGAGCAGCTCATGGGAGGGGCGTGTCTCTTACCCCAGAAGTGACGTCCCGTTACCTGCTTACCCGCATGACGTCGCGAGGTAACAGGAGGCTGCCGATCCACGCTTGCACTGAAATCCGAGGTGAGAAATTCTCATGGTGGTGGTTGTTGTTGTTTACCAAGGTAGAGCCTCTCTCTCTCGTAGGGATGTCAGTTGAGTAGCAACGAGCATGGGAATCGATGTCCAGGTTGGAACTTTACAACGCGGGCCTAGCCACGCGTGGCCTTGCCTCCTGCCCTCTCCTGATTGCGTTTACTTTAATAATCTCGCTTAAGTTTAATTTGTCTTCACCCGGCTCGCCACTTTGTAACTTTGTTTTATTGTAAATATTCACACAGTTTTCATTTTTTTCACCAGGCCAAGCCCGCTTGAGCTGCTATACCGCTCTTGTTATCAGAAGCGACCTGCCCACAACAACACAAGGTGAGGCTTTGTCAACGTGTGTGAATGTTTTGACTTAAAACTTTGGTGACTGCAGGAATTAATATTCTTGGTTCTTTCGGTAAAGTCACGTAGATAGAAAATAACAATAACATAAAAATAAATTGTAAATAAAGCAAAAAAACCAGGTCGTTTTGATCGCAACACAAGTGGTCTTTAATGTAATTGTATTATCTGTTATTGTTATTTTCTATCTACGTAATTTTTCTGAAAGAAACAAGAATACGTGTGTCAATGTCTATCGGTCAAAGACGCTATACGGAGTGACGCGCAAACTCCAAATATACAGCAGGCGTCAGGGTTGGGATCGAACCCACGACTTCCTGTATACCAGGTGAGGTAGTTAACATCTCACCACGGAGAGAGACACGCAAATTCCAGTTAGCCTCGGCTATGTTCGTTGATCCTCTGATTAATTACTTGGTGGAGTGAGGAAGCATTCATGCCAAGCAGATGAAGGTGGCCAGGCGTGATTCTAGACACGCCACCGCCTGTTTACCCAGTGACAGTGTACAGTTTGTGTTTGCAGTAACGTCTATTAACTCTGTTGAACACGGAGGTTATAGCATAACAATAGTTTATTTTTGTTTTCCTCTGGAACTCTTTATACTGGTAGGAACGAAGTTGTAAACTGAGTGTACCAGCCTGCAATAGATTAATGTGTCCGTCCGTCCCCTTTCAATACTTTAACGAAGTGAAATCTCGTGCTGTTGGGTGTAAAATCAGCAATAGACAGCGCAGAGACTTGTCCTACCAGCCCACCCTGCAGGGACCTGTTAATAATGTAAACAGGAGGTGAACACAGCACACACATTCAGCTGAAGTCGGAACTGTTCATCCCAGCATTTAAGGACATCTGAGCCTGGATTCACACCTCTAAGTTGCGATTAAACATTAATTTATGAATTTCTGCATAACACAAATAGTATTGTTTTCAACACCCTTTGCTATGTCAGCTGAATTTAGCTCTCATAAATATTCCTTTTGTAGCCAGACAGCCGAAATTGTGTGCTTAGAGTTTGGGTGAACATTCATTTTGAAGATACGAGGGCTTCCAGGCATGTTTATAACCATTTGCCCTCTCATTGTGTGCCATAACAGCCCGTGTGATGAATTTGGGACACTTTTCCACTATATCATGAATATATGAATAAGTATAGACGTGTAAGTCACGTGTTACTGTGTATATATGCTTTCCTCTGTGCATCGATACTGACGTGTAGATGGTGTGGATATTATATTTTTCTGTCTGCAGCTGACGCTTCCTCTGACGCTTCCTCCGCAGAATTGGTCTGATGGAGCAAATGCAGTCAGCATAGCAGCTCGGTATGACAAGTCAACAATGCGACCAGCGTGCATACAGCACGGATCGGACTGGAAATTTGACACAGCACCAGAGAACTCACACAGGAGAGAAACCCTTCAAGTGCACGATGTGTGGGAAGGCGTTTGCACGTTCATCAAATCTGCAAAGACACCAGAGAACACACACGCGAGAGAAACCCTTCAAGTGCAGTGTGTGTAACAAGGCATTTGCACGGTCATTTGCTCTTAAAATACACCAGAGAACACACACGGGAGAGAAACCCTTCAAGTGCACTGTGTGTGGGAAGGCATTTTCACAGTCATCTGTTCTTAAAGAACACCAGAGAACACACACAGGAGAGAAACCCTTCAAGTGCAGTGTGTGTGGGAAGGCGTTTGCACGTTCATCTGCTCTTGTAACACACCAGAGAACACACACGGGAGTGAAACCCTTCAAGTGCACTGTGTGTGGGAAGGCATTTTCACAGTCCCCACATCTTCAAGTACACCAGAGAACACACACAGGAGAGAAACACTTTAAGTGCACTGTGTCTGGGAAGGCATTTGCATGGCCATCAGTTCTTCAGACCCTCCAGAGAACACACACAGGAGAGAAACCCTTCAAGTGCACTGTGTGTTGGAAGGCATTTGCACATTCATCAAATCTGCAAAAACACCAGAGAACACACACGGGAGAGAAACCCTTCAAGTGCACCGTGTGTGGGAAGGCGTTTTCACATTCATCTACTTTTGTAGAACACCAGAGAACACACGGGAGAGAAACCCTTCAGGTGCAGTGTGTGTGGGAAGGCGTTTGCACGTTCATCTGCTCTTGTAACACACCAGAGAACACACACGGGAGAGAAACCCTTCATGTGCACGATGTGTCGGAAGGCGTTTGCACATTCATCTACTCTTGTAGAACACCAGAGAACACACACGGGAGAGAAACCCTTCAAGGGCAGTGTGTGTGGGAAGGCATTTTCACAGTTAACTGTTCTTAATAAACACCAGAGAACACACACAGGAGAGAAACCATTCAAGTGCACTGTGTGTGGGAAGGCATTTTCACTGTCATCTGTTCTTAAAAAACACCAGAGAATACACAGAGGAGAGAAACTCTTCAGGTGCATTTTGTGTGGGATGCTGTTTGCACAGTCATCAAATCTTCAAGTACACGAGAGAACACACACTGGAGAGAAACCCTTGAGGTACACTCTGTGCGGGAAGGCGTTTTCACAGTCACCACATCTTAAAGTACACCAGAGAACTCACATGGGAGAGAAACCCTTCAGGTGCACTCTGCAGGAAGGCGTTTGCACATTCCTAAAATCTTCAAGTACACCAGAGAACACGGAAGCATCAGAAGATCTGCAAGGAGTGGAGTCTGAAATCAGCTTGTGAAAGTCAAAGTGCCACAATAAGCCCATCCCTCATGAAACAAGAACCGGAAGAAAATCCCAGCTTGGACACTTTTAAAGGTATCGAGGTGAAATATGAAGAGGTGATGGTGAAGAGCGAAGAAGTGAAGGTGAAGTGTGAAGATGATTCAACTCCAAAATGGGACCTTCACATCGATGGAGGCAACGTGAAGCAGGAGGAGAATTCTGACTGTGAGGCAGAGCGAGGCAACTCCCAGCAGGTTGTGGAAGTGGAGGTGTGGGTGGACTTCCTCCGAGACAATACAAAGTCAAGTGGAGACCCGGTAGATGTGTAAGCTTGAGACGATGTCGCTACAATAGATGCACCTTTGTCACAGGCCTTTAATGACAAGAATGTGAAGTTGAACACTCAGTTTCTAGGTTCAACCTGCAGAGTAAGGGCGGCCAGTCTTTGTGGACCTGTGGGTTGGGTAGATCTCTAACCAGGAGCGAGAGACAATAAGCCCCCAAGCATTCACTATGTTATAATAATTGCATTTACACGGTGCTTGCTTAACCGCCTCAGCAACTCGAAGTTTCGTGTCGTACCTCGTCTGAAACACTCGAAGAGCATCCCCAAGTAGCAGCTGCCCCTGTGTGGCACACAGGGGCATCACCTGAGTTCTCTGTAACCTGTACAGAGAACTCAGGTGATACCCATTGTTCTTGTGATGCAGGTCAAAGGGTACTTTTGTGTTTCACGAAGCATCTGCCTCTGGAGCAACTCATTGTCTTTGAAATAGGGAGCACGCTCGGATCATTCATCAGTTACAAGGCATACCACTTGAAAGTTACACGTATAGGAGGAGGTACATTCTCTACAACACGAATTGTAGTTTCGTCTTACGTGTTGACGTAGATTTTGTCTAACTAGGACTAGAAATGCTCCTTGCTGATTCACGTCTGGATGTTCATAACCATCGGTTGAAGAAAACCCCACTGCTGTTGTTGAGACACTGTGCACCAATAAGGGTCCAACACATTGACGGCCTTCAGGCCAGGAAAGTCACAACATTTGCACACGAAGAACGCATTCACGCAAGTACCCCATGCTCCGCTTTGAAGTTTTAAAATGAAACATCTTTGAATTGTGTTGTGTTTTGAGTTAGATGATTTTATTTCTTCATTAAAAGCTTGTATCAATTTACATCTGGAAGACTTCATTGAAAAGGACATTTCGTGTGAATTTTCTCTCGTCATTAAGTAGATGGCCTTGCCGGGGGATCGGTTCATTGCGGACACAAACAGTGTACACACACAGTGTACACACACAAACAGTGTACCCACACAGTGTTCACACACAAACAGTGTACACACACAGTGTACACACACAAACTGTACACACACAGTGTACACACACAAACAGTGTACACACACAGTGTACACACACAAACTGTACACACAGTGTACACACACAGAGTACACACACACAGTGTACACACAGTGACACACTGACACAGTGACACACAGTGACACACACACAGGGACACACACAGTGACACAGTGACACACAGTGACACAGTGACATACAGTGACACACACAGTGACACACACACAGTGACAAACACACAGTGACACACAGTGACACCGTGACACAAACAGTGACACCGTGACACCCACAGTGACACACACACAGTGACACACACACAGTGACACACACACTCAGTGACACACACACAGTGACACAAAGATAAAGATCCCCCATATAGCCTTAACAGACTGTAGGGGCAAGTGCTGTTAGCGAGCACCTATGAAGGCCGGAACGGTACACAAGGGGGTGGGTGGCCAGCACCACGCCCGGCCGCCTTTGTCTCCCTAGTGGCAATGTTTACACACCGCACCAGGTACTCATTTGAGGCTGAGTCGACCTAGGGGAGGCCCTGGACCGGTTCAGATAATCGTCACTGGTGTTGGCCGTGAGCGGGAATCGAACCTGGGTCGCCAGGTTCATAGCGCAGCGTAGCGCTAACCGCTACACTACCGCTCCCCATGCACAGTGACACACACAGTCACACACACAGAGACACACACAGTGACACACACACAGTGACAGTAACACAGTTGCACACAGTGACACAGTAACACAGTGACACACAGTGACACACACGCAGTGACACAGCGACACATGCAGTGACACACACAGTGACACAACAACAACAACCGCCATTCGCCATTAAGTGGCGGTGACGTCACCACGACGCTTGTGCCAGGCTATGTGCACCCTGAGGCCACGTGAAGTGTCGAACGCCCGTTAGCAGGAGGTCACGGGGCAGACCCAGGTGCCACGGGTCGACTGACTGAGATGACTGGCTGATGCACCACCTGTGCCCCCTACTGTGCCAACCTGCTGTGCTTTAGCCACCCGGCGCTCCGCTCGTTGTTCTGAGCGTCGCTCCTCCACCCTCCGTTGTTGTTGGAGGGCGACTACCTCCAACTGCCCAGTAGCGCCCTTCATAAGCCTCCTCCACAGAGGCCGATCTTGACACCGCTGGTACCAGTCATCGGCAAGTCCACTCAGCTCCACGTCCTCCTGTACCACATCACTCCATCTCTTCTCTAGCCCGTGCCGCGCCCGCTTAGCCCCCTCAATCCGGCCGAACAAAAGCTGTTTCGGCATGCGGTGGCTGGGCATGCGGGCTACATGACCCAGCCATCGCAGCCTTCCCCGCCGGAGGAGCTCACCGATGGGACCTTGCCCAGATCTTTCAAGGATTTGTGAGCTCCTCACACAATCCAGCCTGGTTAAACCCAGGATGGATCGTAGCCAGGCCAGCCTAAATGTTTCTAACCGGCGAATATGTTCCATTAGGGGGGTCCACGTTTCGCAAGTGTAGAGAAGGGAGAGAATGACTGTGGCCGAGAAGACCTGAAGCTTAGTGCGGAGCGACAGACCAGGTAGCTTCCACACAGCGTTACACAACCGATGAAAAGATATTGCCACTCGACTGATTCGGAGTGAGACCTCTGCTGTTAAACTGGAGCCAGTCATAAGCACACTGCCCAGGTATGGGAAACTCTCCACTCTCTCCACAACTGCCCCATCACCGATTGGGAGTTGTGGGGGTGGAGTGTCCGATGGTACAAAATACCCAGGCAGGTGCTTAGTTTTGGTGGGGCTGATGGTAAGGCCCCATCTCGTAGTAGCACGCTCCAGTCTCAGCAGCAGCGTCTCCAACTCCTCCTCCGAATGTGCAGCTATTACCAAATCATCAGCATACATAACGTGGTTGAGCAATAGGGAGCCATCCCTTGACCCCACCCGGGCGTCGATCAGCCTCCCATTATATCTGTACCATATGGAGATTCCCCCAGTACAGCTATTGAAGGCTTCACGAACTACGTGGTTAAAATAGATGTTAAATAATGTGGGAGCCAGAGGACATCCCTGTCGCACCCCAAGGTTAACAGGGAATGGCTCTGACTCCTGGCCACGTAGTTTTACCCGGGCCCGCTCACCATCATGACGGTCCTTAATGATCGTGAGCAGAGGGTCAGGTACTCCAAAAGCACGACGAACAACCCAGAGCCCAGGCCTACTGATGGTATCATAGGCCTTGACCAGGTCAATAAAGCAGAGATGTAGGTCTTGTTGGAATTCCCTACACCTCTGCTGTAGCAGACGGACAGAAAACATGGCATCTGTGCTCCACAAGCCCCTCCTCAGCGTGCCTGGCAAGGCGATGTTGAATAATCCTTGCCAGGACCTTTCCCGGCACACTGAGGAGTGAGATGCCCCTGTAGTTGTTACAGTCTGTGCGGTCCCCCTTCTTAAAAAGGGCGACCAGCAGGGCATCCTTCCAATCCTGCGGAACCCGTCCAGTGGTCCAGACTGTTGTTATGATGTCATATAGGGCAGTCTGTGCACAAACGCCGCCCTCCCTCAGCATTTCACTTGGGAGATAATCTCTGCCCGAGCCTTTCCTGGTCTCAGACTCCGGATAGCCTTCAGTACTTCCTCAACAGATGGCACCTCAGCCAGCCACTCACAGGGGGTGACTTCTTCCAATATTTGAGGCACCGCAGCCTCAGCAGGGCCATCCTCACTTTGTGCCACGATGTTTTCCTGGCAGAGGGATTTTCCCTCCCCCAGGACCTCACAGAAATGCACAGCAAATCTACAAACCTTTTCCTGGGGGTCGGAGATTGGGTCACCGTTTTTTCCCCTAATGATGGTAATAGGTGTGGCGCTGCAGATTACTTTTTGATGGAGTTAAATAGAGATTTGTGATCACGGGCCACTGAGACAGACTCCATCTCCTCAGCAACTCGCGACCACCACCCATCCTTGCAGCGCCTCACGGCTCTCCGAACCTCCGAGCGAAGGCTGCGGTAAGCCTCCTCATTCTTTGATGTGGGATTCTGTAGCTGATGTCAGTGGGCCTGTCGCTTTTTCTCAACCATCCTGAACACCTCCTCTGTCAGCCAGGGTCTCTGGGGAGGTCTGGACCACGTACCCTAAGCAGCCATTGCAGCTGCATGAGTTACAGTCCTAAACCTCGCCCATTTACCCTCGACATCAGGAGGAGTCGGGGACGATGCCAATCCCAGCCGCAAGCGATGATGAAATTTTCGCTTGCAACTTTCATCAGATAACTGAGACCAGGCCACTTTAGGTTGGAATGGGGTCCTGGGTGTACACCCACAACCGGAGTGGAAGAATGGCAGTGTTGTATATATAGGTGTTATGAAAATTGATGAAAATAATGAAAATTAAATGAAATTTGAGATTTGCATAATTTATCCGAAATTATGTTAATCAGTGTAATTATGCGCATAAATTATGCTGATTCGAGAGATAATTGTATTAATTTATGCGAGTGGGCGTGGTTATGATAATGCAGGTCGTTATGGATTATCAGGTCGAGCCTCGGTGACGAGGATTGTGTTATGAATTGGAATAACGCAATTAATCGTATGCAGTGACGCAGGCGTTGTGAGCGTGAATGAGAGAGAGTCGATTCGACTCTGCTCTTTAATTCCGTATTATCGATAAGAATACGATTACTCTCGATTGAACATTACGGATTATGTGTGTTATGGATTATGTGTGGTGATAGTGTGCTTATGATAGGTCCCCAGGATTCAGATCTCATACGCAGAACAATATTATGCAGAATTTCAGGAAGAATCACACACAAACCTTCTGCTTTAATCAATTTTATTTCTAGCTAACTTTAATTTTTGGATAATATGAAAACTCAATCTCGGGATTTTGGAATTTCAACACAGCGTGAACATGATACCATCACGATTACGTTGTTTCACCTCGATAGCGGCACCTGTGGTTAATTCCCGACGCGTAACGCAATCGATCGGTTGTTGAGAGAGAGATTAAAAACATGCGAACTATTCTATCAAAACCTTAACCTTATAATATGCAAACTCGTATTCTTGAATGATTACACAACACGGCACTCGGTCTTTGATTCGTATCCAATCCTTAACATATTCTGATATGCGAAATTATTATGCTTGAAATCGTCAGCACAGTACCACGGCGATGTTCGTTCATTGATTCATCAACGATTATGCAATTAAAGCGTTCGACTGAAATAATTTTGATTGCCTCATCAACGTAACTCAATGGGTGGCGATGTTTTTCGTTATCAGCTAATAGTTGACGCAGTTATCATGAGTCTTGTATGTTTAATGGGAGGGTTGTTGATTTCTTGCGTTGAGCAAACGCCTAGGTTGATTTCCTTGTCAAAAAAAATTGTTTGTTCGTTGTGTAGCGGTGGGGGAGTGAGGAGGGGGGAGAGTGTGGGGGGGCATACAAACGACTGCCAGTTTCTGTCCACCGCTGGCTGGATGAGTCAGCACGACGCTCGCCGTCGTCGCGCCGATGGGTGTTGAGTGCAGGACCGCTGCCCTCTCAGCCCTGGTGACGCGAAGTTGCGCACTGTAGCACGCTGGTGGCACGCTGTTGGCACGCGCTGGTGCTGATGGTGGTGGCACGCTGGTGGCGCGCTGTTGGCACGCGCTGGTGCTGGTGCTGATGGCACGCTGGTGGCGCGCGCTCCCTCTCCTTGAAGATGCGCGAACGCGCCCGTGCTGGTTCGCTGATAGCAGTTTCTCTCCACTGCTGGCTGAGCTGCTGCACGCTCTTGCTTGGCGTTGCTGGCCGCGCTCTTTCTCCTTGAAGATGCGCGAACACGCCCGTGCTGGTTCGCTGACAGCAGTTTCCTCCACTGCTGGATGAGCTGCGCCGGTGCGCGCTCTTTCCGCTGCTGTAGTATCTGACGCTGCGCTCGCGGGCGACAGGTCAAGTTTTTCTTCTGCTGAGTGAGCCGAGTCGCACGCGCTCTCTTTGTTGAGGTTGTTGGCGGCTCTCTGACAGCAGGTTTCCTCCACTGCTGTATGACTCAAGTCGCACGCGCTTGGCCACTGGTTTGCTGAAGTTGTTGGCGGCTGCCCAAGCTTTTCCGCTGCTGGTTGAGCCACGTTGCACGTGCTTTCTTTGTGGAGATGCTCGAGCGCTCTCAGCGCTGATTCGCTGATAGCAGTTTCTCTCCACTGCTGTATGACTCACTTTCGTTGATACATCGCGACTTAGCGATCCTCGCTACTCAGCGAGGCTCGGAGCCAGCCGCTCCATGCGACTGCTCGTCCTGTGGACGTCTTGACTCGCTGATCTGTCTTGACTCTTGACTTAACTTCACTGACTTTTGAAAAATGCGGCTGACCGTTATATTCAAAGACAATTCTCTCTGCGCAGTGGAAAAGGGGGGGGGCGGGGTCTGTGTGTGTGAGTTCGTGTGTGTGTGTACAGATGGCTCCTGCGATAACGATCTGTTTGCCCTGGCGTGAAATTCCTCTCTCGCGCTCTTCGGGAGAGACAAAGGTGGTCGGGAGCACCTATCTCTTTATACTTTCGACTTATATTTCTCAAATACCATTTGGTCCCATGTTCGCCACGACTCGTGTTTGTAACTACGTCCTCCCAACACCTCTCGGTTTACCGAGGTTCGAAATGTTATGATGGAATTATTAAAAAGAAAAATAATTTTCATCCTGAGTTTAAGAGGTCCGTTTCCAGATTGTTGGAATCCATATCCCTTGGTTCTGTAAGGTTCTATAATGGAATATCGTTTAAGGTTAACACGTTATTATTAATGTTATATTGCAATTTCTTTAAAACTTGTTTGTCTGGTTGCCGTGTGTGGGGTGGGGTGTGTCTCCTCATCAAACCTGGCTGGCTTTTCCAGATGGCCCCTTGTGATAAGGAGTAATTCCTGCTTCTCCACGCTGTGAGAGAGACAAAGGTGGTCGGGGTTGCTTGGGATATTGTTTAAACTCTTTCGTAAGTTTGCCCGTTCGCCTCATTCCTTCTCGATAACCTTGGATGTGACTCGGTATTTTGTTTCCAAGCTTTGTTTTAACAGTAAAAGTATTAAAGGTGAAAATCATTTGATAGCGAATTAATTATTGGATAATAATTCACTGATGTATCTGGTGGCCTGGTCTTGATTGGAGTGAGCACGAGGACCGCTAACTTTAGCTTATTCTTGTTATTGCATTTTAAATTTGAACTGTTGTTTTCAAAAACAAATAGTTTAACCCGTGGGCGTCCTCATTTCTGGCTTGCGGAGGGCTTCCCTCTGCGTGACCTCCCTTAAGGCACATCAAACTCTTGTTCATCTGGAGATCTTCGCAGATAGCTGCTAACATCCTCGCCTCGAGAGTTTGATTATTTCTTTATTTATTAATGGCCTGTTTATGACCGACACCTGGTTTTGCGTGTGCCTGGCTTACGGGGTTTATTAATTATTATTATTTTCGTTTGTAATAAAAAATATGATATATATATAACGGCAAATATTATTGTTAATATCAATTTTGGAAAAGGCTCATATACAACAGCAGGCGCATCTTACAGATGACTAGCCGATGGTCAGATGGCAGATCAGCTCCACGGTAGGTCCTGGTGTCAAAGAAATGGGCTCGCATCCGCTGGTCCGTCACTATGTAGTCCAGCAGATGTTCTTGCTTGGACCCGGCATGCATCCATGATGTTGTGTGGATGCGTCGATGCCAGAACAGCGTGTTGGTAATTACAATCCCATGGGCTGCACAAAAATCTAGCAGCCTCCTACCGTTGTTATTGAGCTGATCTGGCCCATGCCCTCCAATCACTCCAGACCAGGTGCCAGTATCATGACCAACTCGGGCATTGAAGTCACCCAACATGATGACTCTATCCCGAGGGGCCACTTTAGCCAGCACCTGTGACAGGAGGTCATAGAAGGCATCTGACTCATTGGCTTTGCCTGCATCCCTCCACGGATGTTCATCTTCGGTGGGGGCATAAGTAACCACGACCACCATTCCTCGCCTCCGGTTGATGGGAAGGCGAGCCCAAAGTAGCCTGGGACTTACAGCTTCCCACACCTCACCGCCACGCTCCCACGCTCCCTTCATTATTTTGTTCAAAAGAAGAGCCACACCGTGTTGTTTGGCAGTCTGCTGCCCCGAGTAGAGGACTGTCCACCCCTCATGGTGGCAGGAGCCAGAGCCGGTCCACCGGACCTCTTGAATGCCACAGAGATCCAGGCGGTACTGGTCCAGCTCCCGACAGAGGAGTGGCAGCCTCTCCTCCGCAGTGAGCGTTCGAACATTCCACGTGGCCACCCGTAGTGGCTTTTCGTTGTTTCTGGAGGAGCCCCGAGGGTAAATATTCAATCTCCTGGCTCCTCCAATTGGGGTTTGGCCAGGAGACGTCATAGACGCCTGGCCCCCAGGACCTCCGGCACAAGCTTATTATTTACATATTTCAGTTTAACTCGTGGTTTAGTGGTAATTAATTGAAGGTGGAGGGGTTACCAGCCCCTCGCACCCGTCCACAGCCCCCGTTTAGCCCCTGTGGTGGACACAGATGCCATGAGGGGAGGAGCCAATCAAAAATTGGACCTCCCCCCACAGCACTGTCCACGACAGAGTTGCCCGTCCGGCACCGCGAGGAGGTAGGGGGTTGTTTTGTCGGACACAGTGTATATACACACAGTGACACACACACAGTGACACAGTGACATACATCGTGTGCACACGCAGTGTACACACACAGTGTACACACAGTGACACACACAGTGACACAGTGACACACACAGTGACACAGTGACACACACACACAGTGACACAGTGACACACACACAGTGACACACACACACAGTGACACACACACAGTGACACAGTGACACACACACACAGTGACACACACACACAGTGACACAGTGACACAACAACAATCGCCATTCGCCACTAAGTGGCGGTGACGTCACCACGACGCTTGTGCCAGGCACAGTGACACACACAGTGACACAGTGACACACACAGCGACACACAGTGACACACACAGTGTATACACATAGTGTACATACACACAGTGTACAAACACTCACAGTGTATACACAATAATGTCCACGTTGTTGCTAAGCTCACACACCCAAGGGAGGGAGCAATGGAAAATGAATCTAAATCAACTTAAACTCCAACTCTGTAACGTCACCACTCTGCTGTACCTCATCGGCGTGAAATGCCAGGGGGAGGTGTACCTCGCTAGTGACGTCATGTCACCAAGGTATTCACCCCTCCCCCGTCCACAGCGCTCTTGAGCGTGACGTCACCTCCGCCTGTGTCACTGCCGATATCGTTCCAGTGGCAATCCTTATTTGGGCAAAGCTACGCCCAGTGACTGGTGGCTCATTAACATAAGGTGTCCGTTAAAGCCGTCGAGAGTTTATTGCGACGGGTTCAGCTCCCACGCCCCCATCCCTCGACATATGGGCCGGCCTCATTAACATAATTTATTCAGTTACAGAGCCGCTCGTGGGAGGGAAGTGACGTCATACTACTTCCTGCTGTCGCGAGGTAACAGGAAGCTGCCGTGTGCGCGCTTGCACTGAAATCCGAGGTGAGAAATTCTCATCGTTGTGGTGGTCGTTGTGGTGGTGGTTGTTGTTGTTGTTGTTTACCAAGGTAGAGCCTCGCTCTCTCTCTCGTAGGGATGTCAGTTGAGTAGCAGCGAGCATGGGAAGCGATGTCCAGGTTGGAACTTTACAACGCGGGGCCTAGCCTCCTGCCCTCGCCTGATTGCGTTCACTTTAATTATCTCGCTTAAGTTTAATTTGTCTTCACCCGGCTCGCCACTTTGTAACTTTGTTTTATTGTCAATATTCACGCAGTTTTTATTTTTTTCACCAGGCCAAGCCCGCTTGAGCTGCTATACCGCTCTTGTTATCAGAAGCGACCTGCCCACAACAACACAAGGTGGGGCTTTGTCAACGTGTGTGAATGTTTTGACTTAAAACTTTGGTGACTGCAGGAATTAATATTCTTGGTTCTTTCGGCAAAGTCACGTAGATAGAAAATTTAATGAAAATAACAGATTATAAATTAAATGAAAAATAAAAAATGGGAAATAAAGCAAAAAAACCACGACGTTTCGATCGCAACACAAGTGGTCTTTATCTTATTAAATTTAATCTGTTATTTTTATTTTCTATCTACGTGACTTTACTGAAAGAACCAACAATACGTGCGTCAATGTATCTATCGGTCAAAGACGCTAAGCGCGTGCCGCTGTTGACTCTGAATGTGTGGAGGGGAACACCTTCACCACGGGGAGAGAGAGACAGAGACACGGATAGCCTCGGCTATGTTGATTGATCCTCGATTCATTACTTGGTGGAGTGAGGAAGAATTAATGCTGAGCAGATGAAGGTGGCCAGGCATGGTGCTGGTCACACCACCACCTGTTTACTCATGGCAGTGTGTGACAGTGTCAAGTTTGTATTTGCAGTAAAGTCTATTAACTCTGTTGAACACAGAAGTTATATCAAGACAATAGTTTATTTTTGTTTTCCTCTGGAACGCTTTGTAAGAATGGAAACAGGAGGCGAACACAGCACACACATGCAGCTGAATTCGGAACTGTTCATCCCAGCATTCAAGGACATCTGTGCCTGGATTCACACCTCTAAGTTGCGATTGAACATTAATTTCTGCATAACACAAATAGTATTGTTTTCAACACCCTTTGCTATGTCAGCTGAATTTAGCTTTCATAAATATTCCTTTTGTAGTCAGACAGCCGAAATTGTGTGCTTAGAGTTTTGGGTTAACATTCATCTTGAAGATATGAAGGCTTCCAGGCATATTAATGACATTTGCCCTCTCATTGTGTGCCATAGCAGCCCGTGGAGAGAAACCCTTCAGGTGCACTCTGTACGTGAAGGCGTTTGCACAGTCACCACATCTTAAAGTACACCAGAGAACACACACGGGAGATAAACCCTTCAGGTGCACTCTGTGTGGAAGGCGTTTGCAAATTCATCAAATCTGATGAATTTGGGAAACTTTTTCATTACATCATGAATATATTAATAAGTATAGACGTGTAAGTCACGTGTGCATTCCTCTGTGCCTGACGTGTAGATGGTGTGGATATTCTTTTTTTATGTCTGCAGCTGACGCTTCCTCTGCAGATTTGGTCTGATGGAGCAAAGGCACTCAGCGCAGCTCGGTACGACAAGTCAACAATGCGACCGGTGTGCATACAGCACGGATCGGACTGGAGATTTCAGACGGCACGAGAGAACTCACACAGGAGAGAAACCCTTCAAGTGCAGTGTGTGTGAGAAGGCGTTTGCACGTTCATCTGCTCTTGTAAAACACCAGAGAACACACACAGGAGAGAAACCCTTCAGGTGCACGATGTGCGGGATGGCGTTTACACAGTCATATAATCTCGTATTACACCAGAGAACACACACGGGAGAGAAACCCTTCAAGTGCAGTGTTTGTGGGAAGGTATTTGCACGTTCATCAAATCTTGAAGTACACCAGAGAACACAGAAGCATCAGAAGATCTGCAAGGAGTGGAGTCTGAAATCAGCTTGTGAAAGTCAAAGTGCCGCAATGAGCCCATCCCTCATGAAACACGAACCGGAAGAAAATCCCAGCTTGGACACTTTTAAAGTTATCGAGGTGAAATATGAAGAGGTGAAGGTGAAATGTGAAGAAGTGATGAGCGAAGAAGTGATGGTAAAATGTGAAGATGAAGATTCATCTCCAGAATGGGACCTTTACATTGATGAAGGCAACGTGAAGCAGGAGGAGAATTCTGACTGAGGCAGAGAGAGGCAACTCCCAGCAGTTTGTGGAAGTGGAAGTGTGGGTGGACTTCCTCCTAGACAATACAAAGTCAAGTGGAGACCCGGTAGATGTGTAAGCCAGATTCGATGTCGCTACAATAGATGCACCTTTGTCACAGGCCTTTAATGACAAGAATGTGAAGCTGAACACTTTGTGGGCCCGTGGGTTGGGTCGATCTCTAACCCGGAACAAGAGACAATAAGCTCCCATGCATTCACTATGTTATCATAATAATTGCGAGGGTGTCGTACCTCGTCTGAAACACTCGAAGAGCATCCCCAAGTAGCAGCTGCCCCTGTGTGGCACAAGGTGGTGGCCCTGCACCAGCTTGCATGTGGACAAGAGCCTGTCAGTAGGGGGCGATCATTGATGCGTCATCTCAGTTGTGTAGTTTGTAGGCAATCTTGATTCTAAGCTTTCGTGACTGCAGGAATCCACACTCTTTAGTTTTTTCGGTAAAGTCACCACGTGGGTAGAAACATAACAGATCACGGCGTTTAGATCACAACACAAGCAATCGTCATCAGGTGGGACAACCACAGCAAGAGAAACTGCTGAAGTAGTAGGTGCCTACTACTCCAGCAGTTTCTTCTTCTTGCTGCTGTGCTTGTCCCACCTGATGACGATTGCTTGTGTTGCCATCGAAGTGCCGTGAACTATTATTTGTAGCGTAATCTTTAGAATTTGCTACATTTTGACCCAGGCGCCAGCATGCAACGGCCTACTCGTTTTGAATGACGCAACAATAGTACGTTGTACATACACGGTTAAGCAGACGGTGCGTATTTGTAAAATAACTTCTTGTTAATACGATGTAACGTGATGCAGTCAATTTCGCTGCAGTAATCAATGTTAATATGCCCGTCAATGATTTAGAATGAATACCATGTCTGATTGTGCGCGTACATGTAACATTTTGTATGAGGAGCAAACATTGAATAAGTGATGTTAGGACAAAGTGTGTGTGTGTGTTTTGGAAGTAACCTGTACAGAGAACTCAGGTGAGACCCGTTGTTCTTGTGATACAGGTCAAAGGGTACTTTTGTGTTTCACGAAGCGTCTGCCTCGGGAGCAACTCATCGTCTTTGAAATAGGGAGCACGCTCGGATCATTCATCAGTTACAAGGCATACCACTTGAAAGTTACACGTATAGGAGGAGGTACATTCTCTACAACACGAATTGTAGTTTTGTCTTACGTGTTGACGTAGATTTTGTCTAACTAGGACTAGAAATGCTCCTTGCTGATTCACGTCTGGATGTTCGTACCTATCGGTTGAAGCAAACCCCACTGCTGTTGTTGAGACGCTGTGCACCAATAAGGGTCCAACACATTGACGGCCTTCAGGCCAGGAAAGTCACAATATTTGCACACGAAGGACGCATTCACGCAAGTACCCCATGCTCTGTTTTGAAGTTTTAAAATGAAGCATCTTTGAATTGTGTTGTGTTTTGAATTAGATGATTTTATTTACTCATTAAAAGCTTGTATCAATTTACATCTGGAAGACTTCATTGAAAAGGACATTTCGTGTGAATTTTCTCTCGTCATTAAGTAGATGGTCTTGCCGGGGGTTCGGTTCAATACGGACACAAACAGTGTACACACACACAGTGTACACACACACAGTGTACACACACACAGTGTATACACACAGTGTACACACAGTGTACACAGACACAGTGTATACACACACTGTACACACAGTGTGCGTATACACACAGTGTGCGTATACACACTGTATATACAAAGTGTACACACACACAGTGTATACACACAGTGTATACACACAGTGTACACACAGTGTGTGTATACACACACTGTGTATACACACACAGTGTACACACAGTGTGTATACACACAGTGTACACACATACAGTGTACATACAGTGCACACACAGTGTATACACACAGTGTACACACACACAGTGACACACACAGTGACACAGTGACACACATAGTGTGCACACAGTGACACACACAGTGACACACACACAGTGTATACACAGTGTACACACACACAGTGACACAGTGTATACACAGTGTACACACACACAGTGACACACACACAGTGTGTACACAGTGTACACACACAGTGTACACACACAGTGTACACACATACAGTGTATACACAGTGTACACACACAGTGTATACAGTGTACACAGTGTATACACAGTGTATAGACACTGTGTACACACACAGGGTACACACAGTGTATATACACACAGTGTACACACACAGTGACACAGTGACACAACCGCCATTCGTGGCGATGACGTCACCACGACGCTTGTGCCAGGCACAGTGACACACACACAGTGACACAATGACACACAGCGACACAGTGTACACACACAGTGTATGTACACATAGTGTACATATACAGTGTAAACACACAGTGCATACACAATAATGTCCACGTTGTTGTTGCTGAGCTCACGCACCCAAGGGAGGGAGCAATGGAAAATGAATCTAAATCAACTTAAACTCCAACTCTGTGACGTCACCACTCTACATTACCTCATCGGCGTGAAACGCCAGGGGGAGGTGTACCTCGCTAGTGACGTCATGTCGCCAAGGTATTTACCCATCCTCCGCGCTCTTGAGCGTGGCGTCACCTCTGCTGGGGTCACTGCCTATATCTGTTCCGGTACAATCCTTATTTGGGCAAAGCTACGCCCAGTGACTGGTGTATCATTAACATAATGTGTCCGTTAAAGCCGTCGCGAGTTTATTGCGACGGGTTCAGCGCCCACGCCCCAATCCCTCGACATATGGGCCGGCTTCATTAACATAATTTATTCAGTTAGAGAGCCGTTCGTGGGAGGGAAGTGACGTCATACTACTTCCTGCTGTCGCGAGGTAACAGGAAGTTGCCGTGTGCGCGCTTGCACTGAAATCCGAGGTGAGAAATTCTCATCGTTGTGGTGGTGGTGGTGGTTGTTGTTGTTTACCAAGGTAGAGCCTCGCTCTCTCTCGTAGGGATGTCAGTTGAGTAGCAGCGAGCATGGGAATCGATGTCCAGGTTGGAACTTTACAACGTGAGGCCTAGCCACGCGGGGCCTTGCCTCCTGCCCTCGCCTGATTGCATTCACTTTAATTATCTCTCAAGTTTAATTTGTCTTCACCCGGCTCGCCACTTTGTAACTTTGTTTTATTGTAAATATTCACGCAATTTTTATTTTTTTCACCAGGCCAAGCCCGCTTGAGCTGCTATACCGCTCTTGTTATCAGAAGCGACCTGCCCACAACAACACAAGGTGAGGCTTTGTCAATGTGTGTGAATGTTTTGACTTAAAACTTTGGTGACTGCAGGAATTAATATTCTTGGTTCTTTCGGTAAAGTCACGTAGATAGAAAATTAAATGAAAATAACGATAAAATAAATAAAAATAAATTGTAAATAAAGCAAAAAACTCACGCCGTTTTGATCACAACACAAGTGGTCTTTATTTAATGTAATTCTATTATCAGTTATTGTTATTTTGTATCTACGTAACTTTACCGAAAGAAACAAGAATACGTGTGTCAATGTCTATCGGTCAAAGACGCTAAACGGAGAGACGCGCAAACTCCAAATATACAGCAGGCGTCAGGGTCGGGATCGAACCCACGACTTCCTTTATACCAGGTGAGGTAGTTAACATCTCACCACGGAGAGAGACACGCAAACTCCAGTTAGCCTAGGCTATGTTCGTTGATCCTCAATTAATTACTTGGTGGAGTGAGGAAGCCTTCATGCCAAGCAGATGAAGGTGGCCAGGCGTGATTTTAGACACGCCACCGCCTGTTTACCCAGTGACAGTGTACAGTTTGTGTTTGCAGTAACGTCTATTAACTCTGTTGAACACGGAGGTTATATCAAAACAATAGTTTATTTTTGTTTTCCTCTGGAACTCTTTGTAAGAATGGAAACAGGAGGTGAACACAGCACACACATTCAGCGGAAGTCGGATCTGTTTATCCCCAGCATTCAGGGACATCTGAGCCTGGATTCACACCTCTAAGTTGCGATTGAACATTAATTTATGCATAACACAAATGGTATTGTTTTCAACACCCTTTGCTATGTCAGCTGAATTTAGCTCTCATAAATATTCCTTTTGTAGCCAGACAGCTGAAATTGTGTGCTCGGAGTTTTTGGTGAACATTCATTTTGAAGATACGAGGGCTTCCAGGCATGTTTATGACCATTTGCCCTCTCATTGTGTGCCATAACAGCCCGTGTGATGAATTTGGGACACTTTTTCACTACATCATGAATATATGAATAAGTATAGACGTGTAAGTCACATGTGACTGTATATGCATTCTTCTGTGCCTTGATACTGACGTGTAGATGGTGTGGATATTCTTATTTTCTGTCTGCAGCTGACGCTGATCTGATGGAGCAAAGGCCCTCAGCACAGCAGCTCGGTACGACAAGTCAACGTTGCGACCAGCGTGCATACAGCACGGATCGGACTGGAAATTATACACAGCACCAGAGAACTCTCACAGGAGAGAAACCCTTCAAGTGCACTGTGTGTGACAAGGCATTTGCATGGCCATCAGTTCTTGGGACCCACCAGAGAACACACACAGGAGAGAAACCCTTCAAGTGCACTGTGTGTGGGAAGGCATTTTCACAGTCATCTGCTCTTAAAATACACCAAAGAACACACACAGGAGAGAAACCCTTCAGGTGCACTCTGCCGGAAGGCGTTTGCAGATTCATCAAATCTTCAAGTACACCAGAGAACACAGAAGCATCAGAAGATCTACAAGGAGTGGAGTCTGAAATCAGCTTGTGAAAGTCAAAGTTCCACAATGAGCCCATCCCTCGTGATACAAGAACCGGAGGAAAATCCCAGCTTTGACACTGAAAAGGAACCGAGGTGAAATATGAACAGGTGATGGTGAAGAGCGAAGAAGTGATGGTGAAATGCGAAGATGAAGATTCAACTCCAAAATGGGACCTTCACATTGATGAAGGCAACGTGAAGCAGGAGGAGAATTCTGACTGTGAGGCAGAGTGAGGCAACTCCCAGCAGTTTGTGGAAGTGGAGGTGTGGGTGGACTTCCTCCGAGACAATACAAAGTCAAGTGGAGACCCGGTAGATGTGTAAGCCAGAGACGATGTCGCTACAATAGATGCACCTTTGT
Organism: Petromyzon marinus; assembly: GCF_048934315.1. Classification (NCBI taxonomy): domain Eukaryota; kingdom Metazoa; phylum Chordata; class Hyperoartia; order Petromyzontiformes; family Petromyzontidae; genus Petromyzon; species Petromyzon marinus. The sequence goes on from NW_027422817.1 coordinate 550,663, forward strand.
CACAGGCCTTTAATGACAAGAATATGAAGTTGAACACTCAGTTCCTAGGTTCAACCTGCAGAGTAAATAGCGGCCAGTCTTTGTGGACCTGTGGGTTGGGTTGATCTCTAACCAGGAGCGAGAGCCACTAAGCTCCCAAGCGTTCAATATTTTACCAATTGCATTTATATGGTGCCTGCTTAATCGCCTCTACGTGACTTTACCGAAAGAACCAAGGAGTTTGGATCCCTGCAGTCACAAACTTCAAATCTAGATTGTCTCAGCAACTCGGAGTTTTGTATCCCGTCTGAAACACTCGAAGAGCATCCCCAAGTAGCAGCTGCCCCTGTGTGGCACAAGGTGGTGGCCCGGCACCAGCCTGCATGTGAACAAGAGCCTGTCAGTAGGGGGCGTTGGTTGATGTGGCATCTTAGTTGTGTAGTTTGTTGGTAATTTTTCGATTTAAAGCTTCCGTGACTGCAGGGATTCATCTTCTTGGTTTTTTCGGTAAAGTCACCACGTAGAAGGGAAATAATAAGATAATAAAAATAAAACAAAATAAAATTCTCACGACGTTTTGGCTCCTTGCGAACGTCGTGAGAATTTTATTTGATTATTTTTATTATCTTATTATTTCCCTTCTACGTGACTTTGTAGGTAATGTTTAGAATGTTATCAATTTTGACCGAGACGCCAGCGTGCAAATGGCAATAGTACGTTGTACATACACTGTTAAGTAGACAGTGCATATTTTTTTTTAAATAGCTTATTGTTAATACGATGTAACCTGATGCAGTATATTTCACTGCAGTAATTAAATTTTGTTAAAATGCCCGTCAATAATTTCAAATGAATGCTTGTCTGATTGTGCGTGTGCATGTAACATTTTGTCTGAGGGTCACACATTGAATAAGTGATGTTAGGACAAAGTGTGTGTGTGTTGTGGAATTTTGTAGCGTCATGTTTAGAATTTGCTACATTTTGACCCAGGCGCCAGCATGCAACGGCCTACTCGTTTTGAATGACGCAACAATAGTACAGTGTACATACACTGTTAAGCAGACGGTACGTGTTTGTAAAATAACTTCTTGTTAATACGATGTAACGTGATGCAGTCAATTTCGCTGCAGTAATTCAATGTTGTTAATATATCCATTAATATGCCCGTCAATGATTTAGAATGAATACTTGTCTGATTGTGCGCGTGCATGTAACATTTTGTCTGAGGGTCAAACATTGAATAAGTGATGTTAGGACAAAGTGTGTGTGTGTTTCGGAAGTAACCTGTACAGAGAACTCAGGTGATACCCATTGTTCTTGTGATGCAGGTCAAAGGGTACTTTTGTGTTTCAGGAAGCGTCGGCCTCTGAAGCAACTCATCGTCTTTGAAATAGGGAGCACGCTCGGATCATTCATCAGTTACAAGGCATACCACTTAAAAGTTACACGTATAGGAGGAGGTACATTCTCTACAACACGAATTGTAGTTTTGTCTTACGTGTTGACGTAGATTTTGTCTAGCTAGGACTAGAAATGCACCTTGCTGATTCACGTCTGGATGTTCGTAACCATCGGTTGAAACAAACCCCACTGCAGTTGTTGAGACGCTGTTCACCAATAATGGTCCAACACATTGACGGCCTTCAGGCCAGGAAAGTCACAACATTTGCACACGAAGGACGCATTCACGCAAGCACCCCATGCTCCGTTTTGAAGTTTTGAAATGAAACATCTTTGAATTGTGTTGTGTTTTGAATTAGATGATTTTATTTCTTCATTAAAAGCTTGTATCAATTTACATCTGGAAGACTTCATTGAAAAGGAGATTTCGTGTGAATTTTCTCTCAACGTTAAGTAGATGGCCTTGCCGGGGGTTCGGTTCAATGCGGACACAAACAGTGTACACACACAGTGTACACACACAGTGTACACCCACACAATGTACACACAGTATACACACAGTTTACACGCAGTGTACACACAATGTACACACAGTGTACACACACAGTGTACACACACACAGTGACACACAGTGACACAGAGCGACAGTGACACACACAGTGTATACACAGTGTACACACACACAGTGTACACACACACAGTGTATACACACATAGTGTACACACACACAGTGTATACACACAGTGTACACACAGTGTACACACACAGTGTATACACACAGTGTACACACACAGTGTACACACACACAGTGTACACACACACACAGTGTATACACAATAATGTCCACGTTGTTGTAGCTGGGCTCACACACCCAAGGGAGGGAGCAATGGAAAATGAATCTAAATCAACTCCAACTCTGTGACGTCACCACTCTGCATTACCTCATCGGCGTGAAACGCCAGGGTGAGGTGTACCTCGCTAGTGACGTCATGTCACTAAGGTATTCAGCCCTCCCCCGTCTATCGTGCTTTTGAGCGTGACGTCACCTCCGCTTGGGTCACTGCCGATATCGTTCCAGTGGCAATCCTTATTTGGGCACAGCTACGCCCAGTGACTGGCGGCTCATTAACATAATGTATCACTTAAAGCCGTCGCGAGTTTATTGCGACTGATTCAGAGCCCACGCCCCCATTCCTCGACGTAGGCTCCAGCCTCATTAACATAATTTATTCAGTTAGAGAGCCGCTCGTGGGAGGGAAGTGACGTCATACTACTTCCTGTTATCGCGAGGTAACAGGAAGCTGCCGTGTGCGCGCTTGCACTGAAATCCGAGGTGAGAAATTCTCATCGTTGTGGTGGTCGTTGTGGTGGTGGTGGTTGTTGTGGTGGTTGTTGTTGTTGTTTACCAAGGTAGAGCCTCTCTCTCTCGTAGGGATGTCAGTTGAGTAGCAGCGAGCATGGGAATCGATGTCCAGGTTGGAACTTTACAACGCGGGGCCTAGCCACGCTGGGCCTTGCCTCCTGCCCTCGCCTGATTGCGTTTACTTTAATTATCTCGCTTAAGTTTAATTTGTCTTCACCTGGCTCGCCACTTTGTAACTTTGTTTTATTGTAAATATTCACGCAGTTTTTATTTTCTTTTTTCACCAGGCCAAGCCCGCTTGAGCTGCTATACCGCTCTTGTTATCAGAAGCGACCTGCCCACAACAACACAAGGTGAGGCTTTGTCAACGTGTGTGAATGTTTTGACTTAAAACTTTGGTGACTGCAGGAATTAATATTCTTGATTCTTTCGGTAAAGTCACGTAGATAGAAAATAAAATTAAAATAACATAAAAATAATTAATAATTGTAAATAAAGCAAAAAAACACGTTTCGATCACAACACAAGTGGTCTTTATTTTTAGTTTAATTGTATTATCTGTTATTGTTATTTTCCATCTGTATTTGCAGTAAAGTCTATTAACTCTATTGAACACGGAGGTTATATCAAAACAATAGTATATTTTTGTTTTCCTCGGGAACTCTTTATAAGAATGGAAACAGGATGTGAACACAGCACACACATTCAGCTGAAGTCGGAACTGTTTGTTCCCAGCATTTAAGGACATCTGAGCCTGGATTCACACCTCTAAGTTGCGATTGAACATTAATTCATGCATTTATGCATAACATTAATAGTATTGTTTTCAACACCCTTTGCTATGTAAGCTGAATTTAGCTCTTTTAAATATTCATTTTGTAGCCAGACAGCCGAAATTGTGTACTTAGAGTTTTGGGTGAACATTCATCTTGAAGATACGAGGGCTTCCAGGCATATTAATGACATTTTCACTCTCATTGTGTGCCATGACAGCCGTGTGATGCATTTGGGACACCTTTTCACTACATCATGAATATATGAATAAGTATAGACGTGTAAGTCACATGTTACTATATATGCATTTCTCTGTGCATCGATACTGACATGTAGATGGTGTGGATATTATTTTTTTCAGTCTGCAGCTGACGCTGGTCTGATTGAGCAAAGGCAGTCAGCACAGCTCGGTATGACAAGTCAACAATGCGACCAGCGTGCATACAGCACGGATCGGACTGGAAATTTGACACAGCACCAGAGAACTCGCACGGGAGAGAAACACTTCAAGTGCAGTGTGTGTAACAAGGCATTTGCATGGCCATCAGTTCTTAAAATACACCAGAGAACACACACATGAGAGAAACCCTTCAAGTGCACTGTGTGTGTGTGAAGGCATTTTCACAGTCATCTGCTCTTGTAACACACCAGAGAACACACACGGGAGAGAAACCCTTCAAGTGCACTCTGTGCAGGCAGATGTTTGCAAATTCATCAAATCTTCAAGTACACCAGAGAACACAGAAGCATCAGAAGATCCACAAGGAGTGGAGTCTGAAATCAGCTTGTGAAAGTCAAAGTGCCGCAATGAGCCCATCCCTCATGAAACATGAACCAGAAGAAAATCCCAGCTTGGACACTTTTAAAGGTATCGAGGTGAAATATGAAGAGGTGATGGTGAAGAGGGAAGAAGTGATGGTGAAGAGGGAAGAAGTGAAGGTGAAATGTGAAGAAGTGAAGAGCGAAGAAGTGAATGTGAAATGTGAAGATGAAGATTCATCTCCAGAATGGGACCTTTACATTGATGAAGGCAACGTGATGCAGGAGGAGAATTCTGACTGAGGCAGAGAGAGGCAATTCCCAGCAGTTTGTGGAAGTGGAGGTGTGGGTGGACTTTCTCCAAGACAATACAAAATCAAGTGGAGACCCGGTAGATGTGTAAGCCAGAGACGATGTCGCTCCAATAGATGCATCTTTGTCACAGGCCTTTAATGACAAGAACGTGAAGTTGAACACTTTGTGGGCCCATGGGTTGGGTAGATCTGTAACCAGGAGCGAGAGACAATAAGCTCCCAAGCATTCACTATGTTATAACAATTGCATTTACACGGTGCTTGCTTTATCGCCTCAGCAACTCAAAGTTTCGTGTCGTACCTCGTCTGAAACACTCGAAGAGCATCCCCAAGTAGCAGCTGCCCCTGTGTGGCACAAGGTGGTGGCCCTGCACCGGCCTGCATGTGGACAAGAGCCTGTCAGTAGGGGGCGATGATTGATGCGTCATCTCAGTTGTGTTGTTTGTAGGTAATCTTGATTCGAATCTGTCGTGACTGCAGGAATCCACACTCTTGAGTTATTTCGGTAAAGTCACCACGTGGGTAGAAACATAACAGATCACGGCGTTTAGATCACAACACAAGCAATCGTCATCCGGTGGGACAACCACAGCAAGAGAAACTGCTGAAGTAGTAGGCGCCTACTCCAGCAGTTTCTGCTTATTGCTGCTGTGCTTGTCCCACGTGATGACGATTGCTTGTGTTGCGATCTAAATGCCGTGATCTATTATTTGTAGCGTAATGTTTAGAATTTGCTACATTTTGACCCAGACGCCAGCATGCAACGGCCTACTCGTTTTGAATGACGCAACAGTACGGTGTACATACATTGTTAAGCAGACGGTGCGTATTTGTAAAATTACTTCTTGTTAATACGATGTAACGTGATGCAGTCAATTTAGCTGCATTAATTCAATGTTAATATCCCCGTCAATGATTTAGAATGAATACTTGTCTGATTGTGCGCGTACATGTAACATTTTATCTGAGGGTCACACATTGAATAAGTGATGTTAGGACAAAGTGTGTGTGTGTGTTTTGGAAGTAACCTGTACAGAGAACTCGGGTGAGACACGTTGTTCTTGTGATACGGGTCAAAGGGTACTTTTGTGTTTCACGAAGCGTCTGCCTCTGGAGCAACTCATCGTCTTTGAAATAGGGAGCACGCTCGGATCATTCATCAGTTGCAAGGCATACCACTTGAAAGTTACACGTATAGGAGGAGGTACATTCTCTACAACACGAATTGTAGTTTTGTAGTTTAGTCACAACATTTGCACACGAAGGACGCATTCACGCAAGTACCCCATGCTCCGTTTTGAAGTTTTAAAATGAAACATCTTTGACTTGTGTTGTGTTTTGAATGAGATGATTTTATTTCTTCATTAAAAGCTTGTATCAATTTACATCTGGAAGACTTCATTGAAAAGGACATTTCGTGTGAATTTTCTCTCAACGTTAAGTAGATGGCCTTGCCGGGGGTTCGGTTCAATGCGGACACAAACAGTGTACACACACACAGTGTACACACACACAGTGTACACACACACACAGTGTACACACACACAGTGTACACACACTGTACATACAGTGTTCCCACACTGTACACACAGTGTATACACACAAAAAAAAGACAAAGATCCCCCGTATAGCCTACAGACTGTAGGAGCAAGTGCTGTTAGCGAGCACCTATGAAGGCTGGAACGGTACACGAGGGGGTGGGTGGCCAGCACCACGCCCGACCGCCTTTGTCTCCCTAGTGGCAATGTCTACACACCGCACCGGGTACTCATTTGAGGCTGAGTCGACCTAGGGGAGGCCCGGGACCGGTTCAGATAATCGTCACTAGTGTTGGCCGTGAGCGGGAATCGAACCCGGGTCGCCAGGTTCATAGCGCAGTGCGCTAACCGCTACACTATTGCTCCCCACCGTGTACATACACACAATGTACACACACAGAGTGTACACACACACAGTGTACACACAGTTTACACATACAATGTACACACACAGTGTACACACACTGTACACACAGTGTACACTGTGTACACACACAGTGTACACAGTGTAGACACACAGTGTACACACACAGTGTACACACACAATGTACACCCACACAATGTACACACACAGTGTACACACACACAGTGTACACACACAGTGTACACACAATAATGTCCACAATGTTGTTGTTGCTGAGCTCACACACCCAAGGGAGGGATCAATGTAAAATTAATCTAAATCAACTTAAACTCCAACTCTGTGACGTCACCACTCTGCATTACCTCATCGGCGTGAAACGCAAGGGGGAGGTGTACCTCGCTAGTGATGTCATGTCACCAAGGTATTCTTTCCTCCCCCATCCACCGCGCTCTTGAGCGTGACGTCACCGCTTGGGTCACTGCAGATATCGTTCCAGTGGCAATCCTAATTTGGGCACAGCTACGCCCAGTGACTGGTGGCTCATTAACATAATGTGTCCGTTAAAGCCGTCGCGAGTTTATTGCGACGGGTTCAGTGCCCACGCCCCCATCCCTCGACATATGGGCAGGCCTCATTAACATAATTTCTTCAGTTACAGAGCCGCTTGTGGGAGGGAAGTGATGTCATTCTACTTCCTACTGTCGCGAGGCAACAGGAAGCTGCCGTGTGCGCGCCTGCACTGACATCCGAGGTGAGAAATTCTCATGGTGGTAGTGGTGGTGGTTGTTGTTGTTTACCAAGGTAGAGCCTTGCTCTCTCTCTCAGGCATGTCAGTTGAGTAGCAGCGAGCATGGGAATCGATGTCCAGGTTGGAACTTTACAACGCGGGGCCTAGCCACGCGGGGCCTTGCCTCCTGCCCTCGCCTGATTGCATTCACTTTAATTATCTCGCTTAAGTTTAATTTGTCTTCACCCGGAACGCCACTTTGTAACTTTGTTTTATTGTAAACATTCACGCAGTTTTTATTTTCTTTTGTTACCAGGCCAAGCCCGCTTGAGCTGCTATACCGCTCTTGTTATCAGAAGCGACCTGCCCACAACAACACAAGGTGAGGCTTTGTCAACGTGTGTGAATGTTTTGACTTAAAACTTTGGTGATTGCAGGAATTAATATTCTTGGTTCTTTCGGTAAAGTCACGTAGATAGAAATTAAAATAACAGATAATAAATTAAATGAAAAATAAAAAAATGAAAATAAAGCAAAAAACCCACGACGTTTCGATCGCGACACAAGTGGTCTTTATCTTATTCAATTTAATCTGTTATTTTTATTTTCTATCTACGTGACTTTACTGAAAGAACCAACAATACGTGCGTCAATGTATCTATCGGTCAAAGACGCTAACCGTGTGCCGCTGTTGACTCTGAATGTGTGGAGGGGAACACCTTCACCACGGGGAGAGAGAGACAGAGACACGGATAGCCTCGGCTATGTTGATGATCCTTGATTCATTACTTGGTGAAGTGAGGAAGAATTAATGCTGAGCAGATGAAGGTGGTCAGGCATGGTTCTGGTCACACCACCACCTGTTTTACTCATGGCAGTGTGTGACAGTGTCAAGTTTGTGTATGCAGTAAAGTCTATTAACTCTGTTGAACACGGAGGTTATATCAAAACAATACTTTATTTTAGTTTTCCTCTGGAACTCTTTATACGAATGGAAACAGGAAGTTAACACAGCACACACATTCAGCTGAAGTTGGAACTGTTCATCCCCAGCATTCAAAGACATAGCATGGATTCACACCTGAGTTGCGATTGAACGTTAATGCATTTCTGCATAACACAAATAGTATTGTTTTCAACACCCTTTGCTATGTCAGCCGAATTTAGCTTTCATGAATATTTCTTTTGTAGTCAGCCGAAATTGTGTGCTTAGAGTTTTGGGTTAACATTCATCTTGAAGATATGAAGGCTTCCAGGCATATTAATGACATTTCCCCTCTCACTGTGTGCCATAGCAGCCCGTGGAGAGAAACCCTTCAGGTGCACTCTGTGCGGGAAGGCATTTGCACGTTCATCAAATCTGATGAATTTGGGAAACTTTTTCACTACATCATGAATATATTAATAAGTATAGACGTGTAAGTCACGTGTGCATTCCTCTGTGCCTGACGTGTAGATGGTGTGGATATTCTTTGTTTCTGTCTGCAGCTGACGCTTCCTCTGCAGAATTGGTCTGATGGAGCAAAGGCACTCAGCGCAGCTCGGTATGACAAGTCAACAATGCGACCAGCGTGCATACAGCACGGACCGGACTGGAAACTTGACACGGCACCAGAGAACTCACACAGGAGAGAAACCCTTCAAATGTACTGTGTGTGGGAAGGCATTTTCATGGTCATCTGCTCTTAAAAAACACCAGAGAACACACACAGGAGAGAAACCCTTCAAGTGTACTCTGTGTGGCAAAACATTTTCAGATTCATGTAATCTTGTAATACACCAGAGAACACACACGGGAGAGAAACCCTTCAGGTGCACTCTGTGCGGGAAGGCGTTTGCACAGTCACCACATCTTAAAGTACACCAGAGAACACACACGGGAGAGAAACCCTTCAAGTGCAGTGTGTGCGTGAAGGCGTTTGCACAGTCATCTGATTTTGTAAAACACCAGAGAACACACACAGGAGAGAAATCCTTCAAGTGTACTCTGTGCGGCAAGGCGTTTTCAGATTCATGTTATCTTGTGATACACCAGAGAACACACACGGGAGAGAAACCCTTCAAGTGCACTGTATGCGGGATGGCGTTTGCACAGTCACCACATCTTAAAGTACACCAGAGAACACACACGGGAGAGAAACCCTTCAAGTGTAGTGTGTGCGTGAAGGCATTTGCACAGTCATCTGCTCTTGTAAAACACCAGAGAACACACACGGGAGAGAAACCCTTCAAGTGTGCTCTGTGCGGTAAGCCGTTTGCAGATTCATCAAATCTTCGAAGACACCAGAGAACACAAAAGCATCACAAGGAGCGGAGTCGGAGTCTGAAATCAGCCTGTGAAAGTCAAAGTGCCGCAATGAGCCCATCCCTCATGAAACACGAACCGGAAGAAAATCCCAGCTTGGACACTTTAAAGGTATCAAGGTGAAATATGAAGAGGTGATGGTGAAATGTGAAGATGAAGATTCATTTCCAGAATGGGACCTTCACATTGATGAAGGCAACGTGGAGCAGGAGGAGAATTCTGACTGAGGCAGAGTGAGGCAACTCCCAGCAGTTTGTGGAAGTGGAGGAGTGGGTGGACTTCCTCCTAGACAATACAAAGTCAAGTGGAGACCTGGTAGATGTGTAAGCCAGAGACGATGTCGCTACAATAGATGCACCTTTGTCACAGGCCTTTAATGACAAGAACGTGAAGTTGAACACTTTGTGGGCCCATGGGTTGGGTAGATCTCTAACCAGGAGCAAGAGCCAATAAGCTCCCAAGCATTCACTATGTTATAATAATTGCTTTTACACGGTGCTTGCTTAATCGCCTCAGCAACTCGGAGTTTTGTGTCGTACCTCATCACAAACACTCAAAGAGCATCCCCAAATGGCAGCTGCCCCTGTGTGGCACAAGGTGGTGGCCCTGCACCGGCCTGCATGTGGACAAGAGCCTGTCAGTAGGGGGCGATGATTGATGCGTCATCTCAGTTGTGTAGTTTGTAGGTAATGTTTAGAATTTGCTACATTTTCACTCAGACGCCAGCATGCAATGGCCTACTCGTTTTGAATGACACAATAGTATGTTTTACATTCACTGTGAAGCAGACTGTGCAAAAAAAAATTTCAAAGCTTCTTGTTAATACGATGTAACATGATGCAGTATATTTCACTGCAGTAATCCAATTTTGTTAATATGCCTGTCAATAATTTAGAATGAATACTTGTCTGGTTTTGTGCATACTTGTAACATTTGATCTATAAGGGTCAAACATTGACTAAGTGATGTTAGGACAAAGTGTGTGTGTGTGTTTGAAAGTAACCTGTACAGTGAACTCAGGTGAGACCCGTTGTTCTTGTGATACAGGTCAAATGGTGTTTTTGTGTTCCACGAAGCATCTGGAGCAACTCATTGTCTTTGAAATAGGTCACGCTCGGATCATTCATCAGTTACAAGGCATACCACTTAAAAGTTACACGTATAGGAGGAGGTACATTCTCTGTACACGAATTGTAGTTTTGTCTTACGTGTTGACGTAGATTTTGTCTAACTGGGACTAGAAATGCTCCTTGCTGATTCACGTCTGGATGTTCGTTACCTATCGGTTGAAGCAAACCCCACTGCTGTTGTTGAGACGCTGTGCACCATTTAATGGTCCAACACATTGACGGCCTTCAGGCCAGGAAAGTCACAACATGTGCACACGAAGGACGCATTCACGCAAGTAGCCCATGCTCCGTTTTGAAGTTTTAAAATGAAGCGTCTTTGAATTGTGTTGTGTTTTGAATTAGATGATTTTATTTCTTCATTAAAAGCTTGTATCAATTTACATTTGGAAGACTTCATTGAAAAGGACATTTCACCTGAATTTTCTCTCGATGCGGACTTTCACCTGTTTGGGATTGCGGGATCGAGATAAGGCGACATCGAGCTGCTGGCCGTGCGAGAAGACCGCCGTCCGCAGATCGATTCCAACGTAATCGAACGTCTGTCCCTGCGCCTCCGTCGTCCATGCAGGGGGTGCGTAGGTTTGCAGCGCCCCCTGCATGAAAACAACGGAAAGTGCAGCGCTCATCACAGATATAGTTGTGCGCTTATATTTAAAATGTTATTCTTTTATAAGGTGATGTTGAAATCGAAAAGTGTTTGGCCAGTTGATGATTTCAATCAGATTGATTCATTTATTATGCACCACATATCTGAGCTTTTGTGGTCCTGTTGAGCTAAAGTTGGAAAAAGTCTGTGACTATAACTTCGCTCAATATTGTAAACGTGTTTCTATTATTTAGTTATTGTTTAATACAAACTACTTCAGATAATGGGTTTCAAGATGTACTTGAATGGCACATTCGTTGTTCCGGTGTTTAATGGCTTGGACGTCATGGCAAATGGCTTCCATCGATGTGGAAGTCAATGTTGGATGATAATTTGACATTTCGGTGTTGATTTGGAGTAGATTGTTTAACTGTTGCATACCGGGTGGTGAAATGCTTTCCCGAGTACCTGAACTGTTTGACCAAGTGAATTCATGAAGAGTTTGATACCAGTTTGAGCATTAATATTCTTGCGGAACAACAAAGGTCTGATATTTTAAAGATTCCTGATCGTACGTTTAATGCGACAATGTTCACGGGGAACACGTGTGGAGGAGAGTTCCGGGTGAAGTCTCCCCTTACCTGGCAACCATGGTGGCTGTCTCACTTTGTCACAGCTACCAGCTGTAGGGACGGGACTCTCCACCCTGACACTGTTTTAATTCACAGCACCAAGAGCGGAGAGCCTCATCCCTGCAGTTCCCTCGCGTTGTGCCGCATCATTTACCGCGTAACGAGGCAACGTTTTCATGAGCAGTGCGTTCCACTACACACCCACACGAGCGAACCATCTGCAACAGTGTGCGTACATACAGACACGAACAAACACGCGGGTGCACATACACACACGAGCGCTTACTTGCAAACACGGACGAGTGGAGATGCACGCACGGGTGTGGTCACCACCTGGCTAGCTACACTAGTCACGTGATAACTAGTATACTAAACTATACACTACACTATACACTACTATACACTACACTGCTATACACTACTATACACTACACTATACACTACACTATACACTACTATATACACTACACTATACACTACACACTATACACTACACTATACACTACACTATACACTACAATAAACACTATTATACACTACACTATACACTACAGTACTATACACTATACACTTATACACTACTATACACTACACTATACACTACTATACACTACACTAGACACTACTATAAACTACAATATACACTACACTATACACTACAATATACATTAAACACTATTATACACTACACTATACACTACACTGTACACTACTATACACACTTCTATACACTACACTATACACTACACTATACACTACTATACACTACACTATACACTACTATACACTACACTACACTATACACTACTGCACACTAGTGCTGCACTAGTCCCCAAACTGCAAAGACAAAGGCTCCCCAATGTAGACTGACGCATCCACAGAACCACACGTGGACCCACGGACTCGCACAGAAACCCACGGACTCATCGACTCCCACTGGGCGTGCGCTGTTAGCGAGCACCGGTGAGGGTCGCGATGGAACAACACCAGGGGCTGGTGTGGACAGAACCACGGCTGGCCGCTCTCAAATTCTGATGTTAGCACCCCCACCCACCTCACCACCTCCTTAATTATGGCTGAGTCCACCTAAGTGACGCTCAGGACTGCTTCAGGTAAGGGGCCGACCTTAAATGACGTCACGTGATTTTAGAGGATTTTTGACCCGCCCCCATTGTCACACGACGTCACAAAGTCAGACCCCTCCCCCTCAAATATGACGTCACAAAGCTCTGCCCCCCCCCCCAAAAAAATAAAACATGCTTCAAATCGCTTTAAACTATTGTCATTGTAGTGCGTTGTTAATGTGGCGCTGCACTCTGATGTAGGAGAAAACATTAAAAAGTCTTTAATTAAGTAGAACGTATTAGTTCTTTCGGTAAAGTCACGTTGAAGGGAAACATAATATATATGATTTTATTGTTTCCCTTCAATGTGACCTTACCGAAAGAGCTAAGAATATGAATTACTGGAGTCACGAAAGCTTTCAATCAAAATTTAGGTAGAACGTGTTGTCTATTTAATGTTGCGCAATTTGATGTGACGTCACATTTCTCAAACCCCCCACCTTGTCACACATCGTCACAAACGTCTGACCCCGCCCCCCTCTGGGTGCGTGACGTCATTCACGGACGGCCCCTAATTGTCGCTGGTATTGGCCGTGAGCGAGAATGGCGCAGCGCCGCTAACCGCTACGCCGTGATGGTGCCCTTACCTGCATGAACGGAGACACAGTCAGACGATGGGTGAGCCGTTGGTGTGGGCAGGACGAATGATCTCGGGCGTACCTCCTGACGTGGAAAGCGAGGGAGGTCGGAGTGCGCGTGTGAAGAGAGACGGCAAGGGGCGGGAGGAGAGGGGGGCGATCGGACGGAGCGGAAGCAGGAGGACGAGGGCAGGAGAGGCAGCAGAGCCGTGGAGGAGTCTGGGCGCGCTTGGTGGTGAAAGTTGACGTGGACGCACGCTGCAGAAGAGAAGAAAATCTTTACGCTCGGCGCCACACACAGCCAGACGTAGCTCACCTCATCCGTCTTGCTGACGATGTGTAGGACGACTAGACTCTGATTGTCTTGTAGCTCTGTGGAAAGAAGGAGAGGTGTCTTGGGTCCAACAAGGCCCTCTGCCACCGGTGTGGGTGGGGGGGGGTACCCTAGTGGAGGGCTGAGCGTGGGAGTGAGTCGAGGGGAGGGTGAGTGGTGGTTGACATGAATTTGAATTCTTATACATGCTATGTATTGTAACATTTATTGTCGTATGGGTTCACATATGGTAGAACATATAGGCTATTAGACGAGGACCAATTCAGTGCTAACATCGTTAACACGGACCCACATCGTGATCAGGGACCCACATCGTCAACAGGGATGCTCGCCCTGTCAATAGAGACCCACATCAAAAGGGACGCTCACCTCTTTAATCCGGACCCATATCTTCAATCGGGACCCACATCGTCAACAGCGACCCACAACATGAATATGGACACTCACCTCGTCAGTAGGAACCCACATCGTCAACAGTGACCCACAACATGAATATGGACACTCACCTCGTCAGTAGGGACCCACATCGTCAACAGTGACCCACAACATGAATATGTTCACGTTTTTGTTTGTTGCGGTTGCACCCGAGTCAAGGGCCGCACGGCTCACAGGGCTCTACACCTAACACATGAAACTTAAATTAAACTGAATACAACGTCTCGCCAGCATGCGTCTATCCTCCACGCGTGGCCTCTGTCACGCGACTTCCACGATTTCGCCTGAGAGTCTCCCGCCGCGTGCCCCCATAGGTCTTCTCCATCGGTCGCTCGACTCGCGTAGACCGTTCATCCGCGTGGTCCACGTGGTCAAAGAAGAAGTTGGTACCAGCCAAGGCAGCACAACGCCAGTCACACAGACTTATGTTAATGGTCGATAAGAGTGAAGTACAGTACGTCATAACCCACTCATTTCAAATGCTTGCCACATAATTCGTTGCTATTGGTCACATAAAGAACTTGGAATTGCTAATGCTGTGCCACCTCAGGTTCTAAGGCAAAGGGAATGTCTGCTCTGGGCCGGTCAAGGACACCATTTCTGGGATGAAACTATCACATTCACGACACGTGATAAAGCATATAAGCAGTATGCACTGCTGTAACCTTAGCAGGTACCACCACGGTCAGTATGCACTGCTGTAGTGAAAGCAGGTACCACCACAGTATGCCCTTATGTAATTATAGCAGGTACCACCACAGTATACGCTGCTGTAGTGAAAGTAGGTAACCACCACAATATGCACTGCTGTAATCATAGCAGGTACCACCACAGTCAGTATGCACTGCTGTTATAGCATAAAAAAATATAACGATACTATCATAGAATGTTAACTAAACGAGCATACATTTTTAACTAATTTAGGATAAACATTAAACTTAATGAGTATGGATAAATGTACTGCATTAGCATACAGATTAAAACTAATTAGCATACCAAAATTAGCATAGGACAACCGTTGACCAATCGCTGCTCACCATCGCCGGAGACGCGCCCAGGTTTGCCTCTCGACCAATCGGATCGCTGGCCCTCTCCCCCTCCCGACTTTGGCACGCGGCGACCAATCAGATCGCGGGAGGACGCTACCATTTTTAATGCCCTACACGCTGAACACCGCGCGCCCATGTGCGTGTGAGTGTTTAGTTTTGTTTTAATTATTTTAATCATTAAAGTTCGCGAGTGTCAAGGTAAGCTACGTTGACTTTATTTTTTAAAAGCATTTTCTCAAGAGAACCGTTGTTGCTGCTGCGGCTGTTGTTGTGAAAGGCCCGGGACACCCTGAGGCCTTTCCTAGACTAGGACCGCCTTGATGTCACGTGGGTCCACACTCTTTGCGTCTTTCGGTAAAGTCACGGAGGTAGAAAATAAAATGTATTAATTATTTTATTTAATTACATTTTATTTTATACCTATGTTAAATTTATTTTTTTAATTAAGTTGATTGAAACTTATTTTATACCTACGTATTTTTTTATGAATGAACATTTTTTATAATTTAAATTAAATTTATTTAATGTTATACCTACGTTAAATTTAATTTTGTAATAAATAAAATTTTATTTAAATTTATTTTATTTCATACCTACGTAAAATTAAATTGTAATTTTTTATAAATGTAATTTATTAAAATTAATTTTATTTTATACCTACGTTAAATTACATTTTTAATAAATTAAATTATTTTATTTAATACTTTTTATAAATTACATTTATTTTATTTAAATTACATTTATTTTATACCTACGTTAAATAAAATTAAATGTTTTAATCAAATTTATTTTACATGTACAGTCATTTTAAGTGCGGCCTGGACCGCCTTGCGGCCTGGAAGCGTATTATTAAGTAATACATTTTACAATTACAATTCCTTATAGAGGAACCCCCTACTAATGAACTGACTACGTATCTATATAATTAAAAGACTGCACGCAGATATCGCAAAAGCGGACCCCGTTGTCAATGATATAATTCGATGTACGTACACCAGTTGCTGTACGTACATCATTAAAATTACACCGATTGTAATACGTCACCAAAGACGACACAATTTTAATTTTACCCCCGGGTCTGATCGCGTTAACTGTGCAGGTGGTGGGGGTCGAGAGGTGACTTGCACGTGTGTGCAGCTTGTTGAATATTGACGTGCAATGACTTGTGGAGAGGAAGAATGATGATGATGGCGATGCAAGTCTTGAAGTCTGACGTTGTTCTCTGAGTCGTGTAGCCTACCGCGGTGCGACTTTGGGGAGCGGCGTTGACGATGTGTTTTGGCGTTGCACCAACCAGCACCTTTGCATTCAGAAGTTGGAGGTGCTTTGATTGTTACAGCGAGAGGTGGAATCGTCACCGCCATCGTCATGGGGTTTAAGTGGGCACGGAGCCCGTCAAGGGAATGGGTAGGTAGAGGAATGGGGTTGGAGAGTATACACAACTTGCATTTCTAGTAATTTCAACAATTTATGGGCATGCGCATCATTAACAGTATCCTGATGAGCAAAACAAAATCGCAATTTAATCGTGAATCTATTGTCATAAATGAGTCTGAAATATCAATAATCTTGCTCAAAACCGCATTCCTATTATTAAAAATCATTGTACCCCCATTCATGATGACAATTCCAATATGGTCATTATGATGCTCAGAATTACACTTATATTCTCAGAATCATGAACATTTATTAAAACAGCAGTGTGCTCAAAATGCAAATTTACCAATTTCAACATGTACACAATCAATTCCAAGATTCTAATCAAAGTAAGTCCTATGTATCGTGGTGTTTTCATGCTTATCCATTATTGCGTGCCCCCCCCCAAAAATATACAAAAGTCTATTTTTATAATGTTTGCACGGTGTACAGTCTGGAAATTACCCACATGGCAAATTTCAAGCTTGGTGCGTGTCGGGAAGTACGCTAAACATTTTGAACAGACGCACACATTCACAACTTTGCCTTTGATATATATGTAGATTAGCAATAAATTGTTAATTTAACTACTTTCAAGTTGATGGATTGGAACTACGAATAGCACTGGCTCACCACGGGGCTTATCGCGTGGTATCTGGGCACTTTATTTGAAACGTAAACCCCACAGTTTGTGAGCACAATTCCTCGCAAGTTGCGTCCACAGAGACAGACAATGACGTTTCTAGGTAATTGTAAGAAATGAATCTTACGTGTCGAGGAGAGACGAGAGAGCCAAGAGGTCACCTCGGGAGACGGGGCGGCGTGTTAACCTTAGTCACGTGACTGAAGGAGTGTGGGCGTGCCGTGCATGTGTGTGTGTACCGTGTGTGTGTGTACTATGAGTTTGAGTGTACCGTGTGTGTGTACTGTGCGTGTGTGTGTGTACTGTGCGTGTGTGTGTACTGTGCGTGTGTGTGTGTACTGTGTGTGTACTGTGTGTGCACCGTGTGTGTGTACTGTGTGTGTGTGTGTGTACTGTGCGTGCGTGTGTAACGTGTGTGGCGGTAGTCTAGCGGTTAGTACGCTGCTCTACGAACATAACGACCCGAGTTTGATTCCCGCTCACAGCCAACACCCAGTGACGATTATTTGAACCGGTTCAGGGCCTCCCCTAGGTCGACTCAGCCTCAAATGAGTACCCGGTGCGGTGTGTAAACATCGCTAGCACTGGGGAGACAAAGGCGGTCGGGCGCGGTGCTGGCCACCCATCCCCTCGTGTACCGTTCCGGCCTTCATAGGTGGCGCTGCTACTTGCTAACAGCACTTGCCCCAATAGTCTGTTAAGGCTACACGGGGGATCTTTGTCTTTGTATCACCACCCAGGAGTCACGGAGCTTTTGAGGCTCCGAGCCACGTGGGGATCCACAACAGCGTGAGGCGGTGCCACTCACAGGTGAGACTCGGGGATATGTGATTTCTAATCGATAGCCATCCGTCGGTTAACCCATCGCAACTGCTGAGTCTGTCACGCGACTTCCTCCTTCCAGCGAGCCTTTGACGCTTCACGTGGCCTCAAGGTGTACCTGGCCTGGCACGGGCGCCACGGCGATGTCACTGCCACTTACTGGCGAACGGCGGTCGTTGATGTCGGTGTTGACGGCGGCCATTGTTGTGGTACAGGTGCGCGTGGTGCATCGCTACCCCCGGCAAGACGCTGCGGGAGGGGCCAGGAGGAAGAGCGTAATCGGAGTACCACGATGGAGAGAGAGGGGAGAGGCGGGGATGGGGGAGGACAGAGAGGACCAGGGGATGGGGGGGATCGACCAGGGGGAGATAGATGGGGTGAGATGAGAGAGCTCGTGAGGCAGAGGGCACAGAGGGAGATGGCCAGAATTGAGAGGGGCGGAGGAGAGGGTGGAGAGAGGCCATGGAGAGTGGGGGAGAATGTGGAGCGGGGGCGGGCGGGAAGAGAGTGTGAGATGCGGGTGAGGGAGGGGGCAGGAGGAGGTAGACGGTTGGAAGAGGGGGTCATGGGGCTAGAGGAGGAGCAGTGGGCTCGGAGAGAGCTTGCTCGACGGAGGGGAGGGAGAGACGTGCGCGGGGAACGGTAGGATGGGGTCAGGGCTTTGGGAGCGAGGGAGAACGTGGACCGGGGGGGACAAGAGAGGGAGATGCGGGCGAGGGAGGGCGAGAGGGGTGGACGGGGGGGAGAGAGGCGGGGGGAGAGGGACCCGGTCAGGCAGAGGGGAGTGGGAGAAGTGGTTCAGGTGGCAGAGCGGCATGTGTGCGACATGGAGGGGGCCAGATTGAGGGCAATTAGAGAGGTAGATAATAGAGTGGAGAGGATGTTAGTAAACAGGTCTCGATTGGAGAGAGAGGCGGCCAGATTGAGGGCAGAGGCAGAGGTGCGTAGGCCAATGGACAGGGGAAGAGCGGAGGTGGACATTGTCAGAGGCGCCGGTGGCCCGGGTGGAGAGCAGCAGATAAGAGAGAGAGCGGGAGAGATGCTAAGGTGGGAGAGAGAGGGAGCACGAAGGAGAGATAACAGAGGGGTAGATCGGGGAGCAGAGAGGGAAAGAGCGGAGGCAGACATTGTCAGAAGGGCCGGTGGTCAGGGTAGAGAGCAGCAGATAAGAGAGAGAGCGGGAGAGATGCTAAGGTGGGAGAGAGAGGGGCTTGGAAGGAGGGGAGGGAGAGAGGTAGATAGAAGAAATGAGAGAGAGGTGGCACACAGGGGCATGGAGGGGGCTGGAAGGATCAGAGGTGGCAGAGAGGTAGAAGTGTCGATCGAGAGGGTTAGGCAATACTTGGACAGAGCGTGGAGAGTCGTGGAGGCCGAGAGGGGTCGAGACCGGGGGGCGGGGGGGGAGGTGGTCGCGAGAGACAGAGGAGTCGCGGAGAGAGATAGACGGCAAAGGGAGAGGGGGGAGGGGGGGATGAGAGAAGGGGGAGAGGGAGGAGGGAGGGGACAGTTAATGCACATGATGCGGCATATCGCGAGAGAGAACCGCTTGGTGGGAGTGGTAGATAGGGTGCTGGGTATTGTTAACAGGGGGCGAAGGTGGGTGGACAGAGAGGGAGGGAGAGAGAGCGCCAAGAGCCCGGCTTGTCGTCGTTGTTGCATCAACGACCGCTGATAGATGATGTTTGCAGGGAGGGGGACGAGGAGTGGGGTGGGGAGAAAGCAGCGGCGCAGAGATTCAGGCTACCCTGCACTACCAACACGGCAGAGACCCCAGTTCGATTCCCGCTCCTGGCCAACAACAACGGTAACGATTATCTGAACCTGTCCCGGGCCACCCTCCTCTAAGCGCCGATTCGGTTTCAAATGACTGGCGGTGTGTTTATGAACATTATTTGGAATTTAAATGCAGCGGGTGTGTGTGGCGTGGGACTCACGAAGAAGAATGGAAATATTAAGGATATGTTTTTCAAACGAACGGTTGTTTGGGTTGCGCTGTGTTCATTGAAGTTACTTGCAATTCAAATACAGGTGTGTTGTTGGTGGTTGTGATGCCAGACGATAACATTGTGAGGAGCAATGAATGAATCCTTACCTTTGGGGTTCCTCTAGAAATGGCAAAAAGTCACTGAGAGTGGCCACGTGGAGGAGAAGCTGCTACTCTGTACAGAGCTGGACCGGTACCGCCATGGATCTCTGTGGCATTCAGGAGATCCAGTGGACCGGCTCTGACTCCAATCATCATGAGGGGTGCAGAGTCCTCCACTCAGGGGGCAGGAGAATGCCAAACAACAAGGAGTGGCTCTTATTCTGAAAAAAAGAATGAAGGCGGCGTGGGAAGGTGGCGGCGAGGTGTGGGAAGCTGTAAGCCCCAGGCTACTTTGGGCTCGCCTCCCCATCAACAGGAGGCAGAGAATGGTGGTGGTGGTGGTGGCTGCTTACGCCCCCACCGAAGATGAACATCAGTGGAGGGATGCAGGCAAGCCCGTGGATTCAGATTCCTTCTATGACCTCCTGTCACAGGTGTTAGCTAAAAGTGGCCCCTCGGGATAGAGTCATCCTGTTGGGTGACTTCAATGCCCGAGTTGGTCATGATGCTGGCACCTGGTCTGGAGCGATTGGAAGGCATGGGCCAGATCAACTCAATAACAATGGTAGGAGGCTGTTAGACTTCTGTGCAGCCTATGGGCTTGTCATTGCCAACACGCTGTTCTGGCATCTGTGCATCCAGACAACATTGTGGATTCACGCCGGGTCCAAGCAAGAACATCCGCAGGACTATATAGCAGTGGACCCGCTAATGCAGGCCCATGTCCTTGACACCAGAACCTACAGTGCTGCTGACCTCACTGACCATTAGCTTTTCATATGTAAGATCTGTGGGCTGGGTAAATCTGTGAGCAGGAGCGAGAGACAATTAAGCTCCCAAGCATTCACTACGTTATAAACAACATATTTGCACTCACAAGTCGCTTGCCTAATTGCCTCAGCAACTCGGTGTTTCGTATCGAATCTCATCTCAAACAATCGAAGGGCGCCCCTAAGTGGCAGCTGCCCCTGTGTGGCACAAGGTGGCCCTCCACCGGCCTGCACCTGGCATGAGTCTGTCGGTAGGGGGCGATCATTGACGCGTCATCTACGTTGTGGAGTTTCCGGATAATGTTTGGAATTACCACAATTTTGACCGTGACACCAACATGCAATGACCTGTGCATTGTGAGTGACACAATACTCTGTTTGACATCTGCCGTGAAGCAGAACAGCACATAATGTGGTGACTGTTGCTGGAGTAGCCAGGTGTGCCTGTCGGATTTGAACTTTGAACCTCTGCAACAAATAGAGAATGCGCTACCATATTCCTGGTTCTTTCGGTAAAGATTAACGTAGATAGAAAACAAAAAATAAACAAAATAAAAGATTTAAAAATGAAAAAATGTAATACAAATAACAAATAAAAATGATACATTTAAAAAAATTAATTGATGATAAGATGCCATGGGTCGACTGACTCAGATGACTGGCCAATGCACCGCCTTTGCCCCCCACTACACACACACACAGTGTGTACGTACACACACACACAGTGGCTGTACGTACACAGTGTGTACGTGTATGTACGTACACAGTGTGTACGTACATACACAGTGTATACGTACACACTGTGTGTGTGTGCATGCACACACACAGTGTGTATACACACACAGTATGTACGTACACACAATAATGTCCACGTTGTAGTTGCTGAGTTCACGCAACCAAGGGAGGGGGCAATGGAAAATGAAGCTAAATCAACTTAAACTCCATCACCGCTCTGTGACGTCACCACTCAGCATGACCTCATCGGCATGAAGTGCCAGCAGGAGGTGTACCTCGCTAGTGACGTCATGTCACCAAGGTATTCACACTCCCCCAACCCCGTCCACAGCGCTCTTGAGCGTGACGTCGCCTCCGCTTGGGTCACTGCCGATATCCAGTGGCAATCCTTGTTTGGGCAAAGCTACGCCCAGTGACTGAGGTTCATTAACATAATGTATTCGTTGAAGCCGTTGGGTTCAGCAGCCACGCCCCATCCCTCGACATAGTGGCTGGGTTCATTAACATAATTTATTCAGTTACGGAGCTGCTCATGGGAGGGGCGTGTCTCTTACCCTGGAAGTGACGTCATGTCACCTGCTACCGCGTGACGTCGCGAGGTAACAGGAGGCCGCCGATCCGCGCTTGCACTGAAATCCAAGGTGAGAAATTCTCATGGTGGTGGTGGTTGTTGTTGTTTACCAAGGTAGAGCCTCGCTCTCTCTCGTAGGGATGTCAGTTGAGTAGCAGCGAGCATGGGAATCGATGTCCAGGTTGGAACTTTACAACGCGGGGCCTAGCCACGCGGGGCCTTGCCTCCTGCCCTCGCCTGATTGCGTTTACTTTAATTATCTCGCTTAAGTTTAATTTGTCTTCACCCGGCTCGCCACTTGGTAACTTTGTTTTATTGTAAATATTCACGCAGTTTTTATTTTCTTTTGTTAGGCCAAGCCCGCTTGAGCTGCTATACCGCTCTTGTTATCAGAAGCGACCTGCCCACAACACAAGGTGAGGCTTTGTCAACGTGTGTGAATGTTTTGACTTAAAACTTTGGTGACTGCAGGAATTAATATTCTTGGTTCTTTCGGTAAAGTCACGTAGATAGAAAATAAAATAAAAATAACAAAAATAAATTGTAAATAAAGCAAAAAAACACGTTTTGATCGCAACACAAGTAGTCTTTATTTAATGTAATTGTATTATCTGTTATTGTTATTTTCTATCTACGTAACTTTACCGAAATCAACAAGAATACGTGTGTCATGTCTATCGGTCAAAGATGCTAAACGGAGTGACGCGCAAACTGGAAACAGGATGTGAACACAGCACACACATGCAGCTGAAGTCGGAACTGTTCATCCCAGCATTTAAGGACATCTGAGTTGCGATTGAACATTAATTCATGCATTTCTGCATAACACAAATAGTATTGTTTTCAACACCCTTTGCTATGTCAGCTGAATTTAGCTCTCATAAATATTCCTTTTGTAGCCAGACAGCCGAAGTTGTGTGCTTAGAGTTTTTGGTGAACATTCATTTTGAAAATACGAGGGCTTCCAGGCATGTTTATACCCATTTGCCCTCTCATTGTGTGCCATCACAGCCCGTGTGATGAATTTGGGACACTTTTTCACTACATCATGAATATATGAATAAGTGTAGACGTGTAAGTCACATGTGACTGTATATATGCATTCCTCTGTGCCTCGATACTAACGTGTAGATGGTGTGTATAATCTTATTTTCTGTATGCAGCTGACGCTGGTCTGATGGAGCAAAGGCAGTCAGCGCAGCTTGGTACGACAAGTCAACATTGCGACCAGTGTGCATACAGCACGGATCGGACTGGAAATTTGACACAGCACCAGAGAACTTGCACAGGAGACAAACCCTTCAAGTGCACTGTGTGTGACAAGGCATTTGCATGGCCATCAGTTCTTGAGACCCACCAGAGAACACACACGGGAGAGAAACCCTTCAAGTGCAGTTTGTGTGGGAAGGCATTTTCACGGTCATCTACTCTTAAAATACACCAGAGAACACACACGGGAGAGAAACCCTTCAAGTGCACTGTGTGTGGGAAGGCATTTTCAGATTCATCTGCTCTTAAAACACACCAGAGAACACACACGGGAGAGAAACCCTTCAAGTGCAGTGTGTGTGGGAAGGCATTTCCAGATTCATCTACTCTTAAAAAACACCAGAGAACACACACGGGAGAGAAACCCTTCAAGTGCAGTGTGTGTGGGACGGCATTTTCATGGTCATCTGCTCTTAAAACACACCAGAGAACACACACGGGAGAGAAACCCTTCAAGTGCACTGTGTGTGGGAATAAATTTTCAGATGTATCTACTCTTAAAACACACCAGAGAACACACACGGGAGAGAAACCCTTCAAGTGCAGTGTGTGTGTGAAGGAATTTTCACAGTCATCTGCTCTTAAAACACACCAGAGAACACACACGGGAGAGAAACCCTTCAGGTGCAGTGTGTGTGGGAAGACATTTTCACAGTCATCTTCTCTTAAAAAACACCAGAGAACACACATGGGAGAGAAACCCTTCAAGTGCAGTGTGTGTGGGAAGACATTTTCACAGTCATCTTCTCTTAAAAAACACCAGAGAACACACACGGGAGAGAAACCCTTCAAGTGCAGTGTGTGTGTGAAGGCATTTCCAGATTCATCTACTCTTAAAAAACACCAGAGAACACACACGGGAGAGAAACCCTTCAAGTGCAGTGTGTATGGGAAGGCATTTCCAGATTCATCTAATATTAAAACACCAGAGAACACACACGGGAGAGAAACCCTTCAAGTGCAGTGTGTATGGGAAGGCATTTCCAGATTTATCTAATATTAAAACACCAGAGAACACACATGGGAGAGAAACCCTTCAAGTGCACTGTGTGTGGGAAGGCATTTTCACGGTCATCTGCTCTTAAAAAACACCAGAAAACACGGGAGAGAAACCCTTCAAGTGCAGTGTGTGTGTGAAGGCATTTTCAGATTCATTGCTCTTAAAACACACCAGAGAACACACACGGGAGAGAAACCCTTCAAGTGCAGTGTGTGTGTGAAGGCATTTTCACAGTCATCTACTCTTAAAACACACCAGAAAACACGGGAGAGAAACCCTTCAGGTGCACTGTGTGTGTGAAGGCATTTTCACAGTCATCTGGTCTTAAATCACACCAGAGAACACACACGGGAGAGAAACCCTTCAAGTGCAGTGTGTGCGGGAAGGCATTTGCACATTCATCAAATCTTCAAGTACACCAGAGAAGACACAAGCAATAGAAGATCCACAAGGAGTGCAGTCTGAAGTCAGCTTGTGAAAGTCAAAGTGCCGCAATGAGCCCATCCCTCATGAAACACGAACCGGAAGAAAATCCCAGCTTGGACACTTTTAAAGGTATCGAGGTGAAATATGAAGTAGTGATGGTGAAGAGTGAAGAAGTGATGGTGAAGAGTGAAGAAGTGAAGGTGAAATGTGAAGATGAAGATTCAAATCCAAAATGGGACCTTCACATCGATTGAGGCAACGTGAAGCAGGAGGAGAATTCTGACTGTGAGGCAGAGCGAGGCAACTCCCAGCAGTTTGTGGAAGTGGAGGTGTGGGTGGAATTCCTCCGAGACAATCCAAAGTCAAGTGGAGACCCGGTAGATGTGTAAGCTTGAGACGATGTCGCTCCGATAGATGCACCTTTGTCACAGGCCTTTAATGACAGGAACGTGAAGTTGGACACTCAGTTTCTTGGTTCAACCTGCAGGGTAAGAGCGGCCAGTCTTTGTGGACCTGTGGGTTGGGTAGATCTTTAACCAGGAGCGAGAGACAATGAGCCCCCAAGCATTCACTATGTTATCATAATAATTGCATTTACACGGTGCTTTCTTAACCGCCTCAGCAACTCCGAGTTTTGTATCTCGTCTGAAGCACTCGAAGAGCATCCCCAAGTAGCAGCTGCCCCTGTGTGGCACAAGGTGGTGGCCCTGCACCGGCCTGCATGTGGACAAGAGCCTGTCAGTAGGGGGCGATGATTGATGCGTCATCTCAGTTGTGTAGTTTGTAGGCAATCTTGATTCAAAGCTTTCGTGACTGCAGGAATCTACACTCTTGAGTTATTTCAGTAAAGTCACCACGTGGGTAGAAACATAACAGATCACGGCGTTTAGATCACAACACCAGCAATCGTCATCAGGTGGGACAACCACAGCCAAAGAAACTGCTGAAGTAGTAGGCGCCTACTCCAGTAGTTTCTTGTTCTTGCTGCTGTGCTTGTCCCACCTGATGACGATTGCTTGTGTTGCCATCGAAACGCCGTGATCTATTATTTGTAGCGTAATGTTTAGAATTTGCTACATTTTGACCCAGGCGCCAGCATGCAACGGCCTACTCGTTTTGAATGACGCAACAATAGTACAGTGTACATACACTGTTAAGCAGACGGTGCGTATTTGTAAAATAACTTCTTGTTAATACGATGTAACGTGATGCAGTCAATTTCGCTGCAGTAATTCAATGTTGTTAATATACCCATTAATATGCCCGTCAATGATTTAGAATGAATACTTGTCTGATTGTGCGCGTGCATGTAACATTTTGTCTGAGGGTCAAACATTGAATAAGTGATGTTAGGACAAAGTGTGTGTGTGTGTTTGGAAGTAACCTGTACAGAGAACTCGGGTGAGACCCGTTGTTCTTGTGATACAGGTCAAAGGGTGTTTTGTGTTTCACGAAGCATCTCCCTCTGGAGCAACTCATTGTCTTTGAAATAGGGAGCACGCTCGGATCATTCATCAGTTACAAGGCATACCACTTGAAAGTTACACGTATAGGAGGAGGTACATTCTCTACAACACGAATTGTAGTTTTGTCTTACGTGTTGACGTAGATTTTGTCTAACTAGGACTAGAAATGCTCCTTGCTGATTCACGTCTGGATGTTCGTAACCATCGGTTGAAGCAAACCCCACTGCTGTTGTTGAGACACTGCACCAATAAGGGTCCAACACATTGACGGCCTTCAGGCCAGGAAAGTCACAACATTTGCACACGAAGAACGCATTCACGCAAGTACCCCATGCTCCGCTTTGAAGTTTTAAAATGAAACATCTTTGAATTGTGTTGTGTTTTGAGTTAGATGATTTTATTTCTTCATTAAAAGCTTGTATCAATTTACATCTGGAAGACTTCATTGAAAAGGACATTTCGTGTGAATTTTCTCTCGTCATTAAGTAGATGGCCTTGCCGGGGGTTCGGTTCATTGCGGACACAAACAGTGTACACACACAGTGTACACACACAAACAGTGTACCCACACAGTGTACACACACAGTGTACACACACAAACTGTACACACACAGTGTACACACACAAACAGTGTACACACACAGTGTACACACACAGAGTACACACACACAGTGTACACACAGTGACACACTGACACAGTGACACACAGTGACACACACACAGGGACACACACAGTGACACAGTGACACACAGTGACACAGTGACATACAGTGACACACAGTGACACACAGTGACACACACACAGTGACAAACACACAGTGACACACACAGTGACACCGTGACACAAACAGTGACACCGTGACACCCACAGTGACACACACAGTGACACACACACAGTGACACACACACTCAGTGACACACACACAGTGACACAAAGATAAAGATCCCCCATATAGCCTTAACAGACTGTAGGGGCAAGTGCTGTTAGCGAGCACCTATGAAGGCCGGAACGGTACACAAGGGGGTGGGTGGCCAGCACCACGCCCGGCCGCCTTTGTCTCCCTAGTGGCAATGTTTACACACCGCACCAGGTACTCATTTGAGGCTGAGTCGACCTAGGGGAGGCCCTGGACCGGTTCAGATAATCGTCACTGGTGTTGGCCGTGAGCGGGAATCGAACCCGGGTCGCCAGGTTCATAGCGCAGCGTAGCGCTAACCGCTACACTACCGCTCCCCATGCACAGTGACACACACAGTCACACACACAGAGACACACACAGTGACACACACACAGTGACAGTAACACAGTGACACACAGTGACACAGTAACACAGTGACACACAGTGACACATGCAGTGACACACACAGTGACAACAACAACAACCGCCATTCGCCATTAAGTGGCGGTGACGTCACCACGACGCTTGTGCCAGGCTATGTGCACCCTGAGGCCACGTGAAGTGTCGAACGCCCGTTAGCAGGAGGTCACGGGGCAGACCCAGGTGCCACGGGTCGACTGACTGAGATGACTGGCTGATGCACCACCTGTGCCCCCTACTGTGCCAACCTGCTGTGCTTTAGCCACCCGGCGCTCCGCTCGTTGTTCTGAGCGTCGCTCCTCCACCCTCCGTTGTTGTTGGAGGGCGACTACCTCCAACTGCCCAGTAGCGCCCTTCATAAGCCTCCTCCACAGAGGCCGATCTTGACACCGCTGGTACCAGTCATCGGCAAGTCCACTCAGCTCCACGTCCTCCTGTACCACATCACTCCATCTCTTCTCTAGCCCGTGCCGCGCCCGCTTAGCCCCCTCAATCCGGCCGAACAAAAGCTGTTTCGGCATGCGGTGGCTGGGCATGCGGGCTACATGACCCAGCCATCGCAGCCTTCCCCGCCGGAGGAGCTCACCGATGGGACCTTGCCCAGATCTTTCAAGGATTTGTGAGCTCCTCACACAATCCAGCCTGGTTAAACCCAGGATGGATCGTAGCCAGGCCAGCCTAAATGTTTCTAACCGGCGAATATGTTCCATTAGGGGGGTCCACGTTTCGCAAGTGTAGAGAAGGGAGGGAATGACCGTGGCCGAGAAGACCTGAAGCTTAGTGCGGAGCGACAGACCAGGTAGCTTCCACACAGCGTTACGCAACCGATGAAAAGATATTGCCACTCGACTGATTCGGAGTGAGACCTCTGCTGTTAAACTGGAGCCAGTCATAAGCACACTGCCCAGGTATGGGAAACTCTCCACTCTCTCCACAACTGCCCCATCACCGATTGGGAGTTGTGGGGGTGGAGTGTCCGATGGTACAAAATACCCAGGCAGGTGCTTAGTTTTGGTGGGGCTGATGGTAAGGCCCCATCTCGTAGTAGCACGCTCCAGTCTCAGCAGCAGCGTCTCCAACTCCTCCTCCGAATGTGCAGCTATTACCAAATCATCAGCATACATAACGTGGTTGAGCAATAGGGAGCCATCCCTTGACCCCACCCGGGCGTCGATCAGCCTCCCATTATATCTGTACCATATGGAGATTCCCCCAGTACAGCTATTGAAGGCTTCACGAACTACGTGGTCAAAATAGATGTTAAATAATGTGGGAGCCAGAGGACATCCCTGTCGCACCCCAAGGTTAACAGGGAATGGCTCTGACTCCTGGCCACGTAGTTTTACCCGGGCCCGCTCACCATCATGACGGTCCTTAATGATCGTGAGCAGAGGGTCAGGTACTCCAAAAGCACGACGAACAACCCAGAGCCCAGGCCTACTGATGGTATCATAGGCCTTGACCAGGTCAATAAAGCAGAGATGTAGGTCTTGTTGGAATTCCCTACACCTCTGCTGTAGCAGACGAACAGAAAATATGGCATCTGTGCTCCGCAAGCCCCTCCTTAGCGTGCCTGGCAAGGCGATGTTGAATAATCCTTGCCAGGACCTTTCCCGGCACACTGAGGAGTGAGATGCCCCTGTAGTTGTTACAGTCTGTGCGGTCCCCCTTCTTAAAAAGGGCGACCACTAGGGCATCCTTCCAATCCTGCGGAACCCGTCCAGTGGTCCAGACTGTTGTTATGATGTCATATAGGGCAGTCTGTGCACAAACGCCGCCCTCCCTCAGCATTTCACTTGGGAGATAATCTCTGCCCGCTGCCTTTCCTGGTCTCAGACTCCGGAGAGCCTTCAGTACTTCCTCAACAGATGGCACCTCAGCCAGCCACTCACAGGGGGTGACTTCTTCCAATATTTGAGGCACCGCAGCCTCAGCAGGGTCATCCTCACTTTGTGCCACGATGTTTTCCTGGCTGAGGGATTTTCCCTCCCCCAGGACCTCACAGAAATGCACAGCAAATCTACAAACCTTTTCCTGGGGGTCGGAGATTGGGTCACCGTTTTTTCCCCTAATGATGGTAATAGGTGTGGCGCTGCAGATTACTTTTTGATGGAGTTAAATAGAGATTTGTGATCACGGGCCACTGAGACAGACTCCATCTCCTCAGCAACCCGCGACCACCACCCATCCTTGCAGCGCCTCACGGCTCTCCGAACCTCCGAGCGAAGGCTGCGGTAAGCCTCCTCATTCTTTGATGTGGGATTCTGTAGCCAATGTCAGTAGGCCTGTCGCTTTTTCTCAACCATCCTGAACACCTCTTCTGTCAGCCAGGGTCTCTGGGGAGGTCTGGACCACGTACCCTAAGCAGCCATTGCAGCTGCATGAGTTACAGTCCTAAACCTCGCCCATTTACCCTCGACATCAGGAGGAGTCGGGGACGATGCCAATCCCAGCCGCAAGCGATGATGAAATTTTCGCTTGCAACTTTCATCAGATAACTGAGACCAGGCCACTTTAGGTTGGAATGGGGTCCTGGGTGTACACCCACAACCGGAGTGGAAGAATGGCAGTGTTGTATATATAGGTGTTATGAAAATTGATGAAAATAATGAAAATTAAATGAAATTTGAGATTTGCATAATTTATCCGAAATTTATGTTAATCAGTGTAATTATGCGCATAAATTATGCTGATTCGAGAGATAATTGTATTAATTTATGCGAGTGGGCGTGGTTATGCTAATGCAGGTCGTTATGGATTATCAGGTCGAGCCTCGGTGACGAGGATTGTGTTATGAATTGGAATAACGCAATTAATCGTATGCAGTGACGCAGGCGTTGTGAGCGTGAATGAGAGAGAGTCGATTCGACTCTGCTCTTTAATTCCGTATTATCGATAAGAATACGATTACTCTCGATTGAACATTACGGA
The DNA here is from genome assembly GCF_048934315.1 of Petromyzon marinus. Taxonomy (NCBI): domain Eukaryota; kingdom Metazoa; phylum Chordata; class Hyperoartia; order Petromyzontiformes; family Petromyzontidae; genus Petromyzon; species Petromyzon marinus. Next base: position 581,509 of record NW_027422817.1, read on the forward strand.
TTATGTGTGTTATGGATTATGTGTGGTGATAGTGTGCTTATGATAGGTCCCCAGGATTCAGATCTCATACGCAGAACAATATTATGCAGAATTTCAGGAAGAATCACACACAAACCTTCTGCTTTAATCAATTTTATTTCTAGCTAACTTTAATTTTTGGATAATATGAAAACTCAATCTCGGGATTTTGGAATTTCAACACAGCGTGAACATGATACCATCACGATTACGTTGTTTCACCTCGATAGCGGCACCTGTGGTTAATTCCCGACGCGTAACGCAATCGATCGGTTGTTGAGAGAGAGATTAAAAACATGCGAACTATTCTATCAAAACCTTAACCTTATAATATGCAAACTCGTATTCTTGAATGATTACACAACACGGCACTCGGTCTTTGATTCGTATCCAATCCTTAACACATTCTGATATGCGAAATTATTATGCTTGAAATCGTCAGCACAGTACCACGGCGATGTTCGTTCATTGATTCATCAACGATTATGCAATTAAAGCGTTCGACTGAAATAATTCTGATTGCCTCATCAACGTAACTCAATGGGTGGCGATGTTTTTCGTTATCAGCTAATAGTTGACGCAGTTATCATGAGTCTTGTATGTTTAATGGGAGGGTTGTTGATTTCTTGCGTTGAGCAAACGCCTAGGTTGATTTCCTTGTCAAAAAAAATTGTTTGTTCGTTGTGTAGCGGTGGGGGAGTGAGGAGGGGGGAGAGTGTGGGGGGGCATACAAACGACTGCCAGTTTCTGTCCACCGCTGGCTGGATGAGTCAGCACGACGCTCACCGTCGTCGCGCCGATGGGTGTTGAGTGCAGGACCGCTGCCCTCTCAGCCCTGGTGACGCGAAGTTGCGCACTGTAGCACGCTGGTGGCACGCTGTTGGCACGCGCTGGTGCTGATGCTGGTGGCACGCTGGTGGCGCGCTGTTGGCACGCGCTGGTGCTGGTGCTGATGGCACGCTGGTGGCGCGCGCTCCCTCTCCTTGAAGATGTGTGAACGCGCCCGTGCTGATTCGCTGACAGCAGTTTCCTCCACTGCTGGATGAGCTACGCCGGCGCGCGCTCTTTCCGCTGCTGTAGTATCTGACGCTGTGCTCGCCGGCGACAGGTCAAGTTTTTCTTCTGCTGAGTGAGCCGAGTGGCACGCGCTCTCTTTGTTGAGGTTGTTGGCGGCTCTCTGACAGCAGGTTTCCTCCACTGCTGTATGACTCAAGTCGCACGTGCTTGGCCACTGGTTTGCTGAAGTTGTTGGCGGCTGCCCAAGCTTTTCCGCTGCTGGTTGAGCCACGTTGCACGTGCTTTCTTTGTGGAGATGCTCGAGCGCTCTCAGCGCTGATTCGCTGATAGCAGTTTCTCTCCACTGCTGTATGACTCACTTTCGTTGATACATCGCGACTCAGCGATCCTCGCTACTCAGCAAGGCTCGGAGCCAGCCGCTCCATGCGACTGCTCGTCCTGTGGACGTCTTGACTCGCTGATCTGTCTTGACTCTTGACTTAACTTCACTGACTTTTGAAAAATGCGGCTGACCGTTATATTCAAAGACAATTCTCTCTGCGCAGTGAAAAAGGGGGGGGCGGGGTCTGTGTGTGTGAGTTCGTGTGTGTGTGTACAGATGGCTCCTGCGATAACGATCTGTTTGCCCTGGCGTGAAATTCCTCTCTCGCGCTCTTCGGGAGAGACAAAGGTGGTCATGAGCACCTATCTCTTTATACTTTCGACTTATATTTCTCAAATACCATTTGGTCCCATGTTCGCCACGACTCGTGTTTGTAACTACGTCCTCCCGACACCTCTCGGTTTACCGAGGTTCGAAATGTTATGATGGAATTATTAAAAAGAAAAATAATTTTCATCCTGAGTTTAAGAGGTCCGTTTCCAGATTGTTGGAATCCATATCCCTTGGTTCTGTAAGGTTCTATAATGGAATATCGTTTAAGGTTAACACGTTATTATTAATGTTATATTGCAATTTCTTTAAAACTTGTTTGTCACTGATGTATCTGGTGGCCTGGTCTTGATTGGAGTGAGCGCGAGGACCGCTAACTTTAGCTTATTCTTGTTATTGCATTTTAAATTTGAACTGTTGTTTTCAAAAACAAATAGTTTAACCCGTGGGCGTCCTCATTTCTGGCTTGCGGAGGGCTTCCCTCTGCGTGACCTCCCTTAAGGCACATCAAACTCTTGTTCATCTGGAGATCTTCGCAGATAGCTGCTAACATCCTCGCCTCGAGAGTTTTATTATTTCTTTATTTATGAATGGCCTGTTTATGACCGACACCTGGTTTTGCGTGTGCCTGGCTTACGGGGTTTATTAATTATTATTATTTTCGTTTGTAATAAAAAATATGATATATATAACGGCAAATATTATTGTTAATATCAATTTTGGAAAAGGCTCATATACAACAGCAAGCGCATCTTACAGATGACTAGCCGATGGTCAGATGGCAGATCAGCTCCACGGTAGGTCCTGGTGTCAAAGAAATGGGCTCGCATCCGCTGGTCCGTCACTATGTAGTCCAGCAGATGTTCTTGCTTGGACCCGGCATGCATCCATGATGTTGTGTGGATGCGCCGATGCCGGAACAGCGTGTTGGTAATTACAAGCCCATGGGCTGCACAAAAATCTAGCAGCCTCCTACCGTTGTTATTGAGCTGATCTGGCCCATGCCCTCCAATCACTCCAGACCAGGTGCCAGTATCATGACCAACTCGGGCATTGAAGTCACCCAACATGATGACTCTATCCCGAGGGGCCACTTTAGCCAGCACCTGTGACAGGAGGTCATAGAAGGCATCTGACTCATTGGCTTTGCCTGCATCCCTCCACGGATGTTCATCTTCGGTGGGGGCATAAGTAACCACGACCACCATTCCTCACCTCCGGTTGATGGGAAGGCGAGCCCAAAGTAGCCTGGGACTTACAGCTTCCCACACCTCACCGCCACGCTCCCACGCTCCCTTCATTATTTTGTTCAAAAGAAGAGCCACACCGTGTTGTTTGGCAGTCTGCTGCCCCGAGTAGAGGACTGTCCACCCCTCATGGTGGCAGGAGCAAGAGCCGGTCCACCGGACCTCTTGAATGCCACAGAGATCCAGGCGGTACTGGTCCAGCTCCCGACAGAGGAGTGGCAGCCTCTCCTCCGCAGTGAGCGTTCGAACATTCCACGTGGCCACCCGTAGTGGCTTTTCGTTGTTTCTGGAGGAGCCCCGAGGGTAAATATTCAATCTCCTGGCTCCGCCAATTGGGGTTTGGCCAGGAGACGTCATAGACGCCTGGCCCCCCAGGGCCTCCGGCACAAGCTTATTATTTTCATATTTCAGTTTAACTCGTGGTTTAGTGGTAATTAATTGAAGGTGGAGGGGTTACCAGCCCCTCGCACCCGTCCACAGCCCCCGTTTAGCCCCTGTGGTGGACACAGATGCCATGAGGGGAGGAGCCAATCAAAAATTGGACCTCCCCCCACAGCACGGTCCATGACAGAGTTGCCCGTCCGGCACCGCGAGGAGGTAGGGGGTTGTTTTGTCGGACACAGTGTATATACACACAGTGACACACACACAGTGACACAGTGACATACATCGTGTGCACACGCAGTGTACACACACAGTGTACACACAGTGACACACACAGTGACACAGTGACACACACAGTGACACAGTGACACACACACACAGTGACACACACACACAGTGACACACACACAGTGACACAGTGACACACACACAGTGACACACACACACAGTGACACAGTGACACAACAACAATCGCCATTCGCCACTAAGTGGCGGTGACGTCACCACGACGCTTGTGCCAGGCACAGTGACACACACAGTGACACAGTGACACACACAGCGACACACAGTGACACACACAGTGTATACACATAGTGTACATACACACAGTGTACAAACACTCACAGTGTATACACAATAATGTCCAAGTTGTTGCTAAGCTCACACACCCAAAGGGAGGGAGCAATGGAAAATGAATCTAAATCAACTTAAACTCCAACTCTGTAACGTCACCACTCTGCTGTACCTCATCGGCGTGAAATGCCAGGGGGAGGTGTACCTCGCTAGTGACGTCATGTCACCAAGGTATTCACCCCTCCCCCGTCCACAGCGCTCTTGAGCGTGACCTCACCTCCGCCTGTGTCACTGCCGATATCGTTCCAGTGGCAATCCTTATTTGGGCAAAGCTACGCCCAGTGACTGGTGGCTCATTAACATAAGGTCTCCGTTAAAAGCCGTCGAGAGTTTATTGCGACGGGTTCAGCGCCCACGCCCCCATCCCTCGACATATGGGCCGGCCTCATTAACATAATTTATTCAGTTACAGAGCCGCTCGTGGGAGGGAAGTGACGTCATACTACTTCCGGCTGTCGTGAGGTTAAAGGAAGCTGCCGTGTGCGCGCTTGCACTGAAATCCGAGGTGAGAAATTCTCATCGTTGTGGTGGTGGTTGTTGTTGTTGTTGTTTACCAAGGTAGAGCCTCTCTCTCTCGTAGGGATGTCAGTTGAGTAGCAGCGAGCATGGGAAGCGATGTCCAGGTTGGAACTTTACAACGCGGGGCCTAGCCTCCTGCCCTCGCCTGATTGCGTTCACTTTAATTATCTCGCTTAAGTTTAATTTGTCTTCACCCGGCTCGCCACTTTGTAACTTTGTTTTATTGTAAATATTCACGCAGTTTTTATTTTTTTCACCAGGCCAAGCCCGCTTGAGCTGCTATACCGCTCTTGTTATCAGAAGCGACCTTCCCACAACAACACAAGGTGGGGCTTTGTCAACGTGTGTGAATGTTTTGACTTAAAACTTTGGTGACTGCAGGAATTAATATTCTTGGTTCTTTCGGTAAAGTCACGTAGATAGAAAATGTAATGAAAATAACAGATTATAAATTAAATGAAAAATAAAAAATGGGAAATAAAGCAAAAAAACCACGACGTTTCGATCACAACACAAGTGGTCTTTATCTTATTAAATTTAATCTGTTATTTTTATTTTCTATCTACGTGACTTTACTGAAAGAACCAACAATACGTGCGTCAATGTATCTATCGGTCAAAGACGCTAAGCGCGTGCCGCTGTTGACTCTGAATGTGTGGAGGGGAACACCTTCACCACGGGGAGAGAGAGACAGAGACACGGATAGCCTCGGCTATGTTGATTGATCCTCGATTCATTACTTGGTGGAGTGAGGAAGAATTAATGCTGAGCAGATGAAGGTGGCCAGGCATGGTGCTGGTCACACCACCACCTGTTTACTCATGGCAGTGTGTGACAGTGTCAAGTTTGTATTTGCAGTAAAGTCTATTAACTCTGTTGAACACAGAAGTTATATCAAGACAATAGTTTATTTTTGTTTTCCTCTGGAACGCTTTGTAAGAATGGAAACAGGAGGCGAACACAGCACACACATGCAGCTGAATTCGGAACTGTTCATCCCAGCATTCAAGGACATCTGAGCCTGGATTCACACCTCTAAGTTGCGATTGAACATTAATTTCTGCATAACACAAATAGTATTGTTTTCAACACCCTTTGCTATGTCAGCTGAATTTAGCTCTCATAAATATTCCTTTTGTAGTCAGACAGCCGAAATTGTGTGCTTAGAGTTTTGGGTTAACATTCATCTTGAAGATATGAAGGCTTCCAGGCATATTAATGACATTTGCCCTCTCAATGTGTGCCATAGCAGCCCGTGGAGAGAAACCCTTCAGGTGCACTCTGTACGTGAAGGCGTTTGCACAGTCACCACATCTTAAAGTACACCAGAGAACACACACGGGAGATAAACCCTTCAGGTGCACTCTGTGTGGAAGGCGTTTGCAAATTCATCAAATCTGATTAATTTGGGAAACTTTTTCATTACATCATGAATATATTAATAAGTATAGACATGTAAGCGCAGCTCGGTACGACAAGTCAACAATGCGACCGGTGTGCATACAGCACGGATCGGACTGGAGATTTCAGACGGCATGAGAGAACTCACACAGGAGAGAAACCCTTCAAGTGCAGTGTGTGTGAGAAGGCGTTTGCACGTTCATCTGCTCTTGTAAAACACCAGAGAACACACACAGGAGAGAAACCCTTCAGGTGCACGATGTGCGGGATGGCGTTTACACAGTCATATAATCTCGTATTACACCAGAGAACACACACGGGAGAGAAACCCTTCAAGTGCAGTGTTTGTGGGAAGGCATTTGCACGTTCATCAAATCTTGAAGTACACCAGAGAACACAGAAGTATCAGAAGATCTGCAAGGAGTGGAGTCTGAAATCAGCTTGTGAAAGTCAAAGTGCCGCAATGAGCCCATCCCTCATGAAACACGAACCGGAAGAAAATCCCAGCTTGGACACTTTTAAAGTTATCGAGGTGAAATATGAAGAGGTGAAGGTGAAATGTGAAGAAGTGATGAGCGAAGAAGTGATGGTAAAATGTGAAGATGAAGATTCATCTCCAGAATGGGACCTTTACATTGATGAAGGCAACGTGAAGCAGGAGGAGAATTCTGACTGAGGCAGAGAGAGGCAACTGCCAGCAGTTTGTGGAAGTGTGGGTGGACTTCCTCCTAGACAATACAAAGTCAAGTGGAGACCCGGTAGATGTGTAAGCCAGATTCGATGTCGCTACAATAGATGCACCTTTGTCACAGGCCTTTAATGACAAGAATGTGAAGCTGAACACTTTGTGGGCCCGTGGGTTGGGTCGATCTCTAACCAGGAACAAGAGACAATAAGCTCCCATGCATTCACTATGTTATCATAATAATTGCTTTTACATGGTGCTTGCTTAATCGCCTCAGCAACTCGGAGTTTTGTGTCGTACCTCATCTGAAACACTCGAAGAGCATCCCCAAGTAGCAGCTGCCCCTGTGTGGCACAAGGTGGTGGCCCTGCACCGGCCTGCATGTGACCAAGAGCCTGTCAGTAGGGGGCGATGATTGATGCGTCATCTCAGTTGTGTAGTTTGTAGGCAATCTTGATTCTAAGCTTTCGTGACTGCAGGAATCCACACTCTTTAGTTTTTTCGGTAAAGTCACCACGTGGGTAGAAACATAACAGATCACGGCGTTTAGATCACAACACAAGCAATCGTCATCAGGTGGGACAACCACAGCAAGAGAAACTGCTGAAGTAGTAGGTGCCTACTACTCCAGCAGTTTCTTCTTCTTGCTGCTGTGCTTGTCCCACCTGATGACGATTGCTTGTGTTGCCATCGAAGTGCCGTGAACTATTATTTGTAGCGTAATCTTTAGAATTCGCTACATTTTGACCCAGGCGCCAGCATGCAACGGCCTACTCGTTTTGAATGACGCAACAATAGTACGTTGTACATACACTGTTAAGCAGACGGTGCGTATTTGTAAAATAACTTCTTGTTAATACGATGTAACGTGATGCAGTCAATTTCGCTGCAGTAATCAATGTTAATATGCCCGTCAATGATTTAGAATGAATACCGTGTCTGATTGTGCGCGTACATGTAACATTTTGTATGAGGAACAAACATTGAATAAGTGATGTTAGGACAAAGTGTGTGTCTGTGTTTTGGAAGTGTAGTGATTGTAGAATCACTACTGTGTACACACGCACAAGCGTGACGTCACTATGCAGGGGAGCGTCATGACCACGCGGGTCTACACACACGCATGACGTCATCCCGGCTGGAGGCGGGAATGACGTCAGGGCCGGTTCTGGGCTCCGGGAGGCCACGAGGGTGGTGTGAGGGCATGGCACTCTCTGTGACCCCTGCTGGACACGTGACTGGACCCCAGTGGGGGCTGGGGGCCTAGGGGGCACCTCGGAGGGCACGTGGACAGCAGGGGGGCTTCGAGAGGGTTTTCGAAGGGAGGCGTGGCCGGGGTGGGGCCCGGGCACGCCGAGGCCCATATAAGCAGCCTCCTCACGAGGTTCGAGGCTGCCCGTATCAAGAACGAAGATGCATCGTGAAGACGCCAAGAAGAGTCAAGCCTCCAGTCAGCGGACCTGGCAGTAGCCACCTGGCTGGGTCACGCTGGAGTATTTGATAAGTATGTGTTAGCTAGAGTAGGTTCGTGGTCACCACCTTATGTGCAGTGTTATATTACTTACCGTTCTAATAAATCAGCGTTGCCTCCCAAGGAGTCGTGTGTGCATCTAATTCGAACCCACTACATTTGGTGTCAGAAGTTGCGGAAAAATAAATAACGTTAGGTGTTATCCTAGTCAGTATAATATGTGCACGATTACTACAACTTACCTGCTCACTTTCACACGACGAGGAGGCGAGACGATCATCTTCGGGGCAGCCCCGGGGTTCTGCAGCCTCGGTGAAGGAGGGAGATGGCGCTGCAGGCGGGGCAGCAGCACGCACATCACGTCGCTGCTTCGCCGCCATCGAGAGAGAGAGCGACGGAGCTGGAGGAGAGAGGACGCCGCCGCCGCTGCTGCGGGTGCCTGGGCGGGAAATTCGCGCGCGCATGGTGCACGCGCTCCCGCCATTCTCAACGCCTGTGGAGGGAGATCTTGGGCCGTCTTGGTGGCATCCTGTGCTCACCATCCAAAAGTCTTCAAGTTCCACAGTGCAGCCTCCGTTCCTCACGGCCTCTCAGGCGAGTCGTGACACAATGCACCCGGCCCTAAAAACACACTTCACCCATCTTGCGTGCGCCGGGTTGCGATTAGGTGTTTTTTTACTCGCTGGGTTGCGAAGCGTGTTAGTTGGGTTGGGTGCGTGGTAGATTGACGCGGCGCCGTGCGTGTGTCTGCTTTGTAACGGTGTTAAGTACGGCGTCGGGATTGTTATCTTAAGGAGCCAGTTAATTATTAATTCGGCTATGTGGGGGGTCTCGGGCTCCGTTAAGATCCAGTGAATTGCCGGGTTAATGATTTGTTGACACTTTGTTTGATTGCCGTTGCGGAGTCGCGATTGTTTTTGCGTATACAGTATGGCGCTTCGCTCGTGAATGTTGTCAATGTGTGACTGCGAAACTTTGCTTGTGAGTCTTCTTTGGTTCTTTCGGTAAAGTCACGTAGAATGAGAATAAAATAATAAATTGATAAAATAAAATAACACAATAATATTCTCACGACGTTTCGGCCACAACACAAGCGGCCTTCATCAGGTGAAGGGAGCGAGACTGTCTGGTAGGACAGCGCTGGAGTGAGAGAGCCACGTTCAGATCACGGCTTTTAAGCTGTGTGAGAGGAACAAAGAGCCTTGACGAAGGAATTAGCATAAAATTTTGCATTGAAAAGGCTGAATGATTAGCTTGTGACTGGTCACAGAAATAGCTATGTTAAAAGTTAAAGCATACACATCCGCAGAGGCACCCATTGTTAAAAGGAATTAGCATAGAATTTAGCATTGAAATAGCTAAATTAAGGCATTCGCTTGTAACTGCTACAGAAATAGTTACGTAAGGCATTCGCTTGTAACTGCTACAGAAATAGTTACGTTGAAGTCAGAGCATACACATTCACCGAGGCACTTAGTACAAATCAAAACAGGAGAATTTAGCATTGAAATAACTAGGCGAATTTAGCATTGAAATAACTGGGTGATTTGCTAGTGACTGGTCACAGAAATGACTACAAATCTGAGCTATTCACAGTACTATATAGTGAACCAATAAAAACTAAAATATAAATTACCTTCATGTTATCAATAAACTCTATATTCTCCAATCAGCTAAGCTACCAACCATACGTCGTTATATATCACAATGCTATATGGCGAAAAAATGGGTGGATTCTTACCCTCAAATTTCCGTACCACGGATAGCTACGGGCCCCGTTCAGACGGACGAGTTCGTCCATGGTCGGAACAGAGGAGGGGGAGAGAGACAGCTGCGAAGCCCTAGTATACTCCATGTTGTAAACCATACCATTAACCGTGGTGTGAGAGGTATTAAGAGGCAATGCTGGCGAAAGAGCTGCGGTCTGAAGGTCATCGTAAAATTACAATTAATTAAGAACAGAAATGATTTAACACATCTTTCCAGTGGTTACTGAGCCTGAATCCATCTTCTCGGTTGAAATTGTCTCTGTGCTTGTATATGTGAATGGCCTCATGAACGAATCTCTCATGGTAGCCAGTTGGTTTGCAAAGAACCTCCGTCTTGGAGAAGTCAATGTCATGTGAGCCCACTGAATTGTAACAGTGATCTGCCACGGCAGAGGAGTTCGTCTTACCGTGTTTCAAGTCTGCTTTATGTTCGCGGATGCGATCCGAGATATGTCTTTTGGTTTCTCCAATGTAGCTACTACCACAGAGGCACTTTAGTTTGTAAACGCCCGGGTACTGTATGTCTGGAAGAGCATCTTTTACAGATGGAACTAAATCACGGATTTTGTGTACTGTGTTGAATCGGACCTGGATCTTGTGTTTATTCAGGATTTTGGAGATCTTTTTAGTGACCCCTGCAATGTAGGGTAAGGTGATGGTTTTGAGTGGCTCCACAAGAGGATCCTTCTTCATGACTGGAGTGATGGCTTTGCGGATTGTGTAGTCGGAGTAGCCATTAGCCCTGAGAGCCTGGTGTACGTGTTTGAGTTCACTGGTAATGTGTTCCTGGTCGGAAATGCATTGGGCTCTATGGTATAGAGTCTTGATGAGGGAGTTCTTCTGGGATGGATGGTGGTGGGAATCCGGTTTCAAGTAAGCATCTGTATGGGTAGCTTTCCTGTAGACAGAGTGGCTCATTGAACCATCATGTCTCCTTTTAATTAAGACATCCAGAAAGGGTAGTTTGCCATCTTTTTCGACCTCCATGGTAAATCTGATGGCTGGGTGTATGGAATTGATGTGGTCGCGGAATTGGTCTAGAGCAGGCTGGCCATGTGGCCAGATGACAAAGGTGTCATCAACGTACCTCTTCCATAAGGTCGGGCGTAGAGTGGCAGTCTGGATGGCGTCAGTTTCAAATTTTTCCATGAATACGTTGGCTACAACCGGAGATAGGGGGGAGCCCATTGGGGTGCCCTCAGTTTGTTTGTAGAAAGTTCCATTCCAGGTGAAGTATGTGTTGGTTAAGCAATGTCTCACCAGGGGGGGTACATCAGTATGCAGTCCTTGATGAACCAGGTCTTCAATGATAGCGATGGTGTCAGGTACCGGGACTTTGGTGAACAAGGACACCACATCAAAACTGACAAGCAGGTCGTTTGGGGACAGGGAAATGTCTTTGATTGTCGATACCAGGTGAGTAGAATTTAGTACCGCAGAGGTGGTTTTTCCAGTGAAAGGTCGCAGTATATCAGTGAGTGTTAACAATGTATGCTTTGTATGGAGCTTTGTTCGTGATTGTTAATATATAGCTTGTGCCACATTTGTTAACGAAGTGTTGATTGTATGGGATTTTTCTCGAGATCGCGATGTGTGGACTGTGTGTACTGCATAGACTGTCTCTCTGCACTGATACGGGTTGTGACGTACATTGTTGTGATCCTTGTTGCGGATCGTTAAATTGTGATGGTGACATATGGTGCCAGTGATTTCGATTGTGCTGCTGGCTGTGGCTAATCTGGGCCAAAGATCCTGACCAGAATGCCCCCCTGTCATTGTTGCGTGTTGACACGAGTGTGGTCCCGTCATGGTGTGGCTGACGGCTTGACCTGACAGCCCGGAGATTGAGACACTCCGTGGCGTGTCTATCCTAGTGGGCAGTTCGCTCACATGGCTCGGAGAGTGTGGTCCCGTCATGCTGTGGCTGATGGCTTGACCTGGCGGCCCGGAGATCGAGACACTCTGAGGCGCGTCTGAGACAGTGAGCCAGAGGCTCCGGGAGCTTGTGGTGAGTTGCTCTCTCAGCTCGGTTGGTACAGCTAAATGCTGCAATGCGAGGCTTGGAGAGAGGGGTTGGTGTGTCCTCTCAACCCGGTTGGGACAGCTGATTGCTGCAATGCGAGTCCTGGAGAGAGGTGTTCTTGTGTCTTCTCAGCTCGGTCGGAACAGCTACATGCTGCGATGCGAGTCTTGGAGAGAGACTGGGTTATAATTCCCCCGATACGGCCGACACGTGCGCGTCGGAAAGGCGGGGGGTGCTACCGAGTGGCATGAGATGTCTGGGTTGGCCTTCAAGGGAGGGCTTCTGAGTTGTGCGAGCGCGGAAAACGCGCGTGGGGCCGCCATTTTGTGTGAGCGCGGTAAACCGCAGGGGATGCGGCCGCCATTTTGTACGTGCATGGGTATTTGTGTGAACCATTTCTGGGCAAGAGCAGGCATTTTTTTTGTCACGTCGATTTAACATTTTTTTTTACAAAAAATGTAGATACTGAGGCAACGCTGAAGTGCGACTTCTTTGCCCAGTACATGGGTCAACCTGGAAGCATGACTTCCTTGACCCGGGATGTTGTACAACATCCAACGGTTGTACCTTTGGTTGCAGCATACTGGCTCGACCTTGAAGAGTGACTTCCTTGAGCCAGTACATGGGTCGACCCTGAAGTGCGACTTCTTGACCTGGGACGTAGGGAGACTTCCGGAATGTTAAGTGGTGTTTGTAGGTGGGTGTTAGACTTTCGGTCTTCGCCCTATTGCCACCTGTGGGGTGGAATGGTAACAGGGCGGTGTGAGACCCTGCCATCTATGGGGTGGTTGTGTGGTTTTGGTTTGATTTACCGGTGTTGGTTGTGCATCCAACGCGTCGGAATCTATGTATTTTTGTTTTTATTTCTTCCGCCGGGCGGAATACGATCATCTCCACTTCCCTGGGCCGGTTGGCTGTCGTGTCCGACGAGCTGAGGCGTGGGCTTGTGGTGCTGTGCCTCAGGAGGTGGTTTCTTCTTGTCACAGGATTCCTGCACCTGCCGCCCTTGGAGTCGCCGGTTATGCTGACCGGATGTGGACTTGAAGGGGAGAGTGGAGCGCCCGTACGTCACTCCTGCTCATCCTGTTGCCCAACTCCTGGGGAGGGGCCGTGCCCTTTTTGGGCCTTTTTCAAGTTCCCCCAGGACCTCCAGGGAGAGCGTGCTCGCCTCCCCTGGAGGCTCGGCCACGCGAATTCGTTTGAATACTGGCCGCTGTCCATGACTCTCACACCTTGTTGATTGCCTACACCGTTGTCAAGCAGCCACATTCATATGTCGGTGCATGCGTACAAATTCACACGGATGGGCTGTGCTAAGGGATAAGTGGGTTGACCAGTTCTTTTGGTGTACATGTTGTTGTTGGTTCCCCTCATTCCATACATTCTTCCCCTCCTCTCGGTGTGTGTACATATGTTTCTCGGGGTGATTATTGTCGGTCGCCGGTTGTTTGTTGACGTTGTTGTTGGAGGCACACTGTTTTTTTTCTGTATTGTCACAGCCGAGACGGCTGTTTTTTTTTACATGGGGGAGGGTGATGTAGTGATTGTAGAATCACCACTGTGTACACACGCACAAGCGTGACGTCACTATGCGGGGGAGCGTCATGACCACGCGGGTCTACACACACGCATGACGTCATCCCGGCTGGAGGCGGGAATGACGTCAGGGCCGGTTCTGGGCTCCGGGAGGCCACGAGGGTGGTGTGAGGGCGTGGCACTCTCTGTGACCCCTGCTGGACACGTGACTGGACCCCAGTGGGGGCTGGGGGCCTAGGGGGCACCTCGGAGGGCACGTGGACAGCAGGGGGGCTTCGAGAGGGTTTTCGAAGGGAGGCGTGGCTGGGGTGGGGCCCGGGCACGCCGAGGCCCATATAAGCAGCCTCCTCACGAGGTTCGAGGCTGCCCGTATCAAGAACGAAGATGCATCGTGAAGACGCCAAGAAGAGTCAAGCCTCCAGTCAGCGGACCTGGCAGTAGCCACCTGGCTGGGTCACGCTGGAGTATTTGATAAGTATGTGTTAGCTAGAGTAGGTTCGTGGTCACCACCTTATGTGCAGTGTTATATTACTTACCGTTCTAATAAATCAGCGTTGCCTCCCAAGGAGTCGTGTGTGCACCTAATTCGAACCCACTACAGAAGTAACCTGTACAGAGAACTCAGGTGAGACCCGTTGTTCTTGTGATACAGGTCAAAGGGTACTTTTGTGTTTCACGAAGCGTCTGCCTCGGGAGCAACTCATCGTCTTTGAAATAGGGAGCACGCTCGGATCATTCATCAGTTACAAGGCATACCACTTGAAAGTTACACGTATAGGAGGAGGTACATTCTCTACAACACGAATTGTAGTTTTGTCTTACGTGTTGACGTAGATTTTGTCTAACTAGGACTAGAAATGCTCCTTGCTGATTCACGTCTGGATGTTCGTACCTATCGGTTGAAGCAAACCCCACTGCTGTTGTTGAGACGCTGTGCACCAATAAGGGTCCAACACATTGACGGCCTTCAGGCCAGGAAAGTCACAATATTTGCACATGAAGGACGCATTCACGCAAGTACCCCATGCTCTGTTTTGAAGTTTTAAAATGAAGCATCTTTGAATTGTGTTTTGAATTAGATGATTTTATTTACTCATTAAAAGCTTGTATCAATTTACATCTGGAAGACTTCATTGAAAAGGACATTTCGTGTGAATTTTCTCTCGTCATTAAGTAGATGGTCTTGCCGGGGGTTCGGTTCAATACGGACACAAACAGTGTACACACACACAGTGTACACACACACAGTGTACACACACACAGTGTATACACACAGTGTACACACAGTGTACACACACAGTGTATACAGTGTACACAGTGTATACACAGTGTATAGACACTGTGTACACACACAGGGTACACACAGTGTATATACACACAGTGTACACACACAGTGACACAGTGACACAACAACCGCCATTCGTGGCGATGACGTCACCACGACGCTTGTGCCAGGCACAGTGACACACACACAGTGACACAATGACACACAGCGACACACAGTGTACACACACAGTGTATGTACACATAGTGTACATACACTGTGTAAACACACAGTGCATACACAATAATGTCCACGTTGTTGTTGCTGAGCTCACGCACCCAAGGGAGGGAGCAATGGAAAATGAATCTAAATCAACTTAATCTCCAACTCTGTGACGTCACCACTCTACATTACCTCATCGGCGTGAAACGCCAGGGGGAGGTGTACCTCGCTAGTGACGTCATGTCGCCAAGGTATTCACCCATCCTCCGCGCTCTTGAGCGTGGCGTCACCTCCGCTGGGGTCACTGCCTATATCTGTTCCGGTACAATCCTTATTTGGGCAAAGCTACGCCCAGTGACTGGTGTATCATTAACATAATGTGTCCGTTAAAGCCGTCGCGAGTTTATTGCGACGGGTTCAGCGCCCACGCCCCCATCCCTCGACATATGGGCCGGCTTCATTAACATAATTTATTCAATTTTTGATTTAAAGCTTTCGTGACTGCAGTAATTCATATTCTTAGTTTTTTCGGTAAAGTCACGTTGAAGAGAAACAACAAAATAACAAAATATATATAAAACAATAAAAAATTCTCACGACGTTTCGAGCATAACTCAAACGGTCATCATCAGGTGTGTCGGTTTGCATAAATTTATAAAAAAAGCGGCATATTTATTTATTTAAAAAAAACGATTGCGCCACGCGCAGCGATTGGCAGTTTGCCCAGGACTAGTCCATCTATTTTTTGAAAAGAGGAGGGGGGAGATGAATTTTTTTTTTAAAATAATGTATCCTGTCTGAAAGCCACTGTAAGCGTGAACAATCAATCAAGAACTGAAATGATTTATCAAATCTTTCCAATGATTGCTAAGATGGAATCCATCTTCTCGGTTGAAATTGTCTCTGTGCTTGTATATGTGGATAGCCTCATGAACGAATCTCTCATGGAAGCCAGATGGCTTACAAAGAACCTCCGTCTTGGAAAAGTCAATGGCATGTGAGCCTACTGAATTAGAACAATGATCTGCTACGGCCGAGGTGTTGGTCCTACCGTGTTTAAGGTCTGCTTTATGTTCACGAATGCGGTCCGAGATATGGCGTTTGGTTTCTCCAATGTAACTACTACCACAGAGGCAACTTAGTTTGTAGACACCAGGGTATTGTATGTCCGGAATCACATCTTTTACAGATGGAACCAGATCACGGATTTTATGTAATGTGTTGAAACGGACCTGGATCTTGTGTTTATTCAAGATTTTGGAGATCTTTTTTGTGATCCCAGCAATGTAGGGTAAAGTGATGGTTTTGAAAGGCTCCTCAAGAGGGTTCTTCTTCATGGTTTGAGTGATAGCTTTGCGGATTGTATAGTCGGAGTAACCATTAGCCCTAAGAGCTTGGTGTACGTGCTTGAGTTCACTGCTTATGTGTTCCTGGTCGGATATGCATTGGGCTCTATGATACAGAGTCTTGATGAGAGAATTCTTCTGTGATGGATGGTGGTGGGAATCCGGTTTCAGATAAGCATCCGTATGGGTAGCTTTCCTGTAGACAGAGTGGCTCATTGAACCATCAGGTCTCTTTTTAATTAGGACATCCAAAAAAGGTATCTTGCCATCTATTTCGACTTCCATGGTAAATCTGATGGCTGGGTGTATGGAATTGATGTGGTCGAAGAATTGGTCTAGAGCAGGCCGGCCATGTGGCCAGATGACAAAAGTGTCATCCACGTACCTCTTCCATAAGGTTGGGCGCAGAGTGGCAGTCTGGATGGCGTCAGTCTCAAATTTCTCCATGAAAATGTTAGCTATAACTGGAGAAAGGGGGGAGCCCATTGGGGTGCCCTCAGTTTGTTTGTAGAAAGTTCCATTCCAAGTGAAGTATGTATTGGTTAAACAGTGTCTCACCAGGGGGGTACCTCAGTGTTTAGTCCTTGATGAATTACTGCAGTCAAGAAAGCTTTAAATCAAAATTTAATCGCCTCTACGGGGAGGGTTTTCACATAACTTTAAGATCCTTCAACAAACTCCGGGATAAGAAAGCTCAGCTGATCGAGTCTCTCACCTTCCTGAAGAGATGCCGCGACTCTGGGGTAATACCAATCGCATTTACACTAACCTCTGCTGCTGTAACTTCTTCTAATGCGAAACGAATTCTTTTCAAAACTAGCTTAGCTCTTATCTCAGAAAAAATCAGACTTATACGCACACAACTAGATCAGTTAGACAAGACACTCTACAAATCACACTTATCATTGACGGCAATAATGTCCACATCGGATTGGGAACATGTAGACAATATGACTGCCTCTTCAGCTGCTACTATGTCGACCAAATGTAAGGAAAACCTGATTTCCAAATTTAACCTCCTCTTCAACAAAAGACCGGACCCACACACCAAAAAGTTAGACGTTAATAAAGTCGTAATTAATCGCAGTAACAGTTCTATTTCCGATGGTCTGAAATCCGTTTTAGCTAAAGGTCTAAACTTTGCAGTCACACCTAAACACATACCAGTTAATGATATAATTGCCCAAGTAGACGTTGCTCTCAGGGGCCTGGGTCACATCGCTGCAGACGTAGCAAGATCTGAAATCGCTGCAACCCTCAAAAACGCTAAGATGCCAACTAGCAACCTCAGCAAAGATGAGCGTTTCGAATTATATAAATAAAAAAAGAGGAATTATATTGTAGTTCTCTCAGCTGACAAAGGCAATGCTACTGTCATCATGGATAAAATAGAATACAACAACAAAATTAAAGAATTACTCGACGATGGTAGTTATACAAAAATAAAAAGAGATCCCACCAACAGCCTCGTCACACAAACCAACAAAATAATTTCTGATTCAACCGCATTAATTGATCAATCTAAACAGTTTTCGTTGAAACCTTCTGCTGCCAGGCCACCAAGATTATACGGCTTACCAAAAATACATAAAGTTGATACACCTCTTCGTCCCATAGTCTCTATTATCAGCTCCCCCACCTACAAACTAGCTCGTTTTTTGTCTGAAATCCTGCGTCCTTTCACTGGAAAGACCACCTCTGCGGTACAAAATTCTACTCACCTGGTATCAACAATCAAGGGTATTTCCCTGTCCCCAGACGACCTGCTTGTCAGTTTTGATGTAGTTTCCTTATTCACCAAGGTTCCTGTACCTGACACCATTGCAATCATTGAAGACTTGGTTCATCAAGGACTAAACACTGAGGTACCCCCCCTGGTGAGACACTGTTTAACCAATACATACTTCACTTGGAATGGAACTTTCTACAAACAAACTGAGGGCACCCCAATGGGCTCCCCCCTTTCTCCAGTTATAGCTAACATTTTCATGGAGAAATTTGAGACTGACGCCATCCAGACTGCCACTCTGCGCCCAACCTTATGGAAGAGGTACGTGGATGACACTTTTGTCATCTGGCCACATGGCCGGCCTGCTCTAGACCAATTCTTCGACCACATCAATTCCATACACCCAGCCATCAGATTTACCATGGAAGTCGAAATAGATGGCAAGATACCTTTTTTGGATGTCCTAATTAAAAAGAGACCTGATGGTTCAATGAGCCACTCTGTCTACAGGAAAGCTACCCATACGGATGCTTATCTGAAACCGGATTCCCACCACCATCCATCACAGAAGAATTATCTCATCAAGACTCTGTATCATAGAGCCCAATGCATATCCGACCAGGAACACATAAGCAGTGAACTCAAGCACGTACACCAAGCTCTTAGGGCTAATGGTTACTCCGACTATACAATCCGCAAAGCTATCACTCAAACCATGAAGAAGAACCCTCTTGAGGAGCCTTTCAAAACCATCACTTTACCCTACATTGCTGGGATCACAAAAAAGATCTCCAAAATCTTGAATAAACACAAGATCCAGGTCCGTTTCAACACATTACATAAAATCCGTGATCTGGTTCCATCTGTAAAAGATGTGATTCCGGACATACAATACCCTGGTGTCTACAAACTAAGTTGCCTCTGTGGTAGTAGTTACATTGGAGAAACCAAACGCCATATCTCGGACCGCATTCGTGAACATAAAGCAGACCTTAAACACGGTAGGACCAACACCTCGGCCGTAGCAGATCATTGTTCTAATTCAGTAGGCTCACATGCCATTGACTTTTCCAAGACGGAGGTTCTTTGTAAGCCATCTGGCTTCCATGAGAGATTCGTTCATGAGGCTATCCACATATACAAGCACAGAGATAATTTCAACCGAGAAGATGGATTCTATCTTAGCAATCATTGGAAAGATTTGATAAATCATTTCAGTTCTTGATTGATTGTTCACGCTTACAGTGGCTTTCAGACAGCATACATTATTTAAAAAAAAAAAAATTCGTCTCCCCCCTCCTCTTTTCAAAAAATAGATGGACTAGTCCTGGGCAAACTGCGAATCGCTGCGCGTGGCGCAAACGTTTTTTTTAAATAAATAAATAAATATGCCACATTTTTTATAAATTTATGCAAACCGACACACCTGATGATGGCCGTTTGAGTTATGCTCGAAACGTCGTGAGAATTTTTTATTGTTTTATATATATTTTGTTATTTTGTTGTTTCTCTTCAACGTGACTTTACCGAAAAAACTAAGAATATGAATTACTGCAGTCACGAAAGCTTTAAATCAAAATTTAATCGCCTCTACGGGGAGGGTTTTCACATAACTTTAAGATCCTTCAACAAACTCCGGGATAAGAAAGCTCAGCTGATCGAGTCTCTCACCTTCCTGAAGAGATGCCGCGACTCTGGGGTAATACCAATCGCATTTACACTGACCTCTGCTGCTGTAGCTTCTTCTAATGCGAAACGAATTCTTTTCAAAACTAGCTTAGCTCTTATCTCAGAAAAAATCAGACTTATACGCACACAACTAGATCAGTTAGACAAGACACTCTACAAATCACACTTATCATTGACGGCAATAATGTCCACATCGGATTGGGAACATGTAGACAATATGACTGCCTCTTCAGCTGCTACTATGTCGACCAAATGTAAGGAAAACCTGATTTCCAAATTTAACCTCCTCTTCAACAAAAGACCGGACCCACACACCAAAAAGTTAGACGTTAATAAAGTCGTAATTAATCGCAGTAACAGTTCTATTTCCGATGGTCTGAAATCCGTTTTAGCTAAAGGTCTAAACTTTGCAGTCACACCTAAACACATACCAGTTAATGATATAATTGCCCAAGTAGACGTTGCTCTCAGGGGCCTGGGTCACATCGCTGCAGACGTAGCAAGATCTGAAATCGCTGCAACCCTCAAAAACGCTAAGATGCCAGCTAGCAACCTCAGCAAAGATGAGCGTTTTGAATTATATAAATTAAAAAAGAGGAATGATATTGTAGTTCTCTCAGCTGACAAAGGCAATGCTACTGTCATCATGGATAAAATAGAATACAACAAAATTAAAGAATTACTCGACGATGGTAGTTATACAAAAATAAAAAGAGATCCCACCAACAGCCTCGTCACACAAACCAACAAAATAATTTCTGATTCAACCGCATTAATTGATCAATCTAAACAGTTTTCGTTGAAACCTTCTGCTGCCAGGCCACCAAGATTATACGGCTTACCAAAAATACATAAAGTTGATACACCTCTTCGTCCCATAGTCTCTACTATCAGCTCCCCCACCTACAAACTAGCTCGTTTTTTGTCTGAAATCCTGCGTCCTTTCACTGGAAAGACCACCTCTGCGGTACAAAATTCTACTCACCTGGTATCAACAATCAAGGGTATTTCCCTGTCCCCAGACACGACCTGCTTGTCAGTTTTGATGTAGTTTCCTTATTCACCAAGGTTCCTGTACCTGACACCATTGCAATCATTGAAGACTTGGTTCATCAAGGACTAAACACTGAGGTACCCCCCCTGGTGAGACACTTTAACCAATACATACTTCACTTGGAATGGAACTTTCTACAAACAAACTGAGGGCACCCCAATGGGCTCCCCCCTTTCTCCAGTTATAGCTAACATTTTCATGGAGAAATTTGAGACTGACGCCATCCAGACTGCCACTCTGCGCCCAACCTTATGGAAGAGGTACGTGGATGACACTTTTGTCATCTGGCCACATGGCCGGCCTGCTCTAGACCAATTCTTCGACCACATCAATTCCATACACCCAGCCATCAGATTTACCATGGAAGTCGAAATAGATGGCAAGATACCTTTTTTGGATGTCCTAATTAAAAAGAGACCTGATGGTTCAATGAGCCACTCTGTCTACAGGAAAGCTACCCATACGGATGCTTATCTGAAACCGGATTCCCACCACCATCCATCACAGAAGAATTATCTCATCAAGACTCTGTATCATAGAGCCCAATGCATATCCGACCAGGAACACATAAGCAGTGAACTCAAGCACGTACACCAAGCTCTTAGGGCTAATGGTTACTCCGACTATACAATCCGCAAAGCTATCACTCAAACCATGAAGAAGAACCCTCTTGAGGAGCCTTTCAAAACCATCACTTTACCCTACATTGCTGGGATCACAAAAAAGATCTCCAAAATCTTGAATAAACACAAGATCCAGGTCCGTTTCAACACATTACATAAAATCCGTGATCTGGTTCCGTCTGTAAAAGATGTGATTCCGGACATACAATACCCTGGTGTCTACAAACTAAGTTGCCTCTGTGGTAGTAGTTACATTGGAGAAACCAAACGCCATATCTCGGACCGCATTCGTGAACATAAAGCAGACCTTAAACACGGTAGGACCAACACCTCGGCCGTAGCAGATCATTGTTCTAATTCAGTAGGCTCACATGCCATTGACTTTTCCAAGACGGAGGTTCTTTGTAAGCCATCTGGCTTCCATGAGAGATTCGTTCATGAGGCTATCCACATATACAAGCACAGAGACAATTTCAACCGAGAAGATGGATTCTATCTTAGCAATCATTGGAAAGATTTGATAAATCATTTCAGTTCTTGATTGATTGTTCACGCTTACAGTGACTTTCAGACAGCATACATTATTTAAAAAAAAAATTAGTCTGCCCCCTCCTCTTTTCAAAAAATAGATGGACTAGTCCTGGGCAAACTGCCAATCGCTGCGCGTGACGCAAACGTTTTTTTTTAAATAAATAAATATGCCGTTTTTTAAATAAATTTATGCAAACCGACACACCTGATGATGACCGTTTGAGTTATGCTCGAAACGTCGTGAGAATTTTTTATTGTTTTATATATATTTTGTTATTTTGTTGTTTCTCTTCAACGTGACTTTACCGAAAAAACTAAGAATATAATTTATTCAGTTAGAGAGCCGTTCGTGGGAGGGAAGTGACGTCATACTACTTCCTGCTGTCGCGAGGTAACAGGAAGTTGCCGTGTGCGCGCTTGCACTGAAATCCGAGGTGAGAAATTCTCATCGTTGTGGTGGTGGTTGTTGTTGTTGTTTACCAAGGTAGAGCCTCGCTCTCTCTCGTAGGGATGTCAGTTGAGTAGCAGCGAGCATGGGAATCGATGTCCAGGTTGGAACTTTACAACGTGAGGCCTAGCCACGCGGGGCCTTGCCTCCTGCCCTCGCCTGATTGCATTCACTTTAATTATCTCTCAAGTTTAATTTGTCTTCACCCGGCTCGCCACTTTGTAACTTTGTTTTATTGTAAATATTCACGCAATTTTTATTTTTTTCACCAGGCCAAGCCCGCTTGAGCTGCTATACCGCTCTTGTTATCAGAAGCGACCTGCCCACAACAACACAAGGTGAGGCTTTGTCAATGTGTGTGAATGTTTTGACTTAAAACTTTGGTGACTGCAGGAATTAATATTCTTGGTTCTTTCGGTAAAGTCACGTAGATAGAAAATTAAATGAAAATAACGATAAAATAAATAAAAATAAATTGTAAATAAAGCAAAAAACTCACGTCGTTTTGATCACAACACAAGTGGTCTTTATTTAATGTAATTCTATTATCAGTTATTGTTATTTACTATCTACGTAACTTTACCGAAAGAAACAAGAATACGTGTGTCAATGTCTATCGGTCAAAGATGCTAAACGGAGAGACGCTCAAACTCCAAATATACAGCAGGCGTCAGGGTCGGGATCGAACCCACGACTTCCTGTATACCAGGTGAGGTAGTTAACATCTCACCACGGAGAGAGACACGCAAACTCCAGTTAGCCTAGGCTATGTTCGTTGATCCTCAATTAATTACTTGGTGGAGTGAGGAAGCCTTCATGCCAAGCAGATGAAGGTGGCCAGGCGTGATTTTAGACACGCCACCGCCTGTTTACCCAGTGACAGTGTACAGTTTGTGTTTGCAGTAACGTCTATTAACTCTGTTGAACACGAAGGTTATATCAAAACAATAGTTTATTTTTGTTTTCCTCTGGAACTCTTTGTAAGAATGGAAACAGGAGGTGAACACAGCACACACATTCAGCGGAAGTCGGATCTGTTTATCCCCAGCATTCAGGGACATCTGAGCCTGGATTCACACCTCTAAGTTGCGATTGAACATTAATTTATGCATAACACAAATGGTATTGTTTTCAACACCCTTTGCTATGTCAACTGAATTTAGTTCTCATAAATATTCCTTTTGTAGCCAGACAGCTGAAATTGTGTGCTCGGAGTTTTTGGTGAACATTCATTTTGAAGATACGAGGGCTTCCAGGCATGTTTATGACCATTTGCCCTCTCATTGTGTGCCATAACAGCCCGTGTGATGAATTTGGGACACTTGTGCCTTGATACTGACGTGTAGATGGTGTGGATATTCTTATTTTCTGTCTGCAGCTGACGCTGGTCTGATGGAGCAAAGGCCCTCAGCACAGCAGCTCGGTACGACAAGTCAACGTTGCGACCAGCGTGCATACAGCACGGATCGGACTGGAAATTATACACAGCACCAGAGAACTCTCACAGGAGAGAAACCCTTCAAGTGCACTGTGTGTGACAAGGCATTTGCATGGCCATCAGTTCTTGGGACCCACCAGAGAACACACACAGGAGAGAAACCCTTCAAGTGCACTGTGTGGGAAGGCATTTTCACAGTCATCTACTCTTGTAGCACACCAGAGAACTCACACGGGAGAGAAACCCTTCAAGTGCACTGTGTGTGTGAAGGCATTTGCAGGGTCATCTGCTCTTGTAGAACACCAGAGAACACACACAGGAGAGAAACTCTCCAGGTGCATTCTGTGCAGGATGGCGTTTGTACATGTGTCACATCTTCAAAGACACGAGAGAACACACGGGAGAGAAACCCTTCAGGTGCACTCTGTGCGGGATGGCATTTTCACAGTCATCAAATCTGCAAAGACACCAGAGAACACACACGGGAGAGAAACCCTTCAAGTGCAGTGTGTGTGGAAAGGCATTTTCACAGTCATCTGTTCTTAAAAAACACCAGAGAACACACACAGGAGAGAAACCCTTCAGGTGCACTCTGCCGGAAGGCGTTTGCAGATTCATCAAATCTTCAAGTACACCAGAGAACACAGAAGCATCAGAAGATCTGCAAGGAGTGGAGTCTGAAATCAGCTTGTGAAAGTCAAAGTTCCACAATGAGCCCATCCCTCGTGATACAAGAACCGGAGGAAAATCCCAGCTTTGACACTGAAAAGGAACCGAGGTGAAATATGAACAGTTGATGGTGAAGAGCGAAGAAGTGATGGTGAAATGTGAAGATGAAGATTCAACTCCAAAATGGGACCTTCACATTGATGAAGGCAACGTGAAGCAGGAGGAGAATTCTGACTGTGAGGCAGAGTGAGGCAACTCCCAGCAGTTTGTGGAAGTGGAGGTGTGGGTGGACTTCCGAGACAATACAAAGTCAAGTGGAGACCCGGTAGATGTGTAAGCCAGAGACGATGTCGCTACAATAGATGCACCTTTGTCACAGGCCTTTAATGACAAGAATATGAAGTTGAACACTCAGTTCCTAGGTTCAACCTGCAGAGTAAATAGCGGCCAGTCTTTGTGGACCTGTGGGTTGGGTTGATCTCTAACCAGGAGCGAGAGCCACTAAGCTCCCAAGCGTTCAATATTTTACCAATTGCATTTATATGGTGCCTGCTTAATCGCCTCTACGTGACTTTACCGAAAGAACCAAGGAGTTTGGATCCCTGCAGTCACAAACTTCAAATCTAGATTGTCTCAGCAACTCGGAGTTTTGTATCCCGTCTGAAACACTCGAAGAGCATCCCCAAGTAGCAGCTGCCCCTGTGTGGCACAAGGTGGTGGCCCGGCACCAGCCTGCATGTGAACAAGAGCCTGTCAGTAGGGGGCGTTGGTTGATGTGGCATCTTAGTTGTGTAGTTTGTTGGTAATTTTTCGATTTAAAGCTTTCGTGACTGCAGGGATTCATCTTCTTGGTTCTTTCGGTAAAGTCACCACGTAGAAGGGAAATAATAAGATAATAAAAATAAAACATAAAATAAAATTCTCACGACGTTTTGGCTGCTTGCGAACGTCGTGAGAATTTTCTTTGATTATTTTTATTATCTTATTATTTCCCTTCTACGTGACTTTGTAGGTAATGTTTAGAATGTTATCAATTTTGACCGAGACGCCAGCGTGCAAATGGCAATAGTACGTTGTACATACACTGTTAAGTAGACAGTGCATATTTTTTAAAAATAGCTTATTGTTAATACGATGTAACCTGATGCAGTATATTTCACTGCAGTAATTAAATTTTGTTAAAATGCCCGTCAATAATTTCAAATGAATGCTTGTCTGATTGTGCGTGTGCATGTAACATTTTGTCTGAGGGTCACACATTGAATAAGTGATGTTAGGACAAAGTGTGTGTGTTTTGGAAGTAACTTGTACAGAGAAGTCAGGTGAGACCCGTTGTTCTTGTGATACAGGTCAAAGGGTACTTTTGTGTTTCAGGAAGCGTCGGCCTCTGAAGCAACTCATCGTCTTTGAAATAGGGAGCACGCTCGGATCATTCATCAGTTACAAGGCATACCATTTGAAAGTTACACGTATAGGAGGAGGTACATTCTCTACAACACGAATTGTAGTTTTGTCTTACGTGTTGACGTAGATTTTGTCTAACTGGGACTAGAAATGCTCCTTGCTGATTCACATCTGGATGTTCGTTACCTATTGGTTGAAGCAAGCCCCACTGTTGCAGTTGAGTCGCTGTGCACCAATGAGGGTCCAAGCATTTTAGGGCCTTCGGCCAGGAAAGTCACAACATTTGCACACAAAGGACGCATTCACGCCAGCGCCCCCTGCTCCGTTTTGAAGTTTTAAAATGAAACATCTTTGAATCGTGTTATGTTTTGAATTAGATGATTGTTATTTCTTCATTAAAAGCTTGTATCAATTTACATCCGGAAGACTTCGTTGAGAAGGACATTTCGTGTGAATTTTCTTTCGTCGTTAAGTAGACGGCCTTGCCGGGGGTTCGGTTCGATGCGGACTTTCACCTGGTAGGGGATCGCGGTATCGAGATAAGGCGACACGGAGCTGCTGGCCGTCTGCAGATCGATTCCAACGTAATCGAACGTCTGTCCCTGCGCCTCCGTCGTTGGTACAGGGGGTGCTGGATAATGTTTGGAATTACCCCAATTTTGACCGTGACACCAACATGCGTTGTGAATGACGCAACGTTATGTTTTACATCCGACGTTTAGCAGACTGCGCATATTGTGGTGAATGTTACTGGGGTAGCCAGGTGTGCCCGTCCGTCGTTCGCATGCAGGGGGTGCGTGTAGGTTTACAGCGCCCCCTGCGTGAAAACGACGGAAAGTGCAGCGTTCATCACGGATAAAGTTGTGCGCTTATATTTTAAATGTTATTCTTTTATAAGGTGATGTTGATATCGAAAACTGACATATAACTGGCATGCCATAAATAGGAAATTAACTCTGCTTATTCGAATCAATGTATTCATATATGTTGATAAACTGTTTTCAAGAAGATTTTGTGTCTCTAACGGCGACTACAGGGACCACGTTATTGTTTAAAAATGTCTTTGATTATAACTATAATTGCCTACAATTCGTCATGTGTAGCTTATTTAGACTATAATTTATTCACTACCCAAAATGTATTGACTTGAAAACATAGAGCTAATATTTGTAAGCAATGTCTTTTTTATTTATATGTTTGAAAACATATATTTGCACAAATTGAACTTGTTCAGATACAAGGTGAATTCACAAGGCTTTGTAAAAAATCCAATATTTCAGAATTTTTGCCTTAACGGAGAATTTTTTTTTAAATGTTGGTAAAAATAAAGATTAAGAAATATATATTGTGCCGTGTCTACAATTTTATTGTAAAGTGGAATTGGTAAAAAAAATTGATGGTTCAATGAGCCACTCTGTCTACAGGAAAGCTACCCATACGGATGCTTATCTGAAACCGGATTCCCACCACCATCCATCACAGAAGAATTCTCTCATCAAGACTCTGTATCACAGAGCCCAATGCATATCCGACCAGGAACACATAGGCAGTGAACTCAAGCACGTACACCAAGCTCTTAAGGCTAATGGTTACTCCGACTATACAATCCGCAAAGCTATCACTCAAACCATGAAGAAGGACCCTTTTGAGGAGCCTTTCAAAACCATCACTTTACCCTACATTGCGGGGATCACAAAAAGATTTCCAAAATCTTGAATAAACACAAGATCCAGGTCCGTTTCAACACATTACATAAAATCCGTGATCTGGTTCCGTCTGTAAAAGATGTGATTCCAGACATACAGTACCCTGGTGTCTACAATCTAAGTTGCCTCTGTGGTAGTAGTTACATTGGAGAAACAAAACGCCATGTCTCGGACCGCATTCGTGAACACAAAGCAGACCTTAAACACGGTAGGACCAACACCTCGGCCGTGGCAGATCACTGTTATAATTCAGTAGGCTCACATGACATTGACTTCTCCAAGACAGAGGTTCTTTGCAAGCCATCTGGCTACCATGAGAGATTCGTTCATGAGGCTATCCACATATACAAGCACAGAGACAATTTCAACCGAGAGGAAGGAATTCTGGCTTAGCAATCATTGGAAGGATTTGATAAACCATTTCGGGTCTTAATTGATTGTTCACGCTTACGGTGGCTTTCAGACAGCATACATTAATTTTTAGTCTCCCCCCTCCTCTTTTCAAAACATAGATGGACTCGTCCTTCTAAATAAACTGCCAAATCATTGTCCGCGGCGCTAACGTCAATAAATAAATAAATACAAACCGCTACTTTTTTCAAATGTTTCTTGCCGTTGGTTTTCACACCTGATGATGACTGCTTGTGTTACAGTCGAAACGTCGTGAGAATTTTATTGTTTTATATTTTTTTTATTTATTTTATTGTTTCCCTTCAACGTGACTTTACCGAAAGATCCAAGAATATAATTCATTGTTTATTATGTTCGTGTTACATTTTAAACAGAAAATGTTTACGTTTGTGGGACCTCTTTGGCCCAGAATTAAAATGGTGACAGAGAAAGGGACGTGGCGTGAACACCTGCACACACTCAGTGTACACACACAAAGAGTGTACACACACAGAGAAAGGGACGTGGCGCGAACACCTACACACACTCAGTGTACACACACACAGAGTGTACACACACAGAGAAAGGGACGTGGTGTGAACACCTACACACACTCAGTGTACACACACAGAGAAAGGGACGTGGCGTGAACACCTACACACACTCAGTGTACACACACACAGAGTGTACACACACAGAGAAAGGGACGTGGCGTGAACACCTTCTGCCTATAAACAAACAGCAGCAGCAGCAGTGGCTGTGAAGGTGTTGATCTGACTGGTGTCAGAACATCACAACAACAACCACCACTACCAGGGTGATGGGGGTGGTGGTGAAGGGTGGTGGGGGGGGGGACTCCCCGGGACTGCCAGGTGGTGGCCTGTGTCTGTCTGTGTACACACACACAGTGTGTACGTACACACACAGTGTGTACGTACACACAGAGTGTGTACACACACATTGTACACACACACAGTGTACACACACACAGTGTAAACACAGTGTAAACACACACAATGTAAACACATAGTGTACATACAGTGTGTACACACACACAGTGTACACACAGACACAGTGTATACACACACAGTGTACACACACACACAGTGTACACACACACAGTGTATACACAGTGTACATACACACAGTGTACATACACAGTGTACACACACACAGTGTACACACACACACAGTGTGTACACACACTGTGCACACACAGTGTACACACATAGTGTACACACACAGTGTACACACAAAGTGTGTACGTGTACACACACAGTGTACACACACACACAGTGTACACACACACAGTGTGTACACACAGTGTGTGTGTGTACACACAGTGTGTACACAATAGTTTCAGTTTATTTTGGTATACCCCTGTGAGCCATTCGGCTCTTGAATTAAGTGCAACCACAACAAACACAAACACGAACAAGAAACACATCTTAAAGTGACTACTTTGTGTGACTCTGCAAACAGAAAATCCATGAAAAAAACATCAAAATGTTCCTGAAAAAAGCACTGTACACCAACGCTGTGTGCTAAAAATCCCAGTGGGATGCAATGTCCACGTTGTTGTTGTTGCTGAGTTCAAGGGAGGGAGCAATGGAAAATGAATCTAAATTAACTTAAACTCCAATCACGCTCTGTTACGTCACTACTCAGCATTACTTCATCGGCAAGAAACGCCGGGGGAAGGTGTCCCTCACTAGTGACGTCATGTAACCAAGGTATTCATCCCTCCCCCGTCCATCGCGCTCTTGAACATGACGTCACCTCCGCTTGGGTCACTGCCGATATCGTTCCATTGCCAATCCTTATTTGGGCAAAGCTACGCCCAGTGGCGGCTCATTAACATAATGTATCCGTTAAAGCCGTCGCGAGTTTATTGCGACGGGTTCAGCACCCACGACATATGGGACGGTATCACATTAGCATAATTTATCCATCCTCTAATTTATTTATTTACGGAGCAGCTCATTGTGGGAGGAGTATGTCTCGTGCCAAGGAAGTGACGTCACGTCACCTGCTGCCGCGTGACGTCACGAGGTAACAGGAAGCTATCGCTTCCTGCACTGAAATCCGAGGTGAGAAATTCTCATTGCGATTGTGGTTGTTGTGGTGGTGGTTGTGATGGTGGTGGTGGTTGTTGTTGTTTACCAAGGTAGAGCCTCGCTCTCCCTCGTAGGGATGTCAGTTGAGTAGCAGCGAGCATGGGAATCGATGTCCAGGTTGTAACTTTACAACGCGGGGCCTAGCCACGCGGGGCCTTGCCTCCTGCCCTCGCCTGATTGCATTTACTTTAATTATCTCGCTTAAGTTTAATTTGTATTCACCCGGCTCGCCACTTTGTAACTTTGATTTATTGTAAATATTAACGCAGTTTTTATTTTCTTTTGTTAGCAGGCCAAGCGCGCTTGAGCTGCTATACCGCTCTTGTTATCAGAAGCAACCTGCCCACAACAACACAAGGTGAGGCTTTGTCAACGTGTGTGAATGTTTTGACTTAAAACTGTGGTGACTGCAGGAATTAATATTCTTGGTTCTTTCGGTAAAGTCATGTAGATAGAAAATAAGATAACAGTAACATAACAAACATAAAAAATTGTAAATAAAGCAAAAAAAACCCACGTTTTGATTGCAACACAAGTGGTCTTTATTTAATGTAATTGTATTATCTGTTAATGTTATTTTCTATCTACGTAACTTTACCGAAAGAAACAAGAATACGTGTGTCAATGTCTATCGGTCAAAGACGCTAAACGGAGAAACGCTCAAAAACTCAAAACATACAGCAGGCGTCAGGGTCGGGATCGAACCCACGACTTCCTGTATATCCGGTGAGGTAGTTAACATCTCACCAGCTAACCTCGGCTATGTTAATTGATCCTCGATTAATTACTTGGTGTAGTGAGGAAGCATTAATGCTGAGCAGATGAAGGTGGCCAGGCATGATTCTAGACACGCCATCGCCAGTGTGTGACAGTGTCAAGTTTGTATTTGCAGTGAAGTCTATCAACTCTATTGAACACGGAGGTTATATCAAAACAATAGTTTATTTTTATTTTCCTCTGGAACTCTTACTAAGAATGGAAACAGGATGTGAACACAGCACACACATGCAGCTGAAGTCGGAACTGTTCATCCCAGCATTCAAGGACATCTGAGTTGCGATTGAACATTAATTCATGCATTTCTGCATAACACAAATAGTATTGTTTTCAACACCCTTTGCTATGTCAGCTGAATTTAGCTCTCATAAATATTCCTTTTGTGACCAGACAGCCGACATTGTGTGCTTGGAGTTTTGAATTAACATTCATTTTGCAAATACGAGGGCTTCCAGGCATGTTTATAACCATTTGCCCTCTCATTGTGTGCCATCACAGCCCGTGTGATGAATTTGGGACACTTTTTCACTACATCATGAATATCTGAATAAGTATAGACGTGTAAGTCACATGTGACTATATATGCATTCCTCTGTGCATCGATACTGACGTGTAGATGGTGTGGATATTATTTTTTTCTGTCTGCAGCTGACGCTTCCTCTGACGCTTCCTCCGCAGAATTGGTCTGATGGAGCAAATGCACTTAGCGCAGCTCGGTAGGACAAGGCTCCAATGCGACCGGTGTGCATACAGCACGGATCGTACTGGAGATTTCACACGGCACGAGAGAACTCACACAGGAGAGAAACCCTTCAAGTGCAGTGTGTGTGACAAGGCATTTTCATACCCATCTGCTCTTAAAATACACCAGAGAACTCACACTGGAGAGAAACCCTTCAAGTGCAGTGTGTGTAACAAGGCATTTGCACGGCCATCTGTTGTTAGAAGACACCAGAGAAGTCACACGGGAGAGAAACCCTTCAAGTGCACTCTGTGTGCGAAGGCGTTTACACTTTCATCACATCTTCAAGAACACCAGAGAACACACACGGGAGAGAAACCCTTCAAGTGCAGTGTGTGTAACAAGGCATTTGCACGGCCATCTGTTGTTAGAAGACACCAGAAAAGTCACACGGGAGAGAAACCCTTCAAGTGCACTCTGTGTGCGAAGGCGTTTACACTTTCATCACATCTTCAAGAACACCAGAGAACACACACGGGAGAGAAACCCTTCAAGTGCACTGTGTGTGGGAAGGCGTTTGCACAGTCATCTCCTCTTGTAATTCACCAGAGAACACACACGGGAGAGAAACCCTTCAGGTGCACTCCCTGCGGGATGGCGTTTGCACAGCAACAACATCTTCAAGTACACCAGAGAACACAGAAGCATCAGAAGATCCACAAGGAGTGCAGTCTGAAATCAGCTTGTGAAAGTCAAAGTGCCGCAATGAGCCCATCCCTCATGAAACAAGAACCGGAGGAAAATCCTAGCTTGGACACTTTTAAAGGTATCGAGGTGAAATGTGAAGAGGTGATGATGAAATGTGAAGAAGTGATGGTGAAGAGGGAAGAAGTGATGGTGAAGAGCGAAGAAGTGAAGGTAAAATGTGAAGATGAAGATTCAACTCCAAAATGGGACCTTCACATCGATGGAGGCAACGTGAAGCAGGAGGAGAATTCTGACTGTGAGGCAGAGCGAGGCAACTCCCAGCAGTTTGTGGAAGTGGAGGTGTGGGTGGACTTCCTCCGAGACAATACAAAGTCAAGTGGAGACCCGGTAGATGTGTAAGCTTGAGATGATGTCGCTCCAATAGATGCACCTTTGTCAAAGGCCTTCAATGACAAGAATGTGAAGTTGGACACTCAGTTGCAAGGTTCAACCTGCAGAGTAAGGGCGGCCAGTCTTTGTGGACCTGTGGGTTGGGTAGATCTTTAACCAGGAGCGAGAGACAATAAGCTCCCAAGCATTCACTATGTTATAATAATTGCATTTACACAGTGCTTGCTTAATCGCCTCAGCAACTCGGAGTTTTGTGTCGTACCTCGTCTGAAACACTCGTAGAGCATCGCCAAGTAGCAAATGCCCCTGTGTGGCACAGGGTGGTGGCCCTGCACCAGTCTGCATGTGGACAAGAGCCTGTCAGTAGGAGGCGATGATTGATGCGTCATCTCAGTTGTGTAGTTTGTAGGCAATCTTGATTTGAAGCTTTCGTGACAGCAGGAATCCACACTTGAGTTATTTCAGTAAAGTCACCACGTGGGTAGAAACATAACAGACCGCGGCGTTTAGATCACAACACAAGCAATCGTTATCAGGTGGGATATCCACAGCAAGAGAAACTGCTGAAGTAGTAGGCGCCTACTCCAGCAGTTTCTTCTTCTTGCTGCTGTGCTTGTCCCACCTGATGACGATTGCTTGTGTTGCCATCGAAACGCCGTGATCTATTATTAGTAGGTAATGTTTTAAATTTGCTTCATTTTGACCCAGACGCCAGCATGCAACGGCCTACTCGTTTTGAATGACGCAACAATAGTACGTTGTACATACACGGTTAAGCAGACGGTGCATATTTGTAAAATAACTTCTTGTTAATACGATGTAACGTGATGCAGTCAATTTCGCTGCAGTAATTCAATGTTGCTAATATGCCCGTCAATGATTTAGAATGAATACTTGTCTGATTGTGCATGTAACATTTTGTCTGAGGGTCAAACATTGAATAAGTGATGTTAGGACAAAGTGTGTGTGTGTTTGGAAGTAACCTGTACAGAGAACTCGGGTGAGACCCGTTGTTCTTGTGATACAGGTCAAAGGGTACTTTTGTGTTTCACGAAGCGTCTGCCTCTGGAGCAACTCATTGTCTTTGAAATAGGGAGCACGCTCGGATCATTCATCAGTTACAAGGCATACCGCTTGAAAGTTACACGTATAGGAGGAGGCACATTCTCTACAACACGAATTGTACTTTTGTCTTACGTGTTCACGTAGATTTTGTCTAACTGGGACTAGAAATGCTCCTTGCTGATTCACGTCTGGATGTTCGTACCTATCGGTTGAAGCAAACCCCACTGCTGTTGTTGAGACGCTGGGCACCAATAAGGGTCCAACACATTGACGGCCTTCAGGCCAGGAAAGTCACAACATTTGCACACGAAGGACGCATTCACGCAAGTGCCCCATGCTCCGTTTTTGAAGTTTTAAAATGAAACATCTTTGAATTGTGTTGTGTTTTGAATTAGATGATGTTATTTCTTCATTAAAAGCTTGTATCAATTTACATCTGGAAGACTTCATTGAAAAGGACATTTCGTGTGAATTTCTCTCGTCATTAAGTAGACGGTCTTGCCGGGGGTTCGGTTCGATGCGGACACAAACAGTGTACACACACAGTGTACACACCCACAGTGTACACACACAGTGTACACAC
The DNA here is from genome assembly GCF_048934315.1 of Petromyzon marinus. Taxonomy (NCBI): domain Eukaryota; kingdom Metazoa; phylum Chordata; class Hyperoartia; order Petromyzontiformes; family Petromyzontidae; genus Petromyzon; species Petromyzon marinus. The sequence goes on from NW_027422817.1 coordinate 615,699, forward strand.
ACAGTGTACACACAGTGTACACACACTGTACATACAGTGTACACACACAGTCTATACACACAGTGTACACACACAGAGTGTACACACATAGTGTATACACAGTGTATGCACAATTAGTGTACACACACAGGGTATACACAGTGTACACACACACAGTGTACACAAACAGTGTACACACAGTGTACACACTGTACACACACAGTGTACACACACACTGTATACACAGTGTACACACACACAGTGTACACACACAGTGTACACACACACAGTGTACACACACAGGTAGACGCACACACACAGGTAGACACACACTGTACACACACACACAGTGTATACACACAGCGACACACAGTGACACACAGTGTACACACACAGTGTACACACACACACAGTGTATACACAATAATGTCCACGTTGTTGCTGAGCTCACACACCCAAGGGAGGGAGCAATGGAAAATGAATCTAAATCAACTTAAACTCCAACTCTGTGACGTCACCACTCTTAATTACCTCATCGGCGTGGAACTCCAGGGTGAGGTGTACCTCGCTAGTGACGTCATGTCACTAAGGTATTCATCCCTCCCCTGTCCACCGCGCTCTTGAGTGTGACGTCATCTCCGTTTGGAGATCATTGGAGATCGTCATCTCCAGTGGCAATCCTTTTTTGGCAAAGCTACGCCCGGTGACTGGTAGCTCATTAACATAATGTGCCCGTTAAATCCGTCGCGAGTTTATTGCGACGGGTTCTGCGCCCACGCCCCCATCCCTCAACATATGGGCCGGCTTCATTAACATAATTTATTCAGGTAGAGAGCCGCTCGTGGGAGGGAAGTGACGTCATACTACTTCCTGCTGTCGCGAGGCAACAGGAAGCTGCCGTGTGAGCGCTTGCACTGAAATCCGAGGTGAGAAATTCTCATCGTTGTGGTGGTGGTGATCGTTGTGGTGGTGGTGGTTGTTGTTGTTGTTTACCAAGGTAGAGCCTCTCTCTCGTAGGGATGTCAGTTGAGTAGCAGCGAGCATGGGAATCGATGTCCAGGTTGGAACTTTACAACGCGGGGCCTAGCCACGCGGGGCCTTGCCTCCTGCCCTCGCCTGATTGCATTCACTTTAATTATCTCGCTTAAGTTTAATTTGTCTTCACCCGGCTCGCCACTTTGTAACTTTGTTTTATTGTAAATATTCACGCAGTTTTTATTTTCTTTTGTTAGCAGGCCAAGCCCGCTTGAGCTGCTATACCGCTCTTGTTATCAGAAGCGACCTGCCCACAACAACACAAGGTGAGGCTTTGTCAACGTGTGTGAATGTTTTGACTTAAAACTTTGGTGACTGCAGGAATTAATATTCTTGGTTCTTTCGGTAAAGTCACGTAGATAGAAAATGAAATTAAAATAACATAATTTTTATTTTTTTAAATGAAGCAAAAAACCCCACAACGTTTCTATGGCAACATTAATGCTGAAGATGCGAGGGCTTACAGGAATATTTATGACATTTGCCCTCTCATTGCGTGCCATGACAGTGCTGTTTGCACAGTCACACATAGTCACTGTAAGATGATTTTCTCGGTCGTGTTTTTGTTTTGTTGCTTGTTGTGGTTGCACCCGATTCAAGAGCCGAATGGCTCACGGGACTATAACCAAAATGAATCAAACTGAAAATCAAAAATACTGAAACCGCGTGATGAATTTTGGGAAAGTTTTTCACTGCATCTCCAAATATATATAAAAGACAAAGTTGTGATTGTGTGTGTTGTCTGTTCAAAATGTTTAGCGTACTTCCCGACATGCAACAAACTGGAAATTTGCCATGTGGGTACTTTCCAGACTGTACACCATGCAAACATTATACAAATACACTTTTGTGTTTTTTTTTTTAAGGGGGGGGGAGGGGAGCTCAATAATGTATAGATTTTTTGCACGGCAAGTGAGCTGTGACGTCAAATCTGTCACATGACCCTCGCATGTGGAAGCATCACGCATTGTAGTGTAGCGGTTAGCGTTGTCTGTGTGTGTGTGTCTCACTAACAGCACTTGCCCCTACAGTCTGTTAAGGCTATATGGGGGATCTTTATCTTTGTGTCTGTGTGTTTCCGTGTGTGTGTGTCTGTGTGTGTGTATCTGTGTGTGTGTGTCTGTGTGTGTGTCAGTGTGTGTGTCTGTGTGTATCTGTATGTGTCTGAGTCTGTGTGTGGGTGGAAGCGTCACGCATTGTAGTGTAGTGGTTAGCTCTGTCTGTGTGTGTATCTGTGTGTGTGTCTGTGTGTGTGTCTGTGTGTGTGTGTTTGTATCTGTGTGTGTCTGTGTGTGTCTGTGTGTGTGTCTGTGTGTGTGTGGAAGCGTAACGCATTGTAGTGTAGTGGTTAGCGCTACGCTACGAACCCGGCGACCCCAGTTCGATTCCCGCTCACGGCCACCACCGGTGATAATTATTTCAACCGCTTCTGGGCCTCCCCTAGGTCGACTCAGCCTAAAACGAGTAACTGTTGTGGTGTGAACATCGCCACTGGGGAGACAAAGGCGGCCGGACGTGGTGGATCCAAGTCCCGAGCGAAGCCGGGTAGTACAGCTAGTCATGAATACATGAATGAATATAGACGTGTCAGTCATGTGTGACTGTATATGCATTCCTCCATGGCTCGATACTGACGTGTAGATGGTGTGGATATTCTTATTTTCTGTCTGCAGCTGACGCTGGTCTGATGGAGCAAAGGCCCTCAACACACCAGCGCGGTACGACAATTCAACAATGCGACCAGCGTGCATACAGCACGGATCGGACTGGAAATTTGACACAGCACCAGAGAACTCGCACAGGAGAGAAACCCTTCAAGTGCACTGTGTGTGACAAGGCATTTGCATGGCCATCAATTCTTCAGACCCACCAGAGAACACACACAGGAGAGAAACCCTTCAAATGCACTGTGTGTGGGAAGACATTTTCAGATTCATCTACTCTTAAAACACACCAGAGAACACACACAGGAGAGAAACCCTTCAGGTGCAGTGTGTGTGGGAAGACATTTTCAGATTCATCTACTCTTAAAACACACCAGAGAACACACACAGGAGAGAAACCCTTCAAATGCACTGTGTGTGGGAAGACATTTTCAGATTCATTTGCTCTTAAAACACACCAGAGAACACACACGGGAGAGAAACCCTTCAAGTGCTGTGTGTGTGGGAAGGCATTTTCAGATTCATCTACTCTTAAAAAACACCAGAGAACACACACAGGAGAGAAACCCTTCAAATGCACTGTGTGTGGGAAGACATTTTCAGATTCATTTGCTCTTAAAACACACCAGAGAACACACACGGGAGAGAAACCCTTCAAGTGCTGTGTGTGTGGGAAGGCATTTTCAGATTCATCTACTCTTAAAAAACACCAGAGAACACACACAGGAGAGAAACCCTTCAAGTGCAGTGTGTGTGGGAAGGCATTTCCAGATTCATATCATATTAAAAAAACACCAGAGAACACACACGGGAGAGAAACCCTTCAAGTGCAGTGTTTGTGGGAAGACATTTTCAGATTCATCTACTCTTAAAACACACCAGAGAACACACACAGGAGAGAAACCCTTCAAGTGCAGTGTGTGTGGAAAGGCATTTTCAGATTCATATCATCTTCAAACACACCAGAGAACACGCACGGGAGAGAAACCCTTCAAGTGCTGTGTTTGTTCGAAGACATTTTCAGAGTCATTTGCTCTTAAAACACACCAGAGTACACACATGGGAGAGAAACCCTTCAAGTGCAGTGTGTGCGGGAAGGCATTTGCACATTCATCAAATCTTCAAGTACACCAAAGAACACAGAAGCATCAGAAGATCCACAAGGAGTGCAGTCTGAAATCAGCTTGTGAAAGTCAAAGTGCCGCAATTAGCCCACCCCTCATGAAACACGAACCGGAAGAACATCCCAGCTTGGACACTTTTAAAGGTATCGAGGTGAAATGTGAAGAGGTGAAATGTGAAGAGGTGATGGTGAAATGTGAAGAGGTGATGGTGAAGAGGGAAGAGGTGATGGTGAAGAGGGAAGAAGTGATGGTGAAGAGCGAAGAAGTGAAGGTGAAATGTGAAGATGAAGATTCAACTCCAAAATGGGACCTTCACATCGATGGAGGCAACGTAAAGCAGGAGGAGAATTCTGACTGTGAGGCAGAGCGAGTTAACTCCCAGAAGTTTGTGGAAGTGGAGGTGTGGGTGGACTTCCTCCGAGACAATACAAAGTCAAGTGGAGACCCGGTAGATGTGTAAGCTTGAGATGATGTCGCTCCAATAGATGCACCTTTGTCACAGGCCTTTAATGACAAGAACGTGAAGTTCTTATCACACTCAGTTGCTAGGTTCAACCTGCAGAGTAAGAGCGGCCAGTCTTTGTGGACCTGTCTGTTGGGTAGATCTTTAACCAGGAGCGAGAGACAATAAGCCCCCCAGCATTCACTATGTTATAATTGCATTTACACTGTGCTTGCTTCATCGCCTCGGCAACTCGGAGTTTTGTGTCGTACCTCGTCTGAAACACTCGAAGAGCATCCCCAAGTAGCAGCTGCCCCTGTGTGGCACAAGGTGGTGGCCCTGCACCGGCCTGCATGTGACCAAGAGCCTGTCAGTAGGGGGCGATGATTGATGCGTCATCTCAGTTGTGTAGTTTGTAGGCAATCTTGATTCGAAGCTTTTGTGACTGCAGGAATCCACACTGTCTAGTTATTTCGGTAAAGTCACCACGTGGGTAGAAACACAACAGATCACGGCGTTTAGATCACAACACGAACAATCGTCATCAGGTTGGACAACCACAGCAAGAGAAACTGCTGAAGTAGTAGGCGCCTACTCCAGCAGTTTCCTCTTATTGCTGCTGTGCTTGTCCCACCTGATGACGATTGCTTGTGTTGCCATCGAAGCGCCCTCATATATTATTTGTAGCGTAATGTTTAGAATTTGCTACATTTTGACCCAGACGCCAGCATGCAACGGCCTACTCGTTTTGAATGACGCAACAATAGTACGTTGTACATATACTGTTAAGCACACGGTGCGTATTTGTAAAATAACTTCTTGTTAATATGATGTAACATGATGCAGTCAATTTCGCTGCAGTAATTCAATTTTGTTAATATGCCCGTCAATGATTTAGAATGAATACCGTGTCTGATTGTGCGCGTAAATGTAACATTTTGTCTGAGGGTCAAACATTGAATAAGTGATGTTAGGACAATGTGTGTGTTTTGGAAGTAGCCTGTACAGAGAACTCGGGTGGGACCCGTTGTTCTTGTGATACAGGTCAAAGGGTACTTTTGTGTTTCACGAAGCGTCTGCCTCTGGAGCAACTCATTGTCTTTGAAATAGGGAGCACGCTCGGATCATTCATCAGTTACAAGGCATACCACTTAAAAGTTACACGTATAGGAGGAGGTACATTCTCTACAACACGAATTGTAGTTTTGTCTTACGTGTTGACGTAGATTTTGTCTAACTGGGACTAGAAATGCTCCTTGCTGATTCACGTCTGGATGTTCGTAACCATCGGTTGAAGCAAACCCCACTGCTGTTGTTGAGACGCTGTGCACCAATAATGGTCCAACACATTGACGGCCTTCAGGCCAGGAAAGTCACAACATTTGCACACGAAGGACGCATTCACGCAAGTACCCCATGCTCCGTTTTGAAGTTTTAAAATGAAACATCTTTGAATTGTGTTGTGTTTTGAGTTAGATGATTTTATTTCTTCATTAAAAGCTTATATCAATTTACATCTGGAAGACTTCATTGAAAAGGACATTTCGTGTGAATTTTCTCTTGTCATTAAGTAGATGGCCTTGCCGGGGGTTCGGTTCAATGCGGACACAAACAGTGTACACACACACAATGTACACACACACAGTGTACACACACAGTGTACACACACAATGTACACACACACAGTGCACACACACAGTGCACACACACAGTGTATACACACAGTGTACACACACAATGTACACACACACAGTGTACACACTGCACAGTGTACACACACAGTGTACACACACAGTATACACACACATTGTGTAAACACAGTGTACACACACAGCATACACAGTGTATACACACAGTGTATATACACAGTGTACACACAATGCACACACACATTGTACACACACAGTGTACACACACAGTGTACACACACAGTGTATACACAGTGTATACACATAGTGTACATACATACACAGTGTACACACACACACAGTGTACACACACACACAGTGTATACACAATAATGTCCACGTTGTTGCTGAGCTCACACACCCGAGGGAGCAATGGAAAATGAATCTAAATCAACTTAAACTCCAACTCTGTTACGTCCCCACTCTTAATTACCTCATCGGCGTGAAACGCCAGGGTAAGGTGTACCTCGCTAGTGACGTCATGTCACCAAGGTTTTCACCCCTCCCCCGTCCACCGCGCTCTTGAGCGTGACTTCACCTCCGCTCGGGTTACCGCCGATATCGTTCCAGTGGCAATCCTTATTTGGGCACAGCTACGCCCAGTGACCGGTGGCTCATTAACATAATGTGACCGTTAAAGCAGTCGCGAGTTTATTGCGACGGGTTCAGCGCCCACGCCCCCATCCCGCGACGTATGGGCCGGCCTGATTAACATAATTTATTCAGTTAGCCGCTCGTGGAAGGGCAGTGACGTCATACTACTTCCTGCGGTCGCGAGGTAACAGGAAGTTGCCGTTTGCGCGCTTGCACTGAAATCCGAGGTGAGAAATTCTCATCGTTGTGGTGGTGGTGGTTGTTGTTGTTGTTTACCAAGGTAGAGCCTCTCTCTCTCGTAGGGATGTCAGTTGAGTAGCAGCGAACATGGGAATCGATGTCCAGGTTGGAACTTTACAACGCGGGGCCTAGCCACGCGGGGCCTTGCCTCCTGCCCTCGCCTGATTGCGTTTATTTTAATTATCTCGCTTAAGTTTAATTTGTCTTCACCCGGCTCGCCACTTTGTAACTTTGTTTTATTGTCAATATTCACGCAGTTTTTATTTTCTTTTGTTAGCAGGCCAAGCCCGCTTGAGCTGCTATACCGCTCTTGTTATCAGAAGCGACCTGCCCACAACAACACAAGGTGAGGCTTTGTCAACGTGTGTGAATGTTTTGACTTAAAACTTTGGTGACTGCAGGAATTAATATTCTTGGTTCTTTAGGTAAAGTCACGTAGATAGAAAATTAAATAACGTAATAAAAATAAGTAAATAAAGCAAAAAAACCCGCGTTTTGATCGCAACACAAGTGGTCTTTATTTAATTCAATTGTATTATCTGTTATTGTTATTTTCTGTCTACGTAACTTTACCGAAATCAACAAGAATACGTGTGTCAATGTCTATCGGTCAAAGACGCTATACGGAGAGACGCGCAAACTCCAAATATACAGCAGGCGTCAGGGTCGGGATCGAACCCACGACTTCCTGTACACCAGGTGAGGTAGTTAACATCTCACCACGGAGAGAGACACGCAAACTCCAGTTAGCCTCGGCTGTGTTTGTTGAGCCTCAATTACTTACTTGGTGGAGTGAGGAAGCATTCATGCCAAGCAGATGAAAGGTGGCCAGGCATGATTCTAGACACGCCACCAACTGTTTAACCAGTGACAGTGTACAGTTTGTGTTTGCAGTAACGTCTATTAACTCTGTTGAACACGGAGGTTATAGCATAACAATAGTTTACTTTTGTTTTCCTCTGGAACTCTTTATAAGATTGGAAACAGGAAGTTTACACAGCACACACATTCAGCTGAAGTCGGAACTGTTCATCCCAGCATTCAAGGACATCTGAGCCTGGATTCACGCCTCTAAGTTGCGATTGAACGTTAATTTATGAATTTCTGCATAACACAAATAGTATTGTTTTCAACACTTTTTGCTATGTCAGCTGAATTTAGCTCTCATACATATTCCTTTTGTAGCCAGACAGCTGAAATTGTGTACTCAGAGTTTTGGGTGAACATTCATTTTGAAGATACGAGGGCTTCCATGCATGTTTATAATAATTTGCCCTCTCATTGTGTGCCATAACAGCCCTGTGATGAATTTGGGACACTTTTATACTACATCCTGAATATATGAATAAGTATAGACGTGTAAGTCACATGTGACTATATATGCATTCCTCTGTGCATCGATACTGACGTGTCGATGGTGTGGATATTATTTTTTTCTGTCTGCAGCTGACGCTGGTCTGATGGAGCAAAGGCAGTCGGCACAGCTCGGTACGACAAGTCAACAATGCGACCAGCGTGCATACAGCACGGATCGGACTGGAAATTTGACACGGCACAAGAGAACTCGCACAGGAGAGAAACCCTTCAAGTGCAGTGTGTGTGGGAAGGCTTTTGCATGGCCATCTGCTCTTAAAATACACCAGAGAACACACACGGGAGAGAAACCCTTCAAGTGCAGTGTGTGTGGGAAGGCGTTTCCACGTTCATCTGCTCTTGTAATACACCAGAGAACACACACGGGAGAGAAACCCTTCAGGTGCAGTGTGTGTGCAAAGGCGTTTGCACAGTCATCTGCTCTTGTAATACACCAGAGGACACACACAGGAGAGAAACCCTTCAAGTGCAGTGTGTGCGTGAAGGCGTTTGCACATTCATCTGATCTTGTAAAACACCAGAGAACACACACGGGAGAGAAACCCTTCTGGTGCACTCTGTGCGGGAAGGCGTTTTCACAGCAACAAAATCTTCAAGTACACCAGAGAACACAGAAGCATCAGAAGATCCACAAGGAGTGGAGTTTGAAATCAGCTTGTGAAAGTCAAAGTGCCACAATAAGCCCATCCCTCATGATACAAGAACCGGAGGAAAATCCCAGCTTTGACACTGAAAAGGAACCGAGGTGAAATATGAAGAGGTGAAGGTGAAGAGGGAAGAAGTGATGGTGAAGAGCAAAGAAGTGAAGGTGAAATGTGAAGATGAAGATTCAACTCCAAAATGGGACCTTCATATTGATGGAGGCAACGTGAAGCAGGAGGAGAATTCTGACTGTGAGGCAGAGCGAGGCAACTCCCAGCAGTTTTAGATTTGAAGCTTTCGTGACTGAAAGGATCCATACTATTTGGTTCTAATCGGTAAAGTCACGTAGGTAAAAAATAAAACAACAAAAAAGGCCACTTGTGTTGTGGCCGAAACGTCGTGATTTTTTGTTTTATTTTTTACCTACGTGACTTTACCGAATAGAACCAACGAGTATGGATCCCAGCAGTTTGTGGAAGTGTGGGTGGACTTACTCCTAGACAATACAACGTCAAGTGGAGACCCGGTAGATGTGAGAGCCAGAGACGATGTCGCTACAATAGATGCACCTTTGTCACAGGCCTTTAATGACAAGAATGTGAAGTTGAACACTCAGCTCCTAGGTTCAACCTGCAGAGTAAGGACGGCCAGTCTTTGTGGACCTGTGGGTTGGGTTGATCTCTAACCAGGAGCGAGAGCCAATAAGCTCCCAAGCATTCACTATTTTATCAATTGCATTTATATGGTGCCTGCTTAATCGCCTCTACGTGACTTTACCGAAAGAACCAAGGAGTATGGATCCCTGCAGTCACAAACTTCAAATCTAGATTGTCTCAGCAATTCGAAGTTTTGTATCCCGTTTCAAACACTCGAAGAGCACCCCCAAGTAGCAGCTGCCCCTGTGTGGCACAAGGTGGTGACCCTGCACCGGCCTGCATGTTGGCAAGAGCCTGTCAGTAGGGGGCATTGGTTGATGTGGCATCTTAGTTGTGGAGTTTCTAGGTAATTTTTCGATTTAAAGCTTTCGTGACTGCAGGGATTCATCTTCTTGGTTCTTTCGGTAACGTCACGTAGAAGGGAAATAATAAGGTAATAAAAATAAAACATGAAATAAAATTCTCACGACGTTTTGGCTACTTGCGAACGTCGTGAGAATTTATTTGATTATTATTCTCTTATTATTTCCCTTCTACGTGACTTTGTAGGTAATGTTTAGAATGTTATTAATTTTGACCGAGACGCCAGCGTGCAAATGGCAATAGTACGTTGTACATACACTGTTAAGTAGACGGTGCATATTTTTTAAAAATAGCTTATTGTTAATACGATGTAACCTGATGCAGTATATTTCACTGCAGTAATTAAATTTTGTTAAAATGCCTGTCAATAATTTAGAATGAATGCTTGTCTGATTGTGCGTGTGCATGTAACATTTTGTCTGAGGGCTAAACATTGAATAAGTGATGTTAGGACAAAGTGTGTCTGTTTGGAAGTAACCTGTACAGAGAACTCGGGTGAGACCTGTTGTTCTTGTGATACGGGTCAAAGGGTACTTTTGTGTTTCACGAAGCGTCGGCCTCTGAAGTAACTCATCGTCTTTGCAATAGGGAGCACGCTCGGATCATTCATCAGTTACAAGGCATACCACTTAAAAGTTACACGTATAGGAGGAGGTACATTCTCTACAACACGAATTGTAGTTTTGTTACGTGTTGATGTAGATTTTGTCTAACTAGGACTAGAAATGCCCTTTGCTGATTCACGTCTGAATGTTCGTACCTATCGGTTGAAGCAAGCCCCACTGCTGCTGCTGCTGAGACGCTGTGCACCAATGAGGGTCCAAGCATTTTAGGGCCTTCGGCCAGGAAAGTCACAACATTTACGGCACACGAAGGACGCATTCACGCAAGCGGCCCATGCTCCGTTTTCAAGTTTTAAAATGAAACATCTTTGAATCGTGTTGTGTTTTGAATTAGATGATTGTTATTTCTTCATTAAAAGCTTCTTTCAAGCATATTTCGTCTCTAACAGCGACTACAGGGACCACGTGATTGTTAAAAAAAAATTCTTTGATTATAACTATATTTGCCTACAATTCCTATTGTGTAGCTTATTTAGACTATAATTTATTCACTACCCAAACTGTATTGACTTGAAAACATAGGAGCTGATATTTGTAAGCAATGTCTTTGTTATTTATACGTTTGACAAAAAAATATTTGCACAAATTGAACTTGTTCAGATACAAGGTGAATTCACAAGGCTTTGTAAAAAATCCAATATTTCAGAATTTTGCCTTAACGGAGAATATTTTTTTAAAATGTTGGTAAAAATAAAGATTCAGAAATATATATTGTGCCGTGTCTACAATTTTATTGTAAAGTGGAATTGGTAAAAAATATATATATATATTTGTACACGTAGAGGCGTTGTGGGCCATAAGTCTGGTGACACAGAAGTTTAATTTATTAGGTATAGCCCTGTGAGCCATGCGGCTCATAAGTCGGGTACAACCGCAACAAACATAAGTCTGGTGACACAGAGACGTTGTGGTCCATAAGTCTGGTGACACAGAGACGTTGTGGTCCATAAGTCTGGTGACACAGAGGCGTTGTGGTCCATAAGTCTGGTGACAGAGACGTTGTGGTCCATAAGTCTGGTGACACAGAGGCGTTGTGGTCCATAAGTCTGGTGACACAGAGGCGTTGTGGTCCATAAGTCTGGTGATACAGAGGCGTTGAGGTCCATAAGTCTGGTGACAGAGGCGTTGTGGTCCATAAGTCTATGGGCTGTGTTGAGTCTATGGCAGTGTTGAGTCCATGGGTAGTGCTGAATCTATTGGCAGTGTTGAGTCTATGGGCAATGTTGAGTCTATGGTAGTGTTGAGTCTATGGTAGTGTTGAGTCTGTGGGTGGTAGTGTTGAGTCTATGGGTGGTAGTGTTGAGTCTATGGTAGTGTTGTGTCTATGGTAGTGTTGAGTCTATGGGTGGTAGTGTTGTGTCTATGGTAGTGTTGAGTCTATGGGTAGTGTTGAGTCTATGGTAGTGTTGAGTCTATGGTAGTGTTGAGTCTATGGGTGGTAGTGTTGTGTCTATGGTAGTGTTGAGTCTACAGTGAGGGAAAAAAGTATTTGATCCCCTGCTGATTTTGTACGTTAGCCCCATGACAAAGAAATGATCAGTCTATAATTTTAATTGTAGGTTTATTTGAACAGTGAGAGACAGAATAACAACAAAATCCAGAAAAACGCTTCGCTACGTGGCCACGAGTGACGGTAAAATATGAAGAAGGGGCGACCCTGAAGCGTGAAGGTCAGGAATCTTCTCCGGGTGCTCCTCCTCCCACGTTTGCAGGCGCCTATCACCGTCATCACAGCATCCCAATGGCAGTATTCTCGACACGAATATCTCGAGACTCAAGGAGGCTATTCTGGACAAATTCATTCGCGTTATTCTTATTATTATTGTAATCCTCATGTGTGTATGTTGAACTTCTTTCGCACAGTACGTAGCAAACCTTGCTATACATCCTAAATAGAAGAGTCATCCTATGCAGAGGCCGGTGCCTGCCAATAAATGTATAATTTCCACCCTCAAGCTCAGATGAGAGCCGTCAAATGTATATTTGACAATGGTGACACTTTGATTTGTGTTTCTGGATAAGGTTAACATATAGGTTGCATTTTGCATTCAAACAGATGCTTATACAGGAATACAGCTTCTGACCTTCAAGTGTGCATAGCGTTAATTTTATTTAAGCCGAGATGCCATTCATTAATGTGAATGGAAATAAGCTCAAATATATGTTTTATGAAAGTATTCCACATTGATGAAATGTATGGTGTGCATTATTGAAGGTCTGTGAACTTTCTAACAGTTTTCCCAGGAAGTGAAGAAACTTGTCAAGCATTTCTAAAACACTTTATATAAACAAGGTTAATGTTTTAATGGTATCTGTGAAAGCAGAGGATGGAGCTCTTTTTTCATCAGCGGAGTACGGTGCCCACACTCCTCTTACACAGCAACTCTTTGAGTTATGGATCACGCAGAGATCGTAAAACTCTGCACGCCCGACTTGCAGGGCAGCACTGTGGTGTCTGTAAGAGCATTCATTTTTATCTATGCACGTAGTCTTCAGTCTCGGTGGTGCTTTCCTGGGTAAATATTCTAATGAAATATGGATGATGAACGTTAGCAACTGCTCAATCTGCTGTGTGTGTATATTTACATTTCTGCTCTAATTTGATGCGTGAGAAGGGGAGATCCATTTTTCACTTAATGGGAACCAGTCTCCCCGAAAAAAGACTGCAGTATAGTGGTTGTACAAATATACTTACAGCTTTGTTGAACAGCACCACTCACCTTCATTACAGTGGAGATAACCCATGTATATCAGTTCACCAACATTGATCTGTTGTTCACACATTACTAAGGTTGTGGTTATGGTGGTGGAAACAGAAAAATGCATTTGTGGGGGCTACCGTCCCCCGCCATCACCGAATTGTCGGGGCCGTTGGCTCCCGACTCCCCCGTTAAATTCATACCACTACCACAACTGCAACACCCGTTGTATGATTATGCCCGTGGGTACCCGTGTACCTCACGGCGCAGCTCTACTCACGCGGTAACCACCGCCAGCAGCATCGCGTGCTTGAATTGTGTAATCTTGTTTCATTTACCTTCGCAGCCGGTCGGAAGCAACTAATTAGGTCGCGCTGCGCAATTCCCGGCACGCGCGGCGCGTGCCGTGAGCGCCGCTGCTCCTGCACGTCCCCGTACTGGCGCGGGCGAAGTGCAACCAGTACCACACAATGCAGAGGCTCACCACACCACGCACGAGTGCATTTAATGATCGAAGGACCCGTACTTTTATTCCCAGGGCGATAGCACGTTGCTGCTGCCCCGGCATGCGCGTCAAGCCCCGAGTGGACTCACCCGTGCGAGCGTAAACACGTGGGTAAAATTAATCACTCACGCGCAAACAAAAGAATCACCGCGGGCAGGCTCGCCACACCACGCACCGCCCCTCCGTACTCACAGAGACAACACGATGCGGTTTATACCCTACGGACGGTTTATTCCCCACGAATAAACGAACTAGACTGTGCGTGTCAGTACGGACCAGCAGGACAGGTCTAACCTATCTCGCTACTGCCTGATACTTAATCGACCTGTCTGCCCTCTATTTTCTCTCCCCGTGCTTCCCCAAAGCGTCCCTTTTTATCCTCCTTTCAAAGCCCTCGCACCGCCCATCCGCGGTGCATCACGGGTCAGGCCGTTAATCCGCGGTGCATCATGGGTAGGGCCGTTAATCCGCGGTGCATCATGGGTAGGGCCGTTAATTCGCGGTGCATCATAGGTAGGGCCGTTAATCCACGGTGCATCATGGGTAGAGACGCTAACCCGCGGTGCACCATGGGTAGAGACGCTTAACCCGCGCTGCCCCGCTCCCCACCTGTCTGCTGGTCCGCGTGTGTCCTAGGCATCTCCTCACTGCAGTTCTCAGCGAGTTCTCCATGGTCATTTAATTCTAAGTTAAGCCACGGCGCCGCAGTGCCATTTGGCCTGGGGGGGGGGGGTGCCTGCCAATTCCCTAACCCTGAGAAACCGTGGAGCACCCCCACGAGGGGGCCTCTCGGGTAACAACTCAGGGCAGGTGCCCCCCCCCCCTCCCTATGAGGCCCTACTTGAGTGTGTGTGTGTTTAGGTGGGGGGGGGGGGGGGGGGCAGGGGAAGTGCTGTGATGGGAGCCAGGTGGCTTCTCGGTCGCAGCAGCACAGCGACTGCCCCGGTTTCGACGGAGCGGCTTCTCTGTTGTGGCACCACAATGGCAATTGTCATCCCGGCCGAGGGCCGCCTGACAGCGAGGGACATCCGTCGCTTCATTACTGAGAACTTCCCCTTCTATCAGAACAATGACAAGAAGCGGGGAAACTCTGTCCGTCGCTGCCTCACGTTTGAAGACTGCTTCGTTAAAGTGCCCAGAAGGCCGGGCCGGCCGGGCAGAAGCAATCACTGGGTCGTGGACCCGGCGGCTGCGAACATCTTTGATGACGGCTCGTATCAGCGCAGGAGGAAGAGGTTCAAACGGTGCGGTGTGGTGTGGGGTGAGTGGGCGAATGAATGGATGGGTAGGTGAGTGGGTGGGTAGGTGAGTGGGTAGGTGAGTGGTTGGGTGAGTGGGTGGGTAGGTGAGTGGATGGGTAGGTGTGTGGGCGAATGACAGGGTGGGTAGGTGAGTGGATGGGTAGGTGAGTGGGCGAATGACTGGGTAGGTAGGTGAGTGGATGGGTAGGTGAGTGGGTGGGTAGGTGAGTGGGTGGGTAGGTGAGTGAGTGGGTAGGTGAGTGAGTGGGTAGGTGAGTGAGTGGGTAGGTAGGTGAGTGGGTGGGTAGATGAGTGGGTGGGTAGGTGAGTGAGTGAATGACTGGATGGGTAGGTGAGTGGATGGGTAGGTGAGTGGGCGAATGACTGGGTAGGTAGGTGAGTGGATGGGTAGGTGAGTGGGTGGGTAGGTGAGTGGGTGGGTAGGTGAGTGAGTGGGTAGGTGAGTGAGTGGGTAGGTGAGTGAGTGGGTAGGTAGGTGAGTAGGTGGGTAGGTGAGTGGGTGGGTAGGTGAGTGGGTGGGTAGGTGAGTGGGCGAATGACTGGATGGGTAGATGAGTGGCTGGGTAGGTGAGTGGGTAAGTGAGTGAAAGGGTGGGTGAATCGGTTGGTGGGTGAGTGGGAGGGTGGGTGTGGATGTGTACTGTGATGCATCTGCCAATTGCCTCAAGTCAGTCAACCCATGGCATCTGGGTCTGTCCCGTGACCTGTCAGCGAACTTGGCCTAAGCTCCGTGGTGATCTCACGGGTGGTCGGGGCATTTAAACTGGAGCATGATGTGTTTATTTTGCTCCCCATAGAATGTGGAGATTTTACGTGGTAACAACTTCTTTAAACACCACCGAGGCGTCGTTAAGCGTCTCTTTCAAACCGTGATAGTTTGCGAACGGTAGTTTCCCTTATCTCCAGATATATAAAAGGCAAAGTTGTGATTATGTGTGTCTGTTCAAAATGTTTAGCGTACTTCCCGACATGCAACAAACTTTCAATTTGCCATGTGGGTACTTTCCAGACTGTACACCGTGCAAACATTATAAAAATACACTTTTAGCTTCTATTTTAGGGGGGGGGGGGGAGCTCAATAATGCATTTATTTTTTGCACGGCAAGTGAGCTGTGACATCAAATCTGTCACGTGACCCGCGCACGTGGAAGCGTAACGCATTGTAGTGTAGCGGTTAGCGTTGTCTGTGTGTGTCTGTGTGTGTGTCTGTGTGTGTCTGTGTGTGTCTGTGTGTGTCTGTGTGTGTCTGTGTGTGTGTCTGTGTGTGGCTGTGTGTGTGTCTGTGTGTGTCTGTGTGTGGGGGGGGGAGCGGTAGTGTAGTGGTTAGCGCTACGCTGCGCTACGAACCCGGCGACCCGAGTTCGATTCCCGCTCACGGCCACCACCGGTGACGATTATTTCAACCGGTCCTGGGCCTCCCCTAGGTCGACTCAGCCTCAAACGTGTAAATGTTGTGGTGTGAACATCGGGAGACAAAGGCGGCCGGACGTGGTGAATCCAAGTCCCGGGCGAAGCCGGGTAGTTAAAGCTCGTGCTGTTATATTCACAATCAGATGTTTTTATTTCGACTCGAGGAAAATCGGTGAAATCAGAAGCCAACGATAGGCCCCAGTTGTGGGCCCTTCTTAACCTGGTAACAAAATAATATTCTTAATCAGTGATGTCCTCACCTAAGCGTGTGAGACGAGACGGACGCACAAGACTCTAGTCTCCCTTTGCTGTACATCACTCACAGAGCACCACAGCGCCCCCCCCCCCCCACCAGATCCACAACAGCGTTCGCCCCGCAAGACTAAGGCAGCTTCTCCCTGCCTCAGCTGGACCATCAACAACGGCAACATTTGTGTCAACAACAGCAGCAACAGCTAACTTGGCGCCTTTATCATTACGTCTTCAGCACGGCAGCAGCAGCAGCACGGAACAACTTCAGGGCATGACTCAGTCGCAACTCGCGTTTAAAATCGTCACGCAAGACGGCTCTCCGCGAGACGTCGCGGGCACACGGCGAGTTACTTTTTTCCCCGAATAAAACTCGGGACAACGTGAATGCGTGGAAACGAGAAACGATGTCGGAACGCAACGGGGCATCGCAAATCGTAAAGATTTTTGCGAGAGCGAGAAAGAAAAGCTTCCTTCTAGACGTCGCCGCCGCGCGCCAACGACGGCACCAGCGCGAGCAGAAGCGCCGTGGGCCAAGCGGCACCGGGGCAGCAAGACGCCTTGCTGGTGGCGGACGCCCGCCCCGCTGACGTCGTCACCACTGACGTCGTCGCCGCTGCTGATGATGCCATCGCCGCTGCAAAGGGGCAAGCGGAGAAACGAGACGTCAGTCGCCATCGCTACGATGAGAGCGATGTACGAGTACCGGGGGGGCCTCCTATAACCCTCCGCCTCCTCCTCCATTTCCACCACCACCAACAACACCAACACCACCAACACCACCAACACCACCACCAACATCACCACCAACACCACCACCAACATCACCACCAACACCACCAACATCACCACCAACACCACCAACACCACCACCAACATCACCACCAACACCACCAACACCACCAACATCACCACCAACACCACCACCAACACCACCAACACCACCACCAACACCACCACCAACACCACCAACACCACCAACACCAACACCACCAACACCAACACCACCAACACCACTAACACCACCACCGCCACCACCTCCTAGGGGATGGAAGATTTGTTGGAGGTTGTTGGTAGTTGAGACTGAAACCTCTTCCTCACTTGTTCACTCAGCCACTCACCCACCCACCCAATCACTCATTCAGAGAGACGATCCATCACACTACGTTTAAAACTATTTGGTAAATTAAAACGCCGACTGTCACATCATTGACGTCAGGTGCCCGATTGTAACTCCTCTGCGGTGAGCGGTGGACCACCACCACCACCACCGCCACCCGCGTGTCAACAACGCTCTTTGCCAAAACAGCAAACCCCTGCCCAGAGTTGCGATGCTGAGAATCGTTTTATTGTCAAAGCGTTATTTTATCTCCGTTTGACCGCAAATTGGTTGACTGCCCTCGATGTGTGCACCTCCATGAGTCCATGGGAGCCTTTAACATTTAAGTCTATGGGAGCCTTTAACATAGAAGTCTATGGGAGCCATTTAACATTGAAGTCTATGGGAGCCTTTAACATTGAAGTCTATGGGAGACTTTAACATTGAAGTCTATGGGAGCCTTTAACATTGAAGTCTATGGGAGCCTTTAACAGTGAAGTCTATGGGAGCCTTTAACATTGAAGTCTATGGGAGCCTTTAACATTGAAGTCTATGGGAGCCTTTAACATTGAAGTCTATGGAAGCCTTTAACATTGAAGTCTACGGGAGCCTTTAACATTGAAGTCTACGGGAGCCTTTAACATTGAAGTCTACGGGAGCCTTTAACATTGAAGTCTACGGGAGCCTTTAACATTGAAGTCTGTGGGAACCTTTAACATTGAAGTCTGTGGGAGCCTTTAACATTGAAGTCTATGGGAGCCTGTAACATTGAAGTCTATGGGAGCCGTTAACATTGAAGTCTATGGGAGTCTTTAACATTGAAGTCTATGGGAGCCTTTAACATTGAAGTCTATGGGAGCCTTTAACATTGAATCCAAGCATGAATGGAGCAAGCACTTGGGAACCCGAGCAGCCAATGGAGATTCACGGGGTGGCCAGAAACCAAGTTTTTTTAAAACCCAGGACTTTCCGCGCCGCCGATCTCATTGGGCTGACCACGGCCATTTGCATCGTCAGGGTGGTCAGACGATCCAAGCCGCCGCCCTCCCGCGTACCTGGCGAGGTAGCTAACAGCTCGTCGTCGTCATCCTCGCCCTCATCAGCACCGCCGTCACGGCCGCTACCGGCGTTGGGGGCCGATGGCGAGGACGTAGAGGCCTCCTTGCCATCGTCCTGGCCCTCCTCCTCGTCCTCCTCCTTCTCGTCCTCCTCCTCGTCCTCCTCCTCGTCTCCCTCCTCGTCCTCCTCCTCGTCCTCCTCGTCCTCGTCCTCCTCCTCGTCCTCCTCCTCACCGCCCGGCGCCACTGTGGGGGTGGTTGTGGGGGTGATGGTGGTGGTAGTTAATGGTGGCGGTGGCGGGTGTAGCGGTCTACACCGCGCTACACCGCGCTACGAACCCTGCGAACCCGAGTTCGATTCCCGCTCACGGCCACCAACACGCGGTGACGATTATCTGAACCGGTCTTGGGCCTCCCCTAAGTCGACTCGGCCTCAAACGAGCACCCGGCGCGGTGTGTGGCGAACATCGCCAGCACCGGGGAGACAAAGGCGGTCGGGCGTGGCGCCGGCCACCCGCCCCCTCGTGCGCCGTGCCGGCCTTCACAGGCGCCGCTCGCTAACGGCGCTCGCCCCCGCGGCCTGTTGAGGCTACACGGCGGGGGATCTTCGTCTTCGACGGCGGCGGTTAATGGCTCGGCGCCGGATCGGAGAGGGATTCCGGCCGGCGGGTTTGTTGCCGGCGGCGACTTTGCTCACCTTCGACGGAGAGGTGCGCCCGCAGCTGGTCGCTGTTCAGGTTGTTGGTGGCGAAGCAGGTGTAAGTGTCCGTGTCCTCGCGCCGCAAGTCCAGGATGCGAAGGGTGCCGTTCTCGAAGATCTGGAAGCGCTCGCCCTTAACTTTCAAGCTCCGGTAGTTCCTGAACCTGGCGGTGCGCGGGAAGGCGTGGGGGGGGGCAGGCGGGGGGCAGGTGGGGGGCGTGAACCGTTGCGGTTTGACGGCGATGCCGTCGGGGGTTTTGAGATCCGGGGTCGGCGGCTTCGGGAGACGCGGAGGCGAACGTCCCGGGGGACGTTGGAGCGGCGAGGTTCACGCGGCCCTCCGCCGCGTTGAGTGCCCTTCTCTCGCTCTCTCGCTCTGAGCCACATCCGTGTGGCGGCCATCGACAGTCGCCCAACCCCGCCCCCGCACGCGCGAAATTATAAATGTTAGCCTATGGGAGCCTTTAACATTGAAGCCTATTGGAGTCTTTAACATTAATGTCTATGGGAACCTTTAACATTGAAGTCTATGGGAGTCTTTAACATTGAAGTCTATGGGAGTCTTTAACATTGAAGTCTATGGGAGTCTTTAACATTAATGTCTATGGGAGCCTTTAACATTGAAGTATATGGGAGCCTTTAACATTGAAGTCTATGGGAGTGTTCTATGTTGAACTTTTTTCGCTCCGTACGTGGCCAGCCATGCAAACCCGCTGGCGGCATTCACAAAACAGACTCAGCTCCCGTACCTCTTATTAGCACGGTTGGCCATGTAGGGTGCGAAAGAAGTTCAGGGCACGTACAGCCCTCGCGACAGGGAGCGTCGAGGCGCGATGACGGCATGCCGAATGAACGAGGAGCCTCTTCGTCGTCAGGGCTGTCGTTTGCGACATGGCCGGGTAGCTTCTGAAAAACAGCTGCACGGCTCGGTGGGCATCAGGCGGTGAAATAAACAAAAAGAGTCTCCAGCGAACGGAGAGCGAGAGGAGAGGCGGAGCGGGATGGACGCTCAGGCGCGGCGTTCGGTCTCACCATAGGATGGTGGCGGGCGGCCACACCGAGCACTCCATGTACACCGCCTCTCCCTCTCTCGCCCTGTACATCCTGTCTGGCTCCGTCAGCATCGACGGGGGGCTGGCTGTGTGAGGCGGTGGTGGGGGGGGCAGAGACAGCGAGCGGGCAGAGGTCGCTCCCGAGGGTGGTGGGGGGGGTCGCTCCGGGCCGAGCAAGTACTTGCAGTGCTGCACCTTAACAAACTGCGTACTCAACTGGGCCCTGTACGTGTGTGTGTGTGATGTCGCAACCGTGCACCTTTCCGTCGTGTGTCCGGAGGTTGCTGCTTTGCTGCATACACCTGATGTGAGCTTCTTTGGTACCGTACGTGGCCAGAGATGATAACCGCAGCTGCGGGCGAAAATACAGCAGAGTGTTAGTAGGGTCTCTGTGTGAGTAGTGTGTGGGTCTCTGTGTGAGTAGTGTGTGTGTCTCTCTGTGTGAGTAGTCTGTGGGTCTCCCTGTGAGTAGTGTGTGGGTCTCTCTGTGAGTAGTCTGTGGGTCTCTATGTGAGTAGTGTCTGGGTCTCTATGTGAGTAGTGTGTGGGTCTCTGTGTGAGTAGTGTGTGGGTCTCTCTGTGTGAGTAGTGTGTGGGTCTCTCTGTGTGAGTAGTGTGTGGGTCTCTGTGTGAGTAGTGTGTGGGTCTCTGTGTGAGTAGTCTGTGGGTCTCTGTGTGAGTAGTCTGTGGTTCTCTGTGTGAGTAGTGTGTGGGTCTCTCTGTGTGAGTAGTGTGTGGGTCTCTGTGTGAGTAGTGTGTGGGTCTCTGTGTGTGAGTAGTGTATGGGTCTCTGAGTGAGTAGTGTGTGAGTCTCTGTATGAGTAGTGTGTGGGTCTCTGTGTGAGTAGTCTGTGTGTCTCTGTGTGAGTAGTGTGTGAGTCTCTCTCTGAGTAGTGTGTGGGTCTCTCTGTGAGTAGTGTGTGGGTCTCTGTGTGAGTAGTGTGTGGGTCTCTGAGTGAGTAGTCTGTGGGTCTCTGTGTGAGTAGTGTGTGGGTCTCTGAGTGAGTAGTGTCTGGGTCTCTCTGTGAGTAGTGTGTGTGTCTCTGTGTGAGTAGTGTGTGGGTATCTCTGTGAGTAGTGTGTGGGTCTCTCTGTGAGTAGTGTGTGGGTCTCTGAGTGAGTAGTCTGTGGGTCTCTGTGTGAGTAGTGTGTGGGTCTCTGAGTGAGTAGTGTCTGGGTCTCTATGTGAGTAGTGTGAGGGTCTCTGTGTGAGTAGTGTGTGGGTCTCTGAGTGAGTAGTGTGTGGGTCTCTGTGTGAGTAGTCTGTGGGTCTCTGTGTGAGTAGTCTGTGGGTCTCTGTGTGAGTAGTGTATTGGGTCTCTGTGTGAGTAGTGTGTGGGTCTCTGTGTGAGTAGTGTGTGGGTCTCTGTGTGAATAGTGTGTGGGTCTCTGTGTGTGAGTAGTGTGTGGGTCTCTGAGTGAGTAGTGTGTGAGTCTCTGTGTGAGTAGTCTGTGTGTCTCTGTGTGAGTAGTGTGTGGGTCTTTGTGTGAGTAGTCTGTGTGTCTCTGTGTGAGTAGTGTGTGAGTCTCTGAGTGAGTAGTGTGTGGGTCTCTCTGTGAGTAGTGTGTGGGTCTCTGTGTGAGTAGTGTGTGGGTCTCTGAGTGAGTAGTCTGTGGGTCTCTGTGTGAGTAGTGTGTGGGTCTCTGAGTGAGTAGTGTCTGGGTCTCTCTATGAGTAGTGTGTGTGTCTCTGTGTGAGTAGTGTGTGGGTATCTCTGTGAGTAGTGTGTGGGTCTCTCTGTGAGTAGTGTGTGGGTCTCTCTGTGAGTAGTCTGTGGGTCTCTGAGTGAGTAGTGTATGGGTCTCTGTGTGAGTAGTGTGTGGGTCTCTGTGTGAGACCCACAGATACCCACACACTACTCACAGAGAGACCCACACACTACTCACACAGAGACCCACACACTACTCACACAGATACCCACACACTACTCACACAGAGACCCACACACTACTCACACAGATACCCACACACTACTCACACAGAGACCCACACACTACTCAAACAAATACCCACAAGTGTTTCGAGTACTCGGCCCCGCTTGAACGTCGAAGTGCTTCGTTGAAGCTATCATTTGCAAGAGCCGGGGCGCTTCTGAAAAAAAAAAGAGCCACGAAGCTCAGTGGGCATTGCCTGGTGAAGTCAAAAGAGTCGAGTTTAGTCGATGGCCTTTAGTGGGAGTAGCGTTGAGAGGGGGCATCGTCTCAAGTGGGGTAGCGGCGCTGTTTGCTACTCACGGTCAAGGGGCAGGGCGAAGGGGTTGTGACGGTCGCCCAGCACAACGACCAGCAAGGCCACTAAACGGGTGGTGGTGTGGAAAGTCTCCATGGGGGGGGGGGGGGGTGGCAGATGGTCGGCCTGGCGGCTTCCTTCACTTGGCTAGGAGGGGTGAAGGGGAGGGAGTAGGAGGAGCAGTGGGAATGATATTTATTTAGACTGCAAGAGGAGGAATCCAAAGCGCTATGAAGCTCTTTTTTCACAGATGTCCAGCTGTGGCGCTGGGTCAGAAACATGACAACAAACACAAAACAAAAACACGGCGTGAGTGCAGAGTTACAGGAAGAGTAAAACAAATCACTTTAAAAAAATATATATACTAATAAAACTAACCAATGTTTAATCTTGCCACGCGAAGCACACCACCGTGCTACATAGCTCTTTTTAAGAAGAGACATTGGCCCATAAACGGTGGGCTGATATCAAGTGGACATTCAGGGCAAAATACTCTAAACGCGTGGCGTTTCTGAATGTGGAAGGGAAAAAACCGGAGGACTCTGGGAGAGAAATCCACGCGGCCGCGGGGCGCGAGAAACGTCAACTCCAAAGATAGAGCAGGGAGTGTCAGGGTCGGTATCAAACCCCACGACCTCCTGTACACCAGGTGACAACCATGCCGGGTTAAAGACCTCCTCCTTCACAACGGGACAATTGGATGCATGCCTAAGGCTCCCTCACTGATGGACACGTTCCTCCTGTGTTGAGCAAAATGTTTAGGTTCTCATCGTTTCGCAGAGGCTGCATTTTTTGCCACCGCAGAAAACGAACGTTGGGGGAAACGCCTCCTCGCATCGGACTCTTTGTTTTTTTTTGCTGAAGTCACGTAGGTAAAAAAAAAATCTATAAAATAAATAAATGAAAAAAACAACTCAATTAAAATCACGACGTTTCGGAGGCAGCAGCACAAGCTTCCGTCTTGAGGTGGAAACCGTCACAGCAAAATTGCTGCATCAGGTGAAGAGAACTCTAAGACACCCGAGATTGTATACAGGTTAAGGGGGGGGGGATAAGAAGGGCCGTGGGGGGGGGGCTAAGTTAAGCCACCTTCTGTTATGCTGCAGGGGGTTGGGGACGGAGAGATGGCCGTGTGCAGGTTGAAGAGCGTTACACACGTGAACCAGAGGCAGGAGGCAGTAGTTAAGCTGACAAACTGGTTGCCTTGCAGAGTATACTGCTGTAAACTATAAGGCTGCTAAAGTTTAACTTGGGTTTAACTTGATTTTTTTTTACCTCCGCGGCTTTACCGAAAAAAATCCAAAGAGTATGAATCCTTGCACATCACGAAAGCTTCAAATCTAGCGCCTCACATCGTGTTAGTTTGGCACCGATGTTCGTGCTGATGTTTTAAACTAGATCAATAAAACAACATTGATTACAGCCCCAGCTCAGGTTTTTTCCCATCAATGAAACAGCCCCTGAAGTGAGAGCACCTCCCAGGGTATAAACCAACACTGCCGCACATCTGTCCAAGAGCTGTGTAATAAAAACAATTGAGTTGAAAAAAATGTCAAACCGACAGGGAAAGGGGCTCCTGGCAAGTGTGACCGCCAGCCAGGTTGATGTATTGGTAATGAGAATGTGCAATTTTTTTTGTCCTTGGAAACACGGACTATGAATAAAACGAGATATTCTTAGCTCTTTCAGTAAAGTCACGTTGAAGGGAAACAATAAAATAATAAAATATATAAAACAATAAAAATTCTCACGACGTTTCGACCATAACACACCGGTCGTCATCAGGTCGAAACGTCGTGAGAATTTTTTTTGTTTTATATATATTTTATTGTTTTATTGTTTCCCTTCAACTCTGACTTTACCGAAAGAGCTAAGAATATGAATTACCGCAGTCACGAAAGCTTCAAATCAAAATTTAAAACGAGATACTCGCAGAGTTTACGCTTCTGAATGTGCACTTGTTCAAGCAATTCACTCGGCCTAAGAGGCAGACGCACGGTAAATTATTGGGCGGCACTTTGTAAGCTCCTAAGGTAGACAAAGCGAGCTTGAACGCGACGCGCTCTAGTGAAGTCTTTCGAGCGACGCATAGTTCATAGTTGATTTATTTGGTATAGCCCTGTGAGCCATTCGGCTCTTGAATCGGGTGCAACCGCAACAAACAAAAAACATGAACAAGAAAACATCTTAAAGTGATTATGTGACTGTGCAAACAGAAAATACAGGAAAAAATATCAAAATATCCCTGAAATAGCACCGTACACCAACGCTGTGTGCAAAAATCCCAGTGGGATACAAGTCAAATAACAACAACCACAAGACAACTAAGATTAAAGCCATCAGTCTAACTCCGTACTACAATAAACAAAAACATGGCCAAAACAAAAAAACTTTTCGAAATCACCAAAATAAAAGCCATAAATCCAATGTAACAGTGATCATAGGGACTGTGACCGAATTTTTAACAATAAACTACATAAATAAATTATAACACCAAAATCTAGAGCCATAATTTAGGCCACTGAATAGCAGTGGCAGCTAGGGTTGTACAACTCCTCTAGAGCACATTGACACGCGTGCATTGCAAATAATTCAAGTTTAAAACACGCAGCAAAGATTCGTTACAGAAGCCTAGCGGCAGCCTTCAGGCATCCTTTGGAAGCTTGCTAACCCACAACATAACCTAGAGACCATCTTCCAGGTCTCTATGGAGACCATCCCATGACAGCGGCATCTGTAGCCGGCCAAAGTGCCGCCTCGGCCGGCTGGGCAATCTAGCCGAGACCGGTGACACTCCCGGAATAGGCCTCAACGCGGCACTCACCAGCGCAACGCTGCGTAGGTGTCTGGGGAGGGGGTCTTGAGCTATATCCTCCTTCGTGGTGAGGTTACAAACAAAACAATGTCCTCGTGTGGTCGTGGTGGAGGAGGAGATTCGACGTTCCGTGCCTCGAATCATGGGCAGGCGACTCGGCGGGGCTGTTATCACGTGAGGCCTTAGCAGGGTGCTTTTATAAATCGTAGTGCGGATAGGCGAACACGCAGTGCGAGCGAGGCTCAGATTCTGTAGAATTGATAAACACTGCCCATAGACTCAGCACTGCCCATAGACTCAACACTGCCCATAGACTCAGCACTGCCCATAGACTCAACACTGCCCATAGACTCAGCACTGCCCGTAGACTCAACACTGCCCATAGACTCAACACTGCCCCATAGACTCACCACTGTGATCTCTACATTGGGTCAAACTTAACATCTCTTAATGTTCGACAGCTTGTGCACCAGATCTTATTTATTCACGATGTACTTACAAAAAATTCCGCAGACTACCTACTGGATCTCCTCTCTGTTTCAAAGAACAAATTTGACCTCAGGTATTCGCTCATTTACCAGCTTCACATTCCCATTGCCGTACAAAAACTGGAGGAAGGGCCTTTGCTATTCATGACCCCAGGGTCTGGAATGCTATTGCCAATAAACTGCAACTTGAATCACTACCTATGAGATCTTCACTCAAAACTGCTCTAGAGGAGTTGTACACCCCTAGCTGCCACTGCAATTCAGTGGCCTAAAATATGGCTCTAGATTTTGGTGTTATAATTTATTTATGTAGTTTATTGTAAAAAAAATCGGTCACACTCCCTATGATCACTGTTACATTGCATTTATGGCTTTTATTTTCGTGATTTCGAAAAGTTTTTTTTGGTTTTGGCCATGTTAATGTTTATTGTAGTACGGAGTTAGACTGACGGCCTTAATCTTAGTTGTATTGTGGTTGTTGTTGTTATTTAACTTGCATCCCACTGGGATTTTTGCACACAGAGTTGGTGTACGGTGCTATTTCAGGAATATTTTGATATTTTTTTCCTGTATTTTCTGTTTGCACAGTCACATAATCACTTTAAGATGTGTTCTTGTTCATGTTTTTTGTTTGTTGCGGTTGCACCCGATTCAAGAGCCGAATAGCTCACAGGGCTATACAAAATAAATGAACTAATGAACTAAAATGAACTTATATCGAAAGGCACATTAACATAATGTTTTCATACACCAAATGTATTTATTTATTTACGGAGAAGCTCATTGTGGGAGGAGCGTGTCCCGTTTCCCGGAAGGGGCGTCATGTCACCTGCTGCCGCGTGACGTCACGAGGTAACAGGAAGCTATCGCTTCCTGCACTGAAATCCGAGGTGAGAAGTTCTCATTGCGATTGTGGTTGTTGTGGTGGTGGTTGTGGTGGTTGTTGTTGTTTACCAAGGTAGAGCCTCTCTCTCTCAGGGATGTCAGTTGAGTAGCAGCGAGCATGGGAATCGATGGCCAGGTTGGAACTTTACAACGCGGGGCCTAGCCACGCGGGGCCTTGCCTCCTGCTCTCGCCTGATTGCATTCACTTTAATAATCTCGCTTAAGTTTAATTTGTCTTCACCCGGCTCGCCACTTTGTAACTTTGTTTTATTGTAAATATTCACGCAGTTTTTATTTTCTTTTGTTAGCAGGCCAAGCCCGCTTGAGCTGCTATACCGCTCTTGTTATCAGAAGCGACCTGCCCACAACAACACAAGGTGAGGCTTTGTCAACGTGTGTGAATGTTTTGACTTAAAACTTTGGTGACTGCAGGAATTAATATTCTTGGTTCTTTCGGTAAAGTCACGTAGATAGAAAATAAAATAACAATATAATAAAAATGAAAAATATTAAATAAAGCAAAAAAACCCACGTTTTGATTGCAACACAAGTGGTCTTTATTTAATTTGATTGTATTATCTGTTATTGTTATTTCCTATCTACGTAACTTTACCGAAAGAACCAAGAATACGTGTCAATAGAAATAGGTTTTACCCTTTTAACTGGCACAAAAACTGACACCTTTATTCAAGGCGTCATGTTTGCAATAACCACAACACAAGCAGGCAAAATGCAAACAAAAGAGACAACTCTGATAATAATATTCGCACTGTCCTTGAATTTGATTGGTCCACACCCGAGACGGCTTTTCTTAGAGCCCAGTCTCCACTGGTGTTGGACCAGAAGACGCCAAAAGGCGTACAACTCAAAAACAGCGCACTCTCAGAGTATTGAGGGCTCGGGGTGAGCATTTACATTATGAAACCTTTGCCAGTAACAAGATATTGAAATAGGTTTTACCCTTTTGTTTGCATTTTGACTGCTTGTGTTGTGGTTATTGCAAACATGATGCCTTGAATAAAGGTGTCAGTTTTTGTGCCAGTTAAAAGGGTAAAACCTATTACTATATCTTGTTACTGGCAAAGGAGGTCTCATCAAGTACGTGTATCAATGTCTATCGGTCAAAGACGATAAACGGAGAGACTCGCAAACTCCAAATATACAGGAGGCGTCTGGGTCGGGATCGAATCCATGACTTCCTGTATACCAGGTGAGGTAGTTAACATCTCACCACGGAGAGAGACACGCAAACTCCAGTTAGCCTCGGCTATGTTCGTTGATCCTCATTAATTACTTGGTGGAGTGAGGAAACATTAATGCTGAGCAGATGAAGGTGGCCAGGCATGTTTCTGGACATGCCACCGCCTCTTGACCCGTGCCAGTGTGTGACAGTGTCAAGTTTGTGTTTGCAGTAAAGTCTATGCTAAATTATCCTGTTTGATATGTAAACCCCTTTGTCAAGGTGCCTCACTTCTCTCAACCAGCTTAAAAGACGCTGAGAATCTTAGCAGTGTTCATTGTAGCTCTGTCGTCCCGACAGGTCTGTTCCTTTCACCTGAAGAAGGCCACTTGTGTTGCGGCCAAAATGTCGTGAGAATTGAATTGTTTTATTTTATTATTTTATTCTCATTCTACGTGACTTTACCGAAAGAACCAAAGAAGATCTATTAACTCTGTTGAACACGGACGTTATATCAAAACAATAGTTTATTTTTGTTTTCCTCTGGAACTCTTTGTAAGAATGGAAACAGGAGGTGAACACAGCACACACATTCATCTGAAGTCGAATCTGTTCATCCCAGCAGTCAAGGACATCTGAGCCTGGATTCACACCTCTAAGTTGTGATTGAACATTAATTCATGCATTTCTGCATAACACAAATAGTTTTGTAATCTTATATTCTTAGTTTTTTCGGTAAAGTCACGTTGAAGAGAAACAACAAAATAATAAAATATATATAAAACAATAAAAAAATTCTCACGACGTTTCGACCATAACTCAAACGGTCGTCTTCAGGTGTGTTGGTTCGCATACATTTATTTTTAAACGGCGCATTTATTTATTTATAAAAAACGTTAGTGTCACGCGCAACGATTTGGCAGTTTGCCCAGGACTAGTCCATCTATATTCTGAAAAGAGGAGGGGGGAGACAACATTTTTTTATAATATATGCTGTCTGAAAGCCACTGTAAGCGTGAACAATCAATTAAGACCTGAAATGGTTTATCAAATCTTTCCAATGATTGCTAAGATAGAATCCATCTTCTCGGTTGAAATTGTCTCTGTGCTTGTATATGTGGATAGCCTCATGAACGAATCTCTCATGGAAGCCAGATGGCTTACAAAGAACCTCTGTCTTGGAAAAGTCAATGGCATGTGAGCCTACTGAATTAGAACAATGATCTGCCACGGCCGAGGTGTTGGTCCTACCGTGTTTAAGGTCTGCTTTGTGTTCACGAATGCGGTCCGAGACATGGCGTTTGGTTTCTCCAATGTAACTACTACCACAGAGGCAACTTAGTTTGTAGACACCAACCAGGGTATTGTATGTCCGGAATCACATCTTTTACAGATGGAACCAGATCACGGATTTTATGTAATGTGTTGAAACGGACCTGGATCTTGTGTTTATTCAAGATTTTGGAGATCTTTTTGTGATCCCAGCAATGTAGGGTAAAGTGATGGTTTTGAAAGGCTCCTCAAGAGGGTTCTTCTTCATGGTTTGAGTGATAGCTTTGCGGATTGTATAGTCGGAGTAACCATTAGCCCTAAGAGCTTGGTGTACGTGCTTGAGTTCACTGCTTATGTGTTCCTGGTCGGATATGCATTGGGCTCTATGATACAGAGTCTTGATGAGAGAATTCTTCTGTGATGGATGGTGGTGGGAATCCGGTTTCAGATAAGCATCCGTATGGGTAGCTTTCCTGTAGACAGAGTGGCTCATTGAACCATCAGGTCTCTTTTTAATTAGGACATCCAAAAAAGGTATCTTGCCATCTATTTCGACTTCCATGGTAAATCTGATGGCTGGGTGTATGGAATTGATGTGGTCGAAGAATTGGTCTAGAGCAGGCTGGCCATGTGGCCAGATGACAGAAGTGTCATCCACGTACCTCTTCCATAAGGTTGGGCGCAGAGTGGCAGTCTGGATGGCGTCAGTCTCAAATTTCTCCATGAAAATGTTAGCTATAACTGGAGAAAGGGGGGAGCCCATTGGGGTGCCCTCAGTTTGTTTGTACAAAGTTCCATTCCAAGTGAAGTATGTATTGGTTAAACAGTGTCTCACCAGGGGGGGTACCTCAGTGTTTAGTCCTTGATGAACCAAGTCTTCAATGATTGCAATGGTGTCAGGTACAGGAACCTTGGTGAATAAGGAAACTACATCAAAACTGACAAGCAGGTCGTCTGGGGACAGGGAAATACCCTTGATTGTCGATACCAGGTGAGTAGAATTTTGTACCGCAGAGGTGGTCTTTCCAGTGAAAGGACGCAGGATTTCAGACAAAAAACGAGCTAGTTTGTAGGTGGGGGAGCCGATAGTAGAGACTATGGGACGAAGGGGTGTATCTACTTTATTTATTTTTGGTAAGCCGTATAATCTTGGTGGCCTGGCAGCAGAAGGTTTCAACGAAAACTGTTTAGATTGATCAATTAATGCGGTTGAATCAGAAATTATTTTGTTGGTTTGTGTGACGAGGCTGTTGGTGGGATCTCTTTTTATTTTTGTATAACTACATTATAAAAAAAATCGTCTCCCCCCTCCTCTTTTCAGAATATAGATGGACTAGTCCTGGGTAAACTGCCAAATCGTTGCGCGTGGCGCTAACGTTTTTATAAATAAATAAATGCGCCGTTTAAAAATAAATTTACGCGAACCAACACACCTGAAGACGACCGTTTGAGTTATGGTCGAAACGTCGTGAGAATTTTTTATTGTTTTATATATATTTTATTATTTTGTTGTTTCTCTTCAACGTGACTTTACCGAAAAAACTAAGAATATGAATTACTGCAGTCACGAAAGCTTTAAATCAAAATTAAAATTTAATCTGTTATTTTTATTTTCTATCTACGTGACTTTACTGAAAGAACCAACAATACGTGTGTCAATGTATCTATCGGTGAAAGATGCTAAGCGCGTGCCGCTGTTGACTCTGAATGTGTGGAGGGGAACACCTTCACCACGGGGAGAGAGAGACAGAGACACGGATAGCCTCGGCTATGTTGATTGATCCTCGATTCATTACTTGGTGGAGTGAGGAAGAATTAATGCTGAGCAGATGAAGGTGGCCAGGCATGGTTCTGGTCACACCACCACCTGTTTACTCATGGCAGTGTGTGACAGTGTCAAGTTTGTGTTTGCAGTTAAGTCTATTAACTCTATTGAACACGGAGGTTATATCAAAACAATAGTTTATTTTTGTTTTCCTCTGGAACTCTTTATACGAATGGAAACAGGATGTGAACACAGCACACACATGTAGCTGAAGTCGGAACTGTTCATCCCCAGCATTCAAGGACATCTAAGCCTGGACTCACACCTGAGTTGCGATTGAACGTTAATTAATGCATTTCTGCATTACACAAATAGTATTGTTTTCAACACCCTTTGCTATGTCAGCTGAATTTAGCTTTCATAAATATTCATTTTGCAGCCGAAATTGTGTGCTTAGAGTTTTGGGTTATCATTCATCTTGAAGATATGAAGGCTTCCAGGCATATTAATGACATTTTCCCTCTCACTGTGTGCCATAGCAGCCCGTGGAGAGAAACTCTTCAGGTGCACTCTGTACGTGAAGGCGTTTGCACGCTCATCAAATATGATGAATTTGGGAAACTTTTTCACTACATCATGAATATATTAATAAGTATAGACGTGTAAGTCACGTGTGCATTCCTCTGTGCCTGACGTGTAGATGGTGTGGATATTCTTTTTTCCTGTCTGCAGCTGACGCTTCCTCTGCAGAATTGTTCTGATGGAGCAAAGGCACTCAGCGCAGCTCGGTACGACAAGTCAACAATGCGACCAGCGTGCATACAGCACGGACCGGACTGTAAATCTGACACGGCACCAGAGAAGTCACACGGGAGAGAAACCCTTCAAATGTACTGTGTGTAACAAGGCATTTGCATGGCCATCAGTTTTTCAGAACCACCAGAGAACACACACGGGAGAGAAACCCTTCAGGTGCACGATGTGCGGGATGGCGTTTGCACAGTCATGTAATCTTGTAATACACCAGAGAACACACACGGGAGAGAAACCCTTCAAGTGCAGTGTTTGTGGGAAGACATTTTCAGGTTCATTTGCTCTTAAAACACACCAGAGAACACACACGGGAGAGAAACCCTTCAAGTGCAGTGTGTGTGGGAAGGCATTTTCTGATTCATCTGGTCTTAAAACACACCAGAGAACACACACGGGAGAGAAACCCTTCAAGTGCAGTGTGTGGGAAGACATTTTCAGATTCATCTGCTCTTAAAACACACCAGAGAACACACACGAGAGAGAAACCCTTCAGGTGCACTGTGTGCGGGATCGCGTTTGCACAGTCACCACATCTTCAAGTACACCAGAGAACACACACGGGAGAGAAACCCTTCAAGTGCAGTGTGTGCATGAAGGCATTTGCACAGTCATCTGCTCTTGTAACACACCAGAGAACACACACGGGAGAGAAACCCTTCAAGTGCAGTGTTTGTGGGAAGGCATTTTCACGGTCATCTGCTCTTAAAAAACACCAGAGAACACACACAGGAGAGAAACCTTTCAGGTGCACTCTGTGCGGGAAGGCGTTTGCAGATTCATCAAATCTTGAAGTACACCAGAGAACACACACGGGAGAGAAACCCTTCAAGTGTGCTCTGTGCGGGAAGCCGTTTGCAGATTCATCAAATCTTCAAGTACACCAGAGAACACACACGGGAGAGAAACCCTTCAGGTGCACTCTGTGCGGGATAGCGTTTGCACAGAAACTACATCTTCAAGTACACCAGAAAACACAAAAGCATCAGAAGATCCACAAG
This sequence comes from Petromyzon marinus, assembly GCF_048934315.1. Taxonomy (NCBI): domain Eukaryota; kingdom Metazoa; phylum Chordata; class Hyperoartia; order Petromyzontiformes; family Petromyzontidae; genus Petromyzon; species Petromyzon marinus. The sequence goes on from NW_027422817.1 coordinate 648,603, forward strand.
GAGTGGAGTCTGAAATCAGCTTGTGAAAGTCAAAGTGCCGCAATGAGCCCATCCCTCATGAAACAAGAACCGGACGAAAATCCCAGCTTGGGCACTTTTAAAGGTATCAAGGTGAAATATGAAGAGATGATGGTGAAATGTGAAGAAGTGATGAGCGATGAAGTGAAGGTAAAATGTGAAGATTCAACTCCAAAGTGGAACCTTCACATCGTGAAGCAGGAGGAGGATTCTGACTGTGAGGCAGAGTGAGGCAACTCCCAGCAGTTTGTGGAAGTGGAGGTGTGGGTGGACTTGCTCCTAGACAATACAAAGTCAAGTGGAGACCCGGTAGATGTGTAAGCCAGAGACGATGTCGCTGCAATAGATGCACCTTTGTCACAGGCCTTTAATGACAATAATGTGAAGTTGAACACTTTGTGGGCCCATGGGTTGGGTAGATCTGTAACCAGGAGCAAGAGCCAATAAGCTCCCAAGCATTCACTATGTTATAATAATTGCATTTACACGGTACTTGCTTAACCGCCTCAGCAACTCGGAGGTTTGTGTCGTAACTCGCCTGAAACACTCAAAGAGCATCCCCAAGTAGCAGCTGCCCCTGTGTGGCACAAGGTGGTGGCCCTGCACCGGCCTGCATGTGGACAAGAGCCTGTCAGTAGGGGGCGATGATTGATGCGTAATCTCAGTTGTGTAGTTTGTAGGTAATGTTTAGAATTTGCTACATTTTCACTCAGACGCCAGCATGCAATGGCCTACTCGTTTTGAATGACACAATAGTATGTTTTACATACACTGTGAAGCAGACTGTGCATTTTTTAAAAAGTTTCTTGTTAATACGATGTAACGTGATGCAGTATATTTCACTGCAGTAATCCAATTTTGTTAATATGCCTGACAATAATTTAGAATGTATACTTGTCTGGTTTTGTGCATACTTGTAACATTTGATCTGTAAGGGTCAAACATTGAATAAGTGATGTTAGGACAAAGTGTGTGTGTGTGTTTGAAAGTAACCTGTACAGAGAACTCAGGTGAGACCCGTTGTTCTTGTGATACAGGTCAAACGGTGTTTTTGTGTTCCACGAAGCATCTGGAGCAACTCATTGTCTTTGAAATAGGTCGCACGCTCGGATCATTCATCAGTTACAAGGCATACCACTTGAAAGTTACACGTATAGGAGGAGGTACATTCTCTACAACACGAATATGTAGTTTTGTCTTACGTGTTGACGTAGATTTTGTCTAACTGGGACTAGAAATGCACCTTGCTGATTGACGTCTGGATGTTCGTTACCTATCGGTTGAAGCAAACCCCACTGCTGTTGTTGAGACGCTGTGCACCAATAAGGGTCCAACACATTGACGGCCTTCAGGCCAGGAAAGTCACAACATTTACGGCACACGAAGGACGCATTCACACAAGTACCCCATGCTCCGTTTTGAAGTTTTAAAATGAAACATCTTTGAATTGTGTTATGTTTTGAATTGGATGATTTTACTTCTTCATTAAATGCTTGTATCAATTTACATCTGGAAGACTTCATTGAAAAGGGCATTTCGTGTTAATTTTCTCTCGTCGTTAAGTAGATGGCCTTGCCGGGGGTTCGGTTCGATGCGGACTTTCAACTGTTTGGGACCGCGGGATCGAGATAAGGCGACACGGAGCTGGCCGTGCGAGAAGACCGCCGTCTGCAGATCGATTCCAACGTAATCGAACGTCTGTCCCTGCGCCTCCGTCGTCCATGCAGGGGGTGCGTAGGTTTGCAGCGCCCCCTGCATGAAAACAACGGAAAGTGCAGCGCTCATCACATAGATAAAGTTGTGCGCTTATATTTTAAATGTTATTCTTTTATAAGGTGATGTTGAAATCGAAAAGTGGTTAGCCAGTTGATGATTTCAATCAGATTGATTCATTTATTATGCACCACATATCTGAGCTTTTGTGGTCCTGTTGAGCTAAAGTTGGAAAATGACCGTGACTATAACTTCGCTCAATATTGTAAACGTGTTTCTATTATTTAGTTATTGTTTAATACAAACTGCTTCAGATAATGGGTTTCAAGATGTACTTGAATGGCACGTTCGTTGTTCCGGTGTTTAATGGCTTGGACGTCATAGCAAATGGCTTCCATCGATGTGGAAGTCAACTGTGGATGATGATTTGACATTTCGGTGTTGATTTGCAGTAGATTGTTTAACTGTTGCATACCGGGTGGTGAAATGCTTTGCCGAGTACCTGAACTGTTTGACCAAGTGAATTCATGAAGAGTTCGATACGAGTTTGAGCGTTAATATTCTTGCGGAACAACAAAGGTCGGATATTTTAAAGATTCCTGATCGTACGTTTATTGCGACAATGTTCAAGGGGAACACGTGTGGGGGAGAGTTCCGGGTGAAGTCTCCCCTTACCTGGCAACCATGGTGGCTGTCCGCTGATCACTCTCCGTCACAGCTACGAGCCTTTAGGGACGGGACACTCCACCCTGGCGCTGTTTTAATTCTCAGCACAAAGACTGGAGAGCCTCATCCCTGCAGTTCCCTCCTGTTGTGCCGCATCATTTACCGCGTAACGAGGCAATGTTTTCTACTATACACTACTATACACTACACTACTATACACTACTATACACTACAATATGCACTACTATACACTATACACTACACTACTATACACTACTATACACTATACAATACACTATTATACACTACACTATTATACACTACACTATGCACTTATACACTACAATATACACTACAATATGCACTACTATACACTACACTATACACTACACTATACCATACAATATACACTACAATATACACTACTATACACTACTATGCACTACACTATACACCACACTATATACTACACTATACACTACTATACACTACACTACTATACACTACACTATACACTACACTATAAACTACACTATACACTACACTATACACTACACTATACACTACACTATACTGCTATACACTACACTATATACTACACTATACACTACTATACACTACACTACTATACACTACACTATACACTACACTATACACTACACTATACTGCTATACACTACACTATACACTACTATAAACTACACTATACACTACACTATACACTACTATACAATACACTATGCACTTATACACTACAATATACACTACAATATGCACTACTATACACTACACTATACACTACACTATACACTACAATATACACTACTATACACTACACTACACACTAGTGCTGTACTAGTATACTACACTATACACTACACTATACACTAAACTATACACTACTATACACTACACTATGCACAACTATACACTACACTACTATACACATACACTACAATATGCACTACTATACACTACTATACACTAAACTACTATACACTACACTATACACTACACACTAGTACTGTACTAGTGTAGTGGAGTAAATAATACGCATAGGAATTGGCCATATACAGTACATACAGACAAGGAGAACGGGTCACATGAGGTCGAACAGGTGGTCGAGTCGTAGGTGGCGTAAACAACCCGAAGTAATTAAGGGAGTCATGGCACGAGGGCTGTGATTGGTTGAGAGGCTGTTAGAGTTAAGTGGTGGCGTCTGGATGTCTGATGAAGGGGACAGGTGCGGGCTGGCGGGAGACGGCCAGCGAGCCACGTGGCAATTAAGGCTAATGCGAGAGGGGATAAAATGCGAGGTGGTTTGAACGGAGAGGAGTTGCTGCTGGGGAGTTGTTGCTGGAGGGTTGTTGCTGGGCAGTTGTTGGCGAGAGGTGAAGAGATACAAAGAAGACAGCTGGAAATGTTAGGGAAGAATAGATAGAGAGCCGGACCCCAAAGACAGTAAATAGCGATAGGGGTGAAGAGATACGAAGAAGACAGCTGGAAATGTTAGGGAAGAATAGATAGAGAGCCGGACCCCAAAGACAGTAAATAGCGATAGGGAGAGTCAGCGTTAGCGGAGATAGAGTCCCTGTGTGTGAATAGATGGAAGTCACTGCGTGTGAAGAGATAGCGGCGATACTGTGTGTGAGGAGATAGAAGACGAACTACTGTGTGTGGAAGGGAAGACACTGTGTGTGAAGAGATAGGCGAAGAAACACTGTGTGTGGAAGGGGATGCACGGACGATGCTGAAGTAAATCGGAGTGTCCGAGTTAGCGGAGCACGGAGAGAATTACTGTGTGTACGGAACGATGGAATAAAAGTGACGGCGGAAAAAGAGACGGTTGTCGTCCGAGTGAATTCACGGCACTATATTTGGTGTCAGAAAAAGTACGGAACACGCCACGATGTCAAGGAAAGCGGAAAAGAAGAGAAATGTGCCAGTGGACTCGGGCGGCGACAGCGACAACGACGATTTGCAGCCCGGCCAGATGGCCGGCAGTACTCCGGACGGTGACAGCGGTTCGGGTGGTGCTGAAGGCCCGGGATTGCCGGAGGATTGGCGAGTCCTCATGACCCAGTGGGAGGCCAGAATGGAGAAGTTGTCGGAGGAATTCCAGAACTTCTTGACGGAGAACCGCATTCAACTACCCGTACCGGGTCCACCACCGGAGGTTGCCGCTCAGCCAGAGCGGTTGGAAGAAGATGACGATGAAGACGACCAGTCGGAGGGTCCGCCACGACGGCTACACGTACAACGATTAGAGGCCAAGGTGGGAGATTGGACGGCATTCATACGAAGATTCCATGCGGCTTACGAGTCCCTGAAGTGGACGGAGAGTGCCGCGTTACGAGCACTGCCGACGGCATTGGATGACGACTCCTTGGCGACGTTTAACGGACTCCCTACCGCTTTCAGAAAAACATTGGACGGTGCTATTGCGGCAATGAGGAAGGTCTACGAGCCGCGGTCGGTCGCCAAACGTCGATTTCAACAGAGGAAACGGGAGGCCACGGAGTCCCCCCTGGCATTTCGCAGCGCCTTGCTGGCCCTCGCCCAGGTTGCGTACCTGGCGATGGACGAGGAGGGCTGGGACTCCCTGCTGCAAGAGAAGATGTTACAGCTGGCAAAGGAACTGAAAGTCGTCGTCGCTCCCGGACAAGCATGATGACGACGACGTGTCATCGTTGCTGATCGCCAGGAACATACAAGTCAACCTTGATATACGAGACGAACCAGCGGAGGCGGTAGCGCAGCCGTCGCTGACGAACCCTGCCGGGGCTGCGAGCACGGTGGCGGTGGTGGTGGACGAGGCGTCGCCGATGGCAGCGGCGGCCGGAGTGTCGACCGGAGACCGACGGCGTCGTCCCAGGGCATATGGAGACGGCGTGCATCGGACATGCTACGAGTGCGGGCAGAGGAGTCATCTCGCCCGCGACTGCTGGAGACGAAGAGGTGGTCCTCCGTGGACGCCGAACAACTACGGCGGGCGGTTCCCCCAAGACCAAGGATCCCGGGTGAGTCGAGATGCATTCAATACACGGCCGCCCTATCCACATCACTCATCCGCGTCATCTCAACCGTATTCATCGGGTTCGGATAGTACGCATAGCCGGGATATGTGGGGCGCGTTGGTACATCGTGTGTTGGGGGCCGCGCCGGGATCGTCGGATGTGATGGCATGTATTCAAGGTGTTATCGTACGGGTTATTGTGGATACCGGGGCATCGGCAACTCTCATTTTGTTGCAAACTTTTCGGTCGCTGCCGACGTCGCCTGGATCGTTAGCTCCAGTGGAAGGGCCATGTGTAGCGGCAAACGGGGGTAGTTTGGGCATTATGGGCTGTGTGGTTGCTACAATTCAAATTGGGGAGGTTATTGTGACAGGAAGTGTTTTGGTTTCAACGGCCTTGGCGGTACCATGTTTGTTGGGCACGGATTTTTTGCAAAAGATGCCAATTAAGATTTCAGTGGAAAAAGGTTGTTTGGAATTACCGTCGGGGAAATGTATGAAATTTTTGGGGACGCCTTCGAAAATTGCGGTGGCGAACGCTGTGGTGCAGGCCATGGTGAGCCGCACCGTGCGCGTCCCGCCTGCATCGCAAATATTGGTACCGCTACGGTTAAAGAAGGAATTGCCTTGGGATGAGCTACAGGAGGGAGTGCTGTTGACACCCTCAAATATTGTGCTGTTGACACCCTCAAATATTGTGATCCCTTCATTCAAATTGTAAACGCGGGGCACGAAGAGGTTGTTATTCAAGGGGGCACTACGTTGGTGCACGCAACGGGTGCGCCGGGTCCAGAAACAAAAACATGTTTTGCTACGGGGCAGGATGAAATGTTGTCAAGGGAGGAGGACAATCCGGAATGGTTAAGGGATCTTTACGTACAAAACCCAGAGTTATCGCCTGTGCAACGGTCGAGGTTGCATGCGTTGCTAGTGGAATTTAAGGATGTGTTCAGTTCAGGGAAATACGTGGGTCGAACGACGTTGTTGCAGCATCGTATTGACACAGGGAACGCACCCCCGATCAGGTTAAATTCACATCGTGTAGGTCCTCTTGAGAAAGAATGTATTCGGCGATCTGTTGACGAAATGCTAGAGCAGGATATTATCGCCCCATCGTCCAGCCCGTGGGGAGCTCCTATTGTCCTTGTTAAAAAACGTGACGGAACCATGCGATTTCGTGTTGACTATCGGAAATTAAATAAAGTTTCGGTGGCGGAAGCATACCCACTTCCACGAATTGATGATTCGCTGGACGCCCTGTCCGGTGCCAGAATCTTTTCAACCCTCGATTTGTTGTCGGGCTTTTGGCAATTGCCCCTGGATAAAGAGTCAAGACCTAAAACGGCATTTCGGACACCACAAGGATTGTATCAATTTAACGTGCTCCCGATGGGACTCCACTCAGCGCCGGCGACCTTCCAGCGATTAATGGAACTCGTGTTGTCGGGCCTGCAGTGGGAGTCATGTTTGATATATTTAGATGATGTGATTGTTTTCAGTAGGAATTTCGATGAACATTTGCAACGGCTGCGCGCTGTTTTTGGCAGAGTGCGGCGCGCTGGATTGAAATTTAAACCACAGAAGTGCCAATTGTTGAGAACATCGGTGAAGTATTTGGGGCACGTCGTTAGTGCGTCAGGAGTGGCCACTGATCCGGAAAAGACGAGTTGTGTGCGTACATGGCCAGTGCCGAAAACAGCAGGGGAAGTGCGTAGCTTTGTGGGCTTTGCATCGTATTATCGGCGGTTCGTTAAGGATTTTGCCACGATTGCTCGACCATTGCATACGCTGACCGGGAAAGGTGTAAAGTTTCAATGGGGGATTGCTGAACAGAAATCGTTTGAAGCGTTGCGGGCCGCACTGGCGGACGCACCGCCGTTGGGATACCCGGATTTTACGAAGCAGTTTATACTTGACACGGATGCCTGTGATACGGGCATAGGCCCGGTTTTGTCACAAATGGTTGATGGTGTCGAGAGAGTGGTGGCATATGGCAGCCGGGTGTTATCACCGGCAGAGCAAAAATACTGTGTGACGCATAGAGAATTGTTGGCGATTGTCCATTTTGTTCGGCAGTACCGACCGTATCTGTACGGCAGGGAATTTTTGATCCGCACTGATCACGCGGCACTACAGTACTCGCTGCGCGTGGATCAGCCATCGGGGCAGATGGTTCGCTGGCTTGAGACCCTCCAGGAGTACTCTTTCACGATCCAACATAGGAAAGGAACGCGCCATGTAAACATGGATGCTTTGTCGAGGTTGCCGCGACCGGCTGAGACGTGTCGGTGCGCAGAGGGCTCGCTGCGTTGCGGGCCGCCGCTGCAGGAGGTTCCGCAAATGGTCGCTGCAGCGGGTTCGGGAGTGCCAGGGATAATCCCTGGAGCAGAAATTGGATTGTTGGGGTTGTCATTGAAACAGTGGAAGCAACTGCAGGTAGAGGATTCCTCGCTGACCAGGATGAGGCTGCGTGCCTCTCATTCAAGGGGATAGGAGGATTGCCCATTTTTGATGTTGACGGAGGGGTTGCTTGTTCGCTGGGATGTGGAAGCACAAAAATAATGTATTGTTGTCCCGAGGGTGTTGCGGGGGAAACTCATTAACGAGATACATGAGAAATTGATGCATTTGGGGGAGAAGAAGACCGCGTTGACAGTGGGGAATTAATTTTACTGGCCGGGAATGTTTAATGATGTGAAACAGCATGTAAAAGCGTGCCAGGAATGTGCGCAGAGGAAAGCGCCGGCACGGCCATATCGTGTCCCATTTCAATCGATTCAAGTTTCGAGAGTGAACGAAATTGTGGCACTAGATATTTTGGGTCCGTTCCCCGTCACCCCCCGAGGGTACAAATATTTGCTCGTCGGGATGGAATACTTAACTCGTTGGCCGATGGCATGGCCGCTAGTAGACCAGTCAGCGATGTCGATCGCTGAGGCTTTCTTGAAAGGGTACGTCTTAGATAAGGGGGCCCCGGAACAATTGCTTACTGACCAAGGCAGAAATTTTTCATCGAAATTGATTAAAGACGTGTGTGACTCGCTGGGGACCAAAAAGATCCGGACGTCCCCGTACCACCCGCAGACTGATGGGATGGTCGAGCGGCTGCATAGGACGCTGACGTCCATGCTTTGTCACCAAGTAAACATCGCTCATGATGATTGGGACCTGCATGTTGCAGCGACGCTGGCCACGTATAGATTGGCCCCGCATGCCTCAACGGGGTACTCGCCATTTTTTCTAATGTATGGACGGGAACCAGAAGCGCCGGCTATTGTTAAATTGGGAATTCGGAAGCGAGAGAAATCTACGACGGTGCCTGCTCCAATGCAGGTAGCTTTAGATTGTCTGAGGGAAGCCCGGGAGGCTGCATTTAAAAATACGGCATGACAACAAGCCGCTAACGAAAGATTGTATGGCAGGCAGCAGCCACGAGAGCCGTGGAGTGTTGGAGATAAAGCCTGGTTGCACTGCCCCATGGTGCCGGTGGGAACATCCCCAAAGTTTCACTACCCCTGGCAGGGGCCCGTTGATATTGTGGAGGTTTTACGGGATCAGAGTGTGCGAATAAAATTCGGTCGTCGGACATGGTTTGTTCACCCGTCGCGCCTGAAGAAATTTGTGTTACCATATGACGCGTCATCCCCCATCCGAGAGCGTCCTGTATTGGATGTGTCCGACGAACCTGTGGGGAGGTCACAAGTGCGCGTGTCCCAGAGATCTGCCCCCCGTGTGCCTGCAGGATCGCCCCTTTCGGGCAGGGTTGCTAACCGGACGCCGACTGAACGGCCACAGATCCGGACCAATGTCCGTCCCGACCGGGAACGACGGACAGCCCCGCCAGCAGAGTGTCGCTGGGACAGGGATGGGCGCAGGGTGGAGCCCAGGAGCGCCCCTCGTTGGCGAGACGAGCGAGGCCCTCCCTTACCGCAGGGTTTCCCGTGCAGGGGAGATGGGCCGGCAGTGGGAACCCGTTCCAGGAGAAGTACACTACGTTGACTTTGGGGGGTTTGGGGATTCTGTATAAAGGTGTTGTGTGAGTGTCATTGTGTGGTGCGTTGGGTGGTTGTACAAAATGGTTATGTGCTGCGAGTGCGTTCTGTATATATGTTATCATCGTTCCGTCCGCTTCACGCCACTACTCCAATTCGAGTATAGCGTAGCCGGGGACGGCTAGGTTCTTTCATTACGGGGGGGGGGGGGGGTGATGTAGTGGAGTAGAAAATACACATGGGTAAATTGGCCATGTACAGTACATACAGTGTGGGTCATGTAAGGTCGGGCAGGTGATGAAGTCACGGGTGGTGTAAGCAAGCCAAAGTAATTAAGGGAGTCAAGGGACAAGGGCTGTGATTGGTCGAGAGGCTGCTAGCGTTAAGTGGCGTCACGGAGTCTGGGCCGTTGGACAGGTGCTGAGCAGGCGGGAAAATGCCAGCGAGACACGTGGCAATTAATTAAGGCTGATTGGAAAGGGGATAAAAACGCTAGTTGATTTGGACGGCGGGGGAGTTGTTGGCGAGAAGTGGAGACAGCAGCGGGTAGAGAGAGATGCGAAGAGGGAAGCCGGCAAGTGTTAGTGGGAAATAGATTGAGAGCCGAAGCCAGAGGACAATAAATAGCGATAGCGAGAGTTAGTGTTAGCAGAGTGGAGATTACGGTATAGGTAGGTACAGGGAGAGTTAGCGATAGATAAGTCACTGTATGTGAAGAGATAGACAAGTCACTGTGTGTGAAGAGATAGACGAGTCACTGTGTGTGAAGAGATAGACAAGTCACTGTGTGTGAGGAGATAGACTGGTCACTGTGTGTGAAGAGATAGACAGTGTCACTGCGTGTGAAGAGATAGACGAGTCACTGTGTGTGAGAAGATAGAGATAGAACCACTGTGTGTGCGGGGAGAGAAGAAGAGACTGTGTGGGGAGACAAGGAGTATGAGCGGACGGTGCTGAGGGGAATTCGAGTGTTCGAGTTGGCGGAGCGCGGAGAGGAGAAATTATATAGTGTGTGTGTGTGCGGAACGATGGAAATAAAAGTGACGGTGGAAGAAAGGCGATTGTCGTCCGAGTGAATCCAAGGCACTACATATGTATGCAGTTGGTCACAGATGATACAGTTAAAAAGGGGTAAAATGTCAGATGGTTTCTCAGAAAAGGTACACTTTGTAATGTTAATACTTCCACTACCTATACCATTCAGATTAATATACTGTTATTAATGAGATGGAATGGAATGTTATTATAAACCAATGTGGACGCATGTTGTTTACCATGTTTAAATCTATTAACACCCTATGGAAACAATCTACAATTTCTTAAACATCCGTAAATGCAACAAACCTTAAACACCAACCTTTAAACGCCAAACCTTACACAGCAACCGTTACACGCCAACCCTTAAACGCATATTTCTTGTGTTAAGGGTTTGCTTTAAAGAGTTGGCCCTTAAACGCAAACCTTTAAACAACCTTCAAACGCCAACTCTTAAACACCAACCCTTAAACGCCAACCATCAAACACCACCAATTTAACGCCAACCCATAAAACCGACCCTTAAACACAACCCTTAAAAACCAACACTTAAAACCGTGTTTAACAGTTTGCGTTAAAGAACTGGCACTTAAACGCAAACCTTTAAACACAACACTTAAACGCCAATTCTTAAATGCCAACGCTTAAACTCCAACCCTTAAACGCAAACCATTGTGTTTCACCATTTACGTTTAAAACGCATATACTTAAGTTTAAGGGTTTACGTTAAAGAGTTGACCCTTAAACGCAAACCTTTAAATACAACCCTTAAACGCCAACTCTTAAACACTAACCCTTAAACTCCACCCCTTAAATGCAAACCATTGTGTTTCACCATTTACGTTTAAGGGTTGGCCCTTAAACGCAAACCGTAAAACGCATCTACTTGAATTTAAGGGTTTGCGTTAAAGAGTTGGCCCTTAAACGCCAACTCTTAAACACAACCCTTAAATGCATATTTCTTGTGTGGGTTGAAGGGGGAAGTTTTCCTCGCCACTAATTTTAGCTGCGCCCAGGAATTGAACCGAGATCGCTGGGTTCATGGTGCAGTGTTGCCAACCACTGAATAAGAACTCCACCCCAATCAGCCATTTGTCGATTTACTCCAATCAATATCCACTAGAGGGGCTCTCTCAAGCGGGGGGAGGGGGCGTGGGCGCTGCGGAGAGCGATCGTGGTGGTGGTGATGGTGTCAGTGGTCCTGGTAGTGTTGGTCCTGATGGTGGTGGTTGACCTGCTCTAGAAAACCTTAACTGGAGCGGTCGATGCCGCCGTAGAAACCGGAGAAGCTGAAGCACGCAGAGAAGGGCGGCCGCAAACACGTGGAGCTGGATCCTGACCCGGGGGCCGCCAAAGAAAGGCCGCAGGGTTGAGGAGCGAGCCAAAGAGGCCAGGGAAACGGGTCACCATCATCATCGCCATCATCGCCGGCATCATCATCACAGCAATCATTGTCATTGTTTGCGTAGTTAGTAGTTACTCCTGCATGTGTTGATTTGCTGTGTGTGAAGACCGTTGTTTTGGTTTTGGCTGTTTTGTAGACACTTTTGATGTGTTCCCCATGTGTGGTCAGGTGCAGAGATGTACGTGTACGTGTGTAAGTGTGCGTGCACTTGTGCGGAGCGTTAGTGTCGCGGTTAGCGCACTACGCCATAAACCCGGTGACCCGGGTTCAATTCCGCTCACGGCCAACACCCAGTGACGATTATCTGAACCGGTCCCGGGCCTCCCCTAGGTCGACTCGGCCTCAAATGAGTACCTGGTGTGGTGTGTAAACATCGCCACCGGGGAGACAAAGGTGGTCGGGCGCGGTGCTGGCCACCCACCCCCTCGTGTGCTGTTCCGACCTTCGTAGGTGCTCGCTAACAGCACTTGCCCCTACAGTCTGTTAAGGCTATTCAGGGGATATTCATCTTTGTCTTTTTGTGCGCTGGTGCGAGCAGTAGTGCAGCTGTTAGCACACTGCCCTGTGAACCCCACGACCCGAGTTCAAATTCCCACTCACGGCCAACACGGTGACTGATATCTGAACTGGTCCCGAGCCCTCCCCTAGGTTGGCCGAACCTTAAAAAATTTAGTACCTGGTGCGGTGTGCAAAACATCAACGGTGGGGAAACAATACCGGTCGGGGCTTGGTGCTGGCCACCTTACCCCTTCGTGTGCCACGTCAGCCTGAATAGGTGCCGACTTGAAAGCACTTGCCTCGGCAGTCCGCTACAGGCGTTTGCCTTTGATGTGCGGTGGGCGACGGCAGGCTGACCGACAGCGACGCGAAGGGATCCGCAGAGGAGCAGACGTCCCAGGACGACGAGGAGGCGGGTGAGTGACAGGCGACGACGGAAGGAAAAAAAATAACTTTTTATTTTTTCACCAGGAAAGGGCCTACTGGAGCGACGCGGCTCTTTTTCAGTAAGTGGCCTGGCTGTCGCGACCGGCAGCTTCGTGAGAAAGTGGCTCGTGATCGCACGCAAAATTAAAGCAGCCAAAGTACAGCAAAACCTTGGATTGCGAGTAACTTGGCCTGCGAGTGCTTTGCAAGACGAGCAGAAATTTTAACTAAATATTAACTTGATAAACGAGCGAGGGTCTCGCAACACGAGCGGTGTACGTGTAGACGCTTTGTACTGCTGAGCGCCACGCGATTGCAACCGACGTACGAGTGCTTTGACGTACGAGTGCTTTGGATTACAAACACGTTTCCGGAACGAATTGTGCCCGCGATCTAAGGTTTCACTGAATCTCTTAAACGCGTGACGTTGATTCTACGAATGCAGAGGTGAAAACATTTGCCGCTGGCTCACCACGGCGCGTTGCTGCCGCCGCCTTGCCCGCTCCGTCTGCCGTTCCACCACAGCGACCGTCGAGTCGACGAATATCTCGCGCGCCGGCAACGCTCGCCGTTCGGCGTTGTGCACCGGCACCGCCCTGCTCGCCGTGAAGCTCCGGCAATTCCCCCTTTCTCGCCAAGTCCATCCGCTTCCGGTGACAACAAAAATAGCCATGTCGACTCACAGCGCGGCGCCACCATCCGCCGCTCGCTCTCGGGCAGAGAGAGCGGCCCACTCGGAGGCTCGAGGAGGAATCACTGACGAGCGGGGAACGCAGCAGCCGGCGCCTAAATGTCACCCTGAGCTCTGCAGTCCTCTATATATGAAGGGTGTTATCGGCCAATCAATGAGTAATTATCCACGTGAAAGGAAACCGGAGTGCCTGGACGGAACCCACGCATTCGAAGCCCAGGTCCGAGCAGTCGATGTTGTAGTTGTTGTGGATGTTGCTGGTGGTTGTGGTGGTTGTTGGTGGTGGTTGTGGATGTTGTGGATGTTATAGTTGTGGATGTTGTGGATGTTATAGTTGTGGATGTTGGTGGTGGTTGTGGATGTTGTGGATGTTGGTGGTGGTTGTGGATGTTGGTGGTGGTTGTGGATGTTGTGGATGTTATAGATGTGGATGTTGGTGGTGGTTGTGGATGTTGTGGATGTTATAGTTGTGGATGTTGGTGGTGGTTGTGGATGTTGTGGATGTTATAGTTGTGGATGTTGGTGGTGGTTGTGGATTTTGGTGGTGGTTGTGGATGTTGTGGATGTTATAGTTGTGGATGTTGGTGGTGATTGTGGATGTTATAGTTGTGGATGTTGGTGGTGGTTGTTGGTGGTGGTTGTGGATGTTGTAGTTGTGGATCTTGGTGGTGGTTGTAGATGTGATAGTTGTGGATCTTGGTGGTGGTTGTGGATGTGAGAGTTGTGGATCTTGGTGGTGGTTGTGGATGTGATAGTTGTGGATGTTGGTGGTGGTGGTTGTGGATGTTGTGGATCTTGGTGGTGGTTGTGGATGTGATAGTTGTGGATCTTGGTGGTGGTTGTTGTGGATGTGATAGTTGTGGATGTTGGTGGTGGTGGTTGTGGATGTTGTGGATCTTGGTGGTGGTTGTGGATGTGATAGTTGTGGATCTTGGCGGTGGTTGTTGTGGATGTTGTAGTTGTGGATCTTGGTGGTGGTTGTGGATGTGATAGTTGTGGATGTTGGTGGTGGTTGTGGATGTTGTAGTTGTGGATCTTGGTGGTGGTTGTGGATGTTGCAGTTGTTGTGGATGTAGTGGTGGTTGTGGTGGATGTTGTGGTGCTTATGGTTGTACTCGATGGAGCTGCTGTTGATGTACTGGACGTTGTGTTTGTGGATGCGGTGGCGTTTGCGGATGAGGTGGCGGTTGCAGATGTGGTGTAAGTTGTAGCTGTTGGCGGTGGTTGTGGATGTTGCGGTTTTAGTGAAGGGTTGTGGTTGGAGCGGCTGTCAGACGCGTTGTGCGCGTCGCGCGTTCACGACCCGCCGCCGTTGCGCGTCCCCAGAGCCGTGAGCCGATGCCAAGGTACAGAAGCTCGTCAATGACATCAAGCTCGCTCTCAAGCTCAACAGCCTGGTGAGGACACCCGGGGGTAGCGGGTGGGTGGGGGGGGGTGGCCCCATTCATAATAATCCCCGTGGCTAGCGAGTCGCGCCGTTCCCGCGGCGTGGGGCCGTCATCACGGGGCCAGCGCGCGGCCGTGACCACGACCGGCCTGGCTGGACCGGAGCGCCTCCGTGGCTGCACCGACAGCGGCATCACAGACACCGCCGTGCACCTCCAAGAAGCAGCTCAAGGCTCTCTCACCTGGTTCAGCCTCTCACCTGGTTCAGCCTCTCACCTGGTTCAGGCTCTCACCTGGTTCAGCCTCTCACCTGGTTCAGCCTCTCACCTGGTTCAGCCTCTCACCTGGTGCAGCCTCTCACCTGGTTCAGCCTCTCATCAGTTCAGGCTCTCACCTGGTTCAGCCTCTCACCTGGTTCAGCCTCTCACCTGGTTCAGCCTCTCTCCCATTAAGGCTCTCATTCAGGCTCTCACCTGGTTCAGGCTGTTACCTGGTTCAGGCTCTCACCCATTAAGGCTCTCATTCAGCCTCTCACCTGGTTCAGCCTCTCACCCATTAAGGCTCTCATTCAGACTCTCACCTGGTTCAGGCCGTTACCTGGTCAAGCTATCATCATTTCAGGCTCTCATTCAGCCTCTCACCTGGTTCAGCCTCTCACCTGGTTCAGCCTCTCACCCATTAAGGCTCTCATTCAGGCTCTCACCTGGTTCAGGCCGTTACCTGGTTCAGGCTCTCACCCATTAAGGCTCTCATTCAGACTCTCACCTGGTTCAGCCTCTCACCTGGTTCAGCCTCTCACCCATTAAGGCTCTCATTTAGACTCTTAGCTGGTTCAGCCTCTCACCTGGTCAAGCTATCATCATTTCAGGCTCTCAACGGGGTTCAGGCTCTCACCTGGTTCAGCCTCTCACCCGTTCAGGTGGAGGGCTAATGCTAACGGTTCGTGCGCTGCGTTATGCACCTGGAGAGCCGAGTTCGTTTCCCGCTCGCAGCCAACACCAGTGACCATTATCTGAACCGGTTCTGGGCCTCCCCTAGGTCGACTCGGCGTCAAACGGTGCGGTGTGTAAACATCGCCCCCTACGCTTCACAGCGCTTGCCCCAACAGACTGCGCGAGCCATACGGAGGCGCTCTGCGTGCGCGTGCAGGACACCAAACGGTGCCTCGAGTACTTGGATGAGCCGAACAACTCGCCGCAGCTCGGCCTGCAGCACGGCCTGCAGAAGCACACGGAGGTGGCGGCCAATGCCACGCAAGGTGAGGCCCACCAGCCCCCCAACTGCCCCCCGCAGGACTTGCTGATCCTCGCCATCACATCCTCCAACCCACACCCCCACTCGCCCCACCCCCCCCCCCCCCCCACTCGCCTTCACAACCCAGCCATCACACAGTTGCCGTACGGTCTCTGTCGATCCTTTCAAGCCGGTTGAGTTTAACCAGGCACCTTCAAACCACCATGGAATTTCTACGTCTCACTCCTACTTCTCCGGCTCGCGAGGGCATCGCAGTCCCCGTCCGCCCCCCCCCCCCGCCCCCCCCCCCCCCCACCTTGCGCTTCGGCATCCGCGTCTCCCCTCGGCGAGAGACCTCCGAAGGGTCCCCACCGCCCCTCGTGACGAGGGAGCCCTCAAGGCGTCGCTGGCGGCGCGTCGGCGACGTCGTCCGCGCCGGGCGAGCACGGGAAGGCGGCGTTTGGGAAGAAGCGCCTCTTCGCGGCGACCGCCGCCGCCGCCAGCACGAGCGTCGCCAGCAGGCCGACCAAAAACCCCGGGCCGAACCCCGGCGGGGAATCGGACGCGGAGGCGTCTTTACCGGGCACGCCGTGCGCCGACTCTGACGCGGCAGCGGTGCCCGTCGTTGGGTCCGGCCTCGCCTGCCGCCCGTTTGACTTCCGCTCGGTTTCGGAGGAGGAGGCGGTCGACGACGAGGAGGAGGAGGAAGAGCCCGGAAGCTGCACGGTATAGCCGGCGACGAGGCGCCGGTGGCCGCCCTCCTCGGCCCAGCACAGGTACGTGCCCGTGAGATCCCGGGGGGCCGGGGGGGCGCCCTGGCGGAGCAGCAGGCCCGCCCGGGGCAGCGGCTGCCCCGGGGCCGGGCCGGAGTCTCGCTCCCAGGAGAGGCGAGCCAGGCGGGAGGGGGGGGAGCAGGGCAGCAGCAGCAGCGGCGCCAGCGCCACGCGGACGGCCACCACGTCTGCACGCGACGCGGGGGCGGCGGAGACGACGGTGAGGACGGGACAGCGGAGACACGGGGAGGGAGAGACAGCGGAGACACATGGAGGGAGAGATATGGGGAGGGAGAGACATGGGGAGGGAGAGACAGCGGAGACACGGAGAGGGAGAGACATGGGGAGGGAGAGACAGCGGAGACACGGGGAGGAAGAAACAGTGGAGACACGGGGAGGGAGAGACATGGGGAGGGAGAGACACGGGGAGGGAGAGACATGGGGAGGGAGAGACACGGGGAGGGAGAGACACGGGGAGGGAGAGACACAGGGAGGGAGAGACAGCGGAGACACGGGGAGGGAGAGACACGGGGAGGGAGAGACATGCGGAAGGAGAGACAGTGGAGACACGGGGAGGAAGAAACAGTGGAGACACGGGGAGGGAGAGACACGGGGAGGGAGAGACACGGGGAGAGAGAGACACGGGGAGGGAGAGACACGGGGAGGGAGAGACACGGGGAGGGAGAGACACGGGGAGGGAGAGACACGGGGAGAGAGAGACACGGGGAGGGAGAGACACGGGGAGGGAGAGACACGGGGAGGGAGAGACACGGGGAGGGAGAGACACGGGGAGGGAGAGACACGGGGAGGGAGAGACACGGGGAGAGAGAGACACGGGGAGGGAGAGACACGGGGAGGGAGAGACACGGGGAGGGAGAGACACGGGGAGGGAGAGACATGCGGAAGGAGAGACAGTGGAGACACGGGGAGGAAGAAACAGTGGAGACACGGGGAGGGAGAGACAGCGGAGTGCAGCGCGGTGAGCACCGACCTGGCGGGTGAGCGGAGCAGAGCGTCGTCGCGTCACCACCGCTCACGTCCTGCAGCCACGACCTGTGGGGAGGGTGGGGGGGGGCACACAGGGGAGGGGGATGGGGGAGCGGCGGTGCAGCGGTCAGCGCTACGCTGCGCTACGAGCCCGGCGACCCGGGTTCGATTCCCGCTCACGGCCAACACCCAGTGACGATTATTATAACCGGTACTGGGCCTCCCCTAGGTCGACTCGGCCTCAAATGAGTACCCGGTGTGATGTGTAAACATCATCACCGTCGGTGTAGTGCTGGCGGCCCACCTCCTCGTGCGAAGTTCTCGCTAACAGTCTGCGAAGGCTACGGGGGGGGGTGGGGGGTGTCTTTGTCTTTGTGCGATTGCCGCCCCGCTCACCCGGCGCCGGTCTCCCCGCCGTGACGCCTGCACAGCCTCCGCTGGGGGTCCCAGGCGCAGCAGGGATCCCGCGCCAGTACGCAGTCCCAGCACGCGCGGTAGCGGCCACAGCGGCACACGGGCAGCTGCACCACCCCCGAGGGGCCGGCCACGACCACCGAGGTCTGCGCCGCACGTACACGCCGCACGTACACGCCGCACGTACACGCCGCACGTACACGCCGCACGTACACGTCTCACGTACACGCCGCACGTACACGTCTCACGTACACGTCTCACGTACACGCCGCACGTACACGTCTCACGTACACACCGCACGTACACACCGCACGTACACGCCGCACGTACACGTCTCACGTACACGCCGCACGTACACGCCGCACGTACACGCCGCACGTACACGCCGCACGTACACACCGCACGTACACGTCTCACGTACATGTCTCACGTACACACCGCACGTACACGCCGCACGTACACGCCGCACGTACACACCGCACGTACACACCGCACGTACACGCCGCACGTACACGTCTCACGTACACGTCTCACGTACACACCGCACGTACACGCCACACGTACACACCGCACGTACACGCCGCACGTACACGTCTCACGTACACGTCTCACGTACACGTCTCACGTACACACCGCACGTACACGCCACACGTACACACCGCACGTACACGCCGCACGTACACGCCGCACGTACACGTCTCACGTACACGCCGCACGTACACACCGCACGTACACACCGCACGTACACACCGTACGTACACACCGCACGTACACACCGCACGCCGCACAGGACCGCACACGCACCGCACGCGAGCTTGCGGTCAGGCTCGGCCACGCCAATAAACGCCACCAGTCGGCGGGCAGAGATAGCGAGCGCGCCACAGTAGTGGCGAGTACTTGAGACTAGTAGCGAGTTGCACCGTTCCAGTGGGAGAGTTGTGAGTTGTGAGTGCACCGCACTAGTTGTGAGTTGTGAGTGCGCCGCACTAGTTGTGAGTTGTGAGTGCACCGCACTAGTTGTGAGTTGTGAGTGCACCACACTAGTTGTGAGTTGTGAGTGCACCACACTAGTTGTGAGTTGTGAGTGCACCGCACTAGGAGGGGTCACCTGGTCGTGGGTCAGCACCATGGACAGCACCGGCTCCTGCTGCCCCAGCGCCTGCAGCTCCTCCACCAGGTGAGGATCTCCGCGCGACTCCGGCAGCACGGCGCGGTGCAGCGCGCCCGCGTCTGGGGGGGCGGCCGAGACGCGGCACAGACACACGCACCCATTCAGGGGCCGGGGCCCAACACTGGGAATTCAGGGGTGTGTTGGGGGTCTCTGTGTGTTGGGGGTCTCTGTGTGTTGGGGGTTTCTGTGTGTTGGGGGTCTCTGTGTGTGGGGCTCTGCGTGTGTTGGGGGTCTCTGTGTGTTGGGGGTCTCTGTGTGTTGGGGGTCTCCGTGTGTTGGGGGTCTCCGTGTGTTGGGGGTCTGCGTGTGTTGGGGTCTCTGTATGTTGGGGGTCTCCATGTGTTGGGGGTCTCCGTGTATTGGGGGTCTGCGTGTGTTGGGGGTCTGCGTGTGTTGGGGGTCTCTATGTGTTGGGGGTCTGCGTGTGTTGGGGGTCTGCGTGTGTTGGGGGTCTCCGTGTGTTGGGGGTCTGCGTGTGTTGGGGTCTCTGTGTGTTGGGGGTCTCCGTGTGTTGGGGGTCTCCGTGTGTTGGGGGTCTGCGTGTGTTGGGGGTCTGCGTGTGTTGGGGGTCTCTGTGTGTTGGGGGTCTCCGTGTGTTGGGGGTCTCCGTGTGTTGGGGGTCTGCGTGTGTTGGGGGTCTGCGTGTGTTGGGGGTCTCTGTGTGTTGGGGGTCGCCGTGTGTTGGGGGTCTCTGTGTGTTGGGGGTCTGCGTGTGTTGGGGGTCTGCGTGTGTTGGGGGTCTCCGTTTGTTGGGGTCTGCGTGTGTTGGGGGTCTCTGTGTGTTGGGGGTCTCCGTGTGTTGGGGGTCTGCGTGTGTTGGGGGTCTCTGTGTGTTGGGGGTATCTGTGTGTTGGGGGTCTCTGTGTGTTGGGGGTCTCCGTGTCTTGGGGGTCTCTGTGTGTTGGGAGTCTCCGTGTGTTGGGGGTCTCCGTGTGTTGGGGGTCTGCGTGTGTTGGGGGTCTCCGTGTGTAGGGGTATATGTGTGTTGGGGGTCTCTGTGTGTTGGGGGTCTCCGTGTGTTGGGGGTCTCCGTGTGTTGGGGGTCTGCGTGTGTTGGGGTCTCTGTGTGTTGGGGGTCTCCATGTGTTGGGGGTCTCCGTGTATTGGGGGTCTGCGTGTGTTGGGGGTCTGCGTGTGTTGGGGGTCTCTGTGTGTTGGGGGTCTGCGTGTGTTGGGGGTCTGCGTGTGTTGGGGGTCTCCGTGTGTTGGGGGTCTGCGTGTGTTTGGGTCTCTGTAGGTTGGGGGTCTTCGTGTGTTGGGGGTCTCCGTGTATTGGGGGTCTGCGTGTGTTGGGGGTCTGCGTGTGTTGGGGGTCTCTGTGTGTTGGGGGTCGCCGTGTGTTGGGGGTCTCTGTGTGTTGGAAGTCTGCGTGTGTTGGGGGTCTGCGTGTGTTGGGGGTCTCCGTTTGTTGGGGTCTCCGTGTGTTGGGGGTCTCTGTGTGTTGGGGGTCTCCATGTGTTGGGGGTCTGCGTGTGTTGGGGGTCTCTGTGTGTTGGGGGTATCTGTGTGTTGGGGGTTTCTGTGTGTTGGGGGTCTCCGTGTCTTGGGGGTCTCTGTGTGTTGGGAGTCTCCGTGTGTTGGGGGTCTCCGTGTGTTGGGGGTCTGCGTGTGTTGGGGGTCTCCGTGTGTAGGGGTCTATGTGTGTTGGGGTCTGCGTGTGTTGGAGGTCTCTGTGTGTGGGGGTCTCTGTGTGTTGGGGGTCTCTGTGTATTGGGGGTCTCTGTGTGTGGGGGTCTCTGTGTGTTGGGGGTCTGCGTGTGTTGGGGGTCTCCGTGTGTTGGGGATCTGCGTGTGTTGGGGGTCTCCGTGTGTAGGGGTCTATGTGTGTTGGGGTCTGCGTGTGTTGGAGGTCTCTGTGTGTGGGGGTCTCTGTGTGTTGGGGGTCTCTGTGTATTGGGGGTCTCTGTGTGTGGGGGTCTCTGTTTGTTGGGGGTCTGCGTGTGTTGGGGGTCTCCGTGTGTTGGGAGTCTCTGTTTGTTGGGGGTCTGCGTGTGTTGGGGGTCTCTGTGTTGGGGGTCTCCATGTGTTGGGGGTCTCTGTGTGTTGGGGGTCTCAGTGTGTTGGGGTCTCCGTGTGTTGGGGGTCTCTGTGTGTTGGGGGTCTGCGTGTGTTGGGGGTCTGCGTGTGTTGGGGGTCTGCGTGTGTTGGGGGTCTCTGTGTGTTGGGGGTCTGCGTGTGTGGGGGTCTCTGTGTGTTGGGGGTCTCCGTGTGTTGGGAGTCTCTGTGTGTTGGGGGTCTCCGTGTGTTGAGGATCTCTGTGTGTTGGGCGTCTGCGTGCGTTGGGGGTCTCTGTGTGTTGGGGGTCTCTGTGTGTTGGGGGTCTGCGTGCGTTGGGGGTCTGCGTGTGTTGGCGGTCTCCGTGTGTTGGGGGTCTCCGTGTTTTGGGGGTCTGCGTGTGTTGGGGGTCTCCGTGTGTTGGGGGTCTCTGTGTGTTGGGGGTCTCCGTGCGTTGGGGGTCTGCGTGCGTTGGGGGTCTCCGTGCGTTGGGGGTCTGCGTGTGTTGGGGGTCTCTGTGTGTTGGGGCCCCCCCACCTGTGCCCAGCAGCAGCGTCCTCCAGCTCTTGCCGTCCAGCGCCGCCATGTCGACCACCAGCAGCCGGTTGTAGGCCACTCCCGGCACCAGCAGCCAGGGCCGGCCCCCCTCGGCCTTCACCGCCTCGTCCATCAGGGGGTGGTCGGAGACGAAGTTGAGCGTCTCGGAGGGCAGCATCTGCGAGTCCCAGCCCAGGGGACACTGCGAGGGGGGGTGGGGGGAGCGGAGGGCCGCGTGTCCTAGAGAGTGCTGGAGTCCACACCACGTGCACAGCGAGCGCCGCGTGTACAGTGACGTGTACAGTCTCGTGTACAGCCACGTCTACAGTTACGAGTACAGTCACGTGTACAGTCACGAGTACAGTCACGTGTGCCGTGACGTGTACAGTCACGTGTACCGTGACGTGTACCGTGACGTGTACCGTGACATGTACAGTGACGTGTACCGTGACATGTACAGTGACGTGTACAGTGACGTATACAGTGACGTGTACCGTGGAGTGTACAGTGACGTGTGCCGTGACGTGTACCGTGACGTGTACAGTCACGTGTACCATGACGTGTACCGTGACGTGTACCGTGACGTGTACAGTCACGTGTACCGTGACGTGTACAGTGACGTGTACAGTGACGTGTACCGTGACGTGTACAGTCACGAGTACAGTGACGTGTACCGTGACGTGTACAGTCACGAGTACAGTGACGTGTACCGTGACGTGTACAGTGACGTGTACAGTGACGTGTGCCGTGACGTGTACCGTGGAGTGTACAGTGACGTGTGCCGTGACGTGTACAGTGACATGTACCGTGACGTGTACAGTGACGTGTACCGTGGAGTCTACCGTGGCGCGCACTGCCGGTACTCACGTCTCCGGGCCGTTGTGCGGGCAGGGCCCCCGCGTAGGGGGCCCACCGCCGGTCGGCCCCTCCCTGGTGCTTGAAGCGTCCGGAGAAGACGCGCCGCACCTCGTCCACGCGGTACGAGCAGACGGCCGAGACGGCGCCCCCGCCCCTGCAAGGACGCCCGCGGCGACCGCGCGTCAGAGCCCGCGTCGACCGCGCGTCGGTACCCGCGTGGCGTGGGGCGGAGGGCGACTCGCGCACCAGCGGTCCGTGTAGAGGGCGTAGAACACGGTGCCGGGCCGGCCACGGAGGCCGCGGGTCGACACGACGTGCCGGAGTCCGGCGAACGCCGTCCCTCCCAGCGAGCAGTCGAGCCGTGACTTGAGGAACGTCGTCCACTTCCTCTCCAGCTTCTTCAGGCCGCCCGTGTCACCCTGGGGAACGCGGGACGATGACATTCCCCAGCTCGTCCTTCGCACGGGCGAGTGCCGCGGGCAAGCGCCGTAAGCGAGCGACCCCCCCCCCCCCCCCCCGTGGTGCACGGCCACGGCGCACGAGGCGGGGCGGACGACCGGTAACCGCGCGTGGCGCCGACGCTTTACACGCGACCGCACCGGGGAGGCCCGGGACGGCTTCATGCGTGCGTCTCCTACGTTGCCGTGGGAACACGCAAAACTCCACCCGGAGAGTTGCCCGAGTTCTGAAATTGACCCCAGGCCCCCTCCTCCGGCCACGAGGCCAGAGGAGGGGGCCTGGGCGACCGCCGCGCTGCCACCCTCCTGCCCCCCGTCGTGCCGCGGGGGTTGGCACGCCCGCGTCTCTCCCTCTCTTCGTACCCCCCCGCCCCGCCCCGACGCCTCCTCACCGTGCAGACGCGCGCGACCCTCGGCACCACCACCCTGGAGAAGAAGTCGAACTCCACGGCCGTCTCCGAGAAGAAGAAGTAGACCTTGTTGTCCTGCTCCCGCGACTCGCTCTCGTTCACAAACTCCGACGCCACGAACGTCGGGTCTGTGCGGCCACGACACCAACAACAACGTCAACAACAACGCCGACAACACCAACAACAACGCCAACAACAACAACGCCAACAACAACGCCAACAACGTCAATAACAACACTAACAACGTCGACAACATCAACAACAATGCCAACAATGTCAATAACAACACCAACAACGCCGACAACATCAACAATGACAACAACACCGACAACAACAACGCCGACAACGTCGTCGTGCGTGCACGTGCAGTCGACTCTCGATCATCCGCGGGCGGTTTTTCCGATTTGCGGATTAACCGCGCGCACCTAAAAACAAGTGCACATTGATACACTTGTTTTAGGTGCTTAAACCAAAAAAATATGTTCTCCATGTGATCACCCTCAATTTTCTTAACTTAAACATAATTTATGCCCCAAAACAGTAAAACCTTGGGATCGCGAGCACAATTCGTTCTGGAAACGTGTTTGTAATCCAAAGCACTCGTACGTCAAAGCACTCGTACGCCGGTTGCGATCGCGTGGCGCTCGGCAGTACAAAGCGTCTACACGTACACCGCACGTGTTGCGAGACCCTCGCTCGCTTATCAAGTTAATATTTAGTTAAAATTTCTGCTAGTCTTGCAAAACACTCGCAGGCCAAGTTACTCGCAATTCAAGGTTTTGCTGTATTAGTGCTTTTTTTAGCATAGAGATCCGTGGAAAATGGTTCAAAATTTTTGATTATCCGCTATTTTAAATTATCAGCGGCCGTCCTGCCCGTCATTAGCACGGAGTCTACTGCGTTTTAGTTATCGCAGCGGCTGAGCATAGGCCGACTCGAAGGGGCAAAAATGCCAGGCGTAAAATTGTAATAAAGAGTCAGTCCGATGTTTGTCAATCCCGGCCCCTCTGCCCCTCCCCCCCCGCCGATTAATATAATCAATAATAATAATTTATCACGCGGAGAAATAATCGACATCCGTCGGGACAGCAACCGCCGCGTGTTCGCCGTTCCCTGCGGCCGGCGTCGCGAGGAGCGGCGTTGACGGCGTGCAGAGTCACGGCGCGGCCCACGCGCAAAAGTCTGCGGATATGAATTTCTACACAAATTGGCGGGGGGTGGTGGAGGGAGAGAGAAGGGGGGGGGGGGCGAACTCACTGTACAGCCAGCTGCTCGACAGCTCGCTGGACATGCTGCTAGGGCTCCGCTGCACCACCGACTCGGTGCCCAGGTAGTTGCTGCGCGTGCCCGAGTAGAGCTCTCCTCCTGCAGAGGGAGGGGACGCGATGCCGCCGTCACCGTCACGGCCGTCGCTCTCCGTCGAGCGTAACGCTTCCACCGGCGTCGACGCTCGATTAAAGATTAGAGACGGGCGGGGGGATGGGGGAGACTTTTTTTCACGTGGGGAATGTTGAGTTTTCCATGGAGGGTTTCGGCAGGCGTGCGCCCGATGATAAAAACGAACGAATTTGCCGGCGCTGCGCGGCACCGGCCGGCGCAGCCGAGAACGGAGACGCGAGACGCGGCCCCCGAATGCGGCGACGCACGGAGCTCTCCAACCGCGAGATCGCCGCGATCCCTCTCCGCTGTGGTCCCCCGCACTGCCGCGCTGTCTCCCTGCAGCCAACTCAGCCGGGAGGTCGACGGGACGGCCGCGATGACTCGAGCAGGGGTGAGGTGATGCAGAGGGTGCGTAGGATGCGGTGGGTGGGTGGGTGTAGGATGCGCGATGCGTACAGCGGTGTGTGCGTGGGATCTTTAGTGTGGCGTGCGGGTAAATGCAGAGCGTGCGTGTGGTGAAGCGAGGTGTGTGGTGTGGCGTGGGTGAGCGGAGGGCAGTGTGGGAGCTGCGATGGACACGCACCGGTCATCAGCGAGGTGTGCCTCTGCTCGGGGTCAAAGGGGCACTTGCCCCTGCCGTTCTCCTCCATCACGGTCCCTCCAGGATTTTTCACAAACGAGAAGTCGGTTACGTTCTACACGCGGGGTCGCACAGGGGGGGGGTCGCACGGGGTCACAGCCACAGGTCACGCCAGCACGCGTGAACTCGTGCCAGAACGTACACCGGCTCCCATCAACACACAACAAAGCACTAACGTGCACTTTTAAATCATCTAGATTGAAAACTCTTTTTTTTATAACAGTTTTTTGTGTTTAGTTTGTTGTCCTTCCCCCACACCTCCGATTAGCACGGTTGGCTACGTGCGGTGCAAAAGAAGTTCAACAGACACGGTAATATTCACCCACACAAGCCAATGCAGAAACACTACAACACCCCAAGGTGCGTGTTCATAGTGCGGTGCGCTAACCACTGCACGACTGCTCCACCAATAAATACAAAGATCCCCCACCGTGTAGCCTCAACAGACTTTTGGGACAAGTGTTGTTCACGAGCACCTTGGAAGGCCGGCTCGGCACACGAGCGGGGGGGGGGGGGGGGGGTGGGTGGCCAGCACCACGCCCGGCCGCCTTTGTCTCCCCAGTGACGATGTTTTACCGCACGCCGCCACGCCGGGTGCTCGTTTGAGGCCGAGCCACCCGAGCGGAGGCCCGGGACCGGTTCGGACGACCGTCACCGGTGAGAGGGAATCGAACCGCGCACGCTCGGGAACACCCACGGAACACCCACGGAACACCCACGGAACACCCACGGAACACCCACGCACGCGTCCCCACCCCCCCTGGCGCGTGGCGGCGGCGGTGGCGGAGGGCGGGGGGGCGGCAGCGCTCACGATGTAGGCGCACTTGGGCTGGAAGGCGCCGGTGCCGCACGCGTACAGCCGCGTGCCGTCGAGTCGGTGCAGCACCCGCACGAAGTTGAAGCACTCCCTCTGCGGCACAGGGCGTCCCTCACGCTCGCACCGGGCCACCCCTCACGCTCGCAACGCGGCCCACCTTTCTCACGCTGACGACGATTGGACCGCACGCGCCCACGAGACCCTAACGGACACACCGGGGTTTCCCCGCAGCGATTATGGAATCCACACGGTCGCAATGCCACCGCCCCCTCCCCCCCCCCCCATGGATGTAAAAGGATTGGGGCGCCACGGTGGCTGGGAGATGTTAACTACCTCGCCCGGTGCGCAGGAGGCCGTGGGTTCGATCCCGACCCTGACGCCCGTTCTGTATTCGGAGTTTACGGTGTCCCTCCTCGTGGTCGTGTGGATTTTTCTCCGGGTCCTCCGGTTTTTCCCTCCGCATTTAGAAACGTGTTCAAGAGTATTTGGCTGCTATCAATTATTTCCACGTGATAAGCCACATCGTTGAGCTATCATTTGTGATAGCCAGGCTGCATCTGAATAAAATAGCTATATTTAAGAAAAGCGTGCATTAGTTTACGGTACCTGGCTGTTCCTCTTCGACTGACACATCTTCATTTGGCTGTCAGCCTTCCAGGAGAGCTGATGAGAGAGAGAGAGGCAAACAGACACAGAGGCAAGAGGGTCACGGCCAGATACGAGCGCTCGAGAGACGGACACGCAGACGGGGCGACCGAACAGACGCACAACGCAGTCATACCGATGGTCAAGCAGACGGCTTGACAAGCACAGGCGTTCACAGACACAAACACAGAACTCTGGGAACAACAACGCTACTCAACACGAGGCGTCACGATGTCGAGGGAAGCCCACGGCCGTTCACGCCGCCCGAGCCTTCAACAGACGCCTCAAAGAGACGAAGGTTATACGCGGGGAGGTCACCCGCGTGAACCCGAGGTCGCGGCGTCAGAGGTCACGGGGTCAGGATTCACGGGCCGGCCCGAGGTCGCGAGTCTCAGGACCTGTAAGTCACCGAGTCCCTGGGTCACGAGCGTCGGGGTTCCGTCTCTCCGGAGGTCCCCGTTCTCTACGGAGGTCCCCCTGGCTACGGCGGTCCCCTGTCACCCCCGGATCCCCATCCACACATTCCCCAGATCTCTCCGGGTCCCTGTCCCCCGGGTGCCCTTCGGTCCCCCGGCTAGTGGCGTCCCCGCCAGATCCACGTCCCCCTGGTGCCCCCACGCCCCGGGTGCCCCGGCTAGGGGGTCCCCCCGGCCGCTGGCGGGGTTCCCCCCCCCCTCACTCACGGCGGGGTGGAGCTCGCGGGAGACGTTGCGGGCGTCCAGGGCGAGGATGGCGTCGCGCGCGCCCACGTAGAGCGCCGAGCGCTGCGGCACCAGCAGCAGCGCCGACGCGTTGGGCACGGCGCGGAAACTCATCGCCGCCTCCCGCGCCAACTCTGAAGGGGTGGGGGGAGGGAGCGGGGCGGGGGTGGGGTGAGGCCCTTGCAATGACAGAAGTAACCGATGGTGCGAAATCATTTGCATGCGGCGCCGTTTCCCCAGCTCGAACGTATGTCCGTCCCCCCCGCCCCTCTAGTACCCGATTAGTGCCGGCAGCGGCGGATCGCCGGTGGGGAAAAAAAAAAATTTGCCTGCGCGCCGCTGCGTCGCAGTCGGCCTCACGTGGCCGCCGGGCCGCAACGAACGGGTCGCGAATTCGCGGACGGCGCGGCACACCGCCGCCCGTGGGCCGCGTGAACTCAAGCGGGGGGAGAGGGGAGGGGGCGTGCGTTCCGAACCCCCCCCCCCCCCCCCACCGCGGGGTTATCGATATTCACAAGCGGGCGTCATGTAAATGCGGGGGGAGAAGCGGGCGCTGCGGAGAGCGGTCGTCGTTGCAGTCAGCTCGCTCCGCCGCTAAACCGGCGAGCCAAGTTCCATTCACGCTCACGCTCGACACCAGCGACGCAATTATCCAAAGCGGTTCCTGGGCCTCCCCTAGGTCGACTCGGCCTCAAATGGGTACAGTGGGGGAGACAAAGGCGGCCGGGCGTTGGTGCTGGCCACCCACGCCCTCGTGTACCACCGTGCCCACGGCCTTCACGGGTCCCGCTACTCACCAACGGCACTTGCCCCGACAGTGTGTTCAGGCTACACACGGGGGGGGGGTAATCTCTGATGGGCCGCCGCTGCTGCTGCTGAGAGATAATCATTGGAGGTGAAATTTCCACCGTTCGTTCCGCTGGCATCACGGCGCCGTGTTAACAACACCTCCCACCGTGATCACAATTGTTACTATCGTCACAACTGTTACTATCGTCACAACTGTTACTATCGTCACAACTGTTACTATCGTCACAATTGTTACTATCGTCACAACTGTTACTATCGTCACAACTGTTACTATCGTCACAATTGTTACTATCGTCACAACTGTTACTATCGTCACAACTGTTACTATCGTCACAATTGTTACTATCGTCACAACTGTTACTATCGTCACAACTGTTACTATCGTCACAATTGTTACTATCGTCACAATTGTTACTATCGTCACAACTGTTACTATCGTCACAACTGTTACTATCGTCACAATTGTTACTATCGTCACAACTGTTACTATCGTCACAACTGTTACTATCGTCACAACTGTTACTATCGTCACAATTGTTACTATCGTCACAACTGTTACTATCGTCACAATTGTTACTATCGTCACAACTGTTACTATCGTCACAACTGTTACTATCGTCACAACTGTTACTATCGTCACAATTGTTACTATCGTCACAACTGTTACTATCGTCACAACTGTTACTATCGTCACAACTGTTACTATCGTCACAATTGTTACTATCGTCACAATTGTTACTATCGTCACAACTGTTACTATCGTCACAACTGTTACTATCGTCACAACTGTTACTATCGTCACAACTGTTACTATCGTCACAACTGTTACTATCGTCACAACTGTTACTATCGTCACAACTGTTACTATCGTCACAATTGTTACTATCGTCACAACTGTTACTATCGTCACAATTGTTACTATCGTCACAATTGTTACTATCGTCACAATTGTTACTATCGTCACAATTGTCACTATCGTCACAATTGTCACTATCGTCACAATTGTCACTATCGTCACAATCGTCACTATC
The DNA here is from genome assembly GCF_048934315.1 of Petromyzon marinus. Classification (NCBI taxonomy): domain Eukaryota; kingdom Metazoa; phylum Chordata; class Hyperoartia; order Petromyzontiformes; family Petromyzontidae; genus Petromyzon; species Petromyzon marinus. The sequence continues at coordinate 678,309 of NW_027422817.1, forward strand.
GTCACAATCGTCACTATCGTCACAATCGTCACTATCGTCACAATCGTCACTATCGTCACAATCGTCACTATCGTCACAATCGTCACTATCGTCACAATCGTTACTATCGTCACAATTGTCACTATCGTCACAATCGTCACTATCGTCACAATCGTCACTATCGTCACAATCGTCACTATCGTCACAATCGTCACTATCGTCACAATCGTCACTATCGTCACAATCGTCACTATCGTCACAATCGTTACTATCGTCACAATCGTTACTATCGTCACAATCGTCACTATCGTCACAATCGTCACTATCGTCACAATCGTCACTATCGTCACAATCGTTACTATCGTCACAATCGTTACTATCGTCACAATCGTTACTATCGTCACAATTGTTACTATCGTCACAATTGTTACTATCGTCACAATTGTTACCATCGTCACAATTGTTACCATCGTCACAATTGTTACCACAATTGTTACCACAATTGTTACCATCGTCACAATTGTTACTATCGTCACAATTGTTACTATCGTCACGATCGTCACCATCGTCACGATTGTCACTATCGTCACGATTGTTACTATCGTCACGATTGTTACTATCGTCACAATTGTTACTATCGTCACAATTGTTACTATCATCACTCCGTCTCCTCCCCCCCAGCACCCCCCACCCCACACCACCGGGGGAGGGGGGGTTGAACAGGCAGCGAGATAGCGAGCGACGACGGGAATGCCGTGCCTGCGGAGAGGCCGGTGGCATCGCGCGACTTATTTATTCTCGCGCGAGCTTGGGAAGAGGCGGGAGATGACAGGAGGGAGGAATTCCAGGGCGGAGGCAGCGCAAGGGAAAGAATTTGATTTTGTTAAAAACGGGTTTTTTGTTATTCCGCTGAGGACTTGAGTAAACCCTCAGGCTGGTACGAGGATGAGCGAAAAACGCCAAAAACATTCGCTCGGACATTTCAACTTTACAAAACGATCTGACCTGCACAGCGGGCAAAAAAGCAACAGGCAAAAAAAGCAACAGGAAATCTCATTCAGCTCCATAAGAAGCTCTCCCCCTTCCACCGCCACTTCTACCCGGCAATCCAACCGCCCGTGTAGTGCGCCGCAGGACAGGGAACAGCGTGGCGAGGAGGGCGAGCCGGTGCGACTTAAAACCACCACCGTCACGCCCACCGCCATCGCAGCCTAGACCATCGCCGCATCCTCCGCCGCTGCGGCTGCTATCGAATCGTCCGCCATCACACCCGCCACCGTCGCAACACCCACCCCATCGCACCACGACCCACACCGCTATCGCACAAAACCCATCGCACCGACCATCGCCGCCACCACCACCACCGCCGCAGCAGCCAGCACTCACCTTCGTAGGAGAAGCTGACTCGGGGCACCAGCGGCCCCTCGGCGGCCACGCGCAGCGCTCCCAGCACCAGCACCAGCGCCGGCACGGTACCCATCTCCCCCGCTGCTCTCCCCTCACCACCCCCGCCACCCTCCTCACCACCCTCACCGCCCTCCTCACCGCCCTCCTCACCACCCTGGGTGCTGCGTAGGAGAACGCAGTGGCCACCGAGCGTAGCCAAGGGCCCTGCCGTGGGTCCCTTCCTCTGCCTCCTCCTGCCGCAAACCGTCCTATCTCGTCACGCAGGTCGGCATCCGTGTGGCGCACGCACGGCGCAGACACAGCGCACTCGGGCACAGCACAGGCACAGCGTACACATGCACAGCACAGACACAGCGTACACAGACACAGCGTACACAGACACAGCATACACATGCACAGCACAGACACAGCGTACACAGACACAGCGTACACAGACACAGCGTACACAGGCACAGCGTACACATGCACAGCGCAGACACAGCGTACACAGACACAGCGTACACAGACACAGCATACACAGACACAGCACAGACACAGCACAGACACAGCGCAGACACAGCGTACACAGACACAGCGTACACAGACACAGCGTACACAGACACAGCGTACACATGCACAGCACAAACACAGCGACTCTTCACAGTTAATAAATCAGTTCTTTTTTACATCACACTCGTCAATAACACGGGTGGCCTTGACACAAAAGATGACGTGCTCTGAAGAAAGGGAACTGCCAGAAACGTCGTGGACTACAGGCAATCATCGACTGTCCCGTGGCTTCGTGGGGGAAGGAGTCACCGGATTTTCAAAAACGCCTGATCACTAATCATCATTATTTAAAACATCTTATCTTCGCACATTCTTGCTTTTAGGTGTTGTGTTGTATACATTTTGAATAAATAAACATAAAAATACCTTCCTAATAACATAGGTTTTTGGGTTCGATCGCTTTATTTATAAATGTGTCGTAACCCTCCACCACCCGACACGGCCAATCAGCAAAAAAAGTGTCACGTTGAGAAAAGACAAATAGTTCACTACTTTAGCCCACCGGTGTCTTAAAGAGTGAACCCACAGCATTTACAGTTTGAGTACGATGTTTCGCTGGTAATTACATCCAGCATCATCGGGCAATTCGCCAGAATGGTAAAGCCCTCGCTTGCTCCCGGTCTTAAATAGAGCAGATTATTTGGAGGTGGTGAGCTATCCACAGAGCCGAGTCATTCAGGGCCATCAGGAAGTTGCTCGGTCAGACAGGAAGTCATAGAGTCACTCACAGCCGAAATTGTATCACAGACTGCAGCAGCAACCCCACAAGGAAGAGTCCATGAGCACGGGGGACAGATGACATTAGTCCACACTCTCCTCTGCGGCATGGAATGTCGATGTCGCACCTCCGATTTAGCAGGGTTAGCTACGTGCGGTCCGAAAATAAGTAAAAATAGGCACACGCACGTGAAGGGAGTTTCGCAACATTGTCATTTCCATAATAAGAGGCTTATATTATTTTGGGTGAGATCGCGTAAATATAAATGTGTCGTTAAACCCGCCACCACCCGACACAGCCAATCAGTAAGGAGGTTGTCACGTTAACAAAACGTGGCCAATTCGTTACTAGTTCAGCACTAACCGGTTGTGTTGGGAGAGTAAAACCCACAACATTTACAACCGAGCACAATTCAGGTTTAACCTGGACCATAACAAACGTGAACTTCGAGCGGCGCTATGCTGTGCCCACGTTTTTGTGCCAAGCTTCTTTTTTCCCCACAATGCCTCTCTTCGAGCCATGGGCTTCCTCAAAGACGCCGGCGATCGTGGCCTTCCTTCCACTTAGCTCCGTCCATGATATTACTCAAGAACTTGACAGTCTATGGGGCGACATTTGTGCATGGGCAACGTTGGTCCATGGGCGACGTTGGTCCATGGGCGACGTTGGTCCATGGGCGACGTTGGTCCATGGGTGACATTAGTCCAAGGGCAACGTTAGTTTATGGGTGATGTAAGTCTATGGGCCACTTCAGCCTATGTGCCATGTCTACATTAACTCTCTTGTTTCCTTAATACATGTTCGAGAAGTATAACTTGCCTTGATAAAATTCTACTTACAGTATATTATTTTTGTTACTCATCTCAAACGAGGTAAAAACTATTAGGAATAAAGTTGTGCGGCAGAGTTGTCACGTTTTAAAAAAATAAGTTATTCGGTTCATAATGGCGTGGTCATTTTCAACTCTTGAGTCAGCAAGAACCATTCTTTTCACGTGACGGAGACTCGTTTCAAAAGTTAACGATCAAACGTTATTCGGGAAGATTTAAAGTTTCATAAAACATCATCGCCGTCATCATTCACGACCTATCCATTGCCGGATGAAGGCCCTCCCCCCCCCCAAACCATCACCACCTCGCGAGGACCTGCGAAGTCACCATCCATCTGGTACCGGCACCTCCGATTAGCACGGTGGGCGACGAACGCACTCATTTCACTTACACGCAAGGCGCTTGCCACAAGTGAACCGCGCACTACCTTGCCGATCTCTCAACACCGACCGGAGCAACTTCACTCGTCGAGGAGCGTAAACCATCACACGCAAACTCCGCTCATCCTCGCCTTTGGCGCGCCATCGAACAAAGACGGCGGTGATCATCGCATCGCGCGCTTTCAGGGGCGGCTTCTGCGGCCGTCTGGCACGCTCTTCCTTCCGATGTTAAGAAGCCACTGGAGCCGTGCAAATTTCAAATCATCAAGATCGCAAACTCAATTTTTTGAGAACCGCTTTTTGTGTTCGGTTCGTTGGCCTTAGCCCGTATACTCCGATTGGCACGGGTTGGCTACGTAGGGTGCGAAAGAAGTTGAACATGCATACACACTGCCCGCAGACTGACACTACCCATCGAATCAACACTGCACCTCCGATTAGCACGGGTTGGCTACATAGGGTGCGAAAGAAGTTGAACATGCATACACACTGCCCGCAGACTGACACTACCCATCGAATCAACACTGCACCTCTGATTAGCACGGGTTGGCTACGTAGGGTGCGAAAGAAGTTGAACATGCATACACACTGCCCGCAGACTGACACTACCCATCGAATCAACACTGCACCTCTGATTAGCACGGGTTAGCTACGTAGGGTGCGAAAGAAGTTGAACATGCATACACACTGCCCGCAGACTGACACTACCCATCGAATCAACACTGCACCTCTGATTAGCACGGGTTGGCTAAGTAGGGTGCGAAAGAATTTCAACACGCGTACTGTACACAGAAGTGACGCACGTGCCACGGTTCCCACCTCGGCTGTGGTTGTCTTCTTGGGCGTGTTCGCTCAAAAGGCTAACACCGCTCCCTCCACTCCCTCGTGAGTCTCGAACATCATACGTCATCCCTCCCGGCCATAAAGTAAACTATTAAAACTATAATCTATATTTATTTTGACAGCGTAAGGCCCCACCGAGCTATATAGGTCTCTTTCAGCAGCGACGTGACCACAAGTGATCGCCCAATGGAGTGGCTTATCTTCGCGTGCACATTCAAAAGCCGCCAATTAAATATGGAGGGGGGGGGGGAAACTGGAGGACCCGGAGAAAAATCCACGCGACCATGGGGAGAGCAACAAAATATACACAAGGCGTCAGTCAGGGTCGGGATCGAACCCACAACCTCCTACATACAAGGCGAGGTAGTTTACATCTCACCACCATCGTACTCAAATAACTTCAACAATTACAATAATAACTCTGCTGATAGCACCACTAACTGGAGTAATTCCACTCCTACCAACACTGACTGGAGCGACTTCACTCATAGCATCACTGTCTGGAGTAATTCCACTCCTACCAATACTGACTGTAGTAACTTCACTCATAGCAACACTGAGTGTAGTAACTTCACTCATAGCAACACTGAGTGTAGTAACTTCACTCATAGCAACACTGTCTGTAGTAACTTGACTCATAGCAACACTGACTGTAGTAACTTCACTCATAGCAACACTGACTGGAGTAACTTCACTCATTGCCACACTGACTGTAGTAACTTCACTCATAGCAACACTGACTGTAGTAACTTCACTTATAGCAACACTGACTGTAGTAACTTCACTCATAGCAACACTGACTGTAGTAACTTCACTCATAGCAACACTGACTGTAGTAACTTCACTCATAGCCACACTGACTGTAGTAACTTCACTCATAGCAACACTGACTGTAGTAACTTCACTCATAGCAACACTGACTGTAGTAACTTCACTCATAGCAACACTGACTGTCGTAACTTCACTCATAGCAACACTGACTGTAGTAACTTCACTCATAGCAACACTGACTGTAGTAACTTCACTCATAGCCACACTGAGTGTAGTAACTTCACTCATAGCCACACTGACTGTAGTAACTTCACTCATAGCAACACTGACTGTAGTAACTTCACTCATAGCAACACTGACTGTAGTAACTTCACTCATAGCAACATTGACTGTAGTAACGTCACTCATAGCAACACTGACTGTAGTAACTTCACTCATAGCAACACTGACTGTAGTAACTTCACTCATAGCAACACTGACTGTAGTAACTTGACTCATAGCAACACTGACTGTAGTAACTTCACTCATAGCAACACTGATTGTAGTAACTTCACTCATAGCAACACTGACTGTAGTAACTTGACTCATAGCAACACTGACTGTAGTAACTTGACTCATAGCAACACTGACTGTAGTAACTTCACTCATAGCAACACTGATTGTAGTAACTTCACTCATAGCAACACTGACTGTAGTAACTTGACTCATAGCAACACTGACTGTAGTAACTTCACTCATAGCAACACTGACTGGAGTAACTTCACTCATAGCAACACTGACTGTAGTAACTTCACTCATAGCAACACTGACTGTAGTAACTTCACTCATAGCAACACTGAGTGTAGTAACTTCACTCATACCAATACTGACTGTAGTAACTTCTCTCATAGCAACACTGAGTGTAGTAACTTCACTCATAGCAACACTGACTGTAGTAACTTGACTCATAGCCACACTGACTGTAGTAACTTCACTCATAGCAACACTGACTGTAGTAACTTCACTCATAGCAACACTGAGTGTAGTAACTTGACTCATAGCCACACTGAGTGTAGTAACTTCACTCATAGCAACACTGACTGTAGTAACTTCACTCATAGCCACACTGACTGTAGTAACTTCACTCATAGCAACACTGACTGTAGTAACTTCACTCATAGCAACACTGACTGTAGTAACTTCACTCATAGCAACACTGTCTATAGTAACTTCACTCAAAAGTAACTCCGTAGGTAACTTCACTCCATGCATCAACTCTCAGACTCCAGAGAACCAAATATTGTTACTACCCCCATCATCATCACACTACCCACAGCATCACCACTCCCACCATCACCACCTCCCCCATCACGCCACCTCCCCCATCACCACCTCCCCCATCACCATCCTCCCCCATCACCCCCCCCCCCCAAACATCACTTCCATTGACACCTCCATCACCGCTCCCATCACAACACGCGTAACTTCCCGCCAACTCTACCACAGTCACCATCACCACCCAACCTGAATCACCATCACCACCCAACCTGAATCACCATCACTAGCCAACCTGAATCACCATCACCACCCAACCTGAATCACCATCCAACCTGAATCACCATCAACCACTCAACCTGAATCACCATCACCACCCAACCTGAATCACCATCACCACCCAACCTGAATCACCATCACCACCCAACCTGAATAACCATCACCACCCAACCTGAATCACCATCACCACCCAACCTGAATCACCATCACCAGCCAACCTGAATCACTATCACCACCCAACCTGAATCACCATCACCACCAAACCTGAATCACCATCACCATCCAACCTGAATCACCATCACCACTCAACCTGAATCACCATCACCACCCAACCTGAATCACCATCACCACCCAACCTGAATCACCATCACCACCCAACCTGAATAACCATCACCACCCAACCTGAATCACCATCACCACCCAACCTGAATCACCATCACCACCCAACCTGAATCACCATCACCACCCAACCCTGAATCACCACCCAACCTGAATCACCATCACCACCCAACCTGAATCACCATCACCACCCAACCTGAATCACCATCACCACCCAACCTGAATCACCATCACCAACAGCAGCCGCCATTCGCCACTAAGTGGCACTTGTGCCAGGCTAGGTGCACTCCCGAAGCCACTAACATCACAACTTCCATAATCACCATCACCCCAACAACACCTCCTCATCACAACTACATCACACCCCCATCAGCAACCTCCCTTCACCACCATCACCTCCCCCATCACCATCACCGCCCTCCTCCCCATCCTCCCATCCACCCACCCCCATCACCACCTCCCCCATCACCACCTCCCCCATCCACCACCCCCCCCATCACCCCACACCACCCCCCCTCCCCCCTCCCCCCTCACACCCTCCTCCCCCATCACTACCCTCCCCCATCACCACCCTCCCCCATCCCACCACCCTCCCCCATCACACCCCCCCCATCCATCCCTCCCCCATCACCACCCTCCCCCATCACCACCTCCCCCATCACCATCCTCCCCCATCACCACCTCCCCCATCACCACCTCCCCCATCACCACCCTCCCCCATCACCACCTCCCCCATCACCCCTCCCCCTCACACCCCCATCACCATCACTCCTCCCCATCACCACCTCCCCCATCACCACCTCCCCCATCACCACCATTCCCCATCACCACCTCACCCATCACCACCTCCCCCATCACCACCTCCCCCATCACCACCTCCCCCATCACCACCTCCCCCATCACCATCCTCCCCCATCACCACCTCCCCCATCACCACATTCCCCATCACCACCTCACCCATCACCACCTCACCCATCACCACCTCACCCATCACCACCTCCCCCATCACCACCTCCCCCATCACCACCCTCCCCCATCACCACCCTCCCCCATCACCACCTCCCCCATCACCACCTCCCCCATCACTACCCTCCCCCATCACCACCCTCCCCCATCACCACCTCCCCCATCACCACATCCCCCATCACCACCTCCCCCATCACCATCCTCCCCCATCACCACCTCCCCCATCACCACATTCCCCATCACCACCTCACCCATCACCACCTCCCCCATCACCACCTCCCCCATCACCACCTCCCCCATCACCACCTCCCCCATCACCATCCTCCCCCATCACCACCTCCCCCATCACCACATTCCCCATCACCACCTCACCCATCACCACCTCACCCATCACCACCTCACCCATCACCACCTCCCCCCATCACCACCTCCCCCATCACCACCTCCCCCATCACCACATTCCCCATCACCACCTCCCCCATCACCCCCATCACCACCATCACCACCTCCCCCATCACCCCCATCACCACATCCCCCATCACCATCCTCCCCCATCACCATCCTCCTCGCCGCCTTTCTTCACCAGGGAGGGAAATCCGCGAGCTTCCTCTTGCACTGAACTCGCGCCTTGTTGCTGCTGCTGCTGTTGTTGTTGTCCGTCTGTTTATCTCTCTTCTTCTTCTTCTTTCATTACTTCTTCGTCTCCTGCTGATTTCTACTTCTTCCGGCTGCGCGGAAGTGCGCGGAGGTCACGTGGGGGGGACGAGAGCCGCTTCACCTCTCCCGCAGGGGGGGTGTGGGGGGCGCTGCACCGCGCGGAGGGATACACGCGGCGAGCAGGTGAAGGCGATGACCCCTTCGCCCCGCCCCCCTTCGCCCCGCCCCCTTCCCCCCGCCCCCATTCGCCCCGCCCTCCTTCCCCCCGCCCCCTTTCCCCCCCATTCCCCCCGCCCCCCTTCCCCCCGCCCCCATTCGCCCCGCCCCCTTCCCCCCCAACGTCCCAATCGATTTTGTCTCCGTGTGGGGTTCATGGCGATGCGCAAACTCTGCACATTTGGCCTACTCTTCCACTTGGTCCTGCCTCTCCTCCTCCACCTCGTCACGTGTAACTACGGTGAGCAGAGTCGGTCGATAAATCGGGTACCAAGTTGCGGTGGACGTTGTGAGTGGTGGTGCAGTGGTTAGTGTGGGGAGTGGTGGTGCAGTGGTTAGGTCACTGTGTGTAGTGGTGTGGGGAGTGGTGGTGCAGTGGTTAGGTCACTGTAGTAGTGTGGGGAGTGGTGGTGGAGTGGTTGGTGTGGGGAGTGGTGGTGCAGTGGTTAGGTCACTGTGTGTAGTAGTGTGGGGAGTGGTGGTGCAGTGGTTAGGTCACTGTGTGTAGTAGTGTGGGGAGTGGTGGTGCAGTGGTTAGGTCACTGTGTAGTAGTGTGCGGAGTGGTGGTGTAGTGGTTAGGTCACTGTGTGTAGTAGTGTGGGGAGTGGTGGTGGAGTGGTTAGCTCACTGTGTAGTAGTGTGGGGAGTGGTGGTGCAGTGGTTAGGTCACTGTGTGTAGTGGTATGGGGAGTGGTGGTGCAGTGGTTAGGTCACTGTGTGTAGTTGTGTGGGGAGTGGTGGTGCAGTGGTTAGTGTGGGGAGCGGTGGTGCAGTGGTTAGGTCACTGTGTGTAGTAGTGTGGAGAGTGGTGGTGGAGTGGTTAGGTCACTGTGTAGTGGTGTGGGGAGTGGTGGTGCAGTGGTTAGGTCACTGTGTAGTAGTGTGCGGAGTGGTGGTGTAGTGGTTAGGTCACTGTGTGTAGTAGTGTGGGGAGTGGTGGTGGAGTGGTTAGCTCACTGTGTAGTAGTGTGGGGAGTGGTGGTGCAGTGGTTAGGTCACTGTGTGGGGAGTGGTGGTGGAGTGGTTAGCTCACTGTGTAGTAGTGTGGGGAGTGGTGGTGCAGTGGTTAGGTCACTGTGTGTAGTGGTATGGGGAGTGGTGGTGCAGTGGTTAGGTCACTGTGTGTAGTTGTGTGGGGAGTGGTGGTGCAGTGGTTAGTGTGGGGAGCGGTGGTGCAGTGGTTAGGTCACTGTGTGTAGTAGTGTGGAGAGTGGTGGTGGAGTGGTTAGGTCACTGTGTAGTGGTGTGGGGAGTGGTGGTGCAGTGGTTAGGTCACTGTGTAGTAGTGTGCGGAGTGGTGGTGTAGTGGTTAGGTCACTGTGTGTAGTAGTGTGGGGAGTGGTGGTGGAGTGGTTAGCTCACTGTGTAGTAGTGTGGGGAGTGGTGGTGCAGTGGTTAGGTCACTGTGTGGGGAGTGGTGGTGCAGTGGTTAGGTCACTGTGTGTAGTAGTGTGGGGAGTGGTGGTGCAGTGGTTAGGTCACTGTGTGTAGTAGTGTGGGGAGTGGTGGTGCAGTGGTTAGGTCACTGTGTGTAGTAGTGTGGGGAGTGATGGTGGAGTGGTTAGGTCACTGTGTGGGGAGTGGTGGTGCAGTGGTTATGTCACTATGTGTTGTAGTGTGGGGAGTGGTGGTGCAGTGGTTAGGTCACTGTGTAGTAGTGTGGGGAGTGGTGGTGCAGTGGTTAGGTCACTGTGTAGTAGTGTGGGGGTGGTTGTGCAGTGGTTAGGTCACTGTGTAGTAGTGTGGGGAGTGGTGGTGCAGTGGTTAGGTCACTGTGTAGTAGTGTGGGGAGTGGTGGTGCAGTGGTTTGGTCACTGTGTGTAGTGGTGTGGGGAGTGGTGGTGCAGTGGTTAGGTCACTGTGTGTAGTGGTGTGGGGAGTGGTGGTGCAGTGGTTAGGTCACTGTGTGTAGTAGTGTGGGGAGTGGTGGTGCAGTGGTTAGGTCACTGTGGGGAGTGGTGTGGGGAGTGGTGGTGCAGTGGTTAGGTCACTGTGTGGGGAGTGGTGGTGCAGTGGTTAGGACACTGTGTGTAGTAGTGTGGGGAGTGGTGGTGCAGTGGTTAGGTCACTGTGGGGAGTGGTGTAGGGAGTGGTGGTGCAGTGGTTAGGTCACTGTGTGGGGAGTGGTGGTGCAGTGGTTAGGTCACTGTGTGTAGTGGTGTGGGGAGTGGTGGTGCAGTGGTTAGGTCACTGTGTGTAGTTGTGTGGGGATTGGTGGTGGAGTGGTTAGTTCACTGTGTGGGGAGTGGTGGTGCAGTGGTTAGTGTGGGGAGTGGTGGTGCAGTGGTTAGGTCACTGTGTGTAGTAGTGTGGGGAGTGGTGGTGGTGGTACAAGGCAACACCCGCGGGGTTGACGGATCACGGCTCGACCCCCGTCTGGACGACCCCTTCTAGGCGCGCCCTCGTCGCTGGCGCTCGCCTGGCCGCCCGCGGCCGTGGAGACGCAGCAGCAGCAGCGCCGCCACCGTCTCTGCTTCTCCTTCAGCCGCTACGGCGACGCGGAGGAGGAGGAGGAGGAGGCGGTGGGGGGGCTGTCGGCGGCCGGAGGCACCGTGGTTTGTGACGGTGTCGGCAGCGGTGGCGGCGAGGAGGAGGAGGTGGAGGAGGAGGAGGGGGAGGAGGGGGAGGAGGAGGGGGAGGAGGAGGGGGAGGAGGAGGAGGGGGAGGAGGGGGAGGAGGGGGAGGAGGAGGAGGGGGAGAGTCGTCGCGGGTTCTGCTACGCGGCGTGGCGTAACGTGTCGGGCGACATCCTGCTGGATCGTCAGGGCTGCTGGGTCCACGACTGCCGTGGAAGGTGAGGAGGCAGACCGGTCAGACCAGCACACAGCAGCTCCCTCCTCCTCCTCCCCACCACCTCCTCCCCCCCACCTCCTCCCCACCATCTCCCCCCCTCCTCCTCCTCCCCACCATCTCCTCACCTTCATCTCCTCCTCCCACCCACCACCTCCTCCTCCCCCCCCACCTCCTGCTCCCTCGTCCCCCTCTCGGTTTCCCACTGTGACCAGGAGCAAGTGCGTGGAGTCCAGTAGCAACCCGTTCGTCTACTTCTGCTGCTGTGACAGGGACCTCTGTAACATCGACTTCACCCTACGGCCCAGGGCCCACGGTCAGTTTCGAGCCGGGAGAGACGCTGGAGATGGTTCGTGAGGCCGGGAGAGTTGATGCCATTCAAGCTCTCTCTCTCTCGCTCTCTCTCTCTCTCGCTCTCTCTCTCGCTCTCGCTCTCTCTCTCTCTCGCTCTCTCTCTCTCTCTCGCTCTCTCTCTCTCGCTCTCTCTCTCGCTCTCTCTCTCTCGCTCTCTCTCGCTCTCTCTCTCTCTTTTTACGATCAGAGGAAACAAGAAGATGCTCGGTGTAGTCGGCACTTTGCTCCGTTCATCATTTCGTTTTTTTTTGTTTTGTTTTAATGCTTTGCTTTATGTAACCCCCCCCCCCCTTTTAAATGAAAGACCCAACAATATATATTTTTTTCTTCCCTCCTTTCCCCTTCCCTCTCTCTCTACCCCCCTCTCTGCCCCCCCTCTCTCTCTACCCCCCTCTCTGCCCCCCTCTCTCTCTACCCCCCTCTCTGCCCCCCCTCTCTCTCTGCCCTCTCTCGTCCTACTCCATTTGGCTTTCTCTCGCGCTCTCTCTCTTTTCTTTATAACTATGACAAGTGCTGCATCTGCACGCAGCCCTTCCCACAGTCAAATGGCCTCCGACGGGTAGCTTAGATCTGCATGCAGAGCTCTCCGTCATCTGCCACCGAGCACACGGCCTCCTCCAGCGCCCACTGCTCCTTGAAGGCTGGCGCGGCGTGGGTCAGCCGCGCGTGGCGGAACTCCAGCCACACCCTGGCTCCGACCAGAGTGCGGAAGATGCCCAGGCTGCTGGCTGGACGTTGCCCCTCCAGGGCCAACTTCCTCGCCCTGTATATGGCGAGCTTGGCGTAGCCGAAGAGCACGTTGACCAGCCCCTGAAGATGTTGGGGTCCGTCGCCCTTCGGGTATCCAAAGATGAGGACCGTCGGGGAGAAGTGGAGGCTGAACCTTAGGAGGATGTTTCTCAGGACCTTGAACAGCGAGTCCAGGCTCTTGCACTCCATGTATTGGTGCACCACCATCTCCACTTTACCGCAGAACCGGCACTCCGGGGACGTGTCGGTGAAGCGCGCCAGGGAGACGTTGGTGGTGACGGTGCCATGGGCGATGCTCCAGCTGAGGTCGCCGATGCGGTTGTACGTCGGGCTGGAGTAGAGTTGCCTCTAGCGAGGCCTCTCCGGAGAGACGCAGGGCAGGGCTTTCCTCCAGGCATGGTCCTTGTGGCTCCTCAGGGTGTCCTGTTGGTGGAACCGGACCATGTAGGAGTAGAGCACCTTCCTCTTTACATTTGCGAAGGCCACCTCCGGTAGGTCTTCTAGCTGGCACAGGTTGTGATCCGCCTTCGTTTGTCGGCATTGACGATGCAGTGGCACGACTGAGAGCTCCGGTGGAGGGGGATCGAGAGGGGCCTCGTCATCCCCAACGCCGATGGGGGGCGTTCTCCCCGCTGCCGCTGAGAAGGCCCCCTTGGCTTCGGCCAGGATCCGGGCAGCCACCCGGAGCGGCTGCAGCCCTGTCTTTGCGGCCATGTCTGCTGGTCCGAGCCACCGGCCCCGTGTTTCAGGCTCCACCAGATCCCCCATCCTGGTGAGCCGTGCGTTGGCGAGGTGCCTCTCCATGCCAGGGGTGGTGGTGGTGGATGGCAGCTTTGTCTGTGGGTTCCTGAGGATCGGTTCGAAGACCAAATCCACGGCGGATCGCGGTTGGTTCAGCCTCCTGACGGCAAGGGAGCTCCATGTCTGCAGGACGCTTCTGTAGAAGGGTGGCAGCTGTCCCAGTGGGAGGCCCTGCAGGTCCATGTAGAATAGTTGTTTTGAGCACTGCAGACCCCCCAGCTGTTTCAGGAGGAAGGAGGCCGTGATGCTCCAGGCCGGTGCAGGGGCGGCGTGCAGGAACTTTTGCGCCGCCTGCAGTCGGAAGGTGGCCAGCTGACTCCGCACGCACACCAGCCCGTGACCGCCCTCGTCCAGTGTCAGGGCCAGGACCCCAGCCGCGACCCGGTGTCCTCCACCCGACCAGAAGAAGTCGAGGACTCGCTTCTGAAGTGCGTTAACGAGGCTCATGGGGGGGTGCAGGGAGAAGAGTCGGTGCCACAGCATGGACGTCACCAGCTGGATCACCACCAACGTCTTTGTCCTGAAGGTGAGGAACTTGCACAGGCGACCCCAGGTGCCCAGCCGCTCCTTCACCTTCTCCTCCAGCTCGACCCAGTTCCTCTGCGGTGGTTCCTCCTCTGGTCCGAGGAACACTCCCAGGTGGTGCAGCGATGTTGTGCTCCAATTGATGGCTTTTGCCTTCTCGGGACACTCGGTCATGTCCCACGCTCCAACCAGCAGGCCGCTGCACTTTTGCCAGTTCATTTTTGATGAGGAGGCCTTCGAAAAGACCTCCTGGCACTCATGCAGCAGGGCGACATCAGCCAGGGAGCGCAGGATGAGGAGGACGTCGTCGGCGTATGCCGTCAGGACCAACTTGACGCTTGGTTCCCTCAGCACCAGGCCGCTGAGTCTCCGCCTTATGAGACTCAGGAAAGGCTCTAATGCCAGGGCATAAAGTTGGCCCGACAATGGGCATCCCTGTCTCACTCCTCGCTCGAATTTGACCGGGGCAGTGAGGGCACCGTTGATCTTGATTATGCACTCCGCCTTGGTGTAGAGTAGGCAGATCGTTCGGACAAAGGCATCCCCAAAACCCAAGGTCTTGAGGGTTCCCAGCAGGTACTTGTGGTCCACTCTGTCAAAAGCCTTTTCCTGGTCAAGAGCCAGAAACGCGACTGGGATGCCCAACCTCTGGGACACCGCGATGAGGTCCCTGACCAGGAAGATGCCGTCGTGGATGGTTCGTCCGGGGATGGTGTAGGACTGGTCCCCGTTTACGACTTGTGCAATCACCCCTTTCAGTCGCAGGGAGAGAGCCTTCGTCAATATTTTGTAGTCTGTGTTCAGGAGGGACACCGGACGCCAGTTTTGTAGGTGCCTCAGGTCTCCGTTCTTGGGAAGCAGAGTGAGCACCGCCCTCCTCCAAGACTGAGGCATCACCCCGGCGACTGAGGCTTCCTCCAGCACCTCTCTGTAGTCCTCCTGCAGGTATGGCCAAAAAGCAGCGTAAAACTCCCCTTTTAGCCTGTCTAACCCTGGGGATTTATTCGGGGCCAGTCCTCTTACAGCTGCGTCAAGGTCAGTCCTGGTGAGCTTTTGCTCTAGCAGCTCTTTCCCGTCTTCCCCCAGGGTGGGTAGACCACTCCATGCCTCCGCCTGGGCCGGTTCCGATGTTTCTTCAGGGGAGAACAGGTTGCCGTAGAAGTCTCTGATGATGGTCGACTTCTGCTGGAGTTCGTGCACCAGGACACCGTCACCATCAAAGAGGCACTCCATGGATTTGTGTCTCCCATTCTGCCTCCCGAGGGAGTAGAAAAGCGGGGATCCCGTGTCGAGGTCCGTGATGAGCTTCACCCGGGATCGCACAAACGCTCCCCTCGTCTGCTCCTCATGTAGCCCTTTGAGACGCTCCCTATTCTCCTCGTATTCTTGGAGAAGAGCAGGGTCGCTGTCTTCGGCGAGGCGACCCTCCAAATTGAGGACTCGGGCTTCCATGTCGGTGATGTCCACGTTCTTCAGTCTGGTGCTCCCCCAGGTGTATTGTTGGCACAACAGCCTGGTGTGCACTTTGCCCATATCTCACCACTGGGCCAGAGAGTCGGACTGCGTTTTGCTTTTTCGCCACTCTTCCCAGAAGTCTTCGAACATTTCTAAGAAGGTGCCATCCTCCAGCAGTGAGTTGTTAAAATGCCAGTGGGACGCGCCCTCACGGGCCCTCTCCAGCCTGACACGGAGCACGATGAGGTTGTGGTCCGTGAAGGGTGCCGCCCTGATGCCAGTCGTTATGGCGCACATCACAAAGCTCTTAGAGATGTAAAATCTGTCGAGCCTGGACTGCGTCACCGAGCCATCGCGCCTCGTCCTCGTGTACGTGAACTGGCGTTGGCCCGGGTGATGTATGCGCCACACATCCACCAAGGCGGCGTCCTCCAGGAGTCCCTGCATTTCCCTCTTAGGCCCTACTCCCCCCGGCTGCCCCCCCGAATGATCCAGGGCGCCAAGTGTGCAGTTGTGGTCGCCACCCACAATCACGCACTCGTCGTCCGGAATCCCGGCCAGGTGCCTCCTCAGGAGGTGCAGAAACGGGATCTTCTCCTTGTTGGTCACAGGCGCGTACATGTTCAGTAGGTGGGTGGTGACATCGCCCACCCTGACCGTTACCGCGAGCAGCCTTCCCTTCACCACTTGGGTGTGGATGATGAGCTCGGGATGAAACCCTTTAGCGAACAGGGTCGCGACTCCACAGGAGGTGTTGTCAAGGTGGCTGTAGAAGGAGTCCCCTCCCCACTCCTTCCTCCAGTCATCCTCGTCCTCGACCGTGAGATGCATCTCCTGAATGAAGAAGACAGAGGCAGCCTGTTTCCTCGCAAGAGACATTGCGGAAAACCTCCGCACTGCCTCCCTGCACCCGTTCACGTTCAGGGAGCCGATGTACATAGGCATTGCTTATTCCTTTCCCCCGTGGCCTCCCACCTTATAATTTGTTTGCGGAAAAATGTCAGCTTTGCCCTCTCCTTGCCCTGGGACTCGAGTCTCTGCTTGGCAAGGAGTCTCTCTGCTTGAGTCACAGAGGCCTTTATTGCCTTGCTGTCCTTCCATCGAGCCAAGGCAATGTCTGCTCTGTCTTTCCTCATGTTGGTCTCGTCGAGGAATTTCCAGAGATCTTCCGAGGAGATCAGGGGAGTCTGAGGGTCAAGGAGTGTAGACCCCTGGCTGCTCTCGCTCCCCATGCTGAAGCAGTCGTCCCGATCTGAATCGATTTCCTCGGCGTCCGGCTCCGCTAGAAGGGCTGCAGCGGCTGAGCTGGCGCATGGCCCAGCAGCGTCCTCTCCCCCAGTGTCAGGGATGGCCTGGGATGGCTCCTGCTCAGGCTCTTCGGGTGGATGGCCCGGTGTCTCTTCCGCTGGTTTTGGATCAGCAGTGGGACGGGGACCTTCCTCCTCATTCCCATCCATTTCGTCCTTGCCCTTGGTGAGTGTCTCTCTGCCAACTTCTACCTCTTGGTCAAGGACTTCCTGTATAGCTGGTGGGGAGTGAGTCTCTATGACAACAGTAGGCGGGTCGATTTCCGTGGTGATGTCGCCTTCATCGTCGACGGTCTCCTGCTGTAGAAACCCTTCCCCAGATGCACGCTGCTTCTTCCTCTTGGCGGGTTTCTTCCTCGCCGCCCACGCGTCACTCGGCGTGGCATCCGGGAAGGCAAAAACCGCGTCTTCGGCGTCTGGCAGCTGTTCTGCTTCCTCCCCTGGTGTGGGGGGTTTCACCGCTTCTTCCTGTTCGAGGTCTGGGAGGGGTTCCTCCTCTGAATTTGACCCTTGAGATCCGGGTCCTTCTGTATTCTTCCTCTTGCGATTTGTTCCTTGAGGCGGCGAAGTTGGGGCCACGACTTCAGGTGTAGGAGGATTCGTGGCTCGCGGGCCCGGTGTGGGCTGTTGGGGGGCTTGTTGCAATAGGGGCTCTTGCTGCTTTGCCCCCCTTGCTCTGCCTCCCTCCTCCCCGCTCTTTTCTCCGACCCTCGCCGTCGTTGGTTTAGGGCAATCCCTTCGTAAGTGCCCCTCTTCTTTGCAAAGATTGCATCTGATGCAATCTTTGGCATAAAACAGTCTATGAGCAATGCCTGCATTGACAATGACAAACGAGCCCTCTTCCTGCTGTCCGGTAGTCAGCAGGACGTGCACCTGCCTCTTGAAAGATAAAATGTGATTGAGAGCAGGATTTCTGCACCCCAGTGCCAGGGCACGTACTGGCACCACGATGGTGCCCAGCTTGGACACGTGTTCCAACACGGCCTTGTCGGGGATGTAGGGCGGCACGTTCCAAACGACTATTCGCGCCGCCACCGAAGCGATGGGTTCCAGCTGGACGTGGAGTCCCCCCACGGTCATCCCCTTCTCGACGGCCGCATCTGCCACCTTTTTCGTCGTCAGGAAGAAGACGGCTTTCCCGCTGACCTTCGAGGCGTGGGTGATGGTGGCTGGCGGGACGATGGCGGCCAGGGCCTCGACGTACGCCTCGATCGTGACGGAGCTCGAGGTGTAGCAGCGGATGCCGTTCTCGCGCAGCGGCAGTGGTCGCTGCGCGCTTGGGGGGGTTCGCTTTGGAGGAGAGGCCCTAGTGGGGGGCCTCGTGACTCCAGGCAGATTGGCAGCTGCGACCTTTGCGTAGGTGGCCATTTTATTCCTGCTGCCTTCAATTTCTACCTGACTGTGGTGCTGCGCTTCTGTACAGAGCTCCCCTTGAGAGAATGTAAACTGAGGATGAATAAAGAATCCTCGTTTAAGAAAATAATGAAAGGAAAAAAGAAAGGAAAGAGATATATTTATTCAATAAACTATTTTTATTGAATAAATTATGAAGCAGTAAATGAAAAAATAATTTGATAGTGATATCTAATTATAAATTTGCGTGTTAAATAAATTAATGTATTTTGCAAACAAATCTACTTTTTAGAAAAATGTGTTTATTAAATACATTCACTCATCGTTAAATAAATATAACTTAGAGTCCTTGCACACTCGTGGAGGCAAACAAAAAAGCAGTGTTAAGGAATCATTAACTAATAGGTTGCTTTAGCCTCAAAGTAAACAATTGCTTGTGTGGCCTTAAATTGTGAGGCACCTTTGTCAAGGTTTGAAAGGGTCAAGGTGCCTCACTTCTGTAAACCAGCTTAAAAGACGCTACGAATCTTAACAACGTTCATTGAAGCTCTGTCGTCCCGACAGGTCTGTTCCTTTCACCTGAAGAAGGCCACTTGTGTTGTGGCCGAAACGTCGTGAGAATTTTATTGTGTTATTTTATTAATTTATTATTTTATTCTCATTCTACGTGACTTTACCGAAAGAACCAAAGAAGATGAATCCTTGCAGTCACAAAAGCTTTAAATCGAAATTTAAGATAGGAGAGTGGCCTCCTCGACGAGGGCATGGAAGTGGCGATGTTAATGTGAGAGATTAGCGTGATGTTATTGTAAAATCGAAGAGTGGTGCAATCCAAAGGCATGCGTGCAAACCCAACGGGTGCAATCCAAAGGGCATGTGAGTATGTTAGTGCAATCCAAAGGCATGATAGTGCAATGCAAAGGACACGTGAGCATGAGAGTGCAATCTAAAGGACATGTGAGCATGAGAGTGCAATCAAAAGGACATGTGAGCATGAGATATCTAAGAGAGATGCATAGAGAGATACACACAGAGAGTCGGAAATAACAGCTGACATAGGCAGGTAGGATGGAAACATCACAGTCAGTTAAGACTGTACCTGGTTAATAACGTCCTTCCAATGATTGCTCAGTTTGTACCCATCTTCTTGGTTGGAGTTGTGTCTGTGTTTATGTATCTGGATGGCTTCATGAACAAATCTCTGAAGGTAGCCGGTAGGTTTGCAGAGTACCTCCGTCTTGGAAAAATCAATTTCGTGTGAACCCACAGCGTTAAAACAATGATCGGCAACGGCAGAGGTATTAGTCCTACCGTGTTTCAGATCTACCTTGTGTTCACGAACACAGTCCGAGACATGTCGTTTCGTTTCCCCAATGTCACTGTTGCCTCAACCATAACTCAGTTTGTAGACACCAGGGTATTGCATGTCAGGAATCACATCCCTTTCAGATGGGATTAAATCACTGATTTTGTGTACTGTGTTGAAACGAACCTGGATCTTGTGCTTGTTTAAGATTTTGGAAATCTATTTGGTAACCCCTGCTATGTACAGTAAAGTGATGGTCTTGGTTGGATCCTCAGAAGGTTGTCTCCGCATGGCTGGGGAGACAGCTTTGCAGATGTACGGTCCGAGTATCCGTTCATCCTGAGGGCTTGGTGTACGTGCTCCAACTCACTGGCTAGGTGGTGCTGGTCGGAGATGCAACGGGCCCTATGGTGTAGTGTTTTGACGAGGGAATTCTTCTGGGCTGGATGGTGGTGGGAGTCAGGCTTTAGATAGGCATCCGTGTGGGTGGCTTTCCTGTAGACCGAATGTCCCAACAAGCCATCAGGTCTCTTCTCGATCAAAACATCCAGGAATGGTAGCTGATGACGTCGTGATTTATTTTATTTTATACCTACGTGACTTTGCCGAAAGAACCAAAGAGCATGGATTCCTGCAGTCACGAAAGCTTCAAATTCGATGGGAGCCTTTAACAATGGAGTCTATGGGAGCCTTTAACATTGAAGTCTATGGGAGCCTTTAACATTGAAGTCTATGGGAGCCTTTAACATTGAAGTCTATGGGAGCCTTTAACATTGAAGTTAATGGGAAACTTTAACATTGAAGTCTATGGGAGACTTTAACATTGAAGTCTATGGCAGCCTTTAACATTTAAGTATATGGGAGGATTTAACATTGAAGTCTATGGCAGCCTTTAACATTGCAGTCTATGGGAGCAGCCCCTGTGAGTGGCTTCACAGCTGAGCCTCCTGTTGCAGAGGGCACTCAGCAGCCTACGCCGGTGGCCAGGCCGGTGCCCACGCCGGTGGCCCTGCTGGCCGTCACGACGCTGCTGCTGCTCCTGCTGCTGCTGCTGCTCTCCGTGTGGATGTACCGGCGATGCCGCAAGCTGACGCATGCCACAACGCCTCCGCAGGTGGTGGTGGTACTATGTGTGCGTCTGTGTGTCTGTGTGTGTGTCTGTGTGTGTGTGTCTGTGTCTGGCAGAACAACCCCCTCCCTCCTCGTGGTGCCGGACGGGCAACGTCATGGGCAGTGCCGTGGGGGGAGGGCCAATTCCGATTGGCCTTTCCCCTCATTGCGTCTGTGGCCACCACAGCAGCTAAATGGGGGCTCTGGACGGGTGCGAGGGGCTGGTAACCCCTCCACCTTCAATAAATTACCACTAAACCATGTCTAAAATATCTAATGAATAAGCTTGTGCCGGAGGCCCCGGGGGGACAGGCGTCTTTGACGTCTCCTGGCCAAACCCCATTTGGCGGAGCCAGGAGATTGATTCTTTACCCTCGGGGCTCCTCCATAAACAACAAAAAGCCACTACGGATGGCCACGTGGAATGTTCGAACGCTCACTGCGGAGGAGAGGCTGCCACTCCTCTGTCGGGAGCTGGGCCGGTACCGTCTGGATCTCTGTGGCAATCAGGAGGTCCGGTGGACCAGCTATGGCTCCTGCCACTATGAGGAGTGGACAGTCCTCTACTCGGGGAGGAGACTACTAAACAACAGGGAGTGGCTCTTCTTCTGAACAAAAGAATGAAGGGGGCGTAGGAGCGTGGCGGTGATTTGTGGGAAGCTGTAAGCCCCAGGCTACTTTGGGCTCGCCTTCCCATCAACCGGAGGCGAGGAGTGGTGGTCAGGGTTACTTATGCCCCCACCGAAGACGAACATCCGTGGAGGGATGCTGGCAAGGTCGATGAGTCAGATGCCTTCTATGACCTCCTGTCATAGGTGCTGGCTAAAGTGGCCCCTCGGGATAGAGTCATCTTGTTGGGTCACTTTAATGCCCGAGTTGGTCATGATGCTGGCACCTGGTCTGGAGTGATTGGAAAGCATGGGCCAGATCAGCTCAATAACAACGGTAGGAGGCTGCTAGATTTTTGTGCAGCCCATGGGCTTTAAATTACCAACACGCTGTTCAGGCATCGGCGCATCCACACAACATCATGGACGCATGCCGGGTCCAAGCAAGAACATCTGCTGGACTACATAGTGACGGATCAGCGGATGTGGGTCCATGTCCTTGACACCAGGACCTACCGTGGAGCTGATCTGCCCTCTGACCATCGACTTGTCATCTGTAAGATGCGCCTGCCATTCTTCCACTCGGGTGGTGGGTATACACCCAGGACCCCATTCCAACCTAAGGTGGCCTGGTCTCAGCTAGCTGATGAAAGTTGCAAGCAAGAATTTAATCATCGCTTGCGGCTGGGGTTAGCATCGTCCCCCACTCCTCCAGATGTCTAGGGTACATGGGTGAGGTTTAGGACTGTGACTGCGGTCCAGACCTCCCAGAAACCCTGGCTGACAGAGGAGGTGTTCAGGATAGTTGAGATAAAGCGACAGGCCCACTCGAATTGTCTACAGCATCCCACGTCAGAGAATGAGGAGGCTTACCGTAGCCTTCGCTCAGAGGTTCGGAGAGCCGTGAGGCGCTAAAAGGATGGGTGGTGGTCGCGGGTTGCTGTGGAGATGGAGTCTGCCTCAATGGCCCGCGATCACAAATCCCTATTTAACTCCATCAAAAAAGTAACCTGCAGCGCCATACCTATTACCATCATTAGGGGGAAAAACGGGGATCCAATCTCCGACCCCCACGAACAGGTTTGCAGATTTGCTGAGCATTTCTGTGAAGTCCTGGGGGAAGGGAAATCCCTCGACATGGGGATGAGCCTGCAGAGGCTGTGGTGCCCCAAATATTTTAAGAAGTCACCCCTTGTGAGTGGTTGGCTGAGGTGCCATCTGTTGAGGAAATACTAAAAGTGATCCAGAGTCTGAGACCAGGAAAGGGACCGGGCAGAGATGATCTCCCAATCCACAGTCATTCCCTCCCTTCTCTACGCTTTAGAAACGTGACCCCCCCAAATGGAACATCTTCGCCAGTTAGAAACATTTTGGCTGGCCTTCCTACGATCCATCCTGGGTTTAACCAGGCTGGATTGTGTGAGGAGCTCACAAATCCTTGAAAGATTTGGACAAAGTCCCATCGGTGAGCTCCTACGGCAGGCAAGGCTGCGTTGGCTGTGCCATGTAGCCCGAATGCCCAGCCACTGCATGCCTAAACAGCTTTTGTTCAGCTGGATCGAGAGGGCTAAATGGGCGCGGCACGGGCTAGACAAGAGATGGAGTGATGTGGTACAAGAGGATGTGGAGCTGAGTGGATTTGCCGATGACTGGTACCAGCGGTGTCAAGATCGGCCTCTGTGGAGGAGGCTCGTGAAGGACGCTGCTGGGCAGTTGGAGGCAGTCGCCCTCCAACAACAACGGAGGGCGGAGGAGTGACGCTCACAACAATGAGCGGAGCGCTGTGTGGCTAAGGCACAGCAGGTTGGCACAGTAAGGGGCACAGGTGGTGCATCAGCCAGTCATCTCAGTCATCTCAGTCAGTCGACCCGTGGCACCTGCTGGGTCTGCCCCGTGACCTCCTGCCAGCGGGCGTTCGACACTTCTAGTGGCCTCAAGGTGCACATAACCTGGCACAAGCATCGTGGTGATGTCACCGCCACTTAGTGGCGAATGGCGGTTGTTGTTGTGTCTGTGTGTGTGTGTCTGTGGGGAGCGGCAGTGTAGTGGTTAGCGCGCTGCGCTATGAACCTGGCGACCCGAGTTCGATTCCCGCTCACGGCCAACACCGCGTGGATTATCTGAACCGGTCCTGGGCCTCCCCTAGATCGACTAAGCCTGAAATGAGTACCCGGTGCGATGTGTGAGCATTGCCATCGGGGCGACAACGGCGGCCGGGCATGGTGCTGGGCAACTCCCCCTCCAGAAAAGAGAATTGTTTTGAGTCAAATAAAAACGTTGTTTCGTTAAAACAACCACCACCCGACACGGCCAATCAGTAAGGTTAGTGTCACGTAAACAAGACGTGGCCAATTCATTACTAGTATATAGTGTAGTGCAGAGTGTCATGTATAGTAGTGTATAGTGTAGTGTATAATAGTGTAGTGTATAATAGTGTATAGTGTAGCGTATAGTTGTGTAGTGGACAGTGTAGTGCATAGTAGTGTATAGTGTAGTGGTGTATAGTGAAGTGGTGGATAGTGTAGTGTATAGTGTAGTGTGGAATATAGTGCAGTGTATCGTGTAAACTTGAGTGTATAGTGCAGTGTATAGTATGGTAGTGTATAGTGTTGTATATCTTGTGTATAGTGTAGTGTATGGTGTAGTGTATGGTGTAGTGTATAGTGTAGTGCATAGTGTAGTGTATAGTAGTGTATGGTGTAGTGTATAGTAGTGTAGTGTATAGTAGTGTAGTGAATGGTGTAGTGTATAGTGTAGTGTATAGTGTAGTGTATAATGTAGTGTAAAGTGTAGTGTATAGTAGTGTATAGTGTAGTCACTTGCCCTGCCGGTCTGTCGAGGCTACGCGACGGGGGGTCTCTGCCGTTAACGGCAGCAAGGGTGGCTGACGGTCCACTTCGCCAACAGGAGGCGGTGAGCCTGACGGCGCTGCTGCTGCTGCTGCGGCCGGTGCGCCTGCTGGAGTTTAGGGGCGGCGGTTGCTTCGGCTGCGTCTGGCGCGCTCAGCTCCTGTCTGAAATCGTCGCGGTGAAGATTGTCCAGCCCGTGGTGAGACCCCACACACACACACACAGACCCTACACGACACGTGTTTCTACAGACTGGCGGAGGCCCACAGAGACCTACAGTGACCCATAGAGACCCAAAGAGACCCACACTCAGAGAGACCCACAGGGACCCACAGAGACCCACAGCAACCCACAGAAACCCACAGTGACCCATAGAGACCTACAATGACCCATAGAGACCCATAGAGACCCATACTCAGAGAGACCCACAGCGACCCACAGCAACCCACAGAGACCCACAGCAACCCACAGAGACCTACAGTGACCCATAGAGACCCAAAGAGACCCATACTCAGAGAGACCCACAGCGACCCACAGAGACCCACAGCAACCCACAGAGACCCACAGTGACCCATAGAGACCCATAGAGACTCACAGCAACCCACAGAGACCCACAGAGACCCACAGTGGACCCATAGAGACCCATACTCAGAGAGACCCATAAACACCCACAGAGACCCATACTCATAGAGACTTAACAGCAACCAACAGAGACCCATCGAGACCCATAGAGACCCACAGCAACCCACAGAGACCCACAGCAACCCACAGAAACCCACAGTGACCCATAGAGACCCATAGAGACTCACAGCAACCCACAGAGACGACCCTTAGAGACCCACAGTGACCCATAGAGACCCACAGAGACCCATACTCAGAGATTCACAGAAACCCAGAGACCCACAGAAACGCACTGCGTGTGTCTGCGTGTGTTTCCATGCGTCTCCATATGTCTCCATTTCTCCGCGTGTCTCCCGTGTGTCTTCGTGTGTCTGCGGATCTCGCCACGTGTGTCACCCCACGTCTCCGCGTGCATTTCTGCTCCCCCCCGCGAGACTTCTGCGCCTCTGGACGTGACCTCGGACTGGGTAACTTCACGCGTTTGCTCCCTCCTCCTCTTCTCCCCGCCGTCGTCATCGGCATTGTCTTCGTCCGAGACGCTCAGCAGAACCAACGGCTGTGGCAGAACGAGGTGGATATTTTCGGCACGTCCGGCCTGAGTCACCGCAACCTGCTGGAGTTCATCGGCGCGGAGAGGCGGGAAGGGAACGCCGAAGCCGAGCTGTGGATCATCACCGCCTTCCACGAGCGGGTTCATAGACTCACTCACCATGCAGAGACTCATAGACTACTCACGTAGAGACTCATAGACTACTCACACAAACACACACGCACAAAGACACACATGTAGTGCGTTTAACCGAGGTGCACACTTGATCTTGGAGGCAACATGTTTATTACCACAGGTTAACATTCACAGGATAATGACTTAGGATGGTGACCACCACAGATGACTATATACTTAGGATGGTGACTACCACAGATGACTATATACTTAGGATGGTGACCACCACAGCTGACTATATACTTAGGGTGGTGACCACCACAGCTGACTATATACTTAGGATGGTGACCACCACAGCTGACTATATACTTAGGGTGGTGACCACCACAGCTGACTATATACTTAGGATGGTGACCACCACAGCTGACTATATACTTAGGATGGTGACAACCATGGCTGACTATATATTTAGGATGGTGACCACCACAGCTGACTATATACTTAGGATGGTGACCACCACAGCTGACTATATACTTAGGATGGTGACCACCACAGATGACTATATACTTAGGATGGTGACCACCACATATGACTATATACTTAGGGTGGTGACCACCACGGATGACTATATACTTAGGATGGTGACCACCACAGATGACTATATACTTAGGGTGGTGATCACCACAGATGACTATATACTTAGGATGGTGACCACCACAGATGACTATATACTTAGGATGGTGATCACCACAGATGACTATATACTTAGGATGGTGATCACTACAGATGACTATATACTTAGGATGGTGACCACCACAGCTGACTATATACTTAGGATGGTGACCACCACAGCTGACTATATACTTAGGATGGTGATCACCACAGATGACTATATACTTAGGGTGGTGACCACCATGGCTGAATATATACTTAGGGTGGTGACCACCACGGCTGACTATCTACATGCTGGACGGGATAATTACTAAGTCGGACCAGGACAGCGAACACGCTGCCTGGTCCACGCGCGCGAAGACCGGAGACCGAGGACCCAGGCTTGAAGATGGCGGATTGATTCCCAGAGACCGCCCAAATTTTAAAATTTCACTTTCCTCCGTCGAGACCGACCATAACAGCATTCAATTTGAAGAAATTAAAATCCCAATGCCTCCTTCCGATATCGCCACAGAAGTCTTAAGCGTCCGTATCAAATCCCATCTCGGCCCACTCACTGTGATCAACGTCTACACCCCAACCGACCAGTTCTTGCCCTCGTAACTATCAGTTCAAGATAAATCGACTTTTACCAAACAACGACTCAATTTACACCATTGGAACCTCCTTTGCCAGTAGCAAAATATGATAATTGGTTTTTACCCTTATATCTGGCAACAAACTGACACCTTTTTTTTTACAAGGAGTCATGTTTGCATTGACCACAATACCTGCGGTCCAACACCCATGTTAGACGAGGGCTCTAAGGAAAACTGTCTCCGGTGTGGACCAATCAATTTCAAGTACAGTGCCAATACATGATCAGAGTTGTGTGTTTTTTGTTTGCATTCTGACCACAGGTATTGTGGTCAAAGCAAACGTGACTCCTTGTCAAAAATGTGTCAGGTTTGTTGCCAGATAAAAGGGTAAAATATCTTGAACGGCTCCCCCTATGGGGTACTCGGTGAAAATCAAACCAGAGTTCCATTATCTGGCCCTTCATCCTCACCAGATATCTCAATAGCATCAGGAAACCTCCTGTCGTCAATCGGCTGGTAAGTCTTTAGGGCCCTTGGATCCTTCCACCTACCAATTGTGTTGACCCTCAATGCCGCCAAGCCTTCACAAACTCCTGAACATCGCTTGTATTACAACTTTTAAAAAAACCAACTGGCCACTTTTTACTTCAGAATCAGAAGCATTATTCGCCGACAACATCAACCATATCCACACATCCGCACATAACTCTGAAAATATTTTCATAAGCATCATCGCAACCACCACCAAGCACACCACCCCGGCGGGTTGCTACAACCAACGCCTCCCACTAGCAAAAATCCCCAAAATTCTAGGTGTAACCTTTGACACTATGTTTAGCTTCGCTCAACACGGCAGAAACGTCCATGCAAAGGTTAACAAACGAAATAACATCTTACGAGCCTTAGCCGGCACATCTTGGGGTCAACAAAAGGAGACTTTACTCCTAACCCACAAAGCCATTGGACGTCCCATCATCAATTACGCCAGTCCCATTTGGTGCCCAAACCACTCCTCTACAGGTTACCAAAAGCTCCAAACCTCAAAAAACCAGGCACTTCGCCTAGCTACAGGATGCCACCTCGTGGCGCCCATTGACCATCTCCACCAAGAAACCAAAGTTCTTCCGATTCAAGAACACTGCAAGCTTCTCACCGATCAATATCCGGCATCATGCCACTCGACAACGCATCCTTGCACAAAGCTACTCAGAGCCCCCCCCTGCACCTGCTAGGGAAATGAAATCCACCTTCCTTTACTTCAGCTCCGCCAACGTGCAATAAACTTTAAACGCTCTTCCACCAAATAGCACCACCAAATCAATGTAGAACCACTTGTGCACCGCCGCCACCGTGCACCGCCTGAACGCCTACAAGCCCCCAATGTCGTGCTAGGGGGTTGGCCCCCACCCATAGCAGACGATGAATAATCCCCAGACCCGGGCAACTCGCACAAGACCGGCTCGACTCCGTTCAGGTGACTGCTGCTCCGTGCTAGCCGAATACCAACATCGAATCGACCCAAACGTCCCAAACTGCTGCTACCCTTTGTGCCAAGCAACGCCAGAAGACGTCTCCCATTTTCTCAGTTGCCCAAAACGCGGACCAAAAATTAGATCGATTGATCTCTGGCTAGACCCTTCCAAAGTGGCGATACAACGCCACCTATAAACAGAAAGTGCGAGGAAAAGAGCAACACACAGAGACTCATAGACTACTCACATAGAGACCCATAGACTACTCATCCAAAGACTTACACTACTACTACCACTGCAACCACCACTACTATAACCACTACCACTACTACCACCACTACTATAACCACTACTACTACTACCACCACCACTACCACCACCATCACCACCACTACTACCACTACTACCACCACCATCACCACTACCACCATTACCACTACTATCACCACTACAACCACTACTATCACCACCACCACCACTACCACCACCACTACTACCACCACCACTACCACCACCACCACTATCACCGCCATCACCACTATCACCACTACTGCCGCCACCACTACCACTACTATCACCACTACCACTACTATCACCACCACCACCACTATCACCACCATCACCACCATCACCACTACCACCACTGCCACCACCACTACCACTGCCATCACCACTACCACCACTGCCACCACCATTACCACTACTATCACCACCACTACCACCACCACTGCTGCTGCTCCCCTCTCATCACCCCAGGGCTCCCTGTCCGATCACCTCAAGTGCTCCATGTTGTCGTGGGCCGAGCTGTGCCACATTGGCGAGACGTTGGCATGCGGCCTCGCCCATCTGCACCACCACGTTCATGGGCGATGGCCCATCGGTATGTCAGTAGCAGGCCGCCCACGGATCACCGTGGGTGGCGGAGTGGGTGGGGGGGGGGGGGGGGGGCCCTGCCAACCTTGGGTTCAGACTCCGCTTGCTGCTCACGCTGCTCTCTCTGACCCTTCGACCGCTCGAACGCGATGAGAGAAAACTAAAAACTAATCTAATCTTGAAACTCTTTTTGTTATTATATCACCCCAATACCCCCACCCCCCCCCCCCCCCGTCCATCTCTACCCACAGCGACTTGAAGAGCAACAACGTGCTGCTGAGGAGCGATCTGTCGGCCGTCATCGCCGACTTCGGCCTGGCGCTCAAATTCCAGCCGGGCCGCCCGCTCGGCGACATCCCGCGGGTAAACGCCGTCGCCGCTTGCTCGTCGGAGACGCCGAGCGTCGGACGCCGCCGCCGTTCGTTACCCGCCAAGAGACCGGAGAGCGTCGCGCCGAACGTGAAACCCGAGCGTCGCGCCCTGCAGGTCGGCACTCTCTGCTACATGGCCCCCGAGCTGCTGGAGGGCGCCGTCTGCTTGCGGCGCGACGCCTTCCTTCGCATCGACGTCTACGCCCTGGGGCTGGTTCTGTGGGAGATCGCCACACGCTGCACGGCCGGTGGCGGTGAGTGGCGGTGGCGGAGGCAGCGTGGCCCCGGGGGAGACAAAGGCCGCCGGGGCGTGGTGCTGGCCGACCCCGCCCACCCCGATACCACGGTGCCGACACCACGTGATGTGTGTGGGGGGGATCTATGTGTGGGTGTGTCTGTGCGTGTGTCTGTGTGTGGGTCTGTGCGTGTGTCTGTGTGTCGGTCTGTGCGTGTGTCTGTGCGTGTGTCTGTGCGTGTGTCTGTGCGTGTGTCTGTGTGTGGGTCTGTGCGTGTGTCTGTGTGTGTGGTGTGTGTGTGTGTATCTTTTTCTGTGTCTGTGTGTGTATGTGTCTGTGCGTGTGTCTGTGCGTGTGTCTGTGTGTGGGTCTGTGTGTGTGTGTTTCTGTGTGTGTCTGTGTGTGTGTGTCTGTGCGTGTGTCTGTGTGTGTGTGGTGTGTGCGTGTGTCTGTGTGTGTGTGGTGTGTGCGTGTGTCTGTGTGTGTGTCTGTGCGTGTGTCTGTGCGTGTGTCTTTGTGTGTGTGTGTTTCTGTGTGTCTGTGTGTGTGTGTAATACCATCATTAAGGGAAAGAACGGTGATCCAATCTCTGACCCCCAGGAACAGGTTTGCAGATTTGTTGAGCATTTCTGTGAGGTCCTAGGGGAGGGGAAATCCCTCACCCAGGAAAAGAACATGGGACAAAGTGGGGATGACCCTGGCGAGGCTGCGGTGCCTCAAATATTGGAGGAAGAAGTCACCCCCTGTGAGTGGCTGGCTGAGGTGCCATCTGTTGCGGAAGTACTGAAGGCGATCCAGAGTCTGAGACCAGGAAAGGAACCGGGCAGAGATGATCTCCCAAGCGAAATGCTGAGGGAGGGTGGCATTTGTGCACAAACTGCCCTACATGACATCATAACAACAGTCTGGACCACTGGATGGGTTCCGCAGGATTGGAAGGATGCTCTGGTGGTCCCCCTCTTTAAGAAGGCGGACCACACAGACTGGAACAACTACAGGGGCATCTCACTCCTCAGTGTGCCGGGAAAGGTCCTGGCAAGGATTATTCGACATCGCCTTGCCAGGCACGCTGAGGAGAGGCTTGCGGAGCCCCAATGCGGTTTCAGGAAAGGGCGGTCCTGCACTGATGCCATATTTTACGTCTGTCTGCTACAGCAGAGGTGTAGGGAATTCCAACAAGACCTACATCTCTGCTTTATTGACCTGGTCAAGGCCTATGATACCATCAGTAGGCCTGGGCTCTGGGTTGTTCTTCGTGCTTTTGGAGTACCTGACCCTCTGCTCACAATCATTAAGGACCTTCATGATGATGAGCGGGCCCGGGTAAAACTACGTGGCTGGGAGTCGGAGCCATTCGCTGTACACCTTGGGGTGCGACAGGGATGTCCTCTGGCTCCCACATAATTTAACATCTATTTTGACCACGTAGTTCATGAGCCCTTCAATAGCTGTACCGGTGGAATTTCCATCGGGTACAGATATAATGGGAGGCTGATCGATGCCCGGGTGCGGTCAAGGGATGGCTCCCTATTGCTCAACAATGTTACGTATGCCGACGATCTGGTGATAGTTGCTCACTCAGAGGAGGAGTTGGAGGCGCTGCTGCTGAACCTGGAGCTTGCCACTAAGAGGTAGGACCTTACCATCAGCCCCACCAAAACTAAGCACCTGCCTGGGTATTTTGTACCATCGGTCAATCCACCCCCACAACTCCCAATTGGTGACGGGGCAGTTGTGGAGAGAGTGGAGAGTTTCTCAAACCTGGGCAGTGTGCTCATGACCGGCTCCGGTTTAACAGCAGAGGTCTCACTCCGAATCAGTCGAGCGGCAATATCTTTTCATCGGTTGCATAACGCTGTATGGAGCTACCTGGTCTCTCACTCCGCATCTCCAGGTCTTCTCGGCCACGGTCATTCCCTCCCTTCTCTACGCTTGCGAAACGTGGACCCCCCGGTTATAAACTTTTAGGGTGGCCTGCCTACGATCCATCCTGGGTTTAACCAGGCTGGATTGTGTGAGGAGCTCACAAATCCTCGAAAGATCTGGACAAAGTCCCATCGGTGAGCTCCTACGGCAGGCAAGGCTGCGTTGGCTGGGCCATGTAGCCCGCATGCCCAGCCACCACATGCCGAAACAGTTTTTGTTCGGCCGGATCAAGGGGGCTAAACGGGCGCGGCATGGGCTACAGAAGAGATGGAGTGATGTGGTACAGGAGTACGTGGAGCTGAGTGGACTTGCCGATGACTGGTACCAGCGGTGTCAAGATCGGCCTCTGTGGAGGAGGCTCGTGAAGGACACTACTGGGCAGTTGGAGGTAGTCGCCCTCCAACAACAACGGAGGGCGGAGGAGCGACGCTCACAACAACGAGCGGAGCGCCGGGTGGCTAAAGCACAGCAGGTTGGCACAGTAGGGGGCACAGGTGGTGCATCAGCCAGTCATCTCAGTCATCTCAGTCAGTCGACCCGTGGCACCTGGGTCTGCCCCGTGACCTCCTGCTGGCGGGCATTCGATACTTCACGTGGCCTCAAGGTGCACATGGCCTGGCACAAGCGTCGTGGTGACGTCACCGCCACTTAGTGGCGAATGGCGGTTGTTGTTGTCTGTGTGTGTGTCTGTGTGTGTCTGTGTGTGTGTGTGTCTGTGTGTGTGTCTGTGTGTTGTGTCTGTGTTGTGTGTCTGTGTGTGTTGTGTTTGTGTGTGTGTCTGTGTGTGTGTCTGTGTGTGTTGTGCTGGACGGGTGCGAGGGGCTGGTAACCCCTCCACCTTCAATTAATTACCACAAAACCACGAATTAAAGTGAAATATGTAACAACTAAGCTTGTGCCGGAGGCCCCGGGGGGGCCAGGCGTCTATGACGTCTCCTGGCCAAACCCCAATTGGCGGAGCCAGGAGATTGAATACCTACCCTCGGGGCTACTCCAGAAACAACGAAAAGCCACTACGGGTGGCCACGTGGAATGTTCGAACGCTCACTGCAGAGGAGAGGCTGCCACTCCTCTGTCGGGAGCTGGACCGGTACCGCCTGGATCTATGCGGCATTCAGGAGGTCCGGTGGACCGGCTCTGGCTCCTGCCACCATGAGGGGTGGACAGTCCTCTACTCGGGGCAGCAGACTGCCAAACAACAGGGTGTGGGTCTTCTTTTGAACAAAAGAATGAAGGGGGCGTGGGAGCGTGGCGGTGAGGTGTGGGAAGCTGTAAGCCCCAGGCTACTTTGGGCTCGCCTTCCCATCAACCGGAGGCGAGGAATGGTGGTCGTGGTTACTTATGCCCCCACCGAAGATGAACATCCGTGGAGGGATGCAGGCAAAGCCGATGAGTCAGATGCCTTCTATGACCTCCTGTCACAGGTGCTGGCTAAAGTGGCCCCTCGGGATAGAGTCATCATGTTGGGTGACTTCAATGCCCGAGTTGGTCATGATACTGGCACCTGGTCTGGAGTGATTGGAGGGCATGGGCCAGATCAGCTCAATAACAATGGTAGGAGGCTGCTAGATTTTTGTGCAGCCCATGGGCTTGTAATTACCAACACGCTGTTCCGGCATCGGCGCATCCACACAACATCATGGATGCATGCCGGGTCCAAGCAAGAACATCTGCTGGACTACATAGTGACGGACCAGCGAATGCGAGCCCATGTCCTTGACACCAGGACCTACCGTGGAGCTGATCTGCCCTCTGACCATCGACTAGTCATCTGTAAGATGCGCCTGCCATTCTTCCACTCCGGTGGTGGGTGTACACCCAGGACCCCATTCCAACCTAAAGTGGCCTGGTCTCAGTTATCTGATGAAAGTTGCAAGCGAGAATTTCATCATCGCTTGCGGCTGGGATTGGCATCGTCCCCGACTCCTCCTGATGTCGAGGGTAAATGGGCGAGGTTTAGGACTGTGACTCATGCAGCTGCAATGGCTGCTTTGGGTACGCGGTCCAGACCTCCCCAGACACCCTGGATGACAGAGGAGTTGTTCAGGATGGTTGAGAAAAAGCGACAGGCCCACTGTCATCGGCTACAGAATCCCACGTCAGAGAATGAGGAGGCTTACCGCAGCCTTCGCTCGGAGGTTCGGAGAGCCGTGAGGCGCTGCAAGGATGGGTGGTGGTCGCGGGTTGCTGAGGAGATGGAGTCTGCCTCAGTGGCCCGTGATCACAAATCGCTATTTAACTCCATCAAAAAAGTAACCTGCAGCGCCACACCTATTACCATCATTAGGGGAAAAAACGGTGATCCAATTTCCGACCCCCAGGAACAGGTTCGCAGATTTGCTGAGCATTTCTGTGAGGTCCTGGGGGAGGGAAAATCCCACAGCCAGGAAAACATCGTGGCACAAAGTGAGGATGACCCTGCTGAGGCTGCGGTGCCTCAAATATTGGATGAAGTCACCCCCTGTGAGTGGCTGGCTGAGGTGCCATCTGCTGAGGAAGTATTGAAGGCGATCCGGAGTCTGAGACCAGGAAAGGCAGCGGGCAGAGATGATCTCCCAAGCGAAATGCTGAGGGAGGGTGGCGTTTGTGCACAGACTGCCCTATATGACATCATAACAACAGTCTGGACCACTGGACGGGTTCCGCAGGATTGGAAGGATGCCCTGGTGGTCCCCCTTTTTAAGAAGGGGGACCGCACAGACTGTAACAACTACAGGGGCATCTCACTCCTCAGTGTGCCGGGAAAGGTCCTGGCTAGGATTATTCAGCATCGCCTTGCCAGGCACGCTGAGGAGAGGCTTGCGGAGCCCCAATGCGGTTTCAGGAAAGGGCGGTCCTGCACAGATGCCATATTTTCTGTCCGTCTGCTACAGCAGAGGTGTAGGGAATTCCAACAAGACCTACATCTCTGCTTTATTGACCTGGTCAAGGCCTATGATACCATCAGTAGGCCTGGGCTCTGGGTCGTTCTTCGTGCTTTTGGAGTACCTGACCCTCTGCTCACGATCATTAAGGACCTTCATGATGGTGAGCGGGCCCGGGTAAAACTACGTGGCCGGGAGTCAGAGCCATTCCCTGTACACCTTGGGGTGCGACAGGGATGTCCTCTGGCTCCCACATTATTTAACATCTATTTTGACCACGTAGTTCGTGAAGCCTTCAATAGCTGTACCGGGGGAATCTCCATATGGTACAGATATAATGGGAGGCTAATCGATGCCCGGGTGCGGTCAAGGGATGGCTCCCTATTGCTCAACCACGTTATGTATGCTGATGACTTGGTAATAGCTGCTCAGTCAGAGGAGGAGTTGCAGACGCTGCTGCTGAGACTGGAGCGTGCCACTAAGAGGTGGGGCCTTACCATCAGCCCCACAAAAACTAAGCACCTGCCTGGGTATTTTGTACCATCGGACACTCCACCCCCACAACTCCCAATCGGTGATGGGGCAGTTGTGGAGAGAGTGGAGAGTTTCCCATACCTGGGCAGTGTGCTTATGACTGGCTCCAGTTTAACAGCAGAGGTCTCACTCCGAATCAGTCGAGCGGCAATATCTTTTCATCGGTTGCGTAACGCTGTGTGGAAGCTACCTGGTCTGTCGCTCCGCACTAAGCTTCAGGTCTTCTCGGCCACGGTCATTCCCTCCCTTCTCTACGCTTGCGAAACGTGGACCCCCCTAATGGAACATCTTCGCCGGTTAGAAACATTTAGGCTGACCTGCCTACGATCCATCCTGGGTTTAACCAGACTGGATTGTGTGAGGAGCTCACAAATCCTTGAAAGATCTGGGCAGGGTCCCATCGGTGAGCTCCTCCGGCAGGCAAGGCTGCGATGGCTGGGTCATGTAGCCCGCATGCCCAGCCACCGCATGCCGAAACAGCTTTTGTTTGGCCGGATTGAGGGGGCTAAGCGGGCGCGGCACGGGCTAGAGAAGAGATGGAGTGATGTGGTACAGGAGGACGTGGAGCTGAGTGGACTTGCCGATGACTGGTACCAGCGGTGTCAAGATCGGCCTCTGTGGAGGAGGCTCGTGAAGGATGCTACTGGGCAGTTGGAGGCAGTCGCCCTCCAACAACAACGGAGGGCGGAGGAGCGACGCTCACAACAGCGAGCGGAGCGCCGGGTGGCTAAAGCACAGCAGGTTGGCACAGTAGGGGGCACAGGTGGTGCATCAGCCAGTCATCTCAGTCAGTCGACCCGTGGCACCTGGGTCTGCCCCGTGACCTCCTGCCAGCGGGCGTTCGACACTTCACGTGGCCTCAGGGTGCACATAGCCTGGCACAAGCGTCGTGGTGACGTCACCGCCACTTAGTGGCGAATGGCGGTTGTTGTTGTTGTTGTGCCAGGCGTGCTGGGTGAGCACCGCGCTCCCTTTGAGGACGAGGTGGGTGAGTGCCCCACGCTGGATGAGCTCCAGCACATCGTGGTGCACGGCAATGGCCGCCCAGCGATCCAGGAGCCCTGGCTCAAGCACCCGGTCGACATCTCACTCAGTCACTCACTCAGTCTCTCACTCACTCACTCACTAGCTCACTCACTCAGTCACTCACTCAGTCACTCAGTCACTCACTCACTCAGTCACTCAGTCACTCAATCACTCAGTCACTCACTCAGTCACTCAGTCAGTCACTCACTCAGTCACTCAGTCACTCAATCACTCAGTCACTCACTCACTCACTAGCTCACTCACTCAGTCACTCACTCAGTCACTCTCTCACTCACTCAGTCTCTCACTCACTCACTAGCTCACTCACTCACCTGCTTACTCACCTACTCGCTCACTCACTCACTCAGTTACTCAGTCACTCCCTCACTCACTCACCCACTCAGTCATTCACTCACTCGCTCACTCACTCGCTCACTCACTCAGTCACTCACTCACTCACCCACTCACTCAGTCACTCACTCACTGGCTCACTCACACACTCCCTCACTCACTAACTCGCTCACTCAGTCACTCACTCACCCACTCACTCAGTCACTCACTCACTCTCTCATTCACTCCCTCACTCTCTCTCCTACTCACTCACTGGCTCACTCACACACTCCCTCACTCACTCATTCACTGACTGGCTCACTCACTCACTAACTCGCTCACTCACTCACTAACTCGCTCACTCACTCACTCACTAAATCGCTCACTAACTCGCTCACAATACTCACTTACTCTGTCATTCACTCCCTCACTCACTCTCTTACTCAGTCACTCACTCACTGACTGGCTCACTCATTCACTCCCTCACCCAGTCACTCCCTCACTCACCCACTCACTCACTCAGTCACTCACTTGCTTACTCACTCACTCACTCAGTCACTCACTCACCCACTCACTCACTCAGTCACTCACTCACTCACTCACCCTCCTACTCACTCGTTCACTCACTCAGTCACTCACTCACTAGTCACTCACTCGCTCACTCAGTCACTCACTTGCTTACTCACTCGCTCACTCACTCAGTCACTCAGTCACTCACTCGCTCACTCACTTCCTCACTCACTCAGTCACTCGCTCGCTCACCCACTCACTCACTGAGTCACTCACTTGCTTACTCACTCACTCACTCAGTCACTCACTCACCCACTCACTCACTCAGTCACTCACTCACTCACCCTCCTACTCACTCGTTCACTCACTCAGTCACTCACTCACTAGTCACTCACTCGCTCACTCAGTCACTCACTTGCTTACTCACTCGCTCACTCACTCAGTCACTCAGTCACTCACTCGCTCACTCACTTCCTCACTCACTCAGTCACTCGCTCGCTCACCCACTCACTCACTGAGTCACTCGCTCACTCACTCTTTCCCTCCCCTCCTCCCTCCCTCTATGTCGTCTCCCTTCTCTCTTAGCCTCCTCTGTCGCACCTCCTGGTCAATGTTCCTAGGGTGCAGCGGTGGCTATGAGATGTTGACTACCTCACCTGGTCTACAGGAGGCCGTGGGTTCGATCCAGACCCTGACGATGTCTGCTGCTGTATTTGGAGTTGCGTTTTAACCTCTGATGATGGTCACTCATCCAGCAGTGGATTGACCACGACTGATGTCACATTTACCATCGTCTCTCCCGGTCTGTCAATCGGTGATTGATTTTGATCTTTCGCTATCGGCGGTGGTGGCGTGGTGGTGGTAGCGGTGGTGGTGGCAGTGGTGGTGGCTTGGTGGTGGTGGCTTGGTGGTGGTGGTGGCAGTGGTGGTGGTGGTGGCAGTGGTGGTGGCTTGGTGGTGGTGGCTTGGTGGTGGTGGTGGCTTGGTGGTGGTGGTGGCTTGGTGGTGGTGGTGGCTTGGTGGGGATGGTGGTGGTAGCGGTGGTGGTGACGATGTTGGTGCGTGACTCCCAGGGACTGTCCCAGCTGTGTGTCACCATGGAGGAGTGCTGGGACAAGGACGCGGAGGCTCGCCTCTCGGCGCACTGCGTGGAGGAGCGTCTGGCGCAGCTGCGGACTGACCCGGGGCTGCCTGGTGGCAGCGGTGGCACCACAGCCGCCCCTCCACCCACCACCACCACCACTATCATCACCGCCCCTCCACCCACCACCACCACCACTATCGTCACTGCCCCTCCACCCACCACCACCACCACCACCGTCACCGCCCCTCCACCCACCACCACTATCGTCACTGCCCCTCCACCCACCGCCACCGTCACCACCGTCACCGCCCCTCCACCCACCGCCACCACCACCACTATTGTCACCGCCCCTCCACCCACCACCACCACCACTGCCCCTCCACCCACCACCGCCACCGTCACCGCCCCTCCACCCACCGCCACCACCACCACTATCGTCACCACCCCTCCACCCACCACCACCGCCACCGTCACCGCCCCTCCACCCACCACCACCACCGCCACCGCCCCTCCACCCACCACCGGCACCGCCAGGCCCTTCTGCTCCGACCCCGGCGTCGTTGTCCGTCTCTCCACCCCGACACCCCCTTCACTCCTCCTCCTTGTCGCCCCCATCGAGGAGTCGAGCCTCTAGGCCGGGGCGGGCGCGGTGGGTAGGGGTGGGGGGGGTACCCCATGAGTTGGACGAATGACCATCAGCTTTGCTAGGCCTGGCTGGACAGGCTTCACTAGGCCTGACTGGACAGGCTTTTCACTAGGCCTGACTGGACAGGCTTCACTAGGCCTGACTGGACAGGCTTTACTAAGCCTGACTGGACAGGCTGTTTTCACTAGGCCTGACTGGACAGGCTTTGCTAGGCCTGACTGGACAGGCTTTTCACTAGGCCTGACTGGACAGGCTTCACTAGGCCTGACTGGACAGACTTCACTAGGCCTGACTGGACAGGCTTTTTCACTAGGCCTGACTGGACAGGCTTCACTTGGCCTGATTGGACAGGCTTCACTAGGCCTGACTGGACAGGCTTCACTAGGTCTGACTGGACAGGCTTTGCTAGGCCTGGTTGGACAGGCTTCACTAGGCCTGACTGGACAGGCTTTTCACTAGGCCTAACTGGACAGGCTTCACTAGGCCTGACTGGACAGGCTTTTCACTAGGCCTGACTGGACAGGCTTCACTAGGCCTGACTGGGCAGGCTTTTATACTAGGCCTGACTGGACAGGCTTCACTAGGCCTGACTGGACAGGCTTTTTCACTAGGTCTGACTGGACAGGCTTCACTTGGCCTGACTGGACAGGCTTTTTCACTAGGCCTGACTGGACAGGCTTCACTTGGCCTGACTGGACAGGCTTCACTAGGCCTGACTGGACAGGCTTTACTACGCCTGACTGGACAGGCTTCACTAGGCCTTACTAAACAGGCTTTACTAGCCATAATAGAGGTGTTTGGGTCTTTACTAGGCCTGACTGAACAGACTCCACTAGGCCTCACTGGTCAATCCACAGCTGGATGAGTGACCATCAACCTTTCCTATACTGTTAAAGTCCTATCGTGTTTGTGTCTTGTGTTGTTTTTGTTGTAACGTTCTGACACCGTGCCCCCTACTGGACATCTGTGACACACCAAGAGCTTTACAGCTCTTCAGATTCCTCCGGTGTTAATAAAGACTGGCATCACTCTCAAATGTTTGTCGTTTGTAAAGCTTCCGCCCCATTACGCTCCCAATGACTATGACGCATTAGCAAATCGTAGCCCGTTTAGGATCAGCAAGATCACACACCCACAACAGGGGTTGTGTATGGGTTAGTGTATAGGGTAGTGCATAGGAGTGTAGTGCAGTGGCGTCACTAGGGGGGTGCGGGGGGTGCGGACCGCACAGGGTGACACCATCAGAGGAGGTGACACCAAAATGACTGTACAATTTCTGTGCAGTGTTTCAGTATAAATTTATTATTTTAATAAATAAATATATTCCTGCAGTTGTATAGCTAAGTCCAGCTTACACGCGCAGCGGGTTTTATGGAAGTCAGAGACAAATCTTGGAGGCGACACTTTTATGCAACATAAACACCCGGCAGTACAGTCCCAGTCTCACACAGGGCGATGGGCCCTTCCAACCACTGCCTGGGGAGTTACTGCCTCCGGGCAAGCGTTGCCCTGTCACGGGGCTACAACTCTGGGTCCTCCGGCTACGGGTGCCCTAGAGGAGGCTGCACCGACCCGACCCAGCCAAGGTGCGGGTTCCGACCACTGGCCCACTCGGACCCGGCCCTCACAAAGACATCGGGCCGGGGGTATCCCAGGGTCTCACAACTGAGCCACACAGAGTCCCGGTCCTTACAAGGGCAGCGGGGCTAGGGGGTCCCAGGGCACTAGCCAGCCGGTCTTCTGGCTTCTGTCTTGGACTGGCCCCGGACCCTTCCCGTAGTCCGGCTTTTATACCCAGCACCGGTGCGTCAGCCCCTGACTCCGCCCACCTTCCAGAGAGTTCCAGAGGGGGCTCTGGGGGATCCCAGGACACCCCATAGCCCCCTCCTGCTTTGGGGCTGGGGATATAGCGACTGCCCCTGCTGGACCCTGCCTGCCCCTGCAGGTAAGTGTACACAGCCCATTGACATCGCCACACGTGTGTTGTGTTGTATAATGACGAGTAAACTTCTTACGAGGCACACTCTGTTTATTGTCTTCTCTTACACAGTCCTTAACACACACAGAGGGGTATACGGTCCCCTCAACCGATACCCTAAGAAGGTACAGCGTCCGGACTTAGCGGGACCTACACACAAGTCTCTTGCTAACCTAAGGAGGTACAGCATCCTGTCTTGGCGGGACTTACACGTCTACCGCTATCCTACAGTCCTCCGGCTTGGACCTAGGGAGGCTATCTGACCCACCGCTGGCCTGGCGGGTCTTGACCACTGGATACGCCGAGCCTTAGCCCTCAGAAGGGCCGGGAAGCCGGGTCCAGGGTCCTGGCTATCTTCAGCCCGGGCTTCGGTCTTCGTGTAGGGAGAGAACTCACCCTTATACCCGTTTGTGGCCAGGTGTAACCAATCCCACATTCACACGTGGAACTGTCTGATTGGTTCTTACCAAACCGTGGCTACGACCCACTTCACCTCGTCTGACCCTAACCGTTATGTACACCGAGGTAACGCTGCACTGCCCCTTTGATACCTAGTGGCCATGCAGGTTACCGAACAGTGAGTAGTTAGCACCTCTACACGTGTACAATACACCTACAAAGGCTAAAACTCTATGCTAATTTACTTTTTAACTTAATGCGCCCCGGTCAGAGCTGTCGTTACTACCCAATCACAGTGACGCTTCGAAGTCACGTGGTTTCGTCTGCACGCGCTGCCGGTTTCGGTCACTGCTGGTGTTTCTATAGTCGCTGAATTTTGTCAGATTTTCTGGTGTTTTAGCTACAATATTGCGCCATTTAGTTTTTGTGAACCTATATCGATAACGTTTTTGAGAATGAAGTAGTAATTAAAAGCGATATTGTCATTTAAAGGTGTAATTTTAATGTTGCTCGTTGTTTACGTCACTAATATTGCCATTGCATTCAGTGATATACGGGAATTACGATGTACGAGTAACGGTACAAAAATCTCAGGAGTCTGCATGGTCTGGTGCGGGCAGAGGTCCATGAGGGGTGACAACATGGGTCACCGCACTGGGTGACACCAATCCTAGCGACGCCACTGGTGTAGTGTATCGCGTAGTGTACACTATACACTACACGATACGCTGTTTTATGTGTACACCACACCATGCACGCGTAAAAATACACTATACACTACCACGAAAACTCCATATGTACAGCAGCAGATATCGTCAAGGTCGAGATGGAACCCACGACCTCCCGTAATACCAGACAAGATAGTTAATCTCCAAGTCACCGTGGTGATGATGATGATGAGAGAGAGAAATAACTCCAAATGTACAGCAGCAGACATTCTCATGGTCTGTATTGACCCACGACCTCCCGTATACCAGGCGAGAGAGATAATCTCCTAGCCACCGTGGTGGTGGTGATGATGGTGATGAGAGAGAAATAACTCCAAATGTACAGCAGCAGACATCCTCAGGGTCTGTATTGAACCCACGACCCCCCGTGTACCAGGCGAGAGAGGTAATCTCCTAGCCACCGTAGTGGTGATGATGATGATGAGAGAGAGAAATAACTCAAAATGTACAGCAGCAGACATCCTCAGGGTCTGTATTGACCCACGACCTCCCGTATACCAAGCGAGAGAGTTAATCTCCTAGCCACCGTGGTGGTGGTGATGAGTGATGAGAGAGAGAGAGAGAAATAACTCCAAACGTACAGCAGCAAACATCCTCATGGTCTGTATTGACCCACGACCTCCCGTATACCAGGCGAGAGAGTTAACCTCCTAGCCACCGTAGTGGTGATGATGATGATGAGAGAGAGAAATAACTCCAAATGTACATCAGCAGACATCCTCAGGGTCTGTATTGACCCACGACCTCCCCTATACCAGGCGAGAGAGTTAACCTCCTAGCCACTGTAGTGGTGATGATGATGATGAGAGAGAGAGAAATAACTCCAAATGTACAGGAGCAGACATCCTCATGGTCTGTATTGACCCACGACCCCCCGTGTACCAGGCGAGAGAGTTAACCTCCTAGCCACCGTAGTGATGATGAGTGATGAGAGAGAGATAAATAACTCCAAATGTACAGCAGCAGACATCCTCAGGGTCTGTATTGACCCACGACCTCCATATACCAAGCGAGAGAGTTAATCTCCTAGCCACCGTAGTGATGATGAGTGATGAGAGAGAGAGAGAGAAATAACTCCAAATGTACAGCAGCAGACAT
Source organism: Petromyzon marinus (assembly GCF_048934315.1). Classification (NCBI taxonomy): domain Eukaryota; kingdom Metazoa; phylum Chordata; class Hyperoartia; order Petromyzontiformes; family Petromyzontidae; genus Petromyzon; species Petromyzon marinus. The sequence continues at coordinate 721,316 of NW_027422817.1, forward strand.
CCTCATGGTCTGTATTGAACCCACAACCCCCCGTGTACCAGGCGAGAGAGTTAACCTCCTAGCCACCGTAGTGATGATGATGGTGATGATGAGAGAGAGACAGACACTTTGCACCAATCCAAGCGGTCAATGCGTTGCCACAGAATCTCAAACAATGAGTCGACAACAACGCCGCCCCCCTCCCCCCACCCCCCCTCCCCCCACCTGGTTCGCAGCTGTTGAAGCGGCACGCGGTTTGACGGCCGCACCTGGCCGAAGCAATTAACCACTCAGTGAATTAAGTGATGGGTTGGGGGGTTGGGCACCTGTAGCACAACGCGTGGCTGGGATAATGCAAATTAACACCACCACCACCACAATCATCTCGCGTCCAATGCTGATGTCATATCCCTGCACCACCATCACCACCACCGCCATCACCATCACCACCATCACCACCACCATCATCACGTGTGGAGAGGCAGAAGAGGGGAGGCGGTGGCGGTGGTGCAGAGAGGAGCTTACTCGAAAGACGGAGGAGGTGTGGAGGAAGGTGAAGTGAGGAGGAGAAAGGTGAGAAGGAGGAAGAGGAAGAGAAGGAAGAGGAGGGAGAGGAGGAGGGAGAGGAGCAGGAAGAGGAAGAGGAGAGAGGAAGAAGAGCAGGAAGAGGAGGAGGGAGAGGAGGAGGAAGAGGAGGAAGAGGATGAGGGAGAGGAGGAGGATGGGTGAACTGCATCTGCAGCGGCCCCACGCAGCAGGGAACTTTGTCCGCTACCTCCTCCTGCCCCTGCTGCTGCTGCCGCTGTGCGGGGTTCGTACTGCACCGGCCTCCTGCTGCCCCTGCTGCTGCTGCCCCTGCTGCTACTGCCACTGCTGCCCCTGCTGCTGCTCCTGTTGCTGCCCCTGCTGCTGCTGCCCCTGCTGCTGCTGCCCCTGCTGCTGCTGCCCCTGCTGCTGCTTCTGCTGCCCCTGCTGCTGCTGCCCCTGCTGCTGCTTCTGCTGTTGCTCCTGCTGCTGCCCCTGCCCCTGCTGCCCCTGCCGCTGCTGCCCCTGCTGCTGCTTCTGCCCCTGCTGTTGCTCCTTACAATGTCCCCCCCTCACCTCCCTCACCTCCCCCCTCACCTCCTCCTCTCCTCTCCCTCCCCCCTCCCCCCCAGCAGTGCGACGCCTCTGGCGACTTCTCCCTGCAGGTGACTTCTCTCCAGGCCCTGCCCAGCGGGGGCGACGCTCTGCGTGGCTCCTTCCCCTCCTCCTTCGTGGTCCGCGTCTGCCTCGGGGAGGCGTCCCACGGGCTGAGGCCCTCGCCGGGCCTCCGCCCGTGCCCCTTGGGCTCGGCCACCGCTCGCGGCGAAGGCGGTGCGGGGCTCCTCCTGTCAGTGGCCTTCGACTTCGCGTGGCCGGTGAGGGTGAGACGCTCACCTGGTGAGGGTGAGACGCTCACCTGGTGAGACGCTCACCTGGTGAGGGTGAGACGCTCACCTGGTGAGACGCTCACCTGGTGAGGGTGAGACGCTCACCTGGTGAGGGTGAGACGCTCACCTGGTGAGACGCTCACCTGGTGAGGGTGAGACGCTCGCCTGGTGAGGGTGAGATGCTCACCTGGTGAGACGCTCACCTGGTGAGATGCTCACCTGGTGGGGGTGAGACGCTCACCTGGTGAGGGTGAGACGCTCACCTGGTGAGACGCTCACCTGGTGAGGGTGAGACGCTCACCTGGTGAGACGCTCACCTGGTGAGGGTGAGACGCTCACCTGGTGAGGGTGAGACGCTCACCTGGTGAGACGCTCACCTGGTGAGGGTGAGACGCTCGCCTGGTGAGGGTGAGACGCTCACCTGGTGAGACGCTCACCTGGTGAGGGTGAGACGCTCGCCTGGTGAGGGTGAGACGCTCACCTGGTGAGACGCTCACCTGGTGAGATGCTCACCTGGTGGGGGTGAGACGCTCACCTGGTGAGGGTGAGACGCTCACCTGGTGAGACGCTCACCTGGTGAGGGTGAGACGCTCACCTGGTGAGACGCTCACCTGGTGAGGGTGAGACGCTCACCTGGTGAGGGTGAGACGCTCACCTGGTGAGACGCTCACCTGGTGAGGGTGAGACGCTCGCCTGGTGAGGGTGAGACGCTCACCTGGTGAGACGCTCACCTGGTGAGATGCTCACCTGGTGGGGGTGAGACGCTCACCTGGGGAGGGTGAGACGCTCACCTGGTGGGGGTGAGACGCTCACCTGGTGAGGGTGAGATGCTCACCTGGTGAGGGTGAGACGCTCACCTGGTGAGGGTGAGACGCTCACCCGGTCGGGGTGAGACGCTCACCTGGTGGGGGTGAGACGCTCACCTGGAGACGGTGAGAAGCTCACCTGGTGGGGGTGAGACACTCACCTGGTGAGGGTGAGACGCTCACCTGGCGGGGGTTGTGGTAGTGGGAATTGTGGTGGTGGTTGTGGTGGCGGTTGTGGTGGTGGGGGTTGTGGTGGTGGTGGTTGTGGCAGTGGTTGTGGTGGGGATGGGAGTTGTGGTGGTGGTTGAGGTGGTGGGGGTTGTGGGGGTTGTGGCGGTGGTGGTGGTGGTGGTGGGGCTTGTGGTTGCCATTTGCGGTTTTGAGCTATCACGGGTGAAGGGTAACCTCCTTTGTATAACAATTCACAGCTTTCTCCAAGTAAGAGGGGAGGGGAGGGAGGCAGGGAGGGAGGGAGGGGAGGGAGGCAGGGAAGGAGGGAAGTGAGAGAGGGGAGGGAGTGCCGTGACCTCGCCGTGACCTCGCCATCAATGAGTGACTCATTGACGGTGAGCTTGAACTTTGCAGCTGTGGTGCTCGCTGGCTGTGGATGTGTGGGAACAGCACAACGGCACCGCGCCAGGTACGTGCGTGTGTGTACGTGTGTGTGTGTACTTGTGTGTGAGTACGTGTGCGTGTGTACATGTGCGTGTGTACGTGTGCGTGTGTACGTGTGTGTGTACGTGTGTACGTGTGTGCGTGTGTACGTGTGTGTGTACGTGTGTGCGTGTACGCGTGTGTGTGTACGTGTGTGTGTGGGGAGCGATAGTGTAGCGGTTAGCGCGCTGCGCTATGAACCTGGCGACCCGGGTTCGATTCCCGCTCACGGCCAACACCAGTGACGATTATCTGAACCGGTCCCGGGCCTCCCCTAGGTCGACTCAGCCTCAAATGAGTACCTGGTGCGGTGTGTAAACATTGCCACTAGGGAGACAAAGGCGGTCGGGCGTGGTGCTGGCCACCCACCCCCTCGTGTACCGTTCCAGCCTTCATAGGTGCTCGCTAACAGCACTTGCCCCTACAGTCTGTTAAGGCTATATGGGGGATCTTTGTCTTTGTGTGTGTACGCGTGTGTGTACGTGCATATTGCTCACGTATGATGAGCGGTGGTGCAGTGGTTAGCTCACCGCGCTATTAAAATTCGCAGCCAATATTGAATTTATTTTTTTTAATGAATATAGTTTAAATATTTACGACCATATTTATTTAAATCTTCATATAACACGTATTTATTGTTCATATATTTATCTAGATATGTATTTACATAGTTACATAATACAGCAAAAAAAGTTACGTAAATATTCATGTAAATATTTCTATAAATATTCATGTAATATTTCTATACTCTTTGGTTCTTTTTGGTAAAGTCACGTAAAAAAACAACAAAAAATATTCATGTAAATATTTCAATAAATATTCGCACGCTTTTTATTTTGCACATTTTTATTTCGCTATTTATTTGAATCTTCACGCGACATCCTCCTCCTCCTCTTCCTCCACCCCCCCCCCCCCACACAGGAGGAGATCTCCGGCAGGTGACGCGAGCCGTCCACGTCATCGGCGACCGCCCCGGCGAGCCGTGGCGGACGCTGCACCACGCGGCCGCCGCCAACGCCACCGCCCTGGAGTACCGCGTCCGCGTGCGTTGCCACGCCGACTACTACGGCGCCGACTGCAAGCGGTGGTGCCGTCGCCGTGACGACCACTTCGGCCACAACGAGTGCGACGCCCACGGACGCAAGGAGTGCATGCCGGGCTGGGCGGGGGAATATTGTGACAGAGGTGCGCTGGTGGCGGTGGTGGTGGTGGTGTTGGTGGTAGTGGTGGTGGTGGCGGTGGTGGCGGTGGTGGTGGTGGAAGCGGTGGTGATGGTGGTAGCAGTGGTGGTAGCGGTGGTAGCGGTGGTGGTAGCGGTGGTAGCGGTGGTGGTGGCGGTGGTGGTGGCGGTGGTGGTGGTGGTGGTGGCGGTGGTGGTGGTGGTGGTGGTGGTGGCGGTGGTGGTGATGGTGGTGGCGGTGGTGGTGGCGGTGGTGGTGGTGGTGGCGGTGGTGGTAGTTTTGGTGGTGGTAGCGGTGGTGGTAGCGGTGGTGGTAGCGGTGGTGGTAGCGGTGGTGACGTGAGGCCCTGATGAAGCACACACACACAACACAATCCTTGACACAAATAAACCCCCGACACCTCCCTCGCTGCTGCTGAGCTCGTCAAGGAGCATGAACCACCACCACCACCACCACCACGCCAACTCCGCTCATTCTCGCAGCAGCAGCGGCCTTCTGGAGTGTTCTTTCCTGCCGATATCTTGGGGAGCCGCTGGGAGGCCGTGCACTCTGAAACCGCCGCCCCGAATTGACGACCTCGTTGCTTTAGAAGTGAATTATTTCTCAAGCTTGACGCGTAGGGAGCCTTTCACGACCGATATTTGTCGTAACAAAGGTTTGTTGGTATCAGATTGCATAAGTATCGATGTTGTGTCGTAACCCTCCACCACCCGACACAACCAATCAGTAAGGGATTTGTAACGTCAACAAAATGCCAATTTGTTACTATTATAATTTAAAGTAATGTATAGTGTAGTGTATAGTGTCGTGTATAGTGTACAGTATAGTAGTATAGGGTATAGTAGTGTATAGTGTAGTAGTGTAGTGTATAGTAGTGTTTAGTGTAGTGTATAGTGTAGTGTATAGTGTAGTGTATAGTGTAGTGTATAGTGTAGTGTATAGTAGTGTATAGTAGTGTAGTGTATCGTGTAGTGTATAGTGTAGTGTATAGTAGTGTATAGTGTAGTGTATAGTTGTGTATTGTATAGTGTAGTGTATAGTGTAGTGTATAGTGTGGTGTATAGTGGTGTATAGTAGTGTATAGTAGTGTGTGGTGTATAGTATAGTGTATAGTGTAGTGTATAGTGTAGTGTATAGTAGTGTATAGTGTAGTGCATAGTATAGTGTAGTGTATAGTGTAGTGTATAATATAGTGTAGTGTAAAGTGTACTGTATAGTGTAGTGTATAGTAGTGTATGGTGTAGTGTATAGTGTAGTGTATAGTGTAGTAGTGTAGTGTATAGTTGTGTATAGTATAGTGTAGTGTATAGTTGTGCATAGTATAGTAGTGTAGTGTACAGTATAGTGTATAGTAGTGCAGTGTCTAGCGGTGCATAGTGTGTGTATAGTCGTGTTTAATGTAATATATAGTGCAGTATATAGTGTAATGTATAGTAGTGTATAGTCGTGTAGTGTATATTAGTGTAGTGTATCGTGTAAAGTATTGTGTAAAGTATAGTGTAGTTTATAGTGTATAGTAGTGTGGTGTACAGTAGTGTATAGTATAGTGAAGTGTACAGTAGTGTATAGTAGTGTAGTATATTGTAGTGTAAAGTATAGTGCAGTGTATAGTAGTGTGGTGTATAGTGTACAGTAGTGTAGTGTATAGTGTAGTGTATAGTAGTGTAGTGTATAGTAGTGTAGTGTATAGTAGTGTAGTGTATAGTGTAGTGTGTAGTGTATAGTATAGTGTATAGTGTAGTGTATAGTAGTGTAGTGTATAGTAGTGTAGTGTATAGTATAGTGTATAGTAGTGTAGTGTATAGTATAGTGTATAGTAGTGTAGTATATTATAGTGTAGTGTATAGTAGTGTAGTGTATAGTAGTGTAGTGTATAGTGTAGTGTATAGTAGTGTAGTGTATAGTAGTGTAGTGTATAGTGTAGTGTATAGTAATGTCGTATAGTATATAGTAGTATATAGTAGTGTAGTGTATAGTGTAGTGTATAGTGTAGTGTATAGTAGTGTATATTATAGTGTAGTGTATAGTGTAGTGTATAGTAGTGTATTGTAGTGTAGTATATTATAGTGTAGTGTATAGTGTAGTGTATAGTGCAGTGTATAGTGCAGTGTATAGTAGTGTAGTATATTGTAGTGAAGTGTATAATGTAGTGTATAGTAGTGTAGTATATTGTAGTGTAGTGTATAGTGTAGTGTATAGTAGTGTAGTGTATAGTAGTGTAGTATATTGTAGTGTAGTGTATAGTAGTGTAGCATATTGTAGTGTAGTTTATATTGTAGTGTATAGTAGTGTAGTGTATAGTGTAGTATACGACATGAGCCCACCGGTGTGTTTGCAGAGTAAATCCACGACATTGACAATGTGTGTGAGCACCGTGACGTTTCGCCGTTACATCAACCAGTGGAATCGTCGCCGTGGTCGGGCGATTTGCCAGAATGGCGACGAATTTTCTCTTCGGCTTCCTGCCTCAGCAATTTGCAGGCCGGGCTGCGATTCGCTGCGTGGAGGCTGCGACGTCCCCGGACAATGCCGGTGAGCGAAACTTTGACGCCAACAACGCCGCAATGCACTCCCAGCGAGGCGTTGGACGACCTGCCGCTGAGCGTACCGACGTCGTGTGTCAAGTAGTGGAGTGTGTAGTGTAAAGTATAGTGTAGTGTATAGTGTAGTGTATAGTGTAGTGTAGTGTATAGTGTAGTGTATAGTGTAGTGTATAGTAGTGTAGTGTATAGTGTAGTGTATAGTGTAGTGTATAGTGTAGTGTGTAGTGTTTAGTGTAGTGTAATGTATAGTGTAGTGTATAGTAGTGTAGTGTATAGTGTAGTGTAAAGTGTAATATATAGTGTAGTGTATAATGTAGTGTGTAGTGTAGTGTATAGTGTAGTGTAGTGTGTAGTGTATAGTGTAGTGTAATGTATAGTGTAGTGTATAGTAGTGTAGTGTATAGTGTAGTGTATAGTGTAGTGTATAGTGTAGTGTATAGTGTAGTGTAGTGTAGAGTGTAGTGTGTAGTGTATAGTGTAGTGTATAGTGTAATGTATAGTAGTGTATAGTGTAGTGTATACTAGTGTATAGTGTAGTGTATAGTAGTGTATAGTGTAGTGTATAGTGTAGTGTGTAGTGTATAGTGTAGTGTGTAGTGTAGTGTAGTGTGTAGTGTATAGTGTAGTGTAGTGGATAGTAGTGTAGTGTTTAGTGTAGTGTATAGTAGTGTATAGTAGTGTAGTGTATAGTAGTGTAGTGTATAGTAGTGTAGTGTGTAGTGTATAGTAGTGTAGTGTATAGTGTAGTGTATAGTAGTGTAGTGTATAGTGTAGTGTGTAGTGTAGTGTATAGTGTAGTGTAGTGTATAGTGTAGTGTATAGTGTAGTGTATAGTATAGTGTATAGCGTAGTGTATAGTGAAGGAATGAACAGGATTTGCATTTTTAAACCATTTGCAACCGTTCCCTGACGACGTCAGCGCTGCATCGTCTCGCAGCCATACCTGGCGATGTCCACGTGGGGTCTCGTCAGGGCCGTGGTGTCCAACAGGCCACAATAGGCACCGTGGATGGGGGGAGGGAGGGAGTTGGGGATGATGGAAGTACTAACACTGCCCACAGACTCAACACTACCCATAGACTCAACACTGCCCATAGACTCAACACTGCGCCATAGACTCAACACTGCACCATAGACTCAACACTGCACCATAGACTCAACACTGCACCATAGACTCAACACTGCCCATAGACTCAACACTGCACCATAGACTCAACATTGCACCATAGACTCAACACTGCACCATAGACTCAACACTGCACCATAGACTCAGCATTGCCCATAGACTCAACACTGCACCATAGACTCAACCATAGACTCAGCACTGCCCATAGACTCAACATTGCACCATAGACTCAACACTGCCCATAGACTCAACACTGCACCATAGACTCAACACTGCACCATAGACTCAACACTGCACCATAGACTCAACACTGCCCATAGACTCAGCACTGCACCATAGACTCAGCACTGCACCATAGACTCAGCACTGCACCATAGACTCAACATTGCCCATAGACTCAACACTGCCCATAGACTCAACACTGCCCATAGACTCAACACTGCCCATAGACTCAACACTGCACCATTGACTCAACACCGCACCATAGACTCAACACTGCACCATAGACTCAACACCGCACCATAGACTCAACACTGCACCATAGACTGAGCACTGCCCATAGACTCAACACTGCACCATAGACTCAACACTGCACCATAGACTCAACACTGCCCATAGACTCAACACTGCACCATAGACTCAACACTACCCATAGACTCAACACTGCCCATAGACTCAGCACTGCACCATAGACTCAACATTGCCCATAGACTCAACACTGCACCATAGACTCAACACTGCACCATTGACTCAACACCGCACCATAGACTCAACACTGCACCATAGACTCAACACCGCACCATAGACTCAACACTGCACCATAGACTGAGCACTGCCCATAGACTCAACACTGCACCATAGACTCAACACTGCACCATAGACTTAGCACTGCCCATAGACTCAACACTGCACCATAGACTCAACACTGCCCATAGACTCAACACTGCCCATAGACTCAGCACTGCACCATAGACTCAACATTGCCCATAGACTCAACACTGCCCATAGACTCAGCACTGCACCATAGACTCAACACTGCACCATAGACTCAACACTGCACCATAGACTCAGCACTGCCCATAGACTCAACACTGCACCATAGACTCAAAACTGCCCATAGACTCAACACTGCACCATAGACTCAACACTGCCCATAGACTCAACACTGCACCATAGACTCAACACTGCACCATAGACTCAACACTGCACCATAGACTCAGCACTGCACCATAGACTCAACACTGCACCATAGACTCAACACTGCACCATAGACTCAACACTGCCCATAGACTCAACACTGCACCATAGACTCAACACTAACCATAGATTCAGCACCTCCCCATAGACTCAACACTACCCATAGACTCAACACTGCACCATAGGCTCAACACTGCCCATAGACTCAAGACTGCCCATAGACTCAACACTACCCATAGACTCAACACTGCACCATAGACTCAACACTGCACCATAGACTCAACACTACCCATAGAGTCAGCACTGCACCATAGACTCAACATTGCACCATAGACTCAGCACTGCACCATAGACTCAACACTACCTATAGACTCAGCACTGCACCATAGACTCAGCACTGCACCATAGACTCAACACTGCACCATAGACTCAGCACTGCACCATAGACTCAACACTGCACAATAGACTCAACACTGCACCATAGACTCAACACTGCACCATAGACTCAACACTGCACCATAGACTCAACACTGCACCATAGACTCAACACTGGACCATAGACTCAACACTGCACCATAGACTCAAAACTGCCCCAAAGACTCAACACTGCCCATAGACTCAACACTGCACCATAAACTCAACACTGCACCATAGACTCAACACTGCCCATAGACTCAACACTGCACCATAGACTCAACATTGCACCATAGACTCAACACTGCACCATAGACTCAACACTGCACCATAGACTCAGCATTGCCCAAGGACTCAACACTGCACCATAGACTCAACCATAGACTCAGCACTGTCCATAGACTCAACATTGCACCATAGACTCAACACTGCCCATAGACTCAACACTGCACCATAGACTCAACACTGCACCATAGACTCAACACTGCACCATAGACTCAACACTGCCCATAGACTCAGCACTGCACCATAGACTCAGCACTGCACCATAGACTCAGCACTGCACCATAGACTCAACATTGCCCATAGACTTGTAGTGTTGTAAGGACGAGCAGACTTCTTTAGGAGGCACACTCTGTTTATTGTATTACTTCCTTATACATCGCTTAACACACACAGAGGGATATTCGGTCCCCTCACCCGATACCCTAGGGAGGTACAGCCTCCAGACTTGGCGGGACTCACACGTCTACCGCTAACCTCCTTGATACCTAAGGAGGTACAACCTCCGGACTTGGCGGGACTCACACGTCTACCGCTATCCTAGTCCTCCGGCTAGGACCTAGGGGAGGCTATCTGACCCACCGCTGGCCCGGTGGGTCCTGACCACTGGGTATGCCGAGCCTTAGCCCTTAGAAGGGCTGAAAGGCTGGTCCAGGGTCCTAGCTAGGCTTCAGCCCAGTCTTCTGTCTTCGTGCCGGGAGAGAACCCCCGAGGTCCGTTGGGTCACCCATCTTATACCCCTTCGTGGCCAGGTAGAACCAATCACACATTCCCACGTGGAACCGTCTGATTGGTTCGCACCAAACCCTGGCCACGATCCGTTTCACCTCGACTGACCCCAACCGTTGTACCCAGGGGTAATGCTGCACTGCCCTGGTGGCAACGCAGGTTACGCAACAGCGCGTAGTTAACACCTCTACATCACCCCCTCCTTCGGAAGCTCCAGCCGTCCCGGCTGCAACAATGGGAACTCCGAAATTACCAACGGTAGAAGAATTGTGAGTGTGCCTCACGAACAACAAGAACAATTAAACCCCTATAAATACCCCCCTTAACAACATAACGTATGTACAAGGCACTAGACATGCCAAAAAAAAACATTATAACAACCGGCGAGATTTCGCGCGCGTGCGTTTCGCGGGACCATCGTAGGGGATGGCAGGCTTTGTTGGCGGCACAAGGGAAGGAGGAGGATGAGCCAGAGCATCCGGTGGGCCTTTAGGCATCTCCACGGGGACACCTGCTGCTCCACGGTCCATTGAGGCCGAACGTGGCCTGCATGGAGCCGTCACTCCCGCGTCATCTGCAGGAGGAATGACACGCCTGCGCTGCGGGTTAGGCACCAACGGGGCAACATCTGGCTCGTCGGACGCGTTGCACACTCGGCCCCCATGTCGTGTGTGTTGTGGAGGGACGCGTGGCGTGACGAAGGGTTTTAACCGAGAGGGGTGAACGCACCAGCGACGCCGTCCCCAGCGAATTTTAACACATTTGGGACGCAGGACTTCCACTACCTCAACCGGGCCTCGCCATGGTCTGAGGAGTTTGGCCGACGTGGACACCGGCACCTGGGGGCAGTGGAGCCATGCCCTGTCTCCCGGTGCCCACCGATGCGTGTACGACCGAGGGTCCCGCAGTCGCAAATTCGCCCGTTGGCGGGAAGCCGAATTTTCAATGGCGGCCTCCCGTGCCTCGGCCAACTTACGGAGGCTGAATCGCAAGTGGTCAACGAGCTTTGACTTTTGCGGTGGCTGTTCGATTTCCAGCCGAACGTCGGCGGGAGGAAAGGCATCCCTGCCGTACATTAGAAAGAACGGGGAAAATCCCGTCGCCGCGTGAGGTGCCATACGGTATGCGGCGAGGACCCCCGGAACCTGCAAGTCCCAATCGAGGTGGGATTCATCGACCTGATGGCATAACATAGCGGTGAGAGTTCTATGAAGGCGCTCCACCATGCCGTCGGTCTGGGGATGGTAGGGCGAAGTGCGCACTTTCTTAGTGCCCAACAGGCGGCACACATCAGTCAGCAAGGCTCCCGAAAAATTTCTTCCCTGATCGGTCAGCAACCGTTCTGGTGCGCCCTTGTCCAGGACGTAGCCTTGAACAAAGGCGTCCACAACGGCCGCCGCCGACTGGTTGGGGAGGGCCCAGGCCATAGGCCACCGTGTAAAATACTCTACCCCAACCAGAAGGTACTTATTACCCCGTGGCGTAGTAGGAAAAGGGCCCAAAATATCGAGAGCCACCAACTCATTTATACGAGAGACCGAAATGGGTTGCAGGGGTGGGCATGCCGGTTTAGCCGGTGGTTTACGTTGCGCACAATGGGTGCATCCCAGCAAAATGTCAGTGACGTCGCGCAGCATGCCCGGCCAGAAAAATTGCAACCGCAACAACCCAATGGTCTTATGAACACCCAGGTGCAATAAACGCTCATGCGCCGCCCATACGGCCTTGCATCGCAAGGCGGATGGCACGACGATTTTATGTTGACACGAGTCAGCATCCCAATGCATCAACAAGCCGCGCTTCATGACAAATGAATTAAATTTGCCCTGTCTTGGAACCGCATTATTCGCGTGGCGACGCAACCTCAATAATGACATGTCCTCGCCCTGGTGCCGACCCCATTCGGCCAAAGTTAGCCCGAGCAAATCGTCACTGGCCATTGGATCTGCATGATCCAACATCGGCGCTGAGGCTGTGGGAAGTGCGGCTGACACCGTTGTGAGAGGCGCGACCTGCGCAGGCGGTGGCGGCTTACAACGGCCCGAGCCCAAAAAACACGCACATTTTTGAGCCGGCGGAAGGCGAGACAACGCATCGGCATTCGTGTGTTGTGCACCCCTACGGTAAGTGACATTGAAATCGTAGTCCTGAAGGACTTCGAGCCACCGAGAAAGCTGCCCGGACGGTTGGTCAACCCGCAGAGCGTACTGTAAAGCCGAATGATCAGATCGCACGGTAAAATGCTGACCATACAGGTACGGCCTGTATTGCTGAATAAAAAAAACAATGGCCAGCAGCTCACGTCTGGTCACACAGTATCTTTGTTCAGCAAGAGACAAGACTCTGCTACCATAGGCAACAACCCTTTCAATGCCATCAACTTTTTGTGACAGAACACCCCCAATCCCCGTATTGCTAGCGTCGGTGTCCAACACGAATGGCACGGAAAAATCGGGGTACGCAAGGGACGGTGCCGTCACGAGCGCGTTCCGCAAGGAGTCGAACGCAGCCTGTTCTGCGTCCCCCCAATGAAACGCCACCCCTTTCGACGTAAGGGCGTGGAGCGGCTTGGCAATCGTCGCGAAGCCAGCAACAAACCGGCGGTAGTACGACGCAAAACCAATAAAACTACGAACATCGCCCGCAGATGTAGGGGTCGGCCAATGTTGAACACATTTGGTTTTTTCAGGGTCGGTAGAGATGCCCGAGCGGCTAACTATGTGGCCCAGATAGCGCACAGACTCACGCAGAAGGTGACACTTCTGCGGCTTGAATTTCAAGTTAGCGGCCCGCATTTTCAAGAAGACAGCACGCAACCGTTCGATGTGTTCGCCGAACGTGCGGCTAAAGACGATGACGTCGTCAAGATAAATGAGACATGAGTCCCACTGGAGCCCAGCGAGGACCAGCTCCATGAGCCTCTGGAACGTCGCTGGGGCCGAGTGGAGACCCATGGGCAATCTATTAAACTCGAAAAGGCCCTGTGGTGTCCGAAAAGCAGTCTTAGGTTTTGACGATTCGTCGAGGGGTAGTTGCCAAAACCCCGACAGAAGGTCCAAGGTGGAGAAATAGTGCGCCCCTGCCAGGGCATCCAATGACTCGTCCATACGAGGGAGAGGGTAGGCGTCCGCTACCGAGATTTTATTTAGGCGCCGAAAATCAACGCAAAAACGGAGACTGCCATCGTGCTTTTTGACCAGCACTATTGGAGCACCCCAGGGACTAGTGGAGGGAGAAATTATATCGGCCTTCAGCATGTCATCCACAGCCGATTTAACATGCTGTTTCTCCGCCGGGCTAAGCCGAAACGGGTTTTGTCGAATCGGGGCAGCGTCACCAGTATCAATGTGGTGACGCAGCAGCTTGGTGCAGCCAATATCAAATTTAGATTTACTAAAGACATCGGAAAATTCTCGCAGAAGAGCGCGCAATTTAATTCGCTGCGAATGAGACAGATCACCCGTGTCTGTGCAGAGCGCGTCCAACCATCTCTCATCCGATTCGGAAGGAGGTGGGACCTGCGGCGTGTCACGCACGTGTCCCGCGACTCCGGTCCCCAACGGCACCGGGGTCGCGTGAGCGAGCACAGTTCCTTGCGGAATGACGGTTGTGGACAATCCGACATTCAAAACCTGCAAGAACGGCTCCCTGTCGGCTGCTACGAGGGTCTGTGCAGCCACCAAATCTAACCCCTTAGCAGCTGCGTTTGAAGGCCCCAGCAAAATGCCATGTGCCGAGGCCTCCGGGGCTAGCGGTTTTTTAAGTTGCAAGGGCACGAGCATTTGTGTCCCTGGCGGAATGCGGACTGTGCTCGCAACAAACGCCTGCACCGAGGCACTAGCCATGCGCGGATGTGAGGGTGTGGGCAAGAACGCCATCCGTCGACCCGACGGGAGTTCGATGCAGCCTTGATCTACAAGGATCTTAATAGGCATTTTCGCGAGAAAATCAGTGCCTAACAAACACGGCACGGCGAGGGAAGAAGAGACCAAAATAGGCCCTGCCAATTTAATGTCTCCAATCGAAATTTGCGCCCGAATTTGCCCAATAATGCCAAGTGAACTGCCATTAGCGGCGAAACACGGGATAGAAACCCGTTCCAAGGGGCGGCATCGTACGGGCAGTATATTGTAAATCAGATCCGAAATGATCGTAGCCGACGCACCAGTATCGACCAACACGCGAAATTCCACACCCTCGATTGATCCGACAACCACGGATGAACCTGCCGTCGCCGCGACTACCCTATGGGCCAACTCAGACCACTGCCCAGGTCCGAGTGGCCGCGAACAAACGCCAGAATACCCCCCATCACACGCTGAATCGCGAGCCCTTCTTATGGTGCGCTGCAGTGTGTATGGTGTGAATGAGGGCCGAGCGTGAGAGGCGTCGCGACTTGCCTGGTTTTGCCGCGATGCCGTGGACGTCCTGTAGTCCTGGCCCCGGGATGCGGAGGGGCGTCGTCGAGGCGCACGGCAGTCAGAGGAGATGTGGCCTCGTCGGCCACAGTTGAAGCACGTCACGTCGCCGCGTGGAGCAGGCCGTCCCCGCTGCTGGTCGTTGCGGCGACCAGCGTGGTCGGACGATCGCCGGCCCGTTGACCTGGTCGCCATGAAGGCCCGGTCGGGGGAGAACTCGGCATCCCTGCTGGAAGACTCCGACGTCGAAGCCGAGGCGGCGATGGTCGATTCCGTGTGGAGCAGCAGATGTGCGTGGATGCACCGAGCGGCTCGTAGCGAGCACATACTGTCGTCGTCCACCGCTTGGATGACGATGCGCAGCTCGCGCGCCAGCTCCAGCATTTCCTGGAGAACGATGGCATCGATGGCCTCGTCGTCCATGCGAGGGTAACCCGCTCTTGCCATCGCCAGTAGAGCGGTCCGGAATGCCAACGGAGACTCTTTAGGGCGGCGTCGCCTGTCGTAAAATCGGCTGCGGACGTCGGATGGAGGCCCGTACACGTCGGACATCCGTCGGAGGGCCGATTGAAGAGTCGCCCTTTGTTGCCTGGGGATGGTGAGGAGCGAGACGAGAGCGTCGTCATCCAAAGTGGCCGGTAGTGCTCGGAGCGCCTGTGCGTCCGACCAGCCCACCATCTCTTGGTGGCTCAGGAAGCGACGCTGGAATGCTGCCCAGTCGCCCCCTTCAGATGTGAATTCTCGGAAGATGGGCAGGCGTTGTTGGATGGCGGACGTCGTCTCCCCCTCAGCTTGTACCGTCTCGAGCCGGAGATCGGCGATTTCCCGGCCGATAGAGTCTACTGTACCGTGTCGGTACAGTGATGACGCGGCGTCCGCTGAGAAAGTTGAATTCGCAGCGTCGCGTGCTGATGACGTTGCGGGTTGTGATGGGCCCCCCGCGTTCCCAGGATGCCCCTGGCTTCCGCTTCCGGCGGAATCACGTGGTTCCCCGGCGGGAAAATCAAAATGTCTGCCCTGGCCGGTGGCGGGAACGTCTGCCGGCGGTTGACTCGGCCTGCCCGCAACCTCCAAGTTGATCTCTAAGAGAATTGAGGCCGCGGCGTGTAGGAGTTGAGCGAGACGGCCGTGTGCTGCCCTGAGTCCATCCCCCATGGCAGGGGGAGCAACCGGCTGCTCAACCGGTGGCTGGGCGGCCGTCAACGCGGCAGCGTTTTCAGCGGAGCTGGGGGTGCATGCAGGTGAGACAGCGTTTTCTTCGTTCTGGCTCCGCGCGTGGGCTGAACTTCTGGTTTCCATTTCCAACCACTTCTGACACCAGTTGTAGTGTTGTAAGGACGAGCAGACTTCTTTAGGAGGCACACTCTGTTTATTGTATTACTTCCTTATACATCGCTTAACACACACAGAGGGATATTCGGTCCCCTCACCCGATACCCTAGGGAGGTACAGCCTCCAGACTTGGCGGGACTCACACGTCTACCGCTAACCTCCTTGATACCTAAGGAGGTACAACCTCCGGACTTGGCGGGACTCACACGTCTACCGCTATCCTAGTCCTCCGGCTAGGACCTAGGGGAGGCTATCTGACCCACCGCTGGCCCGGTGGGTCCTGACCACTGGGTATGCCGAGCCTTAGCCCTTAGAAGGGCTGAAAGGCTGGTCCAGGGTCCTAGCTAGGCTTCAGCCCAGTCTTCTGTCTTCGTGCCGGGAGAGAACCCCCGAGGTCCGTTGGGTCACCCGTCTTATACCCCTTCGTGGCCAGGTAGAACCAATCACACATTCCCACGTGGAACCGTCTGATTGGTTCGCACCAAACCCTGGCCACGATCCGTTTCACCTCGACTGACCCCAACCGTTGTACCCAGGGGTAATGCTGCACTGCCCTGGTGGCAACGCAGGTTACGCAACAGCGCATAGTTAACACCTCTACAGACTCAACACTGCCCATAGACTCAACACTGCCCATAGACTCAACACTGCCCATAGACTCAACACTGCACCATTGACTCAACACCGCACCATAGACTCAACACTGCACCATAGACTCAACACCGCACCATAGACTCAACACTGCACCATAGACTGAGCACTGCCCATAGACTCAACACTGCACCATAGACTCAACACTGCACCATAGACTTAGCACTGCCCATAGACTCAACACTGCACCATAGACTCAACACTGCCCATAGACTCAACACTGCCCATAGACTCAGCACTGCACCATAGACTCAACATTGCACCATAGACTCAACACTGCACCATAGACTCAGCACTGCACCATAGACTCAACACTAGCCATAGATTCAACACTGCACCATAGACTCAACACTGCACCATAGACTCAGCACTGCACCATAGACTCAGCACTGAACCCTAGACTCAACACTGCACCATAGACTCAACACTGCACCATAGACTCAACACTGCACCATAGTCTCAACACTGCACCATAGACTCAGCACTGCCCATAGACTCAACACTGCACCATAGACTCAACACTGCCCATAGACTCAACACTGCACCATAGACTCAACACTGCCCATAGACTCAACACTGCACCATAGACTCAGCACTCCCCATAGACTCAACACTGCACCATAGACTCAACACTGCACCATAGACTCAACACTGGACCATAGACTCAACACCACACCATAGACTCAAAACTGCCCCAAAGACTCAACACTGCCCATAGACTCAACACTGCACCATAAACTCAACACTGCACCATAGACTCAACACTGCCCATAGACTCAACACTGCACCATAGACTCAACATTGCACCATAGACTCAACACTGCACCATAGACTCAACACTGCACCATAGACTCAGCATTGCCCATAGACTCAACACTGCACCATAGACTCAACCATAGACTCAGCACTGCCCATAGACTCAACATTGCACCATAGACTCAACACTGCCCATAGACTCAACACTGCACCATAGACTCAACACTGCACCATAGACTCAACACTGCACCATAGACTCAACACTGCCCATAGACTCAGCACTGCACCATAGACTCAGCACTGCACCATAGACTCAGCACTGCACCATAGACTCAACATTGCCCATAGACTCAACACTGCCCATAGACTCAACACTGCCCATAGACTCAACACTGCCCATAGACTCAACACTGCACCATTGACTCAACACCGCACCATAGACTCAACACTGCACCATAGACTCAACACCGCACCATAGACTCAACACTGCACCATAGACTGAGCACTGCCCATAGACTCAACACTGCACCATAGACTCAACACTGCACCATAGACTTAGCACTGCCCATAGACTCAACACTGCACCATAGACTCAACACTGCCCATAGACTCAACACTGCACCATAGACTCAACACTACCCATAGACTCAACACTGCCCATAGACTCAGCACTGCACCATAGACTCAACATTGCCCATAGACTCAACACTGCCCATAGACTCAGCACTGCACCATAGACTCAACACTGCACCATAGACTCAACACTGCACCATAGACTCAGCACTGCCCATAGACTCAACACTGCACCATAGACTCAACACTGCCCATAGACTCAACACTGCACCATAGACTCAACACTGCCCATAGACTCAACACTGCACCATAGACTCAACACTGCACCATAGACTCAACACTGCACCATAGACTCAGCACTGCACCATAGACTCAACACTAGCCATAGATTCAACACTGCACCATAGACTCAACACTGCACCATAGACTCAGCACTGCACCATAGACTCAGCACTGAACCCTAGACTCAACACTGCACCATAGACTCAACACTGCACCATAGACTCAACACTGCACCATAGTCTCAACACTGCACCATAGACTCAGCACTGCCCATAGACTCAACACTGCACCATAGACTCAACACTGCCCATAGACTCAACACTGCACCATAGACTCAACACTGCCCATAGACTCAACACTGCACCATAGACTCAGCACTCCCCATAGACTCAACACTGCACCATAGACTCAACACTGAACCATAGACTCAGCACTACCCATAGACTCAACACTGCACCAAAGACTCAGCACTGCACCATAGACTCAACACTACCATAGACTCAACACTGCACCATAGACTCAACACTGCACCATAGACTCAACACTGCACCATAGACTCAACACTGTACCATAGACTCAACACTACCCATAGACTCTACACTGCACCATAGCACTGCCCATAGACTCAACACTGCCCATAGACTCAACATTGCACCATAGACTCAACACTGCACCATAGACTCAACACTGCACCATAGACTCAACACTGCACCATAGACTCAACACTGCACCATAGACTCAACACTGCACCATAGACTCAACACTGCACCATAGACTCAACACTGCCCATAGACTCAACACTGCACCATAGACTCAACACTGCCCATAGACTCAACACTGCCCATAGACTCAACACTGCACCATAGACTCAGCACTGCCCGCGTGTCTGCAGGTGCCGCTCCGGGTGGCAGGGCGAGCTGTGCCAGCGCTGCGTCCCCTACCCAGGCTGTGGCCACGGCAGCTGCAGACAGCAGCCCTGGCGCTGCAGCTGTGACAGTGGCTGGGGAGGCCTCCTCTGTGACAAAGGTGCCACTACCGCACCCCCCTCCTCCTACTCCCCCCCCCTCCTCCCCCCCCTCCTCCACCTACCCCCCCTCCTCCACCTACCCCCTCTC
The DNA here is from genome assembly GCF_048934315.1 of Petromyzon marinus. Classification (NCBI taxonomy): domain Eukaryota; kingdom Metazoa; phylum Chordata; class Hyperoartia; order Petromyzontiformes; family Petromyzontidae; genus Petromyzon; species Petromyzon marinus. The sequence continues at coordinate 740,766 of NW_027422817.1, forward strand.
CCCACCTCCTCCACCTACCTCCCCTCCTCCCCCCCCCTCCTCCCCCCTCCACCCCCCAAGTCACCCGGTGAATTTCCCTCCACTCGCTCCCCATCCAACGCTCGGATGTGTCCATCAATATTTACCTATCATCATCATCATCATCACCATCATCCGTGGTGGTGGTGATGGTGGGGGTGGTGGGGTGGTGGTGGTGATGGTGGTGGTGGTGATAGTGGTGGTGGTGGTGGTGATGGTGGGGGTGGTGGTGATGGTGGTGGTGTTGGTGGTGGTGGTGATGGTGGTAATGGTGGTGGTGGTGATGGTGGTGGTGGTGATGGTGGTGGTGGTGATGGTGGTGGTGGTGATGGTGGGGGTGGTGGTGATGGTGGTGGTGTTGGTGGTGGTGGTGGTGATGGTGGTAATGGTGGTGGTGGTGATGGTGGTGGTGGTGGTGATGGTGGTGGTGGTGATGGTGGTGGTGGTGATGGTGGGGGTGGTGGTGATGGTGATGGTGGTAATGGTGGTGGTGGTGATGGTGGTGGTGGTGGTGATGGTGGTGATGGTGGTGGTGGTAATGGTGGTGGTGGTGATGGTGGTGGTGGTGATGGTGGGGGTGGTGGTGATGGTGGTGGTGGTGATGGTGGGGGTGGTGGTGGTGTTGGTGGTGGTGATGGTGGTGATGGTGGTTGTGGTTGTGGTGGTTGTGGTGGTTGTGGTGGTGGTGATGGTGATAGTTGTGATGGTGTTGGTGGTGGTGTTGGTGGTGGTGATGGTGGTGCTGCTGGTGGTGGTGTTGGTGGTGGTTATGGTGGTTGTGGTGGTGGTGTTGGTGGATGTGGTGGTGGTTGTTGTGGTGGTTGTGGTGGTTGTGGATGTTACATCATGGGACCTCCTCTGCCAGTACCAAAATATGATAATAACTTTTCCCCTTTTTTTCTGGCAACAAAACAGCGGCGTTAAGATGTTAAAACACCACACTGTGAAACCTTTTACAAGGCATGACGTCACTGCACGAACCACAATGCCTTGCGGTTCAGAATGAACCTCTGGTCTAGAGGTCACCTCTGGTCTAGAGGTCACCTCTGGTCTGGAGGTCACCTCTGGTCTGGAGGTCACCTCTGGTCTAGAGGTCACCTCTGGTCTGGAGGTCACCTCTGGTCTGGAGGTCACCGCTGGTCTGGAGGTCACCTCTGGTCTAGAGGTCACCTCTGGTCTAGAGGTCACATCTGGTCTAGAGGTCACCTCTGGTCTAGAGGTCACCTCTGGTCTCACACCGTTTGAGACGAGGCTCTAAAGAAAGCCGTCTCTGGTGTGGACCAATCAGCTTCAAGGACAGCGCATCATCATCATCTACTATCAGATGATGTGTTTTGTTTGCATTCTGACCACAAGCATTTTGGTTAATGCAGTGACGTGATTCCTTGTAAAAGGGTTTCACAATTTGGTGTTTTAACATCTTAACGTCGCTGTTTTGCTGCCAGATAAAAGGGGGAAACCCAATTGTCACACGGTGGTGGATGTTGTTGTTGCCGTTCCCCTCCCTCGCTTCTCGCTAGATCTGAATTACTGCGCCAGCCACCAGCCGTGCTTGAATGGAGGCAGCTGCATCAACGCCAAGCCGGATGAGTTCACCTGCAACTGCCCCCAAGGGTATTCCGGCATGAGCTGCGAGATAGGTGAGTGTGTGGTGAGTGTGTGGTGTGTGTGTGTGGTGTGGTGAGTGTGTGTTGAGCGTGTGGTGAGTGTGTGGTGAGTGTGGTGAGTGTAGTGAGTGTGTGTGGTGAGTGTAGTGTGTGTGGTGTGTGTGGTGAGTGTGGTGAGTGTGGTGAGTGTGTCGTGAGTGTGTGGTGAGTGTGTGGTGAGTGTGGTGTGTGTGTGAGTGTGGTGAGTGTAGTGTGAGTCTGGTGAGTGTGGTGAGTGTGGTGTGTGTGTGTTGAGTGTAGTGAGTGTGTGGTGAGTGTGTGTGGTGAGTGTGGGGAGTGTAGTGAGTATGTGGTGAGTGTGGTGTGTATGTGGTGAGTGTGGTTAGTGTTGTGAGTGTGTGGTGAGTGTGTGTGGTGAGTGTGGTGAGTGTAGTGAGTGTGTGGTGAGTGTGGTGTGTGTGTGGTGAGTGTGGTGAGTGTGGTGAGTGTGTGGTGAGTGTGTAGTGAGTGTAGTGTGTGTTGTGAGTGTGTGGTGAATGTGGTGAGTGTGGGGAGTGTGTGGTGAGTGTTTGTTGAGCGTGTGGTGAGTGTGTGGTGAGTGTGGTGAGTGTAGTGAGTGTATGTGGTGAGTGTAGTGTGTGTGGTGTGTGTGGTGAGTGTGTGTTGTGTGTGTGGTGAGTGTGGTGAGTGTGGTGAGTGTGTCGTGAGTGTGTGGTGAGTGTGTGGTGAGTGTGGTGTGTGTGTTGTGAGTGTAGTGTGAGTGTGGTGAGTGTGGTGAGTGTGGTGTGTGTGTGTTGAGTGTAGTGAGTGTGTGGTGAGTATGTGTGGTGAGTGTGGTGAGTGTTGTGAGTGTGTGGTGTGTGTGTGTGGTGTGGTGAGTGTGTGTTGAGCGTGTGGTGAGTGTGTGGTGAGTGTGGTGAGTGTAGTGAGTGTGTGTGGTGAGTGTAGTGTGTGTGGTGTGTGTGGTGAGTGTGGTGAGTGTGGTGAGTGTGTCGTGAGTGTGTGATGAGTGTGTGGTGAGTGTGGTGTGTGTGTGAGTGTGGTGAGTGTAGTGTGAGTCTGGTGAGTGTGGTGAGTGTGGTGTGTGTGTGTTGAGTGTAGTGAGTGTGTGGTGAGTGTGTGTGGTGAGTGTGGGGAGTGTAGTGAGTATGTGGTGAGTGTGGTGTGTATGTGGTGAGTGTGGTTAGTGTTGTGAGTGTGTGGTGAGTGTGTGTGGTGAGTGTGGTGAGTGTAGTGAGTGTGTGGTGAGTGTGGTGTGTGTGTGGTGAGTGTGGTGAGTGTGGTGAGTGTGTGGTGAGTGTGTAGTGAGTGTAGTGTGTGTTGTGAGTGTGTGGAGAATGTGGTCAGTGTGGTGAGTGTGTGGTGAGTGTGTGTTGAGCGTGTGGTGAGTGTGTGGTGAGTGTGGTGAGTGTAGTGAGTGTATGTGGTGAGTGTAGTGTGTGTGGTGTGTGTGGTGAGTGTGTGTTGTGTGTGTGGTGAGTGTGGTGAGTGTGGTGAGTGTGTCGTGAGTGTGTGGTGAGTGTGTGGTGAGTGTGGTGTGTGTGTTGTGAGTGTAGTGTGAGTGTGGTGAGTGTGGTGAGTGTGGTGTGTGTGTGTTGAGTGTAGTGAGTGTGTGGTGAGTATGTGTGGTGAGTGTGGTGAGTGTTGTGAGTGTGTGGTGAGTGTGTGGTGAGTGTGGTGTGTGTGTTTTGAGTGTGGTGAGTATGTGGTGAGTGTGTGGTGTGTGTGTGTGTGAATGTGGTGAGTGTAGTGTGAGTGTGGTGAGTGTGGTGAGTGTGCGTTGAGTGTAGTGAGTGTGTGGTGAGTGTGTGTGGTGAGTGTGGTGAGTGTAGTGAGTGTGTGGTGAGTGTGGTGTGTGTGTGGTGAGTGTGGTGAGTGTGGTGAGTGTGTGGTGAGTGTGTGTGGTGAGTGTGGTGCGTGTAGTGATTGTGTGGTGAGTGTGTGGTGTGTGTGTGTTGAGTGTGGTGAGTGTAGTGTGAGTGTGGTGAGTGTGGTGTGTGTGTGTGTTGAGTGTAGTGAGTGTGTGGTGAGTGTGTGGTGAGTGTGTGGTGTGTGTGTGGTGAGTGTGGTGAGTGTAGTGAGTGTGGTGAGTGTGGTGTGTGTGTGGTGAGTGTGTTGAGTGTAGTGAGTGTGTGGTGAGTGTGGTGAGTGTTGTGTGTGTGTTGAGTGTGGTGAGTGTGTGGTGTGAGTGTGGTGAGTGTGTGGTGAGTGTGGTGAGTATGTGGTGTGTGTGTGGGGAGTGTCGTGAGTGTGTGGTGTGTGTGGTGAGTGTGTGGTGTGTGTGGTGTGAGTGTGGTGTGTGTGTGGTGAGTGTGGTGAGTGTGTGGTGTGTGGTGTGAGTGTGGTGAGTGTGTGGTGTGTGGTGTGTGTGGTGTGTGTGGTGAGTGTGGTGAGTGTGTGGTGGTGGTGGCGGTGGTGGTGGTGGCGGTGGTGGTGGGGGTGGTGATAGTGGTGGTGATAGTGGTGGTGATAGTGGTAGTGATGGTGGTGGTGATGGTGGTGGTGGTGATAGTGGTGGTGGTGATGGTGGTGGTGGTGATGGTGGTGGTGGTGATAGTGGTGGTGATGGTGATAGTGGTGGTGATGGTGGTGGTGATGGTGGTGCTGGTGGTGGTGGTGGTGATGGTGGTGGTGATAGTGGTGGTGGTGATAGTGGTGGTGATAGTGGTGGTGATGGTGGTTGTGGTGGTTGTGGTGGTTGTGGTGGTGATGGTGATAGTCGTGATGGTGTTGGTGGTGGTGTTGGTGGTGGTGGTGGTGCTGGTGGTGGTGGTGTTGGTGGTTGTGGTTGTGGTGGTGGTGATTGTGGTGGTGGTGTTGGTGGATGTGGTGGTGGTTGTTGTGGTTGTGGTGGTTGTGGATGTTACATCATGGGACCTCCTCTGCCAGTACCAAAATATGACAATAAGTTTTTCCCCTTTTTTTCTGGCAACAAAACAGCGGCGTTAAGATGTTAAAACACCAAACTGTGAAACCTTTTACAAGGCATGACGTCACTGCACAAACCACAATGCCTTGCGGTTCAGAATGAACCTCTGGTCTAGAGGTCATCTCTGGTCTGGAGGTCACCTCTGGTCTAGAGGCGACCTCTGGTCTAAAGGTCACCTCTGGTCTCGAGGTCACCTCAGGTCTCGAGGTCACCTCAGGTCTAGAGGTCACCTCTGGTCTAAGGTGACCTCTGGTCTTGAGGTCACCTCTGGTCTAGAGGTCACCTCTGGTCTAGAGGTCACCTCTGGTCTAGAGGTCACATCTGGTCTAGAGGTCACCTCTGGTCTAGAGGTCACCTCTGGTCTCACACCGTTTGAGACGAGGCTCTAAAGAAAGCCGTCTCTGGTGTGGACCAATCAGCTTCAAGGACAGCGCATCATCATCATCTACTATCAGATGATGTGTTTTGTTTGCATTCTGACCACAAGCATTTTGGTTAATGCAGTGACGTGATTCCTTGTAAAAGGGTTTCACAATTTGGTGTTTTAACATCTTAACGTCGCTGTTTTGCTGCCAGATAAAAGGGGGAAACCCAATTGTCACACGGTGGTGGATGTTGTTGTTGCCGTTCCCCTCCCTCGCTTCTCGCTAGATCTGAATTACTGCGCCAGCCACCAGCCGTGCTTGAATGGAGGCAGCTGCATCAACGCCAAGCCGGATGAGTTCACCTGCAACTGCCCCCAAGGGTATTCCGGCATGAGCTGCGAGATAGGTGAGTGTGTGGTGAGTGTGTGGTGTGTGTGTGTGGTGTGTGTGTGGTGAGTGTGGTGAGTGTGTCGTGAGTGTGTGGTGAGTGTGTGGTGAGTGTGGTGAGTGTGTGTTGAGTGTGGTGAGTGTGGTGAGTGTGTGTGTGTGTCGTGAGTGTGTGGTGAGTGTGTGGTGAGTGTGGTGTGTGTATGTTGAGTGTGGTGAGTGTAGTGAGTGTAGTGAGTGTGTGTGGTGAGTGTGGTGAGTGTGGTGAGTGTGTGGTGTGTTGTTGCCGATCCCCCCCATAGACTCATCACACGGAGACCCATAGACTCATCACACACAGAGACCCATAGACTCACCACGCAGAGACCCATAGACTCATCACACAGAGACCCATAGACTCACCACGCAGAGACCCATAGACTCATCACACAGAGACCCAGAGTCTAATCACACAGATACCCATAGACTGACCACACAGAGACCCATAGACTGACCACACAGAGACCCATAGACTCACCACACAGAGACCCATAGACTCACCACGCAGAGACCCATAGACTCACCTTACAGAGACCCATAGACTCATCACACAGAGACCCATAGACTCACCACACAGAGACCCATAGACTCACCACACAGAGACTCATAGACTCATCACACAGAGACCCATAGACTCATCACACAGAGACCCATAGACTCACCACACAGAGACCCATAGACGTACCTACGGCCTTCCTGTGTTTTTTGTGCGCCATCAGGAGAGAAGGTGGACGATGACAACGACGACAACGAGGAGGAGGAGGTGGAGGAGGTGGAGGAGTGCAGCAGCGTTGACGGTGTTGGCTCCTCGTGTGAGTCCAGCGAGGGCGTCACGACCATCGACGGTGGCAGATTCGTCCCCCCGGCTTCCGCCGGCGTGGATGGTGAGTGGGGGGGGGGGGGGGGGTGATAGGGGACTGAGTAGTTGACCGTGATGGTGGTGACGTTGAGACTTAGGAACACACGGAGCTCTGGAACGTTACTTGTTCGTTAGTAGAGTTGTCCGCCTGCAATTGCATGGTACCTAAGTAGGGGAGTATTTGGAGTTTGTGGTCTCAATCCCCTTCCTCCCCCCCCCTCCCTCCATCCCCCTCCCTCCCCCTCCCCTCCCCCAGGCTCCCTGCTGCCTGTGCTGCTCCCCCTGTCGCTGGCCGTCTGCCTGCTGAGCGGCCTGGCCGTAGGCCGCCGCTGCCGGCCGCGGTGTCTCAGGCGCCGGCCCAGGGAAGTTTCCTGGATAGCTAACGACTTGGGCGGCGGCGGCGATGGCGGCGGTGGTGGCGGTAACACGGAGGGCGGTCGCTCCCCCAAACTTCCTCCCAAAGGCCCCGACGAGGTGCGCCTGGAGGCACGGGAGATGCCAAAGCTGGGAGAGCGACGGCTCCCACTGACGCCGGAATGGGGAGCGAAGTTCTCCAAGCTCGGGGGACTGGGAGCTGAAGACGTGAATGTTAATAACGTGTCGCGAGTGAAAATACACGCGGCCACGGAGAGACGAGAGGGGAAGGGGTCTGAGAGTGGGGGGAGTGGAGTGGAGTGAGATGAGAGGGGAGAGGTAGGAGAGTGAGTGGAGTGGAGTGGAGTGAGAGGGAGAGGCAGGAGAGTGAGTGGAGTGAGATGAGAGGGAGAGGCAGGAGAGTGAGTGGAGGGGAGTGAGAGACAGGAGAGTGAGTGGAGGGGAGTGAGATGAGAGGGAGAGGCAGGAGAGTGAGGGGAATGGAGTGAGATGAGAGGGGAGGGTCGGGAGAGTGAGTGGAGTGGAGTGAGATGAGAGGGAGAGGCAGGAGAGTGAGTGGAGTGAGATGAGAGGGAGAGGCAGGAGAGTGAGTGGAGTGGAGTGGGATGAGAGGGAGAGGCAGGAGAGTGAGTGGAGGGTAGTGGAGTGAGAGGGAGAGGCAGGAGAGTGCGTGGAGGGGAGTGGATTGAGAGGGAGAGGCAGGAGAGTGAGTGGAGGGGAGTGAGATGAGAGGAGAGTGGAGTGAGATGAGAGGTAGGTGAAGTGCATTTGTGAGCAATTTTTTTCTTAAATTGTCCAAGTAATTTCCTGTCACGCGACTGCCGCGTTCAATGCGACGATTTGTGGATCAAAAACGCGACAGAATTTACGATAAATGTGCGTTGATGAAGTGGCAAGCCAACCAGCGTCAAGGGGCGACCTAAATGTGGGGCTGGCGTACTCGATCCACAAATCGCTTCAACGATAAAACATTAATGAATTAAAAACGTGACAGCTTCATCTGTACTCAAACACGAACATAGATCATCAATGTCGTGGCTTTAGCTCTCCAACACACAACTGGTGTGCCGTGCAGGTAACGAATTGGCACATTCTGTTTACGTGACGAACCTGACTAAATGGGCTGTCGGGTGGTGGCGGGTTTGAAGACATTCATATATCTACGCCATCTAACCAATAAAAAACCTCTGTTGTGTACCCCGGGTGTAAGATCTTTGTTAGCTCGCGCACATCCTCGGCATAATCAGGCAGGTCCTCACCGGGTTGGCGACGGCGTGCCTCTAAGGCTGCTTTTGCCTCCTCCTCATCGCGCGTACCGAAACGCAGATCAAGTCGGCGCATCAGCTCCTCTAGCTGTGTCTGCGCGCTTGCGGGTAGGGCTTCCACAAAATCGGCTGCCCGCCCATCCAGATTCATATTAAGTTGACGTAACGCCTGCGCGTCCGTCCACCCACTAATTTCCTTAGCCCCTAGGACATTGCGGGCAAACGCTTTCCACGAAGGGGTACCCCGGCCGGTGAATATATGCCTTATTTTTGCGTGGGGTAACGCGGGGGTTCGTACCGCTTCTGACGCCAAACTGTGGGGGCTACCGTCCCCCGCCATCACTGAATTGTCAGGGCCGTTGCCCACCGACTCCCCCGTTCCACTCATACCGCTACCCCCCGGCTGCTCTGTCAGGTCCAGACTGCCGACCCCTAATGTCTCGCACCCCTGTACCTCTGCCTGGGATGTCGACCGTGTTTGCGTAGCTTAATTAGCGGCTCGTACGCTTTGCGCTTGCGATGCGCTACCCTGTTCAACGGTGGCGTGCCACAGTGAGCGCGCTCACAAAGTAAAACCCCGTCCTGCACGGGAATAAACAGGTGTGGCGCGCCGCCGTGGGATTCCCTCCCACCCACGCTCCACCCGCTTGAGCAAAAACAAACACGCCGCGATTACTTTGCTCCGATTTAACGGGCTGTTTACACAGCTGCGTTTTCGTGCACGCTAGGCGCTTAATTCGCTCCCTCGCTATTAGACAATCGCGCGGGTGCGCGACCGCCACCCCGTCACACAGATGCGCGAGCGTTAAGCCCTACTGTAAACAATCGTACAGGTATGCGAGCGCTAAACGCCACCGAAACCAAACGCGTAGGCACGCGTACACTGAACACTCCGCTTCGTGGAAAACAACCGCGCACGCACGCGAGCGCAAAGCGCTACTGTAGGTGATTGCGCAGGTACGCGAGCGCTGGGCACCACCGAAAATAGTCGTGTAGGTATGCGCTGAACAATACTGGAAACGATCGTACAGGTACGGACACCAAGCACGCTCTACTCCCTTATTCGCCGCAAACAGCCGCGTGTGCGCGCGAACACAAAACACTCTCCACCCTCCTCTTCACCCTCCAAAGGACCACACGAAACAGTTTATTCCCCTACCAGTTATTTTATTTACCGCGAGCAACCCGTTAAGCTACGCGTAATTCTGTGGGTAAGTGGATGTCAGCCTATTCCCCTTGGGATCCTAGACTGTATTTCCCCTGCCTATCGCTCTGCTTTCTACCCTCAATCAAATAGCCCAAACTTACCTCTCTCTTACTCATGCGTACTTCCACTCTGCTGCACTGGAAGCTGTAGAAAAGCGATCAGTAGAGGGTTGAGCCTGGCTGCGCTGAAGTTCGTCACGCGGACGTCTCGAACGGCTGACTCCCCTCCTGCGTGGACCGCGATGATCTTGAAGAAGAACTGCCTTGCTACCTGAATCCCCCTCCCTTTATCCAACCTACAACAAAGGAATTTCGGCGTTTCGCTTCCTTGACCTCCCGTCCAATCAGGGGCTCGGATTTTCCCGCCCTTTCGATACCCGGATCCCAGCTCAGGTGACGTCGCCGCAATGATCTCTCCGACATACGCTCTTTGTTCTCCCGCTACCAGTCCACTGACCCGTGCTTGTGTGTGTGTGGTTCCACTCGCGGTGGCTCGATGGCCCTTTCCGTGACCATGCAACTTTTACTATTAGGTCACGGCGCCGCAGTGCATGTCAGCTACAGGGGGAAGATCGCCCAATTTCCCGGCCGCAGGAAACCATGAAGTTCGATCCCATTAGGGACTTCTGGAAAAAAATCTATCGGCCGGGTGACCTCCCCTCCCGGCTCTACGTTGGGCGTGTGTGCGTTCGTGCGGGGGGGGGGGGGTGGTGAGGGTGCACCGCGTCGGCATCCCCCGGTGGCGGCAGAGTGGCGGTGGGCACGGCCTCGGCAGAGCGGCCCTGCTGCGGCGGCCTCACGACTGTGCAGTGGGCAAAACGCGGACGTCTGAGAAGGCACCGGCCCGGGAGAGTGGCGGGAAATCCGAGGCATCGGTGATGGCGTCGCGGCGATGGGTACGGCTCCGCTGGAGCGGCTCCGCTGCGGCGGCACCACACAGCCCCCCGAGGTGCCAGTCCCCGTTCCGGGTTGACTGGAGCACCTCGCCTGGGTTGCCCCTACGAGGTAGCGCCGCGGGGTCTGCGGGACTCGTCCGGCTCTTGTGGCTGGTCTCGGCGGTGGCGGGTCCGTCTCTCGGGGTTCTGGCGGCGGTCTCCTCCTCCACTCCAGGGGTTCTTTCCGGTCCTGGGTACCTGCGGGCTGGGAGACAAACTCGGGGGCGGTAGGGTTCAGGGGCCGTCGTCCTCGTCTCCCTTGGCTTGGGTCGGTACCCCCTGGGGCCCAGGGCCCCGTGGGGCCCATATACGGCACGAGGCCCCCGGGTATGGGGGGTGTGGGGGGGGGAGGTTCCGGCGTCCTCGAGCGGCGGGGTTCTCCCTTGCTGGGGCCGCCCTCCATGGTTTCAGTCGCCGGACACTGACTACCATCTCCCAGCCCCCCTCTCCCCCTTGAATCAGTACCATCCAAGGGGAGATCTGTCGCCCCACCGTCCAGGGCCCCCGCCAGTAGGTGGTTTACTTCCCCACCTGCCTGGCCCCGACGCGAGGGGTGTGCAGCCACATCTGAGAGCCCGCCGAGTAGAAGGGGGGCTCCATTCGGGGTCGGGTGCCCCGCTCCTGCCACTGGTGCGCGGTCTCGCCTTGCGGGTAGGCCCGGACCCTAGCTTCTCGCAGGGTCCCCATCAAGTCCTCCACGGGGCGGCTCCCTTCCTCCCATTGCGGTGGAGGGACACCGAACAGCAGATCTGTAGGCAGGCGAGACTCACGACCAAACATCATTAGGAGCGGGGTCTGTCCCGTGGAGGTGTGTACTGTGGTGGCGTAGGCGAACAGAGCATAGGGGAGGTGTTCGTCCCAGTCCCGTTGATTCGCGGCCGCCATGCGTTTAAGCTTCCCGGCTAGGGTCTGGTTCATTCTCTCTACCATCCCATTTGCCTGGGGATGATACGCCGTAGTTCGGTCCTTCTGGATCCCGAACTCCCGGCACAGCGCCTGGAATAGCTCTGCCTCGAACTCACTACCCTGGTCAGTAATGACTCTGTGAGGGATCCCGTGCTTAAGTACACAGTGTTCCAAGAACGCTCGGGCTACTACGAGGGCTGTCTTATCGGGGATGGCCACCGCTACGGGATAGCGTGTGAAGTACTCCACCGCTACGAGAATATATCGGTTGCCCCGGTGGGATCGCGGGAATGGCCCTTGCAGGTCGATCCCAACCAGCTGATTCGTTCGACTGACGCGGAACAGTCTCATGGGTACCTGGTATCGTGCCGGTTTCGGCCCACATTGCTGGCACGCGCGACAGCCCTGTACCCAGGCGGCCACGTCTTGTGCTAACTTGGGCCAGAGATACTGGCGATGCAGGGTTTCCCGAGTGCGCCGTTTCCCCGTCATGGTCCCCGAGCGGGTGGTGGTGCACCAGTCTTAGCAGCTGGGGTCGCACCTGGGCGGAAACACAGATGCACCCAGGCTGGCCGGCTTCTGTCAGCTCTCGTACTACCCCGTTCTGCACGCACAACCGGGCGTACAAACCACTCCAGGGTCCTGGTAGGGCGTCCTTCTTCTCCCGTAGAGCCGCTTCCACCGCCGCCAGATCCGGATCCCGCAGCTGGGTCCGTATCAGCTGCGCGTGGTCCAGGCCCGGAAAGGCGCAGCCGACGTCCTCCTGGATCCGATCGGATGGGGTTGCGCGACCCGTTGGGCCCCAGGGTGTGGGCCCCGTGCCTGTCGGCATGAACAGTCAGCCCCCATCTGCGTTTACCAGCGTGGCTGATCCTACGACTCCGTATCGCGCTGCCAACTCCGGGTGAGGAGTTAGCATTACCTCACCCGATGGTCGGTGTGTGGGGTCGGCGGAGGGGGTTGCCACTGGCACCAGCATCTCGGCGAGTGGCCCGATGGTGAGGGCTGACACCAGCGTAGCGGCCACGGGTGTGAAGCGAGGGCGATTCGGCTCGGGTCCCAGGAACGGAATCCGCTCCCCGCTGCCCTCCACGGTGGCGCATCGCTGGCGGGGCTGCACGTTGAGCCCCAGCTTTTCCAGGAGGTCCGTACCTGCAATACACTCATGGCACAACACACTCGAGACGTAGAATTCCTGGTTGCACAACTGGTTTCCGAGACGGAGCTCGAGGGAGATCCTTCCCAGCAACCCCATCCCGGCTCCGCTCGCTGTGTGCAGCGCGCAATCCGGGGCCTGCAGGCGGCTCACGTCAACCCCGAGCACGCTGCAGTGCGTGGCGCTCACGAGTGAGGCTACGGCCCCCGTGTCCAGTAGGATCCGGGTGCGCTGCCCGTTCACCTGTCCTTCCACCAGCGACGTGGCCCCCGTGATTCCTGCCACCAGCTCCCGTAGCCAGTTGCCCGTCCTCACCGCGTCCTTGGGTGTTGTGGCCGGGACCTGTGTGGGTGTCACTTGCTCACCATTATTATTATCGCCGTTTTGTTTCGGGACCTCGTTGATTGCAACCCTAGGTGGTCCACTCTCTAGGGGGCGTTGGCGTTTAACCCTGGCGCCTTTCTAGCGCGGGCGATCTGGGGACAGTCCCTCACCAGATGCCCTCGCTGGTCGCACAGGTAGCATGCTCGGGGAAGGGCGGCGGCCCCGTAGGAGCCTCCCCGCCCGCTCCCTCTTTCCCCTCCCGTACGCCGCTGCCCAGACTCCGCCTCTAGTCAGGCTACCCTCTCGGCCAGCCCTCCCAACTCGGTCTGAACCGTCTCTACCATAGTCTGCAGCGCAGTCATATGTGCCCGTACTTGGGTTACCTTGTTGTCCACTTGGGTTGCTCTCTCACCCACTTGGGTTACCTTGTGTCCATTTGGGTTACCTTGTTGTCGATCCCCCCAATGCCCGTCTGTATCCCTGCTACCCATCCCGGGGTTGTCTCGCGGGATGCCGGAGGCTCCCTTTCCCGACCCCTTACCGTCCTGGCGAGCCCCTGTTCCTCCTCTTCCTCCTCGGTGGACAGACTTGCGATGGTGCGCTCCCGTCCCAGTCCTCGGAGCTGTGCGCGTTCGCTAGAAATTCTTTCACATTTGCGCGCGCGCTCGACAAGGGCGTTAAAGGGGAGGCGCGTACAGTTCATGTCTGGCTGCCACCACGCCGTGCGCGTTAAGTATCGCTGGATTTTCTCTGCGGCCAGCTCCTCAATCACTTCCGTTGTGTACCCCGGGCGTGCGATCTTTGTTAGCTCGCGCACATCCTCGGCATAATCGCGCATGTCCTCGCCGGGTTGGCGACGGCGAGCCTCTAAGGCCGCTTTTGCCTCCTCATCGCGCGTACCGAAACGCAGATCAAGTCGGCGCATCAGCTCCTCTAGCTGTGTCTGCGCGCTTGCGGGTAGGGCTTCCACAAAATCGGCTGCCCGCCCATCCAGATTCATATTAAGTTGACGTAACGCCTGCGCGTCCGTCCACCCACTAATTTCCTTAGCCCCTAGGACATTGCGGGCAAACGCTTTCCACGAAGGGGTACCCCGGCCGGTGAATATATGCCTTATTTTTGCGTGGGGTAACGCGGGGGTTCGTACCGCTTCTGACGCCAAACTGTGGGGGCTACCGTCCCCCGCCATCACTGAATTGTCAGGGCCGTTGCCCACCGACTCCCCCGTTCCACTCATACCGCTACCCCCCGGCTGCTCTGTCAGGTCCAGACTGCCGACCCCTAATGTCTCGCACCCCTGTACCTCTGCCTGGGATGTCGACCGTGTTTGCGTAGCTTAATTAGCGGCTCGTACGCTTTGCGCTTGCGATGCACTACACTGTGCAACGGCGGGGTGGGGCTGTAAGCGCGCTCACCAGTAAATCTCCGTACCGCCCATAAACAAACAGGCGCGGCGCGTGTTTCCCTCCCACCCGCGCTCCACGTGTGCCGACAATAACAAACACGTCCCTTCCCTCTGCCCGTAAACAGACCAATCGCACGCGAGGGGGTTGGAGCCGGGGGGCGGGCGGGCGGGGTTTCTGCCGTGCGCGCACCGCTGATTGGGGACGCTCGCTTGGCTCTGAGTTAAAGATCCCGCTCAAACAGTCGCGCGAATACGCGCGCGCTCGGCGCTCTAACTCGCTATCTCGCGACCAGACCCGTGTGCGGGTGCGTGACCGCGGCACCGCCACCCAGGTACGCGATCGCTAAGCACTATGGTGGGCAATCGTGCGGGCACGTAAACACCCCACGCTTCGTCTCGAGGTGCACAGCCGCGCATACATGTAGACACCCAGCGCACACTGCCCTCCACTTCACACTCCCAAAAGACCACGCAGCACAGTTTTATTCCCCCACTAGCGAATTTTATTTACCTGTGATGGTATGGTCAGTGGAAGCTAATCTTTCCTCGGAGGTCTTCGAGTCGATTTCCCCTACCGCTCGCCCCGCTCTCTATCCTGGATTTAAAACGGCTGAACTTACGCCTCTCTCACTCGTACTTACTTCTCCCCGATGTACTGACCGCTGTAAGGGAATGAGGCGGCGAGCCTGCCGATGCTGGAGTACGTCTCACGGACGTCTCGGATGGCTGACTCCCCTGCTCCCGGGACCGCAATGATCTTGAACAAGAAGAACCCCCCTGCTACCCCAATCCCCCTCCTTTTATCCTACCTACAACAAAGGCATTTTTGCTCTTTCAGACCCTTGGCCTCCCGTCCAATCAGGGGCTCGGATTCTCCCGCCCTATCGATGCCCAGATCCCAGCTCGGGTGACGTCGCCGCAGTGATCTCACCGACGTCCGCTCTCTGTTCTCCCGCTACCAGTCCACTGACCCGCGCTTGTGCGTGCGTGGCTCCACTCGCGGTGGTTCGATGGCCCTTGCCGTGACCATGCAACTTTAATATCAGGTCGCGGCGCCGCAGTGCATGTCAGCTACAGGGGGAAGATCGCCCAATTTCCCGGCCGCAGGAAACCATGAAGTTTGATCCCATTAGGGACTTCTGGACAAAAACCAATCAGCCGGGTGACCTCCCCTTCTGGCTCTACGTGGGGCGTGTGTACGTTCGTGTGGGGGGGAAGGGGGGGTGGTGAGGGTGCGCAGCGTCGGCGTCGACATCCCCCGGTGGCGGCTTTGCGGCGGTGGGCACGACCTCGGCAGAGCGGCCCTGCTGCAGCGGCCTCACGACTGTGCAGGGGCCAAAACGCGGACGTCTGAGAAGGCACCGGCTCCGGGAGAGTGGCAGGAAATCCGAGGCATCGGTGACGGCATCACGGTGGTGGGCGCGGCTCCGCTGCGGCGGCACCACAACTCCACAACATAACATTCAACACGTAAACGTGTGAATGTATTTGTGCAAAAGCTCTGAGGCCGTATCCAGACCACTGAGAACTGAGTGTGTGCACAAATAGCAGTTATAATGAAAAATATTTGTAAGTAGTGCTTGGAATCAAGCTTTATTATAGTACCATACCTTGTTATCTAGAAACGTCACGGACTTCACTCCAGCCAGAATGAGGTTCTTCACAACCTCAGCTCCAAGCCCTTTCATCCCCACGATCTGCAGCTTGGAAGCCCTCAGTCTGCAGAGGACGATTTACCGTTATTGTCGTCAACGTACCAGCATCACCACCATCACAACCGTCACCAGCACCACCATTACCACCACCACTACCATCATCACCACCATCGTCACCATCATCACCATCATCACCATCATAACCATCACAACCATCACCATCATCACCACCATCATTAACATCGTCGACAATATCGCCATCACCACCACCATCAACTCTCTCACCTGACCTGGCGATGGCCCGCCACGTAATAAAATATCGTGTGGGAGGAGGATTCTCTGGTCCCTCTCCCCTTCCTCCCCTCCATGCCTCTCGTTCAGTTCCTCTTCCTCCCCCCTCGCCTCTCTCCATCTCTTTTTTTTCGCCTCCTCACTCCTCTTCAATGACGAGCTTCTTCCTCCCTCTGCTGCTGCTGCTGCTGCTTTCACTGCCCCTCTCTCTCTCTCCCTGTGCCATGCCTCTCTCCCTGCCTGCCTCTGTCACTGTCCTTCTCTCGTTTTTTTAACGATCAGAAGAAACAAGATGCTCGCTGGATTCGGCAACTTGGTTCCATTCATCATTTCGTTTTTTGGGGAATTTTTTTATGCTTTGTTTAACGTAACCCCACCCCCCCCTTCTCTTCTTTTCTAGGATTTTTTTTTATGTTTTTGTTTTTTCTTCATGGCTCGTGCCGCGCGGCCCCCCCGTGCCGTGAGGCAGAGCGCGTGGGCGGCACAGCGCAGTACCGGAAGCCCAACCGGGGTTAATTCTCACAGGAGGCAGGGGATTAATTGTGTATGTCTGTGGATGTCTGTACGCATGTATCCGAACACCCGGATAAAATGGGAGGGGTGGGGCTGGGTGGAGAGGGGAGGGTGGGAAGTGGCTGGGTGGGGAGGGTGGGGCTGGGTGGGGGGTGGGAGGGGTGGGGCTGGGTGGGGAGGGGCTGGGTGGGGAGGGTGGGGAGGGGCTGGGTGGGGAGGTAGGGGCTGGGTGGGGGTGGGAGGGGTGGAGCTGGGTGGGGAGGGGCTGGTCACCCCGTGGTGCCCTTATAAAACTCAACGTTTAACCTACTCACGCCGGCTTGTGCCCGCCCTCACAGACGGGCATATTTGCTGAATGCACCACGTGGTGCCGCCGTTGACCCTGGCCATTGACCGAGCAACCCAACGTTCCTACCAGCTCCCTCCGCAGGAATGTGTTTCAACAAAGTGCGATCACCACGCGTGTGCATCCACTAAAAAGCGCCATTGTCAAGCCACGTGCAAGCTTCAGCGCTTTTGAATTTAAAGACATCACACGAGACGGGGGGGGGTGGTGTGTGAGCCAGCAACCACGCCCGGCCGCCTTTGTCTCTCCCCCCCCCCAACCCCAGAGGGACCGGTTACGTCTTTGATGGTGTTGGGTAGGGCGCATCCGTGAGCGGGAATCGAACTCGGGTGTCTGTCGGGCGCCTCTCTTCAGATGTGTTTGGCCGTGAATTGATTTGTAGTTTGTTTTGGCTGCGCACGAGTCTATGGGTCTCTGTGTGAGTCTGTGTGAGTCTGTGATTCTGTCTCTCCGTGTGAGTCGATGGCTCTGTGAGTGTGTGGCTCTCTGTGTGAGTCGATGGCTCTGTCATTTTGTGGCTCTCTGCGTGAGTCGATGGCTCTCTGTGTGAGTCGATGGCTCTCTGTGTGAGTCTATGGCTCTGAGTCTGTGGCTCTCTGTGTGAGTCGATGGCTCTGTGATTCTGTGGATCTCTGTGTGAGTCGATGGCTCTCCGTGTGAGTCTATGTCTCTGATTCTGTGGCTCTCCGTGTGAGTCGATGGCTCTCCGTGTTGCAATCTAAACGTCGTGGTATTTTTTATTCACTTTATTTTTTTCTATCTACGTGACTTTACTGAAAAAAACAGAATATGAATAAGCGGTAAGGCTCTGTGTGAACGGACAGAAGTAAGAACATCACAAAACAATGACGTGAACAATTATCGACGGATCCTACTAATGTAGTGTGTCGTAGTGTATAGTGTAGTGTATAGTGTAGTGTATAGTGTGTAGTGTAGTGTATAGTGTAGTGTATATAGTGTGGTGTAGTATATAGTGTATAGTGTAGTATATATAGTGTAGTATATATAGTGTGTAGTGTAGTGTATAGTGTAGTATATATAGTGTAGTATATATAGTGTGTAGTGTATAGTATAGTGTGTAGTGTATAGTGTAGTGTATAGTGTAGTGTATAGTGTAGTATATATAGTGTATAGTGTAGTGTATATAGTGTGCAGTGTAGTATAGTGTAGTATATATAGTGTATAGTAGTGTATAGTGTAGTATATATAGTGTGTAGTGTAGTGTATAGTGTAGTGTATAGTGTAGTGTAGTATATATAGTGTGTAGTGTAGTGTATAGTGTAATGTATAGTGTAGTATATATAGTGTGTAGTGTATAGTGCGTAGTGTAGTATATATAGTGTAGTGTATAGTGTAGTGTATAGTGTAGTGTCTAGTGTAGTATATATAGTGCAGGGGTCGGGAACCTATGGCTCGCGAGCCAGATGTGGCTCTTTTGATGATTGCATATGGCTCGCAGATAAAACAAAATATTCTCACTTGTTTTAATCCATCCATCGATTTTTCACTGCGCATGTCCTGTTCAGGGCTGCAGGAGCAATTGTCCATTATTTTAATTGGATGATACTGGCCTACGTTTGCCGTTGCTGGGTAAAACAGGTAAACGCCCCCTTTTGAATCAGTCTGAGACTGCGTCTGCTCGGTCATTAGCTCAAAGCTAACCCTTCGAGGAAGAAGATGGCGAAAAGAAAAAAAGACGACGAGTATCGTACATTTCAGGACGAATGGACCGAAGAATTCGCCTTTGTGGAGAGAGCGGGTTCTGCGGTGTGTCTAATTTGCAATTACAAAATTACATCGTTGAAACGGTCGAATGTAAAGCGGCACTTCGACACGCGCCACGCTACCTTTGCATCAAAATACCCTGCGGGAGACAGCAGAAAGAAAGCGTGCCAAGAGCTTCTGAGCAGGGTGCAAGCTAGCCAGCAGCAACTCCGCGTATGGACCCGGCAAGGTGACTATAATTCGGCTAGCTTTGCTGGTTCTTTAGCAATAGTGAGGAACGGAAAACCATTCACAGATGGCGAGTCAACGTACCAGCATCACCACCATCACAACCGTCACCAGCACCACCATTACCACCACCACTACCATCATCACCACCATCGTCACCATCATCACCATCATCACCATCATAACCATCACAACCATCACCATCATCACCACCATCATTAACATCGTCGACAATATCGCCATCACCACCACCATCAACTCTCTCACCTGACCTGGCGATGGCCCGCCACGTAATAAAATATCGTGTGGGAGGAGGATTCTCTGGTCCCTCTCCCCTTCCTCCCCTCCATGCCTCTCGTTCCGTTCCTCTTCCTCCCCCCTCGCCTCTCTCCATCTCTTTTTTTTCGCCTCCTCACTCCTCTTCAATGACAAGCTTCTTCCTCCCTCTGCTGCTGCTGCTGCTGCTTTCACTGCCCCTCTCTCTCTCTCCCTGTGCCATGCCTCTCTCCCTGCCTGCCTCTGTCACTGTCCTTCTCTCGTTTTTTTAACGATCAGAAGAAACAAGATGCTCGCTGGATTCGGCAACTTGGTTCCATTCATCATTTCGTTTTTTGGGGGATTTTTTTATGCTTTGTTTAACGTAACCCCACCCCCCCCTTCTCTTCTTTTCTAGGATTTTTTTTTATGTTTTTGTTTTTTCTTCATGGCTCGTGCCGCGCGGCCCCCCCGTGCCGTGAGGCAGAGCGCGTGGGCGGCACAGCGCAGTACCGGAAGCCCAACCGGGGTTAATTCTCACAGGAGGCAGGGGATTAATTGTGTATATCTGTGGATGTCTGTACGCATGTATCCGAACACCCGGATAAAATGGGAGGGGTGGGGCTGGGTGGAGAGGGGAGGGTGGGAAGTGGCTGGGTGGGGAGGGTGGGGCTGGGTGGGGGGTGGGAGGGGTGGGGCTGGGTGGGGAGGGGCTGGGTGGGGAGGGTGGGGAGGGGCTGGGTGGGGAGGTAGGGGCTGGGTGGGGGTGGGAGGGGTGGAGCTGGGTGGGGAGGGGCTGGTCACCCCGTGGTGCCCTTATAAAACTCAACGTTTAACCTACTCACGCCGGCTTGTGCCCGCCCTCACAGACGGGCATATTTGCTGAATGCACCACGTGGTGCCGCCGTTGACCCTGGCCATTGACCGAGCAACCCAACGTTCCTACCAGCTCCCTCCGCAGGAATGTGTTTCAACAAAGTGCGATCACCACGCGTGTGCATCCACTAAAAAGCGCCATTGTCAAGCCACGTGCAAGCTTCAGCGCTTTTGAATTTAAAGACATCACACGAGACGGGGGGGGGGGTGGTGTGTGAGCCAGCAACCACGCCCGGCCGCCTTTGTCTCTCCCCCCCCCCAACCCCAGAGGGACCGGTTACGTCTTTGATGGTGTTGGGTAGGGCGCATCCGTGAGCGGGAATCGAACTCGGGTGTCTGTCGGGCGCCTCTCTTCAGATGTGTTTGGCCGTGAATTGATTTGTAGTTTGTTTTGGCTGCGCGCGAGTCTATGGGTCTCTGTGTGAGTCTGTGTGAGTCTGTGATTCTGTCTCTCCGTGTGAGTCGATGGCTCTGTGAGTGTGTGGCTCTCTGTGTGAGTCGATGGCTCTGTCATTTTGTGGCTCTCTGCGTGAGTCGATGGCTCTCTGTGTGAGTCGATGGCTCTCTGTGTGAGTCTATGGCTCTGAGTCTGTGGCTCTCTGTGTGAGTCGATGGCTCTGTGATTCTGTGGATCTCTGTGTGAGTCGATGGCTCTCCGTGTGAGTCTATGTCTCTGATTCTGTGGCTCTCCGTGTGAGTCGATGGCTCTCCGTGTTGCAATCTAAACGTCGTGGTATTTTTTATTCACTTTATTTTTTTCTATCTACGTGACTTTACTGAAAAAAACAGAATATGAATAAGCGGTAAGGCTCTGTGTGAACGGACAGAAGTAAGAACATCACAAAACAATGACGTGAACAATTATCGACGGATCCTACTAATGTAGTGTGTCGTAGTGTATAGTGTAGTGTATAGTGTAGTGTATAGTGTGTAGTGTAGTGTATAGTGTAGTGTATATAGTGTGGTGTAGTATATAGTGTATAGTGTAGTATATATAGTGTAGTATATATAGTGTGTAGTGTAGTGTATAGTGTAGTATATATAGTGTAGTATATATAGTGTGTAGTGTATAGTATAGTGTGTAGTGTATAGCGTAGTGTATAGTGTAGTGTATAGTGTAGTATATATAGTGTATAGTGTAGTGTATATAGTGTGCAGTGTAGTATAGTGTAGTATATATAGTGTATAGTAGTGTATAGTGTAGTATATATAGTGTGTAGTGTAGTGTATAGTGTAGTGTATAGTGTAGTGTAGTATATATAGTGTGTAGTGTAGTGTATAGTGTAATGTATAGTGTAGTATATATAGTGTGTAGTGTATAGTGCGTAGTGTAGTATATATAGTGTAGTGTATAGTGTAGTGTATAGTGTAGTGTCTAGTGTAGTATATATAGTGCAGGGGTCGGGAACCTATGGCTCGCGAGCCAGATGTGGCTCTTTTGATGATTGCATATGGCTCGCAGATAAAACAAAATATTCTCACTTGTTTTAATCCATCCATCGATTTTTCACTGCGCATGTCCTGTTCAGGGCTGCAGGAGCAATTGTCCATTATTTTAATTGGATGATACTGGCCTACGTTTGCCGTTGCTGGGTAAAACAGGTAAACGCCCCCTTTTGAATCAGTCTGAGACTGCGTCTGCTCGGTCATTAGCTCAAAGCTAACCCTTCGAGGAAGAAGATGGCGAAAAGAAAAAAAGACGACGAGTATCGTACATTTCAGGACGAATGGACCGAAGAATTCGCCTTTGTGGAGAGAGCGGGTTCTGCGGTGTGTCTAATTTGCAATTACAAAATTACATCGTTGAAACGGTCGAATGTAAAGCGGCACTTCGACACGCGCCACGCTACCTTTGCATCAAAATACCCTGCGGGAGACAGCAGAAAGAAAGCGTGCCAAGAGCTTCTGAGCAGGGTGCAAGCTAGCCAGCAGCAACTCCGCGTATGGACCCGGCAAGGTGACTATAATTCGGCTAGCTTTGCTGGTTCTTTAGCAATAGTGAGGAACGGAAAACCATTCACAGATGGCGAGTATGCTAAAACGTTCATGCTGGATGTAGCCAATGAACTTTTTGATGATCTTCCGAACAAAGACAAGATAATCAAACGGATACAAGACATGCCTCTGTCGGCAAGAACTGTTCATGATCGTACCATCGTGATGGCAAACAAAGTGGAGGAAACGCAAGTGAAGGACATAAATGCAGCGCCGTTCTTTTCTCTGGCTTTGGATGAGTCAACAGACGTGAGCCATTTGTCGCAGTTCAGCGTGATTGCAAGATATGCTGTTGGTGACACACTGCGCGAAGAAAGTCTTGCTGTTCTGCCATTAAAAGGGTCCACAAGAGGTGAGGATTTATTCAAGTCTTTCATGGAGTTTGCTCAAGAAAAAAGTCTACCTATGGATAAACTTCTCTCAGTGTGTACTGATGGTTCTCCGTGTATGGTGGGGAAAAACAAAGGATTTGTGGCGCTTCTCCGTGAACATGAAAATAGACCCATCCTAAGTTTCCATTGCATTATACACCAGGAGGCACTTTGTGCTCAGATGCGTGACAGGCAGTTTGGCGAAGTGATGTCGCTGGTCATTTGTGTGATCAACTTTATTGTTGCCCGAGCCTTAAATGATCGCCAGTTTAAAACACTGCTGGATGAAGTTGTAAATAACTATCCTGGTCTGCTTTTGCACAGCAATGTGCGTTGGTTGTCAAGAGGGAAGGTGCTTAGCCGTTTTGCGGCTTGCCTGAACGAAATCCGGACTTTCCTTGAAATGAAAGGCGTCGGGCATCCTGAGCTAGCCGACACCGAGTGGCTCCTCAAGTTTTACTATCTCGTAGATCTGACTGAACATCTGAACCAGCTCAACGTGAAAATGCAAGGCATTGGAAATACAGTGTTATCCCTTCAACAAGCTGTATTTGCTTTTGAAAACAAGCTGGAGCTTTTCATCACGGATCTTGAAACAGGTCGTTTACTACATTTTGAAAAACTGAGCCAATTTAAAGATGCATGCACAGCAAGTGAGCCCATTCAAAACCTTGATCTCCACCAGCTAGCTGGCTGCACATCCAGTCTCCTACAGTCCTTCAAAGCACGCTTTGGAAAATTTCGTGAGCACACTCGTCTTTTTAAGTTCATCACCCATCCAAACGAGTGTTCACTGAACACAGCCGACCTGAATTACATCCCTGGTGTCTCCGTCAGAGATTTTGAAGCAGAAGTGGCTGACCTGAAGGCCTCAGACATGTGGGTGAATAAGTTCAAGTCACTGAATGAAGATTTGGAAAGAATCACACGACAGAAAGCGGAGTTGGCGAGCAAGCACATGTGGACAGAAATGAAAAAACTCCAACCCGAAGACCAGCTGATTCTCAAAACTTGGAACGCGCTTCCTGTCACATACCACACACTGCAGCGTGTGAGTATTGCTGTATTGACCATGTTTGGATCTACGTATGCATGTGAGCAGTCATTCTCACATCTTAAAAACATCAAGTCCAACCTACGATCACGTTTAACGGATGAAAGCCTCAACGCTTGCATGAAGCTTAACCTCACCAAGTACCAACCCGACTACAAAGACATCAGCAAATCCATGCAGCACCAGAAGTCGCATTAATGGTGAGTGTTATAACAACATTATTTAAAAGAATAAATTCAGAGGCTTATTATACTGACATTTAGTTGAATTCACTTTTAAAATATATTATATGGCTCTCACTGAAATACATTTCCAAATTTTTTGCTTTCATGGCTCTCTTAGTCAAAAAGGTTCCCGACCCCTGATATAGTGTGTAGTGTATAGTGCGTAGTGTAGTATATATAGTGTAGTATATATAGTTTAGTGTATAGTGTAGTGTATAGTGTAGTGTCTAGTGTAGTGTATAGTGTGGTATACATAGTGTAGTATATATAGTGTGTAGTGTATAGTGTAGTGTATAGTGTAGTATACATAGTGTAGTATATATAGTGTGTAGTGTATAGTGTAGTGTATAGTGTAGTATACATAGTGTAGTATATATAGTGTGTAGTGTAGTGTGTAGTGTAGTACACTAGTACAGCACACTGGTGGGTTAGCGAGCCAAGCAACAACATTTGCACTCTGGATACCGTGACATTTCGCCAGCAATCACAACAACCAGCTTCATCAGGCGACAGCCACATTTGTACATTGATTTATTTACACAATCTAACCCGGCTGATATCAGTTCGCCGAAAACCAACAGTGTCAAACTATGAAAGTACCGCGGCATCGCGGGAGCGGCCGATGAAACTGGCCGGGTTCGGGGAGAAATAAAAAACTGAGACGCTGACGGGGCGCACGAAGGCTCACGGCGTTGTACGCGCCTCGTGACGCCGCTTGTTGCCTCGATAAAACAATAATATAAACCGCCGGCCGGCCGGCACATGTGGAACTCCCTTCGTGCCGGACGTCGTGACGGACCGTGCCGATGTCGCCGCTCGTTGACCCCCAGCCACGCGAGGGCGAATTTAAATTCTCCCCCCCCCACCCCCCTCTCCCTGGCTCCCTGGCACCATGCCCAGTCGCCTCCCTTCCAACGGCACATGCCGGGGGAAAGCACTGGCAGGTGAGAGACCGTCACGAGTCTAAAATAAAATAATAAAAAACTGCGTCCAGTAACAGAGAGCTCTTTCGTAAAAAAAATCCCCCCCCCCCCATAAAAACAAAAGTCAAAAGCCAAACTTTGGCACTGATTGTTGGGATCACACAACAACAACAAATCTTCTTGGTTCTTTCGGTGAAGTCACGTAGAAGGGAAATAATACAATAATAAAAATAAAACATAAAATAATAAAATTCTCACGACGTCTCGGCCACAACACAAGCAGCCGAAACGTCGGGAGAATCTTATCACGTTATGTTTTATTTTTATTAATTCCCTTCTACGTGGTGACTTTACCGGAAGAACAAAGAAGATGAATCCCTGCAGTCTCCGCTACAGTCCAGATCGTCGCACGCGGGGGTTCATCCGCTCGTGAAGCCGCCCACGGCGACAATCCCCAGCGTTGCCCCGGCAACTGGAGGCACGGTAAGGTGGAGCACGGCAAGGTGGAGCACGGCAAGGTGGAGCACGGCAGGGTGGAGCACGGCAAGGTGGAGCACGGCAAGGTGGAGCACTCTCCCTCCTCGGGCACCCCCCCCCCCCCCCCCCCCGCGCCGCTTCTCAAACATCTTCCTCCCCTTCCTCGTCGTCATCTTCGTCTTTGAAAACCTGCGCGGGTCAGAATAAATAAGAGAGACGGTGACCGACTCCACCCCCCCCCCGCCCCTGGGGTGGCCAGAAGTTGCTCACCGCTCGCCCGCCCACCAATGGCTCCCTTTAAGAGTGTGCTCCTAATCTCAGCTCGTTACCTGTATAAAAGACACCTGGGAGCCAGAAATCTTTCTGATTGAGAGGGGGTCAAATACCTATTTCCCTCATTAAAATGCAAATCAATTTATAACATCTTTGACATGCGCTTTTCTGGATTTTTTTTGTTATTCTGTCTCTCGCTGTTCAAATAAACCTACCATTCAATTATAGACTGATCATTTCTTTATCAGTGGGCAAACGTACAAAATCAGCAGGGGATCAAATACTTTTTTCCCTCACTGTATACACTACACTACTATACACTACACTATACACTACACTATACACTACACAGAATACGGAGAGAGACACGGATGGAATGGGCCTCTGTGCGCGGGCGGTGTGCCACTCACGTAGCCAAGGTCGTCCTCCGCGTTTCTCCGCGGTGGCTTGGGGAGAGTGGGGGGTTCCTCCCTGCACGCATGTGGGTAGTGGAGGGGTGGTGGGGGGGTAGCGGGGGGGGTGGTGAGGTAGCGGGGGGGGTGGTGGGGGGGGCACAGCGGCAGGTCGTCACACAGGTAACCCCGCAGGCACCGCCAACGTCCGCCCGACGTCCGAGAGAAGCGAGCGACTCACGTGGGGCCCCAGGGCTCGTGACGACGCTACCGCTGCCGGCGGCGGCGGCAGCAGAGCAGCAGATTGGCTGCCAGGGCGAGGGACACGGCGAGGATTGCGGCCGGAATGGCCCAGCTGGCCCAGCCCGCCGCCGCCGCCTCCGCCGCCTTCTCTGCGTGGCACAACGATCCCCCGCGTGGCGTTAGCGTGCTGCTGTAGCACGACGACAACAACCATCGTGACAACAACCACCGCAATGACAACACGCGCCAGGCTAGGTGCACTTTAAGGCTCGTGCTGCTTGCACCCAGGCGTTGCGGGTTGAGGGAGTGAGATGAAGGACAGACAGAGACAAAGTTCCCCCGTAAAAGCCCTAGCAGACTGTTGGGGCAGGTGCCGCTAGCGAGTATCAGCAACTATGAAGGCCTTGATTGTGACAAACGAGGGGATGGGTGGCCAGAACAGGGACACGCACACGGACAGGCACACACACACGCACACGGACAGATATGCATGCACACGGACACACTTGCATGCACACGGACAGACACGCACCAACACACATGGTTGCACACACACACATACTAGGACACACACGCATGCAACATTCAGAGATGCGAACAAACCTGTTTGTGTGTCGAGTTGCCTGTTCGGACCGAAAGTCGTGAGTTCAACTGGCGTGCAACAGACGGCGGTGGTGGCGTCTACATCTGTAGAACGTGAAGAACCAGTGGCATCTACATCTGTAGAACGTGAAGAACCAGTGGCATCTACATCTGTAGAACGTGAAGAACCAGTGGCATCTACATCTCCAGAAAGTGAAGAAGCAGTGGCATCTACATCTCCAGAAGGTGAAGAACCAGTGACATCTACATCTGCAAAACGAGAAGAACCAGTGACATTAACATCAACAGAATACGAAAAACCAGTGGCATGTACATCTGCAGAACGTAAAGAACCAGTGGCATCTACATCTCCAGAAGGTGAAGAACCAGTGGCATCTACATCTGCAAAACGAGAAGAACCAATGGCATCTACATCTGCAGAACGTGAAGAAACAGTGGCATCTACATCTGCAAAACGAGAAGAACCAGTGGCATCTACATCTGTAGAACGTGAAGAACCAGTGGCATCTACATCTGTAGAACGTGAAGAACCAGTGGCATCTACATCTGCAAAACGAGAAGGACAAGTGGCATCTACAGAATATGAAAAACTGGTGGCATCTACATCTACAGATTATGAAGAACGAGTTGCATCTACATCTGTAGAACATGAAGAAACAATGGGATCTACATCTGTAGAATGTGAAGAACCAGTGGCATCTACATCTGTGGAATGTGAAGAGAACGTGAAGAACCAGTGGCATCTACATCTGTAGAACATGAAGAAGCAGTGGCATCTACATCTGTAGAAGGTGAAGAACCAGTGACATCTACATCTGCAGAACGTGAAGAACCAGTGGCATCTACATCTGCAGAACGTGAAGAACCAGTGGCATCTACATCTGCAGAGCGTGAAGAACCAGTGGCATCTACATCTGCAGAAGATAACGAGCTTTTGGTCTCTGTGTGAGTCTATGGGTTTCTGTCTGAGTAGACTATGGGTGTCTGTGTGATGAGTCTATGGGTCTCTATGTGAGTAGTCTATGGGTCTCTGTGTGAGTAGTCTATGGGTGTCTGTGTGATGAGTCTATGGGTCTCTGTGTGAGTAATCTATGGGTGTCTGTGTGAGTAGTGATGAGTCTATGGGTCTCTGTGTGATGAGTCTATGGGTCTCTGTGTGAGTAGTCTATGGGTGTCTGTGTGAGTAGTCTATGGGTCTCTGTGTGATGAGTCTATGGGTGTCTGTGTGATGAGTCGATGGGTCGCTGTGTGATGAGTCTATGGGTCCCTGTGTGAGTAGTCTATGGGTGTCTGTGTGAGTAGTCTATGGGGCTCTGTGTGAGTAGTCTATGGGTCTCTGTGTGAGTAGTCTATGGGTCTCTGTGTGAGTAGTCTATGGGTCTCTGTGTGAGTAGTCTATGGGTGTCTGTGTGAGCAGTCTATGCGTCTCTGTGTGATGAGTCTATGGGTGTCTGTGCGATGAGTCGATGGGTCTCTGTGTGATGAGTCTATGGATCTCTGTGTGAGTAGTCTATGGGTCTCTGTGTGAGTAGTCTATGGGTCTCTGTGTGAGTAGTCTATGGGTCTCTGTGTGAGTAGTCTATGGGTCTCTGTGTGAGTAGTCTATGGGTGTCTGTGTGAGTAGTCTATGAGTCTCTGTGTGAGTAGTCTATGGGTGTCTGTGTGAGTAGTCTATGAGTCTCTGTGTGAGTAGTCTATGGGTCTCTGTGTGAGTAGTCTATGGGTGTCTGTGTGAGTAGTCTATGAGTCTCTGTGTGATGAGTCTATGGGTGTCTGTGTGATGAGTCGATGGGTCTCTGTGTGATGAGTCTATGGGTGTCTGTGTGATGAGTCGATGGGTCTCTGTGTGATGAGTATATGGGTCTCTGTGTGAGTAGTCTATGGGTCTCTGTGTGATGAGTATATGGGTCTCTGTGTGAGTAGTCTATGGGTCTCTGTGTGAGTAGTCTATGGGTCTCTGTGTGAGTAGTCTATGGGTGTCTGTGTGAGTAGTCTATGGGTCTCTGTGTGATGAGTCTATGGGTCTCTGTGTGAGTAGT
This sequence comes from Petromyzon marinus, assembly GCF_048934315.1. Taxonomy (NCBI): domain Eukaryota; kingdom Metazoa; phylum Chordata; class Hyperoartia; order Petromyzontiformes; family Petromyzontidae; genus Petromyzon; species Petromyzon marinus. The sequence continues at coordinate 769,025 of NW_027422817.1, forward strand.
CTATGGGTCTCTGTGTGAGTAGTCTATGGGTCTCTGTGTGAGTAGTCTATGGGTGTCTGTGTGATGAGTCGATGGGTGTCTGTGTGATGAGTCTATGGGTCTCTGTGTGAGTAGTCTATGGGTCTCTGTGTGAGTAGTCTATGGGTCTCTGTGTGAGTAGTCTATGGGTGTCTGTGTGAGTAGTCTGAGTCTCTGTGTGAGTAGTCTATGGGTCTCTGTGTGAGTAGTCTATGGGTGTCTGTGTGATGAGTCGATGGGTGTCTGTGTGATGAGTCTATGGGTCTCTGTGTGAGTAGTCTATGGGTCTCTGTGTGAGTAGTCTATGGGTATCTGTGTGAGTAGTCTATGGGTGTCTGTGTGAGTAGTCTGAGTCTCTGTGTGAGTAGTCTATGGGTCTCTGTGTGAGTAGTCTATGAGTGTCTGTGTGAGTAGTCTATGGGTGTCTGTGTGATGAGTCGATGGGTCTCTGTGTGATGAGTCTATGGGCCTCTGTGTGAGTAGTCTATGGGTCTCTGTGTGAATAGTCTATGGGTCTCTGTGTGAGTAGTCTATGAGTGTCTGTGTGAGTAGTCTATGGGTGTCTGTGTGATGAGTCGATGGGTCTCTGTGTGATGAGTCTATGGGTGTCTGTGTGATGAGTCGATGGGTCTCTGTGTGATGAGTCTATGGGTCTCTGTGTGAGTAGTCTATGGGTGTCTGTGTGATGAGTCTATGGGTCTCTGTGTGGTGAGTCTATGGGTCTCTGTGTGAGTAGTCTATGGGTCTCTGTGTGATGAGTCTATGGGTCTCTGTGTGGGGCAGTGCCAATTCTCACCGATGACAGAGAGGTTGACCCTCCCCTCGAAGTTGCCGTGGGGGAAGGTGGCCACACGACAGAGGAAGAGGCCCCCGTCGCCATGACGCACGTCCAGCAGCTCCAGCGAGACGTCGCCGGGCGGCCCCCCACTGCGGAACCGCAGTCGGCCCGCGAGGGACGAGTTGGAGTACGCCGTGCCGTGCAGCGGGCTGAGCGCGGCCAAATTGGCCCCCGCCCAGACGTCGTCACGGGAGGCCTTCAGCCAGTTGGCCTGCACCACCACCACGGCCGCACCCCACAGGACGCAGCGCAGCACCGCCACCTTCTGGCCGACGACCGCCGTGACCTGGCCGTCCGTTTCAACACCCACACGAGGGGCTGGGTGGGAAGACCACACAAAGACCCACACACACAGTGCGCTAACCACTGCACCACCACTCCCCACACTCACACACACTGTGTGCTAACCACTGCACCACCACTCCCCACACACAGTGCGCTAACCACTGCACCACCACTTCCCACACACTCACACACACAGTGTGCTAACCACTGCACCACCACTCCCCACACACATACACTGCGCTAACCACTGCACCACCACTTCCCACCCACACAGTGCGCTAACCACTGCACCACCACTCCCCAAACACACACACAGTGCGCTAACCACTGCCCCACCACTCCCCCTTCACACACACAGTGCGCTAACCACTGCACCACCACTCCCCACACAATCACACAGTTCGCTAACCACTGCACCACCACTTCCCCTTCACACACAGTGCGCTAACCACTGCACCACCACTCCCCACACACACAGTGCGCTAACCACTGCACCACCACTCCCCACACACTCACACAGTGCGCTAACCACTGCACCACCACTCACACACACTGCGCTAACCACTGCACCACCACTCCCCCTGCGCTAACCACTGCACCACCACTCCCCACACACTCACTCACACACAGTGCGCTAACCACTGCACCACCGCTCCCCCCACAATCACACAAACTGGCACCCGATTTATCGATCACCTCCGGCTCTGCTCACCGTGGCTGCTGCACGTGACGAGGTGGTCGTGGTGGAGGAGGAGAGGCAGGATGAAGGAGAAGAGTAGGCCAAGTTTGTAGAGTTTCGACATCGCCATGAACCCCACACGCAGCCACGCGTTCTCCTCACCCAAGCCATGTGCTGAGAAAATCGATTCAAGGTTAAATTAAAACTCGGATCGATTCTATGGGGATAACAAATGCGAATTGATAGTGGTCAAAAATGAAGCCGATGGCATCGATCCCTATTGGGACTGCATTGGAATTGACGTTGGTCGTGAGTGGAAAATGTAATCGAATACATTTTCGATAACATGGGAATTATAGTGATTTGTTCTAATGAAATGGATTCACATTAGGACAGGTGTCTTTTATACAGGTAACAAGCTGAGATTAGGAGCACTCCCTTTAAGAGTGTGCTCCTAATCTCAGCTCGTTAGCTGTATAAAAGACACCTGGGAGCCAGGAATCTTTCTGATTGAGAGGGGGTCAAATGCTTATTCCCTCATTAAAATGCAAATCAATTTATAACATTTTTGACATGCGTTTTTCTGGATTTTGTTGTTGTTATTCTGTCTCTCACTGTTCAAATAAACCTACCATTAAAATTAGAGACTGATCATTTCTTTGTCAGTGGGCAAACGTACAAAATCAGCAGGGGATCAAATACTTTTTTCCCTCACTGTACGTATATTACTGAGTAGCGAAACTTTGGGGCTAATGATGTGAAGTGATAGGCAACTAAGCCATTAAAATAATCATATATGTTGAACTTTCGCACCGTACGTAGCCAACTGTGCTGATCGGATGTGCGGAACAATGTGTCGCAAGGTGGTCGGGCGGTGGGACAGGAGTTATGTTTATGAAACGGTGGCATGTGTGGCTCCAATTGGTGGGTTAATACGGTAGCTGGAAAATGCCATCTTTGCTTTGCCAGCATCAGTTGTTTATGGGCCAAGTGCTTTCCTGGAACATTTGGAATGCGGAGGCAATATCTTCATCAGAGCTTCTTCCGGGAGGTAGGAATAAAGTCCACTCAGCTTTTCTGCAGTGAGCATCCAACTCACAATCCATCTCACAATCAAGGCGATGAGTTCACACCCGAGTCTGGGATGAATTTAGCCCCTCATCTCTGCAAGCACAATAAAACGAGGATCCCATTATAGATAGCGGGTTGCCTTCGAGAGGACTGACTCCCCACCATGGGGAATGGGGAGTGTTCACCGCTGACTCAACGGAGGTGAGCACCACAGCGGCAGCCGTAACAATCGGCCACGAGTTTCTACATTACCACAAAGTTCCTGATTATAAATTCATCGCTTGCAACCTGAAACTGGGAACGCGAAAAAAAAACGCCCAAAGGTAGAGGTTTTTTTTTTTTTGCGGTAGAGGCGGGGGGCGACTTTTGGCCGAGATTACTTGAGACGAGGTCAACGTTAGACGACCCCCGTGTCCTTGACGACCCCACTCAGTCGACACACGGGGCCCAACTCTTCTTCGCTGTGCAGGAGAGGTCGGGGTCCACTTAGGCTATCGGCAAGACTAAAGCTTCGCCCCGGTTTGCTTACCAGGACGTCTGCCCCACGACCGGGCTGAAGGTAATGTGGGACACAAAAAAAACACAAAGGTCCCCTCGTATAGCATTAACAGACTGTTGGGGCAAGTGCTGCTAGCCAGCGTCTATGAAGGTCGGCACTGTGGCACGCGAGGGGGTGGGCAGCACCACGCCCGGTCGCCACCTTTGTCTCCCCGCAGTGGCGATGTTTACACACCTCATCAGATACTAATTTGAGTCCGAGTCGACCTCGGGGAGACCCAGGACCGGTTCAGATAATCGTCACCGGTGTTGGCCGTGAGCGGGAATCGAACTTGGGCAGCCGGGTTCGTGATGCAGTGCACTAACCGCTACACTACATGGGACACAGATGCATGCACACACACACACAAAGATACACACACACGCACACCAACACTGGGCGAAGTAATGAATACGATGAAATAGCGACGTCTTCTTCCACAGTCATTCTACTTATATGATTTGGGTTGCCATCTCTGAGGGACAAACCACTTAAACATATCGTGAGAATAATACGTTGTATGAGCTGAAAATGGGAGAAACCACGTGTTAATGCATCATCTCGTGTAGTTGTAATCTTACGTAACTGACAAAAAAACTAGACTTTTAACTTTCCCCGGGGGGAACAGTTTACTGGATTCCCAGCACAGCCACGATTATGGGAGAAAACCAGGACAAGGTGGCAACGCTATAACAACAACAATAATAATATAACCCAGACGTGGGTGTTGATGTCGTGGGGTCGCTTATGTCTGCAGCCGCACCAGTCGGCCAAATGGTCGCAACGCCGTGCGATGTAGGGAAAGGCGCCGCCGAACGCAACCCCCTCGTGGCGCACTTCAGAGGACTCAATAATCAACTTCGTTGGTCTCCGAGATAAACAGGATCAGCGCGCGCTGAATGGTTCGAGCGGCGTTGAACTTCTTCGCACGTGCGCACGTGGCGAACCACGCTCGCTGTGATCGTTCGCGCTGGCCGTCTTGTCATACGCGTAGGGGCATTTAAGCTGTCACGTCGTTCGTGCTGCTGTTGATCCGTGGGGGTGAAGGGGGAGGTGGAGGAGGGGGTTCCGTGAGGGTGCAGAAAACATAAATAGGCGGGCCCACTGCATGCGGTGTTCATTATGGACGCGCCGCGCCGGCTAAAGGACGGGAAGTCGTTTCACTCTTAGGAAGGAGGGGCATTGAGAGAGAGAGAGACGCACACGGAGCAAAGCTTAAGAAATGGAGACCTACTACCCGAAGGCGAAGGGCCTGGAAACGGGATCCGGCTCGGATGGAACATGCAGAGACGGATCTCCCGGCAGTCAGCCACCCACTCACCCACCCGCCCACTCACCCAGCCACTCACAACAACCGCCACTAATTGGCGGTGACGTCACCACGACGCTTGTGCCAGGCTCACGTGGTTAGCATTAATTAATTAAACCATCTCCACCTTCAATTAATTACCGCTTACCACGTGACCCTGGCACAAGCGTCGTGGTGACGTCACCGCCAATTAGTGGCGGTTGTTGTGAGTGGCTGGGTGAGTGGCTGGGTGAGCGAGCAGGTGAGTGAGTGGGTGAGTGGCTGAGAGAGTGGGTGAGTGGGTGGGTGAGCGTGTGGGCGACTGGGTGAGTGGGTGAGTGGGTGGTGAGTGTGTGGGTGAGTGGGTGGTGAGTGTGTGAGCGACTGGGTGAGTGAGTGTGTAGGTGAGTGGGTGAGTGAGTGAGTGTGTGAGGTGAGTGTGTGAGCGACTGGGTGAGCGACTAGGTGAGTGTGTGGGTGGATGAGTGGGTGGGTGACTGTGTGAGTGAGCAACTGGGTGAGCAACTGGGTAAGTGAGTGGGTGTGTGAGTGTGCGTGCGACTGGGTGAGTGAGGGGGTGGGTGAGTGTGTAGATGAGTATGTGAGCGACTGGACGAGTGAGTGTATGAGTGTCTGGGTGAGTGGGTGGGTGAGCGACTGGGTGAGTGTCTGGGTGAGTGGGTGAGTTTGGCGCAGTAGGAGGCACAGGTGGTGCATCAGCCACTCATCTCAGTCAGTCGACCCGTGGCATCTGGGTCTGCCCCGTGACCTGCCAGCGGGCGTTCGACACTTCACGTGGCCTCAGGGTGCACATAGCCTGGCACAAGCGTCGTGGTGACGTCACCGCCACTTAGTGGCGAATGGCGGTTGTTGTTGTTGTTGTCAAAAACAACTCCCTACCTCCACGTGGTGCCGGACAGTGCTGTGGGGTGGAGGGCCAATTCCAATCGGCCTCTTCTGTCAGGTGCATTTGCGACCACTATAGTGGCTAATTAATTGAAGGTGGAGGGGCTGGTAACCCCTCCACCTTCATTTACTTAATTGAAGGTGGAGGGGTTACCCACTCACCCACCCACTCACCCAGACACTCACACATCCACCCACTCACCCAGTCGCCCACCCACTCACCCAGACACTCACCCAGACACTCACCACCCACTCACTCACCCGCCCACACACATCCACCCACTCACCCAGTCGCCCACACACCCAGCCACTCACAACAATCGTCACTAATTGGCGGTGACGTCACCACGACGCATGTGCCAGGCTCACGTGGTTAGCAGTAATTAATTAATTAAGCCCCTCTCCACCTTCAATTAATTAACCCCTCCACCTTCAATTGATTACCGCTAACCACGTGAGCCTGGCACAAGCGTCGTGGTGACGTCACCGCCAATTAGTGGCGATTGTTGTGAGTGAGTGGCTGGGTGAGTGGCTGGGTGAGCGAGCAGGTGAGCGAGTGGGTGAGTGGCTGGGTGAGCGAGCGGGTGAGTGAGTGGGTGAGTGGCTGAGAGAGTGGGTGAGTGAGTGGGTGAGCGTGTGGGCAACTGGGTGAGTGGGTGGGTGAGTGGGTGGTGAGTGTGTGAGCGACTGGGTTAGTGTGTGGGTGGGTGAGTGAGTGGGTGAGTGAGTGAGTGTGTGAGGTGAGTGTGTGAGCGACTGGGTGAGTGAGTGTGTGGGTGGGTGAGTGAGTGAGTGGGTGAGTGAGTGAGTGTGTGAGGTGAGTGTGTGGGCGACTGGGTGAGTGGGTGGGTGAGTGGGTGGTGAGTGTGTGAGCGACTGGGTGAGTGAGTGTGTAGGTGAGTGGGTGAGTGAGTGAGTGTGTGAGGTGAGTATGTGAGCGACTGGGTGAGCGACTAGGTGAGTGTGTAGGTGGATGAGTAGGTGGGTGACTGTGTGAGTGAGTGAGCAACTGGGTGAGCAACTGGGTGAGTGAGTGTGTGAGGTGAGTGTGTTGGCGACTGGGTGAGTGGGTGGGTGAGTGATTGGGTGAGTGGGTGGGTGAGTGGGTGGTGAGTGTGTGAGCGACTGGGTGAGTGAGTGTGTGGGTGAGTGGGTGAGTGAGTGAGTGAGTGTGTGAGGTGAGTGTGTGAGCAACTAGGTGAGCGACTAGGTGAGTGTGTGGATGGATGAGTGGGTGGGTGACTGTGTGAGTGAGTGAGCAACTGGGTGAGCAACTGGGTGAGTGAGTGGGTGTGTGAGTGAGTGTGTGTGCGACTGGGTGAGTGAGTGGGTGTGTGAGTGTGTAAGCGAATGGGTGAGTGTGTGAGTGAGGGAGCGACTGGGTGAGTGTGTGGGTGAGTGTGTAGATGAGTATGTGAGCGACTGGACAAGTGAGTGTATGAGTGGATGGGTGAGTGTGTGGGTGGGTGAGTGGCTGAGTGAGTGGGCGAGTAAGTGAGCAAGTGAGTGGGTGAGTGGGTGAGCCAGCAGGTGAGTGATTGGGTGAGTGGCTGAGTGAGTGGGTGAGTAAATGGGTGGGTGAATGTGTGAGCGACTCGGTGAGTGAGTGGATGAGTGAGGAGGGGTACTGCGGAGGGTGGGGGGGTACAGGGGGTGAGGGGTAATGATTATTATACAGGGCGGTACAAAAGTCAGGACACAGTTTCTTGGGTTTCTCTTTAAGTTCATTGTGATTTTTCGAGTTTATATAGTTTAACACGTAGGTTTTCGCGACCAATATTATTCATAATAAAGGTTTTTGGGTTAGATCGCGTTATTTATAAATGTGTCGTAACCCTCCACCACCCGACACGGCCAATCAGCAAAAAAGTGTCACGTTGACAAAAGACAAATAGTTCACTACTTTAGCTCACCGGTGTGTTGAAGAGTGAATCCACAACATTTACAGTTTGAGTAGTACTGTGACGTTTCGCTCGTAAATACATCCAGCATCATCGGGCAATTGGCCAGAATGGTAAAGCCCTCTCCACTTGCTCCCGGTTTTATATAAAGCAGCAGCAGGGTGACGTCATCATTTAACTCATATCAGGTGCAGTGATTAGAGGCGGATTGGGGGGGGGGTATTGTAATTATGTAATAGATTAGTAATCAGTCAATGGTTATGATTAGTAATGGGTTGTAGATTAGTAATTAGTTGTAATGTGTGTTAGTGATTATATGCTATGTTAGTAATCCGTTAATTAGTATGTGTTTCCCCTATAAGGAATTGTAATATGTATTATTTAATAATACGCTTCCAGGCCGCACTAAGCCTGTAGCTGTCAGAGCGATTAAAGTTATTTTTATTCCTCTCAATTTCAATGGATTCTCTAATTAGTCTTTGCCAGTAATAATTAGTTTTACACAACACTTCAACGTTATCAAAATCAATTGAGTGTCCTTGTTGACAAGCATGTTCTGCCACTGCCAACAGTTGTGTTTGAGATAATTTAATATTTCTCTGATGTTCTTTTAGTCTTACGCTGATGTTACGTCCCGTCTGTCCAATGTAGCAGCTGCCACATAAACAATTAATCGAATATACACCTTCTGTTGATAATTTAGGTAATGCATCTTTAGTCCCAGACACTAGTTTTTTTTAATTTTGTGTACTGTACCAAATCTTACTGTAATGTTTTGCTTTTGCAAAACACGGGCTAATTTGTCAGTTACTCCCGAGATATATGGAATTTTTATTGTTTTAACAATCTGGTCGCTTTCAGCAGTATTGCTTTGCAATCGTGATTTGGCATTCAGTGCTCTGTTAATTTGAGCATTATTGTAGCCATTCTGTCGTAGTGCGTCTTTAACGTGGTTAACCTCTCTCACTAGACTCTCACCATCTGACACTGTTTTAGCCCGATGTATGAGCGTCTTGATAAGAGAGGATTTCTGAGCTGGATGATGATGTGATTCTGCATTCAGATAGGTATCAGTGTGCGTTTGCTTTCTGTAAACGCTGTGTGTTATTTTACCGTTTAGGCCATGTCCAAGCAAAATATCTAGGAATGGGAGTGTGTTATTCACCTCCATTTCCATGGTGAACTGGATGGCCGGGTTTTGTGCATTGAGATGATTTAGAAAATCATTCAGTGTATCTTTACCATGTGGCCAGACAACCAAAGTGTCATCCACATATCTAAACCAAAAGGATGGTTTTAATGTGCTCGAGGCAAGTGCTCTTATTTCAAAGTTTTCCACGTACACATTTGCTGTAGCAGGGGATAAAGAAGAACCCATTGCTGCTCATTCCTTTTGTTTAAAGAAATCCCCTCTCCATAAGAAGTAAGTGTTATTTAAACAATGGCCAGCAAGTTTCGGAATATATTTTGGTAAACCGGTATTCTTTACTAGTGTATCAAGTAATTTAAGCGATTCGTCCACTGGAACCTTAGTGAATAGAGAAATCACATCAAAACTTACCAGAATATCATCAGGAGTAAGTTTAATATCTTTAAGCACATTCACAAGATGTTCTGAATTTTTTTTTATGAATGAAGATGTCCTACCGATGTAGGGCTGTATTTGTTGGGTTATATATTTTGCTAATTGATATGTGGCAGAGCCAATTGTACTGACTATGGGTCGTAATGGGATGCCGATTTTATGAATCTTTGGTAGCCCATAGAGTCTAGGTGGTTTTGAGGCCCTTGGCTTAATTTGGTATTGCTCATTTTTAGGGATTAATGAATTTGCAATTATTGCAGTGGTCTTACGTTCTAAAGTATTAGTTGGATCTCGTTTAATTTTAATGTAGGTGCTTTCTTCTAGTAAATTTCTAATTTTATTATAATCGGCTCGTGACATCACTACAGTAGTGCGGCCTTTATCAGCTGCTAGGATTTGGATATCCTTGTTTACACGCAGCTCTCTTAAGGCTTTTGCCTCGTTAGAGCTAATATTTACTTTTGGAACTTTGCTATTCTCAATTATTTTAGCAACCTCATGTCTAGTCATCTCTGCCTCATTATGTGGAAGGAGTCTAACTGCTGATTCTACCTCAGCAATGATCTCATCCACTGGAATTGTGCGTGGGGTAACGGCAAAGTTAAGGCCTTTAGAAAGGATAGAGACCATGTCACCGGTTAATACAGTGTTAGTCAAGTTCAGTACGGTTTTGTTTTTAAATTTTTGGTTTTCAGTAGGGATTTGTTTATTATGTAGTCTAGAAAATTGATTAATTTGGTTAGTTTTTGTTAGTTTAAACACATTATGAGGCGATTGTTGTGTTATGTTATCGATTATATTCCAATAATGCATAGATACACTATTGCTTATATCTAAGTGTAACTGCTTTAGCGATTCCGAAATGTAAGATAGTTCACTCCTATTGTGCTGTATTCTCTCTATTAATAATAATTCGCTAGCTCTGTGTAGTATTTGGTTAGCTTTAGAAGACTTTATGTGATGTGTTATTTTAACTGCGTTTGGTATTACCTTTGAATCTCTGCACCTTTTGAGGAACGCCAGTGAAGATATCAATTTCATCCGCTTAATGCGGAGCTTCTCCAATTTTCTGGTTTTAAGAAAAGTATCCTCCCCATAGAAGTTAGTCAGTTTAACATGTAGGCTTTCGCGACCAATATTATTCATAATAAAGGTTTTTGGGTTAGATCGCGTTTATTTCTAAATGTGTCGTAACCCTCCACCACCCGACACGGCCAATCAGCAAAAAAAGTGTCACGTTGACAAAAAGACAAATAATTCACTACTTTAGCCCACCGGTGTGTTGAAGAGTGAATCCACATTTACAGTTTGAGTACGACGTTTCGCTGGTAAATACATCCAGCATCATCGGGCAATTCGCCAGAATGGTAAAGCCCTCGCTTGCTCCCGGTTTTATATAGAGCAGCAGGGTGACGTCATCACTTAACTCATATCAGGTGCAGTGATTAGAGGCGGAGGGGGGGGTATTGTAATTATATAATCGATTAGTAATCAGTCATTGGTTATAATTAGTAATGAGTTGTAGATTAGTAATTCTTTAAATCAAAATGTAATGTGAATTATTTAATAATACGCTTCCAGGCCGCACTAAGCCTGTAGCTGTCAGAGTGATTAAAGTTATTCTTGTTCCTCTCAATTTCAATGGATTCTCTAATTAGTCTTTGCCAGTAATAATTAGTTTTACACACCACTGCAACATTGTCAAAATCAATTGAGTGTCCTTGTTGACAAGCATGTTCTGCCACTGTCGACAGTTGTGTTTGAGATAATTTAATATTTCTCTGATGTTCTTTTAGTCTTACGCTGATGTTACGTCCCATCTGTCCAATGTAGCAGCTGCCACATAAACAATTAATCCGATATACACCTTCAGTTGATAATTTAGGTAATGCGTCTTTAGTGCAAGATACTAGTTTTGGAATTTTGTGTACTGTACCAAATCTTACTGTAATGTTTTGCTTTTGCAAAACACGGGCTAATTTGTCAGTTACTCCTGAGATATATGGAATTTTTATTGTTTTAACAATCTGGTCGCTTTCAGCAGTATTGCTTTGCGATCGTGATTTGGCATTCAGTGCTCTGTTAATTTGAGCATTATTGTAGCCATTCTGTCGTAGTGCGTCTTTAACGTGTTTAATCTCTCTCACTAGACTCTCACCATCTGACACTGTTTTAGCCCGATGTATAAAATAACACAGCGTTTACAGAAATCAAATGCACACTGATGCCTATCTGAATGCAGAATCACATCATCATCCAGCTCAGAAATCCTCTCTTATCAAGATGCTCATACATCGGGCTAAAACAGTCTCAGATGGTGAGAGTCTAGTGAGAGAGATTAAACACGTTAAAGACGCACTACGACAGAATGGCTACAATAATGCTCAAATTAACAGAGCACTAAATGCCAAATCACGATCGCAAAGCAATACTGCTGAAAGCGACCAGATTGTTAAAACAATAAAAATTCCCTATATCTCAGGAGTAACTGACAAATTAGCCCGTGTTTTGCAAAAGCAAAACATTACAGTAAGATTTGGTACAGTACACAAAATTCAAAAACTAGTATCTTGCACTAAAGACGCATTACCTAACTATCAACAGAAGGTGTATATCGGATTAATTGTTTATGTGGCAGCTGCTACATTGGGCAGACGGGACGTAACATCAGCGTAAGACTAAAAGAACATCAGAGAAATATTAAATTATCTCAAACACAACTCTTCTTTGGTTCTTTCGGTAAAGTCACGTAGAATGAGAATAAAATAATAAATTGATAAAATAAAATAACAATAATATTCTCACGACGTTTCGGCCACAACACAAGAGGCCTTCATCAGGTGAAGGGAGCGAGACTGTCTGGTAGGACAGCGCTGGAGTGAGAGAGCCACGTTCAGATCACGGCTTTTAAGCTGTGTGAGAGGAACAAAGAGCCTTGACGAAGGAATTAGCATAAAATTTAGCATTGAAAGGCTGAATGATTAGCTTGTGACTGGTCACAGAAATAGCTATGTTAAAAGTTAAAGCATACACATCCGCAGAGGCACCCATTGTTAAAAGGAATTAGCATAGAATTTAGCATTGAAATAGCTAAATTAAGGCATTCGCTTGTAACTGCTACAGAAATAGTTACGTTGAAGTCAGAGCATACACATTCACCGAGGCACTTAGTACAAATCAAAACAGGAGAATTTAGCATTGAAATAACTAGGCGAATTTAGCATTGAAATAACTGGGTGATTTGCTAGTGACTGGTCACAGAAATGACTACAAATCTGAGCTATTCACAGTACTATATAGTGAACCAATAAAAACTAAAATATAAATTACCTTCATGTTATCAATAAACTCTATATTCTCCAATCAGCTAAGCTACCAACCATAAGTCGTTATATATCACAATGCTATATGGCGAAAAAATGGGTGGATTCTTACCCTCAAATTTCCATACCACGGATAGCTACGGGCCCCGTTCAGACGGACGAGTTCGTCCATGGTCGGAACAGAGGAGGGGGAGAGAGACAGCTGCGAAGCCCTAGTATACTCCATGTTGTAAACCATACCATTAACCGTGGTGTGAGAGGTATTAAGAGGCAATGCTGGCGAAAGAGCTGCGGTCTGAAGGTCATCGTAAAATTACAATTAATTAAGAACAGAAATGATTTAACACATCTTTCCAGTGGTTACTGTTAAATCATTTCTGTTCTTAATTAATTGTAATTTTACGATGACCTTCAGACCGCAGCTCTTTCGCCAGCATTGCCTCTTAATACCTCTCACACCACGGTTAATGGTATGGTTTACAACATGGAGTATACTAGGGCTTCGCAGCTGTCTCTCTGCCCCTCCTCTGTTCCGACCATGGACGAACTCGTCCGTCTGAACGGGGCCCGTAGCTATCCGTGGTATGGAAATTTGAGGGTAAGAATTCACCCATTTTTTCGCCATATAGCATTGTGATATATAACGACTTATGGTTGGTAGCTTAGCTGATTGGAGAATATAGAGTTTATTGATAACATGAAGGTAATTTATATTTTAGTTTTTATTGGTTCACTATATAGTACTGTGAATAGCTCAGATTTGTAGTCATTTCTGTGACCAGTCACTAGCAAATCACCCAGTTATTTCAATGCTAAATTCGCCTAGTTATTTCAATGCTAAATTCTCCTGTTTTGATTTGTACTAAGTGCCTCGGTGAATGTGTATGCTCTGACTTCAACGTAACTATTTCTGTAGCAGTTACAAGCGAATGCCTTAATTTAGCTATTTCAATGCTAAATTCTATGCTAATTCCTTTTAACAATGGGTGCCTCTGCGGATGTGTATGCTTTAACTTTTAACATAGCTATTTCTGTGACCAGTCACAAGCTAATCATTCAGCCTTTCAATGCTAAATTTTATGCTAATTCCTTCGTCAAGGCTCTTTGTTCCTCTCACACAGCTTAAAAGCCGTGATCTGAACGTGGCTCTCTCACTCCAGCGCTGTCCTACCAGACAGTCTCGCTCCCTTCACCTGATGAAGGCCTCTTGTGTTGTGGCCAAAACGTCGTGAGAATATTATTGTTATTTTATTTTATCAATTTATTATTTTATTCTCATTCTACGTGACTTTACCGAAAGAACCAAAGAAGATGAATCATTGCAGTCACGAAAGCTTTAAATCGAAATCAAACACAACTGTCGGCAGTGGCAGAACATGCTTGTCAACAAGGACACTCAATTGATTTTGACAATGTTGCAGTGGTGTGTAAAATTAATTATTACTGGCAAAGACTAATTAGATAATCCATTGAAATTGAGAGGAACAAGAATAACTTTAATCGCTCTGACAGCTACAGGCTTAGTGCGGCCTGGAAGCGTATTATTAAATAATACACGTTACATTTTGATTTAAAGAATTACTAATCTACAACTCATTACTAATCATAACCAATGACTGATTACTAATCGATTATATAATTACAATACCCCCTCCCCTCCGCCTCTAATCACTGCACCTGATATGAGTTAAGTGATGACGTCACCCTGCTGCTCTATATAAAACCGGGAGCAAGCGAGGGCTTTACCATTCTGGCGAATTGCCCGATGATGCTGGATGTATTTACCAGCGAAACGTCGTACTCAAACTGTAAATGTGGATTCACTCTTCAACACACCGGTGGGCTAAAGTAGTGAATTATTTGTCTTTTTGTCAACGTGACACTTTTTTTTGCTGATTGGCCGTGTCGGGTGGTGGAGGGTTACAACACATTTATAAATAAACGCGATCTAACCCAAAAACCTTTATTATGAACAACGTATTTTTGTTGTTTCCCCCCCCCCAAATTTTATTCCAAGCGTCGGGGTGGAGCGGTGGCGCAGTTGTGCGCACACTGCGCTACGAACCCGGCCACCTGAGTTTTATTTCCGGCCACGGCTAACATTCGTGGCAAGTGATATCTGAACCAGTCCTGCCCCCCCCACCCCCCCCCTTGTCCTCTATCCTTCACCAACCTACACTGACCAGTTTGGCGAAGTATGGTCAAACACCCTACATGACCAACACTGAATACGGCAGTGCCTTGATAAGGGCTGTATGAGTTGTGCTAATTGGTGCCATGTCATGAGATGGAAAAAAACATCTCATTCTGTGCATCACCTCTGGTTAGAGAATGGCCCACAGAAGGTGATCTCACAAAACTACTTCTCAGATCCATTCAAGTGTCCTGTTATTCACAAATACCAATCAAACATTTGCCAGCCGCACGCACGACTTGGGCAGCCCCACCCTCAGCTGCATAATAAGTCTAGATTTTTAGCTTTCGTGACTGCAAGGATTCATACTCTTTGGTTTTTTCGGTAAAGTCACGTAGGTAAAACTATAAAATGATAGAATGAAAAAAAATGTAGTTGTTTTTTCATTTATTCTTTTATTTTATAGTTTTACCTACGTGACTTTACCGAAAAAAAACAAAGAGAAAATAAGTCAAGGAGAACATCTTTTCTGAAACGAAGACTATCCTTTGCTAAGCTTGACGTTTTGCTGCCTTTAACTTACATGTGTACTCAACTGGCCAATGCGATGTTAATCTCGTATTGCATTTTTTGTCATCTTACCGCCTTCGTTTTTAAACATCTGCATAGTTTGAGCACCCGTTCCTGCACTCCCTGCAACGAGACGATTTCATCTGGAACCTGTCAAACACCCACCTGCTCGAGTCCTACCTCTTCACTCTGGACGGCGACCCCAACCAGGGTCTGGTCAGGGAGGTCATCGCCAAGTTCCGCGAGGAGATCCAACCCAACCTGCACAAGTTTACCAGATGTACGCTCGCCTCGCAGCTTCACCCGGGACGTAGCTCCATGCCTCAGGGGGCGAGGGGCGCTTCAGGCCACCGACGAGGCCTTGAAGCCACGACGGGTGCCACGTACGTGTGTACGTTGAACTTCTTTCGCACCGTACGTAGCCAACCGTGCTAATCGGAGGTGCGGGGGAAGGACAACAAACTAAACACAAAAAAATCAGTTCAAAAATAAATTAGTGTTCAATCTAGGTTTAAAAGTGCATAGCTCCAGTGCCTTCCTAATATCGGAAAGAAGAGCTTTTCAGACGGCCGCAGAAGTGCATCTGAAAGCGCGCAATGCGGTGACCGTCTTTCTTTGTTCGATGGTTAGCCAAAAGCCGCTGCGAGGATCACCCGAATTCGCGTGATGGTTTATGCTGCTTGACGAGATCAGCAAGGTATTGTGATTCATTTGTGGCAAGCATTTTCTTTGCAATGTGCTTCACGTGATTACTTTTACCCAGCATACACAGATGCATTACAAGGCATGCATGTAATGGGGGACACTCGCACAGACACTGATCACAGGTGAAATCAAATGACAGGGTTATTACATTCAGACGCTACTGTATATAAATCATAATTGTAATTTCTACCAAATCATTTTTCAATGGATGCTAAATTGTGTTCAACAGTTTTTGTTACACATATACTCATAATAATAATAATGTACAGCCCTTTGTCAATGCACTATCTGGACGAAGGCATTCCCAGGCTGTGTAGGGTCATGGGGGTTGTTTTGCCTCCTTCACCATGCTGGTCGGTGAGGAGGTAGGTAGGATCCCAGGACTGGTTCAGATATCAGTGATATTCTCCATGGCCGGGAATCAAGGGCTCGTGATGCGGTGTGCATACCACTACACACCGCTCCATATCTCGCCCCTGTACAGGGTTGTACGACGCTGGTGGGTTATTGTAATTATGTGCCTTTGAAGGCAGGAGAAGTCGGTGATTCACTGAGACTCTGCGGGGGCCGTTCTTAGACTCGCACACGCGGCTTGCGCAACACCAATCGTGCGGCCGGAATAAAAACGGCACGGGCACGAACGATGACAACGGCGACGAGGGGAGGACGGTCAACAATAAAAGACAACGGACGAAATCAAATTCGACGTTTCCCCCTCGCCGCAGGCATAATCCACGGTGACTTCAATGACGACAACATCCTGGTGCAGGAGGTGGCCGCGGGAAGCGAGCAGCAGCAGCAGCAGCAGGGGCCCAAGTCGGCGGAGGGAGCGCCGCGGCACCGCGTCTCCGGCATTGTGGACCTCAACTCGATGATGTTCGGCTACCACGTGTACGACCTGGCCATGGCCATCATGTACATGATGGTGGAGAGCGGAGAGGCGATGGAGGCCGGGGGTCACGTCCTGGCCGGCTACGAGAGCGTGCAGGCCCTCACCGAGGACGAGAGGAGGGCCGTTTACTTCCTGGTGGCGTGCAGGTGAGAGCGGAGGTGGGGAGGGGGGCCGGGGCAGGTTTGGTCGGGTCTGCCCCGATCGCCGTTGGCCGCATCGGGAAACGTTGGCTTCAAAAACCTGTGGCGGTTACGTAACGAGAATTAATCCAGGTCTGGCGAGAATCCGATAAACTCGATGATTGTGCGGCAAAAAAAGTGCTTTATTATTTATTTAAAGCTCTTCATCAGACCAATGATGAAGGTCTTGCCAATGCCATGTCGATCGTCGCGGTGGTTGACCATACTTCACCATGCTGGTTAATGTGTATTGGTGAACGGGGGGGATCAGTAACAGTTAAGACATAATAATGCTGATTACCATGATGTTGCTAACAGCACTTCTACGGATGCTGCTGATGGCGGTGATGATGATTATAGAAAAGACACTCATAGCGATGTTGTTTCCGATCATGTTGCTGATCACGCTGCTGCTGCTGCTGCTGGAGACGAGGAAGATGAAGACGGCGACTTTCCTTCTGCTGGCACTTCTGCTGCTGACCACGAGACTTGATCCAACTATGGCTGCGATTCCTGGACGCTAAAATCCCAGCCGATCAACAAGTCGGCAGCAAAAACCCTCTTGAATAACAAACGATATTAACCGTCATGACAGCAACGGCGACAACAACAACATGGTCTACTTTTCCCCGCAGGTTCTGCCAGTCGCTGGTCATGGCCCGCTACACGATCCTGCGATACCCGCAGAACGCCGACTACCTGCTGATAACGGCGCGCACCGGCTGGGTGAAGCTACGCGAGCTCTGGACCAGGGGCCGGGAGGACATGCAGAGGCTGTGGTCCGATGTTGCGGCACGGTACAGAAACTAGAACCGCGGTGGAGATCGAGCGGACGGCGAGGAGAGAGAAGGGGGAGTTTGGGGTGGGAGGGGGCCCACCGTGAGACACGTCCTCCCACTCGCCCCACCGGTACCTCCCGAGGCTTCGCAAGGAACCGGTTTCAACTTGAACGTGGCGCCGTTGGTTTTGGACACGTGCGATCTTTGAATACGGAATCTGAAAAATGTGAATTGCTCATGCCAGGCACTTAATGCATAGGGGAGGTTTTTCGTGGCTTCAGGTTAGGAACGTATTGTTGCTGCATCCAGCGCTGTTGACAAAACGGCGTTCATATGCGCATCCGTGGGTGATAATAATAATACTGTCAGAATATTTTTTTCCCGTTCATTTACTCAGGAAATCCTGACTTGTTTCTGAGATTTTGTATTCATGAAGTTCCAGCGTTCAGATGTTCGACCAATTCCTTTGTAGCTTGTTTGGCTCGTGAGAGGAAACCGGAGTAACTCGGAGATTACCTGTGCATACGAAAGGTGGTGGGGGGGGGGTAACACTCGACAACTGCATAGATGTTTTATATTTTTATTATTTGATTGTTTCCCTGCTACGTGACTTTACCGAAAGAACCAAGAATATAAAAAGCGTCACCGTACACCGACATCTGTTGGCCAACTTGCAGCGCAAGGCCTAAAACGTCTGCTTTTCCCAGACAGTCTTCAAATTAAGCACTAAACCCAGGCTCTTCCCCGGCTGAGCTTCAAAGATCTGACGAGATTTGGTGCATTCTGGGTTAATTTTGTTATTTTGTGAGTTGTGGTTGCATTCAGATATTTTTGTTAATCTAAACTACAGTTGACCTTAGAACCCTCAGACACGGGCGTGGGGAGTCCTGGCCTCGTGAAAGATCAGTCGACTTTCTTGCGTTGCCATGACCTTCCACTCGGCGGACTTTGGGAACGGTAGTGGGGTGGGGGTGGTGGGTGTTTGATGATTTTGCTGTAAAGGTTTCCTCTACAAAAGTGGGACACTCCTGGATTTTGCCACCAAGTACTAAGTCATGTTTTGCAGAGGGGTCAAATACTTATTTCCCTCATTAAAATGCAAATCAATTTATAAAATTTTTGACATGCGTTTTTCTGGATTTTTGTTGTTGTTATTCTGTCTCTCACTGTTCAAATAAACCTACCATGAAAATTATAGACTGATCATTTCTTTGTCAGTGGGCAAACGTACAAAATCAGCAGGGGATCAAATACTTTTTTCCCTCACTGTAAGTTCTATTACAGGGAATGACTATAACATGAATTGAAAGTGATATCTGGACCCCTTCAAACAAACCGCATTGACCAGTGTGGTGCAGTATGGTCAAGTAACCCATATAATATGGGGAAAGGCATCATCCAGCAGTGGATTGATCTGAGGCTGTGAAAATTGGCTAAGCCTCGAACGCAGATGCACCACGTATACACTGCCGCCTCCTGTCTTATGCCATTACCGACGAGAATGTTGCCCTCTCATACTAAATTAAAACTTTTTTATTTTACCAGGGCCCACTGAGCTGTAAAGCTCTTTTTTTTAGAAGCGACCTGGCCACAAATGATAGCTCAACGAAGTGGCTTATTGTGTGAAAATTTCTAGCAGCCAAATACTCCAAACGCATGCTTCTGAATTGGGAGGGAAAAACCGGAGGACTCGGAGAAAAAGCCACACGACCAAGGGGAGAACATCCAAATATACAGCAGCAGGCGTCAGGGTCGAGATCGAACCAACGACCTCCTGTACTAGGCGAGGTAGTTAACATCTGGCCACTGTGCTTGCAGCCCATCTTACCCGAGTGAATGTGAGCTTGCATTCTGTGCTCTGGTAACCCGTAATTGTACACAAGCGAGAGTGAGAAAGTACACCGCCAGTGTTTCAGGTCGCCCTATCCGATGAGAGCGATCAAACACGAAGTGCGATTCTCAGAGACAGCAATAATATAATCCCATTCCTCTAGAATTACTGTCAGCTGTGCCCCTATGATGGGAAAGGTTATGCCACTCTTCAGAGGTATGGGGTGCTCTCCTTTCCTTCTCACCTCATCTATGCCAACCGTGTCACGATGTATTTATTTCAATTGTGCCTCTCGTTCGCCAGTCTGATTCTTCAGCTTGTGTACGTCTTGTATCGAGTAGGTGGTGTGGCCAACACCACGCCAAAGGGGCCATCCATAAATGACGTCACGCACCTGGGGGGGGGGGGGGTCAGACATTTGTGACGATGTGTGACGAGGGGGGGGGTGAGCAATGTGACGTCACATCAAAATGCGCAACTTTAAATAAATATAGACAACACGTTCCACTTAATTAAATAGACTTGTTAATAAATGTTTTCTCCTACAACATCAGAGTGCAGCGGCACAATAAATACGCACTACAATGACAATCGTTTAAAGCGATTTGAAGCATGTTTTATCTTTTTTTTGGGGGGGGGGGGTCAGACATTTGTGAAAATGACGAGGGGGGGGTCAAAAATCGTCCAAAATCGCGTGACGTCATTTATGGACGGCCCCAAAGCCGCTTTTGTCGCCCCAATGCTGACGTATCCACAGCACACCAGGTACTCATTTAAGTCTGAGCCGACATAATTGAGGCCCAGGAAGTCACTGTTGTGACCACATACACACGCACGAACATTCGCCAATGCGTCATCATCGCCACTCCGATCACTTAGCGGCCGACGACAACGACGACGACGACGATGTCTGGGGCCACTCTACCCGATGCAAGGATTCTGCCGACGGCTAAAGGCTCCTCCTCCCGTGCGCCTCTGGCGATGCCCCCCGAACAGCGCTGTGCCGAGATGGCTGCGTCAATGGCGGGCGCTGCGCGGCTCCCTGGCGTGTGCACCTGCAGGGACGGCTACTCGGGGCTTCGCTGCCACAAGCGTACGGCCACCATCTGCTGCTGCTGCTGCCGCCTCTCAAATCCCCGCTGTCAACTCTTCGTAGAGAGAGATTGGGGGGGGGGGGTATCCGATCGGGATTTCCTTGGCATTTTTCCCTCCAGTCCTCTGCATTCTCAAACTGAAGTTTGTGGGCCAGTCTTCCACGGTCCATTCGCATCTCCCATTAGTCGCCATTGAAGTGTAAATTGGACCGTATCGCTGCATTGTATTGCAGGCTGCTGATTTTGTGGGAAGTGAAAAGTGGGCCGCAGAAAGGTGTATCTACTGGCTTTACGAAACACCTGTTGTAGCCTATAGTTACCTGTGTACTAGAAGACAGCGAAAGAACGCGTCAACTCCTTGGTAGGTCGGTAAGCTGTACAATGTGGTTATTTATATAAGCATCGTGTCTATCTGTTGATTTGAGAGCTGGAATCGAGACATTCTTCCATATAAGCTGGTATGCTTGATTTGTCACATCGTGTTCCCTGAGACATCACAAATAGTGGCATCAAATGACTGCATCTAACAGAGAAATCCATGTTTAGAAGTCTGTCTCCTTCCTGTTTTATTTCCTCGTAATGATGAATATTTCAAATTTTCAGATTCAGGTTAATGTATCAAGATGCGTTAAAATTGTGGGGAAGATACGTGACCGTTAGTCATTATACCCTGGTCAATGCAGGTTGGTGAGGAAACTCACCCGACGTGGATAACCACACACCACTTGCACTCAGATGACCCCAACCACTCGGGACTCAAGCAGGTACACGGATAGCACCGGGAGGTCTTCATCCAGCTGTGGATTGATCGTGGTCAATGATGACATTCAATGTTTAAGGTGTAGTAGCGGTGCAATTGTTAGCACAATGCACTATGAACCCAGCAGCGAGTCAAGTTTGATTACTGATCACGGATGACATCAGTAGCGAGTGATATCTGAACTAATTCCGGGCACCTACCTGTCCTTCACCAATCCACACTGACCAATGTGGTGAATGATGGTCAAACAACCCCCATGGCAGAAACATCGTGGTGGAGGAATTTATCCAGCAGTGGATCGACAAATGTCTTCACATTTAAATAAAATGTTTAGTGCCAAGCGATTGGACTACACATTTTAATTCTAGATTTAAATCTTTCGTGACTGCTAGGATCCATACTCTTTGGTTCTATTGGGTAAAGTCAGCGCTATCCTCCAGACAGTCTCGTCCCTTCACCTGATGAAGGCCGCTTGTGTTGTGGCCGAAACGTCGTGATTTTTTGTTATTTTATTTTCACCTACGTGACTTTACCCAATAGAACCAAAGAGTACTACACATTTTACCCAGCAGAATGGCGGTGATTGTTGCACGCTCAAAACGAAATCGTCTCGCAAGTTCACAGTGTCACATTGTGCGTCTTCATTCTTTGTGCCGTCTGCCTTTTGCTCAAGTCAAGCGCGACGTCCCGTGTAGTCACGGCGCTGTCACTGATCACCAATCGATTATATAATCACTGCACCTGAATGAGTTAAATGAAGACGTCACCCTGCTGCTGCTCTATTTAAGACGGGAGTAAGTGAGGGCTTTACCATTCTGGCGAATTGCCCGATAATGCTGGATGTAATTACCAGCGAAACGTCGTATTCAAACTGTAAATGTTGTGGATTCACTCTTCAACACACCGGTGGGCTGATGTAGTGAAACTCTTTTGTCAATGTGACACTTTTTTTGCTGATTGGCCGTGTCGGGTGGTGGAGGGTTACGACACATTTATAAATAACGCTAGCTCCGTAACCACCAGGCTAACTACACTAATTACACCGTAACTAGCTACGTGACCACCAGGCTAACTACACTAATTACACCGTAACTAGCTACGTGACCACCAGGCTAACTACACTAATTACACCATAACTAGCTACCTGACCACCAGGCTAACTACACTAATTACACCGTAACTAGCTACGTGACCACCAGGCTAACTACACTAATTACACCGTAACTAGCTACGTGACCACCAGGCTAACTACACTAATTACACTGTAACTAGCTACGTGACCACCAGGCTAACTACACTAATTACACCGTAACTAGCTACGTAACCACCAGGCTAACTACACTAATTACACCGTAACTAGCTACGTCACCACCAGGCTAACTACACTAATTACACCGTAACTAGCTACGTGACCACCAGGCTAACTACACTAATTACACCGTAACTAGCTACCTGACCACCAGGCTAACTACATTAATTACACCGTAACTAGCTACGTGACCATCAGGCTAACTACACTAATTACACCGTAAATAGCTACGTGACCACCAGGCTAACTACACTAATTACACTGTAACTAGCTACGTGACCACCAGGCTAACTACACTAATTACACCGTAACTAACTACGTAACCACCAGGCTAACTACACTAATTACACCGTAACTAGCTACGTCACCACCAGGCTAACTACACTAATTACACCGTAACTAGCTACGTAACCAGGCTAACTACACTAATTACACTGTAACTAGCTACGTCACCACCAGGCTAACTACACTAATTACACCGTAACTAGCTACGTAACCACCAGGCTAACTACACTAATTACACCGTAACTAGCTACGTGACCACCAGGCTAACTACACTAATTACACCGTAACTAGCTACGTGACCACCAGGCTAACTACACTAATTACACCGTAACTAGCTACCTGACCACCAGGCTAACTACACTAATTACACCGTAACTAGCTACGTGACCACCAGGCTAACTACACTAATTACACCGTAACTAGCTACGTGACCACCAGGCTAACTACACTAATTACACTGTAACTAGCTACGTGACCACCAGGCTAACTACACTAATTACACCGTAACTAGCTACGTAACCACCAGGCTAACTACACTAATTACACCGTAACTAGCTACGTCACCACCAGGCTAACTACACTAATTACACCGTAACTAGCTACGTGACCACCAGGCTAACTACACTAATTACACCGTAACTAGCTACCTGACCACCAGGCTAACTACATTAATTACACCGTAACTAGCTACGTGACCACCAGGCTAACTACACTAATTACACCGTAACTAGCTACGTGACCACCAGGCTAACTACACTAATTACACTGTAACTAGCTACGTGACCACCAGGCTAACTACACTAATTACACCGTAACTAACTACGTAACCACCAGGCTAACTACACTAATTACACCGTAACTAGCTACGTCACCACCAGGCTAACTACACTAATTACACCGTAACTAGCTACGTAACCAGGCTAACTACACTAATTACACTGTAACTAGCTACGTCACCACCAGGCTAACTACACTAATTACACTGTAACTAGCTACGTAACCACCAGGCTAACTACATTAATTACACTGTAACTAGCTACGTGACCACCAGGCTAACTACACTAATTACACCGTAACTAGCTACGTGACCACCAGGCTAACTACACTAACTACACCGTAACTAGCTACGTCACCACCAGGCTAACTACACTAATTACACCGTAACTAGCTACGTAACCACCAGGCTAACTACACTAATTACACCGTAACTAGCTACGTGACCACCAGGCTAACTACACTAACTACACTGGGAGTAGCTACAACGGACAGAACCCCAGCTTGGGTCCAGGTCCACGTGTTGGTGACTCTTCACGGACGTCGAATGTAGATCTTCAGGATGACAACAGCAACTCTGGGGACCCAGCTTATATCCTCCGTGGTCGTGGCTGGCCTCACCCTTGGCCACGACCACCTTCTAGAATCCCCAAGCAGGATCTCGCCCCGACACGTGACCACCCCTAGCCCCCCACTTGGGGACCCTGTGTAGACTTTACCAGTCACGTGTTCTCCGGGGTCAACCAGAGTGCCATGGCCTATAGTAACCCGATTCCATGGCTGACACTCTCACATCCCATCCTGTAGGAGTCGGCAATGCACACCTGAGCGTGGTGTCACTCAGCGCTATGACTCAGCGCTCACAGAGCCCCTCTAGGGCCAGCACGACACCCGCATACAAGTGGTGTCTGCGATGTGAGCACATCGCACTCCGTGCCTCTCTAGGGCCGGCATTACACAGTGACATCCACGATGTCACTATATACGTGGTGTCCACGATGTGAGTACATCGCACACCGTGCACCTCTAGCGCCGGCATTAAACAGCGACGTCTGCGATGTCAGTACATCTGCATTCCTCTTTCCATCCCAGAGTAACTCTCAGCATGCACCGCTCCACGCTTTTTTCCTAAATACTTTTCAGCTTTTGTTCCATGTTCTTGTTTGATAATTCTTATTTATCACCGGTGCTATGGTATAAGCCATTGTCCTTGTGTATTCTGTGCAACGGCATGGACCATAAATAGCTCGGCACACACCCGGCTTGTTGATGTCCAATTGAACAATGCAATGCGGTGGCACTTGAACCTTAAAGCAGGATCCAAAATCCTGGCTTCTCGAGTTGCCACGCATCACTTCCCCATCCATTTGCCTCAATACTGCAACTGTCCAGGAAGCACAGCAAATCGTGGAAAAACGAACGTCTCCCCATCCATTCGGATCTCAATACAGTCCCTCGCCAGCACTCGAGTCGCGCAAGCCTTTTTGGACCCACGCGCTTAACCTTCAACAATGTAACTTCAAACGTGATATTCTTGGGTCTTTCGGTAA
This sequence comes from Petromyzon marinus, assembly GCF_048934315.1. Lineage (NCBI taxonomy): Eukaryota > Metazoa > Chordata > Hyperoartia > Petromyzontiformes > Petromyzontidae > Petromyzon > Petromyzon marinus. The sequence continues at coordinate 794,319 of NW_027422817.1, forward strand.
AGTCACGTAGATAGGTTCAAAGAAAATAACAAAAAATAACAAAAAAAACTGCAACGTTTCGATCACAACACAAGCAATCGTCATCAGGAGAGCAATCTTATTATCTCTGAGATCAGGGCTAGGCCAGCCCTGAACAAGATCCATCGACTCGATCAAGTCGCTCACATTTCTGAAGAGATGCCGCGACACTAAGGTAATACCGATCGCCTTCACACTGACATCTGCTGTTGTCACTTCTCCCAATGGTAAATGGATCTTGTTCAGGGCTGGCCTAGCCCTGATCTCAGGGATAATAAGATTGCTCTCCTGATGACGATTGCTTGTGCTGTGATCGAAACGTCGTAGTTTTTTTTGTTATTTTATTTAAACCTATCTACGTGACTTTACCGAAAGACCCAAGAATGTGAATTCCTGCAGTCACGAAAGCTTTAAGGCAACATTCAAACGTGATTCTTGGAAATCCGAATGAAGTCCACAAGACACAAACACCTCATGAAAGACCCGATGTAAAAGGTACCTGGCTTCAATCTTCCGTAAAGCTTACGGGCTACCCTAAACAACATCCGGTCGATGCACAAAAAAGGAAAATAGAAAAAACTCTCCAGTGTGCGACTGGGCTCACCCAGAACCATGGAACATATAACAATTCAATGCCCGATTCACAAACATAATGGAGGCATTACAGTGATACAATCTGCTACAGCTGACGCAGTCATCCGGCTCTACCACCTCAAAGAAACATTATTGTAGTTGCTACACGTCTGCACATACGAATAAGATGTTTGTGAAACTTGAATCGATGTGGTCATGCTATATAAAGCTGCTGCACTGGCTGAAATTGTCAGTTTGTATTTATGCATGTTGTTGTTGCAACGCGTTTTCTCAGTGGTCTGTGAACAGTACACGTCGTGTTGAGTGACCAGAACGACACGTACTGCCCCTTCGAGCTTAGTTGTTCCCCTAACTGATAAATAGAGGCTAATGAAAACACTGTTCGTACAGACGTGTCTAATGCCATACAAGACATTGATGTATGGCACCAGTTACCGCAAATGCGAGCTGTTACCTGAGCAAAATGTAACCAAGCAAAAAGTACATTTAAAATGAATAAATCCAACACTCAGTTCAGCAGAAAATACTGAACGTATGATCACCAAAAATAGAATGCGACTTCTAGATTTGAAGCTTTCGTGACTGCAAGGATGAAATTGTCAGTTTGTATTTATGAATGTTGTTGTTGCAACGCAACAACAACATGCATAGTGGTATTTCAAACTCCCAGGGTGGTGTATTATCATCTTGTGCTAATTCCAAACTTTGTCAGTGGTGCGTTTCATGCTAATTTCCTTTGTCAGAGCGTTTGCTGTTTGCCCCCTCACAGCTTAAAGGGAGGCGACCAGCGCTTGGCTTTCTTCACTCCAACGCTGCCCGCTGGACAGGTTGGTCCCTTCACCTGATGAAGGCCGCTTGTGTTGTGGCCGAAACGTCGTGATTTTTGTTGTTTAAATTTTTTTACCTACGTGACTTTACCGAATAGAACCAAAGAGTAAGAATGCCACTTATAATTATACACATTAAACAGGATGTAATTGAATGGAGTGATGGCACTAGGAAACTGACGAAACAACCAGTTCAATTCCCAGCCACAGTTAACATCAGTGGGTGAAGAATGACCGACATGGTGTGGTGAGGCCTTCGTTTAAGCAGTGGGTTGACAAAACGCTGTAAATGATGAACAGTGAACACATTACAATTCTCCAGTGAACTGTTTATCAACACATGGTAAACATGCCTATAAAAGTGGCAAGGCTCCAAAATACAACTTGTTAAAATGTTGTTGTTGGGTGTCAATTGAAATTTGACATATCCACATATCTGTAACATTCCCAGAGTAAAGAACATGACAACTTAAACTGGACATATTTCCAGGTACATTCATGTTTTTTCAACTTTTAAATACACAGCAAAATAGATTCAAAGCTTTCGTGACTGCAGGAATGACTCTTTGGTTCTTTCGGGTAAAGTGTAGTAATTTCTTTCGACGAGACTTTACCGAAAATAAAAAGTGTAACACTGCAAAATGTCATGAATGAAAATATTAACATCAAAAACAATTTTAATGAAAAAAATGTGGAATAAGTGGTGCAGAGCTAAAAGCAGCTTTTTTTCTTATATCCAAATACTGATTTCTAGAAGAGATCAGATAACGGTAATATATTTACCACATGAAAAGGGTTTATATTGCCATTTATAATGCAAATCAATTTAGAAAACACGTAATATACAAGAATGGTTCATTTTGCAATTCCAATCATCTGCTGACAATTCATTGTAAAAGGGCCTTACAAAACATTTATATTACATCCAAAACAGTATTATCTGTAATGGAAAAAGATAAAAAGGTCAAACATTGGGGCACTATACCGCATTTCTAGCTTCAAGTTTATATTTTTGTATTACAATTGTAGCAAAATTTTTTAATTTAACCAATTAACATATTTTCATCTCTGAATATGCAAAAAAACTCGTGGGAAGAACCCAAAACTGTCTTGCATGCAATCACACTTTTTCAAAACACACACTTTTTACAAAGACCATATTATTATTTCTGCAATTATATATATATTTTTTGGCAGTTACAGTATATCCATTTTCCAATAAACATTTACATTTGGCGCAAAGTGTTTTCAATTTCGGAAGTCATACAAGGCAACAATTTGAAGAGTACATTATCGGTAACTGCCTGATATATTTCAGGGGTCAATTAGTCCACCGCACTCACACTCACTTATGACAGCATAGACTTGCTGCAGATTAGAACCCCAATCAGATTTCAATGCTTTAACTCTCACCATGACAACAAATAACTTCCCCGAATCACCTAATCAGTTTTTAATTGAATAGGTAGAGTGCAATGTACCATATACATCTTTAGCATCAAATATATATAAGGACGAAACTAAAATATTAAACAATTAACAAAATAAATAGACTGCTTACAACACTGGCTATCCTTAATTTTGCATGTATTATCCAACTTGTTTTGTACGTTTAACACGTAAAAAAAACTCCAACATTCTCGTCGTTTGCATTTGTTCATATCCCAACACATTGCATTAGATTGTAATATTCTTAAAATCGACTCAAATCCATCACACTGCTCATTTGTTGTACTTTCATATTATATCTGTGCTTCCAAATCTATGTGTGTAATCCTTCAAAGCTTATGCAATTTTATGTACAATTTAATTTTAAGTGAGAGGCTACGTAAAACAGCGCTGATGCAAAAATTATGGTCCTTCCAATCACGTAAAACTCTGGGTTGACATGATGCTACGAGTTGGTAATAGATGAAATTCATAATAAAAACAAATCATTACAATATAATACGAAACAAAACTTAGAAAACAGCACATCTTGTTTCCGTGAATACAAACTACTAAATTGATGGACATAAGATTTACTTTTGTTGTAAGTCAAAAACCTTTGGGTCATACATGAAAGCCCATACGAGCAAAAAAGTGAAATGTTATCAACTGCGTAACATGGCCAAATTGATGCTGTGCCTTGCCTTTTCTTACACCGAGCACTCCATCCATGCTTTGTTATACGCAGGATACACGACTGCAATATTATCTTTGTCAGTCTTCAAACTCGCGCAATCATAGTACTCCTGTTCTAGTCAATGCATAAGCTGTCTGTGCAATGAAAAATCAATCTGAAAAGTTTACCTCTTGAATTAAGGCCTTATATGGCTTGGCACATTCTTATCTTTCAGAACTGGTTGTTCCCTATACCACTATCTGTAACCTTGAGTACACAGACACTGGACGAATACTCATCCTTCACGTTAAGGTAGACATTGCAGGGTTTTAGACCATTCTGTTTTTGCTTAACTAAACAATTGAACCAAATTGTCCTGCCACCTAGGGACAATCACATCGAACGTTTTATTTTACACTCTCTCAATTGGGATATGTCGTGGTGTTTATTAGGTTGTAGTTTTCCACTTTTTCTACATATATACTTGTTTATAGAGTTGTAGATGTATAGATGTAACACTATATTACATGGTAAAGTGAATTTGGCCACCTTTTTGTGAAAGTAAACATATTTGCTTAAATTAACATTATTTTCAAAGCAGAGGAAAGTTGGTAGTCTGATGCAAAGTCTTCACGGTTGTTTGCATGGAGGCCACAGGTAAATAACCGCACCGTGCAGCCAAAGTTTTCCTGGTCATAGATGTTCTTTGCCTGCCACCGTTAAGTCTGTTTGAGACGCTTGCATGGAGGTCCCAGCTGTGGAGACTGGGCCGTGGCCAAGGCACGGAAAGCATCCGCAACCAGGTGAGGGCGAGACAGAACCATGGACTTCCAGCCCGCCGTCTCCATTACGTCCATCGCATGACTGCAAGTACAAGTCAGGGTTAAGCGAGCTCCTAATAAGCAGTGTCTATAAGGATTGGGGCAAACGGTTAGTCTCCATTAAAAGGGACTGTAATGCAAATTGCCAGGTAACATCATCAATGTTACGCAGCTCAGTGACAGTCACACTCTCACTAGACTTGCCTGTTTATTATGAAGTCAATGGCCCGGGCCTTCAACTGCTCTGCACTGTGCAAATCGGCCAAGATCAAAGTCTCTACAACATTTCCCACCGACAAGTTTGTGCATAGTGCCTCCTCGCACATCACCTTCAACCTCTCTAATGCATACTTGAGAAAAGTAAAAACAAAGTGCAATTTCAGTATTAAGAACACTATTTTCTCTACCTATTTCGCTTGTATAACATTCCCTCACCCCATGAACTACTTTATAAACGCAGTATATAGCAGTCAAATGTTTGAGAATTTTCTTAAAACATGGCATCAACCTTTCAGCATATTTATGTTTTAAGTCATGTATTTATTGATCTCTACTATAATTAGGGGTCCTTGTCCTAAACTTTATTATATTGGTTACAAAGTCATGCAAATTACAAAGGAGGTGAGATGTTGTTTTCCAAGAGCTTAAAGAGTTTGGTTGTTAAGCTGATAAACAATGCAACTGCAAGCCACCATATTTCAACTCTAGCAGAATATTAAACTTTAATGAACAAAGCTTGAACATGCGACTTTATACGATTTGTATTCTTATTTCATTACAATCGCTTTAGGAACTATTGAATATGATGTTCCAGAAGGGAGAGTAATGACTCTTAACTGATTATCTGGCAGATCTTCAGGAACAGCAGGATATCCGTTTCCTTAATAAAAGTATATTTGTTCCAATTTATTTCTATACAGCCATGCCATATCAAACAATCTTTTAAAACACTTCCCTTTATTTTATTACTAATTGTATCAATTGTTAATGTGATTAACAAAAAACCCTCAATACAAGAACACACAGCCAAATGGTTGCACTTAGGATAAAAATGCTGCATGTGAATGCACTTCAATGCACACGTACTAGCCTCTAGCATGGACTAATACCAGTTTGACATTCAATTCAATTGTGAAATTGCATGACAATTTATATTTTTTGTTGAAAATTCAATCATCTCCCAGGACATCAATTCCAAAACCTGAAAGCACTAATGTGAACGTCTACATCATATACATTTGCTATTCATATTATTTGTGACACGGGCTTTAGAAAATACCTAAATGCTGTTTTAATTTCACTTGCGACCTACAACTGCATACCGATACATCACAAGGTGGTGCGATCTCATGTTAATATTTTAAGCGTGTAACCTTGTCAGCAGCGGCCAGCAGCTCATCAGCCATCTTCTCCAGGTTTGGAGCCCTTCCCGTATAGACAAAACTCATCATTTCCTTGAACACGTCAGGCTCCACATCATTAATCTCCACTCGATTCTGCAAGGTAGCAACACAATATATTCAAATTAACTTCGGCATATATTGGGAGACGAAAATATAGCATTAAATTAAATAAACATCCTTTATATCTACACAACACATGTAAAGTGGCTCCATTCAAGTTATATTCAACTTGCCGATGACTATTTATTGCGCGTAATAAATCCATTCTTGACACACATGCAATGGCCTTCTGTGAAATGTTGTATAAAAAATAGCTATAAAATACAATCTAACATTCCCTCGGAATGAATACTTTTTGATAATAAATGTGCAATGCGCCAAAAGAGTTACTAGGGTAATAGTTCAACATTTGACAGCACTCTCAAGAGATACTTATCAACCGATCCATTGTGACAAATGCACCTTGGAAATGTATGATCACAGTATTAATGTGCTGTATTAAGATTGCATTTAAAGATACCTTTTTGCTCTCTTCCATTTCATGTTCAAACATAGCATTAAAAACAAGTGACCGACCTGAAAAAGGTAAAGCAACTGTTAACAAATAGAGTAAAACCTTGGATTGCGAGAATAATTTGTTCCGGAAACGTGTTTGTAATCCAAAGCACTCGTATATCAAAGCACTCGTATATCAGTTGTGATCACGTGACGCTCGGCAGACAAAGCGTATACGTACTACTCGTATTGCAAAACCTCACTCGTTTATCAAATTAATATTTATTAAAAAAATTTGCTCGTCTTGCAAAACACTTGCAGACCAAGTTACTCGCAATTCAAGGTTTTACTGTACAGTGAATTGGAAAAACACCAGAATGTGGTACAGACACATTTAGATGTTATATCTAGAGATCAAATAATCTAGATACAAAAGAGGTAAAATCCAGATCCATATTTTATTTCATATGGCATATCCATTACAGATTTGTCAAACATGGACGCAAATAAATGTCCAAATTAGAGGCTCAAAACCTACACCATAACTGCATTGTGAAAAATGAATTCTGCACAACAACGATATAGTGAAGTAAATAAAAACGGAATAAAAACTTTAGCAACAGGCTAATTAAATATGTTCATCTCTCACACAATACAATATTACATTTATATATGTAGTGACATCGCGAATGTCACTGTGTAATGCCGGCTATAGAGAGGCACGGCGTGCGATGTATTAACATCGCGGGCACCATGTGGATGTGGGTGCAGTACCGGCCCGAGAGGGGCATGGTGAGCGCTGTCTGACAGTGCTGAGTGGCACCACGCTCTGCGTGGGGTGCCGACCCCTACAGGATAGGGTGTGAGAGTGCTGGCCATGGGAATGGGGTTACCAAGGGCCATGGCACTTGACCACGAAGGACACGTGACCGGTAAAGTGTACACAGGGCCCCCAGGTGGGGGCTAGGGGTGGTCACGTGTCAGGGCCGGGAACCCGCTAGAGGATTCCAGAAGGTGGTCGTGGCCAAGGGCGGAGCCACCCCCGCCACAGAGGATAAAAGCCGGGTCCCTGAGAGGGACCGGCTGCTGTTGTTCATCCTGAAGAATCTACGTCCTACAAGAGTCACCAACACGTGGACCCGGACCCCGGCCAGGGTCCGGTCCGTCGTAGCTAATTCCCGTGTAATTAGTGTAGATAGCCTGGTGGTCCACCACCATAGGTTGTTCATGTGTTACGGGGTAGTACCCCGTGTGTCGGTTGAAGAAGTGCGTCTGTGACTCAGTTGAATTCATTACACATATTTACTGATGTATCCTTTAACAAAAAGCATTACAAATTGACGTAAGCATTTGCCAGTGTTAGTTAATAAAATTCAGTGTAAAACAGGAAATGGCTGTAGTTGATTACCCCAAACTAATTACAGTATCATTAATTATATGGTTCTATTGTACACTAAACGACGCATGTGTTGCTTGTTGTGGCACAGACCTGCCAATACGGCCTTGTGTGCTTTAAACTCCTGGCCACCAACACGAAGCAGGCAGTCAGTGAAGCGGGAATTGTCCCAGATCTCCCCGAAGTCAACTGCCAGCCGGCAATCTGGCACTATCAATGTACTCATGCTGGATTGACCAGAAATGTTCACGGAATCCTGCACCACACTAACCTGCATAGACATCAACCAGCTTTGAGAAGGCATTTGATGAATTTTTTTTACAAATCCTCACTTAACTACACATTTTGCATGAAGATGTAGGCTTTGGTTCAATCAAGCAAGCAAATCTGCACAGACATCCTATATCAGAACAAGTGTTGTGAATAATGCCAAAATAGAGGTCCGTGAAATGTTTTTCATATTAATCAATTTTCATTCTATATTTTTGTCAAGTTATTTTACACTGTATAAACAGTTTAAACAGGTAGTGAGGCCCCTAATTATGGGTTCTGCACAACAACAGAGGAAGTGAACAGCCCTTCTTGATGTGCTTCCTTTCATTATCAAAAATGCTTGTATTTTGTAAAGTATTTTAAAGGTAAAAAATATAAATCTGGCTGATTAAAAGGACCCCCCTAAGGACAAGAAACATTTACATCAAACTGGCTGATGTCCGAGAATAGGAAAAGGAATTCATGTGGCGACATTTAAACAAAACACTTTATGTAATACCTGACATTCTAGTTTATAAAAATGTCAAGGTTTAAATATAAACACTATCCAGAGGGAGAAAACCTAAAAAAAATTACGCTTGATTATTTAATTGTTGTGCTATGTTAACTCTAGCACCAGTGGAGGAAAAACGTGCTTGTAAAACTCATGTTAACAATTTCCTTGTATGGAACAGGGAAAGTAATTATTACAATCATCAATTAAGTAGAATATTGACTCCAACTGTGCAATTGTAATGACTAAAATAGAAAATTACACATTAGCTGCAGCATGTCATACTTACTTCACCAAAGAGTGTCAGTTTGTTATCTGGAAGCAAGCTATTAGATTCATCAAGCAAAAAATCTCTTCGAATGAATTTTTTAAATCCCCAGTCTTTTCCTTGGAAAAAGCGGTATGCTCGCGGGCTCTCTGTAAAAAAATAGATTTCAAACAATACTCACCAGTTCTTACAATAAACGGTGGTAATTTCATGTAATAGGAAAAAAAAATGTTATTCTATTTTCAAAGTGTAAAGACAGCAATGTATTCTAAAGCCCTGCGCCACGGTGGCAGTCAACTACCTCGCCTGGTATATAGGTCATGGGGTTCGATCTCAACCCTGATGCCTGTATATTTGGAATCTGCATGTTCTCCTTGTGGTTGCATGTATTTTTATCCAGATCTTCCGGTTTTTCCCTCCATATTTATAAAAATCCAGAGTATTTGGCTGCTATACATTTCCACACAATAAGCCATCTCGTTAAGCTATCGTTTGTGGCCGGGGCACTTCTGAAAAAGAGCTATGTACAGTGAGGGAAAAAAGTATTTGATTCCCTGCTGATTTTGTACGTTTGCCCACTGACAAAGAAATGATCAGTCTATCATTTTAATGGTAGGTTTATTTGAACAGTGAGAGACAGAAAAACAACAAAATTCAGAAAAACGCATGTCAAAAATTGATTTGCATTTTAATGAGGGAAATAAGTATTTGACCCCTCTGCAAAACATGACCTAGTACTTGGTGGCAAAACCCTTGTTGGCAATCACAGAGGTCAGACGTTTCTTGTAGTTGGCCACCTGGTTTGCACACATCTCAGGAGGGATTTTGTCCCACTCCTCTTTGCAGATCTTCTCCAAGTCATTAAGGTTTCGAGGCTGATGTTTGGCAACTCGAACCTTCAGCTCCCTCCACATATTTTCTATGGGATTAAGGTCTGGAGACTGGCTAGGCCACTCCAGGACCTTAATGTGCTTTTTCTTGAGCCACTCCTTTGTTGCCTTGGCCGTGTGTTTTGGGTTATTGTCATGCTGGGATACCCATACATGACCCATTTTCAATGCCCTGGCTGAGGGAAGGAGGTTCTCACCCAAGATTTGACGGTACATGGCCCCGTCCATTTTCCCTTTGATGCGGTGAAGTTGTCCCGTCTCCTTAGCAGAAAAACACCCCCAAAGCATAATGTTTACACCTCCATGTTTGACAGTGGGGATGGTGTTCTTGGGGTCATAGGCAGCATTCCTCCTCCTCCAAACACGGCGAGTTGAGTTGATGCCAAAGAGGTCCATTTTGGTCTCATCTGACCACAACACTTTCACCCAGTTGTCCTCTGAATCACTCAGATGTTCATTGGCAAGCTTCAGACAGGCATGTATATGTACTTTGTTTTGCAGGGGGACCTTGCGGGCGCTGCAGGATTTCAGTCCTTCACGGCGTAGTGTGTTACCAATTGTTTTCTTGGTGACTATGGTCCCAGCTGCCTTGAGATCATTGACAAGATCCTCCCGTGTAGTTCTGGGCTGATTCCTCACCATTCTCATGATCATTGCAACCCCACGAGGTGAGATCTTGCATGGGGCCCCAAACCGAGGGAGATTGACAGTTCTTTTGTGTTTCTTCCATTTGCGAATAATCGCACCAACTGTTGTCACCTTCTCACCAAGCTGCTTGGCAATGGTCTTGTAGCCCATTCCAGCCTTGTGTAGGTCTACAATCTTGTCCCTGACATCCTTGGAGAGCTCTTTGGTCTTGGCCATGGTGGAGAGTTTGGAATCTGATTGATTGCTTCTGTGGAAAGGTGTCTGTTATACAGGTAAGCTGAGATTAGGAGCACTCCCTTTAAGAGTGTGCTCCTAATCTCAGCTCGTTACCTGTATAAACGACACCTGGGAGCCAGAAATCTTTCTGATTGAGAGGGAGTCAAATACTTATTTCCCTCATTAAAATGCCAATCAATTTATACAATTTTTGACATGCGTTTTTCTGGATTTTGTTGTTGTTATTCTGTCTCTCACTGTTGAAATAAACCTACCATTAAAATTATAGACTGATCATTTCTTTGTTAGTGGGCAAACGTACAAAATCAGCAGGGCATCAAATATTTTTTCCCACACTGTAGTTCAGTGGGCCTTGCCTGGTAAAATAAAAATAGTTCAGTTTAGCTTTTAACTTCAAGGTAGATGAAAATCAGACCTGGATTTAAGTGTATGAATATATAGTTCATATGGATTAGTTGAATGTGTTTGTGTATTAATAATGCTTGTCTTTGTAAACATGGTTGTGTGACGTGAGTTACATGTTAACATTACCAAAGACAACACCAAAGCAAATAATAAGAAAAAAACATGAAAGTTTAAAACAAAAAGATAGATTTAGACTCTCAGAAACATGTTAATAGCCTTAGCAAAGCACAGTAAATGTATGGATGTCATCACTTAAAATAGTTATCGCGCATTGAAAGAGTATCCTGAAAGTAATAAGGCAATTATAAAACAAACAATATGAACCACTAAAGCAAGGTAAAGGAGAAGTGTGAAATGGGATGAAAATGCCAACCTTTGTAAAACCACCAGAAATGAATAAAAAAATGGATGAGAATACAAACAAAAATAATGAAGTTGTAATAAACAGTGAGTGCAAGCAGAAAAATAAAGCCGTCACTTGATAAATTACAATGGAATAACACATGGTGAAGATTGTAAAACTAGGAAAAGAAATGTCCGTGAATGACAATGTCCAGGTACACTAAGCAAAATAAAATAATTATTGGAGGGTCAATATCATGGAAAACACAAAAAATATGCATAATGGCAACTTCTGAAGGTGGAACAGGATCAAGAGCACTTTTGGAATATGAATTTGATAATGAAAAGTTGCAATGTGCTACAGGATGAAAGATTCCAATCTAGTGCATATTACCTACTATGAAACACTGATTACAAACAGAAACACTGACAAATGGAACAAAACCAAAAAGTACACAAAGCGTGGAGAGAAGTATGTTGAGAATTACAGTGAGAAACTGAAAGAGGAACACGTTGGTCAAATCAAAACGGCAAATTAGAGACAACATATTGACTGTTGTAAATATAGATTGGGCTTGGACAGGACACATCGCTAAATGGGATGGTTGATGGATGAGACTAGTGGTCGAATAGGAAGAAAAGTAGAGTACATGCCCAAGACGATGTCAAACGTAGACAAGGAGATATTAGATCAGCTCATGTGAAGGATGAGGGATCGTGTTCGTAAGGTTTATACAATGTTTCAAGCAGTCGATAAATAATGGCTGATTATGATATAATCCTGTTACCAAATACACATATGACGTGAATTGATACTTAAATACAAGTAGTTTCACCCATAGCCTTGGTTTCCTCTCCCTTGGCATTAAGAATAGAAACCTTGAACTTGGCGTAGACTTCACTCTTGGGACAGCTGACCAATAACAAGTACAACGATAGGTAATCTTTACTCTCTTCGTCAAGACCCTTGGGGTGTATGCGTAGGCACCTGATTGAACATATAAACAAGACATATTAGGTGTGTATGTATGCGCAGACTACATTGCTAAAACAATATAGTATGAACTAAAACATGCACTATGCAAAATTGTTCTAGTAAAGCACCTCCGTGAGCATTGTGATTTTTTTTTAATGTCATAAAATAGCCAGAATTTACTGTACCATTTCAATGTATCATTGGTGCCTGCTGAAAATGTAGAACTCTTGAGAACTTGGCCCATTTCTTCACGACAGAAGCTGAAATTGTTGATGGTCCACATATAAGAGAACTTTACAACCTTAACCTGAAATACACGAGCACATAACAGCTATAAAGCTCATTCATTACCATAAATACATGACCATTGACAAACCCTCAAGTATTTCACCCACACATCTGAATATTGTGCTCAAAAACACAAACTGCCTATAAGGAAAGAAACATTACTGTAAATGAAAGGGTCTTATTAGTGTTCTGGGATTACCTTGCATGTTCATTACTGCACAGCGTTAACACAAGTCTCAACATGTCATAGATTAGAGTGTGCAATAAAAGGCCTTTTTATTTTTTTTATTTGATAAAAACTGCTGCCCCTTTTGTAAAAATACACTACCAGTCAAAATCAGAGACAATTATCTAGTATAATGTTGTTAGTGCAATTCTATGAACTTTGCAATCTGATGTACAAAAATAGCCTGTAAAATGATAATCCATAATTGCACTTACACATAATTATGAAACCATTTTGGATGGCTTTGCGATGAACAAAAAACGTGTAAAAGTTAAATGCATTAGCCATGCGCATACTTTGACCGGCACAAGACGGAGACCCGTTGAATGTGATTGGCCACAGGGGAACAAGTTACCTGTGTGTAGCACCAGCTTTCTGCGATGGGCGCATTGGACATTTCAGACGGAGGTGGGGGGCTCGGGGCCCTGGACATGTTTGCATTGAATGCGAGGGAAGTGACATCATCAGGTGACATTAAGAGGGAAGTGACATCATGAGGTGACATTAAGCAGGAAGTGACATCATCAGTCGACATTAAGAAGGAAGTGACATCAGGCGACATTTAGACGGAAGTGACATCATCAGGTGACATTGAGAGGGAAGTGACATCGGTAGGCAACATTAAGAGGGAAGTGACATCATCAGGCGACATTAAGAGAGAAGTGACATCATCAGGCGATATTAAGAGGGAAGTGACATCATCAGGCGATATTAACAGGGAAGTGACATCATTAGGCGACATTAAGAGGTAAGTGACATTAAATTTTGATTTAAAGCTTTCGTGACTGCAGTAATTCATATTCTTAGTTTTTTCGGTAAAGTCACGTTGAAGAGAAACAACAAAATAACAAAATATATATAAAACAATACAAAATTCTCACGACGTTTCGACCATAACTCAAACGGTCATCATCAGGTGTGTCGGTTTGCATAAATGTATTTTTAAAACGGCACATTTATTTATTTATTTAAAAAACCGTTGGCGTCAGCGATTGGCAGTTTGCCCAGGACTAGCCCATCTATTTTTTTTTTGAAAAGAGGAGGGGGGAGACGAATTTTTTTATAATGTATGCTGTCTGAAAGCCACTGTAAGCGTGAACAATAAATCAAGAACTGAAATGATTTATCAAATCTTTCCAATGATTGCTAAGATAGAATCCATCTTCTCGGTTGAAATTGTCTCTGTGCTTGTATATGTGGATAGCCTCATGAACGAATCTCTCATGGAAGCCAGATGGCTTACAAAGAACCTCCGTCTTGGAAAAGTCAATGGCATGTGAGCCTACTGAATTAGAACAATGATCTGCTACGGCCGAGGTGTTGGTCCTACCGTGTTTAAGGTCTGCTTTATGTTCACGAATGCGGTCCGAGACATGGCGTTTGGTTTCTCCAATGTAACTACTACCACAGAGGCAACTTAGTTTGTAGACACCAGGGTATTGTATGTCCGGAATCACATCTTTTACAGACGGAACCAGATCACGGATTTTATGTAATGTGTTGAAACGGACCTGGATCTTGTGTTTATTCAAGATTTTGGAGATCTTTTTTGTGATCCCAGCAATGTAGGGTAAAGTGATGGTTTTGAAAGGCTCCTCAAGAGGGTTCTTCTTCATGGTTTGAGTGATAGCTTTGCGGATTGTATAGTCGGAGTAACCATTAGCCCTAAGAGCTTGGTGTACGTGCTTGAGTTCACTGCTTATGTGTTCCTGGTCGGATATGCATTGGGCTCTATGATACAGAGTCTTGATGAGAAAATTCTTCTGTGATGGATGGTGGTGGGAATCCGGTTTCAGATAAGCATCCGTATGGGTAGCTTTCCTGTAGACAGAGTGGCTCATTGAACCATCAGGTCTCTTTTTAATTAGGACATCCAAAAAAGGTATCTTGCCATCTATTTCGACTTCCATGGTAAATCTGATGGCTGGGTGTATGGAATTGATGTGGTCGAAGAATTGGTCTAGAGCAGGCCGGCCATGTGGCCAGATGACAAAAGTGTCATCCACGTACCTCTTCCATAAGGTTGGGCGCAGAGTGGCAGTCTGGATGGCGTCAGTCTCAAATTTCTCCATGAAAATGTTAGCTATAACTGGAGAAAGGGGGGAGCCCATTGGGGTGCCCTCAGTTTGTTTGTAGAAAGTTCCATTCCAAGTGAAGTATGTATTGGTTAAACAGTGTCTCACCAGGGGGGGTACCTCAGTGTTTAGTCCTTGATGAACCAAGTCTTCAATGATTGCAATGGTGTCAGGTACAGGAACCTTGGTGAATAAGGAAACTACATCAAAACTGACAAGCAGGTCGTCTGGGGACAGGGAAATACCCTTGATTGTTGATACCAGGTGAGTAGAATTTTGTATCGCAGAGGTGGTCTTTCATCAGATTTACCATGGAAGTCGATCTGATGAAAGACCACCTCTGCGGTACAAAATTCTACTCACCTGGTATCAACAATCAAGGGTATTTCCCTGTCCCCAGACGACCTGCTTGTCAGTTTTGATGTAGTTTCCTTATTCACCAAGGTTCCTGTACCTGACACCATTGCAATCATTGAAGACTTGGTTCATCAAGGACTAAACACTGAGGTACCCCCCCTGGTGAGACACTGTTTAACCAATACATACTTCACTTGGAATGGAACTTTCTACAAACAAACTGAGGGCACCCCAATGGGCTCCCCTCTTTCTCCAGTTATAGCTAACATTTTCATGGAGAAATTTGAGACTGACGCCATCCAGACTGCCACTCTGCGCCCAACCTTATGGAAGAGGTACATGGATGACACTTTTGTCATCTGGCCACATGGCCGGCCTGCTCTAGACCAATTCTTCGACCACATCAATTCCATACACCCAGCCATCAGATTTACCATGGAAGTCGAAATAGATGGCAAGATACCTTTTTTGGATGTCCTAATTAAAAAGAGACCTGATGGTTCAATGAGCCACTCTGTCTACAGGAAAGCTACCCATACGGATGCTTATCTGAAACCAGATTCCCACCACCATCCATCACAGAAGAATTTTCTCATCAAGACTCTGTATCATAGAGCCCAATGCATATCCGACCAGGAACACATAAGCAGTGAACTCAAGCACGTACACCAAGCTCTTAGGGCTAATGGTTACTCCGACTATACAATCCGCAAATCTATCACTCAAACCATGAAGAAGAACCCTCTTGAGGAGCCTTTCAAAACCATCACTTTACCCTACATTGCTGGGATCACAAAAAAGATCTCCAAAATCTTGAATAAACACAAGATCCAGGTCCGTTTCAACACATTACATAAAATCCGTGATCTGGTTCCGTCTGTAAAAGATGTGATTCCGGACATACAATACCCTGGTGTCTACAAACTAAGTTGCCTCTGTGGTAGTAGTTACATTGGAGAAACCAAACGCCATGTTCAGCACACCCGTGTTGAGGGGCCTGCTGTTCAGCACACCCGTGCTGGTGAGAGGGGCCTGCTGTTGAGGGGCCTACTGTTCAGCACACCCGTGTTGGTGAGAGAGGCCTGCTGTTCAGCACACCCGTGTTGAGGGGCCTACTGTTCAGCACACCCGTGCTGGTGAGAGGGGCCTGCTGTTCAACAGACCCGTGCTGGTGAGAGGGGCCTACTGTTCAGCACACCCGTGCTGGTGAGAGGGGCCTGCTGTTCAACACACCCGTGCTGGTGAGAGGGGCCTGCTGTTCAACACACCCGTGCTGGTGAGAGGGGCCTGCTGTTCAACACACCCATGCTGGTGAGAGGGGCCTGCTGTTCATCACACCCGTGCTGGTGAGAGAGGCCTACTATTCATCACACCCGTGCTGGTGTGAGGGGCGTGCTGTTCATCACCCCCGTGTTGGTGAGAGGGGCCTGCTGTTCACTTCCATGCCGGTGAGAGAGGCCTACTGTTCATCACACCCGTGTTGGTGAGAGGGGCCTGCTGTTCACCACTCCCATGCTGGTGAGAGGGGCCTACTGTTCAACACACCAGTGCTGGTGAGGGAGTCTTGCTGTTCAGCACACCCGTGCTGGTGCGAAGATGGCGCTGATGATGGTAGCCTCAGCCGGTCGGTGCGCCCTGTTTTGTCTTGTTTTGTCTGTCAATTCAGTGTTTTGCCAAGATTTTCGGAGTTCTCTAACAAGAGACGAACTTTTAAATATCAGGGAAACAACTCCTGTGGATTTAATTCCTACTTTTCTGCTTCCAGCGGCAGAATTAGTAGGCATTCTAGTCAATGCCGCGCTAGGCTTTGCTCAAGCAACGAAACGCCGCCCAAGGGGTAAACGGTCGGGGGCTCTAGTACGGCTACGCAGACGCGGGATCCGAACAGTGCTTCCGAGCTTTTTCCTCTCCAACGTACGTTCACTGTACAACAAAATGGATGAACTTCAGCTACTGATGGTAAAAAACAAAGACTTTCTTTCAGCTTCTGCATTGTGCTTCACGGAAACATGGCTGTGTGATTTGATTCCGGACACTTCGCTACAACTAGCAGGATTCCATCTTGTAAGATCGGATCGTGACATAGCACTCTCCGGCAAGACGAAAGGCGGTGGTATTTGTTTTTACATTAACAGTGGCTGGTGTGTAGATGTCACAGTGATTCTGCAACATTGTTCTCCACTCCTTGAATCAATTTTTATAACCTGTAAACCGTTTTACTCGCCTCGCGAGTTCGCGTCGCTCATTTTGGTCGGAGTTTATTTGCCGCCTTGTCCTCAGGTTAAAGAGGCCCAACGCATGCTCGCCGATCAGATTCTGAGTGTGGAGCGAGCAAATCCAGATTCGTTGGTTATCGTACTTGGCGACTTTAACAAAGGTAATCTCAGCCACGAACTCCCCAAATACATACAATTCATTAAATGCCCAACCAGAGAAGGGAACACTCTGGATCACTGTTACACTACAGTCAGTAGAGCCTACCACGCCGTCCCCCGAGCAGCACTAGGACACTCTGACCATGCCATGGTCCACCTGATTCCTGCATACAGGCAGAAACTAAAACTCTGTAAACCTGCTGTGAGGACATCTAAACAGTGGACCAGTGAGGCTGTGGAAGATTTGCGGGCGTGCTTAGACTGTACTGACTGGGATATGTTCACGACTGCTACCAATAGTCTAGATGAACTCACAGAGGCTGTGACGTCCTACATCAGCTTCTGTGAGGACTGCTGTATCCCAACACGTACCAGGGTGAACTTTAACAACAATAAGCCCTGGTTCTCAGCAAAGCTCAGAAGGTTGAGGTTGGAGAAGGAGGAAGCGTTTAGGAGTGGAGATAGAGACAGATTCAAGGAGTCGAAGAACAGGTTTAGCAAAGCGGTGAGAGAGGCTAAACGACTGTACTCAGAGAGACTAAAACACCAGTTCTCTACAAACGACGCTGCTTCTGTCTGGAGAGGGCTCAGGCAGATCACCAACTACAAACCCAGAGCCCCCCACACCACTAACGACTCCCGCCTAGCCAACGACCTGAACGAGTTCTACTGTAGATTTGAAAGACAATTGGACTGTCCTGAACCACCCCTTCCAACCCAAGAGGCCCCATCCCCCACCAATACTACAGAGACGACTATCTCCTTTCAGGAGGGAGAAGTTAATAGACTTTTCAAGAGGCAGAATCCACACAAAGCAGCCGGGCCGGACTCTGTCTCTCCAGCCACCCTCAGGCACTGCGCTGACCAGCTGTCTCCGGTGTTCACCAACATCTTTAACACCTCCCTGGAGACATGCCATGTACCAGCCTGTCTCAAGTCCTCCACCATCATCCCTGTGCCCAAAAAGCTAAGGCCAACAGGACTAAATGATTACAGACCGGTCGCCCTTACATCTGTGGTAATGAAGTCTTTTGAGCGCCTGGTCCTGGCACACCTCAAAGCCATCACAGACCCTCTCCTGGACCCCCTTCAGTTTGCCTACAGAGCCAACAGGTCTGTGGACGATGCAGTTAACATGGCCCTCCACTTCACCCTACAGCATCTGGATGCCCCAGCATCCTACGCCAGGATCCTGTTTGTGGACTTCAGCTCTGCCTTCAACACCATCATCCCTGCCCTGCTTCAGGACAAGCTCTTCCAGCTGAACGTGCCATACACCACCTGTAAATGGATCACAGACTTCCTGTCTGACAGGAAGCAGTGCGTTAAGCTGGGAACACAAGTCTCTGGCTCCAGGTCCATCAGCACCGGAACTCCTCAGGGCTGCGTCCTTTCCCCTCTGCTCTTCTCCCTGTATACCAACAGCTGCACCTCCAATCATCTGTCCGTCAAACTATTGAAGTTTGCGGATGACACCACCCTCATTGGGCTGATCTCTGGTGGGGATGAGTCTGACTATAGGTGGGAAGCTGACAATCTGGTGACCTGGTGTAGCCAGAACAACTTAGAGCTAAATGCTCTAAAGACAGTTGAGATGGTTGTGGACTTCAGGAAGAATACAGCACCACTCACCCCCATCACCCTGTTAGACTCCCCAGTAAAAATTGTAGAGTCCTTCCGCTTCCTGGGCACTATTCTCTCCCGGGACCTCAAGTGGGAATTGAACATCAGCTCCCTCACCAAGAAAGCTCAACAGAGGATGTACTTTCTACGGCAGCTGAAGAAATTCAACCTGCCAAAGACAATGATGGTGCAATTCTATACAGCGATCATTGAATCCATCCTCACCTCCTCCATAACCGTCTGGTACGCTGCTGCCACTGCCAAGGACAAGAGCAGACTGCAGCGTATCATCCACACTGCTGAGAAGGTAATTGCCTGCAATCTACCGACCCTCGAGGACCTGCACACGACAAGGTCTATGAGGCGAGCGAGGAAGATTATGGCCGATTTCTCCCACCCTGGACACTCTCTGTTTCAGCTACTCCCCTCCGGCAGAAGGCTTCGGTCCATCAGGACCAAAACCTCACGCCATAAAAACAGTTTCTTCCCATCTGCTGCTGGCCTGTTAAACAAGGCCAAGGGCTAACACTGTTTTTAACATTTGATCTACATAACGACACGTTGCTGATATTAACTATGTTTCCCTATTTGTATTTTTAAATTATATCTTAAAGCTATTTTATATTCGATATTTATTTAATTTTATATACTTCAGCCCCTTAGTGTTAGACTTTTAACCCTTATTATAGTAAGACTTGTTTAAAACTTATTTAAGATTTTAGATTCCTATATGTTGAATGTATGCACCATCCTGCCAAAGTAAATTCCGTGTCGGTGTGAACTTACATGGCGAATAAAACCCTTTCTGATTCTGATTCTGATGTCTCGGACCGCATTCGTGAACATAAAGCAGACCTTAAACACGGTAGGACCAACACCTCGGCCGTAGCAGATCATTGTTCTAATTCAGTAGTCTCACATGCCATTGACTTTTCCAAGACGGAGGTTCTTTGTAAGCCATCTGGCTTCCATGAGAGATTCGTTCATGAGGCTATCCACATATACAAGCACAGAGACAATTTCAACCGAGAAGATGGATTCTATCTTAGCAATCATTGGAAAGATTTGATAAATCATTTCAGTTCTTGATTTATTGTTCACGCTTACAGTGGCTTTCAGACAGCATACATTATAAAAAATTTCGTCTCCCCCCTCCTCTTTTCAAAAAAAAAATAGATGGGCTAGTCCTGGGCAAACTGCCAATCGCTGCGCGTGACGCCAACGTTTTTTTTATAAATAAATAAATGTGCCGTTTTAAAAATACATTTATGCAAACCGACACACCTGATGATGACCGTTTGAGTTATGGTCGAAACGTCGTGAGAATTTTGTATTGTTTTATATATATTTTGTTATTTTGTTGTTTCTCTTCAACGTGACTTTACCGAAAAAACTAAGAATAGGTAAGTGACATCATCAGGCGACATTAAGAGGGAAGTGACATCATCAGTCAACATTAAGAGGGAAGTGACATCATTAGGCGACATTAAGAGGGAAGTGACATCATCAGGCGATATTAACATGTAGTGACATCATCAGGCGATATTAACATGTAAGTGACTACGAGATTACGAGTTAAATGTTCTTGCTGTGGCTTTCACACCTGACGATGATTGCTTGTGTTGCGGTCGAAACGTCGTAAGAATTTTATTGTTTTATATATTTTTTTTATTATTTTATTGTTTCCCTTCTACGTGGTGACTTTACCGAAAGAACAAAGAATATGAATCGCCGCATTCACGAAAGATTTAAATAATTAAATAAATTGCAAGAGATTGATTATTCGTGCAAAAGAGCGTCGCGTAACCGATCACTCAGGAGTGGGACCTGCGCCTTTAGTGGCACCCCGACGTGGAACGAGCACACGGCACCAACTGTCCCCACTTCCTGAAATGGAACGGGGTTTTACAATCGATGCACGTGCAACTAGTCTCAATGATTGTTGCGCACAGGAGTGCTTCAGGAGAGCATCAGCGAGGTTTTACTGTTCCTCCTCCACTGGAGGGGCGCAGGCTACAGCACAGCGGTTTACCACCAGGCACTCCGTAGTTTGGGTTGTGTGGACACAACATCGCAGGGCTGTGAGACTTCTTGAAGGAGGAGATGTGGCACATCAGCCTGTTGATGTTTTGATTTAAAGCTTTCCTTACTGCAGTAATTCATATTCTTAGCTCTTTCGGTAAAGTCACATTGAAGGGAAACAATAAAATATATATTGTGTTTTATATATGTTTTATTGTTTCCCTTCAACGTGACTTTACCGAAAGAGCTAAGAATATGAATTACTGCAGTCACGAAAGCTTTAAATCAAGAGTCCATCTATGTTCTGAAAAGAGGAGGGGGGAGACGAAAAATTAATTTATGCTGTCTGAAAGCCACCGTAAGCGTGAACAATCAATTAAGACCTGAAATGGTTTATCAAATCCTTCCAATGATTGCTAAGCCAGAGTCCATTTTCTCGGTTGAAATTGTCTCTGTGTTTGTATATGTGGATAGCCTCATGAACAAATCTCTCATGGTAGCCAGATGGATTGCAAAGAACCTCTGTCTTGGAGATGTCAATGTCATGTGAGCCTACTGAATTATAACAGTGATCTGCCATGGCCGAGGTGTTGGTCCTACCGTGTTTAAGGTCTGCTTTGTGTTCACGAATGCGGTCCGAGACATGGCGTTTGGTTTCTCCAATGTAACTACTACCACAGAGGCAACTTAGTTTGTAGACACCAGGGTACTGTATGTCGTGATAGCGAACTAATGCGTATAATGCTCCCACATTTATAATGAACTTAGGTGGGTGACCACTATTGATTCCCATGTCACAGGGCTATACCTAATACATGAAAACTTGAAATGAAACTTGAATAACAGACTGTTGAGGCAATTGCTGTTGGCGAGTAACAGCGTCTATGAAGGCTGGCACAGCACACGAGCAGTGGGTGGCCAACAGCAGGCCCGGCCACCAGAGACCCACAGAGACCCACAGGGAAACATAGAGACTGACAGAGACACACAGAGACCCACAGAGACTCAGAGAGACCGACAGAGACACACAGAGACCCAGAGACACCCACAGAGACACACTGAGATACACAGAGACCAACAGACACAGAGACTCATAGAGACCCACAGGGACACACAGAGACCCGTACAGACCCGTAGAGACTCATAGAGACCCATATAGACCCAGAGTGACTGAGACTCGTAGACACCCATAGAGGCTCAGGGACTCACAGAGACCCATAGAGACACCATCACCACCACCATCACAACCATGATCATCACCACCATCACAACCACCACCACGATCACACTGCACCAGGTACTCATTTAAAGCCATACCGACCCATGGAAAGCGGTTTAAATATTCGGCACCATTATTGGTCGTGAGTGGGGAGGAATTGAACTCTGTTCACTGGGTTCGCAACACAGCATTGCAAGCCACCACACTGCCGCTCCCCATTAGGACGACGCACACGGCATTGACAACCTTGATGCTTCCGGTTGCTTGCGATGAAGTGACCGGTTGGCTCAGCCTGTCAAGAGCACCGAGCTGTACCGCTGAGACCATGGGTTTGAAATTCAGGCAACTTGCTTGGATTTTAAACCAGGTTTCTCAAGCGTATTGCATTTGGCTAAATTCCAGCTGAGAATGAAAATATCAGTTTCACTCTCGTACGTGAAACATTTTTCTCGGTGGCAGGGCGTGTGGGGAGGTGCTGCTCATGACTGTTTGGGGGGGGGGGGTGGTGGTGACACGTGGCCCCCCAATGATCCGATCAAAATCCCTCATTTCGATCGGATCATTGGGGTTTACAGTGAGGGAAAAAAAGTATTTGATCCCCTGCTGATTTTGTACGTTTGCCCACTGACAAAGAAATATAATTTTAAGAAATATAATTTTAAGAAATATAATTTTAATGGTAGGTTTATTTGAACAGTGAGAGATAGAATAACAACAACAAAATCCAGAAAAATGCATGTCAAAAATGCTATAAATTGATTTGCATTTTAATGAGGGAAATAAGTATTTGACTCCCTCTCAATCAGAAAGATTTCTGGCTCCCAGGTGTCTTTTATACAGGTAACGAGCTGAGATTAGGAGCACACTCTTAGAGGGAGTGCTCCTAATCTCAGCTCGTTACCTGTATAAAAGACACCTGTCCACAGAAGCAATCAATCAATCAATCAGATCCCAAACTCTCCACCAGTCAACGCCCTACCTGGTTGATTGACGTTGAGAGACCACGCCCACACACGTGATCGTCTAACGTGGTCGATTCCCACGTCTACACAGTAGGAATCGATTAATGAAGGTTCATTTTAGACCACTGTTGATTCCCATGTTATCCCAATGCAAATCGATTTTATTAGCCTAAGCCACAAATAAATCGGTTCCCATGTTATCCCAATTGAAATCGACTCATACATCCGTAATTCTATTATAATCGATTCCTAATGTTATCCCATTAGGAATCGGCGCGAGAATAGTTAATCGAAATTTGAATCGATTTTCTCTGCAGGTGACTTGGCGCAGCAGCCACGGTAAGCCGAGCCGATCGATACATCATCGGGTGCCAGGTTGTGGTGGACGTGGGGAGCGGTGGTGCAGTGGTTAGCGCACTGTGTGTGTGTGGGGAGCGGTGGTGCAGTGGTTAGCGCACTGTGTGTGTGTGGGGAGCGGCGGTGCAGTGGTTAGCGCACTGTGTGAGTGTGTGTTGAGTTTATGTGTGCGTTGGGGTGGTAGCTGTGAACACAGTGGGTACTGTGTGGTTAGTAGTGACAAGTACATTATTATACAGCAGTGCCTTAAACTTGTTATTAGATTCAAGTATAACGTTGCAATGACTATTGTTTGCTAAACATAACTTAACATTTTTAATGACTGAGTTGAGTTTATGCGTGCGTTGGGGTGGTAGCTGTGAACACAGTGGGGACTGTCTGTGTACTCAGTAGTGAGTAGTACATTATTATACAGCAGTGCATCTCATACACACACATCTCATACACACACACGCATCTCATACACACACGCATCTCATACACACATCTCATACACACACACATCTCATACACACCCACGCATCTCATACACACACATGCATCTCATACACACACACGCATCTCATATACACATGCATCTCATATACACACACATCTCATACACACACACATCTCATACACACACACATCTTATACACACACACTCGCATGCATCTCATACACACAAAGACAAAGACCCCCGTATAGCCTTAACAGACTCGGGGCAATCGCTGGGAGCCAACACCTATGAAGGCCGGCCCAGCACACGATGGGGTGGGTGGCCAAACACCACGCCCGGCCGCATTTGTCTCCCAAGTGGCGATGTTCACACCCTGCACCAAGTACTCATTTAAGGCTGAGTTGACTTCAAAGACGGAAACAGGAATACTTCTTCACAATTATGGCAAATCGCCTGATGAAGCTGGTTGTAATAATCAGTGAAACGTCATACTCTAATGGTAAATGTTCTGGGTTTACTATCCAATACACAACCAGTGTGCTGAAGCAGTAACTAATTGGCACGTTTTGTTTACGTGACAAACCTTACTAATTGGCTGTGTCAGGTGGTGACGGGTTTAACGACACATTTATATTTACGCAATCTAACCCAAAAAAGGTCTCTTTATTATGGATGATATTGGTCGCAAAAGCCTACTAGGTTTTAAACTGAGTCGACCCAGGGGAAGCCCAGGACTGGTTCAGATCATCGTCGCTGGTGTTGGCCGTGAGTGGGAATCACTCAGGTCGCCAGGTTCGTAGTGCAGCACGCTCACCGCTGCACTACCGCTTCCCATATACACACACACACATGCATCTCATACACACAACAAAGACAAATATTTCGATTTAAAGCTTTCGTGACTGCAATGATTCATCTTCTTTGGTTCTTTCGGTAAAGTCACGTAGAATAAGAATAAAATAATAAATTGATAAAATAAAATAACACAATAATATTCTCACGACGTTTCGGCCACAACACAAGCGGCCTTCATCAGGTGAAGGGACGAGACTGTCTGGTAGGACAGCGCTGGAGTGAAAGAGCCACGTTCAGATCACGGCCTTTAAGCCTCAACTTTAGCACCACGGATAGCTACGGGCCCCGTTCAGACGGACGAGTTCGTCCATGGTCGGAACAGAGGAGGGGGAGAGAGACAGCTGCGAGGCCCTAGTATACTCCATGTTGTAAAACCATACCATTAACCGTGGTGTGAGAGGTATTAAGAGGCAATGCTGGCGAAAGAGCTGCGGTCTGAAGGTCATCGTAAAAATACAATTAATTAAGAACAGAAATGATTTAAAACATCTTTCCAGTGGTTACTAAGCCAGAATCCATCTTCTCGGTTGAAATTGTCTCTGTGCTTGTATATGTGAATGGCCTCATGAACGAATCTCTCATGATAGCCGGTTGGTTTGCAAAGAACCTCCGTCTTGGAGAAGTCAATGTCATGTGAGCCCACTGAATTATAACAGTGGTCTGCCACGGCAGAGGAGTTCGTCCTACCGTGTTTCAAGTCTGCTTTATGTTCGCGGATGCGGTCCGAGATATGTCTTTTGGTTTCTCCAATGTAGCTACTACCACAGAGGCACTTTAGTTTGTAAACGCCCGGGTACTGTATGTCTGGAACAGCATCTTTTACAGATGGAACTAAATCACGGATTTTATGTACTGTGTTGAATCGGACCTGGATCTTGTGTTTATTCAGGATTTTGGAGATCTTTTTTAGTGACCGCTGCAATGTAGGGTAAGGTAATAGTTTTGAGTGGCTCCACAAGAGGATCCTTCTTCATGACTGGAGTGATGGCTTTGCGGATTGTGTAGTCGGCGTAGCCATTAGCCCTGAGAGCCTGGTGTACGTGCTTGAGTTCACTGGTAATGTGTTCCTGGTCGGAAATGCATTGGGCTCTATGGTATAGAGTCTTGATGAGGGAGTTCTTCTGGGATGGATGGTGGTGGGAATCCGGTTTCAAGTAAGCATCTGTATGGGTAGCTTTCCTGTAGACAGAGTGGCTCATTGAACCATCATGTCTCCTTTTAATTAAGACATCCAAAAAGGGTAGTTTGCCATCTTTTTCGACCTCCATGGTAAATCTGATGGCTGGGTGTATGGAATTGATGTGGTCGCGGAATTGGTCTAGAGCAGGCTGGCCATGTGGTCAGATGACAAAGGTGTCATCAACGTACCTCTTCCATAAGGTCGGGCGTAGAGTGGCAGTCTGGATGGCGTCAGTTTCAAATTTTTCCATGAATACGTTGGCTACAACCGGAGATAGGGGGGAGCCCATTGGGGTGCCCTCAGTTTGTTTGTAGAAAGTTCCATTCCAGGTGAAGTATGTGTTGGTTAAGCAATGTCTCACCAGGGGGGGTACATCAGTATGCAGTCCTTGATGAACCAGGTCTTCAATGATAGCGATGGTGTCAGGTACCGGGACTTTGGTGAACAAGGACACCACATCAAAACTGACAAGCAGGTCGTTTGGGGACAGGGAAATGCCTTTGATTGTCGATACCAGGTGAGTAGAATTTAGTATCGCAGAGGTGGTTTTTCCAGTGAAAGGTCGCAGTATATCAGCAAGAAAACGTGCCAGTTTGTAGGTGGGGGAGTTGATAGTAGAGACGATGGGACGAAGGGGTGTATCTTCTTTGTGTATCTTTGGAAGGCCATATAATCTTGGTGGTCTGGCAGCAGAGGGTTTCAACGAGAACTGTTTGATCTCATCAATTAATGCTGTTGAATCAGAGATGATTTTGTTCGTTTTGGTGACCAGGCTGTTGGTGGGATCTCTTTTTATTTTTGTATAGCTGCCATCGTCGAGTAGTTCTTGAATTTTGTTGTTATATTCTGTTTTGTCCATGATGACAGTGGCATTGCCTTTGTCGGCTGAGAGGACGACAATATCATCCCTCTTTTTTAATTGAGATAATTCAAAACGTTCGTCTTTGCTGATGTTGCTGGGTGGCAACTTAGCGTTTTTGAGGGTTGCAGCGATTTCAGATCTTGCTACGCTGCAGAGATGTGACTCAAGCCCTTGAGTGCAACGTCGACATGGGCAATGATATCATTATTTTATCAATTTATTATTTTATTCTCATTCTACGTGACTTTACCGAAAGAACCAAAGAAGATGAATCATTGCAGTCACGAAAGCTTTAAATCGAAATTTAACCGCCTCTACGGGGAGGGATTCCACACATCCTTAAGATCATTCAAAAGACTCCGGGATAAGAAGGCTCAACTAACTTTGCTGTCACACCGAGACACTTACCGGTTAATGCTATCATTGCCCTTGTCGACGTTGCACTCAAGGGCTTGAGTCACATCTCTGCAGACGTAGCAAGATCTGAAATCGCTGCAACCCTCAAAAACGCTAAGTTGCCACCCAGCAACATCAGCAAAGACGAACGTTTTGAATTATCTCAATTAAAAAAGAGGGATGATATTGTCGTCCTCTCAGCCGACAAAGGCAATGCCACTGTCATCATGGACAAAACAGAATATAACAACAAAATTCAAGAACTACTCGACGATGGCAGCTATACAAAAATAAAAAGAGATCCCACCAACAGCCTGGTCACCAAAACGAACAAAATCATCTCTGATTCAACAGCATTAATTGATGAGATCAAACATTTCTCGTTGAAACCCTCTGCTGCCAGACCACCAAGATTATATGGCCTTCCAAAGATACACAAAGAAGATACACCCCTTCGTCCCATCGTCTCTACTATCAACTCCCCCACCTACAAACTGGCACGTTTTCTTGCTGATATACTGCGACCTTTCACTGGAAAAACCACCTCTGCGGTACTAAATTCTACTCACCTGGTATCGACAATCAAAGGCATTTCCCTGTCCCCAAACGACCTGCTTGTCAGTTTTGATGTGGTGTCCTTGTTCACCAAAGTCCCGGTACCTGACACCATCGCTATCATTGAAGACCTGGTTCATCAAGGACTGCATACTGATGTACCCCCCCTGGTGAGACATTGCTTAACCAACACATACTTCACCTGGAATGGAACTTTCTACAAACAAACTGAGGGCACCCCAATGGGCTCCCCCCTATCTCCGGTTGTAGCCAACGTATTCATGGAAAAATTTGAAACTGACGCCATCCAGACTGCCACTCTACGCCCGACCTTATGGAAGAGGTACGTTGATGACACCTTTGTCATCTGGCCACATGGCCAGCCTGCTCTAGACCAATTCCGCGACCACATCAATTCCATACACCCAGCCATCAGATTTACCATGGAGGTCGAAAAAGATGGCAAACTACCCTTTTTGGATGTCTTAATTAAAAGGAGACATGATGGTTCAATGAGCCACTCTGTCTACAGGAAAGCTACCCATACAGATGCTTACTTGAAACCGGATTCCCACCACCATCCATCCCAGAAGAACTCCCTCATCAAGACTCTATGCCATAGAGCCCAATGCATTTCCGACCAGGAACACATTATCAGTGAACTCAAGCACGTACACCAGGCTCTCAGGGCTAATGGCTACTCCGACTACACAATCCGCAAAGCCATCACTCCAGTCATGAAGAAGGATCCTCTTGTGGAGCCACTCAAAACCATCACCTTACCCTACATTGCAGGGGTCACTAAAAAAGATCTCCAAAATCCTGAATAAACACAAGATCCAGGTCCGATTCAACACAGTACATAAAATCCGTGATTTAGTTCCATCTGTAAAAGATGCTGTTCCAGACATACAGTACCCGGGCATTTACAAACTAAAGTGCCTCTGTGGTAGTAGCTACATTGGAGAAACCAAAAGACATATCTCGGACCGCATCCGTGAACATAAAGCAGACTTGAAACACGGTAGGACGAACTCCTCTGCCGTGGCAGATCACTGTTATAATTCAGTGGGCTCACATGACATTGACTTCTCCAAGACGGAGGTTCTTTGCAAACCAACCGGCTACCATGAGAGATTCGTTCATGAGGCCATTCACATATACAAGCACAGAGACAATTTCAACCGAGAAGATGGATTCTGGCTTAGTAACCACTGGAAAGATGTTTTAAATCATTTCTGTTCTTAATTAATTGTATTTTTACGATGACCTTCAGACCGCAGCTCTTTCGCCAGCATTGCCTCTTAATACCTCTCACACCACGGTTAATGGTATGGTTTTACAACATGGAGTATACTAGGGCCTCGCAGCTGTCTCTCTCCCCCTCCTCTGTTCCGACCATGGACGAACTCGTCCGTCTGAACGGGGCCCGTAGCTATCCGTGGTGCTAAAGTTGAGGGTAAGAATCCACCCATTTTTTCGCCATATAGCATTGTGATATATAACGACTTATTGTTGGTAGCTTAGCTGATTGGAGAATATAGAGTTTATTGATAACATTAAGGTAATTTATATTTTAGTTGTTTATTGGTTCACTATATAGTACTGTGAATAGCTCAGATGTGTAGGCCTTGACTTCAACATAGTCATTTCTGTGACCAGTCACTAGCTAATCACTCAGTTATTTCAATGCTAAATTCGCCTAGTTATTTCAATGCTAAATTCTCCTGTTTGATTTGTACTAAGTGCCTCGGTGAATGTGTATGGTCTGACTTTAACGTAGCTATTTCTGTGAGCAGTTACAAGCTAATCACTCAGCTATTTCAATGCTAAATTCTATGCTAATTCCATTGTCAAGGGGTGCCTCTGCGGATGTGTATGCTTTAACTTAGCTATTTCAATGCTAAATTCTATGCTAATTCCATTGTCAAGGGGTGCCTCTGCGGATGTGTATGCTTTAACTTTTAACATAACTATTTCTGTGACCAGTCACAAGCTAATCATTCAGCCATTTCAATGCTAAATTATATGCTAATTCCTTTGTCAAGGCGCTTTGTTCCTCTCACACAGCTTAAAGGCCGTGATCTGAACGTGGCTCTTTCACTCCAGCGCTGTCCTACCAGACAGTCTCGTCCCTTCACCTGATGAAGGCCGCTTGTGTTGTGGCCGAAACGTCGTGAGAATATTATTGTGTTATTTTATTTGATCAATTTGTTATTTTATTCTCATTCTACGTGACTTTACCGAAAGAACCAAAGAAGACAATGTTTATACTTGCTCTGATGTCCGTGATCTTTGTGTTTGATATAAATTTCACCCCCTTTTATAACGTTAGCTGATTCGATGGCTTCGTTATGTTTTCTTCACCATCGTCTAAATTGTTGCTCTCGGCATATACGCGATGCCACCGCAAGATCAGTGACGCGCACGCCGCTGTCATACTTTTTTCTACGATCTCTTATTTCACGTCGACAGTGATCCTCGCCATTTTCTTCGCAGCTTGGCTTTCCTCACTAACCTTCTTGAATGAATTGACAAAAAAAATTAACGTTAAAATAACAAAAAACACCACGTGGAAATTCACGGAGAGTTGTAGCAAAAGGGTTGCGCACTGAACGAGATCTACTGGACAGGCAGACTGAGGAGCGGCGCTTTGTTTAAGTCGTGAACGGGCTCTACTGTACGCGGTGACTCATCCCGACCCATACAAGTTGCAGCAAGCGCATCGTACCCCAAGCAAGACGTATCCCAAGACATTTTTTCTCTCGTCAAATACACGACGTGGACCAAATTCAACGTATTCCAAAGCGGTCGTCCACTGTAAATGCGTTTTGGTGAGGAGAGTGCGATGTTGCTGTGATGTAACAGTCGATAACGCTGGTGTTGTTGACGACGAGGTACAAGAACCAATGGTCGCCGCCTCAGAGCTGAATGTGAACGTCCATTTCAATGCTATAAAATACTGTGAATTATTAAGGTCTAAAATATGAAGCGCGGTGGAAGGATGGTGTCTGATCGACTTATTGCAAGTTAGAGATGTTAACTTATTTGTATTGTATAATGTCATTGTAGTGGTGTGTGCATTGTCTTAATCAATAATCTAATGGTGTGAAATGCATTGTGTTTTAATACGCAACATACATAGGGTTCACGGCGGGAGGAGAAGGGGACGGTGGTGGTGTACCAGCTACACCAGCGGCAGCAAGAACGCGCCGGCCACGCCATGTTGCCGCGGTGTCTAGCGGTGCTCCTTCTGGCCTCCGTCGCGGTCCGAGGTAACAACCACCGTGAACACCGACCAGTCCAGTTCGCTTATTGGTTAGAGCCCTGTGAGCCATGCGGCTCTTGAATCGGGTTGCAACCGCAACGAAACAAAACACGAACAAGAAACCGCAGCGGCAGCATCCAGCAAGCGTCACCGTGACGGTAATCGTCATTGACGCCGTTGTTCGGCATCGTCTTGTCTAGCGTCGTCATCGTCGTCGTCATTCGTAGACGCGTCAGCACCGCCATCGTATAATCCGTAGTTGTGGCAGCAGGTTTCCGACATCGCTGTTATCAGCAGAGTTCATCATTTGGAGAGGCTAATAGGGTGGCTGGAATCGCCAGTGTTCTGTGCATTGAACAA
Source organism: Petromyzon marinus (assembly GCF_048934315.1). Taxonomy (NCBI): domain Eukaryota; kingdom Metazoa; phylum Chordata; class Hyperoartia; order Petromyzontiformes; family Petromyzontidae; genus Petromyzon; species Petromyzon marinus. Next base: position 825,928 of record NW_027422817.1, read on the forward strand.
ATAAACAGCCCAGGGCCTGCGCTTGAGCAATGGCGAGCTACAGGAGAATGCCACACGTATCGGAGCATTCATAGCTCGGGGTGAGCAGCTCTATCATGGGATGCCTTTTCACCAGTATCAAAGTATTAAATATAAGAATAGATTTGACCCTTTTGACCAAGAAAACAGATGTTATTATATTTTGATTTAAAGCTTTCGTGACTGCAGGGATTCATATTCTTGGTTCTTTCGGTAAAGTCACCATGTAGAAGGGAAACAATAAAATAATAACAATATAAAACAATAAAATTCCCTTCTATGTGACTTTACCGAAATGACCAAGAAAACATGTTATTATGTTCAAATACCAAATAGATAACTTTGTCAAGGAATCAATTACTGCATCAGCTACACGTACTTGTGGTGAACATGCAAACAGACATGGTCTGATAAAAAAATATATATATAGTGCATTGTACTCTTTGGTTTTTTCGGTAAAGTCACGTAGGTAAAAAAAAATCTAGAATCTAAATGATAACAGCTGAATTAAAAACTAAATTAAATGATTAAATTTAGTTGTTTTCATTTATTTTATTGATTTTTTTTTACCCACGTGACTTTCCCGAAAAAACCAAAGAGTATGAATCCTTGCAGTCACGAAATCTTCAAATCTAGAAATAGCGCATTGTCTTTGTACTGTTGTTGGCGTTCCCTGGTCTGACAATGGTGAGGCTAGGCCATTAAGAACAAGGCTGTCTCTGGTGTAGACCAATCGGTTTCTCAAAGACAATGCATATAACATTATAGTCACGTTACTTTTTTTTATTTAAAGCTTTCGTGACTGCAGGGATTCATATTCTTGCTTCTTTCGGTAAAGTCACCACGTAGAAGGGAAACAATAAAATAATAATATATATATAAAACAATAAAATTATCACGATGTTTAGACTGCAACACAAGCAATCATCATCAGGTGTGAAAAACCACAGCAAGCAATGTATTTATTATTTTATTGTTTCCCTTCTACTTGACTTTACCGAAAGAACCAAGAATATAGTTACATTATTATTATTAAAGCACTGCATATATTATCAGAGGTTGTTTGCATGGTCACCACACGTACCGTATGTGTGGTCATTTTCAGACTTGGTTCCCTGCAAAAGGTGTCTATTTGGTGTTGGAACATCTTAACACAACTCCTCTTTGATTAGTTTAACACGTAGGCTTTCGCGACCAATATTATTCATAATAAAGGTTTTTGGGTTAGATCGCGTTATTTATAAATGTGTCGTAACCCTCCACCACCCGACACAGCCAATCAGCAAAAAAAAGTGTCACGTTGACAAAAGACAAATAATTCACTACTTTAGCCCACCGGTGTGTTAAAGAGTGAATCCACATTTACAGTTTGAGTACGACGTTTCGCTGGTAAATACATCCAGCATCATCGGGCAATTTGCCAGAATGGTAAAGCCCTCGCTTGCTCCCGGTCTTAAATAGAGCAGCAGGGTGACGTCATCATTTAACTCATATCAGGTGCAGTGATGAGAGGCAGGGGGGGAATTGTAATTATATAATCGATTGGTAATCAGCCATTGGTTATGATTAGTAATGAGTTGTAGATTAGTAATTAGTTGTAATGTGTGTTAGTGATTATATGCTACGTTAGTAATCCGTTCATTAGCATGTGTTTCCCCTATAAGGAATTGTAATATGTATTATTTAATAATACTCAAACTGTAAATGTTGTGGATTCACTCTTCAACACCACCGGTGTGGGGCTAAAGTAGTGAACTATTTGTCTTTTGTCAACGTGACACTTTTTTTTTGCTGATTGGCCGTGTCGGGTGGTGGAGGGTTACGACACATTTATAAATAACGCGATCTAACCCAAAAACAACCTTTATTGTGAATAATATTGGTCGCGAAAGCCTACTACGTGTTAAACTCTCTTTCTCCTCTCTTCCCGTGCAGATGTAACGTTCGCAGCAAAGCTCCGGCTCTCCCTGCCGGAGAGGCTGGACGTGACGGAGGGGGTGAGCTTGACCATCAACTGCTCTTTCTCACCGCCGCCGACCGACCCGAATCACGTCATCGTCAAGTGGTCCGTGTTGCCCGCGTTCTACTCGAAGAACACGCCCATTGGCGACGTCATCCAGGTGATGGGCGGACCTCATCCCGGCTCTAACTTTGAATGACCTGACTCCCCCGTCCGTGTCGCCGCTGGCATTGACACGCCGCGGTTTTTGTTTAACCGGCGGCGCGTTATTTGCGCGTGTTTGTTTTGCTCCGGAGGAGTGACGGTGTCACTCAACGACCCAGCTAACGTCTCGTCGAGTGCCACTTTTTTGTTGTTTTAAATAAGGATCTCGTTTTAAGAAGTTTGCCTAATTTCGTAATTGAACGGCTTCCTATTGAATGAAACTGGCACACCCAAGGGATAAAGCCCCACGTGCACAAGGAAAGAGCGTGCGATGTTCCAAACAAATAAAGTGGACTCTTTGATTATCCGCACTTACAGATCGGGAAGACGGCCGTGGATAATTCAAAGTCACGGATAATCCACAACTTTAACCAGTTTCTGTGGATCTCTATGCCAGAAACCACTAATATAAGTTATACATTACTAGACTTAAGGCTTTCGTGACTTCACGAGTTCATATTCTTTGGGTCTTTCGCTAAAATTTCGATTTCAAGTTTTCGTGACTGCAGGGATTCATCTCCTTGGTTCTTTCGGTAAAGTCACCACGTAGAAGGGAAACAATAAAATTATAAAAATAAAACCTAATAATGTTATTATGTTTTATTATTTTATTATTTCCCTTCTTTCGGCAAAGTCACGTAGATAGGTTCATTTTATTTGAACCTATCTGCGTGACTTTTACCGGAAGACCCAAAGAATATTTACATGTCACTGACGAGACGCGCATGCCGAATGATAACACTTTACTGCCCCTGCCCAGCAGAAGGCTCCGCCCACTTAAGCGGATGACGGCGGGGCCACAGCCAATCGGGCATCAATCAAATCGCGGCCGAATTCGTACGCTGCAGGAATCAAACAAAATAAAAAAAGTCGTGCATCGCGAAACTTCGCCGCCTCCTCCGCACCGCAGTCTGGGAACGCTGCGCGAGTCGCCGGGAGCCGCTGTGGGACGCTCGGGAGAGACGGGCCGGAGACGGGCGGGCGGGCGGGCGGCAACACCGGATCGCGGCCTTTCCTTTTTTCTCGTCCGCAGATCTACAACTCGGGCGTCGACGTTGTCGGCGTCGGGGTGGCCGCGCACGTGGGCGACGTGGCGAAGGGCGACTGCTCCGTGAGGCTCCGGCGCGTCTCCGCGGGCCTCGGCCCCGTGATTGGGTGCATGGTGGTCTGCGGGCGGTGCAACGCGGAGGACGTTGCGGTGGCACGGGAGGCGACGCTGAACGTGACGGTCGCAGGTGAACGGAGCGAGCGGCGTTTGGGGGGGACCGTCCGATCACAAAAGGCCACTTGGCAAAAGATGGGTGGGTGGGTGTGGGTTGGTTTTATTCTAGATTTGAAGGGGACTCCAAAAACCTCAACGGTAACTCCACCCAACCCCGGTCAATTAAAATCCAAAGGGGCATCCTCTTAAAATAATCCGTCCCCAATAAACAAGGCACCGCCAGTGAACTTGAAACCAACGCCGGGACCATCCTTTCTACATCACCAATCCATATCGACGCATCAATCTGGCTCACAATGCCTAAACTCCCGCCATTAGACACTTTTTTTTCCAAATGTCTTTTGCTGTGGTTTTCACACCTGATGATGATCGCTCGCGTTGCGGTCGAAACGTCGTGATTTTTTGCTATTTTATTTTTACCTACGTGACTTTACCGAATAGAACCAAAGAGTGTGGGTTGGTTTTATATATCTACGGGAACATTTTTGGCGGTCTCACGATGATGACGAAAAGAAGAGGCTGCTTTTTTTACCCCTTTCCGTTCGTCACGTCCTGAAGATGTTGCAGACGCCACTGCCGCCGTCTGTTGAGCTTGGGACTCTCGGTCCAAATTAGGCGACCGGACACACGGGTACCCGGTTTGTTCGTATTTCTGAAAGTTCCTAGTAGGACATTCGTAAGTAGGGAGTCCCTGTGATCAATTATTATAATAATATAAATTATCTTCTTTGGTTCTTTTGGTGAAGTCACGCAGATTGAGAATAAAATAATAAATTGATAAAATAAAATAACACAATAATATTTTATTTTCATTCTACGTGGTGACTTTACCGAAAGAACCAAAGAAGATGAATCCTTGCAGTCACGAAAGCTTTAAATCGAAATATAAATTATATTTGTAAATTCTGATATCGCGTTTAGCATCTATATACGCTAGCATAATGACTCCCCCCACCGCCCCCCTTTAACGAGGATTCCTTTAGCGCTCACTTTTCCCAGGGGGCCGCACCTCGAGCACTGAGGGAGGCCTGCCTGCAGTGTACCGGTGGCGTGCGCGCGAGGGGAGAATTCTCGTGTAGCACGATTCACGCGGGCCCGAGGGATGAAGCCGGTGTCATCCCGTGCGACGGCCCGAGCGGGGAGCAGCTGCGTTGGCGGTTAGCGCTACGCTGCTGCTGCTACGAATCTGGCGGCCCGAGTACGATTCCCGTTCGCGGCCAACGCCGGTGACGGTGATTTGATCCGGCGTCGGCCTGAAACGAGTTCCCAGTGCGGTTTGCAAACATCGCCGCTGGGGAGACAAAGGCGAGCCGGGCAGGCGTGGTGCTGGACACCCACCCGCCTGGTTGTAGTGTGCCAGCTTTCATAGCCGCTGCTCGCTAGCGGCACTTGACCTAACCGTCTGTCGAGGCTGTACAGGGGGATTTTTGCCTTTGATACTCTTGAGCGTCCTGCGTGATAACGTCGCACGTCTGGTGCGCATCGGTCGACCCCACGGCGCCTGCTGCTGGGTCTGTCCCCGTGACCTACCGCCAGTCTTCAAGTGCGCCGAGCCTGGCGACAAGCGCCGTGTTGTTGTTGTTGTCGACACCCTTAGAAGAGAGCGTGCGGGGTTAGAGTGATAACGGTGAAGATGCCCCCCCCCTCCCCCCGGTGAGCCGTGTCCAGGCAGTGCCACGTTTTAGCGATTGATCCTCCTGCCTGCCTTGCCGCAGGCGAAGTTTCAAGTTTTTTTTTTCATTTCATTTTATCGGGCGCGGCCCTGCGAGCCGCGCGGCTCTCAGGTCGGGTGCAGCAACAACAGCGAACGAACAAAACGCGAAGCCGCGTTGAGCCGGTGGCGCCGCGTGCCGGTCTCACCGAGCCCTTCTCCGTCGCCGCCCCGGTTCTCTGTCAGCCCCGCGGCGGCGCGGTGGCGACGCCGCCTCCGACCCCACAGCGACCGCGCCGCTCCCCTCGCCCACGAAGGGGACGTGGCTGGTGGCGGCGGTGGTGGAGGCGGTGGCGACGTTGACAGCGCTGGGCTTGGTGGCCGGGGCTGCTGCCGTCGTCGCCGCGTTCGTCTGCAAGGTGCGCTGAAGCCCGCCACCTGTTCTGTATTTTGAATTTGTGGTGTCTCTCATCATCACGGTGGCTATGAGATGTTAACTACCTCGCCCGGTATGCAGGAGGTCATGGGTCTGACCCTGATGTCTGCTGTACATTTGAAGTCTGCGTCTCTCTCTGTCTTTCTAAACACGAGATTTTGATCCTGTCCATAGTAGAGTTTGTTTGGGTGAGATCGTGTAAATATAAATGCTCTGTCGTTAAACCCGCCATCACCTGACACAGCCAATTAGTAAGGTTTGTGTCACATAAACAAAACGTGCTAAGTAGTTACTCGTTTATCGTTTAGTCTATAGTGTACTGTACAGTGTAGTGTATAGTGTAGTGTACAGTGTAGTATGCAGTGTAGTCTATAGTGTAGTATACAGTGTAGTGTATAGTGTAGTCTATAGTGTAGTATACGAGTTCATCACATACCGTTTGTGTGTTGGAGCGTGAACCCACTACAACATTTACAATTATAGTGTAGTTTATAGTGTAGTGTATAGTGTAGTGTATAGTGTAGTATACTTGTTCAACACTAACTCGTTGTGTGTTGGAGCGTAAACCCACTGCAACATTTACAATTATAGTGTAGTTTATAGTGTAGTGTAGTATACAGTTTAATGTATAGTGTAGTGTATAAAGTAGTATACTAGTTCAACACTAACTGGTTGTGTGTTGGAGAGTAAATCCACTACAACATTTACAATTATAGTGTACTCTTTGGTTTTTTCGGTAAAGTCACGTATAAATAAGAAATAATGAAATAACATAATAGCGTACGACGTTTCGGTTGCAACACAAGCAGCCATCATCAGGTACAGAAGAGCTAAATTTACGAGACGGGAGACACATAACCTCAGATGTATACACAGACACCCAAGTAGGGGGAACTAACACAGATACAACAGGGGACACAGAGAGAGAAGCATACCAGACAAACAGGGTTTAGCAAAATTTTTGGAAACCATGTAAAGCAACACAGTCGGTCGGTCAAAACACAATTAATGCATAGTCCGGTTGATCACGCTATTTCAAAAGATTGCTAAATTGCAAGTAAAGTATGAAACTCAAAATACAACAACAACCGCCATTCGCCACTAAGTGGCGGTGACGTCACCACGACGCTTGTGCCAGGCTATGTGCACCGTGAGGCCACGTGAAGTGTCGAACGCCCGCTGGCAGGAGGTCACTGGGCAGACCCAGGTGCCACGGGTCGACTGACTGAGATGACTGGCTGATGCACCACCTGTGCCCCCTACTGTGCCAACCTGCTGTGCTTTAGCCACCCGGCGCTCCGCTCGTTGTTCTGAGCGTCGCTCCTCCGCCCTCCGTTGTTGTTGGAGGGCGACTGCCTCCAACTGCCCAGTAGCATCCTTCACGAGCCTCCTCCACAGAGGCCGATCTTGACACCGCTGGTACCAGTCATCGGCAAGTCCACTCAGCTCCACGTCCTCCTGTACCACATCACTCCATCTCTTCTCTAGCCCGTGCCGCGCCCGCTTAGCCCCCTCTTCTTCTTCTTCTGGCACTGCAGCCTCAGCAGGGTCATCCTCACTTTGTGCCACGATGTTTTCCTGGCTGAGGGATTTTCCCTCCCCCAGGACCTCACAGAAATGCTCAGCAAATCTGCGAACCTGTTCCTGGGGGTCGGAGATTGGATCACCGTTTTTTCCCCTAATGATGGTAATAGGTGTGGCGCTGCAGGTTACTTTTTTGATGGAGTTAAATAGAGATTTGTGATCACGGGCCACTGAGGCAGACTCCATCTCCTCAGCAACCCGCGACCACCACCCATCCTTGCAGCGCCTCACGGCTCTCCGAACCTCCGAGCGAAGGCTGCGGTAAGCCTCCTCATTCTCTGACGTGGGATTCTGTAGCCGATGACAGTGGGCCTGTCGCTTTTTCTCAACCATCCTGAACACCTCCTCTGTCAGCCAGGGTCTCTGGGGAGGTCTGGACCGCGTACCCAAAGCAGCCATTGCAGCTGCATGAGTCACAGTCCTAAACCTCGCCCATTTACCCTCGACATCAGGAGGAGTCGGGGACGATGCCAATCCCAGCCGCAAGCGATGATGAAATTCTCGCTTGCAACTTTCATCAGATAACTGAGACCAGGCCACTTTATGTTGGAATGGGGTCCTGGGTGTACACCCACCACCGGAGTGGAAGAATGGCAGGCGCATCTTACAGATGACTAGTCGATGGTCAGAGGGCAGATCAGCTCCACGGTAGGTCCTGGTGTCAAGGACATGGGCTCGCATTCGCTGGTCCGTCACTATGTAGTCCAGCAGATGTTCTTGCTTGGACCCGGCATGCATCCATGATGTTGTATGGATGCGCCGATGCCCGAACAGCATGTTGGTAATTACAAGCCCATGGGCTGCACAAAAATCTAGCAGCCTCCTACCGTTGTTATTGAGCTGATCTGGCCCATGCCCTCCAATCACTCCAGACCAGATGCCAGTATCATGACCAACTCGGGCATTGAAGTCACCCAACATGATGACTCTATCCCGAGGGGCCACTTTAGCCAGCACCTGTGACAGGAGGTCATAGAAGGCATCTGACTCATCGGCTTTGCCTGCATCCCTCCACGGATGTTCATCTTCGGTGGGGGCATAAGTAACCACGACCACCATTCCTCGCCTCCGGTTGATGGGAAGGCGAGCCCAAAGTAGCCTGGGGCTTACAGCTTCCCACACCTCACCGCCACGCTCCCACGCCCCCTTCATTCTTTTGTTCAAAAGAAGACCCACACCCTGTTGTTTGGCAGTCTGCTGCCCCGAGTAGAGGACTGTCCACCCCTCATGGTGGCAGGAGCCAGAGCCGGTCCACCGGACCTCCTGAATGCCGCATAGATCCAGGCGGTACCGGTCCAGCTCCCGACAGAGGAGTGGCAGCCTCTCCTCTGCAGTGAGCGTTCGAACATTCCATGTGGCCACCCGTAGTGGCTTTTTGTTGTTTCTGGAGTAGCCCCGAGGGTAGGTATTCAATCTCCTGGCTCCGCCAATTGGGGTTTGGCCAGGAGACGTCATAGACGCCTGGCCCCCCGGGGCCTCCGGCACAAGCTTATTAGTTACATATTTCAGTTTAATTCGTGGTTTCGTGGTAATTAATTGAAGGTGGAGGGGTTACCAGCCCCTCGCACCCGTCCAGAGCCCCCGTTTAGCCCCTGTGGTGGACACATATGCCATGAGGGGAGGAGCCAATCAAAATTGGATCTCCCCCCACAGCACTGTCCACGACAGAGTTGCCCGTCCGGCACCGCGAGGAGGTAGGGGGTTATTTTGCCGGACTCAAAATACAGACACACACACACAGACAACCAAGTGGAGCGAGCCAGCACAGAGACAAGGACACAGCAAAGCCGCCCCAAACAGGCAGAGAAGGCAAGGCTGAGTGACAATGGGACAAAATCAGCACGAGGCATGCACGGAGCAAAGCAGGGCGCTGCAGCACACAACATTTGTCTGTGTTGCTTTATATGGTTTCCAAAAATTTTGCTAAACCCTGTTTGTCTGGTATGCTTCTCTCTCTGTGTCCCCTGTTGTATCTGTGTCAGTTCCCCCTACTTGGGTGTTTGTATATACATCTGAGGTTATGTGTCTCCCCTGTCTTGTAAATTTAGCTCTTCTGTACCTGATGATGGTTGCTTGTGTTGCAACCGAAACGTCGTACGCTATTATGTTATTTCATTATTTCTTATTTATACGTGACTTTATCGAAAAAACCAAAGAGTTATCCCTGCAGTTACGAAAGCTTCAAATCAAATTATAGTGTAGTGTAGTATACAGTGTATAGTGTAGTCTATAGTGTACTGTACAGTGTAGTGTATAGCGTAGTCTATAGTGTACTGTACAGTGTAGTGTATGGCGTAGTCTATAGTGTAGTATACTAATTCATTACTAACTGGTTGTGTGTTGGAGAGTAAATCCACTACAACATTTACAATTATAGTGTAGTTTATAGTGTAGTGTAGTATACAGTTTAATGTATAGTGTAGTGTATAATGTAGTATACTAGTTCAACACTAACTGGTTGTGTGTTGGAGAGTAAACCCACTACAACATTTACAATTATAGTGTAGTTTATAGTGTAGTGTAGTATACAGTGTAGTGTATAGTGTAGTCTATAGTTTAGTTTATAGTGTAGTCTATAGTGTAGTATACAGTGTGGTGTATAGTGTAGTCTATAGTGTAGTATATAGTGTAGTGTATCGTGTAGTCTATAGTGTAGTATACTAGTTCAGTACTAACTGGTTGTGTGTTGGAGAGTAAATCCACTACAACGTTTTACAATTCGAGTACCTGGTGACATTTCACCGGTAACTACGACAACAACAACCAGAAACATCAACAGACCTGACGATGCTGCTTGCTGCTGCTGCTGTTGTATTTCGGGAAGCGTCAACGGAGTTCCGTGCGTTGTTGAGTTTATCTTCCCACCCTGCGCGTGATCTTCTCGTTCTCTTTCCTCCAGCGAGGGAGCGACGGAGCGTCCCAATCCTGGTTCCCGAGTGCCTGCTGATGAGTCACGCCGTCTCTGCCGAGTGCAGGTAGCCACCGCCACCACCACCAGCAGCTCCACTATCACCATTCCCAACACCACCACCCCCACCACCACCACCACCAGCAGCTCCACCATCACCATTCCCAACACCACCACCACCACCAGCAGCTCCACCATCACCATTCCCAACACGACCGCCGCGATAGTTTTGATGTAGTCTCTTTGTTTATCAAAGTTCCTGTGCCTGACACAATTGCAAGCATTGGAGATTTGGTCCAACAAGGGCTGAATGCTGATGTACCGGCCCTGGTGACACACTGCCTCACCAACACTTACTTCACCTGGAATGGAACATTCTGCAAACAAGTTGAAGGTACCCCAATGGGTTCTCCCTTATCTCCAATCCTAGCCAATGTTTTGCATGGACAACTTTGAGACGGATGCCGTCCAGGCATCCACCCTACGTCCATCCTTGCGGTACGTGGATGACAAATTCGTCATCTGGCCACATGGCCGACCAGCTCTGAACAGATTCCTCAACCGCATCAACTCTCCATACACCCAGACATCAAATTCACAATGGAAGTGGAAAAGGATGGCAAGCTACCCTTCTTGGATGTTTTAATCGAAAGGAGACCAGATGGCTCAATGGGACACTCTGTCTACAGGAAAGCCACCCATACGGATGCTTATCTAAAACCTGACTCCCACCACCATCCTTCCCAGAAGAATTCCCTCATCAAAGCTCTACACTATGGAGCTGGATGTATTTCCGACCGTCATCACCGAGCCAGTGAACTTGAACACGTACACCAAGCTCTCAAGATGAATGGATATTCAGACTACACAATCCGTAAAGCTATCACCCCAACCGTTGGGAAATAACTGTCTGAGGACCCAATTCAAAAACATCACCTTGCCATAGCAAGAGGTCACCAAAAATAATTAAAAAACAATGAGCAAACACAAAATGCAGGTTCGAATTAACACAGCACGTAAAATTCGTGATCTGATCGCATCTGTGAAGGATGTGATCCCTGACATGCAATACCCCAGCGTCTACAAACTAAGCTGTCGTTACATTGGGGAAACTAAGCGACGTGTCTCGGACCGTTCTCGTGACCATAAGTCAGATCTGAAACACGGTAGGACCAATACCTCGGCCGTGTGCTGATCATTGTTTTAATGCGGTGGGCTCACACGACATTGATTTCTCTAAGACGAAGGTACTTTGCAACGGAATTGAAGGCAACAACCATCTACAGGCAACGATGACGATGGTAATTGTTGTTGTTGTTCCATTGGAAACCTCATTTGCCAGTAACAAAATATGATAATTGTTTTTTTAGCCTTTTATCTGGCAACAAAACTGACACCTTTTTTACAAGGAGTCATGTTTACATTGACCACAATACCTGCGGTCGGAAAGCAACCAAAAAACAACAACTCTGATAATGTATGCACGAGGCTCTAAAGAAAGCTGTCTCGGGTGTGGACCAATCAATTTCAAGTACAGTGCCACATACATTATCAGAGTTGTTGTTTTGTGTTTGCGTTCCGACCGCAGGTATTGTGGTCAATGTAAACATGACTCCTTGTTAAAAAAGGTGTCAGTTTTGTTGTCAGATAAAAGGGTAAAAAAAAACAATTATCATGTTGTTGTTGTTTTCCCGGCAGGAGAGGGGGAGGAAGTGGAGGTTTGGCCGATGAAGACGATGAGAAAGGGTGGGGAGAGACCGCCGGTGGGTGGGGAGGGACCGCCGGTGGGTGGGGAGAGACCGCCGGTGGGTGGGGAGGGACCGCCGGTGGGTGGGGAGGGACCGCCGGTGGGTGGGGAGGGACTGCCGGTGGGTGGGGAGGGACCGCCGATGGGTGGGGAGGGACCGCCGGTGGGTGGGGAGGGACCGCCGATGGGTGGTGGGGAGGGACCGCTGGTGGGTGGTGGGGAGAGACCGCCGGTGGGTGGTGGGGAGAGACCGCCGGTGGGTGGTGGGGAGAGACCGCCGGTGGGTGGTGGGGAGAGACCGCCGGTGGGCGGGGAGAGACCGCCGATGGGTGGTGGGGAGGGACCGCCGGTGGGTGGTGGGGAGAGACCGCCGGTGGGTGGTGGGGAGAGACCGCCGGTGGGTGGTGGGGAGAGACCGCCGGTGGGTGGGGAGGGACCACCGGTGGGTGGGGAGAGACCGCCGGTGGGTGGTGGGGAGAGACCGCCGGTGGGTGGGGAGAGACCGCCGGTGGGTGGTGGGGAGAGACCGGCGGAGGGTGGGGAGGGACTGCCGATGGGTGGTGGGGAGGGACCGCCGGTGGGTGGGGAGGGACCGCCGGCCTTCGGATCTTCATTCCTTGTTCTTTGTGGCGGGGTTCTTTTCCCTTTAAGGTTTTGCAAACGGCGTCAAAGTGCAGACATCCGGAGGGCATCCCGACTCCGCCCAGTGCCACAAGACAACGGAGACAAGTTTGGGAAGCCCCGGTGCATCCGTTACAAAAACCTCGTTCTTTTCTTGAATACCCAACGATGCCCATGCACATCGTATAATTAGATTATTATTATAATGCGTTGTTTACGTTGTTTTACGTTCTAATGATATAAAAATGTTTGGGGGGGGGGGGGGGGTGGGCGGGAACGGCACGGAAACCACCACGAAATCCACGGTGGGGTTTCTGCGGCGCGATCGTGACGGAGTCGCGTGTCGCACGTCGGGAAGGAGGTTGTTGCGTGTACCTCCGGCGGGCGTCCACGAGTGGCTGAGCTCCGTCGGGGACTGGGGGACCACCGAGGACCACGGGTTCCACTCCCGCGGTCCGATCGCGGCTTCAGCCGGCGTTGGTTCTTCGCGGACACGGCTCGCCTTTCGGCGCGAGCGCGCGGCGAGTTGACGGCGAGCCGATGGGCTTAACCTCCATCGCCAACGGCCTCGCAGAATCATTCTCATTATGAGACCTCCTTTGCCAGTAACAAGATATAGGAATAGGTTTTACCCTTTTAACTGGCACAAAAACTGACACCTTTATTCAAGGCATCGTGTTTGCAATAACCACAACACAAGCAGTCAAAATGCAAACAAAAAAGACAACTCTGATAATAATATTGGCACTGTCCTTGAATTTGATTGGTCCACACCCGAGACGGCTTTTCTTAGAGCCTAGTCTCCATTGGTGTTGGACCAGAAGACGCCAAAAGGTCCAACACCAGTGGAGACTAAAGGGCTCTAAGAAAAGCTGTCTCGGGTGTGGACCAATCAAATTCAAGGACAGTGCCAATATCATTATCAGAGTTGTCTTTTTTGTTTGTTTGCATTTTGACTGCTTGTGTTGTGGTTATTGCAAACATGATGCCTTGAATAAAGGTGTCAGTTTTTGTGCCAGTGGTGACTTTACCGAAAGAGCTAAGAATATGTAATGGGGGGGTTGCGAGGCCATACTTCACCGTGCCGGTCGGCGCGGGTTGCTGAAGGGGACCGATCCGGACATCGCTTGCCATTTAAGTTAACCGCGGCCGGCAATGAAGGTCGGGTCAGCGGGTTCAGAGGACGGCGCGCTAACCGTTCTTCTGATGATGATGATGATGCGTCGTCGATTTCCCGAGAAAGCCTCGCCCGAGTCTCGGGACGCGCGCTTCAGGAGGGTGCTTGCGTGAGGACGCGTTGCGTTGCTGTGAACCGTTGTTCATTTTAAATTTCGACTTGAAGCTTTCGTGACTGCAAGGATTCATCTTCTTTGGTTCTTTCGGTAAAGTCACCACCACGTAGAATGAGAATAAAATAATAAAATAACACAATAAAATTATCACGACGTTTCGGCCACAACGCAAGCGGCCTTCTTCAGGTGAAAGGAACAAACCTGCCGGGACGACAGAGCTTCAATGTAGCTCTGAACAGAGAAGAGGCTCCGTCGTCCCGACAGGTTTGTTCCTTTCACCTGAAGAAGGCCGCTTGCGTTGTGGCCGAAACGTCGCGAGAATTTCATCGTGTTATTTTATTATTTTATTCTCATTCTACGTGGTGGTGACTTTACCGAAAGAACCAGAGAAGGTTGTTCATTTCCCCCGCTGCCGTGTGACCGCTGCCGTGTGACCGTGCGTAGCGTGCTGTACTATGGCGAGTTGAATAAACGTTGGTGATGTTTTTCATACCGACCGTGTGTCTGCAGTAACTCGACGTAGCGTCTCGTTTCAGAGACTGAGCCTCAAGCGAGCGCTGAGCTCCGTCACCGCCTCTTCCCTGTTCACGCTCCTGAATTGAATTTTTTATTTAAAGCTTTCGTGACTGCAGGGATTCATATTCTTGGTTCTTTCGGTAAAGTCACCAGCACGTAGAAGGGAAACAATAAAATAATAAAAATATAAAACAATGCAATTAAATCACCACGTTTCGACTGCAACACAAGAAGCAATCATCATCAGGTGTGAAAAACCACGGCAAGAAAATTTGATAAAAGTGGCGTTTTTTTTTTCAAATGGTTCTTGCTGTGGTTTTCACACCTGATGATGATTGCTTGTGTTGCTGTCGAAACGTCGTGATTTAATTTTTATAATTTTATTGTTTCCCTTCTACGCGGTGACTTTACTGAAAGAACCATGAATATGAGGTCCTGAATTGGTCTGTGGAAATTCCACATTGCTACTAAAGCACCGTCACCGGTCGCTCCATGCACGACAACCGCTCCCCCTCCCTTCCTCAAACACTCCCCACCCCCACGATGCTCTCGTTGAGACGTAAGAAAGAGCTGCAACGCCAACGTGCCCACGCCTGATTTGTGTTTCCGATTTGCCTTCTAAAGAAACGTCTGGCCGTGTCGTCTCGCACGCCCAGAGAGGGCATCTCGCATTCCCCCTGGGGGTGATGAAGAACGCCCGATGATCTAGAGACACAAACCTGCATCAGGATTTGCGTCGTATTCATAGGCAGCGTTTGATTTTCATATTTACCGAGGGGGGGGGGGGGTGGGGGGGTGGTAGTTAGTGGCAGGGGGTTTGTGTAATAATTTAATAAGTACTTGTCGAGTTTGAACAGGAGAATGCGGTGGATTATTTTGCATCGCTCTCTATGCAAGATGCAGCGGAATGGAAGCACAGTTGGGTTCCAGTTTGCTTTGTCCCTCGCGTTCGGAATCGCGGGTCCATTTAATAAAACTTCCACCCCCCCCGCCCCTAACTTGTAAACTACTGAACATACATTGATGAAGGTGTGCAGGTTAGGGGGGGCATTGCCCCCCACCCCACCCCAAAACTCCGCCCGTGGGTGTAGTCCATTGTTGTTGAGGGGTCACGTGAGGAGAGTTGCTTGGTCCACCGGTGACGATGACGGTGATGGTGATGATGACGGTGACGACGGTGATGATGGTGATGATGGTGACGGTGATGATGGTGATGGTAATGATGATGGTGATGATGACGGTGATGATGATGATGGTGATGATGATGATTACGGTGATGATGATGGTGACGGTGGTGATGACAGTGATGGTGATGATGACGGTGATGGTGATGACGGTGATGACGGTGATGATGATGACGGTGATGGTGATGATGATGGTGATGAGGTTGATGGTGATGGTGATGATGACGGTGATGATGGTGACGACGGTGATGATGACGGTGATGGTGGTGATGGTGATGATGGTAATGATGATGACGGTGATGATGGTAATGATGATGTTGACGGTGATGGTGATGATGGTAATGATGATGTTGACGGTGATGGTGATGATGGTAATGATGACGGTGATGATGGTGACGGTGACAGTGACGATGACGGTGGTGATGATGGTGATGATGGTGACGGTGATGATGACGGTGATGGTGATGATGATAACGGTGATGATGGTAATGATGATGTTGACGGTGATGGTGATGATGATGACGATGATGGTGATGATGGTAATGATGACGGTGATGATGGTGAATGACGGTAAGGGTCAAAGATCGGGCAAAAGTCGGCTCGTTGCTTTTGACCTTTAACCTTGCCGAGGTCTGAGGGAAGGGGGAGGGTCCTTGTAAAGAGGAGCGTGGTTGGGGCGGGGGAGTCTACCGGAGCTCCACCCCTCGCCCACGTGACGTGTTGAGAGCGGAGTGGGGGAGAGAGAGAGGGGGTTGGGTGAATGGGGTGAGGGGCGTGGCCGTGGGTGGGTGGGTGGGGGTAGTTTCGTGGGTGGGGGTTGCGTGAGGAGGGGGTGGGGGGTGAATCCACCGGAGCTCCGCCCCTCACCCACGTGACGTGTTGAGAGCGTAGGGGTGGGAGAGAGAGTGGGTTGGGTGAATGGGGTGAGGGGCGTGGGCGTGGGTGGGGGTAGTTTCGTGGGTGGGGGTTGCGTGTGGGGGGGGGTGAATCCACCGGAGCTCCGCCCCTCGCCCACGTGATGCGTGACGTCAGGGCGCGAGAGAGCCGAGGAGAAGACAAGATGGCGGCTATGGCGGTGTCTCGCTCTGCGCTGCTGCTGCCGCTGCTGCTGCCGCTGCTGCTGCTGCAGGTGACTGCGATCGCTATGAGCGGTGAGTCGGCGGCTGTCTCGCTGGTCGTGCCGTCTTATTGGCGAGGCTTTGTGTTTGTGTGTGTGTTTGTTTGGGTAAGTTTGTTCTGTTTTCCCAAGTGCACCTAGCCTGGCACGAGCGGCGTTGATAACGGTGGTGGGCGGGGGCGGTGCGGGCGGTGCGGATCTGTGAGGGGGTGTTCGATGTCTCAAAGTGAACCTAGCCTGGCACACGAGGCTGGTGCGGTAACGGGGAGCGGTGGTGCAGTGGTTAGCGACTGGGTTGAACGTCGCCACTGGGGGGGGGTGGGAGGGAGGGAGACAAAGGCGGCCGGGCGTGGTGCTGTGTCACATGTTGTAGCAGCTGCTGCTGACTCGCTAGCAGCACTTGCCCCTACAGCCTGTTGAAGGCTACACGGGGGAGCTTTGTCTTTCCTGGACACAGTCTCCCTCGCGTGTCAGACCTTCATCATAGGTGACACTTCATAGGTGACACTTCATAGGTGACACTTCATAGGTGACACGTCATAGGTGACACGTCATAGGTGACACTTCATAGGTGACACTTCATAGGTTATACTTCATAGGTGACACTTCATAGGTGACACTTCATAGGTTATACTTCATAGGTGACACTTCATAGGTGATACTCATAGGTGACACTTCATAGGTGACACGTCATAGGTGACACTTTATAGGTGACACTTCATAGGTGACACTTCATAGGTGACACTCATAGGTGACGCTTCATAGGTGACACTTCATAGGTGACACTTCATAGGTGACACTTCATAGGTGACACTTCATAGGTGATACCACAGGTGATACTTCATAGGTGATACTTCATAGGTGACACTTCATAGGTGATACTTCATAGGTGACACTTCATAGGTGATACTTCATAGGTGACACTTCATAGGTGATACTTCATAGGTGATACTTCATAGGTGATACTTCATAGGTGACACTTCATAGTTGACACTTCATAGGTGATACTTCATAGGTGATACTTCATAGGTGACACTTCATAGGTGACACTTCATAGGTGACACTTCATAGGTGATACATCATAGGTGATACTTCATAGGTGACACTTCATAGGTGACACTTCATAGGTGACACTTCATAGGTGACACTTCATAGGTGATACTCATAGGTGACACGTCATAGGTGACACATCATAGGTGACACTTCATAGGTGACACTTCATAGGTGACACTTCATAGGTGACACTTCATAGGTGATACTCATAGGTGACACGTCATAGGTGACACGTCATAGGTGACACTTCATAGGTGACACTTCATAGGTGATACTTCATAGGTTATACTTCATAGGTGACACTTCATAGGTGACACTTCATAGGTTATACTTCATAGGTGACACTTCATAGGTGATACTCATAGGTGACACTTCATAGGTGACACGTCATAGGTGACACTTCATAGGTGACACTTCATAGGTGATACTTCATAGGTGATACTTCATAGGTGACACTTCATAGGTGATACTTCATAGGTGACACTTCATAGGTGACACTTCATAGGTGACACTTCATAGGTGACACTTCATAGGTGATACTCATAGGTGACACGTCATAGGTGACACTTCATAGGTGACACTTCATAGGTGACACTTCATAGGTTATACTTCATAGGTGACACTTCATAGGTGACACTTCATAGGTGACACTTCATAGGTTATACTTCATAGGTGACACTTCATAGGTGATACTCATAGGTGACACTTCATAGGTGACACGTCATAGGTGACACTTTATAGGTGACACTTCATAGGTGACACTTCATAGGTGACACTCATAGGTGACGCTTCATAGGTGACACTTCATAGGTGACACTTCATAGGTGACACTTCATAGGTGACACTTCATAGGTGATACCACAGGTGATACTTCATAGGTGATACTTCATAGGTGACACTTCATAGGTGATACTTCATAGGTGACACTTCATAGGTGATACTTCATAGGTGACACTTCATAGGTGATACTTCATAGGTGATACTTCATAGGTGATACTTCATAGGTGACACTTCATAGTTGACACTTCATAGGTGATACTTCATAGGTGATACTTCATAGGTGACACTTCATAGGTGACACTTCATAGGTGATACTTCATAGGTGATACTTCATAGGTGACACTTCATAGGTGATACTTCATAGGTGATACTTCATAGGTGACACTTCATAGGTGACAATTCATAGGTGATACATCATAGGTGATACTTCATAGGTGACACTTCATAGGTGACACTTCATAGGTGACACTTCATAGGTGACACTTCATAGGTGATACTCATAGGTGACACGTCATAGGTGACACTTCATAGGTGACACTTCATAGGTGACACTTCATAGGTGACACTTCATAGGTGACACTTCATAGGTGATACTCATAGGTGACACGTCATAGGTGACACTTCATAGGTGACACTTCATAGGTGATACTTCATAGGTGATACTTCATAGGTGACACTTAATAGGTGACACTTCATAGGTTATACTTCATAGGTGACACTTCATAGGTGATACTCATAGGTGACACTTCATAGGTGACACGTCATAGGTGACACTTCATAGGTGACACTTCATAGGTGATACTTCATAGGTGATACTTCATAGGTGAAACGTCATAGGTGACACTTTATAGGTGACACTTCATAGGTGACACTTCATAGGTGACACTCATAGGTGACGCTTCATAGGTGACACTTCATAGGTGACACTTCATAGGTGACACTTCATAGGTGACACTTCATAGGTGATACCACAGGTGATACTTCATAGGTGATACTTCATAGGTGACACTTCATAGGTGATACTTCATAGGTGACACTTCATAGGTGATACTTCATAGGTGATACTTCATAGGTGATACTTCATAGGTGACACTTCATAGGTGACACTTCATAGGTGACACTTCATAGGTGACACTTCATAGGTGATACTCATAGGTGACACGTCATAGGTGACACTTCATAGGTGACACTTCATAGGTGATACTTCATAGGTGATACTTCATAGGTGACACTTAATAGGTGACACTTCATAGGTTATACTTCATAGGTGACACTTCATAGGTGATACTCATAGGTGACACTTCATAGGTGACACGTCATAGGTGACACTTCATAGGTGACACTTCATAGGTGATACTTCATAGGTGATACTTCATAGGTGACACTTCATAGGTGACACTTCATAGGTTATACTTCATAGGTGATACTTCATAGGTGACACTTCATAGGTGACACTTCATAGGTGATACATCATAGGTGATACTTCATAGGTGACACTTCATAGGTGACACTTCATAGGTGACACTTCATAGGTGATACTCATAGGTGACACGTCATAGGTGACACGTCATAGGTGACACTTTATAGGTGACACTTCATAGGTGACACTTCATAGGTGACACTTCATAGGTGACACTTCATAGGTTATACTTCATAGGTGACACTTCATAGGTGATACTCATAGGTGACACGTCATAGGTGACACGTCATAGGTGACACTTCATAGGTGACACTTCATAGGTGACACTTCATAGGTTATACTTCATAGCTGACACTTCATAGGTGACACTTCATAGGTTATACTTCATAGGTGACACTTCATAGGTGATACTCATAGGTGACACTTCATAGGTGACACGTCATAGGTGACACTTTATAGGTGACACTTCATAGGTGACACTTCATAGGTTATACTTCATAGGTGACACTTCATAGGTGACACTTCATAGTTGATACTTCATAGGTGATACTTCATAGGTGACACTTCATAGGTGACACTTCATAGGTGATACTTCATAGGTGATACTTCATAGGTGACACTTCATAGGTGACACTTCATAGGTGACACTCATAGGTGACGCTTCATAGGTGACACTTCATAGGTGACACTTCATAGGTGACACTTCATAGGTGATACCACAGGTGATACCACAGGTGATACTTCATAGGTGATACTTCATAGGTGACACTTCATAGGTGATACTTCATAGGTGACACTTCATATGTGATACTTCATAGGTGACACTTCATAGGTGATACTTCATAGGTGACACTTCATAGGTGATACTTCATAGGTGATACTTCATAGGTGATACTTCATAGTTGACACTTCATAGGTTATACTTCATAGGTGATACTTCATAGGTGACACTTCATAGGTGACACTTCATAGGTGATACTTCATAGGTGACACTTCATAGGTGACACTTCATAGGTGATACTTCATAGGTGATACTTCATAGGTGACACTTCATAGGTGACACTTCATAGGTGATACTTCATAGGTGACACTTGATAGGTGACACTTCATAGGTGACACTCATAGGTGACGCTTCATAGGTGATACTCATAGGTGACACTTCATAGGTGACACTTCATAGGTGACACTTCATAGGTGACACTTCATAGGTGACACTCATAGGTGACACTTCATAGGTGACGCTTCATAGGTGACATTTCATAGGTGACACTTCATAGGTGACACTTCATAGGTGACGCTTCATAGGTGATACTCATAGGTGACACTTCATAGGTGACGCTTCATAGGTGACACTTCATAGGTGACACTTCATAGGTGACACTTCATAGGTGACACTTCATAGGTGATACTTCAATGTGTGATGTCCACTTCCGCGGGTTCCGTTCCCAGTGAACCACAGAGAGTCACTTGAAGAAGCAGGCAGCTCAGAGGCAGCTCTGTGATGTCCACTTCCGCGGGTTCCGTTCCCAGTGAACCACAGAGAGTCACTTGAAGAAGCAGGAAGCTCAGAGGCAGCTCTGTGTTGTTCATGGCCACCGCGAGGAGGGAGCTTTCGCAACGAGAGTCTAGCCACCACCACCACAACAACAATCTGCTTTTAACGTTTAGTTTTTTTGTCCTTCCCCCGCACTTCCGATTCGCACGGTTGGCTACGTTACGGTTGTGCGAAAGAAGTTCAGCGTGCATATAGACGTACCCCTCCGCCCAGGAGTGGGTCACCTTAGCTGATTTTGTTTCAAGCGGGTGAAAACGCAAGAGGCCACGATAAAATCTTATCGGTCCCCGTGTAATTCTCTGGGTATGGGTCTCTGTGTGAGTCTGCGGGTATCTGTGTGAGTTTACGGGTCTCTGTGTGAGTCTATGGGTCTCTGTGTGAGTCTACGGGCATCTGTGTGAGTCTACGGGTATCTGTGTGAGTCTACGTGTCTCTGTTTGAGTCTACGGGTCTCTGTGTGAGTCTACGGTTCTCTGTATGAATCTACGGGTATCTGTGTAAAGTCTATGGCTCTCTGTGAGTCTTTGGGTCTCCGTGTGAGTCTATGGGTCTCTGTGTGAGTCTACGGGCATCTGTGTGAGTCTACGGGTCTCTGTGTGAGTCTACGGGTCTCTGTGTGAGTCTACGGGTGTCTGTGTGAGTCTACGGGTCTCTGAGTGAGTCTACGGGTCTCTGTGTGAGTCTACGGGTCTCTGTGTGAGTCTACGGGTCTCTGTGTGAGTCTATGGGTCTATGTGTGAGTCTACGGGTCTCTGTGTGA
The DNA here is from genome assembly GCF_048934315.1 of Petromyzon marinus. Lineage (NCBI taxonomy): Eukaryota > Metazoa > Chordata > Hyperoartia > Petromyzontiformes > Petromyzontidae > Petromyzon > Petromyzon marinus. Next base: position 847,956 of record NW_027422817.1, read on the forward strand.
GTCTACGGGTCTCTGTGTGAGTCTACGGGTATCTGTGTGAGTCGACGGGTGTCTGTGTGAGTCTATGGGTATATGTGTGAGTCTACGGGTATCTGTGTAAAGTCTATGGGTCTCTGTGAGTCTATGGGTCTCCGTGTGAGTCTACAGGTCTCTGTGTAAGTCTACGGGTGTCTGTGTGAGTCTACGGGTGTCTGTGTGAGTCTACGGGTATTTGTGTGAGTCTATGGGTCTCTGTGTGAGTCTATGGGTATATGTGTGAGTCTACGGGTATCTGTGTAAAGTCTATGGGTCTCTGTGAGTCTATGGGTCTCCGTATGAGTCTACAGGTCTCTGTGTGAGTCTACGGGTCTCTGTGTGAGTCTACTTGAAGATATTACTTCACAACCGTGTCACCACCACCACCCCCTTTCCCCCCTCTTTGCAGCCGTCTCGTGGATGGAGAAAGTGCAGGGGGAGACGGTGGTGCTGGGCTGCACCTGGACGGGCGACCCCACGGACACCGAGGTCCTGGACGTGGAGTGGTTCCTGCAGATGCCCACTACGAACATCTACGTGAGGAAGAGAGAGGGATACAGAGACGCACATCGCTACTCAGAGATGCCTGTAGCTTCTACTCAGAGACGCCCGTAGCTCCTACTCAGAGACGCCCGTAGCTCCTACTCAGAGATGCCTGTAGCTCCTACTCAGAGACGCCCGTAGCTCCTACTCAGAGACGCCTGTAGCTCCTGCTCAGAGACGCCCGTAGCTCCTACTCAGAGACGCCCGTAGCTCCTACTCAGAGACGCCCGTAGCTCCTACTCAGAGACGCCTGTAGCTCCTACACAGAGACGCCCATAGCTCCTACTCAGAGACGCCTGTAGCTCCTACTCAGAGACGCCTGTAGCTCCTACTCAGAGACGCCCGTAGCTCCTACTCAGAGACGCCCGTAGCTCCTACTCAGAGACGCCCTTAGCTCCTACTCAGAGACGCCTGTAGCTCGTACTCAGAGATGCCTGTAGCTCCTACTCAAAGACGCCTGTAGCTCCTACTCAGAGCATCCCGTAGCTCCTACGCAGAGACTCCCTTGGGCTCCTATTCAGAGACGCCCGTAGCTCCTACTCAGAGACGCCCGTAGCTCCTACTCAGAGACGCCCATCGGACACGCAGAGACGCCTGTAGCTCCTACTCAGAGACTCCCTTGGGCTCCTACTCAGAGACGCCCGTAGCTCCTACGTAGAAGTCCGCAGGCTCCTACACAGGCACCAGCAGGCTCCTACACAGGCACCAGCAGGCTCCTACACAGGCACCAGCAGGCTCCTACACAGACACCAGTAGGCTCCTACACAGACACCAGCAGGCTCCTACACAGACACCAGCAGGCTCCTACACAGACACCAGCAGGCTCCTACACACACACCAGCAGGCTCCTACACAGACACCAGCAGGCTCCTACACAGGCACCAACAGGCTCCTACACACGCACCAGCAGGCTCCTACACAGACACCAACAGGCTCCTACACAGGCACCAACAGGCTCCTACACAGGCACCAGCAGGCTCCTACACAGGCACCAGCAGGCTCCTACACACACACACCAGCAGGCTCCTACACAGACACCAGCAGGCTCCTACACAGGCACCAACAGGCTCCTACACAGGCACCAGCAGGCTCCTACACAGGCACCAGCAGGCTCCTACACACACACCAGCAGGCTCCTACACAGGCACCAGCAGGCTCCTACACACACACCAGCAGGCTCCTACACAGACACCAGCAGGCTCCTACACAGGCACCAACAGGCTCCTACACACACACCAGCAGGATCCTACACAGACACCAGCAGGCTCCTACACAGACACCAGCAGGCTCCTACACACACACCAGCAGGCTCCTACACAGGCACCAGCAGGCTCCTACACAGACACCAGCAGGCTCCTACACAGGCGCCCGTAGGATCCTACACAGAAGCCGCCCCCACAGGCTCCTACACAGGCACCAGCAGGCTCCTACACAGAAGCCGCCCCCACAGGCTCCTACACAGAAGCCGCCCCCACAGGCTCCTACACAGAAGCCGCCCCCACAGGCTCCTACACAGAAGCCGCCCTCACAGGCTCGTACAGAATCAGAATTCACCTTCTTGGTTCTTTCGGTAAAGTCACCGCCACATAGACTGGAAATAAAATAATGAAATAAAATAATAATAATGCGATTCTCACGACGTTTCGGCCACAACACAAGTGGGCCTTCTTCAGGTGAAGAAACAGGGCTATCAAGAAGACGGAACTTGAATGAACGCTGTCAGGCAAGGACCGCGTCTTTTGAAGCTGTGTGGGCGAAGTTGAATTAGCATGTTACCAGCCTCACCTCCGGAGAGGGAGGTGGGATGGTAACATGCTAATTCAACTCTGCCCACACATATTCTTAGCTCTTTCGGTAAAGTCACGTTGAAGGGCAACAATAAAATAATAAAATATATTAAAATAATAAAATATATAAAACAATAAAAAATTTTATTGTTTTATATATTTTATTATTTTATTGTTTCCCTTCAACGTGACTTTACCGAAAGAGCTAACAATATGAATCACTGCAGTCACGAAAGCTTTAAATCAAAATTCCGCCCACACAGCTTCAAAAGACGTGGTCCTTGCTTAACAGCGTTCATTCAAGCTCCGTCTTCTTGATAGCCCTGTTTCTTCACCTGAAGAAGGCCACTTGTGTTGTGGCCGAAACGTCGTGAGAATTGCATTATTACTTGACTTCATTATTTTATTTCCAGTCTACGTGGCGGTGACTTTACCGAAAGAACCAAGAATGTGAATCCCTGCAGTCACGAAAGCTTTAAATCGAAACAGAATCGGAATATGTATATACACTGCAGGAGGAATCCGATGAGCTGTAAAGCTCTTTGTTCACAGATGGGGTGGGTCAGAACGTTCCAACAACAAACGGCTACAAGAACACGTGTCAGGAGTGCAACGTATAGGAAAACAAATCAATTGAACAGTATAAAAATAAATGTAAATTTAAACCTGGTAAAGCCCACTGAACTATTAGGGTCTTATTCTTGGTTCTTTCGGTAAAGTCACCGCCACGTAGAAGGGAAACAATAAAATAATAAAAATATAAAACAATAAAATTCTCACGACGTTTCGACTGCAACACAAGAAGCAATCATCGTCAGGTGTGAAAACCACAGCAAGAACAATTTGAATAAAAATGGCGGGTTTTTTTTAACGTCAGCACCACGGAGAGCGATTTGGAAGTTTGTTCAGATGGACGAGTCCATCTATGTTCGGAAAAGAGGAGGGGGGAGACGAAAATAATGGATGCGGTCTGAAAGTCACCGTAAGCGTGAACAATCAATCAAGACCCGAAATGGTTTAGCAAATCCTTCCAACGATTGCTAAGCCCAGAATCCATCTCCTCGGTTGAAATTGTCTCCGTGTTTGTATATGCGGATAGCCTCATGAACGAATCTCTCTTGGTAACCGTAATCGTGAACAATCAATTAAGACCCCAAATGGTTTATCAAATCCTTCCAACGATTGCTAAGCCCAGAATCCATCTCCTCGGTTGAAATTGTCTCCGTGTTTGTACGTGCGGATAGCCTCATGAACGAAACTCTCTTGGTAACCGTAAGCGTGAACAATCAATTAAGACCCGAAATGGTTTATCAAATCCTTCCAACGATTGCTAAGCCCAGAATCCATCTTCTCGGTTGAAATTGTCTCCGTGTTTGTATATGCGGATAGCCTCATGAACGAATCTCTCTTGGTAACCGTAAGCGTGAACAATCAATTAAGACCCCAAATGGTTTATCAAATCCTTCCAACGATTGCTAAGCCCAGAATCCATCTCCTCGGTTGAAATTGTCTCCGTGTTTGTACGTGCGGATAGCCTCATGAACGAATCTCTCTTGGTAACCGTAAGGGTGAACAAGCAATTAAGACCCCAAATGGTTGATCAAATCCTTCCAATGATTGCTAAGCCCAGAATCCATCTCCTCGGTTGAAATTGTCTCCGTGTTTGTACGTGCGGATAGCCTCATGAACGAATCTCTCTTGGTAACTGTAAGCGTGAACAATCAATTAAGACCCCAAATGGTTTGTCAAATCCTTCCAACGATTGCTAAGCCCAGAATCCATCTCCTCGGTTGAAATTGTCTCCGTGTAGGTACGTGCGGATAGCCTCATGAACGAATCTCTCTTGGTAACCGTAAGCGTGAACAATCAATTAAGACCCCAAATGGTTAGTCAAATCCTTCCGACGATTGCTAAGCCCAGAATCCATCTCCTCGGTTGAAATTGTCTCCGTGTAGGTACGTGCGGATAGCCTCACGGCGGCGGCGGTGGCGATGGCGGAGCCCTTTTTGTCCGTCCCCCACCCCCCTGCCCTCAGGTTGCCACGTTCGCCGGGGGCGAGGGGCACATCTACCCGGACTTCGCGTCCCGCGTGCGATTCGCCCGCAACGCGACGCGGAGGGACGCGTCGCTGCAGATTGCCGGGCTGCGGGCGAGCGACGCCGGCGTCTACACGTGCAAGGTGAAGTTCGGCACTTTCATCAAGCTAGAGACCATCAGGCTCACCGTGCTGGGTAACGAACGCACGCACGCGCACACGCACGTACGCACACGCAGGTACGCACGTACACACACGTACACGCACGCACACACACGTACACACACGCATGCACGTACACACGTATACGCACGCACACGCACGTACACACATGCACGCACACGCACGCACACGCACGTACACACGTACACGCACGCACACGCACGTACACACACGCACGCACACGCACGCACGCACGTACACACGTACACGCACATGCACGTACACACACGCACGCACGCGCACATGCACGCACGCACACACACGTACACACACGTACACGCACGCACGTACACACACGCACGCACACACACGCACGTACATGCACGCACGCACGCACGTACAACAACAACAACCGCCATTCGCCACTAAGTGGCGGTGACGTCACCACGACGCTTGTGCCAGGCTATGTGCACCCTGAGGCCACGTGAAGTGTCGAACGCCCGCTGGCAGGAGGTCACGGGGCAGACCCAGGTGCCACGGGTCGACTGACTGTGGCAACCTGCTGTGCTTTAGCCACCCGGCGCTCCGCTCGTTGTTGTGAGCGTCGCTCCTCCGCCCTCCGTTGTTGTTGGAGGGTGACTGCCTCCAACTGCCCAGTAGCGTCCTTCACGAGCCTCCTCCACAGAGGCCGATCTTGACACCGCTGGTACCAGTCATCGGCAAGTCCACTCAGCTCCACGTCCTCCTGTACCACATCACTCCATCTCTTCTCTAGCCCGTGCCGTGCCCGCGTAGCCCCCTCAATCCGGCCAAACAAAAGCTGTTTCGGCATGCGGTGGCTGGGCATGCGGGCTACATGACCCAGCCATCGCAGCCTTCCCCGCCGGAGGAGCTCACCGATGGGACCTTGCCCAGATCTTTCAAGGATTTGTGAGCTCCTCACACAATCCATTCTGGTTAAACCCAGGATGGATCGTAGGCAGGCCAGCATAAATGTTTCTAACCGGCGAAGATGTTCCATTAGGGGGGTCCACGTTTCGCAAGCGTAGAGAAGGGAGGGAATGACCGTGGCCGAGAAGACCTGAAGCTTAGTGCGGAGCGACAGACCAGGTAGCTTCCACACAGCGTTACGCAACCGATGAAAAGATATTGCCGCTCGACTGATTCGGAGTGAGACCTCTGCTGTTAAACTGGAGCCAGTCATAAGCACACTGCCCAGGTATGGGAAACTCTCCACTCTCTCCACAACTGCCCCATCACCGATTGGGAGTTTTGGGGGCGGAGTGTCCGATGGTACAAAATACCCAGGCAGGTGCTTAGTTTTGGTGGGGCTGATGGTAAGGCCCCACCTCTTAGTGGCACGCTCCAGTCTCAGCAGCAGCGTTTCCAACTCCTCCTCTGAATGAGCAGTTATTACCAAATCATCAGCATACATAACATGGTTGAGCAATAGGGAGCCATCCCTTGACCGCACCCGGGCGTCGATCAGCCTCCCATTATATCTGTACCATATGGAGATTCCCCCGGTACAGCTATTGAAGGCTTCACGAACTACGTGGTCAAAGTAGATGTTAAATAATGTGGGAGCCAGAGGACATCCCTGTCACACCCCAAGGTTAACAGGGAATGGCTCTGACTCCCGGCCACGTAGTTTTACCCGGGCCCGCTCACCATCATGAAGGTCCTTAATGATCGTGAGCAGAGGGTCAGGTACTCCAAAAGCACGAAGAACAACCCAGAGCCCAGGCCTACTGATGGTATCATAGGCCTTGACCAGGTCAATAAAGCAGAGATGTAGGTCTTGTTGGAATTCCCTACACCTCTGCTGTAGCAGACGGACAGAAAATATGGCATCTGTGCAGGACCGCCCTTTCCTGAAACCGCATTGGGGCTCCGCAAGCCTCTCCTCAGCATGCCTGGCAAGGCGATGTTGAATAATCCTTGCCAGGACCTTTCCCGGCACACTGAGGAGTGAGATGCCCCTGTAGTTGTTACAGTCTGTGCGGTCCCCCTTCTTAAAAAGGGGGACCACCAGGGCATCCTTCCAATCCTGCGGAACCCATCCAGTGGTCCAGACTGTTGTTATGATGTCATATAGGGCAGTCTGTGCACAAACGCCGCCCTCCCTCAGCATTTCGCTTGGGAGATCATCTCTGCCCGCTGCCTTTTCTGGTCTCAGACTCCGGATCGCCTTCAGTACTTCCTCAACAGATGGCACCTCAGCCAGCCACTCACAGGGGGTGACTTCTTCCAATATTTGAGGCACCGCAGCCTCAGCAGGGTCATCCTCACTTTGTGCCACGATGTTTTCCTGGCTGAGGGATTTTCCCTCCCCCAGGACCTCACAGAAATGCTCAGAAAACCTGCAAACCTGTTTCTGGGGGTCGGAGATTGGGTCACCGTTTTTTCCCCTAATGATGGTAATAGGTGTGGCGCTGCAAATTACTTTTTTGATGGAGTTAAATAGAGATTTGTGATCACGGGCCACTGAGGCAGACTCAATCTCCTCAGCAACCCGCGACTACCACCCATCCTTGCAGCGCCTCACGGCTCTCCGAACCTCCGAGCGAAGGCTGCGGTAAGCCTCCACATTCTCTGACGTGGGATTCTGTAGCCGATGACAGTGGGCCTGTCGCTTTTTCTCAACCATCCTGAACACCTCCTCTGTCAGCCAGGGTCTATGGGGAGGTCTGGACCGCGTACCCAAAGCAGCCATTGCAGCTGCATGAGTCACAGTCCTAAACCTCGCCCATTTACCCTCGACATCAGGAGGAGTGGAGGACGATGCCAATCCCAGCCGCAAGCGATGATGAAATTCTCGCTTGCAACTTTCATCAGATAACTGAGACCAGGCCACTTTAGGTTGGAATGGGGTCCTGGGTATACACCCACCACCGGAGTGGAAGAATGGCAGGCACATCTTACAGATGACTAGTCGATGGTCAGAGGGCAGATCAGCTCCACGGTAGGTCCTGGTGTCAAGGACATGGGCTCGCATCCGCTGGTCCGTCACTATGTAGTCCAGCAGATGTTCTTGCTTGGACCCGGCATGCATCCATGATGTTGTGTGGATGCGCCGATGCCGGAACAGCGTGTTGGTAATTACAAGCCCATGGGCTGCACAAACATCTAGCAGCCTCCTACCGTTGTTATTGAGCTGATCTGGCCCATGCCCTCCAATCACTCCAGACCAGGTGCCAGTATCATGACCAACTCGGGAATTGAAGTCACCCAACATGATAACTCTATCCCGAGGGGCCACTTTAGCCAGCACCTGTGACAGGAGGTCATAGAAGGCATCTGACTCATCGGCTTTGCCTGCATCCCTCCACGGATGTTCATCTTTGGTGGGGGCACAAGTAACAACGACCACCATTCCTCGCCTCCGGTTGATGGGAAGGCGAGCCCAAAGTAGCCTGGGACTTACAGCTTCTCACACTTCACCGCTACGCTCCCACGCCCCCTCATTCTTTTGTTCAAAAGAAGAGCCACACCCTGTTGTTTGGCAGTCTGCTGCCCCGAGTAGAGGACGGTCCACCCCTCATGGTGGCAGGAGCCAGAGCCGGTCCACCGGACCTCCTGAATGCCACACAGATCCAGGCGGTACCGTTCCAGCTCCCGACAGAGGAGTGGCAGCCTCTCCTCCGCAGTGAGCGTTCGAACATTCCACGTGGCCACCCGTAGTGGCTTTTCGTTGTTTCTGGAGGAGCCCCGAGGGTAGATATTCAATCTCCTGGCTCCGCCAATTGGGGTTTGGCCAGGAGACGTCATAGACGCCTGGCCCCCCGGGGCCTCCGGCACAAGCTTATTAGTTACATATTTCAGTTTAACTCGTGGTTTAGTGGTAATTAATTGAAGGTGGAGGGGTTACCAGCCCCTCGCACCCGTACACACACGTACACACACGCACGTACACACACACACGTACACGCGCGCACACGCACGTACACGCACGTGCACGCACGCACACACATGCACGTACACGCATGTACACGCACGCACGCACATGCACGCACGCACACGCACGTACACACACGTACACACATGCACGTACACACACGCACGTACACGCACTTGCACGCACGTACGCACGTACACGCACACATGTAGACATACGTACACGCACGTACACGCACGTACGTGCACGCACGCACACACACGTGTGCGTGCGTGTACGTGTGGGTCTCTGTGGGTCTGGGTGTCTGTGGGTGTCTACGAGTGTACGTGTGCACGTTGAACTTGTTTCGCGCCGTAAAGTAGCCAACCGTGCTGTGGGTCTCTGTGTCTGTGGGTCTCTGTGTCTGTGGGTCTCTGTGGGTCTCTGTGTCTGCGGGTCTCTGTGGGTCTCTGTGAGTCTCTGTGAGTGTCTCTGTGTCTGTGGGTCTCTGTGGGTCTCTGTGGGTCTCTGTGTCTGCGGGTCTCTGTGGGTCTCTGTGGGTCTCTGTGTCTGCGGGTCTCTGTGGGTCTCTGTGGGTCTCTGTGGGTCTCTGTGTCTGTGGGTCTCTGTGGGTCTCTGTGGGTCTCTGTGAGTGTCTCTGTGAGTCTCTGTGGGTCTCTGTGGGTCTCTGTGGGTCTCTGTGGGTCTCTGTGGGTGTCTCTGTGTCTGTGGGTCTCTGTGAGTGTCTCTGTGTCTGCGGGTCTCTGTGGGTCTCTGTGAGTCTCTGTGGGTCTCTGTGGGTCTTTGTGGGTGTCTCTGTGTCTGCGAGTCTCTATGGGTCTCTGTGGGTCTCTGTGGGTCTCTGTGGGTTTCTCTGTGTCTGTGGGTCTCTGTGGGTCTCTGTGGGTGTCTCTGTGTCTGCGGGTGTCTGTGGGTCTCTGTGGGTCTCTGTGGGTCTCTGTGAGTGTCTCTGTGTCTGCGGGTCTCTGTGAGTCTCTGTGGGTCTCTCTGGGTCTCTGTGTCTGTGGGTCTCTGGGTCTCTGTGAGTGTCTCTGTGTCTGCGGGTCTCTGTGGGTCTGGGCGTCTGTGGGTCTCTGTGGGTCTCTGGGTGTCTGTGGGTCTCTGTGGGTCTCTGTGGGTCTGGGTGTCTGTGGGTCTCTGTGGGTCTCTGTGGGTCTCTGTGTCTGCGGGTCTCTGGGTCTCTGTGAGTCTCTGTGGGTCTCTGTGTCTGCGGGTCTCTGTGGGTCTCTGTTGGTCTGGGTGTCTGTGGGTCTCTGTGGGTGTCTCTGTGTCTGTGGGTCTCTGTGGGTCTGGGTGTCTGTGGGTCTCTGCAGGTGTCTCTGTGTCTGCGGGTCTCTGGGTCTTTGTGGGTGTCTGTGGGTCTCTGTGAGTCTCTGTGAGTGTCTCTGTGTCTGTGGGTCTCTGTGAGTCTCTGTGAGTGTCTCTGTGTCTGCGGGTCTCTGTGGGTCTCTGTGGATCTCTGTGTCTGTGGGTCTCTGGGTCTCTGTGAGTGTCTCTGTGTCTGCGGGTCTCTGTGGGTCTGGGTGTCTGTGGGTCTCTGTGGGTCTCTGTGGGTCTGGGTGTCTGTGGGTCTCTGTGCGTCTCTATGGGTGTCTCTGTGTCTGCACGTCTCTGTGGGTCTCTGTGAGTCTCTGTGGGTGTCTCTGTGTCTGCGGGTCTCTGTGGGTCTCTGTGAGTCTCTGTGTCTGCGGGTCTCTGTGGGTCTGGGCGTCTCTGTGGGTCTCTGTGGGTCTGGGTGTCTGTGGGTCTCTGTGGGTTTCTGTGGGTCTGGGTGTCTGTGGGTCTCTGTGGGTCTCTGTGGGTCTCTGTGTCTGCGGGTCTCTGGGTCTCTGTGAGTCTCTGTGGGTCTCTGTGGGTGTCTCTGTGTCTGCGGGTCTCTGTGGGTCTCTGTGGGTCTGGGTGTCTGTGGGTCTCTGTGGGTGTCTCTGTGTCTGTGGGTCTCTGTGGGTCTGGGTGTCTGTGGGTCTCTGCAGGTCTCTGTGGGTGTCTCTGTGTCTGCGGGTCTCTGGGTCTCTGTGGGTGTCTGTGTGTCTGCGGGTCTCTGGGTCTCTGTGGGTGTCTCTGTGTCTGCAGGTCTCTGTGGGTCTCTGTGGGTCTCTGTGAGTGTCTCTGTGTCTGCGGGTCTCTGTGAGTCTCTGTGGGTCTCTGTGGGTCTCTGTGGGTGTCTCTGTGTCTGCAGGTCTCTGTGGGTCTCTGTGGGTCTCTGTGGGTCTCTGTGTCTGCGGGTCTCTGTGAGTCTCTGTGGGTCTCTCTGGGTCTCTGTGTCTGTGGGTCTCTGGGTCTCTGTGAGTGTCTCTGTGTCTGCGGGTCTCTGTGGGTCTCTGTGAGTCTCTGTGTCTGCGGGTCTCTGTGGGTCTGGGCGTCTGTGGGTCTCTGTGGGTCTCTGGGTGTCTGTGGGTCTCTGTGGGTCTCTGTGGGTCTGGTTGTCTGTGGGTCTCTGTGGGTCTCTGTGGGTCTCTGTGTCTGCGGGTCTCTGTGGGTCTGGGCGTCTGTGGGTCTCTGTGGGTCTCTGGGTGTCTGTGGGTCTCTGTGGGTCTGGGTGTCTGTGGGTCTCTGTGGGTCTCTGTGGGTCTCTGTGTCTGCGGGTCTCTGGGTCTCTGTGAGTCTCTGTGGGTCTCTGTGTCTGCGGGTCTCTGTGGGTCTCTGTTGGTCTGGGTGTCTGTGGGTCTCTGTGGGTGTCTCTGTGTCTGTGGGTCTCTGTGGGTCTGGGTGTCTGCGGGTCTCTGTGGGTCTGGGTGTCTGTGGGTCTCTGTGGGTCTCTGTGGGTCTGGGTGTCTGTGGGTCTCTGTGAGTCTCTGTGAGTGTCTCTGTGTCTGTGGGTCTCTGTGAGTCTCTGTGAGTGTCTCTGTGTCTGCGGGTCTCTGTGGGTCTCTGTGGGTCTCTGTGGGTCTCTGTGTCTGTGGGTCTCTGGGTCTCTGTGAGTGTCTCTGTGTCTGCGGGTCTCTGTGGGTCTGGGTGTCTGTGGGTCTCTGTGGGTCTCTGTGGGTCTGGGTGTCTGTGGGTCTCTGTGGGTCTCTATGGGTGTCTCTGTGTCTGCACGTCTCTGTGGGTCTCTGTGAGTCTCTGTGGGTGTCTCTGTGTCTGCGGGTCTCTGTGGGTCTCTGTGAGTCTTTGTGTCTGCGGGTCTCTGTGGGTCTGGGCGTCTGTGGGTCTCTGTGGGTCTCTGTGGGTCTGGGTGTCTGTGGGTCTCTGTGGGTCTGGGTGTCTGTGGGTCTCTGTGGGTCTCTGTGGGTCTCTGTGTCTGCGGGTCTCTGGGTCTCTGTGAGTCTCTGTGGGTCTCTGTGGGTGTCTCTGTGTCTGCGGGTCTCTGTGGGTCTCTGTGGGTCTGGGTGTCTGTGGGTCTCTGTGGGTGTCTCTGTGTCTGTGGGTCTCTGTGGGTCTGGGTGTCTGTGGGTCTCTGTGAGTCTCTGTGAGTGTCTCTGTGTCTCTGTGTCTGTGGGTCTTTGTGAGTCTCTGTGAGTGTCTCTGTGTCTGCGGGTCTCTGTGGGTCTCTGTGAGTCTCTGTGGGTCTCTGTGGGTCTCTGTGGGTGTCTCTGTGGGTCTCTGTGAGTGTCTCTGTGTCTGTGGGTCTCTGTGGGTGTCTGTGGGTCTCTGTGAGTCTCTCTGGGTCTCTGTGAGTGTCTCTGTGGGTCTCTGTGGGTGTCTCTGTGTCTGCGGCTCTCTGTGGGTGCCCGTGGGTGTCTGGGTGCCCGTGGGTGTCTACGAGTGTTACGTGCGCACGTTGATCTTGTTTCGTCACGTGGCCACAGGCGCCAAACGGAGCGCAACAGAGAGGACTTGGGCCTGTTGTGAGCCCTTTCTCCTGCTGCCCCACCCCCACCCCCCACTGTCCCACCTGGCACAGTGAAGCCGTCCCAGCCCAGCTGCGTGGTGAACGGTTCGCTGCAGCAGGGCGAGGAGCTGTCGCTGCAGTGCCTGTCCACGGAGGGGACGTCGCCCATCAGATATCGGTGGAGCAAGGCCGGCGGGGAGGAGGGTCCCTCACCGTCCGTGCTGGGTGGGTGGCACCTCAGACGGCGCGAGGAACGTGACGAGGACGATGACGACGATGACGACGATGACGACGATGATGACTATGATGATGATGATGAGACCCACAGACTCAACACACATAGAGACCCATAGACTCACCACACAGAGACCCATAGACTCACCACACAGAGAGTCCCACAGACTCACCACACAGAGACCCATAGACTCACAACACACAGAGACCCATAGACTCACCACACACAGAGACCCACAGACTCACCACACACAGAGACTCATAGACTCACCACACACAGAGACCCATAGACTCACCACACACAGAGACCCATAGACTCACCACACACAGAGACCCATAGACTCACCACACACAGAGACCCATAGACTCACCACACACAGAGACCCATAGTCTCACCACACACAGAGACCCATAGACTCACCACACACAGAGACCCATAGACTCACCACACACAGAGACTCATAGAATCAGCACACAGAGACTCATAGACTCATCACCACACAGAGACTCATAGACTCAGCACACACAGATACTCATAGACTCACCACACAGAGACCCATAGACTCACCACACAGAGACCCATAGACTCACCACACAGAGCCCCATAGACTCACCACACAGAGACCCACAGACTCACCACACAGAGACCCATAGACTCACCACACAGAGACCCACAGACTCACCACACACAGAGACCCACAGACTCACCACACAGAGACCCATAGACTCACCACACAGAGACCCATAGACTCATCACACAGAGACCCATAGACTCACCACACACAGAGTCTGTGGGTCTCTGAGACCCATAGAATCACCACACAGAGACCCACAGACTCACCACACACACAGACCCACAGACTCACCACACAGAGACCCATAGACTCACCACACAGAGACCCATAGACTCATCACACAGAGACCCATAGACTCACCACACACAGAGACCCATAGACTCACCACACAGAGACCCACAGACTCACCTCACAGAGACCCACCACACAGAGACCCACAGACTCACCACACACAGAGACCCATAGACTCACCACACACAGAGACCCATAAACTCACCACACACAGAGACCCATAGACTCACCACACAGAGACCCATAGACTCACCACACAGAGACCCATAGACTCACCACACAGAGACCCATAGACTCACCACACAGAGACCCACAGACTCACCACACAGAGACCCACAGACTCACCACACACAGAGACCCATAGACTCACCACACAGAGACCCATAGACTCACCACACAGAGACCCACAGACTCACCACACAGAGACCCATAGAATCATCACACAGAGACCCACAGACTCACCACACAGAGACCCACAGACTCACCACACACAGAGACCCATAGACTCACAAAGAGACCCACAGACTCACCACACAGAGACCCACAGACTCACCACACACAGAGACCCACAGACTCACTCACACAGAGACCCACAGACTCACCACACACAGAGACCCACAGACTCACCACACAGAGACCCATAGACTCACCACACAGAGACCCACAGACTCACCACACACAGAGACCCACAGACTCACCACACAGAGACCCATAGACTCACCACACAGAGACCCATAGACTCATCACACACAGAGACCAACAGACTCACCACACACAGAGACCCACAGACTCACCACACACAGACCCACAGACTCACCACACAGAGACCGACAGACTCACCACACAGAGACCCACAGACTCACCACACAGAGCCCATAGACTCACCACACACAGAGACCCACAGACTCACCACACACAGACCCACAGACTCACCACACACAGACCCACAGACTCACCACACACAGAGACCCACAGACTCACCACACAGAAACCCACAGACTCACCACACAGAGACCCACAGACTCACCACACAGAGACCCATAGACTCACCACACAGAGACCCACAGACTCACCACACAGAGACCCACAGACTCTCCACACACAGAGACCCATAGACTCACAAAGAGACCCACATACTCACCACACAGAGAGTCCCACAGACTCACCACACAGAGACCCATAGACTCACCACACACAGAGACCCATAGACTCACCACACACAGAGACCCATAGACTCACCACACACAGAGACCCATAGACTCACCACACACAGACACCCACAGACTCACCACACACAGAGACTCATAGACTCACCACACACAGAGACCCATAGACTCACCACACACAGAGACCCATAGACTCACCACACACAGAGACCCATAGACTCACCACACACAGAGACCCATAGACTCACCACACACAGAGACCCATAGACTCACCACACACAGAGACCCATAGTCTCACCACACACAGAGACCCATAGACTCACCACACACAGAGACCCATAGACTCACCACACACAGAGACCCATAGACTCACCACACACAGAGACCCATAGACTCACCACACACAGAGACCCATAGACTCACCACACACAGAGACTCATAGACTCACCACACACAGAGACCCATAGACTCACCACACACAGAGACCCATAGACTCACCACACACAGAGACCCATAGACTCACCACACACAGAGACCCATAGTCTCACCACACACAGATACCCATAGACTTACCACACACAGAGACCCATAGACTCACCACACACAGAGACCCATAGACTCACCACACACAGAGACCCATATACTCACCACACACAGAGACCCACAGACTCACCACACACAGAGACTCATAGACTCACCACACACAGAGACCCATAGACTCACCACACACAGAGACCCATAGACTCACCACACACAGAGACCCATAGACTCACCACACACAGAGACCCATAGACTCACCACACACAGAGACGCATAGACTCACGACACACAGAGACCCATAGACTCACCACACACAGAGACCCATAGTCTCACCACACACAGAGACCCATAGACTTACCACACACAGAGACCCATAGACTCACCACACACAGAGACTCATAGAATCAGCACACAGAGACTCATAGACTCATCACCACACAGAGACTCATAGACTCAGCACACACAAATACTTATAGACTCACCACACAGAGACCCATAGACTCACCACACAGAGACCCATAGACTCACCACACAGAGACCCATAGACTCACCACACAGAGACCCACAGACTCACCACACAGAGACCCATAGACTCACCACACAGAGACCCACAGACTCACCACACACAGAGACCCATAGACTCACCACACACAGAGACCCATAAACTCACCACACACAGAGACCCATAGACTCACCACACAGAGACCCATAGACTCACCACACAGAGACCCATAGACTCACCACACAGAGACCCATAGACTCACCACACAGAGACCCACAGACTCACCACACAGAGACCCACAGACTCACCACACACAGAGACCCGTAGACTCACCACACAGAGACCCATAGACTCACCACACAGAGACCCACAGACTCACCACACCGAGACCCATAGAATCATCACACAGAGACCCACAGACTCACCACACAGAGATCCACAGACTCACCACACACAGAGACCCATAGACTCACGAAGAGACCCACAGACTCACCACACAGAGACCCACAGACTCACCACACACAGAGACCCACAGACTCACTCCCACAGAGACCCACAGACTCACCACACACAGAGACCCACAGACTCACCACACAGAGACCCATAGACTCACCACACAGAGACCCACAGACTCATCACACATAGAGACCCACAGACTCACCACACAGAGACCCATAGACTCACCACACAGAGACCCATAGACTCATCACACACAGAGACCAACATACTCACCACACACAGAGACCCACAGACTCACCACACAGACACCCACAGACTCACCACACAGAGACTCATAGACTCACCACACACAGAGACCCACAGACTCACCACACACAGAGACTCATAGACTCACCACACACAGAGACCCATAGACTCACCACACACAGAGACCCATAGACTCACCACACACAGAGACCCATAGACTCACCACACACAGAGACCCATAGACTCACCACACACAGAGACGCATAGACTCACGACACACAGAGACCCATAGACTCACCACACACAGAGACCCATAGTCTCACCACACACAGAGACCCATAGACTTACCACACACAGAGACCCATAGACTCACCACACACAGAGACTCATAGAATCAGCACACAGAGACTCATAGACTCATCACCACACAGAGACTCATAGACTCAGCACACACAAATACTTATAGACTCACCACACAGAGACCCATAGACTCACCACACAGAGACCCATAGACTCACCACACAGAGACCCATAGACTCACCACACAGAGACCCACAGACTCACCACACAGAGACCCATAGACTCACCACACAGAGACCCACAGACTCACCACACACAGAGACCCACAGACTCACCACACAGAGACCCACAGACTCACCACACAGAGACCCATAGACTCACCACACAGAGACCCATAGACTCACCACACAAAGACCCATAGACTCACCACACAGAGACCCATAGACTCACCACACAGAGACCCACAGACTCACCACACAGAGACCCACAGACTCACCACACACAGAGACCCGTAGACTCACCACACAGAGACCCATAGACTCACCACACAGAGACCCACAGACTCACCACACCGAGACCCATAGAATCATCACACAGAGACCCACAGACTCACCACACAGAGATCCACAGACTCACCACACACAGAGACCCATAGACTCACGAAGAGACCCACAGACTCACCACACAGAGACCCACAGACTCACCACACACAGAGACCCACAGACTCACTCCCACAGAGACCCACAGACTCACCACACACAGAGACCCACAGACTCACCACACAGAGACCCATAGACTCACCACACAGAGACCCACAGACTCATCACACATAGAGACCCACAGACTCACCACACAGAGACCCATAGACTCACCACACAGAGACCCATAGACTCATCACACACAGAGACCAACATACTCACCACACACAGAGACCCACAGACTCACCACACAGACACCCACAGACTCACCACACAGAGACTCATAGACTCACCACACAGAGACCCACATACTCACCACACAGAGACTCACAAACTCACCACACACAGAGACCCACAGACTCACCACACAGAGACCCACAGACTTACCACACAGAGACCCACAGACTCACCACACACAGAGACCCACAGACTCACCACACAGAGACCCACATACTCACCACACAGAGACCCACAGACTCACTACACAGAGACCCACAGACTCACCACACACAGAGACCCACAGACTCATCACACAGAGACCCACAGACTCACCACACAGAGACCCACAGAATCACCACACAGAGACCCACAGACTCACCACACAGAGACCCATAGACTCACCACACACAGCGACCCACAGACTCACCACACACAGACCCACAGACTCACCACACACAGAGACCCATAGACTCACCACACACAGAGACCCATAGACTCACCACACACAGAGACCCATAGACTCACCACACACAGAGACCCATAGTCTCACCACACACAGAGACCCATAGACTCACCACACACAGAGACCCATAGACTCACCACACACAGAGACCCATAGACTCACCACACACAGAGACCCATAGACTCACCACACACAGAGACCCATAGACTCACCACACACAGAGACTCATAGACTCACCACACACAGAGACCCATAGACTCACCACACACAGAGACCCATATACTCACCACACACAGAGACCCATAGACTCACCACACACAGAGACCCATAGTCTCACCACACACAGATACCCATAGACTTACCACACACAGAGACCCATAGACTCACCACACACAGAGACCCATAGACTCACCACACACAGAGACCCATAGACTCACCACACACAGAGACCCACAGACTCACCACACACAGAGACTCATAGACTCACCACACACAGAGACCCATAGACTCACCACACACAGAGACCCATATACTCACCACACACAGAGACCCATAGACTCACCACACACAGAGACCCATAGACTCACCACACACAGAGACGCATAGACTCACGACACACAGAGACCCATAGACTCACCACACACAGAGACCCATAGTCTCACCACACACAGAGACCCATAGACTTACCACACACAGAGACCCATAGACTCACCACACACAGAGACTCATAGAATCAGCACACAGAGACTCATAGACTCATCACCACACAGAGACTCATAGACTCAGCACACACAAATACTTATAGACTCACCACACAGAGACCCATAGACTCACCACACAGAGACCCATAGACTCACCACACAGAGACCCATAGACTCACCACACAGAGACCCACAGACTCACCACACAGAGACCCATAGACTCACCACACAGAGACCCACAGACTCACCACACACAGAGACCCATAGACTCACCACACACAGAGACCCATAAACTCACCACACACAGAGACCCATAGACTCACCACACAGAGACCCATAGACTCACCACACAGAGACCCATAGACTCACCACACAGAGACCCATAGACTCACCACACAGAGACCCACAGACTCACCACACAGAGACCCACAGACTCACCACACACAGAGACCCGTAGACTCACCACACAGAGACCCATAGACTCACCACACAGAGACCCACAGACTCACCACACCGAGACCCATAGAATCATCACACAGAGACCCACAGACTCACCACACAGAGATCCACAGACTCACCACACACAGAGACCCATAGACTCACGAAGAGACCCACAGACTCACCACACAGAGACCCACAGACTCACCACACACAGAGACCCACAGACTCACTCCCACAGAGACCCACAGACTCACCACACACAGAGACCCACAGACTCACCACACAGAGACCCATAGACTCACCACACAGAGACCCACAGACTCATCACACATAGAGACCCACAGACTCACCACACAGAGACCCATAGACTCACCACACAGAGACCCATAGACTCATCACACACAGAGACCAACATACTCACCACACACAGAGACCCACAGACTCACCACACAGACACCCACAGACTCACCACACAGAGACTCATAGACTCACCACACACAGAGACCCACAGACTCACCACACACAGAGACTCATAGACTCACCACACACAGAGACCCATAGACTCACCACACACAGAGACCCATAGACTCACCACACACAGAGACCCATAGACTCACCACACACAGAGACCCATAGACTCACCACACACAGAGACGCATAGACTCACGACACACAGAGACCCATAGACTCACCACACACAGAGACCCATAGTCTCACCACACACAGAGACCCATAGACTTACCACACACAGAGACCCATAGACTCACCACACACAGAGACTCATAGAATCAGCACACAGAGACTCATAGACTCATCACCACACAGAGACTCATAGACTCAGCACACACAAATACTTATAGACTCACCACACAGAGACCCATAGACTCACCACACAGAGACCCATAGACTCACCACACAGAGACCCATAGACTCACCACACAGAGACCCACAGACTCACCACACAGAGACCCATAGACTCACCACACAGAGACCCACAGACTCACCACACACAGAGACCCACAGACTCACCACACAGAGACCCACAGACTCACCACACAGAGACCCATAGACTCACCACACAGAGACCCATAGACTCACCACACAAAGACCCATAGACTCACCACACAGAGACCCATAGACTCACCACACAGAGACCCACAGACTCACCACACAGAGACCCACAGACTCACCACACACAGAGACCCGTAGACTCACCACACAGAGACCCATAGACTCACCACACAGAGACCCACAGACTCACCACACCGAGACCCATAGAATCATCACACAGAGACCCACAGACTCACCACACAGAGATCCACAGACTCACCACACACAGAGACCCATAGACTCACGAAGAGACCCACAGACTCACCACACAGAGACCCACAGACTCACCACACACAGAGACCCACAGACTCACTCCCACAGAGACCCACAGACTCACCACACACAGAGACCCACAGACTCACCACACAGAGACCCATAGACTCACCACACAGAGACCCACAGACTCATCACACATAGAGACCCACAGACTCACCACACAGAGACCCATAGACTCACCACACAGAGACCCATAGACTCATCACACACAGAGACCAACATACTCACCACACACAGAGACCCACAGACTCACCACACAGACACCCACAGACTCACCACACAGAGACTCATAGACTCACCACACAGAGACCCACATACTCACCACACAGAGACTCACAAACTCACCACACACAGAGACCCACAGACTCACCACACAGAGACCCACAGACTCACCACACAGAGACCCACAGACTCACCACACACAGAGACCCACAGACTCACCACACAGAGACCCACATACTCACCACACAGAGACCCACAGACTCACTACACAGAGACCCACAGACTCACCACACACAGAGACCCACAGACTCATCACACAGAGACCCACAGACTCACCACACAGAGACCCACAGAATCACCACACAGAGACCCACAGACTCACCACACAGAGACCCATAGACTCACCACACACAGCGACCCACAGACTCACCACACACAGACCCACAGACTCACCACACACAGAGACCCATAGACTCACCACACACAGAGACCCATAGACTCACCACACACAGAGACCCATAGACTCACCACACACAGAGACCCATAGTCTCACCACACACAGAGACCCATAGACTCACCACACACAGAGACCCATAGACTCACCACACACAGAGACCCATAGACTCACCACACACAGAGACCCATAGACTCACCACACACAGAGACCCATAGACTCACCACACACAGAGACTCATAGACTCACCACACACAGAGACCCATAGACTCACCACACACAGAGACCCATATACTCACCACACACAGAGACCCATAGACTCACCACACACAGAGACCCATAGTCTCACCACACACAGATACCCATAGACTTACCACACACAGAGACCCATAGACTCACCACACACAGAGACCCATAGACTCACCACACACAGAGACCCATAGACTCACCACACACAGAGACCCACAGACTCACCACACACAGAGACTCATAGACTCACCACACACAGAGACCCATAGACTCACCACACACAGAGACCCATATACTCACCACACACAGAGACCCATAGACTCACCACACACAGAGACCCATAGACTCACCACACACAGAGACGCATAGACTCACGACACACAGAGACCCATAGACTCACCACACACAGAGACCCATAGTCTCACCACACACAGAGACCCATAGACTTACCACACACAGAGACCCATAGACTCACCACACACAGAGACTCATAGAATCAGCACACAGAGACTCATAGACTCATCACCACACAGAGACTCATAGACTCAGCACACACAGATACTTATAGACTCACCACACAGAGACCCATAGACTCACCACACAGAGACCCATAGACTCACCACACAGAGACCCATAGACTCACCACACAGAGACCCACAGACTCACCACACAGAGACCCATAGACTCACCACACAGAGACCCACAGACTCACCACACACAGAGACCCACAGACTCACCACACAGAGACCCATAGACTCACCACACAGAGACCCATAGACTCACCACACATAGAGACCCATAGACTCACCATACAGAGACCCACAGATTCACCACACAGAGACCCACAGACTCACCACACAGAGACCCACAGACTCACCACACACAGAGACCCATTGACTCACCACACACAGAGACCCATAAACTCACCACACACAGAGACCCATAGACTCACCACACAGAGACCCATAGACTCACCACACAGAGACCCATAGACTCAACACACAGAGACCCATAGACTCACCACACAGAGACCCACAGACTCACCACACAGAGACCCACAGACTCATCACACACAGAGACCCGTAGACTCACCACACAGAGACCCATAGACTCACCACACAGAGACCCACAGACTCACCACACAGAGACCCATAGAATCATCACACAGAGACCCACAGACTCACCACACAGAGACCCACAGACTCACCACACACAGAGACCCATAGACTCACAAAGAGACCCACAGACTCACCACACAGAGACCCACAGACTCACCACACACAGAGACCCACAGACTCACTCCCACAGAGACCCACAGACTCACCACACACAGAGACCCACAGACTCACCACACAGAGACCCATAGACTCAACACACAGAGACCCACAGACTCACCACACAGAGACCCACAGACTCATCACACACAGAGACCCGTAGACTCACCACACAGAGACCCATAGACTCACCACACAGAGACCCACAGACTCACCACACAGAGACCCATAGAATCATCACACAGAGACCCACAGACTCACCACACAGAGACCCACAGACTCACCACACACAGAGACCCATAGACTCACAAAGAGACCCACAGACTCACCACACAGAGACCCACAGACTCACCACACACAGAGACCCACAGACTCACTCCCACAGAGACCCACAGACTCACCACACACAGAGACCCACAGACTCACCACACAGAGACCCATAGACTCACCACACAGAGACCCACAGACTCATCACACACAGAGACCCACAGACTCACCACACATAGACCCCATAGACTCACCACACAGAGACCCATAGACTCATCACACACAGAGACCAACATACTCACCACACACAGAGACCCACAGACTCACCACACAGACACCCACAGACTCACCACACAGAGACTCATAGACTCACCACACAGAGACCCACAGACTCACCACACAGAGACTCACAAACTCACCACACACAGAGACCCACAGACTCACCACACAGAGACCCACAGACTCACCACACAGAGACCCACAGACTCACCACACAGAGACCCACAGACTCACCACACAGAGACCCACAGATGTTGTATATATAGGTGTTATGAAAATTGATGAAAATAATGAAAATTAAATGAAATTTGAGATTTGCATAATTTATCCGAAATTATGTTAATTAGTGTAATTACGTGCATAAATTATGCTGATTCGAGAGATAATCGTATTAATTTATGCGAGTGGGCGTGGTTATGATAATGCAGGTCGTTATGGATTATCAGGTCGAGCCTCGGTGACGAGGATTGTGTTATGAATTGGAATAACGCAATTAATCGTATGCAGTGACGCAGGCGTTGTGAGCGTGAATGAGAGAGAGAGACGATTCGACTCTGCTCTTCAATTCCGTATTATCGATAAGGATACGATTACTCTCGATTGAACATTACGGATTATGTGTGTTCTGGATCATGTGGTGATAGTGTGCTTATGATAGGTCCCCAGGATTCAGATCTCATACGCAGAACAATATTATGCAGAATTTCAGGAAGAATCACACACAAACCTTCTGCTTTAATCAATTTTATTTCTAGCTAACTTTAATTTTTGGATAATATGAAAAACTCAATCTCGGGATTTTGGAATTTCAACACAGCGTTAACACGATACCATCACGATTGCGTTGTTTCACCTCGATAGCGGCACCTGTGGTTAATTCCCGACGCGTAACGCAATCGATCGGTTGTTGAGAGAGAGATTAAAAACATGCGAACTATTCTATCAAACCTTAACTTTATAATATGCAAACTCGTATGCTTGAATTGTTACACAATACGGCACTTGGTCTTTGATTCGTATCCAATCCTTAATACACTCTGATATGCGAAGTTATTATGCTTGAAATCGTCAGCACAGTACCACGTTGATGTTCGTTCATTGATTCATAACGATTATGAATTTAAAGCGTTCGACTGTAATACTTCTAATTGCCTTATCAACACCACTCGATGGCCACAATGCTTCGTTACTTGAATTGTCACACAAAACAGCATTCGGTCACTGATCATGCGCGGCCCTTAATGCAATTATTGTCACGTTGTTAACAATAGGATGACTGATTATTATGCAACGCTACTCGTTGACAGGGCACTCCAACCAGTATTATTCTTGGAGGCACAAATATGCGTTTGAATTCGTTATTTCATTCGTGGATACCGGCAAGATTATGCAGAAAGACAAATATTAACGAACGACTCAAGTATTCCTAATCAACTTCTCAACGCGACTCAATGGGTGGCGATGTTTCCTTTTGAGATCCTTATCTCGGGCCAATCTTTTAATTGATTGTGGCCAGACCCCTGACAGGGAACCGGTTGAACAAGCTCTCTATCCCCGCGAGCGGCGCTCCGTGGTGAGGAGCCAAGAATTAATCCTTGTTAATGGGTCAGTTGGTAATTTATGCGGTTAGAAGTACAGCCCCAGCACAATATTACAGAGAAAAATTATGAACACTCTTAAAAACGATGGATTATTCACTCGGTCGTTGCGATGTTTCCACAATCACGGATGGTTCAATGGCTTGAGGTTTTTAGGCTTTGTTAATGACCCGTGTGTGTGTGTTGAATGGTGTGAGTGGTGAAAGAGTAGGCCAATGTTCAGAATCGATTCTTTGCGTCAAGCAGACGTCTGGTTTGTGTGTAGTGGGGGGCAGTGTATCATACGTATCAGTTGATTCTTCTTTCAGTAGTTGGTTCGGACTCGACGGACGTTGGTGAACGAGTAGATGCGTTGTTGTAGCTGAGATGACCGTCTGGTAGACGGCGTTAGAAGCACGCCCGCAGCGGCGCGCTGGTGCTCCGTCGTCGGCGGTTGTAGATTGCAGGCTCACGATTCGCTCGTGGTGGCGCTGGTGCTGGTGGCACGCTGGTGGCGCGCGCTCCCTCTCCTTGAAGATGCGCGAACGCGCCCTTGCTGGTTCGCTGGTAGCAGTTTCTCTCCACTGCTGGCTGAGCTGCTGCACGCTCTTGCTTGGCGTTGCTGGCCGCGCTCTTTCTCCTTGAAGATGCGCGAAAGCGCCCGTGCTGGTTCGCTGACAGCAGTTTCCTCCACTGCTGGATGAGCTACGCCGGCGCGCGCTCTTTCCGCTGCTGTAGTGGCTGACGCTGCGCTCGCGAGCGACAGGTCAAGTTTTTCTTCTGCTGAGTTGAGTTGAGATGAGTCTTCTTCTGTTGAGCTGAGTTGAGATGAGTCTTCTTCTGTTGAGCTGAGTTGAGATGAGTCTTCTTCTGTTGAGCTGCCCCCGAGGGCTGATGAGTTGGCCCCGAGGGCTGATGAGCTGGCCCCGAGGGCTGATGAGTTGGTTTCAATGCTGAAACGGCTCCTTTTTATGCCAAAAATCTCTCCCCTTCTCGGCTCCCCCTCACGAGGTGGAGCTATCTTTGATCTGATCGTATGTCGGTGGGGGGGGGGGTTCGTGTGTCGGTGGTGGGGGGGGGTTCGTGTGTCAGTGTGTATGTTTGTGTGTGTGTCATTTATGACATGGCCCTGTTCGGGTCTTTCCTCAAGCCATAAACATCAAGACAACAGACACCTCGATTCATCTTGGTGGCGTCTGGTTGTCTAATCCCTCCACCCAGAGAGAGGGGCGGGTTCCCCCCCCCCCCTTTTCCGTTCGCGTTCCGACGCACAAAGAAATGGTTAAGATTTTTTTTAAGTTTAACATTTCACATCACAGTTGGTATCTTATCATACACAGTTATGATCCTGCTTGTGATTCATAGTATTTGATTTATTTCCAAGTGAAGATGCTCTTCCGAGCATATGCATTTTATCACGTGCTGCAGGGAAAGACAAAGGTGGCCGGGATCTTCCCATCTCTCTATACTTTGCAAATATCATTTCGACTCCATGTTCGCCACGACTCGTGTTTGTAACTACGTCCTCCCGACACCTCTCGGTTTACCGAGGTTCGAATTGTTATGATGGAATTATTAAAAAGAAAAATAATTTTCATCCTGAGTTTAAGAGGTCCGTTTCCAGATTGTTGGAATCCATATCCCTTGGTTCTGTAAGGTTCTATAATGGAATATCGTTTAAGGTTAACACATTATTATTAATGTTATTTTGCAATTTCTTTAAAACTTGTTTGTCTGGTTGCCGTGTGTGGGGTTGGGTGTGTCTCCTCATCAAACCCGGCTGGCTTTTCCAGATGGCCCCTTGTGATAAGGTGTAATTCCTGCTTCTCCGCGCTGTGAGAGAGACAAAGATGGTCGGGGTTGCTTGGGATATTGTTTAAACTCTTTCGTAAGTTTGCCCGTTCGCCTCATTCCTTCTCGATAACCTTTGATGTGACTCGGTATTTTGTCTCCAAGCTTTGCTTTAACAGTAAAAGTATTAAAGGTGAAAATCATTTGATAGCGAATTAATTATTGGATAATAATTCACTGATGTATCTGGTGGCCTGGTCTTGATTGGAGTGAGCGCGAGGACCGCTAACTTTAGCTCATTCTTGTTATTGCATTTTAAATTTGAACCGTTGTTTAAAAAAAAAATAGTTTAACCCGTGGGTGTCCTCATTTCTGGCTTGCGGGAGGGCTTCCCTCTGCTTGACCTCCCTTAGGGCACATCAAACTCTTGTTCATCTGGAGATCTTCGCAGATAGCTGCTAACATCCTCGCCTCGAGAGTTTATTTATTTCTTTATTTATTAATAGCCTGTTTATGACCGACACCTGGTTTTTTGTGTTTCTGGCTTACGGGTTTTATTCATTATTAAAAAATATATATATATATTGTTTGTCACGAAAGAAAGGAAAAAGAAATCTAGGTGTATGCATCCGTAAATATTCTTATGGATATTAATTGTGGAAAAAGGGCCATATACAACACAGACTCACCACACAGAGACCCACAGACTCACCACACAGAGACCCACAGACTCACCACACACAGAGACCCACAGACTCATCACACAGAGACCCACAGACTCACCACACAGAGACCCACAGAATCACCACACAGAGACCCACAGACTCACCACACAGAGACCCATAGACTCACCACACACAGCGACCCACAGACTCACCACACACAGACCCACAGACTCACCACACACAGAGACCCACAGACTCACCACCCAGAGACCCACAGACTCACCACACAGAGACCCACAGACTCACCACACAGAGA
Source organism: Petromyzon marinus (assembly GCF_048934315.1). Taxonomy (NCBI): domain Eukaryota; kingdom Metazoa; phylum Chordata; class Hyperoartia; order Petromyzontiformes; family Petromyzontidae; genus Petromyzon; species Petromyzon marinus. The sequence goes on from NW_027422817.1 coordinate 875,483, forward strand.
CCCATAGACTCACCACACACAGAGACCCATAGACTCACCACACAGAGACCCACAGACTCACCACACAGAGACCCACAGACTCACCACACACAGAGACCCATAGACTCACAAAGAGACCCACAGACTCACCACACAGAGACCCACAGACTCACCACACACAGAGACCCACAGACTCACTCACACAGAGACCCACAGACTCACCACACACAGAGACCCACAGACTCAACACACAGAGACCCATAGACTCACCACACAGAGACCCACAGACTCACCACACACAGAGACCCACAGACTCACCACACAGAGACCCATAGACTCACCACACAGAGACCCATAGACTCATCACACACAGAGACCCACAGACTCACCACACACAGAGACCCACAGACTCACCACACAGACACCCACAGACTCACCACACAGAGACCCATAGACTCACCACACAGAGACCCACAGACTCACCACACAGAGACTCATAGACTCACCACACAGAGACCCACAGACTCACCACACATAGACTCACAAACTCACCACACACAGAGACCCACAGACTCACCACACAGAGACCCATAGACTCACCACACAGAGACCCATAGACTCATCACACACAGAGACCCACAGACTCACCACACACAGAGACCCACAGACTCACCACACAGACACCCACAGACTCACCACACAGAGACCCATAGACTCACCACACAGAGACCCACAGACTCACCACACAGAGACTCATAGACTCACCACACAGAGACTCACAAACTCACCACACACAGAGACCCACAGACTCACCACACAGAGGCCCACAGACTCACCACACAGAGACCCACAGACTCACCACACACAGAGACCCACAGACTCACCACACAGAGACCCACAGACTCACCACACAGAGACCCACAGACTCACCACACAGAGACCCACAGACTCACCACACACAGAGACCCACAGACTCATCACACAGAGACCCACAGACTCACCACACACAGACCCACAGACTCACCACACACAGAGACCCACAGACTCACCACACAGAGACCCACAGACTCACCACACAGAGACCCACAGACTCACCACACAGAGACCCATAGACTCACCACACACAGAGACCCATAGACTCACCACACAGAGACCCACAGACTCACCACACAGAGACCCACAGACTCACCACACAGAGACCCACAGACTCACCACACAGAGACCCATAGACTCACCACACACAGAGACCCACAGACTCACCACACAGAGACCCATAGACTCACCACACAGAGACCCACAGACTCACCACACACAGAGACCCACAGACTCACTCACACAGAGACCCACAGACTCACCACACACAGAGACCCACAGACTCAACACACAGAGACCCATAGACTCACCACACAGAGACCCACAGACTCACCACACACAGAGACCCACAGACTCACCACACAGAGACCCATAGACTCACCACACAGAGACCCATAGACTCATCACACACAGAGACCCACAGACTCACCACACACAGAGACCCACAGACTCACCACACAGACACCCACAGACTCACCACACAGAGACCCATAGACTCACCACACAGAGACCCACAGACTCACCACACAGAGACTCATAGACTCACCACACAGAGACCCACAGACTCACCACACATAGACTCACAAACTCACCACACACAGAGACCCACAGACTCACCACACAGAGACCCATAGACTCACCACACAGAGACCCATAGACTCATCACACACAGAGACCCACAGACTCACCACACACAGAGACCCACAGACTCACCACACAGACACCCACAGACTCACCACACAGAGACCCATAGACTCACCACACAGAGACCCACAGACTCACCACACAGAGACTCATGGACTCACCACACAGAGACTCACAAACTCACCACACACAGAGACCCACAGACTCACCACACAGAGGCCCACAGACTCACCACACAGAGACCCACAGACTCACCACACACAGAGACCCACAGACTCACCACACAGAGACCCACAGACTCACCACACAGAGACCCACAGACTCACCACACAGAGACCCACAGACTCACCACACACAGAGACCCACAGACTCATCACACAGAGACCCACAGACTCACCACACACAGACCCACAGACTCACCACACACAGAGACCCACAGACTCACCACACAGAGACCCACAGACTCACCACACAGAGACCCACAGACTCACCACACAGAGACCCATAGACTCACCACACACAGAGACCCATAGACTCACCACACAGAGACCCACAGACTCACCACACAGAGACCCACAGACTCACCACACAGAGACCCACAGACTCACCACACAGAGACCCATAGACTCACCACACACAGAGACCCACAGACTCACCACACAGAGACCCATAGACTCACCACACAGAGGCCCACAGACTCACCACACAGAGACCCACAGACTCACCACACAGAGACCCATAGACTTACCACACAGAGACCCATAGACTCACCACACACAGAGACCCATAGACTCACCACACAGAGACCCACAGACTCACCACACAGAGACCCACAGACTCACCACACAGAGACCCACAGACTCACCACACAGAGACCCACAGACTCACCACACACAGACCCACAGACTCACCACACACAGACCCACAGGAGTGAGCTCTCCGCTTGTTGATTCTCCCCGCTTGGTGCGGCACGCAGGAGGAACGCTGCGCATCAGCAACGCGAGCGAGAGCCATGCGGGGACCTATCGGTGCAACGCCAGCAACCGCGTGGGCTGGCGGTCGTGCGTCGTGACCCTCTCGCTCGTGAGCCGTGAGTCTGCCTCTCGCTACGCACGCGGGCGCCACGCGTGTGTGTGCGTGTGTGTGTGTGTGTGCGTGTGTGTGTACGTGGTCCGGCAAAACAACCCCCTACTTCCTCGCGGTGCCGGACGGGCAACTCTGTCGTGGACAGTGCTGTGGGGGGAGATCCAATTTTGATTGGCTCCTCCCCTCATGGCATATGTGTCCACCACAGGGGCTAAACGGGGGCTCTGGACAGGTGCGAGGGGCTGGTAACCCCTCCACCTTCAATTAATTACCACGAAACCACGAATTAAACTGAAATATGTAACTAATAAGCTTGTGCCGGAGGCCCCGGGGGGCCAGGCGTCTATGACGTCTCCTGGCCAAACCCCAATTGGCGGAGCCAGGAGATTGAATACCTACCCTCGGGGCTACTCCAGAAACAACGAAAAGCCACTACGGGTGGCCACGTGGAATGTTCGAACGCTCACTGCAGAGGAGAGGCTGCCACTCCTCTGTCGGGAGCTGGACCGGTACCGCCTGGATCTATGCGGCATTCAGGAGGTCCGGTGGACCGGCTCTGGCTCCTGCCACCATGAGGGATGGACAGTCCTCTACTCGGGGCAGCAGACTGCCAAACAACAGGATGTGGGTCTTCTTTTGAATAAAAGAATGAAGGGGGCGTGGGAGCGTGGCGGTGAGGTGTGGGAAGCTGTAAGCCCCAGGCTACTTTGGGCTCGCCTTCCCATCAACCGGAGGCGAGGAATGGTGGTCGTGGTTACTTATGCCCCCACCGAAGATGAACATCCGTGGAGGGATGCAGGCAAAGCCGATGAGTCAGATGCCTCTATGACCTCCTATCACAGGTGCTGGCTAAAGTGGCCCCTCGGGATAGTCATCATGTTGGGTAACTTCAATGCCCGAGTTGGTTATGATACTGGCACCTGGTCTGGAGTGATTGGAGGGCATGGGCCAGATCAGCTCAATAACAATGGTAGGAGGCTGCTAGATTTTTGTGCAGCCCATGGGCTTGTAATTACCAACACGCTGTTCCGGCATCGGCGCATCCACACAACATCATGGATGCATGCCGGGTCCAAGCAAGAACATCTGCTGGACTACATAGTGACGGACCAGCGAATGCAAGCCCATGTCCTTGACACCAGGACCTACTGTGGAGCTGAACTGCCCTCTGACCATCGACTAGTCATCTGTAAGATGCGCCTGCCATTCTTCCACTCCGGTGGTGGGTGTACACCCAGGACCCCATTCCAACATAAAGTGGCCTGGTCTCAGTTATCTGATGAAAGTTGCAAGCGAGAATTTCATCATCGCTTGCGGCTGGGATTGGCATCGTCCCCGACTCCTCCTGATGTCGAGGGTAAATGGGCGAGGTTTAGGACTGTGACTCATGCAGCTGCAATGGCTGCTTTGGGTACGCGGTCCAGACCTCCCCAGAGACCCTGCCTAACAGAGGAGGTGTTCAGGATGGTTGAGAAAAAGCGACAGGCCCACTGTCATCGGTTACAGAATCCCACGTCAGAGAATGAGGAGGCTTACCGCAGCCTTCGCTCGGAGGTTCGGAGAGCCGTGAGGCGCTGCAAGGATGGGTGGTGGTCGCGGGTTGCTGAGGAGATGGAGTCTGCCTCAGTGGCCCGTGATCACAAATCTCTATTTAACTCCATCAAAAAAGTAACCTGCAGCGCCACACCTATTACCATCATTAGGGGAAAAAACGGTGATCCAATCTCCGACCCCCAGGAACAGGTTCGCAGATTTGCTGAGCATTTCTGTGAGGTCCTGGGGGAGGGAAAATCCCTCAGCCAGGAAAACATCGTGGCACAAAGTGAGGATGACCCTGCTGAGGCTACGGTGCCTCAAATATTGGAAGAAGTCACCCCCTGTGAGTGGCTGGCTGAGGTGCCATCTGCTGAGGAAGTATTGAAGGCGATCCGGAGTCTGAGACCAGGAAAGGCAGCGGGCAGAGATGATCTCCCAAGCGAAATGCTGAGGGAGGGTGACGTTTGTGCACAGACTGCCCTATATGACATCATAACAACAGTCTGGACCACTGGACGGGTTCCGCAGGATTGGAAGGATGCCCTGGTGGTCCCCCTTTTTAAGAAGGGGGACCGCACAGACTGTAACAACTACAGGGGCATCTCACTCCTCAGTGTGCCGGGAAAGGTCCTGGCAAGGATTATTCAGCATCGCCTTGCCAGGCACGCTGAGGAGAGGCTTGCGGAGCCCCAATGCGGTTTCAGGAAAGGGCGGTCCTGCACAGATGCCATATTTTCTGTCCGTCTGCTACAGCAGAGGTGTAGGGAATTCTAACAAGACCTACATCTCTGCTTTATTGACCTGGTCAAGGCCTATGATACCATCAGTAGGCCTGGGCTCTGGGTCATTCTTCGTGCTTTTGGAGTACCTGACCCTCTGCTCACGATCATTAAGGACCTTCATGATGGTGAGCGGGCCCGGGTAAAACTATGTGGCCGGGAGTCAGAGCCATTCCCTGTACACCTTGGGGTGCGACAGGGATGTCCTCTGGCTCCCACATTATTTAACATCTATTTTGACCACGTAGTTCGTGAAGCCTTCAATAGCTGTACCGGGGGAATCTCCATATGGTACAGATATAATGGGAGGCTAATCGATGCCCGGGTGCGGTCAAGGGATGGCTCCCTATTGCTCAACCACGTTATGTATGCTGATGATTTGGTAATAGCTGCTCAGTCAGAGGAAGAGTTGAATATGCTGCTGCTGAGACTGGAGCTAAGAGGTGGGGCCTTACCATCAGCCCCACCAAAACTAAGCACCTGCCTGGGTATTTTGTACCATCGGACACTCCACCCCCACAACTCCCAATCGGTGATGGGGCAGTTGTGTAGAGAGTGGAGAGTTTCCCATACCTGGGCAGTGTGCTTATGACTGGCTCCAGTTTAACAGCAGAGGTCTCACTCCGAATCAGTCGAGCGGCAATATCTTTTCATCGGTTGCGTAACGTTGTGTGGAAGCTACCTGGTCTGTCGCTCCGCACTAAGCTTCAGGTCTTCTCGGCCACGGTCATTCCCTCCCTTCTCTACGCTTGCGAAACGTGGACCCCCCTAATGGAACATCTTCGCCGGTTAGAAACATTTAGGCTGGCCTGCCTACGATCCATCCTGGGTTTAACCAGACTGGATTGTGTGAGGAGCTCACAAATCCTTCGAAGATCTGGGCAGGGTCCCATCGGTGAGCTCCTCCGGCAGGCAAGGCTGCGATGGCTGGGTCATGTAGCCCGCATGCCCAGCCACCGCATGCCGAAACAGCTTTTGTTTGGCCGGATTGAGGGGGCTCAGCGGGCGCGGCACGGGCTAGAGAAGAGATGGAGTGATGTGGTACAGGAGGACGTGGAGCTGAGTGGACTTGCCGATGACTGGTACCAGCGGTGTCAAGATCGGCCTCTGTGAAGGAGGCTCGTGAAGGATGCTACTGGGCAGTTGGAGGCAGTCGCCCTCCAACAACAACGGAGGGCGGAGGAGCGACGCTCAGAACAACGAGCGGAGCGCCGGGTGGCTAAAGCACAGCAGGTTGGCACAGTAGGGGCACAGGTGGTGCATCAGGCAGTCATCTCAGTCAGTCGACCCGTGGCACCTGGGTCTGCCCCGTGACCTGCCAGCGGGCGTTCGACACTTCACGTGGCCTCAGGGTACACATAGCCTGGCACAAGCGTCGTGGTGACGTCACCGCCACTTAGTGGCGAATGGCGGTTGTTGTGTGTACGTGTGTGTGTGCGTGTGGCTGTGCTACGAACCCGGCGACCCGGGGTTCGATTCCCGCTCACGGCCAACACCGCCGGTGACCATTATCTGAACCGGTCCCTGGGCCTCCGCTCGGTCGACACGGCCTCAAATGAGTACCTGGTGCGGTGTGTAAACATCGCCACTGGGGAGACAAAGGCGGCCGGGCGTGGTGCTGGCCACCCACCCCCTCGTGTACCGTTCCGGCTTTCATAGCTGCTGCTGCTCGCTAACAGCACTTGCCCCTACAGTCTGTTACAGACAGCACTTTCCCCTACAGTCTGTTACAGACAGCACTCGCCCTGACAGTCTGTTACAGACAGCACTTTCCCCTACAGTCTGTTACAGACAGCACTTGCCCCTACAGTCTGTTACAGCCAGCACTTTCCCCTACAGTCTGTTACAGACAGCACTTGCCCCTACAGTCTGTTACAGGCAGCACTCGCCCCTACAATCTGTTACAGACAGCACTTGCCCCTACAGTCTGTTAGAGACAGCACTTGCCCCTACAGTCTGTTACAGACAGCACTTTCCCCTACAGTCTGTGAAGGTTACGCGTGTGTGGGTGATCGTGTCGTGTGCAGCGAGCGCTAACGCCGGCGTCGTGACGGGCGCCGTGATGGGCGTGCTCCTCCTCCTCGTCGTCGTCGCCGCCATCGGCTTCCTCGTCCTGTACCCGCTGCTCAAGCGCAAGGCGGCGTGGGACCGAGACTACCGCCACAACGACATCCGGTGAGGGCCCACCCGCTCGCTCGCTCGCCCGCCCGCTAGCCCGGGCCGCCCGCTCACTTGCTTTACCCGCTCGCTTACCTGCTCGCTCGGCCACTGACCCACTCGCCCACTGACTCACTCACCCACTGACTCACTCGCCCACTGACCCACTCGCCCACTGACCCACTGACTCACTCTCCCACTGACCCACTCGCCCACTCGCCTACTCGCCCACTGAATCACTCGCCCACTCGTCCACTTGCCCACTGACTCAGTCGCCCACTGACACACTCGCCCACTCGCCCACTGACCCACTCGCCCACTCGCCCACTGACCCACTCGCCCACTGACTCACTCGCCCACTGACCCACTCGCCCACTGACCCACTCGCCCACTGACCCACTCGCCCACTGACCCACTCACCCACTCGCCCACTGACCCATTCGCCAACTCGGCCTCTGACCCACTCGCCCACTGACCCACTCGCCCACTGACCCACTCGCCCACTGACCCACTCACCCACTCGCCCACTGACCCATTCGCCCACTCGGCCTCTGACCCACTCGCCCACTGACCCACTCGCCCACTGACCCACTCGCCCACTCGCCCACTGACCCACTAGCCCACTGACTCACTCGCCCACTGACTCACTCGCCCACTCGCCCACTGACCCACTCGCCCACTGACCCACTCACCCACTCGCCCACAGACCCACTCGCCCACTGACCCACTGACCCACTCGCCCACTGACCCACTCGCCCACTCGCCCACTGACCCACTCACCCACTCGCCCACTGACCCACTCGCCCACTGACCCACTGACTCACTCACCCACTGACCCACTCGCCCACTGACTCACTCGCCCACTGACCACACTCGCCCACTGACTCACTCGCCCACTGACTCACTCGCCCACTCGCACAGCTGCAGCAGCAGCGTTGGTCCGAATCTGCCTGAGATTCTCGGACGGTGACAGTCGGAGGACAAACTCCAGCAAGTGGAAGCGTCCGTGTGTGTGTGAGCATCAACTCGCTGAGCCCCTGCCCTCACTGCACCTCGGTGAAAGAGAGCTTCAGAGCTCATCGGATTCCTTTCCTCCTACAGCCTGAATACACATTCTTGATTCTGAGATTCTGAGCAGTCGTGACTTTAACAGATGGACGTTTGTCTGATCCCCTCCCTCACCTCCCTCCCTCTCTCCCTCACCTCCCTCACCTCCCTCACCTCCCTCCCTCTAAATTTCGATTTAAAGCTTTCGTAACTGCAATGATTCATCTTCTTTGGTTCTTTCGGTAAAGTCACGTAGAATGAGAATAAAATAATAAATTGATCAAATGATATAACGCAATAATATTCTCACGACGTTTCGGCCACAACACAAGCGGCCTTCATCAGGTGAAGGGACGAGACTGTCTGGTAGGACAGCGCTGGAGTGAAAAAGCCACGTTCAGATCACGACCTTTAAGCTGTGTGAGAGGAAACAAAGCGCCTTGACAAAAGAATTAGCATATAATTTAGCATTGAAATGGCTGAGTGATTAGCTTGTGACTGGTCACAGAAATGGCTATGTTAAAAGTTAAAGCATACACATCCGCAGAGGCACCCCTTGACAAAGGAATTCGCATAGAATTTAGCATTGAAATAGCTGAGTGATTAGCTTGTAACTGGTCACAGAAATAGCTATGTTAAAGTCAGAGCATACACATTCACCGAGGCACTTAGTACAAATCAAACAGGAGAATTTAGCATTGAAATAACTAGGCGAATTTAGCATTGAAATAACTGAGTGATTAGCTAGTGACTGGTCACAGAAATGGCTATGTTGAAGTCAAGGCCTACACATCTGAGCTATTCACAGTACTATATAGTGAACCAATAAAAAACTAAAATATAAATTACCTTAATGTTATCAATAAACTCTATATTCTCCAATCAGCTAAGCTACCAACAATAAGTCGTTATATATCACAATGCTATATGGCGAAAAAATGGGTGGATTCTTACCCTCAACTTTAGCAACACGGATAGCTACGGGTCCCGTTCAGACGGACGAGTTCATCCATGGTCGGAACAGAGGAGGGGGAGAGAGACAGCTGCGAGGCGCTATTATACTCCATGTTGTAAACCATACCATTAACCGTGGTGTGAGAGGTATTAAGAGTCAAGGCTGACGAAAGAGCTGCGGTCTGAAGGTCATCGTAAAATACAATTAATTAAGAACAGAAATGGTTTTAAACATCTTTCCAATGGTTACTAAGCCAGAATCCATCTTCTCGGTTGAAATTGTCTCTGTGCTTGTATATGTGAATGGCCTCATGAACGAATCTCTCATGGTAGCCGGTTGGTTTGCAAAGAACCTCCGTCTTGGAGAAGTCAATGTCATGTGAGCCCACTGAATTATAACAGGGATCTGCCACGGCAGAGGAGTTCGTTCTACCGTGTTTCAAGTCTGCTTTATGTTCGCGGATGCGGTCCGAGATATGTCGTTTGGTTTCTCCAATGTAGCTACTACCACAGAGCCACTTTAGTTTGTAAACGCCCGGGTACTGTATGTCTGGAACAGCATCTTTTACAGATGGAACTAAATCACGGATTTTATGTACTGTGTTGAATCGGACCTGGATCTTGTGTTTATTCAGGATTTTGGAGATCTTTTTAGTGACCCCTGCAATGTAGGGTAAGGTGATGGTTTTGAGTGGCTCCACAAGAGGATCCTTCTTCATGACTGGAGTGATGGCTTTGCGGATTGTGTAGTCGGAGTAACCATTAGCCCTGAGAGCCTTGTGTACGTGCTTGAGTTCACTGGTAATGTGTTCCTGGTCGGAAATGCATTGGGCTCTATGGTATAGAGTCTTGATGAGGGAGTTCTTCTGGGATGGATGGTGGTGGGAATCCGGTTTCAAGTAAGCATCTGTATGGGTAGCTTTCCTGTAGACAGAGTGGCTCATTGAACCATCATGTCTCCTTTTAATTAAGACATCCAAAAAGGGTAGTTTGCCATCTTTTTCGACTTCCATGGTAAATCTGATGGCTGGGTGTATGGAATTGATGTGGTCGCGGAATTGGTCTCGAGCAGGCTGGCCATGTGGCCAGATGACAAAGGTGTCATCAACGTACCTCTTCCATAAGGTCGGGCGTAGAGTGGCAGTCTGGATGGCGTCAGTTTCAAATTTTTCCATGAATTCGTTGGCTACAACCGGAGATAGGGGGGAGCCCATTGGCGTGCCCTCAGTTTGTTTGTAGAAAGTTCCATTCCAGGTGAAGTATGTGTTGGTTAAGCAATGTCTCACCAGGGGGGGTACATCATTATGCAGTCCTTGATGAACCAGGTCTTCAATGATAGCGATGGTGTCAGGTACCGGGACTTTGGTGAACAAGGACACCACATCAAAACTGACAAGCAGGTCGTCTGGGGACAGGGAAATGCCTTTGATTGTCGATACCAGGTGAGTAGAGTTTAGTACCGCAGAGGTGGTTTTACCAGTGAAAGGTCGCAGTATATCAGCAAAGATGAACGTTTTGAATTATCTCAATTAAAAAAGAGGGATGATATTGTCGTCCTCTCAGCCGACAAGGGCAATGCCACTGTCATCATGGACAAAACAGAATATAACAACAAAATTCAAGAACTACTCAACGATGGCAGCTATACAAAAATAAAAAGAGATCCCACCAACAGCCTGGTCACCAAAACGAACAAAATCATCTCTGATTCAACAGCATTAATTGATGAGATCAAACAGTTCTCGTTGAAACCCTCTGCTGCCAGACCACCAAGATTATATGGCCTTCCAAAGATACACAAAGAAGATACACCCCTTCGTCCCATCGTCTCTACTATCAACTCCCCCACCTACAAACTGGCACGTTTTCTTGCTGATATACTGCGACCTTTCACTGGAAAAACCACCTCTGCGGTACTAAATTCTACTCACCTGGTATCGACAATCAAAGGCATTTCCCTGTCCCCAGACGACCTGCTTGTCAGTTTTGATGTGGTGTCCTTGTTCACCAAAGTCCCGGTACCTGACACCATCGCTATCATTGAAGACCTGGTTCATCGAGGACTGCAAACTGATGTACCCCCCCTGGTGAGACATTGCTTAACCAACACATACTTCACCTGGAATGGAGCTTTCAACAAACAAACTGAGGGCACCCCAATGGGCTCCCCCCTATCTCCGGTTGTAGCCAACGTATTCATGGAAAAATTTGAAACTGACGCCATCCAGACTGCCACTCTACGCACGACCTTATGGAAGAGGTACGTTGATGACACCTTTGTCATCTGGCCACATGGCCAGCCTGCTCTAGACCAATTCCGTGACCACATCAATTCCATACACCCAGCCATCAGATTTACCATGGAGGTCGAAAAAGATGGCAAACTACCCTTTTTGGATGTCTTAATTAAAATAAGACATGATGGTTCAATGAGCCACTCTGTCTACAGGAAAGCTACCCATACAGATGCTTACTTGAAACCGGATTCCCACCACCATCCATCCCAGAAGAACTCCCTCATCAAGACTCTATACCATAGAGCCCAATGCATTGCCAACCAGGAACACATTACCAGTGAACTCAAGCACGTACACCAGGCTCTCAGGGCTAATGGTTACTCCGACTACACAATCCGCAAAGCCATCACTCCAGTCACGAAGTAGGATCCTCTTGTGGAGCCACTCAAAACCATCACCTTACCCTACATTGCAGGGGTCACTAAAAAGAGCTCCAAAATCCTGAATAAACACAAGATCCAGGTCCGATTCAACACAGAACATAAAATCCGTGATTTAATTCCATCTGTGAAAGATGCTGTTCCAGACATACAGTACCCGGGCGTTTACAAACTGAAGTGCCTCTGTGGTAGTAGCTACATTGGAGAAACCAAACGACATATCTCGGACCGCATCCGCGAACATAAAGCAGACTTGAAACACGATAGAACGAACTCCTCTGCCGTGGAAGATCACTGTTATAATTCAGTGGGCTCACATGACATTGACTTCTCCAAGGCGGAGGTTCTTTGCAAACCAACCGGCTACCATGAGAGATTCGTTCATGAGGCCATTCACATATACAAGCACAGAGACAATTTCAACCGAGAGGATGGATTCTGGCTTAGTAACCATTGGAAAGATGTTTTAAACCATTTCTGTTCTTAATTAATTGTATTTTACGATGACCTTCAGACCGCAGCTCTTTCGCCAGCCTTGACTCTTAATACCTCTCACACCACGGTTAATGGTATTGTTTACAACATAGAGTATAATAGCGCCTCGCAGCTGTCTCTCTCCCCCTCCTCTGTTCCGACCATGGATGAACTCGTCCGTCTGAACGGGGCCCGTAGCTATCCGTGTTGCTAAAGTTGAGGGTAAGAATCCACCCATTTTTTCGCCATATAGCATTGTGATATATAACGACTTATTGTTGGTAGCTTAGCTGATTGGAGAATATAGAGTTTATTGATAACATTAAGGTAATTTATATTTTAGTTTTTTATTGGTTCACTATATAGTACTTTGAATAGCTCAGATGTGTAGGCATTGACTTCAACATAGCCATTTCTGTGACCAGTCACTAGCTAATCACTCAGTTATTTCAATGCGAAATTCGCCTAGTTATTTCAATGCTAAATTCTCCTGTTTGATTTGTACTAAGTGCCTCGGTGAATGTGTATGCTCTGACTTTAACATAGCTATTTCTGTGACCAGTTACAAGCTAATCACTCAGCTATTTCAATGCTAAATTCTATGCTAATTCCTTTGTCAAGGGGTGCCTCTGCGGATGTGTATGCTTTAACTTAGCTATTTCAATGCTAAATTCTATGCTAATTCCTTTGTCAAGGGGTGCCTCTGCGGATGTGTATGCTTTAACTTTTAACATAGCTATTTCTGTGACCAGTCACAAGCTAATCACTCAGCCATTTCAATGCTAAATTATATGCTAACTCCCTCCCTCTCTCCCTCACCTCCCTCACCTCCCTCTCTCACCTCACCTCCTTCACCTCCCTCACCTCCCTCACCTCACCTCCCTCTCTCACCTCCCTCACCTCCCTCACCTCTCTCACCTCCCTCACCTCCCTCCCTCCCTCACCTCCCTCACCTCCCTCACCTCCCTCACCTCACCTCACCTCCCCTCACCTCCCTCCCTCATCTCCCTCACCTCCCTCACCTCCCTCACCTCCCTCCCTCACCTCCCTCACCTCTCTCCCTCACCTCCCTCACCTCCCTCTCTCACCTCACCTCCTTCACCTCCCTCACCTCCCTCCCTCCCTCACCTCCCTCACCTCCTCACCTCCCTCACCTCACCTCACCTCCCTCACCTCCCTCCCTCACCTCCCTCACCTCCCTCACCTTACCTCCCTTACCTCACCTCACCTCCCTCTCTCCCTCACCTCCCTCACCTCACTCACCTCCCGCACCTCACCTCCCTCACCTCACCTCCCTCCCTCACCTCCCTCACCTCCCTCACCTCCCTTTCTCACCTCCCTCACCTCACCTCCCTCCCTCACCTCCCTCACCTCCCTCCCTCACCTCCCTCACCTCCCTCACCTCCCTTTCTCACCTCCCTCACCTCACCTCCCTCCCTCACCTCCCTCACCTCCCGCACCTCACCTCCCTCACCTCACCTCCCTCCCTCACCTCCCTCACCTCCCTCACCTCCCTTTCTCACCTCCCTCACCTCACCTCCCTCCCTCACCTCCCTCACCTCCCTCCCTCACCTCCCTCACCTCCCTTTCTCACCTCCCTCACCTCACCTCCCTCCCTCACCTCCCTCACCTCCCTCACCTCACCTCCCTCACCTCCCTCACCTCCCTCACCTCCCTCACCTTACCTCCCTCACCTCACCTCACCTCCCTCTCTCCCTCACCTCCCTCACCTCACTCACCTCCCTCACCTCACCTCCCTCACCTCCCTTTCTCACCTCCCTCACCTCACCTCCCTCCCTCACCTCCCTCACCTCCCTCACCTCACCTCCCTCACCTCCCTCACCTCCCTCACCTCCCTCCCTCACCTCCCTCACCTCCCTCACCTTACCTCCCTCACCTCACCTCACCTCCCTCTCTCCCTCACCTCACTCACCTCCCTCACCTCACCTCCCTCACCTCCCTCCCCTCCCTCACCTCCCTCACCTCCCTCCCTCACCTCCCTCACCTCACCTCCCTCCCTCACCTCCCTCACCTCCCTCACCTCCCCTCCCTCACCTCACCTCACCTCCCTCACCTCCCTCCCTCACCTCCCTCACCTCCCTCTCCTCCCTCACCTCCCTCACCTCCCCTCCCTCACCTCACCTCCCTCACCTCCCTCACCTCCCCTCCCTCACCTCACCTCCCTCACCTCCCTCACCTCCCTCACCTCCCTCCCTCACCTCCCTCACCTCCCTCACCTCCCTCCCTCACCTCCCTCACCTCCCTCACCTCCCTCACCTCCCTCTCTCACCTCCCTCACCTCACCTTCCTCCCTCACCTCCCTCACCTCCCTCACCTCCCTCACCTCACCTCCCTCACCTCCCTCACCTCACCTCCCTCACCTCCCTCACCTCCCTCCCTCACCTCACCTCACCTCACTCACCTCCCTCACCTCCCTCACCTCCCTCTCTCACCTCCCTCACCTCCCTCACCTCCCTCACCTCCCTCCCTCACCTCCCTCACCTCCCTCACCTCCCTCACCTCCCTCACCTCACCTCACCTCCCTCCCTCCCTCCCTCACCTCACCTCCCTCACCTCCCTCCCTCACCTCCCTCACCTCACCTCCCTCCCTCACCTCCCTCACCTCCCCTCCCTCACCTCACCTCACCTCCCTCACCTCCCCTCCCTCACCTCACCTCCCTCCCTCACCTCCCTCACCTCCCTCACCTCACCTCCCTCACCTCCCTCTCTCACCTCCCTCACCTCCCTCCCTCACCTCCCTCACCTCCCTCACCTCACCTCACCTCCCTCACCTCCCTCACCTCCCTCCCTCACCTCACCTCCCTCACCTCCCTCCCTCACCTCCCTCACCTCCCTCACCTCCCTCACCTCCCTCCCTCACCTCCCTCACCTCCCTCACCTCCCTCACCTCACTCACCTCCCACCGCAGGATTGACGACTGCCCCCCCGTGTCGATGTGCCGCCCGCCCACGCCCGCGACCCGCGACCCGCCCGGCACCGGCGCCTCCGTCGGCCTCCCGGCACCGGCGCCCCCCGACGGCCTCCCGGCGCTCCGCCGGGCCCCGGGCGGGTCGCCCCACGGGCGAGCGGAGGGCCGCGCGGGGGCCGGGGCCTCCTCCGGCGCGAGGGGGGGGGAGAGCGGCCCGTGAGAGCGTCGCCGTTCCGTCGCGCGGCGGCGACCTCTCGGCTCGCTCCCGGTTCTCGGAGGGGGGGGGGCGGGGGTGGGGGGGGGCTTGTGGGACAGCGAGCGAGAGACCCCCGACGCCCGATTGAATCGGCGGCGTCGGGAGCCCTCCGTTGGCGTCGCGTCGCGGACCCGGTAAACGAAAACGACGTTTCAAACGAAGGCGGAACGACGCGTCAGGCGGTGAACGTCGTCGCCGCCGCGAATCGCCGAACGGTAATCCGGAGAGAGAGAGAGGGAGAGTGGGTAGCGGTGGGGGTGGTGGCGGTTCCGGTTAGACGTGCGATCACGATTTCAATTTTGTCAGCGCGTAGCTCCCAGCGGCGAACGTGCCGCGCGCCTCTCTCGCCCGCCTCCCCCTCCACCCCGACGCGTGATCGGTCGATGGTGGAATCGGCAGGGCGGGCGGGCGAGCGAGTTGGGCGAAAGGTTTGTTCAGTGTCGGGGGGGTTCCGGATTAGAGAATCGAATCTTAAAATCTGTCGATTTTTGCTTTAAAAAATAAATAAAAAATTTGCACAATTTAACCCCGCGGCTTATCGCGAGCCAAACCGCCGTGCGGCAGACGAGGGGGGCGTGGCCTGTTGGGGTGGGCGGGGCACGGCGAGGGGGTTTCCGGCCTTCGCGAGGCTGCAATTGGCTTGTCGCGGGTGACTCCGTCCGCTCGCAAGCAAGTTTGGGTTCCAGAGGGGCCGTTCCCGAAGTCGCTTTGTTGGCGAGCCCAAAATTTGGTTCGCGAGTCCAACGTTGAGCCCCGTCGATTCGCTCGCTCGGCGCGGCATCGCAAGCGGGCGGCGGTGGTCGGCACGCTCCCGGCAACGGCGCCGCATTCCGCGGTATAACAGGCGCGTAGCGACGGTGCACGTTGTACACGGTGACGGTGCACGTTGTACACCGTGACGGTGGTGATGGTGCACGCTCTACACTGTGACGGTGGTGACGGTGCACGTTCTACACCGTGACGGTGCACGTTCTACACCGTGACGGTGTCACGCTCTACACCGTGACGGTGCACGTTGTACACGGTGACGGTGGTGACGGTGCACGTTCTACACGGTGACGGTGCACGTTGTACACCGTGACGGTGGTGACGGTGCACGTTCTACACGGTGACGGTGCACGTTGTACACCGTGACGGTGGTGACGGTGTACACGGTGACAGTGTCACGTTCTACACCGTGACGGTGGTGACGGTGCACGTTCTGCAACTTGCCGTGTTGCTGTGGAGTTTCGTGTCGAGCTGAGGGGGTGGGAGGGACCCGCATTGAATAGAGAAGGGGGGAGGCTGGGGGGGTGAGTTGCCTCTTGTGGTCTGGAAGTTCACCGGCCTTGCCTCGGGCGAAGCCTCTGGGCGTCACACACAGTGACGCTTTTTCCTTTCGCGTTGAACCCAGAACACGGTGGGTCACGGCGGTGGGTCAAAGTCAACGGGTTCCTTTAGGAGGCTTTCACGACCGATATCATCCGCAACGGAGGTGTTTTGGGGGTTAGACGGCGTGAATATTTAAACGCGTCGTGAAAGACCCGCCAACCACCGGACGCAGCCAACGAGCAAGGGTTGTCAACGTCAACAGAACGTGGCAAATTCGTCACCGGTTGTGCGCGTGTTTGATTGTGCACAGTCGTCTATTCGTTTCGTTGTTTTAGTTGACGTCATTAAATTTTTACGCGGAAATTTGCAAAAAAATGTATTCCGTGTCAACGCTCAAAACAAGTGGTGTGTGGGGTGCAGAGTCGGTGGTGGAGATTCCACATCCCTACTGGGGGGGGGGGCAGAGCCAAGCCACAACATTTACAATCCGAGTGCCGTGACGTTTCGCCAGTAATTACAACCGGCTTCATCAGGTCGACAGCCAGACTTGTGGAGCAGTCCACCAGTTTCGTTCCTTGTACGTAGCCGGCCGTGCGCTAACCGGAGGTGCGGAGCGGTGGCGCAGCAGTTAGCGCCACGCTGCACTGCGAACCCGGCGACCCACAGTTCACTTCCCGCTCACGGCCACCGGCACCGGCGACGATTTGTTGTCATCCGGTCCCGGGCAACCCCCTAGGTCGACTTAGCCTTACATGAGTAATCTGGTGTAGTGTGTATACATCGGCCTCGAGGGAGACAAAGGCAGCCGGGCGTGGTGCCGGCCACCCACCCCCTCTTGTTCTGTGCCGGCCTTCGTAGGTGCTGCTCGCTACACTGGGGGTCTTTGTGTGTGGTAGCACCAGGACTAGATGTGTGGAATCTGTCCACTTTTGGCTGGGTTGGCAGTGGTGAGCAACTTTGTGGACTCGTGGTGAGCTATTCTTTCTGTGTGCCAGTGGTGAGCTGTTCTCTCTGTGTGCCAGTGGTGAGCTGCTCTCTCTCTGTGTGCCAGTGGTGAGCTGTTCTCTCTGTGTGGCAGTGGTGAGCTGTTCTCTCTCTGTGCCAGTGGTGAGCTGTTCTCTCTGTGTGCCAGTGGTGAGCTGTTCTCTCTGTGCCAGTGGTGAGCTGTTCTCTTTGTGTGTGCCAGTGGTGAGCTGTTCTCTCTGTGCCAGTGGTGAGCTGTTCTCTCTCTCTGTGTGTGCCAGTAGTGAGCTGTTCTCTCTGTGTGTCAGTGGTGAGCTGTTCTCTCTGTGTGTCAGTGGTGAGCTGTTCTCTCTGTGTGTGCCAGTGGTGAGCTGTTCTCTCTGTGTGTGCCAGTGGTGAGCTGTTCTCTCTGTGTACCAGTAGTGAGCTGTTCTATCGCTGTGCCAGTGGTGAGCTGTTCTCTGTGTGTGCTAGTTGTGAGCTGTTCTCTCTCTGTGTGCCAGTGGTGAGCTGTTCTCTGTGTGCTAGTGGTGAGCTGTTTTCTCTGTGTGCCAGTGGTGAGCTGTTCTCTCTGTGTCATTGGTGAGCTGTTCTCTCTGTGTGTGTGCCAGTGGTGAGGCCGTCGCCGTGCCGGTGAGTGGGTTAATCCGGCGTCTGCCGTTCCTCACCGCCCCTGTACAGCTCTCACACTAACAACAACTATTCTCTCCGCCTGATGAAGGCCGCTCATGTTGCCATCGAAACGTCGTGGGCTTTTTTGGCTTTTGTTATTTTCCCAGTGATTATTTAACATGTTTACTATCTAATTTTTGCCGCGTTATTTTTATTTTCTATCTACCGTTACTTCATCGAAAGGACCAAGAATCACCAATAAAACCCTCAAGGCCGTCCCGTGTCTTTCCGTGTCTCTCTGTGTCTCTCCGTGTCTCTCTGTGTCTCCGCGTGTCTCTCTGCGTATCTCTCCGTGTCTCTCCGTGTCCTTGTCTCTCCACGTCTCTCCGTGTCTCTCCGCGTCTCTCCCTGTCTCTCCGTGTCTCTCCGTGTCTCTCCGTGTCTCCGCGTGTCTCTCCGTGTCTCTCTGTGTCTCCGCGTGCGCTCGCTGCGCGTGGAGCGACCCGCGTCACAGACTCACGCGCTATCTTCCTTTCTCTTCGCCGCCCGCCCGCCCTTCTCTGTCTCTCCTCCTCCCTCTCCGTGACCTCGTCGCCCATCGAGTCGACGAGCGACGAGCGGCCAAATTCAACGGCGCGCCGGCCAGCGGGGTGGAAGGCCGGACACACTGGACATACAGCTGTCTCGGGTGTGGACCAATCAAATTCAAGGACAGTGCATATTATTATCAGAGTTTGGCATTTTGACTGCTTGTGTTGTGGTTATTGCAAACATGATGCCTTGAATAAAGGTGTCAGTGTTTGTGCCAGTTAAAAGGGTAAAACCTATTCCTACACTCACTAACTCACCCGCTCACTCACCCGCTCACTCACCCATCCACTCACTCACCCAACCACTCACCCACTCACCCGCTCACTCACCTGCTCACTCACCCGCTCACCCACTCACTTACCCAACCACTCACTCACCCACTCACTCACCCAACCACCCACTCACCCACCCACTCACTCACCCACTCACCCACCCACCCACTCACTCACCCGCTTACTCACCCGCTCACCCACTCACTCACCCACTCATTAATTTTTTCCCCCCAAAGACGTCCAGCAGGGGCACGGGGCGTCAGCGAGTGACACCGACAATCGGGTCGACATTCTCGTCACAACAGACGGTCACGTGGGCTGGCGGCACCTGACAACGGCACGTGGGCCAAAACGTTGGACACCGCATTTGGTAGAATCGGGTGACATTGCTCATCGCTGTGCCAAGGTGTGACTCGAAGCGGTCTAAGTAGTGGCCAAACAGCAGAATAAAACCCATCGCATTTAGAGGATATTGTCCCTTGTGATGCTTTGAATGTTGAACTGTGTCCATGTACATACAGAACAGAACAAACATACTCTTGATTAAAAAACACAAACAAACATTAAATTCCGATTTAAAGTTTTCGTGACTGCAAGGATTCATCTTCTTTGGTTCTTTTGGTAAAGTCACCACCACGTAGAATGAGAATAAAATAATAAATTGATAAAATAATAAAATTCTCACGACGTTTCGGCTCAAACACAGGGTGATGCCACTTCAGGTTGTCCGTTAGTTCTGCAAGATATAAACCCCACGGCGAAAGGTCTCGAGACCTCCCACGAGGCACACATCAGACCGCGCGGCGTTGCAGCGGCGGTTTCTAATACGAACTACTCAAAATGTTACCTATAGCAAAGTCTTTTTTATTTGAAAAATCATTCTCATGTCCAGCTGCCTGGTGGGGTGGCGCCCCACTGCCCCCTAGTGGACTAACTAAGTCAGACACCACCCCACTGCCCCCTAGTGGACTAAGTCAGACACCACCCACCACTGCCCCCTAGTGGACTAAGTCAGACACCACCCCACTGCCCCCTAGTGGACTAAGTCAGACACCACCCCCACTGCCCCCTAGTGGACTAAGTCAGACACCACCCCCACTGCCCCCTAGTGGACTAAGTTAGACACCACCCCACTGCCCCCTAGTGGACTAAGTCAGACACCACCCACCACTGCCCCCTAGTGGACTAAGTCAGACACCACCCCCACTGCCCCCTAGTGGACTAAGTCAGACACCACCCCCACCGCCCCCTAGTGGACTAAGTCAGACACCACCCCCACTGCCCCCTAGTGGAGTAACTAAGTCAGACACCACCCCCCACTGCCCCCTAGTGGACTTACTAAGTCAGACACCACCCCACTGCCCCCTAGTGGACTAAGTCAGACACCACCCCCACTGTCCCCTAGTGAACTAAGTCAGACACCACCCCCACTGCCCCCTAGTGGACTAACTAAGTCAGACACCACCCCCACTGCCCCCTAGTGGACTAAGTCAGACACCACCCCCACTGCTCCCTAGTGAACTAAGTCAGACACCACCCCCACTGCCCCCTAGTGGACTAACTAAGTCAGACACCACCCCACTGCCCCCTAGTGGACTAAGTCAGACACCACCCCACTGCCCCCTAGTGGACTAAGTCAGACACCAACCCCACTGCCCCCTAGTGGACTAAGTCAGACACCACCCCAGTGCCCCCTAGTGGACTAAAAAAGTCAGACACCACCCCACTGCTCCCTAGTGGACTAAGTCAGACACCACCCCCACTGCCCCCTAGTGGACTAACTAAGTCAGACACCACCCCCACTGCCCCCTAGTGGACTAACTAAGTCAGACACCACCCCACTGCTCCCTAGTGGACTAAGTCAGACACCACCCCCACTGTCCCCTAGTGGACTAAGACAGACACCACCCCACTGCTCCCTAGTGGACTAAGACAGACACCACCCCCACTGCCCCCTAGTGTGTGAACACGCACCACCACTGCCACCACCACCACCGCCACCACCGCCGCCACCACCACCACTGCCACCACCACCACTGCCACCACCACTGCCACCACCACGGCCGCCACCACCACGGCCACCACTGCCACCACTGCCACCACTACAACCACCACCCACCTCACCTCAAATGAGTACCCGGTGCGGTGTGTAGTAATCATCGCCAGGAGGGAAACAAAGGCGGCCGGGCGTGGTGCTGACCACCCACCCCCTCGTGTGCCACAGTGCCGGCAGCCTTCATTGCTGCTGATACTCGCTAACAGCACTTGCCCCTACAGTCTGTTACAGGCTACACAGTGGGGAATCTTTGTCTTTGTGTTTGTGTGTGCCTGGCCCCGCCCTGCCTCACCCACCACAGCCAGAACACCTCGTCACACACACAGCGTGACGAGGTGTGAACACACACAGCGTGACGAGGTGTAACACACAGCATGACGAGGTGTGAACACACACAGCGTGACGAGGTGTGAACACACACAGCGTGACGAGGTGTGAAAAGGATAGCGTGATGAGGTGTGAACACACACACACAGCATGACGAGGTGTGAACACACAGCGTGACGAGGTGTGAACACACACACAGTGTGACGAGGTGTGAACAAGCACAGCGTGACGAGGTGTGAACACACACACAGCATGACGAGGTGTGAACACACACACAGTGTGACGAGGTGTGAACACACACAGTGTGACGAGGTGTGAACAAGGATAGCATGACGAGGTGTGAACACACAGTGTGACGAGGTGTGACACACACAGTGTGACGAGGTGTGTGAACACACAGTGTGACGAGGTGTGAACACACACACAGTGTGACGAGGTGTGAACACACGCACAGCGTGACGAGGTGTGAAAACACACACAGTGTGACGAGGTGTGAACACACACACAGCGTGACGAGGTGTGAACACACAGCGTGACGAGGTGTGAACACACACAGTGTGACGAGGTGTAACACACAGCATGACGAGGTGTGAACACACACACAGTGTGTGACGAGGTGTGAACACACACACAGTGTAACGAGGTGTCAACACACAGTGTGACGAGGTGTGAACACACACACAGCGTGACGAGGTGTGAACACACACAGTGTGACGAGGTGTGAACACACACACAGTGTGTGACGAGGTGTGAACACACACACAGTGTGACGAGGTGTGAACACACACACATTGTGACGAGGTGTGAACACACACGCACAGTGTGACGAGGTGTGAATGCACACAGCGTGACGAGGTGTGAACACACACACAGTGTGACGAGGTGTGAACACACACACAGTGTGACGAGGTGTGAACACACACAGTGTGACGAGGTGTGAACACACACAGTGTGTGACGAGGTGTGAACACACACAGTGTGACGAGGTGTGAATACACACGCACAGTGTGACGAGGTGTGAATGCACACAGCGTGACGAGGTGTGAACACACGCACAGTGTGACGAGGTGTGAACACACACAGTGTGACGAGGTGTGAACACACACACACAGTGTGACGAGGTGTGAACACACACAGTGTGACGACGTGTGAACACACACAGTGTGACGAGGTGTGAACACACACAGCGTGACGAGGTGTGAACACACACAGTGTGACGAGGTGTGAACACACACACAGTGTGACGAGGTGTGAACACACACAGTGTGACGAGGTGTGAACACACACAGTGGGACGAGGTGTGAACACACAGTGTGACGAGGTGTGAACACACACAGCGTGACGAGGTGTGAACACACACAGTGTGATGAGGTGTAACACACACAGCGTGACGAGGTGTGACACACACAGCGTGACGAGGTGTGAACACACACACAGCGTGACGAGGTGTGAACACACACACAGTGTGACGAGGTGTGAACACACACAGCGTGACGAGGTGTGAACACACAGTGTAACGAGGTGTGAACACACACAGTGTGACGAGGTGTGAACACACAGTGTGACGAGGTGTGAACACACAGTGTGACGAGGTGTGAACACACACAGTGTGACGAAGTGTAACACACACAGTGTGACGAGGTGTGAACACACACAGTGTGACGAGGTGTGAACACACACACATTGTAACGAGGTGTGAACACACACAGTGTGACGAGGTGTAACACACACACAGTGTGACGAGGTGTGAACACACATTGTAACGAGGTGTGATCACACACACAGTGTGACGAGGTGTGAACACACACACAGTGTGACGAGGTGTGAACACAGTGTGACGAGGTGTAACACACACACAGTGTGACGAGGTGTGAACACACAGCGTGACGGGGTGTGAACACACACAGTGTGACGAGGTGTGAACACACACACAGTGTGACGAGGTGTGAACACACACAGTGTGACGAGGTGTGAACACACACAGTGTGACGAAGTGTAACACACACACAGTGTGACGAGGTGTGAACACACACAGTGTGACGAGGTGTAACACACACACAGTGTGACGAGGTGTGAACACACATTGTAACGAGGTGTGATCACACAGTGTGTGACGAAGTGTGAACACACACACATTGTAACGAGGTGTGAACACACATTGTAACGAGGTGTGATCACACAGTGTGTGACGAGGTGTGAACACACACACAGCGTGACGAGGTGTGAACACACACACATTGTAACGAGGTGTGATCACACAGTGTGTGACGAGGTGTGAACACACACACAGCGTGACGAGGTGTGAACACACACAGTGTGACGAGGTGTGAACACACACAGTGTGACGAAGTGTAACACACACACAGTGTGACGAGGTGTGAACACACACAGTGTGACGAGGTGTAACACACACACAGTGTGACGAGGTGTGAACACACATTGTAACGAGGTGTGATCACACAGTGTGTGACGAGGTGTGAACACACACACAGTGTGACGAGGTGTGAACACACACACATTGTAACGAGGTGTGAACACACACAGTGTGACGAGGTGTAACACACACACAGTGTGACGAGGTGTGAACACACATTGTAACGAGGTGTGATCACACAGTGTGTGACGAGGTGTGAACACACAGTGTGACGAGGTGTGAACACACAGTGTGACGAGGTGTGAACACACACACAGTGTGACGAGGTGTGAACAAACACACAGCGTGACGAGGTGTGAACGAGGTGTGAACACACACACATTGTAACGAGGTGTGAACACACACACAGCGTGACGAGGTGTGAACGAGGTGTGAACACACACACAGTGTGACGAGGTGTGAACGAGGTGTGAACACACACACAGCGTGACGAGGTGTGAACGAGGTGTGAACACGGAGTGATTGGGAACCCAGCAATAATGATCATTTCATTCACGCACGACTTGACCGTGGTAAAATCCTCTATACAAAAATAATAATTAAGGGGACGTCCATAAATGACGTCACGCGACTTTGGGTCATTCGGTAAAGTCACGGATAAAGGTTTCAAAGGAAATAAAATTAACTACGACGTTTCGATCCCAACACCAAGAAAATGAATTCCTGCAGTCATTAAAGTTTTAAGTCTTAATATTGTATTTCATACACTTGGCCAAAATAATGAGGTGGAGGGTATCGCGTGATTTCAAGAGGAGATTTTATATACACACCACCACACCTGGCTAAAGCAATTAACCACTCAATTAATTAAGGTGCTAAGTGGAGGCACGTGGCTGGGCTAAACCATTTAAATACTCACGCGCCACCCGCTAAAGCAATTAACCACTCAGTTAATTAAGGTACTAAGTGGAGGCACGTGGCTGGGCTAAGACATTTAAATACTGACACGTGACACACCAGCTAGGTATTTTGAACACAGCACGTGGCTGGGCTAAGACATTTAAATACTGACACGTGACACACCCGCTAGGTACTTTGAACACAGCACGTGGCTGGGCTAAGACATTCAAATACTGACACGTGACACCCGCTAGGCACTTTGAACACAGCACGTGGCTGGGCTAAGACATTTAAATACTGACACGTGACACACTCGCTAGGCACTTTGAACACAGCACGTGGCTGGGCTAAGACATTTAAATACTGACACGTTACACCCCCACACGCACAGCAGCGGTGGTGGTGGTGACGGTGGTGGTGGTGGAATCTGCTCCTCCGCTTCTCAGTTGACGAATTTTTTTTTTATCTGCCGTTGTAGCGATGGAGAATGTAAAATCTCCGCTGGAAGTGAGTAGATAACACCCCCCTCTCTCTCGTTCAGTGCTCCCCCATCTCTCCCCATCTCTCTCTCTCTCTCTCCCCCTACCCTGACTCTCTCCCCCATCCACCTCCCGTACCGCGCGTCCTTCATTTCCGCAGTTTTGACTTCAGCAGCCAAAGTGCGTCTCTGTGTTGTCTCTCTCTCTGTGTCTCTGTGTTGTTGCTGTGTCTCTCTCTATCTGTGTCGTTGCTGTGTCTCTCTCTGTGTCTCTGTGCTGTGTCTCTCTCTCTCTGTGTCTCTGTGTTGTTGCTGTGTCTCTATCTGTGTCTCTGTGTTGTTGCTGTGTCTCTCTCTCTCTGTGTCTCTGTGTTGTTGCTGTGTCTCTCTCTCTATCTGTGTTGTTGCTGTGTCTCTCTGTGTCTCTGTGTTGTTGCTGTGTCTCTCTCTCTATCTGTGTTGTTGCTGTGTCTCTCTCTCTGTGTCTCTGTATTGTTGCTGTGTCTCTCTATCTGTGTTGTTGCTGTCTCTCTCTCTCTGTGTCTCTGTGTTGTTGCTGTTTCTCTCTCTATCTGTGTTGTTGCTGTGTCTCTCTCTGTGTCTCTGTGTTGTTGCTGTGTGTCTCTATCTGTGTTGTTGCTGTGCCTCTCTCTCTATCTGTGTTGCTGTGTCTCTCTCTGTGTCTCTGTGTTGTTGCTGTGTGTCTCTATCTGTGTCTCTGTGTTGTTGCTGTGTGTCTCTCTCTATTTGTGTCTCTCTCTGTGTCTCTGTGTTGTTGCTGTGTGTCTCTCTCTATCTGTGTTGTTGCTGTGTGTCTCTCTCTATCTGTGTCTCTCTCTGTGTCTCTGTGTTGTTGCTGTGTCTCTTTCTCTATCTGTGTTGTTGCTGTGTCTCTCTCTTTGTGTCTCTGTGTTGTTGCTGTGTGTCTCTCTCTATCTGTGTCTCTCTCTGTGTCTCTGTGTTGTTGCTGTGTGTCTCTCTCTATCTGTGTCTCTGTGTTATTGCTGTGTCTCTCTCTATCTGTGTCTCTGTGGTGTGCCTCTCTCTGTGTCTCTGTGTTGTTGCTGTGTCTCTCTATCTGTGTCTCTCTCTCTGTGTCTCTGTGTTGTTGCTGTGTGTTTCTATCTGTGTCTCTGTGTTGTTGCTGTGTGTCTCTCTCTATCTGTGTCTCTCTCTGTGTCTCTGTGTTGTTTCTGTGTGTCTCTCTCTATCTGTGTCTCTGTGTTATTGCTGTGTCTCTCTCTATCTGTGTCTCTGTGGTGTGCCTCTCTCTGTGTCTCTGTGTTGTTGCTGTCTCTCTCTCTGTGTCTCTGTGTTGTTGCTGTGTTTCTCTCTCTCTGTGTTTCTCTCTGTGTTGTTGCTGTGTCTCTCTCTCTTTGTGTCTGTCTCTGTGTTCTCTCTCTGTGTCTCTGTGTTGTCTCTCTCTCTCTGTGTCTGTGTGTCTATGTTGTGTGTATCTGTGTGTCTCTGTGTTAGCAGTGGTGTAGGCAATTCCAACAAGACCTACATCTCTGCTTTATTGACCTGGTCAAGGCCTATGATACCATCAGTAGGCCTGGGCTCTGGGTTGTTCTTCGTGCTTTTGGAGTACCTGACCCTCTGCTCACGATCATTAAGGACCTTCATGATGGTGAGCGGACCCGGGTAAAACTACGTGGCCGGGAGTCAGAGCCATTCCCTGTACACCTTGGGGTGCGACAGGGATGTCCTCTGGCTCCCACATGATTTAACATCTATTTTGACCACGTAGTTCGTGAAACCTTCAGTAGCTGTACCAGAGGAATTTCCATCTGGTACAGATACAATGGGAGGCTGGTCGATGCCCGGGTGCAGTCAAGGGATGGCTCCCTATTGGTCAACCACGTTATGTATGCCGACGACCTGGTAATTGGGGTTCACTCAGAGGAGGCGTTGGAGGTGCTGCTGCTGAAACTGGAGTGTGCCACTAAGAGGTGGGGCCTTACCATCAGCCCCACCAAAACTAAGCACCTGCCTGGGTATTTTGTACCATCGGGCACTCCACCCCCAAAACTCCCAATCGGTGATGGGACAGTTGTGGAGAGAGTGGAGAGTTTCCCATACCTGGGCAGTGTGCTCATGGCCGGCTCCGGTTTAACAGCAGAGGTCTCACTCCGAATCAGTCGAGCGGCATTATCTTTTCATCGGTTGCGTAACGCTGTGTGGAAGCTACATGGTCTGTCGCTCCGCATCTCTACGCTTGCGAAACATGGACCCCCCTAATGGAATATCTTCGCCGGTTAAAAACATTTAGGCTGGCCTGCCTACGATCAATCCTGCGTTTAACCAGGCTGGATTGTGTGAGCAGCTCACAAATCCTCGAAAGATCTGGACAAAGTCCCATCGGTGAGCTCCTCCAGGCAGGCAAGGCTGCGTTGGCTGGGTCATGTAGCCTGCATGCCCAGCCACCACATGCCTAAACAGCTTTTGTTCGGCCGGATTGAGGGGGCTAAACGGGCGCGGCACGGGCTAGAGAAAAGATGGAGTGATGTGGTACAGAAAGACGTGGACCTGAGTGGACTTGCCGATGACCGGTACCAGCGGTGTCAAGATCGGCCTCTGTGGAGGAGGCTCGTGAAGGACGCTGCAGGCCAGTTGGAGGCAGTCGCCCTCCAACAACAACGGAGGGCGGAGGAGCGACGCTCACAACAACGAGCGGAGCGCCGGGTGGCTAAAGCACAGCAGGTTGGCACAGTAGGGGGCACAGGTGGTGCATCAGCCAGTCATCTCAGTCAGTCAACCCGTGGCACCTGCTGGGTCTACCCCATGACCCCCTGCCAGCGGGCGTTCGACACTTCACGTGGCCTCAGGGTGCACATGGCCTGGCACAAGCGTCGTGGTGACGTCACCGCCACTTAGTGGCGAACGGCGGTTGTTGTTGTTGTCTCTGTGTTATCTCTCTGTGTCTGTGGCGAGGGGTGATGCAGCGGGCCGTGAGCGGTGTGCTCCCTCTCCACGCCCCCGCGCTACGTCCTGATGACACCCAAACGGGCAGAATCATTCTTCGTTACATTTTCGGAAAAGGCAAACAGCGATGGTGCTGCTGCTGCTGATGATGATGCTGCTTGTTACTGCATGATGATGGGTGATGATGGATGCTGCTGATGATGATGATGCTGCTTGTTACTGCATGATGATGGGTGATGATGGTGCTGCTGCAGCTGATGATGATGCTGCTTGTTACTGCATGATGATGGGTGATGATGGTGCTGCTGCTGATGATGATGATGCTTGTTACTGCATGATGATGGGTGATGATGGTGCTGCTGCTGATGATGATGCTGATGCTTGTTACTGCATGATGATGGGTGATGATGGATGCTGCTGCTGATGATGCTGCTTGTTACTGCATGATGATGGGTGATGATGGATGCTGCTGATGATGATGATGCTGCGTGATGATGAATAGGGGAGTGTATTGCCTAGAGCTCATGTGTTATCTCCCGCAGCTGCAGCAGCAGCTGGAGCTGCAGCAGCAGCAGCTGGAATTCCAGCAGCAGCAGCTGGAGCTGCAGCAGCAGCAGCAGCTGAGGCGTCAGCAGGAGGAGCTGCTTTTCCAGCAGCTGGACGCGAGCCTGGAGCTGCACCTGGTGATGAGGCTTCAGCACCATGAGTGGCTGGAGCAGGTGGAGCTCCGGCAACAGCAGCAGGAGCTGCAGCAGCATCTGGAGCTGCGGCACCAGCAGGCGCTGGAGCAACAGCAGCAGGAGCTGGAGCTGCAGCAGCAGCAGCTGCAGCAGCAGCAGCCGCTGGAACTTCGGCAGCAGCAGCAGCCGCTGGAGCTGCGGCACCAGCAGCAGCTGGCGCAGCAGCAGCAGCTGGAGCTGGAGCTGCAGCAGCAGCTGGAGCTGCTGCAGCAACAGCATCAGCTGGAGCAGCAGCAGCAGCAGCGGTTTGAGTTTGAGGAGCAGCAGCTGGACCCACACCTGGAGCTGCACCTGGTGCTGAGGCACCGGCAGCATCAGCGGCCGCAGCAGCTGGCGCTCCGGGAGCAGCAGCGGCTAGAGCAGCTGGATCTTCGGGAGCAGCAGCGGCAGCAGCGGCTGGAGCATCCGGAGTGGCAGCAAGCTCCAGCGGATGGAGCATGACCTGGAGCATGTGGAGCGGCAAGCTGCCGCTGCCGCTGCTCCTCGGTGAGCATCCAAACGACGTCAATCAGCCGACGCTGACACCGAGAGTGGTGGTGCTGGGGGTAGCGGTGGTGGTGGTGGTGGTGTCAAGAAGCCACTGTTTGCTTCTCTTGGACAGCCGCTCAGCGTGCAGCAGCACGATCACAGCCAGATGCTGAGTGAGCTCTTGAGTCGAAAGTGATGGGGGGGGTGCAATAAGCCAATTGCTTGACCGCATTCATTTTTTTATTTTTCCATCCCCATAGGGGACACTCTGCGGCGACACAAGCGCCGGTGCTTTTGCCGAGATTGTTGACAAAGCACGCTGGCCTTGAACCAGTTGATGCGTGCTGCTCTTCGTGCTTACCTGCAGCGTGGAAAATAAAGACGATTTCTTGTCTTCTGTCCACTTTATCACAGTTCATTACACAACACTCGCCTGCTAGGCCCGTCGCTCGTTCGCTCCCTCACTCGCCTTGTCCTTATCCTATTACTACACTCCTTCATGATCTTATTACTACCCTCCTTCACGATCCTATTACTAAACTCCTTCCCGATCCTATTACTACACTCCTTCACGATCCTATTCACTACTCTCCTTCCCGATTATATTACTACTCTCCTTCACGATCCTATTACTACACTCCTTCCCGATCCTATTACTACCCTCCTTCACGATCCTATTCACTACTCTCCTTCCCGATCCTATTACTACTCTCCTTCCCGATCCTATTACTACACTCCTTCACGATCCTATTCACTACTCTCCTTCCCGATCCTATTACTACACTCCTTCACGATCCTATTCACTACTCTCCTTCCCGATTCTATTACTACCCTCCTTCACGATCCTATTACTAAACTCCTTTCCGATCCTATTACTACACTCCTTCACGATCCTACTCACTACTCTCCTTCCCGATCCTATTACTACTCTCCTTCACGATCCTATTACTACTCTCCTTCCCGATCCTATTACTACCCTCCTTCACGATCCTATTCACTACCCTCCTTCCCGATCCTATTCACTACTCTCCTTCACGATCCTATTCACTACTCTCCTTCCCGATCCTATTCACTACTCTCCTTCCCTACTCTCCCCGTTTCACCCCTCCCAGCTGCCGTGTCTCGCCGTGTCTCAGCAGCCCCCGGGGGGTCAAGCGTGCCGACGTACGGACCGCGCTTAACCCCCTAGCGGCCCTACCCTAGGCAGCTACGCAGGGCCACACAGGGCCACTCTCAGCCTGGCGAGCTTGGCCGGTCCGGCTTCGGCTTCTCTCGTCCTCTGTCTTCATCGACTCGACCCCCTAGCGACCCTATCCTAGGCAGCTACGCAGGGGCACACAGGGCCACTCTCAGCCTGGCGAGCTTGGCCGGGTCCGGCTTCGGCTTCTCTCGTCCTCTGTCTTCATTGACTCGACCCCCTAGCGACCCTATCCTAGGCAGCTACGCAGGGCCACACAGGACTAAACCTCAGCCTGGCGAGTTTGGCCGGTCCGGCTTCGGCTTCTCTCGTCCTCTGTCTTCATCGACTCGACTCCCTAGCGGCCCTACCCTAGGCAGCTACGCAGGGCCACACAGGGCCACTCTCAGCCTGGCGAGCTTGGCCGGTCCGCCTTCGGCTTCTCTCGTCCTCTGTCTTCATCGACTCGACCCTTCCGGCTCGTCTTGCCCCTCTCTCTCTCATGTGTCCCTCGCGACCCCTCCCAGGTCTCCCCGTCGATCCTTTCGTTTTGTTTATTTCCATGTTTTTTGTGTGCACCGGGATCATCCATCCCGAGAGACAAAGTGCACGGCAGCTTGTGGCTCTTGGTTTTGATTGACGTGCCATTAAATGACCCCCATTGGGCGAGGCAGTCACGCCAAAACCCGTTGGCTTCCACTACATTTCAGTCCTTGGCCTGCAAGCAGACAGGCCGGTAATTAATTCATCTGTAACTTTAGACGGTGGTGCACGTGGGGGCACATTGTCAGAACTCCACAATTGTGCTGTAATTTAAGTCGTTGAGGGAGCGGGATTTTATCGTTATTGGGTGCTCCCAATTACAACTGTCATCTATCATGTCACGTCCCCCGAAAATAAAATTGCGCAGTTCACACGAATGGAAGTCGAGCAGATTCATGTCGTATGAGCTCGGCAATCACAACGTTTGTGTGTTTCACATTAAATAAAATGCTGGTTATGACTCCAAATAATTGGATTTTTTTTTTATATGTGATGGACACTAATCCATTTGTTGCGAAACGGATGCCTTCTGATATGAGATTAAGACAACGATGTTGAAAAATTCCCGATGTAACATCTCATGAATCGTGAAGGTGAATTTTAAATCGTAAATGGTAACGTTGTGACCGTAGACTTCGACAATCCTTTTTCTCTTTACAGGTCACTTATTTGTGAAGTAGTCCTACATTACCACAACAAATAATTTTTGACAATGCTAATTTTGTATGCTAATTCCTTTGTCAAGGCACCTTGATTCCTCTCACACAGCTTAAAGGTCGCGGTCTGAGCTTAGCTGTGTTCACTCCAGTGCTGTCCTCCAGACAGTCTCGTCCCTTCACCTGATGAAGGCCGCTTGTGTTGTGGCCGAAACGTCGTGATTTTTGTTGTTTCATTTTTTTACCTACGTGGTGACTTTACCGAATAGAACCAAAGAGTAATTTTTGGTTCTATTCTAGTCGAGAGACTCTGTGACGTGACGTGAACACGTGGTCAAGGCTCACAGTCTTGCCCACGGCAACAACTCCCTCGCCAGGTACGCAGGAGGTCACCGATTCGATCCCGATCCTGACGCCCGTATATATTTGGAGTCTGCGCATCCTCTCCATTCCCCGTGGCCGAGCAGATTTTTCTCCGGTTCCTCGGGGGGGTCTTCCCCCTCCGCATTTGGAATCGACGTGCATTTAGAGTTTTTTTTGCTTGCTGCCGGCTATACATGCCCACGTGATAAGCCACTTTTGTTGAGCTGTCATTTGTGTAGTGGGTTCCAGGACACGGAGACGGCAGAATAGAAGCAGCACTATTTATTTAAACCTTAACAAGGGTTACACTAGAAGGGGTAGCGGCCCCTCCACCCGTATAACTCAGGAACACACCCCAGGCTCTCTAGCCTAAGCTCTAGGCTCCCAGTTCCTCCTGGTAGGGCTCTAAGGGAGGCTATCAGATCCGGCCCTGGTTAGGCACAGATCTCGGCACCCCGCCGACCAGACCGGCCCTTAGAAGGACTCTGACTCTGGGGC
Organism: Petromyzon marinus; assembly: GCF_048934315.1. Lineage (NCBI taxonomy): Eukaryota > Metazoa > Chordata > Hyperoartia > Petromyzontiformes > Petromyzontidae > Petromyzon > Petromyzon marinus. The sequence continues at coordinate 908,348 of NW_027422817.1, forward strand.
TCTGGGGCCGCACCACTGGCTTGCTGTGCCGGCCCTGAAAAGGGCAGCGGTCACAGGAGTTCCAGGGTCTCACCTAGCTGGCCTTCTTTCTTCACTGGTTGCTTCAGCCTCGGGCCCCACACTCTGCCCCGAGCTCCCTGGCTCCCCGCACTTTATACCCACTGGAGCCTTAGCGGACGTTGTTGTAGCCACCAAGGTGTGGGTGAACCACACCTTCCCGTGCCATGTGTTTATTCCCCATAGCACCCCTACATTTGTAACCAGGTCGCCTCTGAGAAAGAGCTAAATAGCTCGGTGGGCCTTTACCTGGTAAAATAATAATAAATAAACAGTTTGAAGTCACGTGATCATATACTTCACGGAATCTCAAAACATTCGCCCGTAACACTGCCCTGCTAGGAAATGAATTGCGTGGAGAGAGAAAAAAAAATAGACAAGTTTTACATGAAAAAAGGGCCATTTCTCAGAAATGTCACCGATGTATATGTAGTGCCGTGTGAATTCACTCGGACGACAACCGTCTCTTTTCCCGCCGTCACTTTTATTCCATCGTTCCGTACACACAGTAATTCTCTCCGTGCTCCGCCAACTCGGACACTCTGATTTACTTCAGCATCGTCCGTGCATCCCCTTCCACACACAGTGTTTCTTCGCCTATCTCTTGACACAGTGTCTACCCTTCCACACACAGTGGTTCGTCTTCTATCTCTTCCACACACAGTGGTTCGTCTTCTATCTCCTCACACACAGTATCGCCGCTATCTCTTCACACGCAGTGACTTCCATCTATTCACACACAGTGACTCTATCTATCTCCGCTAACGCTGACTCTCCCTATCGCTATTTACTGTCTTTGGGGTCCGGCTCTCTATCTATTCTTCCCTAACATTTCCAGCTCTCTTCTCCGTATCTCTTCACCTCTCGCCAACAACTGCCCAGCAACAACTTCCCAGCAGCAACTCTCCAACAGCAACCACCAACAGCCACCCCCTTCCGTTCAAACCACATCGCGTTTTATCCCCTCTCGCATTAGCCTTAATTAATTGCCACGTGGCTCGCTGGCCGTTTCCCGCCAGCCCGCACCTGTCTCCCTCAGACATTCCGACGCCACCACTTAACGCTAACAGCCTCTCGACCAATCACAGCCCTCGTGCCACGACTCCCTTAATTACTTGGGTTTGTTTACGGCACTTGTTACTCGACCACCTGTTCGCCCTCGTGTGACCCGTTCTCCTTGTCTGTCTGTATGTACTGTACATGGCCAATTCCCATGCGCATTATCTACTCCACTACATCACCCCCCCCCCCCCCCCCCCCCGTGATGAAAGAACCTAGCCGTCCCCGGCTACGATATACTCGAATTGGAGTAGTGGAGTGAAGCAGACGGAACGATGACAACATATATACAGAACGCATTCGCAACACATAACCATTTTGTACAACCACACAACGACACGCACTCAACACCTTTATACAGAATTCCCAAACCCCCTAAGTCAACGTATTGTATTCCTCCTGGAACGGGTTCCCGCTGCCGGCCCATCTCCCCTGCACGCGACACCCTGCGGTAAGGGAGGGCCTCGCTCGTCTCGCCAACGAGGGGCGCTCCTGGGCTCCACCCTGCGCCCATCCCTGTCCCAGCGACACTCCGCTGGCGGGGCTGTCCGTCGTTCATGGTAGGGATGGCCATTGGTCCGGATTTGCGGCCGTTCAATCGGCGTCCGGTTGGTAACCCTGCCCAAAAAGGGCGATCCTGCAGGCACACGGGGGGCAGATCTCTGGGACACGCGCACTTGTGACCTCCCCACAGGTTCGTCGGACACATCCAATACAGGCCGCTCTCGGATGGGGGATGACGCGTCATATGGTAACACAAATTTCTTCAAGCGCGACGGGTGAACAAACCGTGTCCGACGACCGAATTTTATTCGCACACTCTGATCCCGTAAAACCTCCACAATATCAACGGGCCCCTGCCAGGGGCGGTGAAATTTCGGGGACGTTCCCACCGGCACCATGGGGCAGTGCAACCAGGCTTTATCTCCAACACTCCATGGCTCTCGTGACTGCTGCCTGCCGTACAATCGTTCGTTAGCGGCTTGTCGTCATGCCGTATTTTTCAATGCAGCCTCCCTGGCTTCCCTCAAACGGTCTAAAGCCACCTGCATTGGAGCAGGCACCGTCGTAGATTTCTCTCGCTTCCGAATTCCCAATTTAACAATAGCCGGCGCTTCTGGTTCCCGTCCATACATTAGAAAAAATGGCGAGTACCCCATTGAGGCATGCGGGGCCAATCTATACGCGGCCAGCGTCGCTGCAACATGCAGGTCCCAAACATCTTGAGTGGTGTTTACTTGGTGACAAAGCATGGACGTCAGTGTCCTATGCAGCCGCTCGACCATCCCATCAGTCTGCGGGTCGTATGGGGACGTCCGGATCTTTTTGGTCCCCAGCGAGTCACACACGTCTTTAATCAATATCGATGAAAATTTCTGCCTTGGTCAGTAAGCAATTGTTCCGGGGCCCCCTTATACAAGACGTACCCTTTCAAGAAAGCCTCAGCGATCAATGTCGCTGACTGGTCTACTAGCAGCCAGGCCATCGGCCAACGAGTTAAGTATTCCACCCCGACGAGAAAATATTTGTGCCCTCGGGGGGTGACGGGGAACGGACCCAAAATATCTAGTGCCACAATTTCGTTCACTCTCGAAACTTGAATCGATTGCAATGGGACACGATATGGCCGTGCCAGCGCTTTCCTCCGCGCACATTCCTGGCACGCTTTTACATACTGTTTCACATCATTAAACATTCCCGGCCAGTAAAATTCATTCCCCACTGTCAACGCGGTTTTCTTCTCCCCCAAATGCATCAATTTCTCATGTATCTCGTTAATGAGTTTCCCCCACAACATCCTTGGGACAACAATACAAAATGTTTGTGCTTCCACATTTCAGCGAACAAGCAACCCCTCCGTCAACATCAAAAATGGGCGATCCTCCGATCCCCTTGAACGAGAGGCACGCAGCCTCATCCTGGTCAGCGAGGAATCCTCTACCTGCAGTTGCTTCCACTGTTTCAATGACAACCCCAACAATCCAATTTCTGCTCCAGGGATTATCCCCGGCACTCCCGAACCCGTTGCAGCGACCATTTGCGGAACCTCCTGCAGCGGCAGGCCGCAACGCAGCGAGCCCTATGCGCACCGACACGTCTCAGCCGGTCGCGGCAACCTCGACAAAGCATCCGCGTTTACATGGCGCGTTCCTTTCCTATGTTGGATCGTGAAAGAGTACTCCTGGAGGGTCTCAAGCCAGCGAGCCATCTGCCCCGACGGCTGATCCACGCGCAGCGAGTACTGTAGTGCCGCGTGATCAGTGCGGATCAAAAATTCCCTGCCATACAGATACGGTCAGTACTGCCGAACAAAATGGACAATCGCTAACAATTCTCAACGCGTCACACAGTATTTTTGCTCCACCGGCGATAACACCCGGCTGCCATATGACACTACTCTCTCGACGCCATCAACCATTTGTGACAAAACCGCGCCTATGCCCATATCACTGGCATCCATGTCAAGTATAAATCGCTTCGTAAAATCCGGGTATCCCAACGGCGGTGCGTCCGCCAGTGCGGCCCGCAACGCTTCGAACGATTTTTGTTCTGCAATCCCCCATTGAAACTTCACACCTTTCCCGGTCAGCGTATGCAATGGTCGAGCAATCGTGGCAAAATCCTTAACGAACCGCCGATAATACGATGCAAAGCCCACAAAGCTACGCACTTCCCCTGCTGTTTTCGGCACTGGCCATGTACGCACACAACTCATCTTTTCCGGATCAGTGGCCACTCCTGATGCACTAACGACGTGCCCCAAATACTTCACCGATGTTCTCAACAATTAGCACTTCTGTGGTTTAAATTTCAATCCAGCGCGCCGCACTCTGCCAAAAACGGCGCGCAGCCGTTGCAAATGTTCATCGAAATTCCTACTGAAAACAATCACATCATCTAAATATATCAAGCACGACTCCCACTGCAGGCCCGACAACACGAGTTCCATTAATCGCTGGAAGGTCGCCGGCGCTGAGTGGAGTCCCATCGGGAGCACGTTAAATTGATACAATCCTTGTGGTGTCCGAAATGCCGTTTTAGGTTTTGACTCTTTATCCAGGGGCAATTGCCAAAAGCCCTACAACAAATCGAGGGTTGAAAAGATTCTGGTGCCGGACAGGGCGTCCAGCGAATCATCAATTCGTGGAAGCGGGTACGCTTCCGCCACCGAAACTTTATTCAATTTCCGATAGTCAAAACAAAATCGCATGGTTCAGTCACGTTTTTTAACGAGGACAATAGGGGCTGGACGATGGGGCGATAATATCGTGCTCTAGCATTTCATCAACAGATCGCCGAATACATTCTTTCTCAAGAGGACCTACACGATGCGAATTTAACCTGATCGGGGGTGCGTTCCCCGTGTCAATACGATGCTGCAACAACGTCGTTCGACCCACGTCGTATTTCCCTGAACTGAACACATCTTTAAATTCCACTAGCAACGCATGCAAACCCGACCGCTGCACAGGCAATAACTCTGGGTTTTGTTTGTAAAGATCCCTTAACCATTCCGGATCGTCTTCTTCCCTTGACAACATTTCATCCTGTCCCCTAGGCAAGCATGTTTTCGTTTCTGGACCCGGCGCACCCATCGCGTGCGCCAATGTAGTGCCCTCTTGAATAACAACCTCTTCGTGCCCCGTGTTTACAATTTGAATGAAAGGATCGCAATACGTTGGTATTATGGTCAAAGCCCCTACCACGGTGGACATTCTCGATACAGCATTTGAGGGTGTTAACAGCAATCCCTCCTGCAGCTCATCCCAAGGCAATTCCTTCTTTAACCGTAGAGGTATCAATATTTGCGATGCAGGTGGGACACGCACGGTGCGGCTCACCACGGCCTGCACCACAGCGTTCGCCACCGCAAATTTCGAAGGTGTCCCCAAAAATTTCATACATCTCCCCGACGGTAATTCCAAACAACCTCTTTCCACTGAAATCTTAATTGGCATCTTTTGCAAGAAATCTGTGCCCAACAAACACGGTACCGCCAAGGCCGTTGAAACCAAAACACTTCCCGTCACAATCACCTCCCCAATTTGAATTGTCGCAACCACGCAGCCCATAATGCCCAAACTACCCCCGATTGCCGCTACGCATGGCCCTTCCACTGGCGCTAACGAGCCAGGCGACGTCGGCAGCGACCGAAAAGTTTGCAACGAAATGAGAGTCGCCGACGCCCCGGTATCCACAATAACCCGTACCATAACACCTTGAATACATGCCATCACATCCAACGATCCTGGCGCGGCCCCCAACACACGATGTACCAACGCGCCCCACGTATCCCGGCCATGCGTACTATCCGAACCCGATGAATACGGGTGAGATGACGCGGATGAGTGATGTGGATAGGGCGGCCCTGTATTGAATGCATCTCGACTCACCTGGGATCCTTGGTCTTGGGGGAACCGCCCGCTGTAGTAGTTCGGCGCCCATGGAGGACAACCTCTTCGTCTCCAGCAATCGCGGGCGAGATGACCCCTCCGCCCACACTCGTAGCATGTCCGATGCACGCCATCTCCATATGCCCCGGGACGACGCCGTCGGTCTCCGGTCGACACCCCGGCCGCCGCTGCCATCAGCGGCGCCTCGTCCACCACCACCGCCACCGTGCTCGCAGGCCCGGCAGGGGCCGTCCAATCTCCCACCTTGGCCTCAAATCGTTGTGCGTGTAGCCGTCGTGGCGGTCCCTCCGACGGGTCGTCTTCGTCGTCAGATTCTTCCAACCGCTCCGGCTGAGCGGCAACCTCCGGCGGTGGACCCGGTACGGGTAGTTGAATGCGGTTCTCCGTCAAGAAGTTCTGGAATTCTTCCAACAACTTCTCCATTCTGGCCTCCCACTGGGTCATGAGGACTCGCCAATCTTCCGGCGATCCCGGGCCTTCAGCACCACCCGAACCGCTGTCACCGTCCAGAGTACTGCCGGCCATCTGGCCGGGCTGCAAATCGTTGTTGTCGCTGTCGCCGCTCGAGTCCACTGGCACATTTCTCTTCTTTGCTGCTTTCCTGACATTGTGGCGTGTTCCGTACTTTTTCTGACACCAAATGTAGTGCCGTGAATTCACTCGGACGACAACCGTCTCTTTTTCCGCCGTCACTTTTATTCCATCGTTCCGTACACACAGTAATTCTCTCCGTGCTCTGCCAACTCGGACGCTCCGATTTACTTCAGCATCGTCCGTGCATCTCCTTCCACACACAGTGTTTCTTCGCCTATCTCTTCACACACAGTGTCTTCCCTTCCACACACAGTGGTTCGTCTTCTATCTCTTCCACACACAGTGGTTCGCCTTCTATCTCCTCACACACAGTATCGCTGCTATCTCTTCACACGCAGTGACTTCCATCTATCCACACACAGTGACTCTATCTATCTCCGCTAACGCTGACTCTCCCTATCGCTATTTACTGTCTTTGGGATCCGGCTCTCTTTCTATTCTTCCAGAACATTTCCAGCTGTCTTCTCCGTATCTCTTCACCTCTCGCCAACAACTGCCCAGCAACAACTTCCCAGCAGCAACTCTCCAACCGCAACTCCCCAACAGCAACCCCCCTCTGTTCAAACCACCTCGCATTTTATCCCCTCTCGCATTAGCCTTAATTAATTGCCACGTGGCTCGCTGGCCGTTTCCCGCCAGCCCGCACCTGTCCCCCTCATCAGACATTCCGACGCCACCACTTAACGCTAACAGCCTCTCGACCAATCACAGCCCTCGTGTCACAACTCTCTTAATTACTTGGGTTTGGTTACGGCACTTGCGACTCGACCACCTGTTCGCCCTCGTGTGACCCGTTCTCCTTGTCTGTCTGTATGTACTGTACATGGCCAATTCCCATGCGCATTATCTACTCCACTACATCAATAATACAAATAAAACATAAGTAATACAAATAAAACATAATAAAAATTATTTTATTATTTTACTATTTCACTTCTACGTGGTGACTTTACCGAAATAATCCAAGAAGATGAATCCCTGCAGTCACGAAAGCTTTAAATCGATAAATTGTGAGACTTGTGTAGACCTTGGCAGTCGAGCTTGGGTGAAGTCCAGTAAAGTGAACGATGGGAGTTGACAGGGTAGGCTGAGTAAAAGTTGTCAATAGGTAACTTGAGACTGCACGTGTGGCATAGACTCTGACCCTAGGATTCAACACACAACACGCTCGTATTTTTGTTCAGAAAAACAAAATATGCATTAAATTTTGATTTAAAGCTTTCGTGACTGCAGGGATTCATATTCTTGGTTCTTTCGGTAAAGTCACCACGTAGAAGGGAAACAATAAAATGATAAAAATATAAAACAATACAATTCTCACGACGTTTCGACTGCAACACAAGAAGCAATCATCATCAGGTGTGAAAACCACAGCAAGAACAATTTGAAATTTTCTTGCTGTGGTTTTCACACCTGATGATGATTGCTTGTGTTGCAGTCTAAACGTCGTGATACATTTTATTGTTTTTTATTATTTTATTGTTTCCCTTCTACGTGGTGACTTTATCGAAAGAACCAAGAATAAAAATACGCATTGTAAATAATTTCTGTCAATTTTGAGTCAAAGTCTAGGCCCCAGCCAAAGTGTAATGACAAGCTGCCACAGGGCATAACGTCACGAGGTATGATGATGCAGTGCGGTTGGTTCACGACGTTTCCCCCATCGCTGCTGTTTGCTCATTGTGGGGGGTCGTTATGGTACCGATGACATCCGACAGTGCCACAATTTCTGCACTCACAGACAAGGACATCAAAAGACACAGAACCAGAGCCACGCGTACAAACATAGAACACAACAACAACAACCGCCATTCGCCACTAAGTGGCATTGACGTCACCACGGCGCTTGTGCCAGGCTATGTGCACGTTGAGGCCACGTGACGTGAAACCACAAAGGACATCCATAGACGCACACGGTCACACATTTGCACACTGCACGTTTGATGTCACGCCAAAAAAAAATGTTATTTCTAACATTGTTTGTACTGAAAAACTGTATAATACATACACATTGAATGTATTGTCAAAAAGTGTCACTCATTGGAGAGTTAACCTGTATTATGGACATTTCTTTGCTGATGAAAAACTTCTCCTTTGAAAAGGCGTTCATTACAAATTGACAGTTTTTTGCAGCTGTTAAGACATTGTGCATATGTGGGATAAATAAATCTACGTCCTTTGTGTGCCAAACCATCCCCCCCCCCCTTGGCTAGAAATAATTTTCACGCCTTAAGATGTCGAGACATGCACGGACAGGGTAGAGGGCGACGCGGTGCGTGTCTCAGCATCTGTCAGCATCTCTCAGGATCGATGCACGGTCAGGGTAGAGGGCGACGCGGTGCGTGTCTCAGCATCTGTCAGCGTCTCTCAGGATCGATGCACAGACAGGGTAGAGGGCGACGCGGTGCGTGTCTCAGCATCTGCCAGCGTCTCTCAGGATTGATGCACGGACAGGGTAGAGGGCGACGCGGTACGTGTCTCAGCATCTGTCAGCATCTCTCAGGATCGCTCCGCACCGCCCTGGAGTCGGGAAACACGAAACTTGGGAACGGGTGGCACTGCCCATTGTTTAACAAAAAATCTTTAATTTTACGACTGAAGTGAAAAGGATTGTACGTAAACAATCGCCAGGGGCAGCCGGGGCTGCCGTTCGGGGCCCTGGATTTTGAGTGGTCCACAAAACATCTCCTGCTTTATACCGGTTAACAATTCTGTTGCGCGAGCAGGTCAGCGGTGGCCAATGCGTGGATCGTGATTCATGGGTGGATCGCAAAATATTTTTTGTTTGTGGATCTCGGGATAAGTCGGCACGTTACGCTGTCATAAGCAGATGGAAATTGTCGTGATGACTGATGGCCCATAAAAAAGTCCCCAAGAATTCACGCTTTAAAACAGCATAACGTCTATCAATATATGGTGCAAGTACTTGGTATGCCCATGCATGTTCAGTATATTACCGTACAGGGTTAAATCCATCGAGGTAATTGTCGGCCATGGCTGTCCCGCTTGATGCCCACCTCCAAGCCGATGGATCGTGCCATTGCTCGCTAGACTTGACCCCAATCATCAACCCGTAACTGCCTCCCGAACGAGCCAGAATCCAGAACCGGCCGTGGCCGCTGCTGACAGACCGTCGCCTTCAGCGCCCTCCTAGCGGCTAGCTTCTAGCGTCGACAAAAAACCGGCACAGCGACGACCGGCCTCTCCGCTGCTGCCTTTCACGCTCCTTGGCATAGCGGCGTGCTGCTGAAGTCTGTTCCACTGTGAAGCTGACCGACGCGATGTTTCCTACGTGCGGAGGGAAAAACCGGAGGAGCCGGAGGAAAAATCCACGCAACCACGCGGGGAGAGAGGCCTGCAAAACTCCAAATACGCAGGCCTCGGGATCGCACCGCGAGCTGCATAACGGGCGAGGTGTGGTTAACACCCCGGCCACTGCGGCGTGCACACGGCCTGACGCACGTGCCGCTGGACAGTTCCCGCGCGCGCGAAGCCTCCGCGGCGAGCGCGGCCACGAGCGAGCGCGGAGCTGTGGGGGGACCAGGCGGCGTCCAGCGCAGCCTGACCGCCGCACCGCAGGGTGGGCACGGGGGGACGTCGTGGTCCACCCTCCCACAGCCGCACGCTCCCGTCGGAGGAGCCGCTCGGGAAGATTCCCGGCTCGAAGGGAGGCCGCGGCACGCGGTAGACTGGGCCCTGTGCCGCACGGACGTCGGGTGGCGATTTAGCCGACCGCGCCTCCGGTTAGCGCGGTTGGCTACGTACGGTGCTAAAGAAGTTCAACGTGCGTGCGTACAAGTTTGTCTCCGTCAACGCACGTTTTTAAGCCACGTCTAACGTGACAAATGGTTATTTTAGGTTGACAGGTTTACTTTATTACACACCCGGGGGGAAACCCCTGTTGAGACCACAGCTGGTGATAATGCAGGCAAGTTCAGACACGAACGCACAGTCGCAAATCACAAATTCCCACGAAAGTCCGCGAGCTCTGCCCGAGTAATTTTCGGCGTCATCATTTCACGTGGGCCGCATGGCCCACTTCGCCAACGGCGGGGGGCTCCAGCCACTCTGAGCGGGGCCCGACCCTCGGAAAGCCTCGTGGCTTCACGGCAAAGATGCGCGTTTGCTAACGGCGTCTGTCGGTTATGTCGACTCACGGATCCGCGTTTTTCAACGTTCAAAAAAGTGAATGCGGAAAAATCTCGAAAGCGACGTAAAAAACGAAATTTTGATTTAAAGCTTTCGTACTGCAGTAATTCATATTCTTAGCTCTTTCGGTAAAGTCACGTTGAAGGGAAACAATAAAATAATAAAATATACATAAAACAATAAAAATTCTCACGACGTTTCGACCATAACACAAACGACACACGTGATGACGACCGTTTGTGTTATGGTCGAAACATCGTGAGAATTTTTTATTGTTTTATATATATTATATATTTTATTGTTTCCCTTCAACGTGACTTTACCGAAAGAGCTAAAAAAACGAAAGCTTTGGGGGGGGGGGGGCGGGGGTAACACCGGCTAACCCCAAACATGCATTGAACCTTCAATTCTGATCACTTCTCCGCCGTGATGGCGAGGAGGGGGGCGGAAGGGAGGGGTCGAGCCAGTGGCCCGGGGGAGAAACCTGAGCTGGGCTTGGCCTTCTCAGGAACGGATCTGCACGGCGTGGGTCTGATTGCTTCAGGCCCGGTAGAAATTCAGCTCGTCATTTTATTGTTACTACTACTGCTGCACTTGTGTTCACCGAGTGCCGTGTGACTTGCATAGGAAGATCCTGCCAAGTTGTAATAATAAGAGGGTTTTTCCCCTTTTTTCTGGCAACAAAACTGAAACCTTTTTACAAGGATTCATGTCACTGCATTAACCACAATACCTGCAGTCAAAATGCAAACAAAAACACACTATAATAATATATGATGCATTGTCCTTGAAACTGATTGGTCCACACCAAGTGACGGCTTTCTTTTTGAGCCTCGACCCAATTGGTGCTCGACCAGATGACGCCAGAAGACGTCACACAGCTCAAAGACAATGCCGCTATCAAAGTAATGAGGGCTCGGGGTGAGCATCTACATCATTAGACCTCCTTTGCCAAGTTCTTGCCGTAGGGGGCGATGATCGCTGCGTCTATTCCGACAGAGTGATTTGCGGGGCCATGACGCCAATGGGACACAATGGCCTCCTCTTGCGAATGATGTCGCGGGATTTGACCGTGACATGGTGTAACCGATGGCGCGTAGTAATAATACGTCCACAGTAATATAACCAGGGTGGCCCCGCTGGATTTGAACCGCGAACCTCTGCACCGAGCGGCGAGCGTGTTACCGCTGGGCCATGGCACCACCCAGAACGACATCGGTGTTTCGCTTGCAATGTGACACACAGCAGTCGTGACGCGCACCCTCTGCCTCGACTGTTTCTGATGTGGTGGCAAAGGGCGCAGTCGCGGCGTAGAGAATAGCACACGATGAGCACGGAAGACGATGACCATTGTGACGTCGCACCATAAAATACGATGTCGGATAGCAAAAAAATGCGCACCGTGATGTCACTGACGATTACTTTTCCGCGAAACTAAAATTAATGGATAAATAGATCAAATATCTTGAAGCGCTTTACATCTCTTCTAGATTTGAAGCTTTCGTGACCGCAAGGATCCACACTCTTTGGTTCTATTCGGTAAAGTCACGTAGGTGACTTACATCGTGAGCCAATGAATATTTCGGATAACAAAAAAAAAGTTGAAATGCGCAACGAGGGAAAGAGCGTTGGAACGTGAGAGATGGCAGCGGACGCAGCAAATGGTGGCCGTGCGCAGCCTGGCGCGTGGCGTTGTGGGGGCGTATGCCTCACCTGGTGAGCGGAGCCGCTGCGCAGGTGCCGCTCGCTGCAGGAGCACCTGCACCTGTGGACGGAGCCCTCCTCCGTGCCCGGGCCAGGTGCACGTCGCCGTCCTTGCACGTGCGCTCATGAGCGCGAGCGCACGCAGAGATGAACGCGCGCAGGTGAGCGCGTCTGTGCGTACACACAGACACGCAGGTGAGCGCGTCCGTGTGTGTACATGTGTACACGCAGGTGAGCGCGTCCGTGCGTGTACACGCGTACACGCAGACGCTTCAATGTGGGGGCCGCTCGCTTGCCTCGCTTGCATTCGTCGACGGTAGGGCTCGTCAACGAAATGTCCGGTCGCATAACCGGCATGAGGAGGAGAGTGATGGTGAGGCGCGGTGGCCTCAGTGGTGGTGATGATGACCACTAGGATGTTAACTGCCTCGCCTCGTACACAAGCGGTCGCGGGTTGGACCCCAACCCTGACGATGCCTGCTGCTGCTGTATGCTTGGAGTTTGCGGTGTCTCTCTCTCTCCCCGTGGTTGCGTGGATTTTTCTCCGGGTCCTCTGGTTTTTCCCTCCGCATTTGGGATCAACGTCACCGCGTGTTTAAGAGTGTTTGGCTGCTATAAATTTCCACACTCAGTGGACCTTACGTGGTAAGAAAATTCATTAATAGTTTAGTATTTGAACTGGATTCAATTAGGCATGCGTACCCTGAGGATGGAAGTCGATGCAGGTTCCACGAGCTAGCCTCCAAATGAGCGCCTCATCCTCATCCTTACGTTCCCCGCTGTCCCTAAACGCCTGCAGTTCGTCGATTCCGGCCTTCCCCAGTCCGCTCCAGCCTCGTCAGATCTGACGCGCGTGTGTGTGCGTGTTAGACATTAGGTTTAACTGCGCGTTACAACACAACTGAAAAGACCGTTGCTCAACTGACGGTGATAATTCCACATGCGCACACGCCGCACGTTACCGCCGTGTGCGTGTGTGTGTGCGCGTCTCACCCTGGCAGTCGAGGCCTCTGTGGACGGCCTAGCGGGTGACACGACCGTCAGCTGAGATGGATGCGAGGGTCTCCCCACGGTACTCCTCCCCACCTCCTCCTCGCTCGAGCCTCACCCACTGCACCTGCCGCACTGCACACATGTGTTTGCCCGACTCGCTGAGAGACGGCATCCAAATGCACACGCGAGTTCAGCCTCATGGAATCAAGCAACGTTTCTTTAAAGAGATTTGAAGCTTTCGTGACTGCAGGGATCCATACTCTTTGGTTCTATTCGGTAAAGTCACGTGGGTAAAAAAATAAAACGATAAAAAAATCACGACGTTTCGGCCACAACACAAGCGGCCTTCATCAGGTGAAGGGACCGGACTGTCCAGAGGACCTGATGAAGGCCACTTGTGTTGTGGCCGAAACGTCGTGATTTTTTTTATTGTTTTATTTTTTTACCTACATGACTTTACCGAATAGAACCAAAGAACGTTTCTATTTGTTCACAGTTTGGGTCTTGCTCCCTCAGTATTGCCACGGTGGAGAGATGTTAACCCCCTCGCCTGGTATGTCAGAGGTCGTGGGTTCGATCCCAATCCTGATGCACTACATATTTGTAATTTGCATGTTTTCCCCGTGGTCGTGTGAAATTCTCACCAGGACCTCCGGTTTTCCCCTCCGCCTTTAGAAACACGCGTTTAGAGTATTTGGCCGCTATAAATTCCCACCTGAGAAGCCACTTTGTCGAGCTGTTATGTGTGGCCAGGTTGCTTCTGTAAAAGAGCCACGTAGCTCAGTGGGACTCACCCGGTAAAATAAACAATAGTTTAGTTTAGCGTTCTTCCCGTGTGCTATTGGCAGCAATGCCTTGAGACACGTGATCATGTAAGAGAATGTTAGAGCAGTGCACCCCCCATGTGTCATAGAATAGTTGCAGAATTTATATTTTTACAGGACTTTTACCAAAGAAACCTTCGTGTGCCCTTTTTACCTTACACAGTAGGGGGCGCACTTTCTATGCATTGCAATGGGATTGTTGCATGGCAGTCAAACCGAAGATTTACATTCTTAAGAGCTGCAATCTTGATAAATCGAGTGCAAAACAGAAATAAACTGCGGGGTTTTTTTTGTCAGCGAGGTCTCCTGCTACTCGATCCGAAGCACGTATTTAGATCGGGGAAGATTTTACTCACCACAATCGTGCCATCATCAGGGCATTCACCTTGAACATGAACATTCGCCCTGTTTGCGATTCGAGGTTGCGATTGCACTCAACACATTTTTTTTAAGCCTCTGAATGTCGCGCCTCTAGTGGCAGCAGGGGTCACGTGACCAACTGACATACAAAGAATGTGATTTAAAGAAAAAATCGATTTTCACACACACACGTTAATGGATTAATCGTTTACACCCCCAGTAATATGTTGATGCATTCAGGAAAACCTCCTTGAGTCTCAAGAATATGTTCAAGAGCCAGGCCGTGCATTGGGATGTGATGCCATTCACACGTTCAGCAATTCGCATGAGAAGTAATCCTTGAAGTCTCAGTTGTCTCCAGTGGTGTATGTGGAGTTTACAGTGGCTGCATCATTTACAAGAACTAACAACATGCAGTATGTAACCATGATAATAATTTTCAGCCGTTTGTAAATTCCCTGATGGATGAAAGCCTCCCCATGGCGTGTTCGATTAGCGCGGTTGGCTACGTACGGTGCGAAAGAAGTTCATCACACGTACGTACAGTTCTGGGGGTGTGTTTGACCATACTTCACCACAATGGTCAGTAAGGGCTGGTAAAGGCGGAGGAACAGTTAGCCGTGGCAGCGAATCCGAGTCAGGTCTCCGGGTAAAAAATTCAGTGCGTCAACCAGTGCCCCACCGCTCCACCACGGCGTGTGTATGAGTGAAAAAGCAATTGCTTCTTACGTGCAAAATTCAAAACAATAATGACATCCACAGTCCTATTCCACTGTTACAGTTTGTTAGGAAAGAAAAACTGAAATCGTGCTGAGGCATTAAGCAGCCAACAACTACGCCCACCATTCGCCACTGCGCGGCGGTGATGTCACCACGACGCTTGTGCCAAGCTACGTGCACTTTAAGGCCACGTTAAGCAACCGGGCATTGTGGCGCATCCCTGTGGTTTTGAAGCACGGTTGGTGGATCGCAGATTTGTTAAATGCCCAAATCTGCCCGACCGCAAGGTGGCCAAGAGAAAGCAGTGCAGCAAATTGGCTTCTTGAATCGATCTGCGTGCCACTTAAGAGTGAAATCCCCTCGTCCGCTCGAGTTTTTTTTTCTCTGGGTTACTCCGTCTCCCTCCCGCACGCAGAGCAGTGCCTTTAACAACACGGAATTATATTCTTGGTTCTTTCGGTAAAGTCACGAGGACAGCCCTGTCCTGTCACGAGGACAACGCTCTCCTCATGACAGCACGGTCCCTTCACCTGATGAAGGCCACTTGTGTTGTGGCCGAAACGTCGTGATTTTTTGTTGTTGTTGTTTTATTTTTTTACCTACGTGACTTTACCGAATAGAACCAAAGAGTTTGGCAGGGCTTTCCTGAAAAAGTATTCGCGCTCAAGTTATACGCTCCTGGGTAAACAAGCGTCAAGTTAAAGTAACTACGTAGGTATTTAGGTCTGTAAGACACTCAAGCTGCCTTGCGCCCGCAATGCGCTGTGAGCTCTTTGTCACGACGAGTGCAGCAGACACATTGCAGGGAAGCCTTCATTCAGCTGCGGATTGAATGTGGCGGACAGATGGCAGTGCCACGTGACACGTTTTGCGATGACGGTTTTTTCGCAACGTCACTTTTACTCGTTGATTCGCTTTTATCTTGCGCCTTTTTAAAACTTGTTTTGGTCTCGGTGCGAATAGAGATTGCGCAATAGTTATTCAGCCACAGTTCGCTCAGCCTGTGCCCGCCGTAATGCTGCAAACACGTGCTGACAGTTACACGGACAGTAACAGAAGGGGCAAATTAACTACGGAAGTTGATTACATAATAGAATCGCCACGTCATATACCCATGAAAACGTGTTACACAGCATTAATTTCACGGATAATAGAATGTTTGCTTGCTTCATTAACCATTGGGTTTGTTATTTCATAAACGTTTCGTCAGGAAATGCGATGTTTTAGAACAAAATATACGCGCAAAGATAATCACCGAATGACTACCGTCATGAAAACGGAACTTATATTGTCGCGATACATCGCAGCATCGCCAGGTCACGGCGACTCTAGGTTTGACCAAATGAGCAGCTCGTCACTTGCGTGCCTTTCACGTTAATTGCCCTGTGGCCCGGAGCTCCAGTGTTTAGTTTGGCAATGGCCACCCTGCTCACTGCTCTGATTGCGTGTCTATTGGAGAATGTGTCCGTGCCTACGTACACACGGCTGTGGCTTATGGCCAACATCGGTGAGGAACGCCTGAAGTGGTCCTAGGCCTCCCCTGGGGTCTACTCGGCCTTGAGCGCGGTGCCTTGGCCGTCCTTTGTGTCGGCATCGGCACTGGGAAGACAAAGGCGGCCGTGGTCTTGGTTCCACTCCTCCCTCATGCGCAGTGCTGGCCTCTGTAGGTGCTGGCTCACAGCACTTGGCCCCGACAGGCTGCTAAAGACCTTATAAGGGGGGGGGGGGTCTTTGTGCGTCATTCTACAATTATAAGTCTAATCTGCCCGAGTCAACTGATGTTGCAACTTATTACTTTACTTATATATTTATGTGCGTGTAATTTTTGTTCCATTTCTCATGTGGAAGTAAATTTCTCTCCGATTTTTTAAAATTTGTTTCCAAGCTGTAGTTTATTTTTTTTTATTTTAGCTTTTGTTAATTTTCGTGACGCAGACTGTGTCCTGCACTCGTGATTTCTCATTTGGTTAAATGCTTGTGCGTGTGTGTGCATGCACGCACAAGCGTGTGTATGTGCGCACTGTGCGTGCCATGCATGTGTGCGTGTGCATGTACGCACAAGCGTGTGTATGTGCGCACTGCGCGTGCCATGCATGTACGTGCGTATGCACGCACGCACAAGCGTGTGTATGTGCGCACTGCGCGTGCCATGCATGTACATGCATGCGTGCGTGTGCACACGCACACGTGTGCACACGTGCGTGCGGCGCTGGCCACAACACCACCCCCATGCGCCGTGCCCACCTTCATTGCCGTTCTCCAGCAAGCGCTTGCCTTAACACTCCGTGTAGCATACATGGGGAATATTTGTCTTTGCGTGCTCCTCCAGGGTCTGTTCAGCAATGCTGGTGTTCTGCTCAAGCCCAGCGGCCTCCTGGCTCTGCAAGGGGTACGTTCGCTACCGAGCGTGACCGAGCGCTAAAGGATTTGCTGTTTTTGTTGCAGAGGTCCATCGTTTAAACCACTCCCCCCCCCTCCCCTCCTACACGCAGCCACCCTGGTTAATACTGCGGGTGTATAGACCATAGATGTGCACCGCCTGCTTAACAGTGGAAGGCAAAGATCCCGTGACGTCGTTCTAAACAAGAGTAGGGCCGCGTGCTCGCCGCACGCTGCAAATCAGAGAATCGCGTGGCGGGCACTGCTCAACTGGCAGACTTCTGCCGCAGGTCACCCATGCAGACGAGACTCATCCTGATCGCTTGGTGTTCTCAGCAGGTTCATCAAAGAGACGCTTGCCAACAGCGGTTTTCACTCCTCACGCAGCAGCCTTAGTTCTCACCGGGTTAAACAAGAGCAGAGACGCTCACGGCTGTTTGAACTCCTCCTCACGCAGCCTTACGCAAGTGAACGGGATCGTCTTCCTGCAGAGCAACGCAGATCTTGACGCCGTCTTGCGCGAGAGGTGAGCTCAGCATTCCCTCGCCGATTCTGCTCGCGGTTCGGCAAAGCTTTCGTTCATCCAGCAGAACCATCAACATCCTGACCAACGCCACGGCTGGTGGGTTCAGAGCTTCTGGGTACCGGGGGTTGTAGTTGAGGAGTGTCACACGGTGGTTGTTGTTGTTGTTGTTTGACCATACCTCACCATGCTGGTGGGTGATTGATAAGGGAGGCACATTGTCTCGCCTCTGGCCAAGTACGCGACCGGTATGGGTGCTGATATCCACTGTCTACAGTCTGTGGTCTTCCAAGGCTCTTGGCCACGCCTAGGCTGTACTCCATTGAATATTTTATTAAATATTTTAATGTATGCATGCAGAATGGACCTTGTTGAAATAACGGGGTTAAAATTGTACTCCACGATTGGCGGGTGGACTGATGGAACGGCGGTCGACGTACTGCGGTTTAGACCCGTCAACCCGAGTTCCATTCCAGGCCATGGCTAACATCGGTGGCAAGTGATATCAGAACCGGTCCTGGGCCTCTCTCCGTCAATCCCGCACTGGCCAGTAGTGTGGTGAAGATGGGAAAACAACCATAATACACATACTGTGGCAATAGCTTCATCTAGCAGTGGCTTTAAATAACTTTAGTTATTGAATAAAATATCTGAATGTCAAACGTTCCACCGCATCGTGATTAGCAGCCTCGTTTGCTGAAGTCTATAGGCGTTTCCCACAGTTAACCGATCCATGCGAGTGATGTGTTTGGAGGCGGTAGCGATGCGCTTGGTGGTTGCCCCATGGAGTCCTTCTAGCTGGTCATGGCGCTTGTGTTCAGAGCTAGCTCCACGCGGGCCACATCGCTGTCGGGGTGGGTGGATGGGCGTTGATGGCAGGTGAGGAGTGCTAGCCCCTGTGGTTGTCGTGCCAGGAACCCGGAGTGGGGACTGCAGAATGTCAGCATGCTTCAGCAGCTGGCGCTCGCCAATGGCTTGCGTCTCCAGAGGATGGCGAGTCCGAGTTCAGCTACTCACCCACCCCTTGCACCTTGGGCAGTTTGATCAGTTGTTGCAATTCGTGGCGCCGATTCAATTTCAAAAGCATACTATCTTTTTAAACCTTTGTATTGTAGGTGTTCGTTTCTTTGCTCCGTTTATCTGAAATGTAACATTAGAATGCGAATATAGGTTATATACATCAGGTGTGGTGTGTGCACTGACCAGTATGAACGAGGTCCATCTTTAAAAATGTACTTTAACTTTTTCTTACCCCCGTTCTATTCAGGTGGAATTGCCAGGCAACAGCAAGTGCCTGCTGGTCTTCCAAAAGACAGGGTACAGACGGCAGTTGGATGACAAGAAGCTAATTCAGGAGTCCCTCATTTGTGTTTGGCAAATCTTTTTCTTTTTTTCAAAACTAGCACAGCTTTAGATGAAATGTCATTTGATCTCGATCGGTATCTTGAGACTTTAAGTATTCCGATCTCTCGCAAAGCAGTGCAACCTTTCGTTTTCACGTTGACTGGCCCACGGAATTGGATACCACAGAGCTACTTCTGACACATCCCTTGCAGTGACCTCTGGTCCAAAGAGGCAAGGGCAGCACTGTTCAGCCCCCGCTCTGCGGCCAGTAATATTGATTACATGACGGTGACGCAGGTCATTCTTAACGTGGACCCAAATGTTTTGTTTTTGTGCAGTCGTTGGTGACCTGGGCAGCGTTTTAGATAAAAATGAAACGGACCGGCAAGTATTTATAGTTGACTTTATTGCAGGACAGGCTCTTACACGCGGCCACACGGACTGGTTAGGTGTGTGTGGTGTGTGTGTGGTGCGTGTGTATGTGTGGTGCATGTGTGTGGGTGTGTGTGGTGCGTGTGTGTGGGTGTGTGAGGGGTGTGGGTGTGTATGTGTGGTGCGTGTGTGTGGGGTGTGTGGGTGTGTATGTGTGTGCGTGTGTGTGGTGCGTGTGTGTGTGTGGTGCGTGTGTGTGTGGGTGTGTGGTGCGTGTGTGTGGGTGTGTGTGTGGTGCGTGTGTGTGGTGTGTGTGTGGTGCGTGTGTGTGGTGTGTGTGTGCGTGTGTGTGGGTGTGTGAGGGGTGTGGGTGTGTGTGTGGTGCGTGTGTGGTGCGTGTGTGTGTGTGGTGCGTGTGTGTGGGGTGTGTGTGGTGCGTGTGTGTGGGTGTGTATGTGTGTGCGTGCGTTCCTGTAACGTTATGAAAATGGCCGTGACGTGACAGTAACTGACGTGGATTCTACCCAGGGGGGGAATTTACAGCAACCCCATTGAGACATCTGAAGCAAAATGAATGCTCTACTCCTACCCCTATCTCTACACACACATACACACAGACACACACAGAGACAGACACACAGACACACACAGACACACAGACAGACACACAGACACACACAGACAGGCATACAGACACACACACAGACACATACTACCCCTGTCTTCCTCCCCGTGTCTCTCTCTCTCTGTGTCTCTCTCTCACTGTGTCTCCCCGTGTCTCTCTCCCCATGTCTCTGTGTCTCTGTCCCCGTGTCTCTCTCCCCGTGTCTCCCCATATCTCCTTGTCTCTCTCTCCCCGTGTCTCTCTCTCTCCCCGTGTCTCCCTCTCCCCGTGTCTACCTCTCCCCATGTCTGCTTGCCCGTGTCTCTCTCCCCGGGTCTCTGTCTACGTGAGGTGAGGCTGTATACATCGCACGAAGGCCGTTTCGCTATGGACCCACGCCTTGTGCACCACCCCTGGCACGGAGCAGGTGACCAGACCTCCCCTCCTGTCCAGCGTCCGCAGGCCAAACAGATCCTGGACGTAGACCTGGAAGAGGGGGGCACAGGTAAAGGTACCCCAGGTAGTGTAAGCAGGCCACCAGCGGCAAGTGCCGCTTGGGAGATATGCACACAAGATACATTATACGCAGATGCGTACACACGGACACACACAACACATGGAGACACACACAGATACACACATTATATACAGATACACACATACACGCAAGATACATTATATGCAGATGCGTAGACACGGACACACAGATACAAAGACACATACAGACACACAGATACAAACAGATATATTATATATACAGATACATACACACATACATACACACAGGTACACACAAAGATAAAAGACAAAGATCCCCCATATAGCCTTAACAGACTGTAGGGGCAAGTGCTGTTAGCGAGCACCTATGAAGGCCGAAACGGTACACGGGGTGGGTGGCCAGCACCACGCCCGACCGCCTTTGTCTCCCTAGTGGCAATGTTTACACACCGCACCAGGTACTCATTTCAGGCTGAGTCGATCTAGGGGAAGCCCAGGACCGGTTCAGATAATCGACACTGGTGTTGGTTGTGAGCGAGAATCGAACCCGGGTCGCCAGGTTCATAGCGCAGCATAGCGCTAACCGCTACACTATCGCTCCCCACACAGGTACACACATACACACACAGACACACATATACAGCGACACACAGATATATTATATACAGACACATACACACAGATACAGATACACGAAGATACAGAGTTAGTGAGTGTGTGAGTGGGTCTGCGAGTGTGTGAGTGAGTGTATGAGTGTGTAAGTGTGTGTGTATGTCTGGCAAATCAACCCCTTACCTCCTCGTGGTGCCGGACGGGCAACGCTGCCAATTCCGATTGGCTCCTCCCCTCATGGCATTTGTGACCACCACAGCGGCCAAATGGGGGCTCTGGATGGATGCGAGGGGCTAGTAACCCCTCCACCTTCAATTAATTACCATTAAACCACGGGGGATTTATTTATTTATGTGCCTATTTATTTATTTATTAATTAGCTTGTGCCGGAGGCCCCGGGTGGACAAGCGTCTATGACATCTCCTGGCCAAACCCCATTTGGCTGAGCCAGGAGATTGAATATTTACCCTCAGGGCTCCTCTAGAAACAACAAAAAGCCACTACGTGTGGCCACATGGAATGTTCGAACGCTCACTGCAGATGAGAGGCTGCCACTCCTCTGTCGGGAGCTGGACCGGTACCGTCTGGATCTCTGTGGTATTCAGGAGGTCCGGTGGACCAGCTCTGGCTCATGCCACCATGAAGGGTGGACAGTCCTCTACTCGGGGCAGGAGACTGCCAAACAACAGGTTGTGGCTCTTCTTCTGAATAAAAGAATGAAGGGGGCGTGGGAGCGTGGCGGTGAGGTTTGGGAACCTGTAAGCCCCAGGCTACTTTCGGCTCGCCTTCCCATCAACCAGAGTTGGTCGTGATTACTTATGCCCCCACTGAAGACGAACATCCGTGGAGGGATGCAGGCAAGGCCGATGAGTCAGATGCCTTCTATGACCTCCTGTCACAGGTGCTAGCTAAAGTGGCCCCTCGGGATAGAGTCATCTTGTTGGGAAACTTAAATGACCGAGTTGGTCATGATGCTGGCACCTGGTCTGGAGTGATTGGAAGGTATGGGCCAGATCAGCTCAATAACAACGGCAGGAGGCTGATAGTTTTTTGGTGCAGCCCATGGTCTTGTAATTACCAACACGCTGTTCCGGCATCGGCGCATCCACACAACATCATGGATGCATGCCGGGTCCAAGCAAGAACATCTGCTGGACTACATCGTGACGGAACAGCAGATGCGGGCCCATGTCCTTTACACCAGGACCTACCGTGGAGCTGATCTGCCCACTGACCATCGACTTGTCATCTGTAAGATGTGCCTGCCATTCTTCCACTCTAGTGGTGGGGGTACACCCAGGACCCCATTCAAACCCTTAGTGGCATGGTCTCAGCTAGTTGTTGAAAGTTGAAAGCAAGAATTTCATCATCGCTTGAGGCTGGGGTTGGCATCGTTCCCCACTCCTCCTGATGTCGAGGGTAAATGGGCGAGGTTTAGAACTGTGACTCATGAGGCTGCAATGGCTGCTTTGGGTACACGGTCCAGACCTCCCCAGAGACCCTGGCTGACAGAGGAGGTGTTCAAGCTGGCTGAGAAAAAGCGACAGGCCCACTCTCATCGGCTACAGCATCCCACGTCGGAGAATGAGGAGGCTTACCGCAGCCTTTGCTCAGAGGTTCGGAGAGCCATGAGGCGCTGCAAGGATGGGTGGTGGTCGCGGGTTGCTGAGGAGATGAGTCTGCCTCAGTGGCCCGCGATCACAAATCTCTCTTTAATTCCATCAAAAAGTAACCTGCAGAGCCACACCTATTACCATCAGAGGAAAGAACAGTGATCCAATCTCCGACCCCCAGGAATAGGTTTGCAGATTTCATGAGCATTGCTGTGAGGTCCTGGGGGAGGGGACATCCCTCAGCCAGGATAATACCATGGGACAAAGTGGGCATGACCCAGCCAAGGCTGCGGTGCCTCAAATATCGGAAGAAGTCACCCCCTGTGAGTGGCTGTCTGAGGTGCCATCTGTTCAGGAAGTACTGAAGGCGATCCAGAGTCTAAGACCAGGAAAGGCACTGGGCAGAGATGATCTCCCAAGCGAAATGCTGAGGGAGGGTGGCGTTTGTGCAAAGACTGCCCTACATGACATCATAACAACAGTCTGGACCACTGGACGGGTTCCGCAGGACTGGAAGGATGCCCTGGTGGTCCCCCTCTTTAAGGTTTAACAGCAGAGGTCTCACTCCAAATCAGTCGAGCGGCATTATCTTTTCATCGGTTGCGTAACGCTGTGTAGAAGCTACTTGGTCTGTCGCTCCGCACGAAGCTTCAGGTCTTCTCGGCCAGAGTCATTCCCTCCCTTCTCTACGCTTGCGAAACGTGGAACCCCCTAATGGAACATCTTCACCGGTTAGAAACATTTATGCTGGCCTGCCTACGATCCATCCTGGGTTTAACCAGGCTGGATTGTGTGAGGAGCTCACAAATCCTTGAAAGAGCTGGGCAAGGTCCCATCAGTGAGCTCCTCCGGCAGGCAAGGCTGCGTTGGTTGGGTCATGTAGCCCGCATGCCCAGCCACCGCATGCCGAAACAGCTTTTGTTCGGCCGGATAAAGGGGGCTAAACGGGCGCGGGACGGGCTAGAGAAGAGATGGAGTGATGTGGTACATGAGGACGTGGAGCTGAGTGGACTTGCCAATGACTGGTACCAGCGGTGTGAAGATCGGCCTCTGTGGAGGAGGCTCGTGAAGGACGCTACTGGGCAGTTGGAGGCAGTCGCCCTCCAACAACAACGTAGGGGAGAGGAGCGACGCTCACAACAACGAGCGGAGTGCCGGGTGGCAAAAGCACAGCAAGTTGGCACAGTAGGGGGCACAGGTGGTGCATCAGCCAGTCATCTCAGTCAGTCGACCCGTGGCAACTGGGTCTGCCCCGTGACCTCCTGCCAGCAGGCGTTCGACACTTCACGTGGCCTCAAGGTGCACATAGCCTGGCATAAGTGTCGTGGTGACGTCACTGCCACTTAGTGGCAAATGGCGGTTGTTGTTGTTGTGTAAGTGTGTGTGTATGAGTGTATGAGTGTGTGTGTATGTAATGGCGAATGGCGGTTGTTGTTGTGTATGTAAGTGTGTGTGTGAGTCTCTTACAGGCTAATTGACCATGTCGATAACTGTAGAAGCGTTGCTGTCAAACTCCAACCCCGCTCTGTGACGTTACTACTCAGCATCACCTCATCGGCGTGAAACGCCAGGGGGAGGTGTCCCTCGCTAGTGACGTCATGTCACCAAGGTATTCACCCCACCCCGTCTACCGCGCCCTTGAGCGTGACGTCACCTCTGCCTGGGTCACTTCCGTTATCTGTTCAAGTACACTCCTTATTTGGGCAAAGCTATGCCCGGTGACTGGCGGCTCATTAACATAATATATTCGTGAAGACCGTCGCGAGTTTATTTGCGAAGGGTTTGAGCACCCACGCCCCATCCCTCCACGTATGGGCCGGGCTCATTAACATAATTTATTTAAATTAGGTCCGACTCGTTGCGGGAGGGGAGTGTCTTGTACCACGCAAGTGACGTCATCTACTGCTGCCGCGTGACGTCACGAGGTAGCAGGAATTTGCTGCTCCGCGCGTGAACTGAAATCCGAGGTGAGAAATTCTCACCGCGGTTGTGGTGGTGGTGGTTGTTGTTGTTTACAGAGGTAGAGCCTCGCTCTCTCTCGTAGGGATGTCAGTTGAGTAGCAGCGAGCATGGGAATCGATGTCCAGGTTGGAACTTTACAACGCGGGGCCTAGCCACGCGGGGCCCTGCCTCCTTTCCTCGCCTGATTGCGTTTACTTTAATTATCTCGCTTAAGTTTAATTTGTCTTCACCCGGCTCGCCACTTTGTAACTTTGTTTTATTGTAAATATTCACGCAGTTTTGATTTTCGTTCTTTTGTTACCAGGCCAAGCCCGCTTGAGCTGCTATACCGCTCTTGTTATCAGAAGCGACCTGCCCACAACAACACAAGGTGAGGCTTTGTCAACGTGTGTGAATGTTTTGACTTAAAACTTTGGTGACTGCAGGAATTGATATTCTTGGTTCTTTCGGTAAAGTCACGTAGATAGAAAATTAAATAAAAATAGCAATACAATAAATAAATAATTGTAAATAAAGCAAAAAAACTCACGTCATTTTGATCGCAACACAAATGGTCTTTATTTAATGTAATTGTATTATCTGTTATTGTTATTTTCTATCTACGTAACTTTACTGAAAGAAACAAGAATACGTGTGTCAATGTCTATCGGTCAAAGACACTCAGCGGAGAGACGCGCAAACTCCAAATATACAGCAGGTGTCAGGGTCGGGATCGAACCCACGACTTCCTGTAAACCAGGTGAGGTAGTTAACATCTCACCACGGAGAGAGATACGCAAACTCCAGTTAGCCTCGGCGATGTTCGTTGATCCTCAATTAATTACTTGGTGTAGTGAGGAAGCATTAATGCTGAGCAGATGAAGGTGGCCAGGCATGATTCTAGACACGCCACCGCCTGTTTACCCAGTGACAGTGTACAGTTTGTGTTTGCAGTAACGTCTATTAACTCTGTTGAACACGGAGGTTTTATCATAACAGTAGTTTATTTTTGTTTTCCTCTGGAACTCTTCATAATAATGGAAACAGGAGGTGAACACAGCACACACATTCAGCTGAAGTGGGAACTGTTCATCCCAGCATTCAAGGACATCTGAGCCTGGATTCACACCTCTAAGTTGCGATTGAACGTTAATTTATGCATTTCTGCCTAACACAAATAGTATTGTTTTCAACACCCTTTGCTATGTCAGCTGCATTTAGCTCTCATAAATATTCCTTTTGTAGCCAGACAGCTGAAATTGTGTGCTCGGAGTTTTTGGTGAACATTCATTTTGAAGATACGAGGGCTTCCAGGCATGTTTATAAGCATTTGCCCTCTCATTGTGTGCCATAACAGCCCGTGTGATGAATTTGGGACACTTTTCCACTATATCATGAATATGTGAATAAGTATAGACGTGTAAGTCACGTGTTACTGTGTGTATATGCTTTCCTCTGTGCATCGATACTGAAGTGTAGATAGTGTGGATATTATTTTTTTCTGTCTGCAGCTGACGCTTCCTCTGCAGAATTGGTCTGATGGAGCAAATGCACTCAGCGCAGCTCGGTAGGGCAAGTCAGCAATGCGACCGGTGTGCATACAGCATGGACCGGACTGGAAATTTGACAGCACCAGAGAACACACACGGGAGAGAAACCCTTCAAGTGCACTGTGTGTGGGAAGGCGTTTTCAACATTCATCTACTCTTGTAGCACACCAGAGAACACACACGGGA
Source organism: Petromyzon marinus (assembly GCF_048934315.1). NCBI lineage: Eukaryota > Metazoa > Chordata > Hyperoartia > Petromyzontiformes > Petromyzontidae > Petromyzon > Petromyzon marinus. Next base: position 934,845 of record NW_027422817.1, read on the forward strand.
GAGAAACCCTTCAAGTGCAGTGTGTGCATGAAGGCGTTTTCACATTCATCTACTCTTGTAGCACACCAGAGAACACACACGGGAGAGAAACCCTTCAAGTGCAGTGTATGCATGAAGGCGTTTCCACGTTCATCTCTTCTTGTAGAACACCAGAGAACACACACGGGGGAGAAACCCTTCAAGTGCAGTATGTGCGTGAAGGCGTTTGCACATTCATCTACTCTTGTAGTACACCAGAGAACACACACAGGAGAGAAACCCTTCAGGTGCACTCCGTGCGGGATAACGTTTGCACAGCAACAACAACTTCAAGTACACCAGAGAACACAGAAGCATCAGAAGATCCACAAGGAGTGGAGTCTGAAATCAGCTTGTGAAAGTCAAAGTGCCACCATGAGCCCATCCCTCATGAAACAAGAACCGGAAGAAAATCCCAGCTTGGACACTTTTAAAGGTATCGGGGTGAAACATGAAGAGGTGATGGTGAAATGTGAAGAAGTGAAGAGCAAAGGAGTGAAGGTGAAATGTGAAGATGAAGATTCAACTCCAAAATGGGACCTTCACATCGACAGAGGCAACGTGAAGCAGGAGGAGATTTCTGACTGTGAGGCAGAGCGAGGCAACTCCCAGCAGTTTGTGGAAGTGGAGGTGTGGGTGGACTTCCTCCGAGACAATCCAAAGTCAAGTGGAGACCCGGTAGATGTGTAAACTTTGCGTTTTAATAATTGTGTTTTTTTATTTTATTTTGGGCACCATTATAATATATGCCACAGGACCCGCACGAGCTTAATCCGGGATACCGTTCCAGTGCCCAACCAGGCTGTTGAAAACACCGTGAGTGGATATTCTTAGCTCTTTCGGTAAAGTCACGTTGAAGGGAAACAAAATAATAAAATATATATAACAATAAAAATTCTCATAACGTTTCGACCATAACACAAACGGTCGTCATCAGGTGTGTCGAAACGTCGTGAGAATTTTTATTTTTTATATATATTTATTTTATTGTTTCCCTTCAACATGACTTTACCGGAAGAGCTAAGAATATGAATTACTGCAATCACAAAAGCTTTAAATCAAAATTTAACCGCGAGTAGAGTTGAGGGTGACGGTGGAGGGCGCGAAGGGGGCGAGTGATGCCGATGGGCGGCGAGGGGGTCATCCGAGAGGATGCCCAGTGGGGAGATCAAGCAATGAAATCGCTCCACGTGTCAGGCGCTGGGTGGATCACCGCACAGCGGCATCGTGGGAGGTGGCGAAACGTCGTGAGAATTTTAATTTTTTATATATATTTATTTTATTGTTTCCCTTCAACATGACTTTACCGGAAGAGCTAAGAATATGAATTACTGCAATCACAAAAGCTTTAAATCAAAATTTAACCGCGAGTAGAATTGAGGGTGACGGTGGAGGGCGCGAAGGGGGCGAGTGATGCCGATGGGCGGCGAGGGGGTCATCCGAGAGGATGCCCAGTGGAGAGATCAAGCAATGAAATCGCTCCACGTGTCAGGCGCTGGGTGGATCACCGCACAGCGGCATCGTGGGAGGTGGCGACGGCACGGGGGAGGTCTCTACCCGCTAGTGGATTGACCGTGGCTGATGGTGACGACGACGACGGTGGATGTTGCTCACTCAACTCTGCGACGTACGAAACGCCGGAGACGCACGGCGATGTGCGGGGTGTTCAGCGGCACGGTGGAGCCGATGGCCTCCTTGCAGCCGCTGTACAGTTGACGCACGACGTGGAGCAGGGCAGGGAGCACGCTGTCCACTATGTCCTGGCAGCTGTCGCTCAGCTCACCCATAGCCTGCAGTAGAGCAGGTAGCACGCTGTCCACTATGTCCTCACTGTGGCTACTGCACAGCTGACCCATAGCCTGCAGTAGGGCAGGGAGCACGCTGTCCACTATGTCCTCACTGTGGCTACTGCACAGCTGACCCATAACCTGCACTAGGGCAGGGAGCACGCTGTACACAATGTCCTCACTGGCTACTGCATAGCTGACCCATAGCCTGCAGTAGGGCAGGGAGCGAGCTGTCCACTATGTCCTCACTGTGGCTACTGCACAGCTGACCCATAGCCTGCACTAGGGCAGGGAGCACGCTGTCCACAATGTCCTCACTGTGGCTGCTGCACAGCTGACCCGCAGCGTGCAGGAGAGGAGTCGTCGCGCTGTCCATGAGCCAGGACATCCCGGGGGGCCAGGCTGGGCCATCCCTCTCCTATCCGTCTGCGTGGCCGCAGGTGAACATCGGTCCCCAGGTGGCGACCGCTGCCGGTGGAGAGACGTCCTTCACGAGTCCCGAGTAGTTGTTGATCGTGGTGGTGGTGGTGGCGTTGGAGCCGTTGATGTTCGAATCCCCACGCCGAGATCCTCCGAGGAGTTCCACCATCGGCTGCGTGAGCAGCAGAACCACAGTGAGCACAGCCGTGAAGATCGCCACGCTGGTGGTGGTGGTGGTGGCGAAGTTCTCCGCAGACCTCGAAGTGGAGGAGCAGCGTGGGGCGAGGTGGTTGCCTCTCCCGGAGCCGACTGCACTCTGGTCGCTCCAATAGATGCACCTTAGTCACAGGCCTTTAATGACAAGAATGTGAAGTTGAACACTCAGTTGCTTGGTGCAACCTGCATGGTGAGAGCGGCCAGTCTTTGTGGACCTGTGGGTTGGGTAGATCTCGAACCAGGAGCGAGAGCCAATAAGCTCCCAAGCATTCACTAGGTTTTAATAATTCCATTCTAGATTTGAAGCTTTCGTGACTGCAAGGATCCATACTCTTTGGTTCTATTCGGTAAAGTCACGTAGGTAAAAAGATAAAATAACAAAAATCACGACGTTTCAGCCACAACACAAGTGGCCTTCATCATGACAGCACGGTCCCTTCACCTGATGAAGGCCACTTGTGTTGTGGCCGAAACGTCGTGATTTTTGTTATTTAATAATTCCATTTATATGGTGCTTGCTTAATCGCCTCTGGCAATTCGGAGTTTTGTATCTCGTCTCAAACACACGAAGAGCATCCCCAAGTAGCAGCTGCCCCTGTGTGGCACAGGGTGGTGGCCCTGCACCGGCCTGCATGTGGACAAGAGCCTGTCACTAGGAGGCGATGGTTGATGTGTCATCTCAGTTGTGTAGTTTGTAGGTAATGTTTAGAATTTGATCAATTTTGACCCAGACGCCAGCATGCAACGGCCTACTCGTTTTGAATGGCGCAATAGTACGTTGTACATACACTGTTAAGCAGACGGTGCGTATTTTTAAAACTAGCTTCTTGTTAATGCGATGTAACGTGATGCAGTATATTTCAGTGCAGTAATTCAATTTTGTTAATATGCCTGTCAATAATTTAGAATTAATACTTGTCTGATTGTGTGCGTACATGTAACATTTGATCTGTAATGGTCAAACATTGAATACGTGATGTTAGGACAAAGTGTGTGTGTGTGTGTTTGGAAGTAACCTGTACAGATAACTCAGGTGAGACTCATTGTTCTTGTGATACAGGTCAAAGGGTATTTTTGTTTTTTCGATTTAAAGCTTTTGAATGTTACTGGGGTAGCCAGGTGTGCCTGTCGGATTTTAACCTTGAACCTCTGCAACAAATAGAGAATGTGCTACCACATTCTTGGTTCTGTCGGTAAAGTCACGTAAATTGAAACAAAAAAAACAAGAAAATTGGAAAATAATAAATTGATGAAAAGATGCCCATTGGTCGACTGAGATGACTGTGCCCCCCACAGTGTACACACACACACACACAGTGTACACACACACAGTGTACACACACACATTGTGTACACACACACAGTGTACACACACAGTGTACACACACACACACAGTGTACACACACAGTGTGTGCTTACACAGTGTACACACACACTGTGTACGTGTACACACACACTGTGTACACACACTGAGGGCACCCCAATGGGCTCCCCCCTATCTCCGGTTATAGCTAACATTTTCATGGAGAAATTTGAGACTGACGCCATCCAGACTGCCACTCTGCGTCCCAACCTTATGGAAGAGGTACGTGGATGACACTTTTGTCATCTGGCCACATGGCCAGCCTGCTCTAGACCAATTCTTCGACCACATCAATTTCATACACCCAGCCATCAGATTTACCATGGAAGTCGAAAAAGATGGCAAGCTACCTGTTTTGGATGTCCTAATTAAAAAAAGACCTGATGGTTCAATGAGCCACTCTGTCTACAGGAAAGCTACCCATACGGATGCTTATCTGAAACCGGATTCCCACCACCATCCATCACAGAAGAATTCTCTCATCAAGACTCTGTATCATAGAGCCCAATGCATATCCGACCAGGAACACATAGGCAGTGAACTCAAGCAAGTACACCAAGCTCTTAAGGCTAATGGTTACTCCGACTATACAATCCGCAAAGCTATCACTCAAACCATGAAGAAGGACCCTCTTGAGGAACCTTTCAAAACCATCACTTTACCCTACATTGCGGGGATCACAAAAAATATCTCCAAAATCTTGAATAAACACAGTAGATCCAGGTCCGTTTCAACACATTAAATAAAATCCGTGATCTGGTTCCGTCTGTAAAAGATGTGATTCCGGACATACAATACCCTGGTGTCTACAAACTAAGGTGCCTCTGTGGTAGTAGTTACATTGGAGAAACCAAACGCCATGTCTCGGACCGCATTCGTGAACACAAAGCAGACCTTAAACACGGTAGGACCAACACCTCGGCCGTGGCAGATCATTGCTATAATTCAGTAGGCTCACATGACATTGACTTTTCCAAGACAGAGGTTCTTTGTAAGCCATCTGGCTACCATGAGAGATTCGTTCATGAGGCTATCCACATATACAAGCACAGAGACAATTTCAATCGAGAAGATGGATTCTGGCTTAGCAATCATTGGAAAGATTTGATAAACCATTTCAGGTCTTAATTGATTGTTCACGCTTACAGTGGCTTTCAGACAGCATACATTAAATTTTTCGTCTCCCCCCTCCTCTTTTCAGAACATAGATGGACTAGTCCTTCTAAATAAACTGCCAAATCGCTGCGCGTGTCGCTGACGGTTTTTATAAATAAATAAACCGTTTAAAAATATATAAATTTATGCAAACCGACACACCTAATGACGACCGTTTGTGTTATGGTCGAAACGTGAGAATTTTTATTTTATATATATATTATTATTTTATTGTTTCCCTTTAACGTGACTTTACCGAAAGGACTAAGAATATGTACACACACTGTACACACACACACAGTGTGTACGTGTACACACACAGTGCACACACACAGCGTGTACGTACACAGTGTGTACACACAGTGTGTACACAATAATTTCAGTTTATATATTTTGGTATACCCCTGTGAGCCATTCGGCTCGAATCAAGTGCAACCACAACAAACACGAATAAGAAAACATCTTAAAGTGATTATGTGACTGTGCAAACAGAAAATACAGGAAAAAATATCAAAATATTCCTGAAATAGCACCGTACACCACCACTGTGTGCAAAAATCCCAGTGGGATGCAAGTCAAATAACAACAACCACAAGACAACTAAGATTAAGGCCATCAGTCTAACTCCGTACTACAATAAACAAAAACATGGCCAAAACAAAAAAACTTTCGAAATCACCAAAATAAAAGCCATAAATCCAATGTAACTGAGTAGCAGCGAGCATGGGAATCGATGTCCAGGTTGGAACTTTACAACGCGGGGCCTAGCCACGCGGGGCCTTGCCTCCTGCCCTCGCCTGATTGTGTTTGCTTCAATTATCTCGCTTAGTTGAGCAATCTTTGTAAGAAAGTAATCTACCAGGCTATGCGTTTATTGTGTGTTGACCGACTCTCTGTGTTTCATTGCATTACATTTAAAAAATGTACTCAGTTTGTTTGATTAAGTATGCTTTTTATTTAAAGCTTTCTTGACTGCAGGGATTTATATTCTTGGTTCTTTCGGTAAAGTCACCACCACGTAGAAGGGAAACAATAAAATAATAAAAATATAAAACAATAAAATTCTCACGACGTTTCGACTGCAACACAAGCAATCATCATCAGGTGTGAAAACCATCAGCAAGAACATTTTCTTGTTGTGGTTTCTTGCTGTGGTTTTCACACCTGATGATGATTGCTTCTTGTGTTGCAGTCGAAACGTCGTGAGAATTTTATTGTTTTATATTTTTATTATTTTATTGTTTCCCTTCTACGTGGTGACTTTACCGAAAGAACCAATAATATAAGTGTGCTTTCTCTCTCTCTGCGTGTCCTCGTGTTATTATTATTTCCTGCAGTCACCAAAGTTCCAAATCTCTCATTGACACAAGGCTGTAATTATGTCATAATAATTATAATATATTATAATAATTATAATATATTGTGGGGGGACATATCCCCCCACAATAATCAAATATGCTCAAAATGTCCCCCCCAATATATTGCTATAAAGTATTTTTTAAAAATAATAATTGCTATGCTATGTTAATAAAAACAATTTCGCTAAACCTTGGCCACAAAATGTGGACTTGTCTTCATATAACAATGCGTAGATTTGTGTTTGTATGATTGCGTTGTACTTTATGAATCCCTAATCTCTGCCATTACATACTATGAAACAAGAAAAGTAAAAAAATAAACAACAGAGCAATGTAATACAATACATTATTATACATGATTGTATCAAATAATACAAATTCCATCCAATGTGTTAGTGAAATTTTTCAATATTTTAGGTAATGTCAGGAAATTAGTTTTCAAATTTAGATTTTTCTTTTTTTCCTGTAGGGGGACCCCAGACCCCCTGGTAGATTTGGTCCCCCCCAATGTTGACTCCATGGCTACGGCCTTGCATTGACTCGCGGATTTCTCTACACCCCCTCCCCTCTCTCTCTCTGCCCCCCTCTCTCTCTATTTAAGGCCTCGACACAGAGGCGTTGTTTCTCTGTGCCTACAGTGAGGGAAAAAAGTATTTGATCCCCTGCTGATTTTGTACGTTTGCCCACTGACAAGGAAATGATCAGGAAGGGAATAATGATGTGGCGAGCTGAAAATAGTCACGTTCACTTAGAAATTCCAGACAGCGTTAGCTGTGCAAATTTTCACGACGCCAGAGCTCAGCGTTGGAGAGGTTTTTGCTGCTTCGCACAAACAAACAGATGGAATGTTCTGCTTCATATATAAGATAGCAGTTCTACCCGTTCTTCGCACGGAGGATATGTATTGAACTCTGAGAAGCCAATGGCTTCATCGGCCAGGAGCGAAGCGCCACCTAAAATCTCCCGGCACGCTGTTAACAGCTCTAAGCATTGCAGAGCGCTTAACTCAGAGGTGTTGCGGGTTGATGCCAGACACTTCATGGTCATTCCCCCCCCCACCCAAAAAATACAAAAGACTATTTTTATAGTTTTTTACATTGTGTACAGTATGGAACATATACCCACATGCCAAATTTCAAGTGTGTGGCACGTTGGGAAGTATGCTAAACATTTCGAACAGACACACGTATCCACACATTTCCCTTTCAAATATATTGATAAATCAGCATTTTGCGACCCCCACTGCCACCGTGTGGCATATTATTACGTGCCAGGGACTCTATGAGAGGACAACAGTCCGAGTCCATAATTGGCAATAAGTAACGGCAAAGCGACTCACAGAATTTTGCGCAGTTGCGTATACAGTACACGACTTCCCTGAAGGCAAACACCTTCAGCGAGCGCAATGCCGATCACACGCGTGAATAAAAAGCAAGGGACAAGTCCTTACTAAAAACTCCTTACTAACAACTCCTTACTAACAACTCCTTACTTACTAACAACTCCTTACTAACAAATCCTTACTAACAACTCCTTACTACAACTCCTTACTAACAACTCCTTACTTACTAACAACTCCTTACTAACAACTCCTTACTTACTAACAACTGCTATCATTTCATTGCTGGAGGGGTTGCCCCCCCTACCTGAAAATCCAGGCTCCGCCTCTGAGTGTGTGACAGTGTCAAGTTTGTGTTTGCAGTAAAGTCTATTAACTCTATTGAGCACGGAGGTTATATCAAAACAATAGTTTAGTTTTGTTTTCCTCTGCAACTCTTTATAAGAATGGAGTCAGGAAGTTAACACAGCACACACATGCGGCTTAAGTCGGATCTGTTCATCCCAGCATTCAAAGACATCTGTGCCTGGCTTCACACCTCTAAGTTGAGATTGAACATTAATTCATGCATTTCTGCATAACACAAATAGTATTATTTTAAACACCCTTTGCTATGTGAGCTGAATTTAGCTTTCATAAATATTCCTTTTGTAGCCAGACAGCTGAAATTGTGTGCTCGGACTTTTTGGTGAACATTCATTTTGAAGATACGAGGGCTTCCAGGCATATTTATGACCATTTGCCCTCTCATTGTGTGCCATAACAGCCCGTGTGATGAATTTGGGACACTTTTCCACTGTATCATGAATATGTGAATAAGTATAGACGTGTAAGTCACGTGTTACTGTGTATATATGCTTTCCTCTGTGCATCGATACTGACGTGTAGATGGTGTGGATATTATTTTTTTCTGTCTGCAGCTGACGCTTCCTCTGACGCTTCCTCTGCAGAATTGGTCTGATGGAGCAAATGCACTCAGCGCAGCTCGGTATGACAAGGCTCCAATGCGACCGGTGTGCATACAGCACGGATCGGACTGGAGATTTCACACGGCATGAGAGAACTCACACAGGAGAGAAACCCTTCAAGTGCAGTGTGTGTGAGAAGGCGTTTGCACGTTCATCTGCTCTTGTAGAACACCAGAGAACACACACGGGAGAGAAACCCTTCAAGTGCAGTGTGTGTGGGAAGGCGTTTGCACATTCATCTACTCTTGTAATACACCAGAGAACACACACGGGAGATAAGCCCTTCAAGTGCAGTGTGTGTGGGAAGGCGTTTGCACATTCATCTGCTCTTGTAATACACCAGAGAACACACACGGGAGAGAAACCCTTCAAGTGCAGTGTGTGTGGGAAGGCGTTTGCACATTCATCTACTCTTGTAATACACCAGAGAAGACACACGGGAGAGAAACCCTTCAAGTGCACTGTGTGTGGGAATGGGTTTGCACAGTCATCTACTCTTGTAGAACACCAGAGAACACACACAGGAGAGAAACCCTTCAAGTGCACTGTGTGTGGGAAGGCGTTTGCACATTCATATACTCTTGTAGAACACCAGAGAACACACAGGAGAGAAACCCTTCAAGTGCAGTGTGTGCGTGAAGACGTTTGCACATTCATATACTCTTGTAACACACCAGAGAACACACACAGGAGAGAAACCCTTCTGGTGCACTCCGTGCGGGAAAGCATTTTCACAGCAACCACATCTTCAAGTACACCAGAAAACACAAAAGCATCAGAAGATCCACAAGGAGTGGAGTCTGAAATCAGCTTGTGAAAGTCAAAGTGCCACAATAAGCCCATCCCTCATGAAACACGAATCGGAAGAAAATAACAGCTTGGACACTTTTAAAGGTATCGAGGTGAAATATGAAGAGGTGATGGTGAAGAGGGAAGAAGTGATGGTGAAGAGCGAAGAAGTGAAGGTAAAATGTGAAGATGAAGATTCAACTCCAAAATGGGACCTTCACATCGATGGAGGCAACGTGAAGCAGGAGGAGAATTCTGACTGTGAGGCAGAGCGAGGCAACTCCCAGCAGTTTGTGGAAGTGGAGGTGTGGGTGGACTTCCTCCGAGACAATACAAAGTCAAGTGGAGACCCGGTAGATGTGTAAGCCAGAGACGATGTCGCTACAATAGATGCACCTTTGTCACAGGCCTTTAATGACAAGAACGTGAAGTTGGACACTCAGTTGCTAGGTTCAACCTGCAGAGTAAGGGCGGCCAGTCTTTGTGGACCTGTGGGTTGGGTAGATCTTTAACCAGGAGCGAGAGACAATAAGCTCCCAAGCATTCACTATGTTATAATAATTGCATTTACATGGTGCTTGCTTAATCGCATCAGCAACTCGGAGTTTTGTGTCGTACCTCGTCTGAAATACTCGAAGAGCATCCCCAAGTAGCAGCTGCCCCTGTGTGGCACAAGGTGGTGACCCTGCATCGGCCTGCATGTGGACAAGAGCCTGTCAGTAGGGGGCGATGATTGCTGTGTCATCCCAGTTGTGTAGTTTGTAGGCAATCTTGATTCGAAGCTTTCGTGACTGCAGGAATCCACACTGTTGAGTTCTTTCGGTAAAGTCACCACGTGGGTAGAAACATAACAGATCACGGCGTTTAGATCACAACACAAGCAATCGTCATCAGGTGGGACAACCACATCAAGAGAAACTGCTGAAGTAGTAGGCGCCTACTCCAGCAGATTCCTCTTATTGCAGCTGTGCTTGTCCCACCTGATGACGATTGCTTGTGTTGCCATCGAAACGCCGTGATCTATTATTTGTAGCGTAATGTTTAGAATTTGCTACATTTTGACCCAGACGCCAGCATGCAACGGCCTACTCGTTTTGAATGACGAAGCAATAGTACGTTGTACATACACTGTTAAGCAGACGGTGCGTATTTGTAAAATAACTTCTTGTTAATACGATGTAACGTGATGCAGTCAATTTCGCTGCAGTAATTCAATGTTGTTAATATGCCCGTCAATGATTTAGAATGAATACTTGTCTGATTGTGCGCGTGCATGTAACATTTTGTCTGAGGGTCAAACATTGAATAAGTGATGTTAGGACAAAGTGTGTGTGTGTGTTTGGAAGTAACCTGTACAGAGAACTCAGGTGAGACTCATTGTTCTTGTGATACAGGTCAAAGGGTACTTTTGTGTTTCACAAAGCGTCTGCCTCTGGAGCAACTCATTGTCTTTGAAATAGGGAGCACGCTCGGATCATTCACCAGTTACAAGGCATACCACTTAAAAGTTACACGTATAGGAGGAGGTACATTCTCTACAACACGAATTGTAGTTTTGTCTTACGTGTTGACGTAGATTTTGTCTAGCTAGGACTATAAATGCTCCTTGCTGATTGACGTCTGGATGTTCGTACCTATCGGTTGAAGCAAACCCCACTGCTGTTGTTGAGACGCTGTGCACCAATAAGGGTCCAACACATTGACGGCCTTCAGGCCAGGAAAGTCACAACATTTGCACACGAAGGACGCATTCACGCAAGTACCCCATGCTCCGTTTTGAAGTTTTAAAATGAAGCATCTTTGAATTGTGTTGTGTTTTGAATTAGATGATTTTATTTCTTCATTAAAAGCTTGTATCAATTTACATCTGGAAGACTTCATTGAAAAGGACATTTCGTGTGAATTTTCTCTCGTCATTAAGTAGATGGCCTTGCCGGGGGTTCGGTTCAATGCGGACACAAACAGTGTACACACACAATGTACACACACAGTGTACACACACAGTGTACACACACCGTGTACACACACAGTGTACACACACACAGTGTATACACACAGTGTACACACACAGTGACACAGCGACACACACAGTGACACAGTGACACACACAGCGTACACACACACAGCGATACACACAGTGACACACGTGGTGTCAATAAAGTTACAGCCACTACGTGGTGTCAATAAAGTTACAGGAAACCGTGTGGTGTCAACGTTACAGCCACCACGTGGTGTCAATAAAGTTACAGGAACCGTGTGGTGTCAATAAAGTTACAGCCACCACGTGGTGTCACTAAAGTTACAGCGGCTCAGGGAGGCGGACCGCGAAGCCTCGGCGAAAACCTCGTGCCGGTAAAACCCCTCACACCCCTTAGGCAGGGATCCCCTTGACCCCTCACACCCCCTAGGCAGGGATCCCCTTGACCCCTCACACCCCTAGGCAGGGATCCCCTTGACCCCTCACTCCCTAGGCAGGGATCCCCTTGACCCCTCACACCCCCTAGGCAGGGATCCCCCTATGGGCAGTGTTGAGTCTATGGTGCAGTGTTGAGTCTATGGTGCAGTGTTGAGTCTATGGTGCAGTGTTGAGTCTATGGTGCAGTGTTGAGTCTATGGTGCAGTGTTGAGTCTATGGTGCAGTGTTGAGTCTATGGTGCAGTGCTGAGTCTATGGTGCAGTGCTGAGTCTATGGTGCAGTGCTGAGTCTATGGTACAGTGTTGAGTCTATGGTGCAGTGTTGAGTCTATGGTGCAGTGTTGAGTCTATGGTGCAGTGTTGAGTCTATGGTGCAGTGTTGAGTCTATGGTGCAGTGTTGAGTCTATGGTGCAGTGTTGAGTCTATGGTGCAGTGTTGAGTCTATGGTGCAGTGTTGAGTCGATGGGCAGTGTTGAGTCTATGGGCAGTGTTGAGTCTATGGTGCAGTGTTGAGTCTATGGTGCGGTGTTGAGTCTATGGTGCAGTGTTGAGTCAGTGGGCAGTGTTGAGTCTATGGTGCGGTGTTGAGTCTATGGTACAGTGTTGAGTCTATGGTGCAGTGCTGAGTCTATGGTACAGTGTTGAGTCTATGGTGCAGTGTTGAGTCTATGGTGCAGTGTTGAGTCTATGGGTAGCAGTGTTTAGTCTATGGTGCAGTGTTGAGTCTATGGTGCAGTGTTGAGTCTATGGTGCAGTGTTGAGTCTATGGTGCAGTGTTGAGTCTATGGGCAGTGTTGAGTCTATGGTGCGGTGTTGAGTCAGTGGGCAAACATACAAAATCAGCAGGGGATCAAATACTTTTTTCCCTCACTGTAGTAGAGACGATGGGACAAAGGGGTCTATCTACTTCATGTATTTTTGGTAAGCCGTATAATCTTGGTGGCCTGGCAGCAGAAGGTTTCAAAGATAACTGTTTGGTTTGATCAATTAATGTGGTTGAATCAGAAATGATTTTGGTTTGTATGACGAGGCTGTTGGTGGGATCTCTTTATTTTTGTATAGCTTCCATCATTGAGTAATTCTTGAATTTTGTTGTTATATTCTATTTTATCCATGATGACAGTGGCATTGACCTTGTCGGCTGAGAGGATGACAATGTCATCCCTCTTTTTTAATTCATATAATAATCAAATTTGATTATTTTTATTTATTTATTCTTATTTAAATATAATCAAATTTGCTTAGTAAAATTTTAAACGGAATGTTATTTATTATTTTAAATAATCAAATGTTATTATTTGTAAGTTTTATTTATTATTACTTAAAAATATTAAAATTTGGTTATAAAGAAAGGCTAAATTATTAATTAAATATTTCTGCCTTGATTTATTATGCAAAAGTGATCGAAATTGTGCAATTATTTTATTATTTATTCATTATTATTTAAAAATAATCCAATTTGATTATTTTAACATATAATGTATATTTATGTATTATTTAATAATAATTGCATTTCATTATTTTAGTTTATACATTTTTATTTATTTATGCTTATTTTAAAAATAATCTAATTTGGTTTTTATTTATTTATTCTTATTTAAAAGTAATCAAATTTGATTATTTTTAATTTATTTTTATTTATAATGATTTTACAATAATCAAATTTGAGTATTTTTATTCATCATTATTATTATTTATTTAATATTATAAAAATATAATCAAATTTTATTGTAGTCCGAGTCCGACCTAGGGGGAGGCCCACGACTGCTTCAGATCTCCGTCGCCGGCCCCAGTCGGCCGAGAGAGGCGTCACGTGACGAGTGGCTGTGGGGTCACACCAAGCCGCGCGAACATCGCCAGAGGACACATCGATCCGAGAATTGATGTCACGCGTTGGAATCGCCCCGCCGCCGCCGCCCGCTGCTGCTGACGCTCGGCGATCCGCGCGGGCGTCGGTTTCAAGCGACAGGATCGCGAATCGATTCCCTCCGGCGCTCCACGCCACCACGACAATGTCGACCACCGCCGCCTCCTCCCCCCGGCACGCGGCCAAGCGCCTGGGAGTCAATGGCGAAGGCAACAACCGCGTCCAGGCGGGCGCGATGGTGAGCGTCAGTGACGAGCGACTTGACGAGGTGTTTTTATAACGAGAAGATGTTTCTTTTACTCCTCGCCCAGAGCCTCGTTGTGAGGCCTAGGCCAGAGGCTTCACTCAGGCGACGTACCACCACCACCACCAGCCGTGTTTATATTATTTAACGTGATTGTTTAGCGTTGTAACCCGCGGATTCCAGTGCCGTGAGGCGAGTTGTGTGAGACTATATGTTGCGAAGAGCTTCTCGTTGTTGTTGGGGGGGATGGACCACGCGGACCACAGCATCGCTAGGCTCTGCTTACGTTCAGTAAAACGCGTTTTGGTAAACGTGGATTTCGTGTTCGTTAACACTTTGGGCTATTTCCAGTGTAATTTTTTTAGACGGCGTTTTCTCTTCTAAGGGTGTGTATTCTCTTTGCACTGAACGTTAAAATACTAAAATAATAAAAAAATAAAACAATAAAAACATTCGTGATTGCAGTAATTCATATTCTTAGCTCTTTCGGTAAAGTCACGTTGAAGGGAAACAATAAAATAATAAAATATATATAAAACAATAAAAATTATCACTATTGTTTTATATATATTTTATTGTTTCCCTTCAACGTGACTTTACCGAAAGAGCGAAAAATAAAAACATTGCCTACCAGGAGAGATTCGTTCATGAGGCTATCCACATATACAACAAGCACAGAGACAATTTCAACCGAGAAGATGGATTCTGGCTTAGAAATCATTGGAAGGATTTGATAAATCATTTCGGGTCTTAATTGATTGTTCACGCATATGGTGACTTTCAGACCGCATCCATTATTTTCCTCTCCCCCCTCTTTTCCGAACATAGATGGACTCATATTCTTAGTTTTTTCGGTAAAGTCACGTTGAAGAGAAACAACAAAATAATAAAATATATATAAAACAATTAAAAAATTCTCACGACGTTTCGACCATAACGACCGTTTGAGTTATGGTCGAAACGTCGTGAGAATTTTTTATTGTTTTATATATATTTTATTATTTTGTTGTTTCTCTTCAACGTGACTTTACCGAAAAAACTAAGAATATGAATTACTGCAGTCACGAAAGCTTTAAATCAAAATAGATGGACTCGTCCATCTGAATAACTGCCAAATCGCTCTCCGTGGTGCTGACGTTAAAAAAATAAAAAACGCCACTTTTTTTCAAAATTTCTTGCTGTGGTTTTCACACCTGATGATGATTGCTCGTGTTGCAGTCGAAACGTCGTGAGAATTGTATTGTTTTATATTTTTATTATTTTATTGTTTCCCTTCTACGTGGTGACTTTACCAAAAGAACCAAGAATATGAATCCCTGCAGTCACGAAAGCTTTAAATCAAAGGTTAAAATACTAATGAAGTTAAAATACCAATGTGTTAAATGTCCCACGCGATGGCGTCGTAGGGTAGCTCTTCGACCCTCCCCAATATGTTTAAACACTTTGTGGAATAATAAAACTTTACAGCGTCTACAAAAGCGCACCTGGCGGTGGGGGATGCGAGTTCCAGAGTTTATAACTCGAGGGCCGTTTAGATTTAAAGTTAAACTCGCGAACGTTCTTAGCGATTACTGAAATGATGGCACTGAGCTATGGCCACTTTTTTGCCAAACGGATGCAGATTTAAAAAGCCCTTTAATGCAAGTGTCTGCATCTGCTCCGATATCACTTGCCGGCGATGTCAGCCGTGGCTCCGCAAACGAACTTGTATCTCCCGGTTCATAGTGGAACGCGCGTTGAAAGCACTGCACCACTTTACCATGTCTGTCTGAAATGTTTCGCTCCGGATGACCGCTGCAAAGTATGATCTGTGTTTTTATTTAGCGTGCTGATCTTAAAGGTGCATTGAAAAATGTGATACTCCGGCTGATGCTCCTGTTGTTGTGGAGTGACTCATGCAGCCAGCTGTGGCTCTAGGGTTTGGTGTTACATGTTGTTTATGTGGTTTATTGTTAAACATTCGGTCACAGTCCCCGTGATCACTGTTACATTGCATTTATGGCTTTATTTTGGTGATTTTGAAAAAGTTTTATGGTTTGGCCATGTTTTGTTGTAGTACGGAGTTAGACTGATGTCCTTAATCTTAGTTGTCTTGTGGTTGTTGTTATTTGACTTGCATCCCACTGGGATTTTTGCACACAACGTTGGTGTACGGTGCTATTTCAGGAATATTTTGATGTTTTTTTTTAACTGGATTTTCTGTTTGCACAGTCACACGTAGTCACTTTAAGATGTTTTTCTTGGTCGTGTTTTTGTTTTTTTGTTTGTTGCGGTTGCACCTGATTCAAGAGCCGAATGGCTCACAGGGCTATACCAAATAAATGAAACTGAAAACTGTCTTCTCGGTATAGGAGGAAACAACAGCTTTGCACAATAGTCGTGTTGAGTTTGCTTCCTTGCCGACGTGCACAGGACACGTTTGAGGACCCACACAAGCCCCCACCGTCGGCTGTGGTTCACGTGCAGGGACTCTCGGACACAGCCCTCGAGTCGGACCTCGTGGAGGCCGTGCGGCACTTTGGCTTAGTCAGGTGACCAGTTGGTGGTGACCGTTGCCCGCATGGGGAAGGAAGCTGTATTATTATTATTGTTATTATTGTTGTTTACCGAAAAAAACAAAGATTTATTCCTGCGGTCACGAAAGCTTCGAACCAAGTTTAAACCGCCTCTACGGGGAGGTATAAGGTCTGTATCTTTGTCTCTGTCTTTGTGTTGTCTTGTGTTGTCTGTGTGTTGTCTCTGCTTGTGTATCTGCCTTTGTGTCTGTGCTTGGATTTGTTTATCTGTGCTGTCTCTGCCTGTGGGTAGGTCTTGGTGCTTCCGAATGTTTGCTGCCGTGCTCCACTTTGCTCTATGCATACCTCATGCTAAAATGTCCCATTGTCTCTCAGCCTTGCCTTCTCATGCAAATATGTCCCATTGTCTCTCAGCCTTGCCTTCTCTGCCTATTTAAGACGACTTCATTGTGTGCTTGTACCTATGCTGGTCCGCTCTACTTGAATGTCTGTGTGTGTGTGCCGTCTGTATCTTAAATTTCATACTTAACTTGCAATTTAGCAATCTTTGAAATAACGTAATCAACCAGGCTTTGCGTTAATTGTGTTTTGACCGACCGTCTGTGTTGCTTCATATGGTTTCCAAATTCTGCTAAACTCTTGTCTGTTTGGTATGCTTCTCTCTCTGTGTCCCCTATTGTGTCGGTGTTAGTTCCCCCTACTTGGGTGTCTGTATATACATCTGAGGTTATGTTTCCCCTCTCTCGTAAATTTAGCTCTTCTTTACCTGATGATGGCTGCTTGTGTTGTAACCGAAACGTCGTACGCTATTATGTTATTTTATTATTTCTTATTTATACGTGACTTTACCGAAAAAAACAAAGATGATTGTTATTATAGTTATTATTATTGGTGTTATTATTGTTGTTATTATTGTTGTTGTTATTATTATTGTTGTTGTTATTATTGTTGTTATTATTGTTGTGGTGGTGGTGTTTGCGGACGTGGAGTGAACGTAGACCTTGGAAATTCGAGTATTACCAATTTTCGGTTCAACAACTCAAGAAATTGCATAACACGAAAATACTCGATGGTTCTTAAGCACGGGGTGGGAGATGCCCTTCCTGGGGGTGCAAGACATGCCAGATTATTTTTTACAAGGTAAATCATCGAAACACATTGAGCACGGGCACGTAAGCACCGCTACTTTGTTCCATCAAACCTCTAAATTAATAAACATTGTACGTTTAAACAAAAAAAATATTGAGAACCAAAGGGGGGGTGGCAAGGCTGCAGGTTAAAGCTCAAGAACCACTTCCGTAAATAAAAAGTCGTGGCCGCGTGTGGCGGTGGACGAGAGGGCGCGGCGTTGCCCACGTCACGGCGTGATCGGCGACGCCGTGCGTGGCTTACTCGAGGCCTTTACAGCCTGAAGTGACCAACCAAAAACCGCTTCATCTTCTTTGGGGTTCTTTCGGTAAAGTCACCACGGCGTAGAATGAGAATAAAATAATAAATCGATCAAAATTAAAATAACACGATAAAATTCTCACGACGTTTCGGGCCACAACACAAGCGGCCTTCATCAGGTGAAGGGACGAGACTGCCAAACTGAAATAGGACAGTCTCGTCCCTTCACCTGATGAAGGCCACTTGTGTTGTGGCCGAAACGTCGTGAGAATTTTATTGTGTTATTTTATTAATTTATTATTTTATTCTCATTCTACGCGACTATACCGGAAGAACCAAAGAAGGTGAATCCTTGCAGTCACGAAAGCTTTAAATCGAAACAAAAACCGTTTGTTTTTCAATTTCCCCAAGTCACGAATTCCCTCCGAATTAAAGTGCCGCTGCTGCTTTTGTTGTGCCGTCTGACAAAAGCGGCACACGTTCAACTGTGATTAGTAACCGTGTTAAAAATTAATATCTCGTATTGAAATGGTGCACACACGTACCTTGTTTATGTACGTTTGAAGAGGCTTCGTTTGTCAGGTGATACATCGACAGAAGAAGACTACATTACCCTCAAGATGTATTTTAAATATAATTATATTCTTACAGTACATTCAATTCCAACGTACTACACTGCCAAACTGAAATGGGACGTAGCATCTAACCTGCATCCAACCAGTCTCCACTCCGTTGCATGCATTGAAACATTTCTTGAGATCAAATGAGGTGACTTGGAGCAGACCAACCTCGTGTTTAACATTAACAACAGGCATGCGTTTTAAAGTCGGCCACATCTTTGAATAACGGCACTCGTTTGAATCGCTCCCTCCGTGCAGCTACGTGGTGATGATACCCAAGACGCGGCAGGCGCTGGTGGAGTTTGAAGACCCGGAGAGCTCCCGCAGCTGCGTCGACTACTCGTCCAAGGGCTCCGTCTACGTGTGCGGGCAGCCGGCCTACTTTAACTTCTCTACCAGCCAGAAGCTTTGGCGCCCTGGCGTCCCGGGGGACAACGGCAACAGCAACCACATCCTGCTCTTCACCATTCTCAACCCCATCTACCCCATCACCACGGTGGACATTGTTACACTTACAGCAGCTGGACATTAATGTGTGAATAGTTTGTCGGGTGTGCCACGCACACACGCGCATGTTTCATTTATACGAGTGAAATTATGTCCGTTTTGGATTACAGTGAATGGCTTTGCTAAGGAAATTACATTGATCCTTTGGTTAATTTGAGGCAATTGAAGTCGTGTTTTTTGTTTGTGCTTTGAAGTCTACCAATGGCATTGAATAAAAAACAATATATAGACCTAATGTTGATTTTGGAAAGCGTTGATGTCCTGTATGGCTCGATCTTAAAAATTCACTGGAAAAAAAGCTTTTCAAATTTACTTGGTAATGCGTGCAAAATCACCTCGCTGCGTTTGTGTGCTCCATGTGGTCCTGCAGGATGTGCTTTACAACATTTGCAAACCATTTGGGCCTCTGCAACGCATTGTTATCTTCAGGAAGAATGGCCTGCAGGCCTTTGTGGAATATCCTTTCAACGAAATGCATAACCGTAACGATATGTCCGCCATTCACGTAATTTTACGTGTTATTTTGGAGATGCTAAATGTATTGTTTTTAAAATGAAATGGTCGTGTTTTCCTTAATTTTTGGCCACGTTTGTTTCGGTTGAGAGCGCCGAGAGAGCGAACTCATCTCTGAATGGAGCGGACATCTATTCGGGCTGCTGTACTCTTATAGTGGACTATGCAAGGGCAAGTACAACCGATACTTTGTACATTCACAAGTGTGTGCACCACAACCTGGGTTTTTTCACCCGCAGACCAAAGATTTCATTTAATATTCTGAATTGACCACTTTGGTGAGCAAATAATGCTGAATACACACGGCAATTCATTGCTAGATGAGGGCTTCCGCACTCGATGCCTGTTGTGGGGGTTATTTGACTTGTGTGCGGGGTAAAGGAGTGTAGCATATATTGTGGCAGCATAGAAATACAATGCACCCAATGGATTTTACAGCTGCCCACCACACAGCCCCACAACCTACAACAACCCATTGTGCATGACGGGCATCCTTGCCGTTGTCTAAAGTCAAACTTTTCCCAATTGATATTACCGTGTGAGGGTGGTTCTCATCTGAGCCAGTGCCCTGAGCCAGTTAATGGAAAATTCGCATCCAGTGGGAAGGGTAGAGTTGGTTTTCAATTCGATTTTATTTGGTGACGGGTGATTAACATTCAGCCATAGGCTGCTTTGCGAGACCTGCAGAGTACCTGAGGGGAGATGTTACATTGTTAGCAGGAAATAAAATTACAGAACAGTAATAACGAATGCATCATTTTCATAACGGGGTTATGGCACTTCAACATTTTTGAGGTATACGATCAAGGCTAACGCTTTACAGTACACGAGGAACACTGCAAATAAATAATACCGAGTTAGGCAGAGCATGCCAAACTTATGTGCGATTAAACAAGTTTGGAATTTAAATAGGCCACCGAGGGATAGCGATTTTTATCTGCAAACACGAAGGGAGCTTGTTCCAACGAAGAGGGATAATCAACACGTGATCTTAAAAAAAAAACTGGTGGCAGAAGGCCACTGTTTTCCCACAACTCCGATAAGCACGCTTTTGCTACGTACGGTGCGAAAGTTTAGCTTATCGTTGACTTGCTACGTGTGGCAGCTCTTATTCATTCATCTCCCAGGAAGTTAAGGGTTGCGTTAAGTACCTCGGCTTTACCGCAAGTTGCGTGCCGTAATTGTCTCAGGGGTAATGACCGCTTAATAATTATTAAGCTTGTAAATTTTAAATGGTTCTAAAGTTTCGATTTAAAGCTTTCGTGACTGCAAGGATTCATCTTCTTTGGTTCTTTCGGTAAAGTCACCACGTAGAATGAGAATAAAATAATAAAATAAAACAATAAAATTATCGCGACGTTTCGGCCACAACACAAGGTCGGGACGACAGGTTTGTTCCTTTCACCTGAAGAAGGCCACTTGTGTTGTGGCCGAAACGTCGTGAGAATTTTATTGTTTTATTTTATTATTTTATCCTCATTCTACGTGGTGACTTTACCGAAAGAACTAAAGAAGGTTCTAAAGTTATATATTTTTTTCCCAGCATCTATGCCCTATATGCTGGCCACGAATAATGTTTATCTTTTCCCCCTGCTGTGTCCTCTTTACAGGCGACGCGTCTGAATGTGTTTAAAAATGACTCTGAGACCTGGGACTTCACCAACCCTGGCCTCAAGCAAAGTAAGACCAATATTGAGCATATCAGAGCCGCGCTCTCTCGACAGCTGGTGGTGGTGAGCCCTCGGGTGTGTGGGGGGGGGGGGGGGTGACGTTTTTAACGCAAGGGCTGGGGGTGTGCACGGCGTGATGAAACAGGCATTGACTTTCTGTACGCGGCCGGCTTTGCCGTGTTATACTTGAAGATCAGTGGCCAAGTAGAGGGGGAAGTTTGGAGCGTTCTCAAGAGGATAATGCAGCTTCTGCACTTGAGATTTTGGTTGCAGAAAAATGTCACACCTGCAGACACTTGGTTGTCTTGAAGCACATTGGTGTACTGTTTACAATCTACAGAACTTGGTCGTTGTCACAGGAAGTTATTTGAAACGCCATTCCCCTCTTTTGTATCAATCATGCAATCACTGCAATTGTGTAGAGCTGGTCAAGGTTATTTTCGTTTATACCTATCTTCTCCATATATATAAAAGGCAAAGTTGTGAATATGTGTGTCTGTTCAAAATGTTTAGCGTACTTCCCGACATGCAACAAACTGGAAATTTGCCATGTGGGTACTTTCCAGACTGTACACCGTGCAAACATTACACAAATACACTTTTGTTTTTTTGGGGGGGGGGGGGAGCTCGATAATGCATTTATTTTTTGCACGGCAAGTGAGCTGTGACGTCAAATCTGTCACGTGACCCGTAGTGTAGCGGTTAGCGCTACGCTGCGCTACGAACCCGGCGACCCAAGTTCGATTCCCACTCACCGCCACCACCGGTGACGATTATTTTAACCGGTCCTGGGCCTCCCCTAGGTCGACTCAGCCTCAAACGAGTAACTGCTGTGGTGTGTGAACATCGCCACTGGGGAGACAAAGGCGGCCGGGCGTGGTGGATCCAAGTCCCGGGCGAAGCCGGGTAGTAACAGCTAGCGCAACATATAACTAAATAATCTTTGTGTTTTTTTAGCCCATGCTAAGCTTGCGTAGTTTACTCTGGGCAGATTGGTTTTAAACTCCTGCCCGTGTACTTTGTTTTTCTAGTTTACCCTTCACAACAATGTGGCAGTATAAGTGAATGTTGTGAAGAACAGGATTCACAAGGAGGCATGTGGCTGCTGGAGTGTTCAATAATCCATTGGATTCATTTTTTTGTTACCATTAAAGCTATATTCTTAGTTCTTTCGGTAAAGTCACGTTGAAGGGAAACAACAAAATAATAAAATATATATAAAACAATACAAATTCTCACATTAAAGCTGTTGCCCTGGTGCATTGCCATTAAGTTGGTCGCATTTTAGACTTTGATCAGCTTTTAATATTTTCCCAACGTCAAGTGCATGTGGCCCATAGGTGGGAACTCGGGTGTTCGGGGTGTATCAAGGCTGGTCATTTTTACACTACAGTGTAAAACCTTGCATTGCGAGCATAATTCGTTCCGGGAACGTGTTTGTAATCCAAAGCGCTCGTACATCAAAGCACTCGTCTATCAGTTGTGTGATCACGTGACTCACAGCAGTACAAAGTGTGTCTACACGTGCTGCTCGTATTGCAAGACCTCGCTCGTTTATCAAGTTAATATTTATTTACAATTTTAGCTCGTCTTGCAAAACACTCGCAGACCAAGTTACTCGCAATCCAAGGTTTTACTTTGTATTTAGATTTACCAGGGTGTGTGTCTGTTGGATCAGAAGTAGATGCCAACTTTCACTGGCATATTTGAGGTGGACATTGCACGTTGCGTTTTTATATTTTGTAGGGTTGAGAAACCTTGACTGCGTTATGTGGTGTCTGGGTACTAAGCGGAGAAGCTTAGAGGATGTCAGAAAAGCCGATATTTACGATTGAAAATATCACTTATAAAGTAACCCTTTTAATTTGGTACGATTGAACCTGAACAGGAAAATGGTATCTTTGTCCCGAGTACATTGTGTGTAGGCACAGATATTAGTTTCCGAAGAGGTAAGTCTCGCCACTTTATCAAGGGAGCTTCAGGGACACGGTGCGGTTTGATTTTATCGCCAAATTTTCGTAAACGTTTCGAAGGGTATTTTCCTCACTCCCAACATCAACGCTACAAGGAGCATCTGCGAGCATTGCCGCACACAAAAGCACACGGAGGCAATTTGCAAGCAACACACGAGCAATCAAGCGCCCGGCAGCCAACAGCCACCGACGTGAACGGCGACGACACGAACGGCGACATTGGCGACATCCTCGTCGGCACTTGGGAGGCACCGGGGACCAAGCAACCAACACGCCGCCGCCGCTGTGACACGCACGGCCGACCCGCGCCCCCCCACGCCTGCAGCGCCACGTCACGGAACACTCGGCGCAGCACGCCGCGTCCGCTGCACCGCAACCGCCACGTGCCGCTTGGCAGAGGCCATCGGATAACCCGCGTCCAGCCGCAGGCATCGGGGGACACGGCGCTGACAGACCGGCAAAGCACCGGCACCACCGCGAAGAAGCCGGGAGCGACGAAAGCCCGCATTCACCACGAACGGGACTTGGAAATAAGCCGAACGGAACGCGTGCCGATGCGTTTGGGGCTTAAAATCGCTCCGTTGGTGAGAATTTACCTCGACGCTCGTACGTTTAGACTGCCTTGCTAAAGTTTTGTTTGCAAACGAGGCTTTTGACATTGCAGATGCCAGACACAACGCATTTCGCATCGGTTTATAAGCGGCGATCTTTTTCATTTTAAAGGTTTGTAAGGCCCCGTCGCCCACTTAAGTGTCCCAATTTTAAGCCCCAAACCAAAAAGGGTCGCCGGAGAGCGAGAGGTGCGGTGGCACGGACAACGCGGGGGGGTCCATTTGTGCCGAGCGTGACTGCTGTTGGCGCAGGAAAGAAGGCGCCGGCCTTTCTGTTGCATCCTCCTCGCGATGGGTTGTCAGCCGCCGCCCGACTCTGGGCAACTTTGTGTTCCCGTCGAAGTGTAGACTGGGTAAGAAACGAGCGGGCATCGCAGGCGGCAACCACGGACACTCGCTGACGCCGCACCTCGGAACAATTTGTCGCGTGCATCTGTACACCTCCAATAAATTTTGTTTTTTCTTCTTCTTGCGATGAGCGTTTCTTTACGCGCTGTATTTTGTATGGTGCTCGTTATTTATGTTGCACCGTGTGAAATCTGCATTTTAAAAATACCGCCAATTGTTTTTATCGACAGACGCAGCGCGCCCCCGTGTGGAGTGTGCCCGGAATTTCTTAATGTGTTGGTCATGTGAATGTTCTGGGTGCAGAATGCATTTTTTGGATTGTCCTTATTTTGTGCAGCAATGAGCGCTTATGTTTCCCGTGGGTGAATTTGGTGATCGTTTTTTTGTTGTTTTCAGAGGACAATGCAGTGATGCCAGCGAAGCAAACGTCTCTCCTTGGCGACCATCCCAAAGCACACGCTTGCGGTGGTGGCGACTGTGGAGGTAATCCCCTTGTTGCGAATGCTATAATTTCGGTTTCCTTCAGCTTGCTGTCAGATTGAAAGAACCTGCTGCCTGTTGAGAACATTTCTTATTTGGAATTAGTGTTAAGGTGCATCCTAAAAACCTTTTTTTGCGATTAACAATTGCAACGTATGAGTTGCTTTGTGTTTTAAGAGACGATATTTCCAATAGCTATCAGATGTATTGGGTATTTAAAACAAGCTATGCTGAATAAGAGCTCTAGCTTGGTGGCCCTCAACCTAAAATAAAAACTAGTTTAGTCTATTCCCTAGGCAACTGAGTCTTCTGGACCAATGTTTTCCAGTGTCTCCAAGGAGTAGAGTGGTGATTCCTGGGTTACCTGACCTTATAGGAAAGGGCACACGTGTGTAAGATGATGGCTGTCATAAATCTGTTTTTCAGAGAAGTTTAGAGAGTTTCAGCTAGTTCACGATGCGTTTCCCCCTCTTGTGTGTTTGCGTCACAGGCCACCAGCAGCCACCACCACCGGGCGTCGACTATGGATCTGGCGGCGACGGCATGGGCGGTGGGGGAGGAATGGGCATGGGAGTAGGCATGGGCAACCAGGTTGGGCCCCAGGGTGGTACCCAGGGCCAGCACGTGCAGGCCATGATGAACCAGCAGGCCGACAACAAGGTCCTCATTGTGTACGACTTGGACGCCGAACGCTTCAACTGCGACCGCGTGTTTAACATCCTCTGCCTCTTCGGCAACGTGGAGAAGGTGCCTTCGCTGGGTGTTGCGCGCACCTGCTTTGAAATGAGTCCCCGTTTTTTTTCTTCCAAAGGTTCAACCGCGGTGCAATGCGTACGCACGCGTGTGGTGCACGTCGTGCGCTGATCGTGTTATATAAAGTGGGAGATTCACACGACCAAATTTGTTCACCGATTGACAACATACACATTTGGTCATTTTCTTTACAAAAATGTACCCAATGCGAAGTGTTCTTTGTGCATGTTTTCTAATGGCCCCTCGGCCAACACTTCACATTTCAACAATGCGTTACAACGAAACTTGTAGATATTTTCGTGCAAGATTGCGCGATGCTGAACCGTCTTACGGGTTGTTATTTTTGTAGGTTAAGTTCCTGAAGAGCAAGCCGGGAGCCGCCATGGTCGAGATGGGAGATCAGTACGCCGTGCACAGGGCGGTTTTTCACCTCAATATGTCTCAGATCTTTGGAAATAAAATCAACCTCTGGTGAGCCTTTTTGTTCCCGTGTTAAATTGGTAAATGTAACTCGTCATATCCTGTTAATGTAATTGGATACTGCTTTCCATTTAGAGAAGACAACTTTAGTAAATATTTAGTGCAAGTGACTAAATTTTAGGACGGTGAAAAAGAGAGCTGATGAATACCGTGAACGAAACACTTGTCACACAGCTCACGAGGACCCTGGTGACTTGCTGTCCAGAGCCTTTATTGAAGTGGTGAACATGAAATTTGGATTCTAGATTTGAAGCTTTACGGGGAGGGCCTTTATTGAAATAGCGAATGTGAAATTTGGATTCTAGATTTGAAGCTCTACGGGGAGGGCTTTCACCTATCTGTTAGAGCTTTCAACAGACAACGGGACAAGAAGTCAAAGCTCATCGAGACGCTGACCTTCCTCAAAAGATGCCGCGACAACAAGCTTAAAGGACGCGACCTGGGCTTGCTGTCTTCACTCCAACGCTGTCCTCTGGACAGTCCGGTCCCTTCACCTGATGAAGGCCACTTGTGTTGTGGCCGAAACGTCGTGATTTTTTGTTATTTTATTTTTTACCCACGTGACTTTACCGAATCGAACCAAAGAGCACGTGAAATTTGGAACGTGATAAAATAAAAACTAAAAACAGTTTCTTCGCGCTATTCCCTCCCTTCCGCCCTCGTCTCGGCAGCGTGTCGAGGCAGCGGTCGATTGTGCCGGGCCAGGCGTTCGAGCTGCCGGACGGCACCGACAGCTACAGGGACTACGCAGGTTCTCACAACCACCGCTACGCCAACAGCGAGAAGGCGGCGAAGAACCGCAACCAGCGTCCCACCGCGGTGCTGCACTTCTTCAACGCGCCCACGGACATCACGGCCGAGATGTTCGCGCAGGTCCGTGCCCCCGCCGCCCCTTCAGCCTGCTGCCAGCAGCGCAGAAGGGGAGCGCGTTCGGTTTCTTTAAAAGTTTTCCCAGGTGAAGCTTTTATAAATATTCAAGTCCAAAGTTTGCACGTGAAACAATCGTGGGTTTTTAAGATGAGCCTATTGATGTTGTGGAGTTTGTGGTGGCCAATGACACGTTTCCTGTGACGGGACAAATGTAAAATGGTGTAATGTAGTTTCCTTTCAGCGGTTAAAACATAAGATGTATAAATAATGCAGTCGATGTTCCAAAGGGACTTTTTTGTTACAGACTAGACAACACCTCGCGTTAATTTGTCCTGTTTAATACATTACGATTCATATTCATTCGTATTCGAAAGGTTTACATTTCAGTCTTTGGACATTGTTTCTGCAAATGGTTGCATTCCCCCTGAGTCTATGCTTGGTGTTCACAATAATCTGAGCACTTTAAAAGACTGCTCCAAAGCTGGCGAATGTAAATTTAAAAATGGACAACGGGATTTGTGCCTGCAATTAAAATGACATCTCCCGAATGCTTTACCGGTGCACGTTAACTGTTACCAACTATAACGTGAACGCCGCCCGTTCTGTCCCCGCAGCTGTGCGACGAAATGTCGATTGCGAGGCCCCGCTCTTTCAAAGTGTTTTCTGGAAAAAGTAAGTCCCGCAAAGTATGTTTATTATTTATCTTACGTGTCATGGCACAGAATAAATCGTGTACTGTATTCTCCATGCAATCGTCGCTTGATTTACAGCACGACACCAGATGATCTGCAACGTGTGCTATGAGGCCATGCTCAAGAAACCCTGTGAGAAATTCTCTCCCGAGAGCAATCCTTGCTATTCACTCGCGCCCAGGCTGACTGGACCGTGTTAGCGTAGCCAAGGCATCGGACTGAAGCCTTCCTGCTGCAGAAATTCACCGACGACTGACACCACCCTTTAAACACGGCAAAGGGTTTCATATTCTTGGTTCTTTAGGTAAAGTCACATAGAAGGGAAACAACAAAATAATAAATATATACAAACACAGACAATTTCAACCGAGAAGATGGATTCTGGCTTAGCAATCATTGGAAGGATTTGATAAACCATTTCGGGTCTTAATTGATTGTTCACGCTTACGGTGGCTTTCAAACCGCATCCATTATTTTCGTCTCCCCCCTCCTCTTTTCAGAACATAGATGGACTCGTCCATCTGAACAACTGCCAAATCGCTCTCCGTGGTGCTAACGTTAAAAATAACCGCCACTTTTTTCAAATTTTCTTGCTGTGGTTTTCACACCTGATGATGATTGCTTGTGTTGCAGTCGAAACGTCGTGAGAATTTTATTGTTTTATATTTTTATTATTTTATTGTTTCCCTTCTACGTGGTGGTGACTTTACCGAAAGAACCAAGAATATGAATCCCTGCAGTCACGAAAGCTTTAAATCAAAATGGTGAAGGGCGTTGCGTTTTACACGACCCAAATGACTCCATGAGCGACGGTCCGTCCACGTGTCCAGCCGATAGGAGCGTGTCCGGTCTGACGGAGTGGGAGACCAAGAACGATGCCATGGAGGCTCTGGCGTGCATTAACCATCACCCCCTGAAGAACGCAAGTAAGTTGTGGGGTGTTGGCCATTTGTGTTGGTGCGATGACATTGAAGCGGTGCTGCATTATCGGCAAATCTTTGGTCGTACGCTCTGTTGAGCACCTAATGTTCAGATTTGGGGGGGGGCGCTTGTTATTACCATAGCACCATCTGTGTACACTGGCTGCCTAGCAGCCTTGGGTGAAATTGCAGGAAGTGAAAGCAGTTGTAGATTGTTGTATTATATATTAACAGGTTGTTATTTATGGGCGATTTGGATTTCGTTGTTGTTTGCATGTACAGAATGGGATTGTAATTTGACATATCCAACCACTTTCACTTATCACAACTCAACGTTATCTTAGCTCCCTGAACGAGTTTGTTGACATCGACAAAGACCCTCCTAAGAATCGCTTCATTGTTTTAAGTTTTTGTGTGCTCCAGTGAAGACGTCATGTGGCTCCCCTGTTTTTATTTTCTCAGATGTTCCATACCTCTACACCCTCAAACTGTGCTTCTCCACTGCCCAGCCTTCATAGAAGACAACTCAACATGTTTCATGCCGTATTGAACGTCGGTGTCAACATCATTGTCACTTTGTGTACTATTTGTGAATGTCCCATCACTCTTGTTGAAAGTTAACCGTGGGTATAGGTCGAAAGTGCAATTTGACGCGTTTACATTTTAGTTGTCATTTTTTGGAGGATTAATTTAGATTTCTATATTGACTGCACCGAAAGATTTTAAAGGTCGCAGTGGAAATGAAGAATGTTGAAATTAAAATAATAATGATTAGTCTCCTTAACCTGCCGAGTTTGTCTGCCGTGTGCATTGCTATTTTGTCCATGAGCCCCAAACCAGATTTCACTTGGCAGTCCTCGGGTGCCGTAACTTTAGCGGCTCCAATTAATTTACAATTTGGGGGGGTTCTCAACTTGCTCATAGCCAAAGTTTTTGCTCCCACCACGAGTGATGCTCCTTTCTTGCTGTAGCCCATGGCACTAATATTGCCCATTTAATTTCATAACGGAGAGCTCTGAAATAAATGCCAAAGAGACCCTTTTGCGGGGGGGCTGGTAAAAATATACCCCGACTCATTGAAAATCCCATTGAAAAACATGGGTTGCCATTCTGTACAGTGCGTGTATTTAGCAGGTTAATACGCTTGCAAATATAAACCCCAAGAGAAAATAGAACAGTGTTTGAAAATAAAAGTATGGAGAGATGCATGTTTGACATCGAACTGGAATCGATTGAACAT
This sequence comes from Petromyzon marinus, assembly GCF_048934315.1. NCBI lineage: Eukaryota > Metazoa > Chordata > Hyperoartia > Petromyzontiformes > Petromyzontidae > Petromyzon > Petromyzon marinus. The sequence continues at coordinate 964,368 of NW_027422817.1, forward strand.
GAGCGTGGAGACATGAAGGAAGTTGGGCATAGGGTAGGTGAGTGACTGTGTGGGTGGCTAGGTGAGTGACTGAGTGTGTGGGTGGCTAGGTGAGTGAATGAGTGTGTGGGTGGCTAGGTGAGTGACTGAGTGAATGAGTGACTGAATGTGTGGGTGGCTAGGTGAGTGACTGCGTGAATGAGTGACTGTGTGGGTGGCTAGGTGAGTGACTGTGGGTGGCTAGGTGAGTGACTGAATGAGTGACTAAGTGTCTGTGTGGGTGGCTAAGTGAGTGAATGAGTGAGTGTGTGGGTGGCTAGATGAGTGACTGAGTGTTGGTGGCTAGGTGAGTGACTGTGTGGGTGGCTAGATGAGTCACTGAGTGAATGAGTGACTGTGTCTGTGGGTGGCTAGGTGAGTGACTGAGTGAATGAGTGTGTGGGTGGCTAAGTGAGTGACTGAGTGAATGAGTGACTGAGTGTGTGGGTGGCTAGGTGAGTGACTGAGTGTGTGGGTGGCTAGGTGAGTGAATGAGTGACTGTGTGGGTGGCTAAGTGAGTGAGTGACTGTGTGGGTGGCTAGGTGAGTGAATGAGTGACAGTGTGGGTGGCTAGGTGAGTGAGTGTGTGGGTGGCTAGGTGAGTGCGTGAATGAGTGACTGTGTGTGTGTGTGTGCGGCTAGGTGAGTGAATGACTGAGTGTGTGGGTGGCTAGGTGAGTGAATGACTGAGTGTGTGGGTGGCTAGGTGAGTGACTGTGTGGGTGGCTAGGTGAGTGAGTGACTGAGTGTGTGGGTGGCTAGGTGAGTGACTGTGTGTCTGTGTGGGTGGCTTATCAGGGACGGGTCCCGTGTGGCCAGTGGTCAAGACCTGTACCTTGGCTGGGTCAGGTCAGACTAGCCTCCCCTAGGACCCCCTTAGCTGGAGGACCCCGAGACCCTAGCCCAGGAATAGGGCGAGTTAGACCGAAGCCGTACCTCCTCAGCTAGCAGCGGGTGAAGGGGCCGTTACCCCTTCAAGTAGAAGGCTGTATTGTATTGTGTTAAGCACCTTTGTAATAAATAAGCATTGCCTCTACCGATTCGTCTCTACGCTGTCTTAAAGAACCCACTACACATGTACAGGAATAACTCTTACGTCTTTAACCATTGAACTTGTTTTAAATACATATAAAAACTCTAAACATTTATCATGTGCACAGTATCGTAATTAAGGCGGGTACTGATACCCCAATAAAGTGCTCATATTTGGTCAGAGGAAAACCAATGCTCATTCGGTAATGCATCTCCATTGGAAGCATGTTATGATGACCTCCTACAGCGCTGTTTCACGAAGTGTTCCGTTTATCAAGAACGCATCCTGGCTGCCATAAGAGGCACGCAAAAAACTGAAGGCCGCCTGGGATCAAACTTACAAAATAAGCGGATGAGAGCAGGTTGGTGCGCTTTCGGAAAATGTAACTTGATAATGAAACGCAAGACCCAATCTAGATGTGACTCACTTGCAGCACTCCACTGCCCCTACTCCACACCCTCCACTCTCTCCTCCCTGGCTCCTGAACCCCTCTCTTACCTACATAGCCTCTTGTCACAGCAGCCCTTTTGCCCACTTCAGCAATTGTTTTCTTGCTGTGGTTGTCCCACCTGACGGCGGACGCTTGTTGCGTTGCGCCCGAAACGTCGCGGATTTAATTTATTTCATACCTACCACGTGACTTTACCTAAAGAACCAAAGAGCGAGGCCCCATGTTTAGAGCGTTAAAGGGTATGTAAAGCAAGGCCAAAGGCACGTAGAGGCACAACCATAAGATAACATAACACATTCTCCTGCGGAGGGAGGGAGCTGGTTGTAGGAACGTTGGGCTGCTCAGTCAATGGCCAGGGTCAACAATGGCGGCACCACCACGTGGTGCATTCAGCACAATACGCCCGACTGTGAGGGCGGGCGCAAGCCGGCGTGAGTAGGTGAAACGTTGAGTTTTATAAGGGCACCACGGGGTGACCAGCCCCTCCCCACCCAGCCCCACCCCTCCCCACTCAGCCCCTCCCCACCCACCCTCCCCACCCTCCCTCCCCACCCTCCCCTCCCCACCCAGCCACACCCACCCCACCCAGCCCCTCCCCACCCAGCCCCTCCTCACCCTCCCCACCCAGCCCCTCCCCACCCTCCCCTCTCCACCCAGCCCCACCCCTCCCATTTTTGGATGTCACGATGGACGGACACAACAATAATCCCCTGTGGGCTGGTGGTGTAATAACCAGGAGGTTCCTACCAGTATTAACTTTATAACCAAGTGTAAGCCCAGAGTCTCGATGTATTTTATTTCAGTGAGCCCTGGGTCAACACTCATGAAACATCACGAAAGCACAGCAAGTACAAAGCAATTTTAAAAGCAGTTGCAGTAACAGCTAAGAATATATTAGAATACATTTCACAACATTCTACAATTAACATTGCCGAAAAGGTCTAACTAAAATCTGAAAACTCATACTATCTATGCAACAAATCTGAAAAGCGCTCAAATTTATAACATCCAATTTTGGAATTAATAGCTTATTAAAAACCAATAAAATCCTAAGGTTGGGGGTTGACTCAGCCTATGAGCCCTCAAGGGCCAATACAATTAGTACTACTAAGTAGGGAAGTAAACAGTGGTTGTCCTATGGGTCGACTCACACCCATCATTGAAATGTGACATTTCTAACACTGGCTAAGGGCTGTAAACACAACACCATTGCACATTTAAGCAGGACATCAACTTTAACTTGACAATTATAAAAACTGAGTGGGCCAGGATCATGTTTAGATGTTGTGCTTGAAGGATTAGCCAACAATTTGTATTTAAGTTTTGGAACCTGGCATATGAATGTTTCAAGTGCTGGTCTCGTGTAATCCCCCCTGCCAAACACGCACATCTGCACCTCCACAGATGGTGGAGTCCTCCGGCTCGATTCCTCTATAGGGTTTTTTTTCCTCTGCCAGTTTTCTCCCATTACTCTGCACCTCGTTAGGCTCAAGTGAAGCCTCAATCCGGTACGAACTCAGTCAGAACATGGCATGGCCAATATGAACCCTGATGACGACCGCCGCTTGCGCTGCGATTGAAACGTCGTAGGTTTTATTTTTATTCATTTCCTTTTATTATTATTATTTCTATTTTACGTGACTTTACCAACAAATCCGTTGTTAATCCGCCATGGGCGTTGTGAACTTCCTACGTTGCTTTTTCTCTCTGTAAATAAACACCCCAGGGCTCATGTCTGACACGACCATTACTGACGCCCTCTAGGGCCTCTGTTGTAACTGCATGATTGAGTCCAGGGCTTGCCACGAGGTGGCGAGGGCTACCTCTTGTTGTCGAGCTTGTTGCAGCACCGTCGCCATTTCCCCAAACTGCATGGTCAAGCGGATATTGTAGCCTTCGTGACGTGACATGACGGAGGAGCGGAAAGCATCGCACACCTGAGACACCTACAGTGGGGGGAGGGGGGGGCGAAAGGGCAATTTTACAAGCAATAATGGAGGGAAATGTTTTCAATTCCTCATATGATCGTGTTTTGTTTTCGTGGAACTGAACACATTTAAAGGAACATTTTGCATCGGTTTGAAACATTCAGGCTGGCCTTCCTCCAATCCACCCTGCGTTTAAGCAGGCTGTGTTGTGAGGAACTCACATGTTCTTGAAAGATCTGGACAAAGTCACGCCAGTGACTTCCTCAATGAGGCTAGACTGTGTGTTAGCTGGGACACATAGCCCACATGCCCAGCCACCGCATGCCCAATCAGTTTCTGTCTAGCCAGAAAGAAGGGACTTGAATGGTCATGGTACAAGCTACAGAACACAGGGGCTGCTGTGGTACAGGAGAATATAAAGCTGATTGGACTTGCCAAGGATTGGTACCAGTGTTGTCAAAATCGGCCTCTGTGGAGGAGGCTCATGAAGGATGCTACTGGGCAGTTAGAGGCAGTCGCTCTGCAAGCATCAATGTAGGGTGGAGGAGCGACGCTCGAGAGTGGAGCAGTGGGCGGCTAAAGCACACAAGTTGGCACAGTGGGGATCACAGGCCATGCATCTGCCATTTACCTCGGTCAGTTAACCCACAATGATCTGGGCCTGTCCAATGACCTCTTGCCTTCGAAACGGGCACCATGGATTCAAAGGCGCAAGCTATTTGGTGACATTACCACCAGTTAGTGGTTGAGCGGTGAATGGCGGCTGCTGTTGTTTTTTTTCTACCGATTTTTTTATGTGATAATTTCTGTACTTTCTTTGTTGCTTACTCTTTTGTCAACCTTGGACTCGGGGGATCGATTTTGAATAATGAGACTATCCTGGTTCCTTGAGTTCTCACCTCGTTAAATATTTATTTGAACTAAACTTGAGGGAAACACACATTGTTACGGTAAGTAAATGCGCAACCGGTGGGCTGTAAGTCAAATGCTCTTGAAGTGTCCCACTGAGTGTTTTTTGTTGTTAAATAGCTGGAGATAAGAGATAAAGCGAGATGACAGCCAAGCTCCCCCAAGACAGAGATAACGTGCGTGATGTCACGTAGCCTAATAGCCAACGTGAGGAATCCTGCTGTATGGTGAAAGAGTTGTGTCTAGCTCAGACGTGGGCAAAGTACGGCCCCCTGGGCTTTTTAATCCGGCCCGCCGAACTTGTCCAAATATTATTGTTAAATTAAATTTTACCTTTATCCTGTAATGCCCCCATTTCCCCATTAGATGGCGAACTTTGACCGCGAGTTACGACACGTTTTTGTATTTCATATTCTTAGCTCTTTCGGTAAAGTCACGTTGAAGAGAAACAATAAAATAATGAAATATATATTAAAAAATAAGTAAATTACTGCAAACCGACGCACCTGATGATGACCGTTTGTGTTATGGTCGAAACGTCGTGAGAATTTTTATTGTTTTATATATATTTTATTATTTTATTGTTTCCCTTCAACGTGACTTTACCGAAAGAGCTAAGAATATGAATTACTGCAGTCACGAAAGCTTTAAATCAAAATGTATGTTTTTGTATTGTTTATGTTCGTGCAACTTGTTAAATTGCCTTGCAAACGAATGCTTTGCTACCTGTTAAAGGCCAAATCCTTTCACGTAATGATTTTTAACACGTCATTTATATTTAGTTCACACAAACACTTTATCTGTTCCTGGCCCGGCCTGTCAAATTTTAGAACCCACTGTGGCCCGCGAGTCAACAAATTTTCCCACCCCTGGTCTAGCTGGTAAAAAAAAAACGAGTTTGTTGCTACGTGGGTTCCAGGAGCGACCACTGGGTATCTGAAGAGTGCACCTCAAGAACGGTGACTTTCTAAGATCTCAACGGAAGTTGCTTACCCAAATGTAAAAAAGGGAGATCAGTCATCAGATTTGAGTCAGTTTTTTTTAAAGATACAGCATTTCTTTCACATGTGATCATCATTGATGATTTTTGCCAACCGTTTCCTGAAAATTGCCCTCGTACATTTTGGTCTGAAGGCTCCCCGTCAGGTTCAGTGTTACAACTCTGAGGCTTGTTTCATAAATCCTTCGCACAGTTTCAAAGCCAGAATGAGGGCGCCTAAGGACCCAGGTGTTAAGCCCCAGAGGCTCAAGAGAGCCAGATTAAGGCGACCCTGGGTCGTAGTAACATCCTCTCACCTCGAATAATAGTGAATTCTGGAACTCGTTCAACATCTCCAAGTCCCTGGCGCGTTTATCGTTCATCTCCTGCACCAGTGCTTCCAGCTCGTTTGTCAGATCGTCAGAGGTGGGCCTACCCGAGGGGCTTGAGAGCAGGGTCAAGGCTTCCTCGGCGGCTGAAGATAATTGGGTGGAAGGGTCATAGTTGGTGTTGGAATCGTACCTGGTGTTGGGATTGTGACAGGTGGGAGATAAAATGTACGAGACACAATGTGATCGTGAATTTCTGTACGGGGAGAATACGATCCAACTAGGGAGCACACTGTCCAATAGTGCAAAACTGTTGGAAATTATACTCCCTGAGAAGGTAATTATACTTCACAAAATGTATACTCCCTGGTCAGGAATACATCTTTTTTTTGTATTGCCTAACTGTCGTCTATGACTTTCTATGGCCCTGATGACCACGATCGCCATCATAACCATCCCCATCACGTGCACCATCGTCATGAACATCATCGCCATCACGATCACCACCATCATCACGATCACCACCATCATCACGATCACCACCATCACCCTCACAATCACCACCATCACCACGACCCTCACGATCACCACCATCACTACCACCCTCACAATCACCATAAAGATCTCCAACCATCACTACCATCATCATGATCACCACCAACCCCATCACGATAACCACCCTCACAATAACCACCCTCACAATAACCACCCTCACGATCACCACCATCACTACCACCCTCACAATCACCATAAAGACCTCCAACCATCACTACCATCATCATGATCACCACCAACCCCATCACGATAACCACCCTCACGATCACCACCATTACTATCATCCTCACATTCACCATAACGATCCCCAACCATCACTACCATCATCATGATCACCACCAACCCCATCACGATAACCACCCTCACGATCACCACCATTACCACAATCATTACGATCACCACCCATCACTACCACCCTCACAATCACCACCACCAACCCCATCACGATCACCACAGAGCCATCACCGGCTGTCAGAAGCAGCCTTGCTGCTGCTGCCACCACGGCCAAGTTCGTCACCTGACGTGTCCATGGCGAGGCTCTCCCACTGGCGTCCTTCACCCACAAAGACAAACACCGTCACCATCAAGATTCCCTCTCGATGGCGCAGCTGTCAACCCCTCATCAGTTGCCCCTACCTTACAACAGGCCAATTCAGAACTTAATAAAGTATTAAAGCTTTCGTGACTGCATGAAATTACTCATTGGTTTCTTCGGTAAAGTCACGTATGTAGAAATACAATAAAATTATATTAAAACAATAAACAATCACGACGTTTCGATCACAACGCAAGCGATCTTCATCAGGTGGTATGTGCAATCCAAAGGTTGAACACGAAATTTAACACTCTTCTGAAATTCGTGGTCTGCCAGGAAGTGTCTAACTGTGTTGTTGGCCTGACTGGATGTGCTTCACGTAATGTTGTTTCAGGTTTGTTGAATTCTCCTTACCTCTTGGTGGACTTGTATATGTATTTCTACTCACCGTGTACCTCGTATTTTTCATTCTATCTATGCTGCTATGTGCAATCCAAAGGTTGAACACGAAATGTAACACTCTTCTGAAATTCGTGGTCCGCCAGGAAGTGTCTAACTGTGTTGTTGGCCTGACTGGATGTGCTTCACGTAATGTTGTTTCAGGTTTGTTGAATTCTCGTCTCTCATCTTTTTGCTGTATTTACCTCCGCGATTTGTTCTTGACACCTGATGAAGATCGCTTGCGTTGTGATCGAAACGTCGTGATTGTTTTTTTGTTTTAATGTGATTTTATTGTATTTCTTCACGAGTGAGAAACACAAAACATCATTCTAATCTCCCAAGTGAGAGGTTGAGGGATTTGCTTGACCATACTTCACCACCCTGGTCAATGTGTACTGACCATACTTCACCACGCTGGTCAATGTGTACTGACCATACTTCACCACGCTGGTCTATGTGGACTGACCATACTTCACCACGCTGGTCAATGCGACCTGACCATACTTCACCACCCTGGTCAATGTGTACTGACCATACTTCACCACTCTGGTAAATGTGTACTGACCATACTTCACCACTCTGGTCAATGTGGACTGACCATACTTCACCACGCTGGTCAATGTGTACTGACCATACTTCACCACTCTGGTCAATGTGTACTGACCATACTTCACCACGCTGGTCTATGTGGACTGACCATACTTCACCACGCTGGTCAATGCGACCTGACCATACTTCACCACCCTGGTCAATGTGTACTGACCATACTTCACCACTCTGGTCAATGTGGACTGACCATACTTCACCACGCTGGTCAATGTGTACTGACCATACTTCACCACCCTGGTCAATGTGAACTGACCATACTTCACCACCCTGGTCAATGTGTACTGACCATACTTCACCACGCTGGTCAATGTGACCTGACCATACTTCACCACGCTGGTCAATGTGTACTGACCATACTTCACCACCCTGGTCAATGTGACCTGACCATACTTCACCACGCTGGTCAATGTGTACTGACCATACTTCACCACTCTGGTCAATGTGTACTGACCATACTTCACCACTCTGGTCAATGTGTACTGACCATACTTCACCACCCTGGTCAATGTGAACTGACCATACTTCACCACCCTGGTCAATGTGTACTGACCATACTTCACCACGCTGGTCAATGTGTACTGACCATACTTCACCACGCTGGTCAATGTGTACTGACCATACTTCACCACCCTGGTCAATGTGACCTGACCATACTTCACCACGCTGGTCAATGTGTACTGACCATACTTCACCACTCTGGTCAATGTGTACTGACCATACTTCACCACTCTGGTCAATGTGTACTGACCATACTTCACCACGCTGGTCAATGTGACCTGACCATACTTCACCACGCTGGTCAATGTGTACTGACCATACTTCACCACCCTGGTCAATGTGACCTGACCATACTTCACCACTCTGGTCAATGTGTACTGACCATACTTCACCACGCTGGTCAATGTGACCTGACCATACTTCACCACGCTGGTCAATGTGTACTGACCATACTTCACCACTCTGGTCAATGTGTACTGACCATACTTCACCACCCTGGTCAATGTGTACTGACCATACTTCACCACGCTGGTCAATGTGACCTGACCATACTTCACCACCCTGGTCAATGTGACCTGACCATACTTCACCACTCTGGTCAATGTGTACTGACCATACTTCACCACTCTGGTCAATGCGGACTGACCATACTTCACCATGCTGGTCAATGTGTACTGACCATACTTCACCATCCTGGTCAATGTGTACTGACCATACTTCACCACGCTGGTCAATGTGACCTGACCATACTTCACCACGCTGGTCAATGTGTACTGACCATACTTCACCACGCTGGTCAATGTGACCTGACCATACTTCACCACCCTGGTCAATGTGTACTGACCATACTTCACCACGCTGGTAAATGTGTACTGACCATACTTCACCACCCTGGTCAATGTGTACTGACCATACTTCACCACCCTGGTCAATGTGTAATGACCATACTTCACCACGCTGGTCAATGTGTACTGGCCATACTTCACCACCCTGATCAATGTGTACTGACCATACTTCACCACCCTGGTCAATGTGTACTGACCATACTTCACCACGCTGGTCAATGTGTACTGACCATACTTCACCACCCTGGTCAATGTGTACTGACCATACTTCACCACCCTGGTCAATGTGTACTGACCATACTTCACACCGCTGGTCAATGTGGACTGACCATACTTCACCACCCTGGTCAATGTGGACTGACCATACTTCACCACCCTGGTCAATGTGTACTGACCATACTTCACGACCCTGGTCAATGTGTACTGACCATACTTCACCACCCTGGTCAATGTGGACTGACCATACTTCACCAATCTGGTCAATGCGACCTGACCATACTTCACCACGCTGGTCAATGTGTACTGACCATACTTCACCACTCTGGTCAATGTGGACTGACCATACTTCACCACGCTGGTCAATGTGTACTGACCATACTTCACCACGCTGGTCAATGTGTACTGACCATACTTCACCACTCTGGTCAATGCGGACTGACCATACTTCACCATGCTGGTCAATGTGTACTGACCATACTTCACCACCCTGGTCAATGTGTACTGACCATACTTCACCACGCTGGTCAATGTGACCTGACCATACTTCACCACGCTGGTCAATGTGTACTGACCATACTTCACCACGCTGGTCAATGTGACCTGACCATACTTCACCACCCTGGTCAATGTGTACTGACCATACTTCACCACGCTGGTCAATGTGTACTGACCATACTTCACCACCCTGGTCAATGTGTACTGACCATACTTCACCACCCTGGTCAATGTGTAATGACCATACTTCACCACGCTGGTCAATGTGTACTGGCCATACTTCACCACCCTGATCAATGTGTACTGACCATACTTCACCACCCTGGTCAATGTGTACTGACCATACTTCACCACGCTGGTCAATGTGTACTGACCATACTTCACCACCCTGGTCAATGTGTACTGACCATACTTCACCACCCTGGTCAATGTGTACTGACCATACTTCACACCGCTGGTCAATGTGTACTGACCATACTTCACCACCCTGGTCAATGTGGACTGACCATACTTCACCAATCTGGTCAATGCGACCTGACCATACTTCACCACGCTGGTCAATGTGTACTGACCATACTTCACCACTCTGGTCAATGTGGACTGACCATACTTCACCACGCTGGTCAATGTGTACTGACCATACTTCACCACGCTGGTCAATGTGTACTGACCATACTTCACCACCCTGGTCGATGTGTACTGACCATACTTCACCACTCTGGTCAATGTGACCTGACCATACTTCACCACCCTGGTCAATGTGACCTGACCATACTTCACCACTGTGGTTAATGTGTACTGACCATACTTCACCACCCTGGTCAATGTGACCTGACCATACTTCACCACGCTGGTCAATGTGACCTGACCATACTTCACCACGCTGGTCAATGTGAACTGACCATACTTCACCACGCTGGTCAATGTGTACTGACCATACTTCACCACGCTGGTCAATGTGTACTGACCATACTTCACCACGCTGGTCAATGTGTACTGACCATACTTCACCACGCTGGTCAATGCGACCTGACCATACTTCACCACGCTGGTCAATGTGTACTGACCATACTTCACCACGCTGGTCAATGTGTACTGACCATACTTCACCACGCTGGTCAATGTGACCTGACCATACTTCATCACGCTGGTCAATGTGTACTGACCATACTTCACCACGCTGGTCAATGTGTACTGACCATACTTCACCATGCTGGTCAATGTGACCTGACCATACTTCATCACGCTGGTCAATGTGTACTGACCATACTTCACCACCCTGGTCAATGTGACCTGACCATACTTCACCACCCTGGTCAATGTGACCTGACCATACTTCACCACGCTGGTCAATGTGTACTGACCATACTTCACCACGCTGGTCAATGTGACCTGACCATACTTCACCACGCTGGTCAATGTGTACTGACCATACTTCACCACGCTGGTCAATGTGACCTGACCATACTTCACCACGCTGGTCAATGTGACCTGACCATACTTCACCACGCTGGTCAATGTGAACTGACCATACTTCACCACGCTGGTCAATGTGTACTGACCATACTTCACCACGCTGGTCAATGTGTACTGACCATACTTCACCACGCTGGTCAATGTGTACTGACCATACTTCACCACGCTGGTCAATGCGACCTGACCATACTTCACCACGCTGGTCAATGTGTACTGACCATACTTCACCACGCTGGTCAATGTGTACTGACCATACTTCACCACGCTGGTCAATGTGACCTGACCATACTTCATCACGCTGGTCAATGTGTACTGACCATACTTCACCACGCTGGTCAATGTGTACTGACCATACTTCACCATGCTGGTCAATGTGACCTGACCATACTTCATCACGCTGGTCAATGTGTACTGACCATACTTCACCACCCTGGTCAATGTGACCTGACCATACTTCACCACCCTGGTCAATGTGACCTGACCATACTTCACCACGCTGGTCAATGTGTACTGACCATACTTCACCACGCTGGTCAATGTGACCTGACCATACTTCACCACGCTGGTCAATGTGTACTGACCATACTTCACCACGCTGGTCAATGTGTACTGACCATACTTCACCACGCTGGTCAATGTGTACTGACCATACTTCACCACGCTGGTCAATGTGACCTGACCATACTTCACCACGCTGGTCAATGTGTACTGACCATACTTCACCACCCTGGTCAATGTGACCTGACCATACTTCACCACGCTGGTCAATGTGACCTGACCATACTTCACCACCCTGGTCAATGTGTACTGACCATACTTCACCACGCTGGTCAATGTGTACTGACCATACTTCACCACCCTGGTCAATGTGTACTGACCATACTTCACCACCCTGGTCAATGTGTAATGACCATACTTCACCACGCTGGTCAATGTGTACTGGCCATACTTCACCACCCTGATCAATGTGTACTGACCATACTTCACCACCCTGGTCAATGTGTACTGACCATACTTCACCACGCTGGTCAATGTGTACTGACCATACTTCACCACCCTGGTCAATGTGTACTGACCATACTTCACCACCCTGGTCAATGTGTACTGACCATACTTCACACCGCTGGTCAATGTGTACTGACCATACTTCACCACCCTGGTCAATGTGGACTGACCATACTTCACCAATCTGGTCAATGCGACCTGACCATACTTCACCACGCTGGTCAATGTGTACTGACCATACTTCACCACTCTGGTCAATGTGGACTGACCATACTTCACCACGCTGGTCAATGTGTACTGACCATACTTCACCACGCTGGTCAATGTGTACTGACCATACTTCACCACCCTGGTCGATGTGTACTGACCATACTTCACCACTCTGGTCAATGTGACCTGACCATACTTCACCACCCTGGTCAATGTGACCTGACCATACTTCACCACTGTGGTTAATGTGTACTGACCATACTTCACCACCCTGGTCAATGTGACCTGACCATACTTCACCACGCTGGTCAATGTGACCTGACCATACTTCACCACGCTGGTCAATGTGAACTGACCATACTTCACCACGCTGGTCAATGTGTACTGACCATACTTCACCACGCTGGTCAATGTGTACTGACCATACTTCACCACGCTGGTCAATGTGTACTGACCATACTTCACCACGCTGGTCAATGCGACCTGACCATACTTCACCACGCTGGTCAATGTGTACTGACCATACTTCACCACGCTGGTCAATGTGTACTGACCATACTTCACCACGCTGGTCAATGTGACCTGACCATACTTCATCACGCTGGTCAATGTGTACTGACCATACTTCACCACGCTGGTCAATGTGTACTGACCATACTTCACCATGCTGGTCAATGTGACCTGACCATACTTCATCACGCTGGTCAATGTGTACTGACCATACTTCACCACCCTGGTCAATGTGACCTGACCATACTTCACCACCCTGGTCAATGTGACCTGACCATACTTCACCACGCTGGTCAATGTGTACTGACCATACTTCACCACGCTGGTCAATGTGACCTGACCATACTTCACCACGCTGGTCAATGTGTACTGACCATACTTCACCACGCTGGTCAATGTGACCTGACCATACTTCACCACGCTGGTCAATGTGACCTGACCATACTTCACCACGCTGGTCAATGTGAACTGACCATACTTCACCACGCTGGTCAATGTGTACTGACCATACTTCACCACGCTGGTCAATGTGTACTGACCATACTTCACCACGCTGGTCAATGTGTACTGACCATACTTCACCACGCTGGTCAATGCGACCTGACCATACTTCACCACGCTGGTCAATGTGTACTGACCATACTTCACCACGCTGGTCAATGTGTACTGACCATACTTCACCACGCTGGTCAATGTGACCTGACCATACTTCATCACGCTGGTCAATGTGTACTGACCATACTTCACCACGCTGGTCAATGTGTACTGACCATACTTCACCATGCTGGTCAATGTGACCTGACCATACTTCATCACGCTGGTCAATGTGTACTGACCATACTTCACCACCCTGGTCAATGTGACCTGACCATACTTCACCACCCTGGTCAATGTGACCTGACCATACTTCACCACGCTGGTCAATGTGTACTGACCATACTTCACCACGCTGGTCAATGTGTACTGACCATACTTCACCACGCTGGTCAATGTGACCTGACCATACTTCACCACGCTGGTCAATGTGTACTGACCATACTTCACCACGCTGGTCAATGTGTACTGACCATACTTCACCACGCTGGTCAATGTGTACTGACCATACTTCACCACGCTGGTCAATGTGACCTGACCATACTTCACCACGCTGGTCAATGTGTACTGACCATACTTCACCACGCTGGTCAATGTGTACTGACCATACTTCACAACGCTGGTCAATGTGACCTGACCATACTTCACCACCCTGGTCAATGTGACCTGACCATACTTCACCACGCTGGTCAATGTGACCTGACCATACTTCACCACTCTGGTCAATGTAGACTGACCATACTTCACCACGCTGGTCAATGCGTGCTAACCATTGTGCCACCGCTCCCCCCGTTGCCCTAAACGTGCACAACCTGCGCAAATATTAAACGCCGTGTATATTACGATGATAAAATAAACATTAGGCGAGTAATTTAAGAGTTGTGTTTAATTAAAAGTTTACCTCACGCGAGCCCCCAGCGCAGCCGTTTCCACTTTTCCCGCCAAAAACAAACCGTCACCAAAACCAACACTGCAAACTCTTCACGTTCCCACTTGGACGACTAACTTCAGCTTAATTATTAATTATCTATCACTCGTGACTCTCTCTCTATACACACACACACGCGTGTACATTTACACGATGAGGAGATTATTTACTTTGTTAACAAAACAACCTCGCATGGTCTACAGGAGGTCGGAGGTCGTGGGTTAGATCATGTCCCTGAGAGATGTCAGTGTGTGTGAGTGTGAGATTGTCAGTGTGTGAGTGTGAGATTGTCAGTGTGTGTTAGATTGTCAGTGTGTGTGAGTGTGAGGTTGTCAGTGTGTGTGTGTGTGAGGTTGTCAGTGTGTGAGTGTGAGGTTGTCAGTGTGTGTGTGTGAGTGTGAGGTTGTCAGCCTGTGTGTGTGAGTGTGAGATTGTCAGCCTGTGTGAGTGTGAGGTTGTCAGTGTGTGTGAGTGTGAGGTTGTCAGTGTGTGTGTGTGAGTGTGAGGTTGTCACAGTGTGTGTGTGTGAGGTTGTCAGTGTGTGAGGTTGTCAGTGTGTGTGTGTGAGTGTGAGGTTGTCAGCCTGTGTGTGTGAGTGTGAGATTGTCAGCCTGTGTGAGTGTGAGGTTGTCAGTGTGTGTGAGTGTGAGGTTGTCAGTGTGTGAGTGTGAGGTTGTCACAGTGTGTGTGTGTGAGTGTGAGGTTGTCAGCCTGTGTGTGTGAGTGTGAGATTGTCAGCCTGTGTGAGTGTGAGGTTGTCAGTGTGTGTGAGTGTGAGGTTGTCAGTGTGTGTGTGTTAGATTGTCAGTGTGTGTGAGTGTGAGGTTGTCAGTGTGTGTGTGTGTGAGGTTGTCAGTGTGTGAGTGTGAGGTTGTCAGTGTGTGTGTGTGAGTGTGAGGTTGTCAGCCTGTGTGTGTGAGTGTGAGATTGTCAGCCTGTGTGAGTGTGAGGTTGTCAGTGTGTGTGAGTGTGAGGTTGTCAGTGTGTGAGTGTGAGGTTGTCACAGTGTGTGTGTGAGTGTGAGGTTGTCAGCCTGTGTGTGTGAGATTGTCAGCCTGTGTGAGTGTGAGGTTGTCAGTGTGTGTGAGTGTGAGGTTGTCAGTGTGTGTGTGTGAGGTTGTCACAGTGTGTGTGAGTGTGAGGTTGTCACAGTGTGTGTGAGTGTGAGGTTGTCATTGTGTGTGTGAGTGTGAGGTTGTCAGTGTGTGAGTGTGAGGTTGTCACAGTGTGTGTGAGTGTGAGGTTGTCAGTGTGTGTGTGAGTGTGAGGTTGTCAGTGTGTGTGAGTGTGAGGTTGTCAGTGTGTGTGTGTGAGGTTGTCAGTGTGTGTGAGGTTGTCACAGTGTGTGTGAGTGTGAGGTTGTCAGTGTGTGTGAGTGTGAGGTTGTCACAGTGTGTGTGAGTGTGAGGTTGTCAGTGTGTGTGAGTGTGAGGTTGTCAGTGTGTGTGTGAGGTTGTCACAGTGTGTGTGTGAGTGTGAGGTTGTCACTGACCCTGGTGAATCTTCGTCGTTGTCAAGGCCGCAGGCTTCACCTCCCTCACGACTCTCAAAATGGCGGCGAGCGAGGAGGGGGAGGAGCCAAATAAAACTCCGCGTCACGTGGGAGGGGAGAAACTGGAACCTGATTGGCTCCAAGGCGGAGAGATTTTTTTTTCGGGGAAATTGTTTTTCTTTTTAACCGTACGACGGATTTACAAAACTCACCATCAACAATAAACACTCGCGTTGGTATTGGCGCGGTCTGAATAAAAAAACACAAATTTTTATTGGTTATGATCAGAAATCTCATCTTGAGTAACAAAAAAAAATGACCCAAATGATATTCCGTATTCTTAGCTCTTTCGGTAAAGTCACGTTGAAGGGAAACAATAAAATAATAAAATATATATAACAATAAAAATTCTCACGACGTTTGGACCATAACACAAACGGTCGTCATCAGGTGTGTCGGTTTGCATAAATGTATTTATTTTTAAACGGTGTATTTATTTATTTATAAACGTTAGCACCACGCGCAGCGATTTGGCAGTTTATTTAGAAGGACTAGTCCATCTATGTTCTGAAAAGAGGAGGGGGGAGACGAAAAATTTATGTATGCTGTCTGAAAGCCACTGTAAGCGTGAATAATCAATTAAGACCTGAAATGGTTTATCAAATCGTTCCAATGATTGCTAAGCCAGAATCCATCTTCTCGGTTGAAATTGTCTCTGTGCTTGTATATGTGGATAGCCTCATGAACGAATCTCTCATGGTAGCCAGATGGCTTACAAAGAACCTCTGTCTTGGAAAAGTCAATGTCACGTTAGCCTTGCTAGTGACGTCATGTCACCAAGGTATTCAACCCACCCCCGTCCTGCGCGCCCTTGAGAGTGACGTCACCTCTGCTTGGTCACTGCCGATATCTGTTCCGGTACAATCCTTATTTGGGCAAAGCCACGCCCAGTGACTGGTGGCTCATTAACATGATGAGTTCGTGAAAGCCGTCGCGAGTTTATTGGGACGGGTTCAGCACCCACGCCCCCATCCCTCGACATATTGCCCGGGCTCATTAACATAATTTTATTCAGTTAAGGAGCCGCTCGTGGTAGGGGAGTGTCTTTTACCGTGACGTCATGTTACCTGCTGCCGCGTGACGTCACGAGGTAACAGGAAGCGATCGCTTCGCTCTTGCACTGAAATCCGAGGTGAGAAATTATTATCGTGTTGGTGGTCGTGGTGGTGGTTGTTGTTTACCAAGGTAGAGCCTCTCTCTCTCTTTCGTAGGGATGTCAGTTGAGTAGCAGCGAGCATGGGAATCGATGTCCAGGTTGGAACTTTACAACGCGGGGCCTAGCCACGCGGGGCCTTGCCTCCTGCCCTCGCCTGATTGCGTTCACTTTAATTATCTCGCTTAAGTTTAATTTGTCTTCACCCGGCTCGCCACTTTGTAACTTTGTTTTATTGTCAACATTCACGCAGTTTTTATTTTTTTCACCAGGCCAAGCCCGCTTGAACTGCTATACCGCTCTTGTTATCAGAAGCGACCTGCCCACAACAACACAAGGTGAGGCTTTGTCAACGTGTGTGAATGTTTTGACTTAAAACTTTGGTGACTGCAGGAATTAATATTCTTGGTTCTTTCGGTAAAGTCACGTAGATAGAAAAAAATAACATTGTAAAATAATTAAGAATTGCAAATAAAGCAAAAACCACGTCGTTTCGATCGCAACACAAGTGGTCTTTATCTTATTGAATTTAATCTGTTATTTTTATTTTCAATCTACGTGACTTTACTGAAAGAACCAACAATATGTGCGTCAATGTATCTATCGGTCAAAGACGCTAAGCGCGTGCCGCTGTTGACTCTGAATGTGTGGAGGGGAACACCTTCACCACGGGGAGAGAGAGACAGAGACACGGATAGCCTCGGCTATGTTGATTGATCCTGGATTCATTACTTGGTGGAGTGAGGAAGAATTAATGCTGAGCAGATGAAGGTGGCCAGGCATGGTTCTGGTAACACCACCACCTGTTTACTCATGGCAGTGTGTGACAGTGTCAAGTTTGTGTTTGAAGTAAAGTCTATTAACTCTGTTGAACACGGAGGTTATATCAAAACAATAGTTTATTTTTGTTTTCCTCTGGAACTCTTCATAAGAATGTAAACAGGAGGTGAACACAGCACACACATGCAGCTGAAGTCGGAACTGCGATTGAACATTAATTAATGCATTTCTGCATAACACAAATAGTATTGTTTTCAAAACCCTTTGCTATGTCAGCTGAATTTAGCTTTCATAAATATTCCTTTTGTAGTCAGACAGCCGAAATTGTGTGCTTAGAGTTTTGGGTTAACATTCATCTTGGAAGATATGAAGGCTTCCAGGCATATTAATGACATTTCCCCTCTCATTGTGTGCCATAGCAGCTCGTGGAGAGAAACCCTTCAGGTGCACTCTGTGTGGGAAGGCGTTTGCACGTTCATCAAATCTGATGAATTTGAGAAACTTTTCATTACATCATGAATATATTAATAAGTATAGACGTGTAAGTCACGTGTGCATTCCTCTGTGCCTGACGTGTAGATGGTGTGGATATTATTTTTTATGTCTGCAGCTGACGCTTCCTCTGCAGAATTGGTCTGATGGAGCAAAGGCACTCAGCGCAGCTCGGTACGACAAGTCAACAATGCGACCAGCGTGCATACAGCACGGACCGGACTGGAAATTTTACACGGCACCAGAGAACTCACACAGGAGAGAAACCCTTCAAATGTACTGTATGTAACAAGGCATTTGCATGGCCATCAGTTCTTGAGACCCACCAGAGAACACACACGGGAGAGAAACCCTTCAAGTGCAGTGTGTGCGTGAAGGCATTTGCACAGTCATCTGATCTTGTAAAACACCAGAGAACACACACGGGAGAGAAACCCTTCAGGTGCATGATGTGCGGGATGGCGTTTACAGTGTCATGTAATCTTGTAACACACCAGAGAACACACACGGGAGAGAAACCCTTCAAGTGCAGTGTTTGTGGGAAGACATTTTCACGGTCATCTGCTCTTAAAAAACACCAGAGAACACACACGGGAGAGAAACCTTTCAGGTGCACTCTGTGCGGGAAGGCGTTTTCAGATCCATGTCATCTTGTAACACACCAGAGAACACACACGGGAGAGAAACCCTTCAAGTGCAGTGTGTGCGTGAAGGCATTTGCACAGTCATCTGATCTTGTAAAACACCAGAGAACACACACGGGAGAGAAACCCTTCAGGTGCATGATGTGCGGGATGGCGTTTACAGTGTCATGTAATCTTGTAACACACCAGAGAACACACACGGGAGAGAAACCCTTCAAGTGCAGTGTTTGTGGGAAGACATTTTCACGGTCATCTGCTCTTAAAAAACACCAGAGAACACACACGGGAGAGAAACCTTTCAGGTGCACTCTGTGCGGGAAGGCGTTTTCAGATCCATGTCATCTTGTAACACACCAGAGAACACACACGGGAGAGAAACCCTTCAAGTGCAGTGTGTGCGTGAAGGCATTTGCACAGTCATCTGCGCTTGTAAAACACCAGAGAACACACACGGGAGAGAAACCCTTCAGGTGCACGATGTGCGGGATGGCGTTTACACAGTCATGTAATCTTGTAACACACCAGAGAAGACACACGGGAGAGAAACCCTTCAAGTGCAGTGTTTGTGGGAAGGCATTTTCACGGTCATCTGC
Organism: Petromyzon marinus; assembly: GCF_048934315.1. Lineage (NCBI taxonomy): Eukaryota > Metazoa > Chordata > Hyperoartia > Petromyzontiformes > Petromyzontidae > Petromyzon > Petromyzon marinus. Next base: position 984,150 of record NW_027422817.1, read on the forward strand.
TCTTAAAAAACACCAGAGAACACACACGGGAGAGAAACCTTTCAGGTGCACTCTGTGCGGGAAGGCGTTTGCACGTTCATCAAATCTTGAAGTACACCAGAGAACACACACGAGAGAGAAACCCTTCAGGTGCAGTGTGTGTGGGAATACATTTTCAGATTCATCAAATCTTCAAGTACACCAGAGAACACAGAAGCATCAGAAGATCCACAAGGAGTGGAGTCTGAAATCGGCTTGTGAAAGTCAAAGTGCCGCAATGAGCCCATCCCTCATGAAACACGAACCGGAAGAAAATCCCAGCTTGGACACTTTTAAAGGTATCGAGGTGAAATATGAAGAGGTGATGGTGAAATGTGAAGAGGTGATGGTGAAATGTGAAGAAGTGATGAGCGAAGAAGTGAAGGTAAAATGTGAAGATGAAGATTCAACGCCAAAATGGGACCTTCACATCGTAAATCAGGAGGAGAATTCTGACTGAGGCAGAGCGAGGCAACTCCCAGCAGTTTGTGGAAGTGGAGGTGTGGGTGGACTTGCTCCTAGACAATACAAAATCAAGTGGAGACCCGGTAGATGTGTAAGCTTGATATGATGTTGCTCCAATAGATGCACCTTTGTCACAGGCCTTTCATGACAGGAATGTGAAGTTGAACACTTTGTGGGCCCGTGGGTTGGGTAGATCTCTAACCAGGAGCAAGAGCTAATAAGCTCCCAAGCATTCACTATGTTATCATAATTGCTTTTACATGGTGCTTGCTTAATCGCCTCAGCAACTCGGAGTTTTGTATCTCATCTCAAACGCTCGAAGAGCATCCCCAAGTAGCAGCTGCCCCTGTGTGGCACAAGGTGGTGGCCCTGCACCGGCCTGCATGTGGACAAGAGCCTGTCAGTAGGGGGCGATGATTGATGTGTCATCTCAGTTGTGTAGTTTGTAAGTAATGTTTAGAATTTGCTACATTTTCACTCATGCCAGCATGCAATGGCCTACTCGTTTTGAATGACACAATAGTATGTTTTACATACACTGTGAAGCAGACTGTGCAACTTTTTTTTAAAAGCTTCTTGTTAATACGATGTAACGTGATGCAGTATATTTCACTGAAGTAATCCAATTTTGTTAATATGCCTGTCAATAATTTAGAATGTATACTTGTCTGGTTTTGTGCATACTTGTAACATTTGATCTGTAAGGGTCAAACATTGAATAAGTGATGTTAGGACAAAGTGTGTGTGTGTGTTTGAAAGTAACCTGTACAGAGAACTCGGGTGAGACCCGTTCTTGTGATACACGTCAAACGGTGTTTTTGTGTTCCACGAAGCATCTGGAGCAACTCATTGTCTTTGAAATAGGTGGCATGCTCGGATCATTCACCAGTTACAAGGCATACCACTTGAAAGTTACACGTATAGGAGGAGGTACATTCTCTACAACACGAATTGTAGTTTTGTCTTACGTGTTGATGTAGATTTTGTCTAACTAGGACTAGAAATGCACCTTGCTGATTGACGTCTGGATGTTCGTTACCTATCGGTTGAAGCAAACCCCACTGCTGTTGTTGAGACGCTGTGCACCAATAATGGTCCAACACATTGACGGCCTTCAGGCCAGGAAAGTCACAACATTTGCACACGAAGGACGCATTCACGCAAGTACCCCATGCTCCGTTTTGAAGTTTTAAAATGAAACATCTTTGAATTGTGTTGTGTTTTGAATTAGATGATTTTATTTCTTCATTAAAAGCTTGTATCAATTTACATCTGGAAGACTTCATTGAAAAGGACATTTCGTGTGAATTTTCTCTCGTCATTAAGTAGATGGCCTTGCCGGGGGTTCGGTTCGATGCGGACACAAACAGTGTACACACACACAGTGTACACACACAGTGTACACACACACAGTGTACACACACAGTGTGTACACAGTGTGTACACAGTGTGTACACACAGTGTATACACAGTGTACACACACAGTGTAGACACTGTACACACAATGTACACACATTGTACACACAGTGTACACACAGTGTATACACAGTGTACACATACAGTGTATACACAGTGTACACACAGGGTACACACAGTGTATACACACACAGTGACACACAGTGTGCACACATAGTGTACACACAGGGTACACACACAGTGACACAACAATCGCCATTCGCCACTAAGTGGCAGTGACGTCACCACGAAGCTTGTGCCAGGCACAGTGACACACACACAGTGACAGTGACACACAGTGTATACACATAGTGTACATACACACACAATGTATACACATAGTGTACACACACAGTACACACACAGTGTACACACACAGTGTACACACACACAGTGTATACACAATAATGTCCACGTTGTTGTTGCAGAGCTCACACACCCAAGGGAGGGAATGGAAAATGAATCTAAATCAACTTAAACGCCAACTCTGTGACGTCACCACTCTGCATTGCCTCATCGGCGTGAGGTGTACCTCGCTAGTGACGTCATGTCACCAAGGTATTCACCCCTCCCCCGTCCACCGCGCTCTTGAGCGTGACGTCACCTCCGCTTGGGTCACTGCCGATATCGTTCCAGTGGCAATCCTTATTTGGGCAAAGCTACACCCAGTGACTGGTGGCTCATTAACATAATGTGTTCGTTAAAGCCGTCGCGAGTTTATTGCGAGAGTCACGTAGAATGAGAATAAAATAATAAATTGATAAAATAAAATAACGCAATAATATTTTCACGACGTTTCGGCCACAACACAAGCGGCCTTCATCAGGTGAAGGGACGAGACTGTCTGGTAGGACAGCGCTGGAGTGAAAGAGCCACGTTCAGATCACGGCCTTTAAGCTGTGTGAGAGGAACAAAGCGCCTTGACAAAGGAATTAGCATATAATTTAGCATTGAAATGGCTGAATGATTAGCTTGTGACTGGTCACAGAAATAGCTATGTTAAAAGTTAAAGCATACACATCCGCAGAGGCACCCATTGTTAAAGGAATTAGCATAGAATTTAGCATTGAAATAGCTAAGTTAAGGCATACACATCCGCAGAGGCACCCCTTGACAATGGAATTAGCATAGAATTTAGCATTGAAATAGCTGAGTGATTAGCTTGTAACTGCTCAGAAATAGCTACGTTAAAGTCAGAGCATACACATTCACCGAGGCACTTAGTACAAATCAAACAGGAGAATTTAGCATTGAAATAGCTAGGCGAATTTAGCATTGAAATAACTGAGTGATTAGCTAGTGACTGGACACAGAAATGACTACACATCTGAGCTATTCACAGTACTATATAGTGAACCAATAAAAAACTAAAATATAAATTACCTTAATGTTATCAATAAACTCTATATTCTCCAATCAGCTAAGCTACCAACAATAAGTCGTTATATATCACAATGCTATATGGCGAAAAAATGGGTGGATTCTTACCCTCAACTTTAGCACCACGGATAGCTACGGGCCCCGTTCAGACGGACGAGTTCGTCCATGGTCGGAACAGAGGAGGGGGAGAGAGACAGATGCGAGGCGCTATTATACTCCATGTTGTAAAACCATACCATTAACCGTGGTGTGAGAGGTATTAAGAGTCAATGCTGGCGAAAGAGCTGCGGTCTGAAGGTCATCGTAAAAATACAATGAATTAACAGAAATGATTTAAAACATCTTTCCAGTGGTTACTAAGCCAGAATCCATCTTCTCAGTTGAAATTGTCTCTGTGCTTGTATATGTGAATGGCCTCATGAACGAATCTCTCATGGTAGCCGGTTGGTTTGCAAAGAACCTCCGTCTTGGAGATCCAGGTCCGATTCAACACAGTACATAAAATCCGTGATTTAGTTCCATCTGTAAAAGATGCTGTTCCAGACATACAGTACCCGGGCGTTTACAAACGAAAGTGCCTCTGTGGTAGTAGCTACATTGGAGAAACCAAAAGACATATCTCGGACCGCATCCGCGAACATAAAGCAGACTTGAAACACGGTAGGACGAACTTCTCTGCCGTGGCAGATCACTGTTATAATTCAGTGGGCTCACATGACATTGACTTCTCCAAGACGGAGGTTCTTTGCAAACCAACCGGCTACCATGAGAGATTCGTTCATGAGGCCATTCACATATACAAGCACAGAGACAATTTCAACCGAGAAGATGGATTCTGGCTTAGTAACCACTGGAAAGATGTTTTAAATCATTTCTGTTCTTAATTCATTGTATTTTTACGATGACCTTCAGACCGCAGCTCTTTCGCCAGCATTGACTCTTAATACCTCTCACACCACGGTTAATGGTATGGTTTTACAACATGGAGTATAATAGCGCCTCGCATCTGTCTCTCTCCCCCTCCTCTGTTCCGACCATGGACGAACTCGTCCGTCTGAACGGGGCCCGTAGCTATCCGTGGTGCTAAAGTTGAGGGTAAGAATCCACCCATTTTTTCGCCACATAGCATTGTGATATATAACGACTTATTGTTGGTAGCTTAGCTGATTGGAGAATATAGAGTTTATTGATAACATTAAGGTAATTTATATTTTAGTTTTTTATTGGTTCACTATATAGTACTGTGAATAGCTCAGATGTGTAGTCATTTCTGTGACCAGTCACTAGCTAATCACTGTTATTTCAATGCTAAATTCGCCTAGTTATTTCAATGCTAAATTCTCCTGTTTGATTTGTACTAAGTGCCTCGGTGAATGTGTATGCTCTGACTTTAACGTAGCTATTTCTGTGAGCAGTTACAAGCTAATCACTCAGCTATTTCAATGCTAAATTCTATGCTAATTCCATTGTCAAGGGGTGCCTCTGCGGATGTGTATGCCTTAACTTAGCTATTTCAATGCTAAATTCTATGCTAATTCCTTTAACAATGGGTGCCTCTGCGGATGTGTATGCTTTAACTTTTAACATTGCTATTTCTGTGACCAGTCACAAGCTAATCATTCAGCCATTTCAATGCTAAATTATATGCTAATCCCTTTGTCAAGGCGCTTTGTTCCTCTCACACAGCTTAAAGGCCGTGATCTGAACGTGGCTCTTTCACTTCAGCGCTGTCCTACCAGACAGTCTCGTCCCTTCACCTGATGAAGGCCGCTTGTGTTGTGGCCGAAACGTCGTGAGAATATTATTGTGTTATTTTATTTTATCAATTTATTATTTTATTCTCATTCTACGTGACTTTACCGAAAGAACCAAAGAGGATGAATCATTGCAGTCACGAAAGCTTTAAATCGAAATTTATTGCGAGAGGTTCAGCTCCCACGCCCCCATCCCTCGACATATGGGCCGGCCTCATTAACATAATTTAATCAGTTACAGAGCCGCCCTAGGGAGAGAAGTGACGTCATACTACTTCCTGCTTTCGCGAGGTAACAGGAAGCTGCCGTGTGCGCGCTTGTACTGAAATCCGAGGTGAGAAATTCTCATCATTGTGGTGGTCGTTGTTGTTGTTTACCAAGGTAGAGCCTCTCTCTCTCTCGTAGGGATGTCAGTTGAGTAGCAGCGAGCATGGGAATCGATGCCCAGGTTGGAACTTTACAACGCGGGGCCTAGCCACGCGGGGCCTTGCCTCCTGCCCTCGCCTGATTGCGTTCACTCTAATTATCTCGCTTAAGTTTAATTTGTCTTCACCTGGCTCGCCACTTTGTAACTTTGTTTTATTGTAAATATTCACGCAGTTTTTATTTTCTTTTGTTAGCAGGCCAAGCCCGCTTGAGCTGCTATACCGCTCTTGTTATCAGAAGCGACCTGCCCACAACAACACAAGGTGAGGCTTTGTCAACGTGTGTGAATGTTTTGACTTAAAACTTTGGTGACTGCAGGAATTAATATTCTTGGTTCTTTCGGTAAAGTCACGTAGATAGAAAAAAATAACATTGTAAAATAATTAAGAATTGCAAATAAAGCAAAAACCACGTCGTTTCGATCGCAACACAAGTGGTCTTTATCTTATTGAATTTAATCTGTTATTTTTATTTTCAATCTACGTGACTTTACTGAAAGAACCAACAATATGTGCGTCAATGTATCTATCGGTCAAAGACGCTAAGCGCGTGCCGCTGTTGACTCTGAATGTGTGGAGGGGAACACCTTCACCACGGGGAGAGAGAGACAGAGACACGGATAGCCTCGGCTATGTTGATTGATCCTGGATTCATTACTTGGTGGAGTGAGGAAGAATTAATGCTGAGCAGATGAAGGTGGCCAGGCATGGTTCTGGTCACACCACCACCTATTTACTCATGGCAGTGTGTGACAGTGTCAAGTTTGTGTTTGAAGTAAAGTCTATTAATTCTGTTGAACACGGAGGTTATATCAAAACAATAGTTTGTTTTTGTTTTCCTCTCGAACTCTTCATAAGAATGGAAACAGGAGGTGAACACAGCACACAAATTCAGCTGAAGTCGGATCTGTTCATCCCCAGCATTCAAGGACACCTGAGCCTGGATTCACACCTCTAAGTTGCGATTGAACATTAATTAATGCATTTCTGCAAAACACAAATAGTATTGTTTTCAACACCCTTTGCTATGTCAGCTGAATTTAGCTTTCATAAATATTCCTTTTGTAGTCAGACAGCCGAAATTGTGCGCTTAGAGTTTTGAGTTAACATTCATCTGGAAGATATGAAGGCTTCCAGGCATATTAATGACATTTTCCCTCTCATTGTGTGCCATAACAGCCCGTGGAGAGAAACCCTTCAGGTGCACTCTGTGCGTGAAGGCGTTTGCAGATTCATCAAATCTGATGAATTTGGGAAACTTTTTCACTACATCATGAATATATTAATAAGTATAGACGTGTAAGTCACGTGTGCATTCCTCTGTGCCTGACGTGTAGATGGTGTGGATATTATTTTTTATGTCTGCAGCTGACGCTTCCTCTACAGAATTGGTCTGATGGAGCAAAGGCACTCAGCGCAGCTCAGTACGACAAGTCAACAATGCGACCAGCGTGCATACAACATAATCTAATTATACGATGTGCATGGGCATCGTTGGGTATTCAAGAAAAGAACGAGGTTTTTGTAACGGATGCACCGGGGCTTCCCAAACTTGTCTCCGTTGTCTTGTGGCACTGGGCGGAGTCGGGATGCCCTCCGGATGTCTGCACTTTGACGCCGTTTGCAAAACCTTAAAGGGAAAAGAACCCCGCCACAAAGAACAAGGAATGAAGATCCGAAGGCCGGCGGTCTCTCCCCACCCACCGGCGGTCCCTCCCCACCACCCATCGGCGGTCCCTCCCCACCCACCGGCGGTCCCTCCCCACCCATCGGCGGTCCCTCCCCACCCACCGGCGGTCCCTCCCCACCCATCGGCGGTCTCTCCCCACCCATCGGCGGTCCCTCCCCACCCACCGGCGGTCCCTCCCCACCCATCGGCGGTCCCTCCCCACCCACCGGCGGTCCCTCCCCACCCATCGGCGGTCTCTCCCCACCCACCGGCGGTCCCTCCCCACCCACCGGCGGTCTCTCCCCACCCTTTCTCATCGTCTTCATCGGCCAAACCTCCACTTCCTCCCCCTCTCCTGCCGGGAAAACAACAACAATATATAATTGTTTTTTTACCCTTTTATCTGGCAACAAAACTGACACATTTTGTACAAGGAGTCGTGTTTACATTGACCACAATACCTGCGGTCGGAACGCAAACACAAAACACTGATAATGTATGTGGCACTGTCCTTGAAATTGATTGGTCCACACCTGAGACAGCTTTCTTTAGAGCCTCGTGCATACATTATCAGAGTTGTTGTTTTGTGTTTGCGTTCCGACCGCAGGTATAGTGGTCAATGTAAACATGACTCCTTGTAAAAAAAGGTGTCAGTTTTGTTGCCAGATAAAATGGTAAAAAAAACAATTATCATATTTTGTTACTGGCAAATGAGGTTTCCAATGGAACAACAACAACAATTACCATCGTCATCGTTGCCTGTAGATGGTTGTTGCCTTCAATGCCGTTGCAAAGTACCTTCGTCTTAGAGAAATCAATGTCGTGTGAGCCCACCACGTTAAAACAATGATCAGCACACGGCCGAGGTATTGGTCCTACCGTGTTTCAGATCTGACTTATTGTCACGAGAACGGTCCGAGACACGTCGCTTAGTTTCCCCAATGTAACGACAGCCTCAGACACAGCTTAGTTTGTAGACGCCGGGGTATTGCATGTCAGGGATCACATCCTTCACAGATGGGATCAGATCACGAATTTTATGTGCTGTGTTAAATCGAACCTGAATTTTGTGTTTGCTCATTGTTTTTTAATTATTTTTGGTGACCTCTTGCTATGTATGGCAAGGTGATGGTTTTGATTGGGTCCTCAGACGGTTCTTTCCCAACGGTTGGGGTGATAGCTTTACGGATTGTGTAGTCTGAATATCCATTCATCTTGAGAGCTTGGTGTACGTGTTCAAGTTCACTGGCTCGGTGATGACGGTTGGAAATACATTGAGCTCCATGGTGTAGAGCTTTGATGAGGGAATTCTTCTGGGAGGGATAGTGGTGGGAGTCAGGTTTTAGATAAGCATCCCGTATGGGTGGCTTTCCTGTAGACAGAGTGTCCCACTGAGCCATCTGGTCTCTTAAAACATCCAAGAACGGTAGCTTGCCATCCTTTTCCACTTCCATTGTGAATTTGATGTCTGGGTGTATGGAGAGTTGATGCGGTTGAGGAATCTGTTTAGTGCTGGTCGGCCATGTGGCTAGATGATGAATTTGTCATCCACGTACCACAAGGATGAACGTAGGGTGGATGCCTGGACGGCATTCCTTACAAAACTGTCCATGATAACACTGGCTAGGATTGGAGATAAGGGAGAACCCATTGGGGTACCTTCAACTTGTTTGCAGAATGTTCCATTCCAGGTAAAGTAAGCGTTGGTGAGGCAGTGTGTCACCAGGGCCGGTACATCAGCATTCAGCCCTTGTTGGACCAAATCTCCAATGCTTGCAATGGTGTCAGGCACAGGAACTTTGATAAACAAAGAGACTACATCAAAACTATCGCCAGCAGCAGCGGCGGTGGTGTTGGGAATGGTGATGGTGGAGCTCCTGGTGGTGGTGGTGGGGGTGGTGGTGTTGGGAATGGTGATGGTGGAGCTGCTGGTGGTGGTGGTGGCGGTGGCTACCTACACTCGGCAGAGACGGCGTCACTCATCAGCAGGCACTCGGGAACCAGGATTGGGGCGCTCCGTCGCTCCCTCGCTGGGGGAACGAGAACATCACGCGCAGGGTGGGGAGAAAAACTCAACAACGCACGGAACTCCGTTGACGCTTCCCGAAATACAACAACAGCAGCATCAAGCAGCAGCAAGCAGCAGCAGCATCGTCAGGTCTGTTGATGTTTCTGCTTGTTGTTGTTGTTGTCGTAGTTACCGGTGAAATGTCACCAGGTACTCGAATTGTAAAACGCTGTAGTGGATTTACTCTCCAACACACAACCAGTTAGTACTGAACTAGTATACTACACAATAGACTACACTATACACTACACTATAGACTACACTATACACTACACTGTACAGTACACTAAGTTTCAAGTTTCATTTATTAGGTATAGCCCTGTGAGCCATGCGGCTCTTAAGTCGGGTGCAACCGCAACAAACAAAACTTGAACACAGAACATCTTAAAGCGACAACGCGTAACAGAAACATCCTGGAATAAACCAGGAAATATTCCACTAAAAAAAACGTATTAAAACGCTGTGTGTTAAAATCAATGTGGTGCAAGCCAACAACAACAACAACCATAAGACAATTTAGATTAACCATATGTTTTCGAATCACCAAAATAAAGCTGTAAAAACAATGTAACAACAGTAATCATATACACTGTATACTACACTATAAACTACACTATAATTGTAAATGTTGTAGTGGATTTACTATCCAACACACAACCAGTTAGTACTGAACCAGTATACTACACTATAGACTACACTATACACTACACTGTACAGTACACTATACACTGTATACTACACTACACTATAAACTACACTATAATTGTAAATGTTGTAGTGGGTTTACTCTCCAACACACAACCAGTTAGTACTGAACTAGTAGACTACACTATACACTACACTGTACAGTACACTATACACTGTATACTACACTACACTATAAACTACACTATAATTGTAAATGTAGTGGATTTACTCTCCAACACACAAACGGTATGTGTTGAACTAGTAGACTACACTATACACTACACTGTACAGTACACTATACACTCCACTATACATGAAACTGTATACTACACTACACTATAAACTACATTATAATTTTTGATTTAAAGCTTTCGTGACTGCAGTAATTCATATTCTTAGTTTTTTCGGTAAAGTCACGTTGAAGAGAAACAAAATAACAAAATATATATAAAACAATAAAAAATTCTCACGACGTTTCGACCATAACTCAAACGGTCATCATCAGGTGTGTCGGTTTGCATAAATTTATTTTGAAAACGGCATATTTATTTATTTATATATAAATAACGTTTGCGTCACGTGCAAAGATTGGCTGTTTGCCAGGACTAGTCCATCTATTTTTTGAAAAGAGGAGGGGGGAGACGAAATTTGTTTTTATGTATGCTGTCTGAAAGCCACTGTAAGCGTGAACAATCAATCAAGAACTGAAATGATTTATCAAATCTTTCCAATGATTGCTAAGATAGAATCCATCTTCTCGGTTGAAATTGTCTCTGTGTTTGTATATGTGGATAGCCTCATGAACGAATCTCTCATGGAAGCCAGATGGCTTACAAAGAACCTCCGTCTTGGAAAAGTCAATGGCATGTGAGCCTACTGAATTAGAACAATGATCTGCTACGGCCGAGGTGTTGGTCCTACCGTGTTTAAGGTCTGCTTTATGTTCACGAATGCGGTCCGAGATATGGCGTTTGGTTTCTCCAATGTAACTACTACCACAGAGGCAACTTAGTTTGTAGACACCAGGGTATTGTATGTCCGGAATCACATCTTTTACAGACGGAACCAGATCACGGATTTTGTTATTTTGTTGTTTCTCTTCAACGTGACTTTACCGAAAAAACTAAGAATATGAATTACTGCAGTCACGAAAGCTTTAAATCAAAATTTAATCGCCTCTACGGGGAGGGTTTTCACATAACTTTAAGATCCTTCAACAAACTCCGGGATAAGAAAGCTCAGCTGATCGAGTCTCTCACCTTCCTGAAGAGATGCCGCGACTCTGGGGTAATACCAATCGCATTTACACTCACCTCTGCTACTGTAACTTCTTCTAATGCAAAACGAATTCTTTTCAAAACTAGCTTAGCTCTTATCTCAGAAAAAATCAGACTTATACGCACAGAACTAGATCAGTTAGACAAGACACTCTACAAATCACACTTATCATTGACGGCAATAATGTCCACATCGGATTGGGAACATGTAGACAATATGACTGCCTCTTCAGCTGCTACTATGTCGACCAAATGTAAGGAAAACCTGATTTCCAAATTTAACCTCCTATTCAACAAAAGACCGGACCCACACACCAAAAAGTTAGACGTTAATAAAGTCGTAATTAATCGCAGTAACAGTTCTATTTCCGATGGTCTGAAATCCGTTTTAGCTAAAGGTCTAAACTTTGCAGTCACACCTAAACACATACCAGTTAATGATATAATTGCCCAAGTAGACGTTGCTCTCAGGGGCCTGGGTCACATCGCTGCAGACGTAGCAAGATCTGAAATCGCTGCAACCCTCAAAAACGCTAAGATGCCAGCTAGCAACCTCAGCAAAAATGAGCGTTTTGAATTATATAAATTAAAAAAGAGGAATGATATTGTAGTTCTCTCAGCTGACAAAGGCAATGCTACTGTTATCATGGATAAAATAGAATACAACAACAAAATTAAAGAATTACTCGACGATGGTAGTTATACAAAAATAAAAAGAGATCCCACCAACAGCCTCGTCACACAAACCAACAAAATAATTTCTGATTCAACCGCATTAATTGATCAATCTAAACAGTTTTCATTGAAACCTTCTGCTGCCAGGCCACCAAGATTATACGGCTTACCAAAAATACATAAAGTTGATACACCTCTTCGTCCCATAGTCTCTACTATCAGCTCCCCCACCTACAAACTAGCTCGTTTTTTGTCTGAAATCCTGCGTCCTTTCACTGGAAAGACCACCTCTGCGGTACAAAATTCTACTCACCTGGTATCAACAATCAAGGGTATTTCCCTGTCCCCAGACGACCTGCTTGTCAGTTTTGATGTAGTTTCCTTATTCACCAAGGTTCCTGTACCTGACACCATTGCAATCATTGAAGACTTGGTTCATCAAGGACTAAACACTGAGGTACCCCCCCCTGGTGAGACACTGTTTAACCAATACATACTTCACTTGGAATGGAACTTTCTACAAACAAACTGAGGGCACCCCAATGGGCTCCCCCCTTTCTCCAGTTATAGCTAACATTTTCATGGAGAAATTTGAGACTGACGCCATCCAGACTGCCACTCTGCGCCCAACCTTATGGAAGAGGTACGTGGATGACACTTTTGTCATCTGGCCACATGGCCGGCCTGCTCTAGACCAATTCTTCGACCACATCAATTCCATACACCCAGCCATCAGATTTACCATGGAAGTCGAAATAGATGGCAAGATACCTTTTTTGGATGTCCTAATTAAAAAGAGACCTGATGGTTCAATGAGCCACTCTGTCTACAGGAAAGCTACCCATACGGATGCTTATCTGAAACCGGATTCCCACCACCATCCATCACAGAAGAATTCTCTCATCAAGACTTTGTATCATAGAGCCCAATGCATATCCGACCAGGAACACATAAGCAGTGAACTCAAGCACGTACACCAAGCTCTTAGGGCTAATGGTTACTCCGACTATACAATCCGCAAAGCTATCACTCAAACCATGAAGAAGAACCCTCTTGAGGAGCCTTTCAAAACCATCACTTTACCCTACATTGCTGGGATCACAAAAAAGATCTCCAAAATCTTGAATAAACACAAGATCCAGGTCCGTTTCAACACATTACATAAAATCCGTGATCTGGTTCCGTCTGTAAAAGATGTGATTCCGGACATACAATACCCTGGTGTCTACAAACTAAGTTGCCTCTGTGGTAGTAGTTACATTGGAGAAACCAAACGCCATATCTCGGACCGCATTCGTGAACATAAAGCAGACCTTAAACACGGTAGGACCAACACCTCGGCCGTAGCAGATCATTGTTCTAATTCAGTAGGCTCACATGCCATTGACTTTTCCAAGACGGAGGTTCTTTGTAAGCCATCTGGCTTCCATGAGAGATTCGTTCATGAGGCTATCCACATATACAAACACAGAGACAATTTCAACCGAGAAGATGGATTCTATCTTAGCAATCATTGGAAAGATTTGATAAATCATTTCAGTTCTTGATTGATTGTTCACGCTTACAGTGGCTTTCAGACAGCATACATAAAAACAAATTTCGTCTCCCCCCTCCTCTTTTCAAAAAATAGATGGACTAGTCCTGGCAAACAGCCAATCTTTGCGCGTGACGCAAACGTTATTTTTATATATATAAATAAATATGCCGTTTTCAAAATAAATTTATGCAAACCGACACACCTGATGATGACCGTTTGAGTTATGGTCGAAACGTCGTGAGAATTTTTTATTGTTTTATATATATATTTTGTTATTTTGTTGTTTCTCTTCAACGTGACTTTACCGAAAAAACTAAGAATATACATTATAATTGTAAATGTTGTAGTGGGTTTACTCTCCAACACACAACCAGTTAGTACTGAACTAGTAGACTACACTATACACTACACTGTACAGTACACTATACACTGTATACTACACTACACTATAAACTACACTATAATTGTAAATGTTGTAGTGGATTTACTCTCCAACACACAAACGGTATGTGTTGAACTCGTATACTACACTATACACTACACTGTACAGTACACTATACACTCCACTATACATGAAACTGTATACTACACTATAAACTACATTATAATTGTAAATGTTGTAGTGGGTTTACTCTCCAACACACAACCAGTTAGTACTGAACTAGTAGACTACACCATACACTACACTGTACAGTACACTAAACACTGTATACTACACTACACTATATACTACACTATAATTGTAAATGTTGTAGTGGATTTACTCTCCAACACACAAACGGTATGTGTTGAACTCGTATACTACACTATACACTACACTGTACAGTACACTATACACTCCACTATACATGAAACTGTATACTACACTACACTATAAACTACATTATAATTTTAAATGTTGTAGTGGGTTTACTCTCCAACACACAATCAGTTAGTACTGAACTAGTAGACTACACTATACACTACACTGTACAGTACACTAAACACTGTATACTACACTACACTATATACTAAACTATAATTGTAAATGTTGCAGTGGGTTTACGCTCCAACACACAACGAGTTAGTGTTGAACTAGTATACTACACTATACACTACACTGTATACTACACTATACACTACACGATAAACGAGTAACTACTGAGCACGTTTTGTTTATGTGACACAAACCTTACTAATTGGCTGTGTCAGGTGATGGCGGGTTTAACGACAGAGCATTTATATTTACACCATCTCACCCAAACAAACTCTACTATGGACAGGATCAAAATCTCGTGTTTAGAAAGAGAGAGACGCAGACTTCAAATGTACAGCAGACATCAGGGTCAGACCCATGACCTCCTGCATACCGGGCGAGGTAGTTAACATCTCCTAGCCACCGTGATGATGAGAGACACCACAAATTCAAAATACAGAACAGGTGGCGGGCGTCAGCGCACCTTGCAGACGAACGCGGCGACGACGGCAGCAGCCCCGGCCACCAAGCCCAGCGCTGTCAACGTCGCCACCGCCACCGCCTCCACCACCGCCGCCACCAGCCACGTCCCCTTCGTGGGCGAGGGGAGCGGCGCGGTCGCTGTGGGGTCGGAGGCGGCGTCGCCACCGCGCCGCCGCGGGGCTGACAGAGAACCGGGGCGGCGACGGAGAAGGGGCTCGGTGAGACCGGCACGCGGCGCCACCGGCTCAACGCGGCTTCGCGTTTTGTTCGTTCGCTGTTGTTGCTGCACCCAACCTGAGAGCCGCGCGGCTCGCAGGGCCGCGCCCGATAAAATGAAATGAAAAAAAAAACTTGAAACTTCGCCTGCGGCAAGGCAGGCAGGAGGATCAATCGCTAAAACGTGGCACTGCCTGGACACGGCTCACCGGGGGGAGGGGGGGGCATCTTCACCGTTATCACTCTAACCCCGCACGCTCTCTTCTAAGGGCGTCGACAACAACAACAACACGGCGCTTGTCGCCAGGCTCGGCGCACTTGAAGACTGGCGGTAGGTCACGGGGACAGACCCAGCAGCAGGCGCCGTGGGGTCGACCGATGCGCACCAGACGTGCGACGTTATCACGCAGGACGCTCAAGAGTATCAAAGGCAAAAATCCCCCTGTACAGCCTCGACAGACGGTTAGGTCAAGTGCCGCTAGCGAGCAGCGGCAATGGAAGCTGGCACGCCACACCAGGGTGGGTGTCCAGCACCACGCCTGCCCGGCTCGCCTTTGTCTCCCCAGCGGCGGTGTTTACAAACCGCACCAGGGAACTCGTTTCAGGCCGACGCCGGATCAAATCACCGTCACCGGCGTTGGCCGCGAACGGGAATCGAACTCGGGCCGCCAGATTCGTAGCAGCAGCAGCAGCGTAGCGCTAACCGCCAACGCTGCTGCTCCCCGCTCGGGCCGTCGCACGGGATGACACCGGCTTCATCCCTCGGGCCCGCGTGAATCGTGTTACACGAGAATTCTCCCCTCGCGCGCACGCCACCGGTACACTGCAGGCAGGCCTCCCTTAGTGCTCGAGGTGCGGCCCCCTGGGAAAAGTGAGCGCTAAAGGAATCCTCGTTAAAGGGGGGCGGTGGGGGGAGTCGTTATGCTCGCGTGTATAGATGGTAAGCGCGATATCAGAATTTACAAATATAATTTATATTTCGATTTAAAGCTTTCGTGACTGCAAGGATTCATCTTCTTTGGTTCTTTCGGTAAAGTCACCACGTAGAATGAGAATAAAATATTATTGTGTTATTTTATTTTATCAATTTATTATTTTATTCTCAATCTGCGTGACTTTACCAAAAGAACCAAAGAAGATAATTTATATTATTATAATAATTGATCACAGGGACTCCCTACTTAAGAAACGTCCTACTAGGAACTTTCAGAGATACGAACAAACCGGGTACCCGTGTGTCCGGTCGCCTAATTTGGACCGAGAGTCCCAAGCTCAACAGACGGCGGCAGTGGCGTCTGCAACATCTTCAGGACGTGACGAACGGAAAGGGGTAAAAAAGCAGCCTCTTCTTTTCGTCATCATCGTGAGACCGCCAAAAAGGTTCCCGTAGATATATAAAACCAACCCACACTCTTTGGTTCTATTCGGTAAAGTCACGTAGGTAAAAATAAAATAGCAAAAAATCACGACGTTTCGACCGCAACGCGAGCGATCATCATCAGGTGTGAAAACCACAGCAAAAAACATTTGGAAAAAAAAGTGTCTAATGGCAGGAGTTTAGCCATTGTGAGCCAGATTGAGGCGTCGATATGGATTGGTGATGTTGAAAGAATGGTCCCGGTGTTGGTTTCAAGTTCACTGGCGGTGCCTTGTTTATTGGGGACGGATTTTTTTAAGAGGATGCCCCTTTGGATTTTAATTGACCGGGGTTGGGTGGAGTTACCGTTGAGGTTTTTGGAGTCCCCCTCAAATCTATAATAAAACCAACCCACACCCACCCACCCATCTTTTGCCAAGCGGCCCTTCGTGATCGGACGGTCCCCCCAAAACGCCGCTCGCTCCGTTCACCTGCGACCGTCACGTTCAGCGTCGCCTCCCGTGCCACTGCAACGTCCTCCGTGTTGCACCGCCCGCAGACCACCATGCACCCAATCACGGGGCCGAGGCCCGCGGAGACGCGCCGGAGCCTCACGGAGCAGTCGCCCTTCGCCACGTCGCCCACGAGCGCGGCCACCCCGACGCCGACGACGTCGACGCCCGAGTTGTAGATCTGCGGACGAGAAAAAAGGAAAGGGCCGCGATCCGGTGTTGCCGCCCGCCTGCCCGCCCGCCCGCCCGTCTCCGGCCCGTCTCTCCCGAGCGTCCCACAGCGGCTCCCGGCGGCTCGCGCAGCGTTCCCAGACTCCGGTGCGGAGGAGGCGGCGAAGTTTCGCGATGCACGACTTTTTTATTTTGTTTGATTCCTGCAGCGTACGAATTCGGCCGCGATTTGATTGATGCCCGATTGGCTGTGGCCCCGCCGTCATCCGCTTAAGTAGGCGGAGCCTTCTGCTGGGCAGGGGCAGTAAAGTGTTATCACTCGGCATGCGCGTCTCGTCAGTGACATGTAAATATTCTTTGGGTCTTCCGGTAAAAGTCACGCAGATAAGTTCAAAGAAAATGAACCTATCTACGTGACTTTGCCGAAAGAAGGGAAATAATAAAATAATAAAACATAATAACATTATTAGGTTTTATTTTTATAATTTTATTGTTTCCCTTCTACGTGGTGACTTTACCGAAAGAACCAAGAAGATGAATCCCTGCAGTCACGAAAACTTTAAATCAAAATTTTACCGAAAGACCCAAAGAATATGAACTCGTGAAGTCACGAAAGCCTTAAGTCTAGTAATGTATAACTTATATTAGTGGTTTCTGGCATAGAGATCCACAGAAACTGGTTAAAGTTATGGATTATCCGTGACTTTGAATTATCCACGGCCGTCTTCCCGATCTGTAAGTGCGGATAATCAAAGAGTCCACTTTATTTGTTTGGAACATCGCACGCTCTTTCCTTGTGCACGTGGGGCTTTATCCCTTGGGTGTGCCAGTTTCATTCAATAGGAAGCCGTTCAATTACGAAATTAGGCAAACTTCTTAAAACAAGATCCTTATTTAAAACAAAAAAAGTGGCACTCGACGAGACGTTAGCTGGGTCACTGAGTGACACCGTCACTTCTCCGGAGCAAAACAAAACACGCGCAAATAACGCGCCGCCGGTTAAACAGAAACCGCGGCGTGTCAATGCCAGCGGCGACACGGACGGGGGAGTCAAGTCGTTCAAAGTTAGAGCCGGGATGAGGTCCGCCCGTCACCTGGACGACGTCGCCGATGGACGTGTTCTTCGAGTAGAACGCGGGCAACACGGACCACTTGACGATGACGTGATTCAGGTCGGTCGGCGGCGGTGAGAAAGAGCAGTTGATGGTCAAGCTCACCCCCTCCGTCACGTCCAGCCTCTCCGGCAGGGAGAGCCGGAGCTTTGCTGCGAACGTTACATCTGCACGGGAAGAGAGGAGAGAAAGAGTTCAACACGTAGTAGGCTTTCGCGACCAATATTATTCATAATAAAGGTTTTTGGGTTAGATCGCGTTATTTATAAATGTGTCGTAACCCTCCACCACCCGACACGGCCAATCGACAAAAAATAAAGTGTCACGTTAACAAAAGACAAATAGTTCACTAATTTGGCCCCACACCGGTGTGTTGAAGAGTGAATCCACAACATTTACAGTTTGAGTATTATTAAATAATACATATTACAATTCCTTATAGGGGAAACACATACTAATTAACGGATTACTAACGTAGCATATAATCACAATAACACACATTACAACTAATTACTAATCTACAACTCATTACTAATCATAACCATTGACTGATTACCAATCGATTATATAATTACAATCCCCCCCCCCCTCCGCCTCTAATCACTGCACCTGATATGAGTTAAATGATGACGTCACCCTGCTGCTGCTCTATTTAAGACCGGGAGCAAGCGAGGGCTTGACCATTCTGGCGAATTGCCCGATGATGCTGGATGTAATTACCAGCGAAACGTCACAGTACTACTCACACTGTAAATGTTGTGGATTCACTCAACACACCGGTGGGGCTAAAGTAGTGAACTATTTGTCTTTTGTCAACGTGACACTTTTTTTTGCTAATTGCCCGTGTCGGGTGGTGGAGGGTTACGGCACATTTATAAATAACGCAATCTAACCCAAAAACAACCTTTATTATTAATTATTATGAGGAGAGAGACCGGTTCACGCCCATCACAGATGTCGAACGCAGAGGCCGCTGCTCACGCTCGTCTTGCCGCTGTTCTTGCTGAGCTGCCCTTTAACTCGGGTAATTCCCCTTGTGCGACAGAATCCTGGGGAGGGGGGGGCACCTGAGTTAAACAATAAAAAATAAGCTTCATAGCTCAGCGAATTCCTCCAGGATAAATCAAGATCCCTGATTCTGAAATGATTGGGCAGGGATGTTGTCGTTAACTTGTACTTATCAGGTTTTAATAAGAAAATACCGGAGCATGTCATCAAGCAGATTGCAATTGCAGCAAGATCCGAAATTCCATAAAAAATACACGATAAAAACTAAACTATTTTTCTTATTAATCAAGGTAAGGCCCCACTGAGTTATGTGGCTCTTTGTCAGAAGCGACCTGGCCACAAGTGATAGCCCAACTTAATGACTTGTCATTGTGTGGAAATGTATAGCAGCCAAGAAACTCTGAATGCGTGATGTTGTTTCTAAATGTGGAGGAAGAAACTGGAGGACTGGGAGAAAAATCCACGGGACAACAGTGAGAGACAGACGCAAACTCCAAATATACAGCAGCAGCAGGCGCCAAGGTCGGGATCGAACCCACGACCTCCTGTAGACCAGGCGAGGTAGTTAACATCTCCTAGCCACCATGATGATGAGAGAGACACGCAAACTCCAAATATACAGCAGCAGCAGGCTTCAAGGTCGGGATCGAACCCACAACCTGCTGTAGACCAGGCGAGGTAGTTAACATCTCCTAGCCACCGTGATGATGAGAGAGACACGCAAACTCCAAATATACAGCAGCAGCAGGCGTCAAGGTCGGGATCGAACCCACGACCTCCTGTAGACCAGGCGAGGTAGTTAACATCTCCTAGCCACCATGATGATGAGAGACACGCAAACTCCAAATATACAGCAGCAGCAGGCGTCGTCAGGGTCAGGCTCGAACCCACGACCTCCTGTAGACCAGGCGAGGTAGTTGACATCTCCTAGCCACCGTGATGATGAGAGAGACACGCAAACTCCAAATATACAGCAGCAGCAGCAGGCGTCGTCAGGGTCAGGCTCGAACCCACGACCTCCTGTAGACCAGGCGAGGTAGTTAACATCTCATAGCCACCGTGATGATAAGAGAGACACGCAAACTCCAAATATACAGCAGCAGCAGGCGTCAAGGTCGGGATCTAACCCACGACCTCCTGTAGACCAGGCGAGGTAGTTGACAGCTCCTAGCCACTGTGGCACCTGGAGAGCTCCAAACTTGAGAGGCTTGTCTTTACCCGTGGGGTCAATGTTGGGACGTGTTTTTTATTATCTCTAACTGGGAATTGCACAACTCAGACTTGGGAAAGCTATTCTGTGCGCAGGCGCCTGCTCCCACACCGTGCCCTCACGCAGACAGATCGAATGCCGCGTGGACAAACGGATTTCGCGGCGCGATGCGGAGGGATTTTCAGATTTTGTTTCAGATTTTTTTTTTGTTTAAACAAGCGAGAACTTGCAGCGCAGCGACCGTTATACGCAAACGACTGCGTGGCTCGGGGGGGTCAACGTGAGCGGCTCTCAGTCGGAGGCGCTGAGTTGCGTCCATCGCCCTCCGGGGTCGATTAATGATCTATGATAAAAATAAGAACTGGTTTTTACCCTTTCTCTGGCAATCAAAGAGGAGTTGTGTTAAGATGTTCCAACACCAAATAGACACCTTTTGCGGGGAACCAAGTCTGCAAATGACCACACATACGGTACGTGTGGTGACCATGCAAACAACCTCTGATAATATATGCGGTGCTTTAATAATAGTAACTTAACTGTATATTCTTGGTTCATATTCTTGGTTCTTTCGGTAAAGTCACCACGTAGAAGGGAAACAATAAAAACATTGCTTGCCGTGGTTTTTCACACCTGATGATGATTGCTTCTTGTGTTGCAGTCGAAACGTCGTGATTTAATTGTATTGTTTATTATTTTTATTATTCTATTGTTTCCCTTCTACGTGGTGGTGACTTTACCGAAAGAACCAAGAATATGAATCCCTGCAGTCACGAAAGCTTTAAATAAAAAAAGTAACGTGACTATAATGTTATATGCATTGTCTTTGAGAAAGCGATTGGTCTACACCAGAGACACCCTTGTTCTTAATGGTCTAGCCTCACCATTGTCAGACCAGGGAACGCCAACAATAGCACAAAGACAATGCGCTAGTTCCAGATTTGAAGCTTTCGTGACTGCGAGGATTCATACTCTTTGTTTTCTTCGGGAAAGTCACGTGGGTAAAAAAAATCAATAAATGAAAACTAAATTAAATCATTTAATTTAGTTGTTTAATTAAGCTGTTTTCATTTATTTTATAGATTTTTTTTTTACCTACGTGACTTTACCCGAAAAAAACAAAGAGTACAATGCACTATATATTTTTTTTTAACAGAGCATGTCTGTTTGCATGTTCAACACAAGTACGTGTAGCTGATGCAGTAATTGATTCCTTGACAAAGTTATCTATTTGGTATTTCAACATAATAACATGTTTTCTTGGTCATTTCGGTAAAGTCACATAGAAGGGAATTTTATTGTTTTATATTTTTATTATTTTATTGTTTCCCTTCTACATGGTGACTTTTCCCGAAAGAACCAAGGATATGAATGCCTGCAGTCACGAAAGCTTTAAATCAAAACATAATAACATCTGTTTTCTCGGTCAAAAGGGTCAAACCTATTCTTATATTTAATACTTTGATACTGGTGAAAAGGTATCCCATGATAGAGCTGCTCACCCCAAGCTATGAATGCTCCGATACGTGTGGCATTCTCCTGTAGCTCGCCATTGCTCAAGCGCAGGCCCTGGGCTGTTTATTTGTTCAATGCACAGAACACTGGCGATTCCAGCCACCCTATTAGCCTCTCCAAATGATGAACTTTGCTGATAACCGCGATGTCGGAAACCTGCTGCCACAACTACGGATTATACGATGGCGGTGCTGACGCGTCTACGGATGACAATGATGACGCTTGACAAGATGATGCCGAACAACGGCGTCAATGACGATTACCGTCACGGTGACGCTTGCTGGATGCTGCCGCTGCGGTTTCTTATTCACGTTTTTGTTTCGTTGCGGTTGCAACCCGATTCAAGAGCCGCATGGCTCACAGGGCTCTAACCAATAAGCGAACTGGACTGGTCGGTGTTCACGGCGGTTGTCACCTCGGACCGCGACGGAGGCCAGAAGGAGCACCGCTAGACACCGCGGCAACATGGCGTGGCCGGCGCGTTCTTGCTGCTGCCGCTGGTGTAGCTGGTACACCACCACCGTCCCCTTCTCCTCCCGCCGTTAACCCTGTGTATGTTGCGTATTAAAACACAATGCATTTCACACCATTACATTATTAATTAAGACGATGCATATAACACTACAATGACATTATACAATACAAATAGGTTAACATCTCTAACCTGCAATAAGTCGATCAGACACCATCCTTCCACCGCGCTTCATATTTTAGACCTTAATAATTCACAGTATTTTATAGCATTGAAATGGACGTTCACATTCAGCTCTGAGGCGGCGACCATTGGTTCTTGTACCTCGTCAACAACACCAGCGTTATCGACTGTTACATCACAGCAACATCGCACTCTCCTCACCAAAACACATTTACAGTGGCACCTCGGTGTACGACCGCTTTGGAATACGTCGAATTTGGTCCACGTCGTGTATTTGACGAGAGAAAAAATGTCTTGGGATACGTCTTGCTTGTGATACGACGCGCTTGCTAGAACTTGTATGGGTCGAGATGAGTCACCGCGTACAGTAGACCCCGTTCACGACTTAAACAAAGCGCCGCTCCTCAGTCTGCCTCTCCAGTAGATCTCGTTCAGTGCGCAACCCTTTTGCTACAACTCTCCGTGAATTTCCACGTGGTGTTTTTTTGTCATTTTAACGTAAATTTTTTTGCCGAATTCATTCAAGAAGGTTCGTGAGGAAAGCCAAGCTGCGAAGAAAATGTTGAGGATCACTGTCGACGTGAAAAAAGAGATCGTAGAAAAAAGTATGACAGCGGCGTGCGCATAACTGATCTTGCGGTGGCGTCGCGTATATGCCGAGAGCAACAATTTAGACGATTGTGAAGAAAACAAAACGAAGCCATCGAATCAGCTAACGTTGCAAAGGGGGTGAAATTTATATCAAACACAAAGATCACGGACATCAGAGCAAGTAGAAACATTGTTATTAATATGGCTAAACGAAAAACGGTTAGCCGGCGATAGCCTTTCAGAGGCTACAATTTGGGAGAAGGCAAAAATGTTGCATGCCGATCTTTTAAAAGACGTGCCAGGAACGAGTGAAGATTTTAGTGAAGTGTTTAAAGCCAGCCATGGCTGGTTTGATTATTTCAAGAAGAGGACTGGCATACATAGTGTTGTGAGGCATTGGGGAGGGCGGCCAGTGCCAACAAAGACGCTGCAAAGGAATCCGTTACCGAGTTTGGGGAGTTTGTAGAGGCTGAGGGTTTTGTTTCCCAACAAGTTTTAATTGTGACGAGCCAGGGCTGTTTCGGAAGAAAATGCCAAACAGGACCTATATCACACAAGAGGAGATGGCATTGGCAGGGCACAAGCCAACGAATGACAGGCTAACTCTCTTGTTGTGTGGCAATACAAAGTGGGGATTTTAAACTCAAGCCTCTACTAATCATCCACTCGGAGAACCCGAGGGGTTTTAAAAATAAAAAAACATAATGAACAAAAAACCCAGTTACCAGTCATGTGGAGGTCAAACTCAAAGGCTTGGGTGACGAGACAATTCTTCAGTGAGTGCTTCAATGTTGTGTTTGGGCCAAGTGTAAAAAAAAATATTCAGAGAAGCAACAACTGCCTCTAAAGGCCCTCCTCCTTCAGGACAATGCTCCTGCACACCCACCAAGCTTGCAGGACGACGTGCTGCCGGCAGTTCGACTTCATCACTGTGAAGTTTGTGCCCCCTAATACGACTCCTCTCATTCAGCCCATGGACCAGCAGGTCGTTTCAAATTTTAAATAAACTGTATACCAAAGCACTCTTTCAGAGGTGCTTTGAAGTGACCTCTGACCCAGAATTGACCCTCAGAGAGTTTCTGGAAAAGAGCATTTTAATATTGTGCACTGTATAACTCTTATACACAAACACCTGGCAGGAAGTTTCCTATAAGACCATGAACTCTGCCTGGAGGAATTTGTGGCCAGAAGCCGTAACTGAAAGGGACTTTGAGGGCTTTGAGGCTGTGCCTATTGTGGAGGATGTTGTCTCTCTGGGCAGGTCCATGGGCCTGGAGGTCAATGGTGATGATGATGTGGAGGAGTTAGTGGAGGAGCACAAGGAAGAGCTGTACCCACTGTGGAGCTGTGGCAGCTTGAGAGGGAGGAACACCAGGTGAAGATGGAGGCACTCTCTTCAGGCGATGAGGAGGAGATAGAGGAAGCCCCCACTTCACTGATCAAAGAAACGTGTGTAAAATGCATGGAAGTGCAAAGTGTTGCAAGAAAAATACCACCCCAATAAAGCTCTGACAAGGCCGTAAGAGTATTGTGTGGAATGACCAGACAATGTCACACTTCAGGAACGTTCTTAGAAGAAGGCAAAAAAACAAACGTCAATGGACAGGCTTTTAGTAAAACTCAAACCTGGTGAGCCTCAACCAGGGCCGAGTCAAGAAAAAAGACAGAAGAGATTAAAAAAAAATCCCCCAGAATTTCAGCTTCCTGAAGTTTTAATGGAAGGGGAATTCTCCTTCCAAAGAATAACATCTCCTCCTGCTCCTCCTGCTCCTCCTCCTGACCACTATCCTCGTAGGCTATCAACTCCTCTCAGCGAGGTAAAGTGACGTTAAATTTTATTTCAATTTATTTATGCATTTATTTTAATGTATGTATGCATTTTAGTAATAAGTAGAGTCTAAATTCTTAGCTCTTTCGGTAAAGTCACGTTGAAGGGAAACAATATATTGTTTTATATATATTTTATATATTATTATTGTTTCCCTTCAACGTGACTTTACCGAAAGAGCTAAGAATAAGAATTACTGCAGTCACGACATCTTTAAATCAAAAGTAGAGTCTACATTATATTATACAACTCCACTAATGTATAATATGCCATATAAAATATCATTTCTTACACTCTGGAACGGATTATTTCCTTTCACTTTATTTCTTATGGGGAAAAATTGCGTTTGGTGTTCGTCATTTTGGGTATAAGTCCTCCTACCTTCTGGGACGATTTAACGACGCGTACCGAGGTACCACTGTACGTTGTTGTTACTATTAACAAGGCGTTATCGACTATTACATCATAACAACATCGCACTTTCCTCACCAAAACGCTCTAAAGCCATCTTCCAACTCGGTCGCGTCGATGTCATTCCGATTTGGATCGATAAAAGAAGCGATGAATACAGTATTAGTAGT
This sequence comes from Petromyzon marinus, assembly GCF_048934315.1. Classification (NCBI taxonomy): domain Eukaryota; kingdom Metazoa; phylum Chordata; class Hyperoartia; order Petromyzontiformes; family Petromyzontidae; genus Petromyzon; species Petromyzon marinus. The sequence continues at coordinate 1,009,751 of NW_027422817.1, forward strand.
ACTGTAATCATTATCATTAATAACCACATCTTGTTACGCTCCAATTGATTTTCCAGCGCAAAAAAGGCGGGAAAACCCCCAACAGCAAAGTTAACGTCTAAAAGCTCACAAGACGCTCATTATACTTGTAACTTTTAACATTTAAGACCTTAATTATTATAAAGATTTTGTTTATATCATTAAACAATCGACGATAACACCTCGGGCTCTCTAAGGCAGCCGCAGTCACCAATCACCGAGTGTTGTTTAATCGATGTCGGTGATGTAGAGTTCATTTTAAATGTATAAAAGTTAATAATGTATATAAGTTAATAATAAATAAAAGTTAATAATAAATATAAGTTAATAATAAATAAAAGTTTATAATAAATACAAGTTAATAATAAATAAGTTAATAATAAACACAAGTTAATAATAAATAAAAGTTAATAATAAGTATAAGTTAATAATAAATGTATAAAAGTTAATAATAAATATAAGTTAATAATAAAAGTATACAAGTTAATAATAAGTATAAGTTAATAATAAATACAAGTTAATAATAAATAAAAGTTCATAATAAATGTATAAAAGTGTTGTGGTGCTTACCAGCGTTGCCAAGTGCTACTGACGGAGTGAAGGCCCTCGAGGCGTGTCACGTGGTCTACAGGACCACGTGGGGGGGTGGGGGAGTGGCCTCGAGGACGGCCCCCTCTTGGGGGGACCAATCAGTGGCCGCCTCGTGCGAAATGCGCGCGCGTGCGCGTGAGTGGGTGGGTGGGGGGGAGGGAGGAGCGGTGGTCAGCGAGTCACCCCACGACCCCGGCCACCCGAGTTCGATTCCCGCTCACGGACAACACCGTCAGTGACGATTATTCTGAACCGGTCCTGGGACTCCCCTAGGTCGACTCGGCCTCAAATGAGCACCCTGGGTGCCTGTGCGTAGTAAACGTCGCGACTGGGGAGACAAAGGCGGACGGGCGCGTGGCGTTGGCCACGGTGTGCCGTGTCGGCCTTAATAGGCGCTCGCTAACAATACCCCCGGTAGTCTGTCAGGGCTACACGGGGGATCTGTGTGTGTGTGTAAAGGCGCAGCCCCTGCAATTGCTTGCTCAGACCACTCACGGCTGGCGGAGGAGACTTTGACCGGAAGCTTCAATCACAACGTGCATTGTTTTTACCATGAAAAATCAGTATTATTGACTCGTGCGGTGGTGAGTCGTTTTGCTATTTGTGCACCACTGACAGCGCAGCATCACCACGTTATTTGCTCAAGCAGAAGGAACTCTTAAGAGAGGCCCTCTTAGTGGGTAAACTTAGCCTACTTCTCCACACGGGCCAGGTGCCTTGGGAGAGGTTGTGAGTGTCCACACTCTACCCCGACACACGCAGCCTGCTCCTGAGTGGAGGTCGGTGAGTGGGCGAGTGAGTGGGTGAGTGAGTGAGTGAGCGTGAGTGAGTGAGCGAGTGAGCGTGAGTGAGTGGGTGAATGAACGGGTGAGTGGGTGAGTGAGTGGGTGAGTGAGTGGGTGAGTGAGTGGGTGTGAGTGGGTGAATGAGTGAGTGGGTGAGTGATTGAGTGAGTGGGTGAGTGAGTGGGTGAGTGAGTGAGTGGGTGTGAGTGAGTGGGTGAGTGACTGAGTGGGTGGGTGAGTGACTAGGTGGGTGAGTGACTGGGTGGGTGGGTGAGTGGGTGGATGGGTGGGCGAGTGGGTGGGTGGGTGAGTGACTGAGTGGGTGGGTGAGTGAATGGGTGGGTGAGTGGGTGGGTGAGTGAGTGGGTGGCTGCGTGGATGAGTGGATGATTGAGTGGGTGGGTGGTTGAGTGGGTGAGTGAGTGGGTGGGTGGGTGAGTGGATGATGGGTGAATGAGTAAGTGAGTGGGTGGTTGAGTGAGTGGGTGGTTGAGTGAGTGGTTGAGTGAGTGAGTGGGTGGTTGAGTGAGTGGTTGAGTGAGTGAGTGGTTGAGTGAGTGGGTGAGTGAGTGAGTGGGTAAGTGAGTGAGTGGGTGGGTGAGTGAGTGGGTGGGGTGGCTGAGTGAATGGGTGGATGGGTGGCTGAGTGAGTGGGTGAGTGAGTGAGTGGGTGAGTGGCTGAGTGAGTGGGTGTGTAAGTGGGTGAGTGGGTGAGTGGATGATGGGTGGGTGTCATAACCCTCCACCACCCGACACGGCCAATCAGCAAAAAAAGTGTCATGTTGACAAAAGACAAAATAGCTCACTACTTTAGCCCACCGGTGTGTTGAAGAGTGAATCCACAACATTTACACATTTTTTTAATACGACGTTTCACTGGAAATTACATCCAGCATCATCGGGCATTAGAGGGGTTGTTTGTTATTGCTGTGCAGCGTGTCCTCGTGTGACTCTGGGGATAGGCATGGGACGCCCCCCGGTGCATATCCCTTTTTGTTATCAAAACCCCCATGATTTGGTGACTACAAATATATAAAAAAAGCAATAAGGTCCAAGGTTGTTAAAAATAAAATGTAAAAAACCCACCACCATTGAACAGCGAAAATAACAAACCAATCGCGGAGCGCACCGTCCAGTGCTGCAGCAGTACCCGGGTGGCACACTGGGCAGCACCCGGGTGGCACACTGGGCAGCACCCGGGTGGCACACTGGTGGCACACTGGTGGCACACAGGGTGGTACCAGTGTGGCACACTGGTGGCACACTGGTGGCACACAGGGTGGTACCAGGGTGGCGCACTGGGTGGCACACTGGTGGCACACTGGGTGGTACCAGTGTGGCACACTGGTGGCACACTGGTGGCACACTGGGTGGTACCAGTGTGGCACACTGGTGGCACACTGGTGGCACCCGGGTGGCACACTGATGGCACCCGGGTGGCACACTGGTGGCACACCGGGTGGCACACCGGGTGGTACCAGGGTGCCGCCTGTGTACAGCCAACTGAGCTGCTGTGTACCACTTTTTCAGACGCGACCCGACCATCACAGACGACAGCTCGACTGAGTGGCGAAGCGTCGTCATCATCATCATCACGTGGACATTTATAGCGGCAGTCAAATACTCTAAACGGGTCATCGATGTTGATTCTAAATGTGGATTAGAAAAATCCACCCGACCATGGGGAGAGAGACACAAATATACAGCAGCAGCAGGCGTCGGGGTCGAACCCACGACGTCCTGTAGACCAGGCGAGGTAGTCAACATCTCCTAGCCACCGTGGTGATGAGAGAGACACGCAAACTCCAAATATACAGTGGCAGGCACACTACACTATACACTACACTATACATTACTATACACTACACACTACACTATACATTACTATACACTACACACTACACTATACATTAATATACACTACACTATGCATTACTATACACTACACATTACTATACACTACACACTACACTATACATTACTATACACTACACAGTACACTATACGTTACTATACACTACACATTACTGTACACTACACACTACACTATACATTAATATACACTACACACTATACATTACTATACACTATCCATTACTATACACTACACATTACTATACACTACACACTACACTATACATTAATATACACTACACTATACATTACTATACACTACACATTACCATACATTACACACTACACTATACATTACTATACACTACACATTACTATACACTACACACTACATTACTATACACTACACACTACACTATACATTACTATACACTATAAATTACTATACACTATCCATTACTATACATTACTATACACTACACACTACACTATACGCTACACTATACACTACACTATACATTACTATACACTACACTATACATTACCATACACTACACACTACACTATACATTACTATACACTACACACTACACTATACATTACTATACACTACACTATACATTACTATACACTCAACACTACACTATACATTACTATACACTACACACTACACTATACATTACTATACACTATACATTACTATACACTACACACTACACTATACATTACTATACACTACACATTACCATACACTATACACTACACTATACATTACTATACACTACACACTACACTATACATTACTATACACTACACATTACCATACACTATACACTACACTATACATTACTATACACTACACACTACACTACTATACACTATCCATTACTATACACTACAAACTACACTACACATTACTATACACTACACACTATACATTACTATACACTACACATTACTATACACTAGTGATGTATACGTGTAGCAGTGAAGCCGGTGCCAGGCTAGGTGCACCTGCTGTAGTGATGTATCCGTGTAGCAGTGAAGCCGGTGCCAGGCTAGGTGCACCTCGTGTTGAGGGTGGAAGGAACAACCTGAAGCCCTCCTGATTGGTCCAAGTGGCACCCAGCCACCCCAAACCATCGCCTCCTCCGATTGGACGGTGCCTCCGAGCAACGTGCGCTCCTATTGGCTAAGCCGCGCAGATCGCATCATAGCCGATTCGATTCCTAATTATAGCTCAATACGATTTAGCCGCTGTTCAACAAAGAGGGCGGTAGGCATCGATGATCGATTCTATGAATCGTTTGTCAATGCGCTCTTAGAATGGAGAGAATCTAATTTTTTTACGGTGAAGGTGAATATCGATTCTGATGGAACGAGTCGGGGAATGAATCGAAACTACGGAATCGCGTTTAGATCCACACTCGTGTTAGTGAATATTTAAAAAATATTTTTAAGCAGGAAATTCGTTTAAAAATTTAGATTAGTTTTTTCTCCATGGCTACGGCCTTGATGTATGCACACACACACGTGTTGAGATATCGCACCTTCGATTAGCAAGGTTGGCGTAATCTCGGACCGGTTTGATTTCGTGATAAGACCTTGGACATGGCCTAAACGGTAAAATAACACACAGCGTTTACAGAAAGCAAACACACACTGATGCCTATCTGAATGCAGATTCGCATCATCATCCAGCTCAGAAATCCTCTCTTATCAAGACGCTCATACATCGGGCTAAAACAGTGTCAGATGGTGAGAGTCTAGTGAGAGAGATTAAACATGTTAAAGACGCACTACGACAGAATGGCTACAATAATGCTCAAATCAACAGAGCACTGAATGCCAAATCACGGTCGCAAAGCAATACTGCTGAAAGCGATCAGATTGTTAAAACAATAAAGATTCCATATATCTCAGGAGTAACTGACAAATTAGCCCGTGTTTTGCAAAAGCAAAACATTACAGTAAGATTTGGTACAGTACACAAAATTCAAAAACTAGTATCTTGCACTAAAGACGCATTACCTAAATTATCAACAGGTGTATATCGGATTGATTGTTTATGTGGCAGATGCTATATTGGACAGACGGGACGTAACATCAGTGTAAGACTAAAAGAACATCAAAGAAATATTAAATTATCTCAAAAACAACTGTCGGCAGTGGCAGAACATGCTTGTCAACAAGGACACTCAATTGATTTTGATAACGTTGAAGTGTTGTGTAAAACTAATTATTACTAGCAAAGACTAATTAGAGAATCCATTGAAATTGAGAGGAAAAAAATAACTTTAATCGCTCTGACAGCTACAGGCTTAGTGCGGCCTGGAAGCGTATTATGAAATAATACATATTACAATTCCTTATAGGGGAAACACATACTAATTAACGGATTACTAACATAGCATATAATCACTAACTCACATTACAACTAATTACTAATCTACAACTCATTACTAATCATAACCATTGACTGATTACTAATCGATTACATAATTCCAATACCCCCCCCCCATCCGCCTCTAATCACTGCACCTGATATGAGTTAAATGATGACGTCACCCTGCTGCTCTATATAAAACCGGGAGCGAGGGCTTTACCATTCTGGCGAATTGCCCGATGATGCTGGATGTATTTACGAGCGAAACGTCACAGTACTACTCAACTGTAAATGTTGTGGATTCACTCTTCAACACACCGGTGGGCTAAAGTAGTGAACTATTTGTCTTTTGTCAACGTGACACTTTTTTTGCTGATTGGCCGTGTCGGGTGGTGGAGGGTTACGACACATTTTTAAATAACGTGATCTAACCCAAAAACCTTTATTATGAATAATATTGGTCGCGAAAGCCTACGTGTTAAACTTTATAAACTCGAAAAATCACAATGAACTTAAAGAGAAACCCAAAAAACTGTGTCCTGACTTTTGGACCGCCTTGTAAAATAATCATTACCCCTCACCCCCTGTACACCCCCCACCTCGCAGTGCCCCTCCTCACTCATCCACTCACTCACCGAGTCGCTCACACATTCACCCAACCATTTACTCACCCACTCACTCAGACACTCACCCAATCACTCACCTGCTGGCTCACCCACTCACTCACCCACTCACTCAGCCACTCACCCACCCACACACTCACCCAACCACTCATACACTCACTCGTCCAGTCGCTCACATACTCATCTACACACTCACCCACCCACACACTCACCCAGTCGCTCCCTCACTCACACACTCACCCATTCGCTCACACACTCACACACCCACTCACTCACCCAGTCGCACACACACTCACACACCCACTCACTCACCCAGTTGCTCACCCAGTTGCTCACTCACTCACACAGTAACCCACCCACTCATCCACCCACACACTCACCTAGTCGCTCACCCAGTCGCTCACACACTCACCTCACACACTCACTCACTCACCCAGTCGCTCACACACTCACCACCCACTCACCCACCCACTCACCCAGTCGCCCACACACTCACCTCACACACTCACTCACCCAGTTGCTCACCCAGTTGCTCACTCACTCACACAGTCACCCACCCACTCATCCACCCACACACTCACCTAGTCGCTCACCCAGTCGCTCACACACTCACCTCACACACTCACTCACTCACCCACTCACCCACACACTCACTCACCCAGTCGCTCACACACTCACCACCCACTCACCCAACCACTCACCCAGTTGCCCACACGCTCACCCACTCACTCACCCACTCACTCACCTGCTCGCTCACCCAGCCATTCACCCAGCTACTCACTCACAATCGCCACTAATTGGCGGTGACGTCACTACCACGCTTGTGCCAGGGTCACGTGGTTAGTGGTAATCAATTGAAGGTGGAGGGGTTAATTAATTGAAGGTGGAGAGGGGCTTAATTAATTAATTACTGCTAACCACGTGAGCCTGGCACATGCGTCGTGGTGACGTCACCGCCAATTAGTGGCGATTGTTGTGAGTGGCTGGGTGTGTGGGCGACTGGGTGAGTGGGTGGATGTGTGTGGGCGGGTGAGTGAGTGGGTGGTGAGTGTCTGGGTGAGTGTCTGGGTGAGTGGGTGGGCGACTGGGTGAGTGGGTGGATGTGTGAGTGTCTGGGTGAGTGGGTGGGTGAGTGGGTAACCCCTCCACCTTCAATTAAGTAATTGAAGGTGGAGGGGTTACCAGCCCCTCCACCTTCAATTAATTAGCCGCTATGGTGGTCGCAAATGCCCTGAGAGAAGAGGCCGATTGGAATTGGCCCTCCACCCCACAGCACTGTCCACGACAACGTTGGCCGTCCGGCACCACGTGGAGGTAGGGAGTTGTTTTTGTCAGCAACAACAACCGCCATTCGCCACTAAGTGGCGGTGACGTCACCACGACGCTTGTGCCAGGCTAGGTGCACCTTGAGGCCACGTGAAGTGTCACACGCGCACACACACATGCACACACGCACACACACGCACACACGCACGCACACACACAGATCGCTCTCCTTCCTACTTGTCAACTTCCAAGTTAAATTTTTATTTAAAGCTTTCGTGACTGCAGTAATTCATATTCTTAGCTCTTTCGGTAAAGTCACGTTGAAGGGAAACAATAAAATAATAAAATATATAAAACAATAAAAATTCTCACGTTTCGACCATAACACAAACGGTCATCATCAGGTGTGTGTGTACAGGTGTGTGTGTGTACAGGTGTGTGTGTGTGTACAGGTGTGTGTGTGTACTGGTGTGTGTGTACAGGTGTGTGTGTGTACTGGTGTGTGTGTGTACAGGTGTGTGTGTGTACTGGTGTGTGTGTACTGGTGTGTGTGTGTGTACTGGTGTGCGTGTGTGTACTAGTGTGTGTGTACTGGTGTGAGTGTGTACTGGTGTGTGTGTGTGCTGGTGTGTGTGTACTGGTGTTTGTGTGTACTGGTGTGTGTGTGTACTGGTGTGTGTGTGTACTGGTGTGTGTGTACTGGTGTGTGTGTGTACTGGTGTGTGTGTGTACTGGTGTGTGTGTGTGCGCAGGCGTGTGTGTGTGTACTGGTGTGTGTGTGAACTGGTGTGTGTGTGTACTGGTGTGTGTGTGTACTGGTGTGTGTGTGTGTACTGGTGTGTGTGTACTGGTGTGTGTGTGTACTGGTGTGTGTGTACTGGTGTGTGTGTACTGGTGTGTGTGTGTGTACTGGTGTGTGTGTGTGTACTGGTGTGTGTGTGCAGGCGTGTGTGTGTACTGGTGTGTGTGTGTACTGGTGTGTTTGTGTGTGTGCAGGCGTGTGTGTGGGGAGCGATAGTGTAGTGGTTAGCGCTACGCTGCTCCTGCTCACGGCCAACACCAGTGACGATTATCTGAACCGGTCCCGGGCCTCCCCTAGGTCGACTCAGCCTCAAATGAGTACCTGGTGCGGTGTGTAAACATCGCCACTAGGGAGACAAAGGCGGTCGGGCGTGGTGCTGGCCACCCACCCCCTCGTGTACTGTTCCGGCCTTCAAACCGACACACCTGATGACGACCGTTTGTGTTATGGTCGAAACGTCGTGAGAATTTTTATAGTTTTATATATATTTTATTATTTTATTGTTTCCCTTCAACGTGACTTTACCGAAAGAGCTAAGAATATGAACTTCCAAGTCGCTTACCCCCACCACCCCCCCGGTTCCTGCCATGACCCACGATCCCTACCGCTCTCTCCGCGTCACGAAGGGCAGCGTCCAAACGTCGTTAACCCCCCCCCCCCCCCCCCGTGTGTCCGTGGTGCGTTCCGCATCGTCCCTGTCGCGTCTAAAAATCATCGAAGGCCGCGTCTAAAAAAACTTATAAATACGGCGATTTCTTTGTACAAACTCCGTGGCGATGCATTGCAAGTTGTTGTTGACGTCCCGTGTTAACGTCCGGGCCGCGGCCCTTCATGTCGCGTCTTCACCTCGCCTCTAAAAGTAAAATGTTTTTTCCGCCCGCCTGCGCGTCAGTCCGCGCACGCAACAAACCGTCGTCGCGTTCGCGCGTCAACGAAGCCACGCGGCGTCGCACCACACGGCGTCGCACCACGCGGCGTCGCACCACGCGGCGTCGCACCACGCGGCGTCGCACCACACGGCGTCGCACCACGCGGCGTCGCACCACGCGGCGTCGCACCACGCGGCGTCGCACCACATGGCGCGGTCAGGCCGGAGACGAGGCGGTCGCAGGAGGCGCCCGCTCCGCCCTCTTTAGTCTTCGTCGTCGTCGTTGTCGTCGTTGTTGTTGTTGTTGTTGCCGAGCTCACGCCACCGCTGGGGCCCCCCCCCCCTCTCTCTCTCCGCTGCCGCATGCCTCGTCCCGGAGACGGCCCTCTATGCGCCGCGCCCACGGCGGTCGACCGCGCGATAATCGGGCGAAGGCGGCGAGGACGAGACGAGGAGATGAGACAAGGAGACTTGTCCACTCCCGGAACCGGCAGCCCGGAGCTCTCAGCGCGGTTCGACTCGGCCCCCGGCCTGCGCCTCGCCTTCCCGAGCCTACCGGAGGGTTCCAGGGGCTTCCGCGCGAGGTCTTGCCGCGACCCTCGCCCCGGTTCCTCCGCCCTGCCGGCACGCGGCGCGATGTCACTGCACGAGTGCGGCGCCAGCCGGTGAGGATTTATCGCGTTGTTTTATTTTGTCGATTTATTATTTTATTCTCATTCTACGTGGTGGTGACTTTACCGAAAGAGCCAAAGAAGACTTAGCCGGTGGTGTGTGTCGGAGAGCCATGCCGCGACGTTTTACAATCCGAGTATGACCTTTCGCGTGCGATTACGAGCTTCGCGAGGCGACGGCCGGGTTTCCTTTGCGCGAACTTCCTGCGGTGCGCTCGTTCCTGCGGCTTGGGTCGAGGCGAGTCCCACGTGAGGTCCGTCTAAAAAGCGCCGCCCGGAGTGCTGAAACGACGACGGCCGTGCGTTATTGTCTCCTGAAGGGTCGTCCTCCTCAAATCCTCGCCAATAGTAGTGGTGTATGGGTCTCTATGAGTAGTAGTCTGTGTGTCTCTATGAGTAGTAGTCTATGGGTCTCTATGAGTAGTGGTCTATAGGTCTCTATGAGTAGTGGTCTATGTGTCTCTATGAGTAGTAGTCTATGGGTCTCTATGAGTAGTGGTCTATGGGTCTCTATGAGTAGTGGTCTATGGGTCTCTATGAGTAGTGGTCTATGGGTCTCTATGAGTGCTTAAACGACGATGGTCGTGCGTTATTGTCAAACGCCCGCATCTCCTGAAGGGTCGTCCTCCTCAAATCCTCGCCAATAACGACGACGACGACCGCCATTCGCCACTAATTGGCGGTGACGTCACCACGACGCTTGTGCCAGGCTAGGTGCACCTTGAGGCCACGTGAAGTGTCGAACACCCGCTGGCAGGAGGTCACCAGACAGACCCAGCAGGTGCCACGGGTCGACTGAGATGACTGGCTGATGCACCACCTGTGCCCCCTACTGTGCCAACCTGCTGTGCTTTAGCCACCCGGCGCTCCGCTCGTTGTTGTGAGCGTCGCTCCTCCGCCCTCCGTTGTTGTTGGAGGGCGACTACCTCCAACTGCCCAGTAGCATCCTTCACGAGCCTCCTCCACAGAGGCCGATCTTGACACCGCTGGTACCAGTCATCGGCAAGTCCACTCAGCTCCACGTCCTCCTGTACCACATCACTCCATCTCTTCTCTAGCCCGTCCCGTGCCCGTTTAGCCCCCTCGATCCGGCCGAACAAAAGCTGTATAGTCATGCGGTGTCTGGGCATGCGGTGTCTGGGCATGCGGTGTCTGGGCATGCGGTGTCTGGGCATGTGGACTGCGTGGCCCAGCCATCACTAAAACCACCTCCATCGTCTCGTCATCAAAGGTAATTCAACAACGTTCTTTTTAATGAATTATTCATCGCAGTAATTGCTATAAAACATTTACCATTCCCCCCCACACACCACTATGCTCACTCGTACCAGGAACATCAAGTGATTTGTCTTGAAAACGAGGTCTTCACTAACGGTGTAAGGCCTCACACAGTAAACTAAACACATGAAGCAATGTGTTTCATTTCACCAGGTGTAAGGCCACACTGAGCTGCTGTTTAGATCGTTTTTTTAGAAACGACCATGGCCGTCACAAATGACAGCTCAACTTAGTGGCTTATCGTTGTTATCATCACGTGGGAACGTAAAGCAGCGGCCAGATACTGTAAACGCGCAAACGTTGACTTCAAACGTGGAGGGGAAAATCTGAGGACGCGGAGAAATATCAACAGAACCTGGGGGAGAACACGCATACTCCAAATATACAGCAGCTGGCGTCAGGGTCGGGATCGAACCCACGACTTCCTGTATACCAGGTGAGGGAGTTAACATCTCCTAGCCACCGTGGTGATGATGAGAGAAACACAAATTCCAAAAATACAGCGGGTGTCAGTATCAATCCGACAAAATTATGTATACCAGGTGAGGGGGTTAACATCACCTAGCCACACTGATGATGAGAGAGACGCAAACTACAAATATACAGCAGACGTCAGGGTGAGGATCGATTCCACGACCTCCTGTATACCAGGCGAGGTAGTTAACATCCCCTAGCCCCCGTGGTGATGATGAGAGAGAAAGACGCAAACTCCAAAATATACAGCAGCAGGCGTCAGGGTCGGGATGGAACTCACGACCTCCTGTATACCAGGCGAGGTAGTTAACATTTAGCCACAGTGATGATGATGGGCAAAAATGTTGTGATTGTTTCAATGCGGTGGATCGCTGCCCGTATCATTCGCCATTGTGTCCGCTCTGCGTGATGATGATGTTGACGACGGTGGTGATGCGCTACGCACGCATTTTAACCTTACCTTCTCTGCCTATTTAAGGCGACTTCACTCTGTGCTGGTTCGCTTTGCTTGGATGTCTATGTGTGTGTGTGCGGTCTGTATTTTAAAATTTCATACTTAACTTGCAATTTAGAAATCTTTGAAATAGCGTAATCAACCAGACTATGCGTTAATTGTGTTTTGACCGACCGTCTGTGTTGCTTTACATGGTTTCCAAATTTTGCTAAACCCTGTTTGGTGTGATTCTCTCTCTGTGTCCCCTGTTGTATCTGTGTTAGTTCCCCCTACTTGGGTGTCTGTATATGCATCTGAGGTTATGTGTCTCCCCTCTCTCGTAAATGTAGCTCTTCTGTACCTGATGATGGCTGCTTGTGTTGCAACCGAAACGTCGTACGCTATTATGTCATTTTATTATTTCTCATTTATACGTGACTTTACCGAAAACACCAAAGAGTAATAATTCCTGCAGTCACGAAAGCTTCGAATCGAGTCGAAGAGATGCTCGTTTACATTTTTTTCCGTTTAGGCTTTGCCATCGAGACGGACGCAGCGGCGAACGAGCGCGGTGAGGTGCCGGATTATCCCAGTAGCAAAAGTAGCTGCTATGTGTGCAGCTACGGGCCGCGCACTTTCAAGGGCCCCGTGCTAATTTATTCGTCTCTGTTGCGAGTGGCTTTGTACGGTGAACTTCTTACGCGCCGTACGTGGCCAAACGTGCGGGTGTAGCCATTTGTCCAGCCGCTGGTATCGGTTGGGTATCTGGTAAACCTAGATTTGAAGCTTTTGTGACTGCAAGGATCCACACTCTTTGGTTCTATTCGGTAAAGTCACGTAGATTAAAAAAATAAAACAAAAATCACGACGTTTCGGCCACAACACAAGCGGCCTTCATCAGGTGAAGGGACCGAACTGTCACGAGGACAGCGCTGGAGTGAAACGCAACCAAGCTCAGACCGCGACCGCTCATCATTGCCGCGTGGACACCCACCGCGGCCCCAATTGCTCCCCGATATCGCGACGTTGAATCTAAATGCGAAGGGGAAAACCTGGAGGAGCCGCAAGTGTCACGAGGGTTAGGGGTTGTTGAACCCACGACCTCCCGTAGACCAGGCGAGGTTTGTCAACGCGATCGCGTCGGTGTTTGGAGCGGCGGTGCAGCGGTCGGCGCTACGCCGCCGCTACGAACCCGGAGGGAAAAATCCACGTGACCACATGAAGAGAGAGTGTGTACGTGTGTACGTGTGTATGTGCGTATGTGTGTGTACGTGAGTGTGTTTGTATACGTGTGAGTGTGTATCTGTGTACGTGTGCGTGTGTGTACGTGTGAGTGTGTACGCGTGAGTGTGTGTCTGTGTACGTGTGTGCGTGTGTCTGTGAGTGTGTGTACATGTGTGTGTACGTGTGAGTGTGTACATGTGTGTGTGTTGTGGGGAGCGGCGGTGCAGCGGTCGGTGCTACGCCGCGCTACGAACCCGGCGACGCGGGTTCGATTCCCGCTCGCGGCCAAAACCACCGGTGACGATTATCCGGACCGGTCCCGGGCCTCCCCTAGGTCGACTCGGCCTCAAACGAGCACGCGGCGGCCGGGCGCGGTGCTGGACACCCACCCGCTCGTGTGCCACAGTGCCGGCCTTCGTAGGTGCTGCTGCTCGCTAACGGCACTCGCCCCTACGGCCCGTTGAGGCTACACGGTGGGGGATCTTTGTCTGTGCGTGTGGAAGATCTACTCGGGCGTTTGCAGGCCCCGACGTCGTGCAAAGTTCGCATGGAGCAGGAGACGTGCACCAGGGTGTTCGTGCCGTGATGCCACTTGGCGGCGTGATGGGCCCTCTCGCCGTGATGCCAACAGGTGGCGTGATGGGCCCTCTCGGCGTGATGCCACCTGGTGGCGTGATGCAACCTGGTGGCGTGATGGGCCCTCTCGCCGTGATGCCACCAGGTGGCGTGATGTGCCCTCTCGCCATGATGCCACCAGGTGGCGTGATGGGCCCTCTCGCTGTGCTGAAAACGCCTAAAATGCAACTGCGTTATTTGCGAATGTGTTGAGTTTGTGTTACCTCTTGAAGCCGGGAAGTGTGTGAGACTCTATATATCTAAAGTAACGTACCGATGACTGTACTCTACTGTACACCGTTTTGGCAAGAGATTTCCTTCGGCACGGGATTTGTGTTTGTTTTGTTTTCTCTCACGGAGTCCCCAAACGCGCCGTGTGATTACATTACGTGGCGGAGTTAACGCGTTCCTATCAAGTCAGATCACGAATTGCAGTCACGTTGCCTAATTATTCGTAGAGCAGCCCGCTGCAATTTGTAGCGCCTTGTGAGCAAGCCGCGTTTTTGTTATTGTTGTAATTAATTGTCAGGGGCAAAATGTCTATCGTTGCCAAATGGCACGCGACTGTGATAACCAAAGACACGCAAATCATTAGTGAACAGCACGGTGGCCTTGCAATAGTAATAACATGTATGAAAGGCGACGTTTCGGGCAGTGACCCTTCATCGTAGCACGTGGACGAAACGTTGCCTATTACATGTTTAGACGCATCTATATTTTAACCGCGTGTGTGTTCTCGTCCCAGGGCAGGGCCACTTGACAAATGTTGTTGAGTGTTTAGTTTTCTGACAAAGCTGCCCGAGTTGTGAAGAGCTCTGCTGACACGTGACGGGCGACACGTGTGTGTTCCACAATCACGTCCGTTTTGCGAATTACAAATTCTGTGGGTGACGTGGAGCGATTTAATTAGACCCCCCAAACAAAAAGTGAGTACATTGGATCCGCGGGTGAAAGTCTGACACACTCCGTTACGATGGCACGAGGCAATAAGACAAAGATCCCCCGTGTAGCTTTAACAGACTGCTGGGGCAAGTGCTGATAGCGAGCAGCACCTACGAAGGCCGGAACGGTACATGAGGGGGTGGGTGGCCAGCACCACGTCCGGCCGCCTTTGTCTCCCTAGTGGCGATGTTTACACACCGCACCAGGTACTCATTTGAGGCTGAGTCGACCTAGGGGAGGCCCATGACCGGTTCAGAGAATCGTCGGCGGTGGTGTTGGCCGTGAGCGGGAAACGAACCTGTGTAGACGTGTTCGTAGCGCGGCGCTAACCGCTGCACCACCGCTCCGCTCTCACACACATACAAGCAAATACAAAGGCAAAGGTCCCTGTATAGCCTGCACAGGCTGTTGGGGCAAGTGCTGTCAGCGAGCACCACCTGTGAAGTCCGCCAGAGCTCACGAGCGTTGCCTCGTTAACATCGTCACGCAGCCAGATCGCATGTCGCTGTGTAGACTGTCATCAGCGGTGCTCGCTAGCATCGACACACACACAGCATCGACATTTAATGTCGACCTGCAGTCGATACTATCTATTTACTTAGCCTCTCTAGAGGCTATGTATATAGATAGTATATAGATAGTATCTACTGAGGCTATGTAGAGCCTATAGACTATATTCTTGGTTCTTTCGGTAAAGTCACGTAGAAGGGAAACAATAAAATAATACAAATATAAAACAATACAATTTTATTTTTATATTTTTATTATTTTATATATATAAAAAATGTATTTTATATTTTTATTATTTTATTGCTTCCCTTCTACGTGGTGACTTTACCGAAAGAATTGATGACTAGCTGTTACTGCCCGGCTTCGCCCGGGACTTGGATCCACCACGCCCGGCCTCCTTTGTCTCCCCAGTGGCGATGCTCACACACCACACCAGTTACTCGTTTGAGGCCGAGTCGACCTAGGGGAGGCCCAGGAGAGATTGAAATAATCGTCACCGGTGGTGGCCGGGAGCGGGAATCGAACTCGGGTCGCCGGGTTCGTAGCGCGGCGTAGCGCTAACCACTACATACACACACACACACAGACACACATACACACATGCGCACACAGACACACACACAGACAACAACCGCCATTCGCCACTAAGTGGCGGTGACGTCACCACGACGCTTGTGCCAGGCTATGTGCACCCTGAGGCCACGTGAAGTGTCGAACGCCCGCTGGCAGGAGGTCACGGGGCAGACCCAGGTGCCACGGGTCGACTGACTGAGATGACTGGCTGATGCACCACCTGTGCCCCCTACTGTGCCAACCTGCTGTGCTTTAGCCACCCGGCGCTCCGCTCGTTGTTCTGAGCGTCGCTCCTCCGCCCTCCGTTGTTGTTGGAGGGCGACTGCCTCCAACTGCCCAGTAGCATCCTTCACGAGCCTCCTCCACAGAGGCCGATCTTGACACCGCTGGTACCAGTCATCGGCAAGTCCACTCAGCTCCACGTCCTCCTGTACCACATCACTCCATCTCTTCTCTAGCCCGTGCCGCGCCCGCTTAGCCCCCTCAATCCGGCCGAACAAAAGCTGTTTCGGCATGCGTTGGCTGGGCATGCGGGCTACATGACCCAGCCATCGCAGCCTTGCCCGCCGGAGGAGCTCACCGATGGGACCTTGCCCAGATCTTTCAAGGATTTGTGAGCTCCTCACACAATCCAGTCTGGTTAAACCCAGGATGGATCGTAGGCAGGCCAGCCTAAATGTTTCTAACCGGCGAAGATGTTCCATTAGGGGGGTCCACGTTTCGCAAGCGTAGAGAAGGGAGGGAATGACCGTGGCCGAGAAGACCTGAAGCTTAGTGCGGAGCGACAGACCAGGTAGCTTCCACACCGCGTTACGCAACCGATGAAAAGATATTGCCGCTCGACTGATTCGGAGTGAGACCTCTGCTGTTAAACTGGAGCCAGTCATAAGCACACTACCCAGGTATGGGAAACTCTCCACTCTCTCCACAACTGCCCCATCACCGATTGGGAGTTGTGGGGGTGGAGTGTCCGATGGTACAA
Organism: Petromyzon marinus; assembly: GCF_048934315.1. Classification (NCBI taxonomy): domain Eukaryota; kingdom Metazoa; phylum Chordata; class Hyperoartia; order Petromyzontiformes; family Petromyzontidae; genus Petromyzon; species Petromyzon marinus. The sequence continues at coordinate 1,026,646 of NW_027422817.1, forward strand.
AATACCCAGGCAGGTGCTTAGTTTTGGTGGGGCTGATGGTAAGGCCCCACCTCTTAGTGGCACGCTCCAGTCTCAGCAGCAGCGTCTCCAACTCCTCCAACTCCTCCACAGACACACAACAAAGATCCCCCATATAGCCTTAACAGACTGTAGGGACAAGTGCTGTTAGCGAGCACCTATGAAGGCCGGAACGGTACACGAGGGGGTGGGTGGCCAGCACCACGCCCGACCGCCTTTGTCTCCCTAGTGGCAATGTTTACACACCGCACCAGGTACTCATTTGAGGCTGAGTCAACCTAGGGGAGGCCCGGGACCGGTTCAGATAATCGTCACTGGTGTTGGCCGTGAGCGGGAATCGAACCCGGGTCGCCAGGTTCATAGCGCAGCGCGCTAACCGCTACACTACCGCTCCCCACACACACAGACACACACACACAGACAGCGCGCTAACCACTACGCAGCAATGCGTGACCCTTCCACGTGCGCGGGTCACGTGACAGATTTGACGTCACAGCTCACTTGCCTTGCAAAAATTAAATGCATTTTTGAGCTCCCCCCCCCCGCCTAAAAAAAACAAAAGTGTATTTTTTATAATTGTTGCACGGTGTACAGTCTGGAAAGTACCCACATGGCAAATGTAAAGTTTGTTGCATGTCTGGAAGTACGCTAAACATTTTGAACAGACACACACAATCACAACTTTGCCTTTTATATGTGTGGAGATAATACGTTGCAGTAGCAAGTAACCATCTCCCGTGGGCTCAACAGATCCAAAACAAAGCGTTCATAACCATCAACAATCAATTCGATGCGGCTCATTTTCAGACCATTACAGAGCTCCATTCCTTCAACAGTTCTGGAGCTTTGATGTAAAGCTGCAGTGACTGCAGTGATTCATATTCCTGGTTCTTTCGGTAAAGTCACCACGTTGAAGGGAAACAATAAAATAATACAATATATAAAACAATAAAATTCTCACGACGTTTCGACTGCAACACAATCAACGGCAAGAACATTTGTAGTAGTGAGTCAGGACCAGGATGCAGTTCCATATCTCCTATGAAGAACAACATGAAGACTCAATGTTTACATTGGGCGACGATACTTGTAGGATGGATAAAATCTGTTCGGTGGTGGCGCACTTAATAAATATGACTTTTAGGAAAGTGTTTTATAATTTTTTTTCAAATTTTATTGCTGTGGTTTTCACACCTGATGATGACTGCTTGTGTTGCGGTCGAAACGTCGTGAGAATTTTTATTGTTTTATATATTTTATTATTTTATTGTTTCCCTTCAACGTGACTTTACCGAAAGAACCAAGAATAAATAGTTCTGGAGCTGATAAATTACCTGCCTTTTGCTTTAATCACTGTGGGTGACTTCATTTTCAGGCCCCTAACCCGTATATTTAATTTGTCCATTGCAGAAGCCTCAGTTACCCTGTTGAATGAACAACTGAATTTGTTCGCCACCTTCGCAAAAGAGCGCCTACAAATTATCCTCAACATTAAAATCGGCCAATATTTCTTTAAATGTGTCCCTTCGATGTGAATATTTCCGTTTCCTCGCCCTTCCTTCACCTCCTTGCTTCTCTTCTTTCCCCCTTCTAGCCCAGTTGCAGCGCAGAAGAAACTCCTCCACCACGGGACTCTCACTTGACACCTTTCACTCGGCCCTCACGTCCCTCCTCTTCTCGACTGCTTCCTCTCTTCCGCTGCCTCCACCCCTACACCGGTGCCTCCACCCGAACCTCAAACCCACTTGCAATCCTCCTCCTCCTCCCTCCTCCTCCAACTCCAATTCCTGACCCGGCTCCCACGTGACTTTCTATGTGCACCAGACCACATTCCCTCCCCAGCCCTACGCTGTGCACCTCCATAAGCTCAACTATCTTCTTTGGTTCTCTCGGTAAAGTCACCACGTAGAATGAGAATAAAATAATAAATTTATAAAATACAATAACACAATAATATTCTCACGACGTTTCGGTCACAACACAAGCGGCCTTCATCAGGTGAAGGGACGAGACTGTCTGGAGGACAATGACCACACTGGGAAGCTTGTGTTGTGGCCGAAACGTCGTGAGAATATTATCGCGTTATTTTATTTTATCATCTTCTTTGGTTCTTTCGGTAAAGTCACGTAGAATGAGAATAAAATAATAAATTGATAAAATAAAATAACACAATAATATTCTCACGACGTTTCGGCCACAACACAAGCGGCCTTCATCAGGTGAAGGGGGCGAGACTGTCTGGTAGGACAGCGCTGGAGTGAGAGAGCCACGTTCAGATCACGGCTTTTAAGCTGTGTGAGCCGTGATCTGAACGTGGCTCTCTCACTCCAGCGCTGTCCTACCAGACAGTCTCGCCCCCTTCACCTGATGAAGGCCGCTTGTGTTGTGGCCGAAACGTCGTGAGAATATTATTGTGTTATTTTATTTTATCAATTTATTATTTTATTCTCATTCTACGTGACTTTACCGAAAGAACCAAAGAAGATGAATCATTGCAGTCACGAAAGCTTTAAATCGAAATTTATTTTATCAATTTATTATTTTATTCTCATTCTACGTGGTGGTGGTGACTTTACCGAAAGAACCAAAGAAGATGAATCCTTGCAGTCACGAAAGCTTTAAATCGAAAAGCTCAACTATCCTGCCGCCAGACCTCTGCCACGATCACCCTTCGCCTCCTCTCACCCACGCACGTGTCACCGCTTCACGCACGTACCCCGCACCTCGCTCGTCTACGCTGCGGCACCGATCGGACACCCTCACTCGCCATTACACTTCCACTTTGTTCCACCTTTGCTACCCCGGACATCGGCTCCGTTCCCATTCAGTCACCGTCCTTACTGACTGCCGTCAGCTCACGTTGTAAAGTGGCCTGGAAAGGGCGCTGTATGAATCCAAAATAGACTACGATATTATCACCATTGTTAAAACTACCTGAATATTTACTAAATATGCAAATTGGTTAACTTTCAGAAAATAAGCTGTTACATCCCAAACAATCAGGCTTCCATGAAAAATATACAGACTCCCAAAATGTTGTTTTTAATAATCCAATGACCACGCTGGGAAGACTGAAAAAATAAAAACTGTCTCTCTTTAGACACAAACATTGTTTCCCAGCTACACTCCATTTAGAGTTGGTAAGGGTTACCGTAATGTCTTAATTTGATTACTGCGATATTATTTATCATTGTGCCTCCCAATACATCGTTCATTAAGCTCAACCCTATATATCATTCTGCTCTGAGATTTGCTCTGGACGCCTCTTATAAAACGCAACATTGAGACCTGTCCAAAGAAGCAGGGGCTAACGACCCTTCACGGTCGCAAGAATAATTAATCAGGCCTTGTTTATTCACAATCTCCTTTGTAACAATTCAGGAGAATATTTGTTGCAGCTGCCGACACCAACGGACGGCAAACCTAACCCGAGGAGCTCACCGTCGCTTCTGTTGAATGTTCCTACGTGAAAAAAATAACCAAGCCTGGGTTCTTTCAGTGGCTTATTTTTTTGGTATGATATCACCACGCGGCTCGATTTACAGTCACAGCTGGGGGCTTGCTGCCGCTTCCGCCCCGGCACGTAGCGCGCACCACGCAGCGCACGCCGCCACGCAGTGCAGCACACCACGAATGGCCCCAACGTAAGCGACGCCACGCCCATCAGACCTGACGAAGGGGCGCTCAATCACGGCGACCGTCCCCTCTTCTGACGAGGAGCAGGCTGGCAGGGAGGGGGGTCACGAGAGCAGAGGAGAGTGCAGCAGCAGTAGCAGCGGCGGCGGCGAACATTATAGGTCACCCATGACGCGACCTTTGACCTTTGATCTCCATAAAAAACTGGACCAGATATATTTCCACTGCCTTGGTAACCCTGCCGACAGAGTGCAGTGCTGACCCCGTGGGATTGGTTTCTCTTTCATAATCAGCAGCCACGACCCATCTACTGATACACGAACCCCCCCCCTGGAGACTCAACAAGCCATCAACGTCTTTTGCGCAACGATCCATCCGCCTCCGTTGAAGCTGTTCGGTAAATACAAAAAAACATCGTGGACTTTTCCCACAAAGTTTTACTTCCAATGTTTGTACGGTGTACAGTCTGGAAAGTACCCACATGGCAAATTTCCAGTTTGTTGCATGTCGCGAAGTACGCTAAACATTTTGAACAGACAACACACACAATCACAACTTTGCCTTTTATATTTGGAGATGCAGTGAAAAACTTTCCCAAAATTCATCACGCGGTTTCAGTTTTTGATTTTCAGTTTGATTTATTTTGGTTATAGTCCCGTGAGCCATTCGGCTCTTGAATCGGGTGCAACCACAACAAGCGACAAAACAAAAACACGACCAAGAAAATCATCTTACAGTGACTATGTGTGACTGTGCAAACAGCACTGTCATGGCACGCAATGAGAGGGCAAATGTCATAAATATTCCTGTAAGCCCTCGCATCTTCAACATTAATGTTGCCATACAAACGTTGAGGGGTTTTTTGCTTCATTGTAAAAAAAGAAAAATGATTATCTGTTATTTTTATTTTATTTTCTATCTACGTGACTTTACCGAAAGAACCAAGAATATTAATTCCTGCAGTCATCAAAGTTTTAAGTCAAAACATTCACACACGTTGACAAAGCCTCACCTTGTGTTGTTGTGGGCAGGTCGCTTCTGATAACAAGAGCTGTATAGCAGCTCAAGCGGGCTTGGCCTGGTGAAAAAAATGAAAATAAAAACTGCGTGAATATTTACAATAAAACAAAGTTACAAAGTGGCGAGCCGGGTGAAGACAAATTAAACTTAAGCGAGATAATTAAAGTGAATGCAATCAGGCGAGGGCAGGAGGCAAGGCCCCGCGTGGCTAGGCCCCGCGTTGTAAAATTCCAACCTGGACATCGATTCCCATGCTCGCTGCTACTCAACTGACATCCCTACGAGAGAGAGGCTCTACCTTGGTAAACAACAACAACCACCACCACCACAACCACCACCACAACGATGAGAATTTCTCACCTCGGATTTCAGTGCAAGCGCGCACACGGCAGCTTCCTGTTGCCTCGCGACAGCAGGAAGTAGTATGACGTCACTTCCCTCCCACGAGCGACTCTTTAACTGAATAAATTATATTTTGATTTAAAGCTTTCGTGACTGCAGTAATTCATATTCTTAGTTTTTTCGGTAAAGTCACGTTGAAGAGAAACAACAAAATAACAAAATATATATTTTGTTGTTTCTCTTCAACGAAAAAACTAAGAATATGAATAAATTATGTTAATGAGGCCGGCCCCTATGTCGAGGGATGGGGGCGTGGGCGCTGAACCCGTCGCAATAAACTCGCAACGGCTTTAACGGACATTATGTTAATGAGCCACCAGTCACTGGGCGTAGCTTTGCCCAAATAAGGATTGCCACTGGAACGATATCGGCAGTGACACGGCGGAGGTGACGTCACGCTCAAGAGCGCGGTGGACGGAGGAGGGGTGAATACCTTGGTGACATGACGTCCTAGCGAGGTACACCTCCCCCTGGCGTTTCACGCCGATGAGGTAATGCAGAGTGGTGACGTCACACAGTTGGAGTTTAAGTTGATTTAGATTCATTTTCCATTGCTCCCTCCCTTGGGTGTGTGAGCTCAGCAACAACAACGTGGACATTATTGTGTATACACTGTGTGTGTCACTGTGTGTCACTGTGTGTGTGTACACTGTGTGTCACTGTGTGTGTGTACAGTGTGTATATATACACTGTGTGTGTACCCTGTGTGTGTACACTGTGTATATACTGTATGTACAATGTGTGTGTACACTGTGTGTGTACACTGTGTGTGTACAATGTGTGTGTACATTGTGTGCACACTGTATGTACACTGTGTGTGTGTACACTGTGTATACACTGTGTGTACACTGTGTGTGTGTACACTGTGTGTGTATACTGTGTGTGTGTACACTGTTTGTGTACACTGTGTGTGTGTACACTGTGTGTGTACACTGTGTGTGTCACTGTGTGTGTGTACACTGTGTGTGTACACTATGTGTATACACTGTGTGTGTACACTGTGTGTGTGTACACTGTGTGTGTGTACACTGTGTGTGTACATTGTGTGTGTGTGTACTGTGTGTGTACATTGTGTGTACACTGCGTGTGTGTGTACATTGTGTGTGTGTGTACACTGTGTGTATACACTGTGTGTGTGTACACTATACTCTTTGGTTCTATTGGGTAAAGTCACGTAGGTGAAAATAAAATAAAAATCACGACGTTTCGGCCACAACACAAGCGGCCTTCATCAGGTGAAGGGACGAGACTGCCTGGAGGACAGCGCTGGAGTGAGAGAAGCCACGCTTAGATCACGACCCTTAAGCTTGTGATCGCGGCATCTTTTGAGGAAGGTCAGCGTCTCGATGAGTTGCGACTTCTTTTCCCGTTGTCTGTTAATAGAATAGAACCAAAGAGTATGGATCCTAGCAGTCACGAAAGCTTTAAATCTAGAATTGTGTGTACACTGTTTGTATACAGTGTGTGTACACCGTTTGTATACACTGTGTGTGTACACTGTGTGTATACACTGTGTGTCACTGTGTGTGTCACTGTGTCACTGTGTGTGTCACTATGTGTGCGTCACTGTGTCAGTGTGTATATACTGCGTGTGTATATATACTGCGTGTGCACACACTGTGTGTGTACACTGTGTCACTGTGTGTGTGTACACTGTGTGTGTGTACACTGTGTACCCTGTGTGTACACTGTGTGCACACTGTATGTGTGTACAGTGTGTACAGTGTGTGTACACTGTGTGTGTGTACACTGTGTACACTGTGTGTGTGTACACTGTGTGTGTGTACACTGTGTATACAGTGTGTGTGTACACTGTGGGTGTACCCTGTGTGTGTACACTGTGTGTGCACTGTGTGTGTGTACACTGTGTGTACACTGTGTATACAGTGTGTGTACACTACGTGTGTTTACACTGTGTACATACACTGTGTGTGTGTACACTGTATGTGTTCACTGTGTGTACACTGTGTATACACTGTGTGTCACTGTGTGTCGCTGTGTGTGTCACTGTGTGTGTCACTGTGTCACTGTGTGTGTCACTATGTGTGCGTCACTGTGTCAGTGTGTATATACTGCGTGTGTATATATACTGCGTGTGCACACACTGTGTGTGTACACTATGTATATACACTGTGTGTGTACACTGTGTCACTGTGTGTGTGTACACTGTGTGTGTGTACACTGTGTACCCTGTGTGTACACTGTGTGTACACTGTATGTGTGTACAGTGTGTACAGTGTGTGTACACTGTGTGTGTGTACACTGTGTACACTGTGTGTGTACACTGTGTGTGTGTACACTGTGTATACAGTGTGTGTGTACACTGTGTGTGTACCCTGTGTGTGTACACTGTGTGTGCACTGTGTGTGTACACTGTGTGTACACTGTGTATACAGTGTGTGTACACTACGTGTGTTTACACTGTGTACATACACTGTGTGTGTGTACACTGTATGTGTTCACTGTGTGTACACTGCGTATACACTGTGTGTGTAAACTGTGTGTGTACACTGTGTGTGTACACTGTGTGTACACTATGTGTACACTGTGTGTGTGTGTGTGTACACTATGTGTGTGTACACTGTGTGTATATACTGTGTGTGTACACTGTGTGTGTGTACACTGTGTGTGTGTACACTGTTTGTGTCCGCATTGAACCGAACCCCCGGCAAGGCCATCTACTTAATGACGAGAGAAAATTCACACGAAATGTCCTTTTCAATGGAGTCATCCAGATGTAAATTGATACAAGCTTTTAATGAAGAAATAAAATCATCTAATTCAAAACACAACACAATTCAAAGATGTTTCATTTTAAAACTTCAAAACGGAGCATGGGGTACTTGCGTGAATGCGTCCTTCGTGTGCAAATGTTGTGACTTTCCTGGCCTGAAGGCCGTCAATGTGTTGGACCCTTATTGGTGCACAGCGTCTCAACAACAGCAGTGGGGTTTGCTTCAACCGATGGTTACGAACATCCAGACGTGAATCAGCAAGGAGCATTTCTAGTCCTAGTTAGACAAAATCTATGTCGACACGTAAGACAAAACTACAATTCGTGTTGTAGAGAATGTACCTCTTCCTATACGTGTAACTTTTAAGTGGTATGCCTTGTAACTGATGAATGATCCGAGCGTGCTCCCTATTTCAAAGACAATGAGTTGCTCCAGACGCTTCGTGAAACACAAAAACACCGTTTGATCTGTATCACAAGAACAACGGGTCTCACCTGAGTTTTCTGTCCAGGTTACTTCCAAAACACACACACTTTGTCCTAACATCACTTATTCAATGTGTGACCCTCAGACAAAATGTTACATGCACAATCAGACAAGTATTCATTCTAAATCATTGACAGGCATATTAGCAACATTGAATTACTGCAGCGAAATTGACTGCATCACGTTACATCGTATTAACAAGAAGTTATTTTACAAATACGCACCGTCTGCTTAACAGTGTATGTACACCGTACTATTGTTGCATCATTCAAAACGAGTAGGCCGTTGCATGCTGGCGTCTGGGTCAAAATGTAGCAAATTCTAAACATTACGCTACAAATAATAGATCACGGCGTTTCGATGGCAACACAAGCAATCGTCATCACGTGGGACAAGCACAGCAGCAAGAAGAAGCTGCTGGAGTAGGCGCCTACTACTTCAGGAGTTTCTCTTGCTGTGGTTGTCCCCCCTGATGACGATTGCTTGTGTTGTGATCTAAACGCCGTGACCTGTTATGTTTCTACTCACGTGGTGACTTTACCGAAAGAACTCAAGAGTGTGGATTCCTGCAGTCACGAAAGCTTCGAATCAAGATTGCCTACAAACTACACAACTGAGATGACGCATCAATCATCGCCCCCTACTGACAGGCTCTTGTCCACATGCAGGCCGGTGCAGGGCCACCACCCTGTGCCACACAGGGGCAGCTGCTACTTGGGGATGCTCTTCGAGTGTTTCAAACGAGGTACGACACAAAACTCCGAGATGCTGAGGCGGTTCAAAACACAACACGATTCAAAGATGTTTAATTTTAAATCTTCAAAACGGAGCACGGGGCGCTGGCGTGAATGCGTCCTTCGTGTGCCGTAAATGTTGTGACTTTCCTGGCCGAAGGCCCTAAAATGCTCGGACCCTCATTGGTGCACAGCGTCTCAACAGCAGCAGCAGTGGGGTTTGCTTCAAGCGATAGGTACGAACATCCAGACGTGAACCAGCAAGGTGCATTTCTAGTCCTAGTTAGACAAAATCTACGTCAACACGTAAGACAAAACTACAATTCGTGTTGTAGAGAATGTACCTCCTCCTATACGTGTAACTTTCAAGTGGTATGCCTTGTAACGATGAATGATCCGAGCGTGCTCCCTATTTCAAAGACGATGAGTTGCTGCAGAGGCCAACGCTTCGTGAAACACAAAAGCACCCTTTGACCTGTATCACAAGAACAACGGGTCTCACTTGAGATATCTGTACAGGATACTTCCAAACACACACACACACTTTGTCCTAACATCACTTATTCAATGTGTGACCCTCAGACAAAATGTTACATGTACGCGCACAATCAGACAAGTATTAATTCTAAATGATTGACGGGCATATCAACAACATTGAATTACTGCAGCGAAATTGACTGCATCACGTTACATCGTATTAACAAGAAGTAATTTTACAAATACGCACCGTCTGCTTAACAGTGTATGTACACCGTACTATTGTTGCGTCATTCAAAACGAGTAGGCCGTTGCATGCTGGCGTCTGGGTCAAAATGTAGCAAATTCTAAACATTAGCTACAAATAAAAGATCACGGCGTTTCGATGGCAACACAAGCAATCGTCATCAGGTGGGACAAGCACAGCAGCAATAAGCAGAAACTGCTGGAGTAGGCGCCTACTACTTCAGCGTCTTCTTCTTGCTGTGGTTGTCCCACCTGATGACGATTGCTTGTGTTGTGATCTAAACGCCGTGGTCTGTTATGTTTCTACCCACGTGGTGACTTTACCGAAATAACTCAAGAGTGTGGATTCCTGCAGTCACGAAAGCTTGGAATAAACATTGCCTACAAACTACACAACTGGGATGACACATCAATCATCGCCCCCTACTGACAGGCTCTTGTCCACATGCAGGCCGATGCAGGGCCACCACCTTGTGCCACACAGGGGCAGCTGCTACTTGGGGATGCTCTTCGAGTGTTTCAGACGAGGTACGACACAAAACTCTGAGTTGCTGAGGCGATTAAGCAAGCACCGTGTAAATGCAATTATTATAACATAGTGAATGCTTGGGAGCTTATTGTTTCTCGCTCCCGGTTAAAGATCTACCCAACCCACAGGTCCACAAAGACTGGCCGCCCTTACTCTGCAGGTTGAACCTATCAACTGAGTGTCCAACTTCACGTTCTTGTCATTGAAGGCCTTTGACAAAGGTGCATCTATTGGAGCGACATCATCTCAAGCTTACACATCTACCGGGTCTCCACTTGACTTTGTATTGTCTCGGAGGAAGTCCACCCACACCTAAACTTCCATAAACTGCTGGGAGTTGCCTCGCTCTGCCTCACAGTCAGAATTCTCCTCCTGCTTCACGTTGTCTCCATCGATGTGAAGGTCCCATTTTGGAGTTGAATCTTCATCTTCACATTTCACCTTCACTTCTTCGCTCTTCACCATCACTTCTTCGCTCTTCACCATCACTTCTTCACATTTCACCATCACCTCTTCATATTTCACCTCGATACCTTTAAAAGTGTCCAAGCTGGGATTTTCTTCGGGTTCGTGTTTCACGAGGGATGGGCTCATTGCGGCACTTTGACTTTCACAAGCTGATTTCAGACTGCACTCCTTGTGGATCTTCTGAAGCTTCTGTGTTCTCTGGTGTACTTGAAGATTTGATGAATTTGAAAATGTCTTCCCACACACACTGCACTTGAAGGGTTTCTCTCCCGTGTGTGTTCTCTGGTGTGGTTTAAGAGCAGATGAATCTGAAAATGCTTTCCCACACACAGTGCACTTGAAGGGTTTCTCTCTCGTGTGTGTTCTCTGGTGTATTACAAGAGCAGGTGACCGTGAAAATGCTTTCCCACAAACACTGCACTTGAAGGGTTTCTCTCCCGTGTGTGTTCTCTGGTGTTCTACAAGATTAGATGAACATGCAAATGCCTTCCCACACACAGTGCACTTGAAGGGTTTCTCTCCCGTGTGTGTTCTCTGGTGTACTTGAAGATGTGGAGACTGTGCAAACGCCATCCCGCACAGAGTGCACCTGAAGGGTTTCTCTCCTGTGTGTGTTCTCTGGTGCCGTGTCAAATTTCCAGTCCGATCCGTGCTGTATGCACACCGGTCGCATTGGAGCCTTGTCATACCGAGCTGCGCTGAGTGCATTTGCTCCATCAGACCAATTCTGCAGAGGAAGCGTCAGAGGAAGCGTCAGTTGCAGACAGAAAAAAATAATATCCACACCATCTACACGTCAGTATCGATGCACAGAGGAAAGCATATATACACAGTAACACGTGACTTACACGTCTATACTTATTCATATATTCATGATGTAGTAAAAACGCTTCCCAAATTCATCACAGGGCTGTTATGGCACACAATGAGAGGGCAAATGGTTATAAACATGCCTGGAAGTCCTCGTATCTTCAAAATGAATGTTCACCCAAAACTCCGAGCACACAATTTCAGCTGTCTGGCTACAAAAGGAATATTTATGAAAGCTAAATTCAGCTGACATAGCAAAGGGTGTTGAAAACAATACTATTTGTGTTAGGCAGAGGTGTGAATCCAGGCTCAGATGTCCTTAAATGCTGGGATGAACAGTTCCGACTTCAGCTGCATGTGCGTGCTGTGTCCACCTCCAGTTTCCATTCTTATAAAGAGTTCCAGAGGAAAACAAAAGTAAACTATTGTTACGCTATAACGTCCGTGTTCAACAGAGTTAATAGACGTTACTGCAAACACAAACTGTACACTGTCACTGGGTAAACAGGCGGTGGCGTGTCTAGAATCATGCCTGGCCACCTTCATCTGCTTGGCATGAATGCTTCCTCACTCCACCAAGTAATTAATTGAGGATCAACGAACATAGCCGAGGCTAACTGGAGTTTGCGTGTCTCTCTCCGTGGTGAGATGTTAACTACCTCACCTGGTATACAGGAAGTCGTGGGTTCGATCCCGACCCTGACGCCTGCTGTATATTTGGAGTTTGCGCGTATCTCCGTTTAGCGTCTTTGACCGATAGACATTGACACACGTATTCTTGTTTCTTTCAGTAAAGTTACGTAGATAGAAAATAACAATAACAGATAATACAATTACATTAAATAAAGACCACTTGAGTTGCAATCAAAACGCGGGTTTTTTTTGCTTTATTTAATATATTTTTATGTTTATTATGTTATTTTTATTTTATTTTCTATCTACGTGACTTTACCGAAAGAACCAAGAATATTAATTCCTGCAGTCACCAAAGTTTTAAGTCAAAACATTCACACACGTTGACAAAGCCTCACCTTGTGTTGTTGTGGGCAGGTTGCTTCTGATAACAAGAGCGGTATAGCAGCTCAAGCGGGCTTGGCCTGCTAACAAAAGAACGAAAATAAAAACTGCGTGAATATTTACAATAAAACAAAGTTACAAAGTGGCGAGCCGGGTGAAGACAAATTAAACTTAAGCGAGATAATTAAAGTGAATGCAATCAGGCGAGGGCAGGAGGCAAGGCCCCGCGTGGCTAGGCCCCGCGTTGTAAAGTTCCAACCTGGACATCGATTCCCATGCTCGCTGCTATTCAACTGACATCCCTACGAGAGAGAGAGCGAAGCTCTACCTTGGTAAACAACAACAACCACCACCACCACCACAACCACAATCGCAATGAGAATTTCTCACCTTGGATTTGTTACCTCATGACGTCACGCAGCTGCAGGTGCCATGACGTCACATCCGGGGTACGAGGCACGCTCCTCCCACAATGAGCGGCTCCGTATCTGAATAAATTAGAGAATAAATAAATTATGTTAATATCACTCGTCCCATTTGTCGTGGGCAATGAACTCGTCGCAATAAACTCGCGACGGCTTTAACGAACACATTATGTTAATGAGTTGCCGTCACTGGGCGTAGCTTTGCCCAAATAAGGATTGCCACTGGAACGCAATCGGCAGTGACCCAAGCGGAGGCGACGTCACGCTCAAGAGCGCGGTGGAATACCTTGGTGACATGACGTCACTAGCGAGGTACACCTCCCCCTGGCGTTTCACGCCGATGAAGCAATGCTGAGTGGTGACGTCACAGAGTTGGAGTTTAAGTTGATTTAGATTCATTTTCATTGCTCCCTCCCTTGGGTGTGTGGGCTCAGCTACAACAACGTGGACATTATTGTGTATACACCGTGTGTGTGTGTACACTGTGTGTGTGTACACTGTGTGTGTGTACACTGTGTGTGTGTGTGTACACTGTGTGTATGTGTGTACACTGTGTGTGTACAGTGTGTGTGTGTGTGTACACTGTGTGTGTGTACACTGTGTGTATGTTATGTGTGTGTGCACTGTGTGTGTGTACACTGTGTGTGTGTGGACAGTGTGTGTGTACACTGTGTGTGTGTGGACAGTGTGTGTGTACACTGTGTGTGTGTACACTGTGTGTGTGTACACTGTGTGTGTGTACACTGTGTGTGTACATTGTGTGTACACTGTGTGTACACTGTGTGTGTGTACACTGTGTGTGTGTATATACTGTGTGTGCACACTGTGTATATACTGTGTGTGTGCAATGTGTGTGTGTACACTGTGTGTATACACTGTTTGTGTGTACACCGTGTGTGTGTGTACACTGTGTGTGTGTACACTGTGTGTATGTACACAATATGTGTGTGTACACTGTGTGTGTACAGTGTTTGTGTACACTGTGTGTGTATACAATGTGTGTGTACGCAATGTGTCTGTGTGTACACTGTGTGTGTACGCAATGTGTCTGTGTGTACACTGTGTGTGTGTACACTGTGTGTGTACACTGTGTGTGCACAGTGTGTACACTGTGTGTGTGTACACTGTGTGTATACACAATGTGTGTGTGTACATGTGTGTACACAATGTGTGTGTACACTGTTTGTGTGTGTACACTGTGTGTGTACACTCTGTGTGTGTACACTGTGTTTACACTGTGTTTACACTGTGTGTGTTTACTCTGTGTGTGTTTACACTGTGTGTGTGTACACTCTGTGTGTTTATACTGCGTGTTTACACTGTGTGTACAGTGTGTGTGTACACTGTGTGTGTGTACAGTGTGTGTGTGTACACTGTGTCTGTGTACACTGTTGTATATATAGGTGTTATGAAAATTGATGAAAATAATGAAAATTAAATGAAATTTGAAATTTCCATAATTTATCTGTATTTATGTTAATTGGTGTAATTATGTGCATAAATTATGCTGATTCGAGAGATACTCGTATTAATTTATGCGAGTGGGCATGGTTATGATAATGTAGGTAGTTATATATTATCGGGTCGAGCCTCGGTGACTAGGATTGTGTTATGAATTGGAATGACGCAATTAATCGTATGCAGTGACGCAGGCGTTGTGAGCGTGAATGAGAGAGTCGATTCGACTCTGCTCTTTAATTCCGTATTATCGATAAGGATACGATTACTCTTGATTGAACATTATGAATTATGTGTGTTATGGATTGTGTTGTGATAGTGTGCTTATGATAGGTCCCCAGGATTCAGATCTCATACGCAGAACAATATTATGCAGAATTTCAGGAAGAATCACACACAAACCTGCTTTAATCAATTTTATTTTCTAGCTAACTTTAATTTTTGGATAATATGAAAACTCAATCTCGGGATTTTGGAATTTCAACACAGCGTTAACATGATACCATCACAAATTGCGTTGTTTCACCTCGATAGCTGCACCTGTGGTTAATTCCCGACGCGTAACGCAATCGATCGGTTGTTGAGAGAGAGATTAAAAACATGCGAACTATTCTATCAAACCTTAACTTTATATTATGAAAACTCGTATACTTGAATTGTTACACAACACGGCACTCGGTCTTTGATTCGTATCCAATCCTTAACACATTCTGATATGCGAAGTTATTATGGTTGAAATCTTCAGCACAGTACCACGTCGATGTTCGTTCATTGATTCATAACGATTATGAATTAAAAGCGTTCGACTGAAATACTTCTAATTGCCTTATCAATACCACTCAATGGCCGCAATGTTTCGTTACTTGAATTGTCACACAACACAGCATTCGGTCATTGATCATGCGCGCCCCTTAATGCAATTATTGTCACGTTGTTAACAATAGGATGACTGATTATTATGCAACGCTACTCGTTGAAAGGGCACTCCAACCAGTATTATTCTTGAAGGCACAAATATAGACATTTTTTTCTTCTAGATTTGAAGCTTTCGTGACTGCAAGGATTCATACTCTTTGGTTTTGTTCGGTAAAGTCACGTAGGTGAAAAATAAAGAAAAATAAATGAGAAAGTCGACAGGTGGTTTGGAGGTGTAATGCTGCGTCAAATGACTGAGCCCAGCACCGCCGATCCTGGATTCAAACCCAGGCGAGCGTGCAAAATTAAACCATATTCTCAAGTGTAGCCAAGTTGAAGATCTTAGCCAAATCACCAACAAGAGCTCAAACAAAGTCTTGTAAAACATTTATTTCTGCATTTACATATATGGTAGTTTACCTTTGAGCGATCAAAATACATTGCTGAATTATTGAAATGTGAAGAACTGTTTAACACGTCGGCTTTCGCGACCAATATCATCCTTATTCTTGGTTTTATTGTTTCGCTTCTACGTGGTGGTGACTTCACCGAAAGAGCCAAGAATATGAATCCCTGCAGTCACGAAAGCTTTAAATCAAAATATCATCCTCGTAGGTTTTATTGGGTTAGATTGCGTGAACACGTAACTGTGTCATGAAACCTGCCACCATCCGACACAGCCAATTTGTAAGGTTCGTCACAAACAGAACATGCCAAGTCGTACTCAGATGTTGTGGCTTCGCTCCCCAACACACCGGCGTGAGTTGTACTAGTGACGAATTGGCGTCTTCTGTTTAAGTGAAAAACCTTACTAGTTGGCTGCGCCGGGTGGTGGCAGATTTAACGACAACATTTATATATAACCCCCCAAAATAACCCCCTGTGTCATGGTGAAAAACTGTCTATTGGGTAAGAATGGCTCTTTCAAGCAACTTCAGAAGCAGCTGTGCAAGTGTAGTGGCCTTATTGACGACGGAGACTTATTCTTCGGAGGCAACACGTATTTATTACAGACACTTCACTCTACAGTGGCTAATCTGATACTTGAAGAGGTAACGGCCTCTTCACCCGTACTATACAGAGGGAACGTTCCCCGAGCCTTAGCCCACGCCAGCTCCCTGGTTCCCTCTATCCTGGTCCTCTCTCAGGAGGCTGTCTGACCTGGCCCAGCTTCGGCGCAGGTCCCGATCACCAGCCACACGAGTTCGGCCCTCGGAAGGACATCGGCCCTCGTGGCTCTGGGGTCACACCCTGGCTTGCTGTGCCCGGCCCTCAGAAGGGCAGTGGGCCAAAGGAGTTCCAGGGTCTGGCTAGTCGATCTTCGTTCTTCACTGGCTCTTCATCTTGCTTGAGTCGAACTAAACCTCAGCTCCCCGGGTCCCACCTTTTATACTGTCCCTCACTGAGGGGCGGGGCTGGGAGTGATCACAGCGTCCCCCAGTCCCCCAGGGTGGTGGCCGTAGCGGACGTGTTTGTGGCCACCGTTACACAACCGCGTGTCACCCTCCCGTAACACCTCTACACGTGTTTGTGGCCACCGTTACACAACCGCGTGTCACCCTCCCGTAACGCCTCTACACGTGTTTGTGGCCACCGTTACACAACCGCATGTCACCCTCCCATAACACCTCTACAAGTGTTTGTGTGGCCACCGTTACACAACCGCGTGTCACCCTCCCGTAACACCTCTACACGTGTTTGTGTGGCCACTGTTACACAACCGCGTGTCACCCTCCCGTAACGCCTCTACACGTGTTTGTGTGCCACCGTTACACAACCGCGTGTCACCCTCCCGTAACGCCTCTACACGTGTTTGTGTGCCACCGTTACACAACCGCGTGTCACCCTCCCGTAACACCTCTACACGTGTTTGTGGACACCATTACACAACCGCGTGTCACCCTCCCGTAACACCTCTACAAGTGTTTGTGGCCACCGTTACACAACCGCGTGTCACCCTCCCGTAACACCTCTACACGTGTTTGTGGACACCGTTACACAACCGCGTGTCACCCTCCCGTAACACCTCTACACGTGTTTGTGTGGCCACCGTTACACAACCGCGTGTCACCCTCCCGTAACACCTCTACACATACAACACTCTTCATGTGCAAGGCAAGGTGGTCTGACCCGGAGAAAGACCTGCAAAGATCACAAGCTCGCATTACAATTGTGAACTGTGGGGATGAGAATGTATTTTTCTGCCTCCACCACCATAACCACAAGCTTAGTAATGTGTGAACAACAGATCAATGTTGGTGAACAGATATACATGGGTTATCTCCACTGTAATGAAGGTGAGCGGTGCTGTTCAACAAAGCTGTAAGTATATTTGTACAGCCACTATATTGCAGTCTTTTTTTGGAAAAACTGGTTCCCATTAAGTGAAAAATGGATCTCCCCTTCTCACGCATCAAATTAGAGCAGAAATGTAAATATATACACACACAGCAGATTGAGCAGTTGCTAACATTCATCATCCATATTTCATTAGAATATTTACCCAGGAAAGCACCACCGAGACTGAAGACTACGTGCATAGATCAAAATGAACGCTCTGACAGACACCACAGTGCTGCCCTGCAAGTCGGGCGTGCAGAGTTTTACGATCATTGCGTGATCCATAAACTCAAAGAGTTGCTGTGTAAGAGTGTGGCACCGTACTCCGCTGATGAAAAAAGAGCTCCATCCTCTGCTTTCACAGATACCATTAAAACATTAACCTTGTTTATATAAAGTGTTTTAGAAATGCTTGACAAGTTTCTTCACTTGCTGGGAAGACTGTTATAAAGTTCACAGACCTTCAATAATGCACACCATAAATTTCATCAATGTGGTATACTTTCATAAAACATATTTGAGCTTATTTCCATTCACATTAATGAATGGCATCTCGGCTTAAATAAAATGAACGTTATGCACACTTGAAGGTCAGAAGCTGTATTCCTGTATAGTCATCTGTTTGAATGCAAAATGCAACCTATATGTTAACCTTATCCAGAAACACAAAGCAAAGTGTCACCATTGTCAAATATACATTTGACGGCTCTTATCTGAGCTCGAGGGTGGAAGTTACACATTTATTGGCAGGCACCGGTCTCTGCATAGGATGACTCTTCTATTATTTTTAGGATGTATAGCAAGGTTGGCTACGTACTGTGCGAAAGGAGTTCAACATACACACATGAGGATTACAATAATCATGAGAATAACGCGAATGATTTTTATCCAGAATAGCCTTCTTGAGTCTCGAGATATTCGTGTCGAGAATACTGCCATTGGGATGCTGTGATGACGTTGATAGGCGCCTGCAAACGTGGGAGGAGCACCCGGAGAAGATTCCTGACCTTCACGCTTCAAGGTCGCCCCTTCTTCATATTTCACCGTCACTCGTGGCCACGTAGCGAATCGTTTTTATGGATTTTGTTGTTGTTGTTGTTCTGTCTCTCACTGTTCAAATAAACGTATCATTAAAATTATAGGCTGATCATTTCTTTGTCATGGGGCTAACGTACAAAACCAGCAGGGGACCAAATACTTTTTTCCCTCACTGTAGACAACACTACCATAGACACAACACTACCATAGACTCAACACTACCATAGACTCAACACTACCATAGACTCAACACTACCACAGACTCAACACTACCATAGACTCAACACTACCACCCATAGACTCAACACTACCACCCACAGACTCAACACTACCATAGACACAACACTACCATAGACTCAACACTACCACCCATAGACTCAACACTACCACCCATAGACTCAACACTACCATAGACACAACACTACCATAGACACAACACTACCACCCATAGACTCAACACTACCATAGACTCAACACTCCCATAGACACAACACTACCATAGACACAACACTACCACCCATAGACTCAACACTACCATAGACTCAACACTACTATAGACTCAACACTACCACCCATAGACTCAACACTACTATAGACACAACACTATTATAGACTCAACACTGCACATACAATCAGCACTGCCCATAGACTCAGCACTACCCATGGACTCAACACTACCATCCATAGACTCAACACTGCCATAGACTCAACACTACCCACAGACTCAACACTACCACCCATAGACTCAACACTGCCATAGACTCAACACTACCCACAGACTCAACACTGTCTACACACTCAGCACTACCCATAGACTCAACACTTCCATAGACTCAACACTGCCATAGACTCAACACAGCCCATAGACTTATGGACCACAACGCCTGTGTCACCAGACTTATGGACCACAACGGCTCTGTGTCACCAGACTTATGGACCACAACGCCTGTGTCACCAGACTTATGGACCACAACGGCTCTGTGTCACCAGACTTATGGACCACAACGCCTGTGTCACCAGACTTATGGACCACAACGCCTCTGTGTCACCAGACTTATGGACCACAACGCCTCTGTCACCAGACTTATGGACCACAACGCCTCTGTCACCAGACTTATGGACCACAACGCCTGTGTCACCAGACTTATGGACCACAATGCCTTTGTCACCAGACTTATGGACCACAACGCCTCTGTGTCACCAGACTTATGGACCACAACGCCTCTGTGTCACCAGACTTATGGACCACAACGCCTCTACGTGTACAAATATTTTTTTTACCAATTCCACTTAACGTATAAATAAAAAAGACTGCTTACAAATATCAGCTCTATGTTTTCAAGTAAATACAGTTTGGGTAGTGAATAAATTATAGTCTAAATAAGCTACACATGACGAATTGTAGGCAATTATAGTTATAATCAAAGACATTTTTAAACAATCACGTGGTCCCTGTAGTCGCCGTTAGAGACAATCTGCTTGAAAACAGTTTATCAACATATATGAATACATTGATTCGAATAAGCAGAGTTAATTTCCTATTTATGGCATGCCAGTTATATGTCAGTTTTCGATATCAACATCACCTGACACGTGGAGCGATTTCATTGTTTCGTCTCCCCACTGGGCATCATCTCGGGTGACCACCTCGCCGCCCATCGGCATCACTCGCCCCCTTCGCGCCCTCCACCGTCACCCTCAACTCCACCCGCAGTGGTTTCAACAGCCTGGTTGGCCACTGGAACGGTATCCCGGACAGTGCCGGATTAAGCTCGTGCGGGTCCTGTGGCGTGTATTATAAAGGTGCCCAAAATAAAATTAAAAAACACAATTATTAAAACGCAAAGTTTACACATCTACCGGGTCTCCACTTGACTTTGTATTGTCTCGGAGGAAGTCCACCCACACCTCCACTTCCACAAACTGCTGGGAGTTGCCTCGCTCTGCCTCACAGTCAGAATTCACCTCCTGCTTTACGTTGCCTCCATCGATGTGAAGGTCCCATTTTGGAGTTGAATCTTCATCTTCACATTTTACCTTCACTTCTTCGCTCTTCCCCATCACTTCTTCCCTCTTCACCATCACTTCTTCACATTTCACCATCACCTCTTCACATTTCACCTCGATACCTTTAAAAGTGTCCAAGCTGGGATTTTCTTCCGGTTCGTGTTTCATGAGGGGTGGGATAATTGCGGCACTTTGACTTTCACAAGCTGATTTCAGACTGCACTCCTTGTGGATCTTCTGATGCTTCTGTGTTCTCTGGTGTGTTTTAAGAGCAGATGACTGTGAAAATGCCTTCCCATACACACTGCACTTGAAGGGTTTCTCTCCCGTGTGTGTACTCTGGTGTGTTTTAAGAGCAGATAACTGTGAAAATGTCTTCCCACACACACTGCACCTGAAGGGTTTCTCTCCCGTGTGTGTTCTCTGGTGTGTTTTAAGAGCAAATGACTGTACAAATGCCTTCCCACATACAGTGCACTTGAAGGGTTTCTCTCCCGTGTGTGTTCTCTGGTGTGTTTTAAGAGCAGATGAATCTGAAAATGTCTTCCCACACACAGTGCACTTGAAGGGTTTCTCTCCCATGTGTGTTCTCTGGTGTTTTTTAAGAGCAGATGACTGTGCAAATGCCTTCCCACACACACTGCACTTGAAGGGTTTCTCTCCCGTGTGTTTTCTCTGGTGTGTATTAAGAGCAGATGAATCTGAAAATGCCTTTCCACACACACTGCACTTGAAGGGTTTCTCTCCTGTGTGTGTTCTCTGGTGTGTTTTAAGAGCAAATGAATCTGAAAATGTCTTCCCACACACACTGCACTTGAAGGGTTTCTCTCCCGTGCGTGTTCTCTGGTGTCTTTGAAGATGAGATGAATCTGAAAATGCCTTTCCACACACACTGCACTTGAAGGGTTTCTCTCCTGTGTGTGTTCTCTGGTGTTTTTTAAGAGTAGATAAATGTGAAAATGTCTTCCCACACACACTGCACCTGAAGGGTTTCTCTCCCGTGTGTGTTCTCTGGTGTGTTTTAAGAGTAGATGAATCTGAAAATGTCTTCCCACACACAGTGCAATTGAAGGGTTTCTCTCCTGTGTGTGTTCTCTGGTGTGTTACAAGATTACATGACTGTGCAAACGCCATCCCGCACATCGTGCACCTGAAGGGTTTCTCTCCCGTGTGTGTTCTCTGGTGTTTTACAAGATCAGATGACTGTGCAAATGCCTTCACGCACACACTGCACTTGAAGGGTTTCTCTCCTGTGTGTGTTCTCTGGTGTTTTTTAAGAGTAGATAAATCTGAAAATGTCTTCCCACACACACTGCACTTGAAGGGTTCCTCTCCCGTGTGTGTTCTCTGGTGTGTTTTAAGAGTAGATAAATGTGAAAATGCCTTCCCACACACACTGCACTTGAAGGGTTTCTCTCCCGTGTGTGTTCTCTGGTGTGTTACAAGATTACATGACTGTGCAAACGCCATCCCGCACATCGTGCACCTGAAGGGTTTCTCTTCCGTGTGTGTTCTCTGGTGTTTTACAAGATCAGATGACTGTGCAAATGCCTTCACGCACACACTGCACTTGAAGGGTTTCTCTCCTGTGTGTGTTCTCTGGTGTTTTTTAAGAGTAGATAAATCTGAAAATGTCTTCCCACACACACTGCACTTGAAGGGTTTCTCTCCCGTGTGTGTTCTCTGGTGTATTACAAGATTACATGACTGTGTAAACGCCTTCCCGCACACAGTGCACCTGAAGGGTTTCTCTCCCGTGTGTGTTCTCTGGTGGTTCTGAAAAACTGATGGCAATGCAAACGCCTTCCCACACACAGTACATTTGAAGGGTCTCTCTCCTTTGTGACTTCTCTGGTGCCGTGTCAGATTTCCAGTCCGGTCCGTGCTGTATGCACGCTGGTCGCATTGTTGACTTGTCGTACCGAGCTGCGCTGACTGCCTTTGCTCCATCAGACCAATTCTGCAGAGGAAGCGTCAGCTGCAGACAGAAAAAAAAGAAAATCCACACCATCTACACGTCAGGCACAGAGGAATGCACACGTGACTTACACGTCTATACTTATTAATATATTCATGATGTAGTGAAAAAGTTTCCCAAATTCATCAGATTTGATGAACGTGCAAACGCCTTCCTGCACAGAGTGCACCTGAAGGGTTTCTCTCCACGGGCTGTTAGGGCACACAATGATAGGGCAAATGTCATTAATATGCCTGGAAGCCTTCATATCTTCAAGATGAATGATAATCCAAAACTCTAAGCACACAATTTCGGCTGTCTGACTACAAAAGGAATATTTATGAGAGCTAAATTCAGCTGACATAGCAATACTATTTGTGTTATGCAGAAATTAATGTTCAATCGCAACTTAGAGGTGTGAATCCAGGCTCAGATGTCCTTGAATGCTGGGATGAAGAGTTCCGAATTCAGCTGCATGTGTGTGCTGTGTTCACCTCCTGTTTCCATTCTTACAAAGCGTTCCAGAGGAAAACAAAAATAAACTATTGTTTTGATATAACCTCCGTGTGCAATAGAGTTAATAGACTTTACTGCAAACACAAACTTGACACTGTCACACACTGCCATGGGTAAACAGGTGGTGGTGTGACCAGAACCATGCCTGGCCACCTTCATCTGCTCAGCATTAATTCTTCCTCACTCCACCAAGTAATGAATCGAGGATCAATCAACATAGCCGAGGCTATCCGTGTCTCTGTCTCTCTATCCCCGTGGTGAAGGTGTTCCCCTCCACACATTCAGAGTCAACAGCGGCACGCGCTTAGCGTCTTTGACCGATAGATACATTGACGCACGTATTGTTGGTTTTTTCAGTAAAGTCACGTAGATAGAAAATAAAAATAACAGATTAAATTCAATAAGATAAAGACCACTTGTGTTGCGATCGAAACGTCGTGGGTGTATTACTTTTTTTTTTATTTTTCTTATTTTATTTTTTATCTACGTGACTTTACCGAAAGAACCAAGAATATTAATTCCTGCAGTCACCAAAGTTTTAAGTCAAAACATTCACACACGTTGACAAAACCTCACCTTGTGTTGTTGTGGGCAGGTCGCTTCTGATAACAAGAGCGGTATAGCAGCTCAAGCGGGCTTGGCCTGGTGAAAACAAAAGAAAATAAAAACTGCGTGAATATTTACAATAAAACAAAGTTACAAAGTGGCGAGCCGGGTGAAGACAAATTAAACTTAAGCGAGATAATTAAAGTAAACGCAATCAGGCGAGGGCAGGAGGCAAGGCCCCGCGTGGCTAGGCCCCGCGCTGTAAAGTTCCAACCTGGACATCGATTCCCATGCTCGCTGCTACTCAACTGACATCCCTACGAGAGAGAGGCTCTACCTTGGTAAACAACAACAACCACCACAACCACCACCACAACCACCACCACAACAACGATGAGAATTTCTCACCTCGGATTTCAGTGCAAGCGCGCACACGGCAGCTTCCTGTTACCTCGCGACAGCAGGAAGTAGTATGACGTCACTTCCCTCCCAAGAGCTGCTCTCCAACTGAATAAATTATGTTAATGACGCCGGCCCATATGTGGAGGGATGGGGGCGTGGGCGCTGAACCCGTCGCAATAAACTTTCGACGGCTTTAACGGATACATTATGTTAATGAGCCACCAGTCACTGGACGTGATGAGAACTAGGTGCCTCGGTGAATGTATATGCTCTGACTTTAACAAGCTAATCACTCAGCTATTTCAATGCTAAATTTTATGCTAATTCCTTTGTCAAGGGGTACCTCTGCGGATGTGTATACTTTAACTTAGCTATTTCAATGAGCCATTTCAATGCTAAATTATATGCTAATTCCTTTGTCAAGGCGCTTGGTCTTTTTCTTCTCACACAGCTTAAAGGTCGTGATCTAAGCGTGGCTTCTTCCACTCCAGCGCTGTCCTAGAGACAGTCTCGTCCCTTCACCTGATGAAGGCCGCTTGTGTTGTGGCCGAAACGTCGTGATTTTTTGTTATTTTTTTTATTTTATTTTCACCTACGTGACTTTACCCAATAGAACCAAAGAGTATGGATCCTAGCAGTCACGAAAGCTTTAAATCTAGAATTTAGCCAATAGAACCAAAGAGTACTGGGCGTAGCTTTGCCCAAATAAGGATTGCCACTGGAACGATATCGGCAGTGACCCAAGCGGAGGTGACGTCACGCTCAAGAGCGCTGTGGACGGGGTTGGGGTGAACACCTTGGTGACATGACGTCACTAGCGAGGTACACCTCCCCCTGGCGTTTCACACCGATGAGGTAATGCAGAGTGGTGACGTCACAGAGTTGGAGTTTAAGTTGATTTCGATTCATTTTCCATTGCTCCCT
Organism: Petromyzon marinus; assembly: GCF_048934315.1. Classification (NCBI taxonomy): domain Eukaryota; kingdom Metazoa; phylum Chordata; class Hyperoartia; order Petromyzontiformes; family Petromyzontidae; genus Petromyzon; species Petromyzon marinus. Next base: position 1,051,752 of record NW_027422817.1, read on the forward strand.
CCCTTGGGTGCGTGGGTTCAGCAACGTGGACATTATTGTGTATACACTGTGTGTACACTGTGTGTGTGTGTACACTATGTGTGTGTACACTGTGTCACTGTGTGTGTCACTGTGTGTCACTGTGTGTGTACACTGTGTGTGTACAGTGTGTGTATGTACACTGTGTACGTATATACATTGTGTGTACACTGTGTGTGTACACTGTGTGTCACTGTGTATACACTGCGTGTGTTTACACTGTGTGTACACTGTGTGTGTGTACACTGTGTGTGTCACTGTGTCACTGTGTGTCGCTGTGTGTCACTGTGTCACTGTGTGTGTGTCACTGTGCCTGGCACAAGCGTGGTGACGTCACCGCCACTTAGTGGTGAATGGCGGTTATGTCACTGTGTGTATGTCACTGTGTCACTGTGTGTACACTGTGTGTGTACACTGTGTGTCACTGTGTGTCACTGTGTGTGTCACTGTGTCACTGTGTGTGTCACTGTGCTTGGCACAAGCGTCGTGGTGACGTCACCGCCACTTAGTAGCAAATGGCGGTTGTTGTTGTGTCACTGTGTCACTGTGTGTGTGAACCCCCGGCAAGGCCATCTACTTAATGACGAGAGAAAATTAACACGCAATGTCCTTTTCAATGAAGTCTTCCAGATGTAAATTGATACAAGCTTTTAATGAGGAAATAAAATAATCTAATTCAAAACACAACACAATTCAAAGATGTTTCATTTTAAAACTTCAAAACGGAGCATGGGGTACTTGCGTGAATGCGTCCTTCGTGTGCAAATGTTGTGACTTTCCTGGCCTGAAGGCCGTCAATGTGTTGGACCCTTATTGGTGCACAGCGTCTCAACAACAGCAGTGGGGTTTGCTTCAACCGATAGGTACGAACATCCAGACGTGAATCAGCAAGGTGCATTTCTAGTCCCAGTTAGACAAAATCAACGTCAACACGTAAGACAAAACTACAATTCGTGTTGTAGAGAATGTACCTCCTCCTATACGTGTAACTTTTAAGTGGTATGCCTTGTAACTGATTAATGATCCGAGCGTGCTACCTATTTCAAAGACAATGAGTTGCTCCAGAGGCAGACGCTTCGTGAAACACAAAAGTACCCTTTGACCTGTATCACAAGAACAACGGGTCTCACCCGAGTTCTCTGTACAGGTTACTTCCAAACACACACACACACACACTTTGTCCTAACATCACTTATTCAATGTTTGACCCTCACAGACAAAATGTTACATGTACGCGCACAATCAGACAAGTATTCATTCTAAATCATTGACGGGAATATTAACATTGAATTACTGCAGCAAAATTGACTGCATCACGTTACATCGTATTAACAAGAAGCTATTTTAAAAATACGCACCGTCTGCTTAACAGTGTATGTACAACGTACTATTGTTGCATCATTCAAAACGAGTAGGCCGTTGCATGCTGGCGTCTGGGTCAAAATGTAGCAAATTCTAAACATTACGCTACAAATAATAGATCACGGCGTTTCGATGGCAACACAAGCAATCGTCATCAGGTGGGACAAGCACAGCAGCAATAAGAGGAAACTGCTGGAGTAGGCGCCTACTACTTCAGCAGTTTCTCTTGCTGTGGTTGTCCCACCTGATGACGATTGCTTGTGTTGTGATCTAAACGCCGTGATGTTATGTTTCTACCCACGTGGTGACTTTACCGAAAGAACTCAAGAGTGTGGATTCCTGCAGTCACGAAAGCTTCGAATCAAGATTGCCTACAAACTACACAACTGAGATGACGCATCAATCATCCCCCCCTACTGACAGGCTCTTGTCCACATGCAGGCCGGTACAGGGCCACCACCCTGTGCCACACAGGGACAGCTGCTACTTGGGGATGCTCTTCGAGAGTTTCAGACGAGATACAAAACTCCGAGTTGCCGAGGCGATTAAGTAAGCACCATGTAAAAGCAATTATCATTAGAACATCGTGAATGCTTGGGAGCTTATTGGTTCTCGCTCCTGGTGAGAGATTGACCCAACCCACAGGTCCACAAAGACTGGCCACTCTTACTCTGCAAGTTGAACCTAGGAGCTGAGTGTTCAACTTCACATTCTTGTCATTAAAGGCCTCTGACAAAGGTGCATCTATTGGAGCGACATCGTCTCTGGCTTACACATCTACCGGGTCTCCACTTGACTTTGGATTGTCTCGGAGGAAGTCCACCCACACCTCCACTTCCACAAACTGCTGGGAGTTGCCTCACTCTGCCTCACAGTCAGAATTCTCCTTCCTGCTTCACGTTGCCTCCATCGATGTGAAGGTCCCATTTTGGAGTTGAATCTTCATCTTCACATTTCACCTTCACTTCTTCGCTTTTCACCATCACTTCTTCCCTCTTCACCATCACCTCTTCATATTTCACCTCGATACCTTTAAAAGTGTCCACGCTGGGATTTTCTTCCGGTTTGTGTTTCATGAGGGATGGGCTCATTGCGGCACTTTGACTTTCACAAGCCGATTTCAGACTCCACTCCTTGCGGATCTTCTGATGCTTCTGTGTTCTCTGGTGTACTTGAAGATTTTATGAATGTGCAAACACCTTCTTGCAGAGTGCACCTGAAGGGTTTCTCTCCTGTGTGTGTCCTCTGGTGTACTTGAAGATGTGATGACTGTGCAAACATCATCCCGCACAAAATGCACTTGAAGGGTTTCTCTCCTGTGTGTGTTCTCTGGTGTTTTTTAACAACAGATGACCGTAAAAACGCCTTCCCACACACAGTGCACTTGAAGGGTTTCTCTCCCGTGTGTGTACTCTGGTGTCTTTGCAGATTTGATGAATGTGCAAATGCCTTCACACACACACTGCACTTGAAGGGTTTCTCTCCCGTGTGTGTTCTCTGGTGTAGTTGAAGATGTGATGACTGTGCAAACGCCTTCCCGCACATTGTGCACTTGAAGGGTTTCTCTCCTGTGTGTGTTCTCTGGTGTTTTTTAACAACAGATGACCGTAAAAACGCCTTCCCACACACAGTGCACTTGAAGGGTTTCTCTCCCGTGTGAGTTCTCTTGTGCCGTGTGAAATCTCCAGTCCAATCCGTGCTGTATGCACACCGGTCGCATTGTTGCCTTGTCCTACCGAGCTGCGCTGAGTGCATTTGCTCCATCAGACCAATTCTGCAGAGGAAGCGTCAGAGGAAGCGTCAGCTGCTGACAGAAAAAAAATCCACACCATCTACACGACAGTATCGAGGCACAGAGGAATGCATATATAGTGTCACATGTGACTTACACGTCTATACTTATTCATATATTCATGATGTAGTAAAAACGTTTCCCAAATTCATCACACAGGCTGTTATGGCACACAATGAGAGGGCAAATGGTTATAAACATGCCTGGAAGCCCTCGTATCTTCAAAATGAATGTTCACCCAAAACTCCGAGCACACAATTTCGGCTGACTGGCTACAAAAGGAATATTTATGAAAGCTAAATTCAGCTGACCTAGCAAAGGGTGTTGAAAACAATACTATTTGTGTTATGCAGAAATTCATAAATTAATGTTCAATCGCAACTTAGAGGTGTGAATCCAGGCTCAGATGTCCTTAAATGCTGGGATGAACAGTTCCGACTTCAGCTGAATGTGTGTGCTGTGTTCACCTCCTGTTTCCATTCTTACAAAGAGTGCCAGAGGAAAACAAAAATAAACTATTGTTTTGATATAACTTCCGTGTTCAACAGAGTTAATAGATCTTCTTTGGTTCTTTTGGTAAAGTCACGTAGAATGAGAAAATAATAAAGTAAAACAATAAAATTCTCACGACGTTTCGGCCACAACACAAGTGGCCTTCTTCAGGTGAAAGGAACAGACCTGTCGGGATGACACAGCTACAATGAACGCTAAGATTCGCAGAGTCTTTTAAGCTGGTTGAGAGAAGTGAGGCACCTTGACAAAGGGGTTTACATAACAGGCTAATTTAGCATAGACTTTACTGCAAACACAAACTTGACACTGTCACACACTGGCACGGGTCAAGAGGCGGTGGCATGTCCAGAACCATGCCTGGCCACCTTCATCTGCTCAGCATGAATGCTTCCTCACTCCACCAAGTAATTAATTGAGGATCAACGAACATAGCCGAGGCTAACTGGAGTTTGCGTGTCTCTCTCCGTGGTGAGATGTTAACTACCTCACCTGGTATACAGGAAGTCGTGGGTTCGATCCCGACCCTGACGCCTGCTGTATATTTGGAGTTTGCGCGTCTCTACGCTGAGCGTCTTTGACCGATAGACATTGACACACGTATTCTTGTTTCTTTCGGTAAAGTTACGTAGATAGAAAATAACAATAACTGATAATACAATTACATTAAATAAAGACCACTTGTGTTGCGATCAAAACGACGTTTTTTTGCTTTATTTGGAATTATTCATTTATTTTATTGTTATTTTCATTTAATTTTCTATCTACGTGACTTTACCAAAAGAACCAAGAATATTAATTCCTGCAGTCACCAAAGTTTTAAGTCAAAACATTCACACACGTTGACAAAGCCTCACCTTGTGTTGTTGTGGGCAGGTCGCTTCTGATAACAAGAGCGGTATAGCAGCTCAAGCGGGCTTGGCCTGCTAACAAAAGAAAATAAAAACTGCGTGAATATTTACAATAAAACAAAGTTACAAAGTGGCGAGCCGGGTGAAGACAAATTAAACTTAAGCGAGATAATTAAAGCGAATGCAATCAGGCGAGGGCAGGAGGCAAGGCCCCGCGTGGCTAGGCCCCGCGTTGTAAAGTTCCAACCTGGACATCGATTCCCATGCTCGCTGCTACTCAACTGACATCCCTACGAGAGAGAGAGGCTCTACCTTGGTAAACAACAACCACCACCACCACAACAACCACCACCACCATGAGAATTTCTCACCTCGGATTTCAGTGCAAGCGTGGATCGGCAGCCTCCTGTTACCTCGCGACGTCACGCGCGTAAATCAGCTAACATGACGTCACTTCCGGGGTAAGAGACACGCCCCTCCCATAAGGAGCGGCTCTGTAACAGAATAAATTATGTTAATGAGTCCAGGCCATATGTCCATGGGATGGGGCGTGGCTGCTGAACCCGTCGCAATGAACACTCGACGGTTTCAACAAATACATTATGTTAATGACCGCCAGTCACTGGGCGTACCTTTGGCCAAATAAGGATTGCCACTGGATTGATATCGGCAGTGACCAAGCGGAGGTGACGTCACGCTCAAGAGCGCTGTGGACGGGGTTGGGGGTAGCGTGAATACCTTGGTGACATGACGTCACTAGCGAGGTACACCTCCCGCTAACACTTCATGGCGATGAGGTCATGCTGAGTGGTGACGTCACAGAGCGGGGATGGAGTTTAAGTTGATTTAGATTAATTTTCCATTGCCCCCTCCCTTGGGTGTGTGAACTCAGCAACGTGGACATTATTATGTATACGTACACACACACTATGTGTGTGTGTACGTACACACACACAGTGTGTGTGTACGTACACACTGTGTGTGTGTAGTGGAGGGCAAAGGCGGAGCATTGGCCAGTCATCTCAGTCAGTCGACCCATGGCATCTTCTCATCAATTTATTTTAAAAAATGTATTATTTTTTATTTATTTGCATCTTTTTAATCTTTTATTGTTTATTTTTTGTTTTCTATCTACGTGACTTTACCGAAAGAACCAGGAATATGGTAGCGCATTCTCTATTTGTTGCAGAGGTTCAAAGTTCAAATCCGAGAGGCACACCTGGCTACCCCAGTAACATTCACCACAACATGCGCTGTTCTGCTTCACGGCGGATGTAAAACAGAGTATTGTGTCACTCACAACGCACAGGTCATTGCATGCTGGTGTCACAGTCAAAATTGTGGTTAATTCCAGACATTATCCAGAAACTGTACAATGGAAATGTTTGGCTACGTAAGGTTTGAAAGAAGTGTTAGTCAAACAGAATGTGTATTTGCGTGCGCGTGTTTAAACGTATCTTTGTACGAGCGGTAGGGCAGCGGTTAGCGCTACGCTGCGCTACGAACCCGGAGACCCGGGTTCGTTTCCCGCTCACGGCCAACATCGCCAGTGACGATTATCTGAACCGGTCCTGGGCCTTCCTTAGGTCGTCTCAGCCTAAAAATGAGTACTTCGTGTGATGTGAGCATCGCCACTCGGGAAACAAAGGCGGCCGGGCGCGGTGCTGGCTACCCACCCCCCACGTGTGCCGTGCCATCCTTCATAGGTGCTCGCTAACAGCACTTGCCCCTAGAGTCTGCTAATGCTCTACCGGGGATCTTTGTTCTTGTCGTTGTGTACGAGTGGGGAGCGGTAATTTAGTGGCTATCGCACTGCACTCCGAAACTCGGTGACCCAAATTGGATTCCTGCTCATGAGACACAACAGTGGCAGATATTTAAACCAGTCCTGGGTTTTCCCTACATCGATGTAGTCTTGAATGACTTCCTAGTGTGGTGTGCAAATATCAGGGGAGACAAAGGCGGCCCGGTGCGGTGTTGGCCACCCTCCCCCTCGAGTGCCGTGCGTGCCGGCGTTTATAGGAGCTCACCAACAGCACTTGCCCCAGCAGTCTGTTGAAGGCTGTACGGGGGCTCTTTATGTGTGTGTGTGTGAGTACCTGGTACAGTGTGTAAACATTGCCACTAGGGAGACAAAGGCGGTCGGGCGTGGTGCTGGCCACCCACCACCTCGTGTACCGTTCTGGCCTTCATAGGTGCTCGCTAACAGCACTTGCTCCTACAGTCTGTTAAGGCTATATGGGGGATCTTTGTCTTTGTGTGAGTGCAAAAAGATCAGGCAACATGACTGGCAGAGAAAATTGCTTGAGATTATTTTAAAAGCATGGGTTTAGAAAAGTGAACAAAGCATGTCTCTATTATGTGCATTACCATTGAAGGGTGCATTGGGTTCAAAACCATCCGCATAGCCTCAAATCTGCATTAATGCCAATTTGTCTCCGTATCTGGTAAGATCATAGTATTACAGGAGGTCCTCTCACGCGCTAACCCAGACTGATGTGAGTGCACGATCTCTGTATTAGTTTTTTTATTGTCCTTAACTCAAATCAAACAATATGCAGTTCAGGTCAAATAAGACATTCCTTTTTAACGCTTTCCAACCAAGGTTGAGATGTTCATGCATTAGCTCTGTTCGTTCATATCTGCCCATCTGTCTGTTGCATGGCATTTCGATAACCCTCTTAAAGATGTATGGACTGATGCTGTACATAAAGATGTGGAGCTGAGTGGACTTGCCGATGACCGGTACCAGCGGTGTCAAGATCGGCCTCTGTGGAGGAGGCTCGTGAAGCACGCTGCTGGGCAGTTGGAGGCAGTCGCCCTCCAGTAACGGAGGGCGGATGAGCGACGCTCACGACTACGAGCGGAGCGTCTACCACACCAAGTCGGTGCAGTGGTGCCTGTCAGTCATCTTATTGAGCACATGGCAACTTGGGTCTGTCCTGTCAGCTGGCAGAGAGCCTTCGACATATCACGTGGCCTCAACACGTAAGACAATACTATAATTCGTGTTGTAGAGAATGTACCTCCTCCTATACGTGTAACTTTCAAGTGGTATGCCTTGTAACTGATTAATGATCCGAGCGTGCTCCCTATTTCAAAGACAATGCGTTGCTCCAGATGCTTCGTGGAACACAAAAACACCGTTCGACCTGTATCACAAGAACAACGGGTCTCACCTGAGTTCTCTGTACAGGTTACTTTCAAACACACACACACACTTTGTCCTAACATCACTTATTCAATGTTTGACCCTTACAGATCAAATGTTACAAGTATGCACAAAATCAAATAAGTATTCATTCTAAATTATTGACAGGCATATTAACAAAATTTGATTACTGCAGTTAAATATACTGCATCACGATACATCGTATTAACAAGAAGCTTTTTAAAAAAAGTTGCACAGTCTGCTTCAGTGTATGTAAACCATTATTGTGTCATTCAAAACGAGTAGGCCATTGCATGCTGGCGTCTGAGTGAAAATGTAGCAAATTCTAAACATTACCTACAAACTACACAACTGAGATAACGCATCATCGCCCCCTACTGACAGGCTCTTGTCCACATGCAGGCTGGTGCAGGGCCACCACCCTGTGCCACACAGGGGCAGCTGCTACTTGGGGTTGCTCTTCCGAGTGTTTCAGACGAGACACTAAACTCCGAGTTGCTGAGGGGGTTAAGCAAGTACCGTGTAAATGCAATTATTATAACATAGTGAATGCTTGGGGGCTTATTGTCTCTCGCTCCTGGTTAAAGATCTACCCAACCCACAGGTCCACAAAGACTGGCCGCCCTTACTCTGCAGGTTGAACCTAGCAACTGAGTGTCCAACTTCACGTTCTTGTCATTAAAGGCCTGTGACAAAGGTGCATCCATTGTAGCGACATCATCTCAAGCTTACACATCTACCGGGTCTCCACTTGACTTTGTATTGTCTAGGAAGTCCACCCACACCTCCACTTCCACAAACTGCTGGGAGTTGCCTCGCTCTGCCTCACAGTCAGAATTCTCCTCCTGCTTCACGTTGCCTCCATCGATGTGAAGGTCCCATTTTGGAGTTGAATATTCATCTTCACATTTCACCTTCACTTCTTCCCTCTTCACCATCACTTCTTCACATTTCACCTTCACTTCTTCACATTTCACCTTCACTTCTTCACATATCACCATCACCTCTTCATATTTCACCTTCACTTCTTCACTCTTCACCGTCACTTCTTCCCTCTTCATCTTCACATCTTCCCTCTTCACCATCACTTCTTCAAATTTCACCTCGATACCTTTAAAAGTGTCCAAGCTGGGATTTTCTTCCGGTTCGTGTTTCATGAGGGATGGGCTCATTGCGGCACTTTGACTTTCACAAGCTGATTTCAGACTCCGCTCCTTGTGGATCTTCTGATGCTTCTGTGTTCTCTGGTGTACTTGAAGATTTGATGAATGTGCAAATGCCTTCCCGCACACACTGCACTTGAAGGGTTTCTCTCCCGTGTGTGTACTCTGGTGTGTTTTAAGAGCAGATGAATCTGAAAATGTCTTCCCACACACACTGCACTTGAAGGGTTTCTCTCCCGTGTGTGTTCTCTGGTGTGTTTTAAGAGCAGATGACTGTGAAAATGCCTTCCCACACACACTGCACCTGAAGGGTTTCTCTCCCGTGTGTGTTCTCTGGTGTTTTTTAAGAGTAGATGAATCTGAAAATGTCTTCCCACACACACTGCACTTGAAGGGTTTCTCTCCTGTGTGTGTTCTCTGGTGTTTTTTAAGAGTAGATGAATCTGAAAATGTCTTCCCACACACACTGCACCTGAAGGGTTTCTCTCCCGTGTGTGTTCTCTGGTGTGATTTAAGAGTAGATGAATCTGAAAATGTCTTCCCACACACAGTGCATTTGAAGGGTTTCTCTCCCGTGTGTGTTCTCTGGTGTTTTTTTATATTATATGAATCTGGAAATGCCTTCCCACACACACTGCACCTGAAGGGTTTCTCTCCCGTGTGTGTTCTCTGGTGTTTTTTAAGAGTAGATGAATCTGAAAATGCCTTCCCACACACACTGCACTTGAAGGGTTTCTCTCCTGTGTGTGTTCTCTGGTGTGTTTTAAGAGTAGATGAATCTGAAAATGTCTTCCCACACACACTGCATTTGAAGGGTTTCTCTCCTGTGTGTGTTCTCTGGTGTCTTTTAAGATGAGATGAATCTGAAAATGCCTTTCCACACACACTGCACTTGAAGGGTTTCTCTCCTGTGTGTGTTCTCTGGTGTGTTTTAAGAGTAGATGAATCTGAAAATGTCTTCCCACACACACTGCACCTGAAGGGTTTCTCTCCCGTGTGTGTTCTCTGGTGTTTTTTTATATTAGATGAATCTGGAAATGCCTTCCCACACACACTGCACTTGAAGGGTTTCTCTCCCGTGTGTGTTCTCTGGTGTGTTTTAAGAGCAAATGAATCTGAAAATGTCTTCACACACACACTGCACTTGAAGGGTTTCTCTCCCGTGTGTGTTCTCTGGTGTTTTTTAAGAGTCAATGAATCTGAAAATGCCTTGTCACACACAGTGCACTTGAAGGGTTTCTCTCCTGTGCGAGTGCTCTGGTGCTGTGTCAAATTTCCAGTCCGATCCGTGCCGTATGCACGCTGGTCGCATTGTTGACTTGTCGTACCGAGCTGCTGTGCTGAGTGCATTTGCTCCATCAGACCAGCGTCAGCTGCAGACAGAAAATAAGAATATCCACACCATCTACACGTCAGTAACGAGCCATGGAGGAATGAATATAAACAGTCACACGTGACTTACACGTCTATATTCATTTATGTATTCATGACTAGCTGTACTACCCGGCTTCGCCCGGGACTTGGATCCACCACGTCCGGCCGCCTTTGTCTCCCCAGTGGCGATGTCCACACCACAACAGTTACTCGTTTGAGGCTGAGTCGACCTAGGAGAGGCCCAGAAGCGGTTCAAATAATCGTCACCGGTGGTGGCCGTGAGCGGGAATCGAACTAGGGTCACCGGGTTCGTAGCGCGGCGTATCGCTAACCGCTACACTACAATGAGTTACGCTTCCACACACAGACACACACACACAGACACACACAGATACACACACACAGACACACACACAGACACACACAGATACACACACAGACACACAGACACAGACAACGCTAACCGCTACACTACAATGCGTTACTCTTCCACATGCGAGGGTCACGTGACAGATTTGGCGTCACAGCTCACTTGCCGTCCAAAAAATCTATACATTATTGAGCTCCCCTCCCCCCCCCAAAAAAACACAAAAGTGTATTTGTATAATGTTTGCATGGTGTACAGTCTGGAAAGTACCCACATGGCAAATTTCCAGTTTGTTGCATGTCGGGAAGTACGCTAAACATTTTGAACAGACAACACACACAATCACAACTTTGCCTTTTATATATATTTGGAGATGTAGTGAAAAACTTTCCCAAATTCATCACGCAGTTTCAGTTTTTGATTTTCAGTTTGATTTATTTTGGTTATAGTCCCGTGAGCCATTCGGCTCTTGAATCGAGTGCAACCACAACAAGCGACAAAACAAAAACACGACCAAGAGAAACATCTTACAGTGACTATGTGTGACTGTGCAAACAGCACTGTCATGGCACGCAATGAGAGGGCAAATGTAATAAATATTCCTGTAAGCCCTCGCATCTTCAACATTAATGTTGCCATAGAAACGTTGTGGGGTTTTTTGCTTCAGTTAAAAAAGAATTTTTTTTTTTATTTTTCTTTTATTTTCTATCTACGTGACTTTACCGAAAGAACCAAGAATATTAATTCCTGCAGTCACCAAAGTTTAAAGTCAAAACATTCACACACGTTGACAAAGCCTCACCTTCTGTTGTTGTGGGCAGGTCGCTTCTGATAACAAGAGCGGTATAGCAGCTCAAGCGGGCTTGGCCTGGTAACAAAAGAAAATAAAAACTGCGTGAATATTTACAATAAAACAAAGTTACAAAGTGGCGAGCCAGGTGAAGACAAATTAAACTTAAGCGAGATAAAGCTTTCGTGACTGCAATGATTCATCTTCTTTGGTTCTTTCGGTAAAATCACGTAGAATGATAATAAAATAATAAAATTGATAAAATAAAATAACACAATAATATTCTCACGACGTTTCGGCCACAACACAAGCAGCCTTCATCAGGTGAAGGGGGGCGAGACTGTCTGGTAGGACAGCGCTGTCCTGAAGGGGGGCGAGACTGTCTGGTAGGACAGCGCTGTCCTACCAGACAGTCTCGCCCCCCTTCACCTGATGAAGGCCGCTTGTGTTGTGGCCGAAACGTCGTGAGAATATTATTGTGTTATTTTATTTTATCAATTTTATTATTTTATTATCATTCTACGTGACTTTACCGAAAGAACCAAAGAAGATTAAGCGAGATAATTAAAGTAAACGCAATCAGGCGAGGGAAGGAGGCAAGGCCCCGCGTGGCTAGGCCCCGCGTTGTAAAGTTCAAACCTGGACATCGATTCCCATGCTCGCTGCTACTCAACTGACATCCCTACGAGAGAGAGCGAGGCTCTACCTTGGTAAACAACAACAACAACCACCACAACCACAACCACCACCACCACAACGATGAGAATTTCTCACCTCGGATTTCAGTGCAAGCGCGCGCACGGCAGCATCCTGTTGCCTCGCGACTGCAGGAAGTAGCATGACGTCACTTCCCTCCCACGAGCGGCTCTGTAACTGAATAAATTATAATCTTAGTTTTTTCGGTAAAGTCACGTTGAAGAGAAACAACAAAATAATAAAATATATATAAAACAATAAAAAATTATCACGACGTTTCGACCATAACTCAAACGGTCGTCTTCAGGTGTGTTGGTTCGCATAAATTTATTTTTAAACGGCGCATTTATTTATTTATAAAAAAAAACGTTAGCGCCACGCGCAACGATTTGGCAGTTTACCCAGGACTAGTCCATCTATATTCTGAAAAGAGGAGGGGGGAGACGAAATTTTTTATAATGTATGCTGTCTGAAAGCCACTGTAAGCGTGAACAATCAATTAAGACCTGAAATGGTTTATCAAATCTTTCCAATGATTGCTAAGATAGAATCCATCTTGAAATTGTCTCTGTGCTTGTATATGTGGATAGCCTCATGAACGAATCTCTCATGGAAGCCAGATGGCTTACAAAGAACCTCTGTCTTGGAAAAGTCAATGGCATGTGAGCCTACTGAATTAGAACAATGATCTGCCACGGCCGAGGTGTTGGTCCTACCGTGTTTAAGGTCTGCTTTGTGTTCACGAATGCGGTCCGAGACATGGCGTTTGGTTTCTCCAATGTAACTACTACCACAGAGGCAACTTAGTTTGTAGACACCAGGGTATTGTATGTCCGGAATCACGTCTTTTACAGACGGAACCAGATCACGGATTTTATTTAAAAATAAATTTATGCGAACCAACACACCTGAAGACGACCGTTTGAGTTATGGTCGAAACATCGTGAGAATTTTTTATTGTTTTATATATTTTATTATTTTGTTGTTTCTCTTCAACGTGACTTTACCGAAAAAACTAAGAATATGAATTACTGCAGTCACGAAAGCTTTAAATCAAAATTGAATAAATTATGTTAATGAGGCCGGCCCATATGTCGAGCGATGGGGGCGTGGGCGCTGAACCCGTCGCAATAAACTCGCGACGGCTTTAACGAATATATTATGTTAATGAGCCACCAGTCACTGGGCGTAGCTTTGCCCAAATAAGGATTGCCACTGGAACGATATCGGCAGTGACCCGAGCGGAGGTGACGTCACGCTCAAGAGCGCGGTGGACGGGGGAGGGATGAATACCTTGGTGACATGACGTCACTAGCGAGGTACACCTTACCCTGGCGTTTCACGCCAATGAGGTAATGCAGAGTGGTGACGTCACAGAGTTGAAGTTTAAGTTTATTTAGATTCATTTTCCATTGCTCCCTCCCTTGGGTGTGTGAGCTCAGCTACAACGTGGACATTATTGTGTATACACTGTGTGTGTGTGTACACTGTGTGTGTGTACACTGTGTGTGTGTACACTATGTGTATAAACTGTGTGTGTACACTGTGTGTATGTACACTATGTGTATACACTGTGTGTCACTGTGTGTCACTGTCACTGTGTGTGTCACTGTCACTGTGTGTGTCACTGCCTGGCACAAGCTTCGTGGTGACGTCACCGCCACTTAGTGGCGAATGGCGATTGTTGTTGTGTCACTGTGTCACTGTGCGTGTGTGTACACTGTGTGTGTGTGTACACTGTGTGTGTGTACACTGTCTGTACACTGTATCACTGTTTCACTGTGTGTACAGTGTGTGCACTGTGTGTACACTGTGTGTACACTGTGTGTGTGTACACTGTGTGTACACTGTTTGTGTACACTGTGTATACGCTGTGTGTGTACACTGTGTATACATTATGTGTATACAGTGTGTACACACACTGTGTGTACACTGTGTGTGTACACTGTTTGTGTACACTGTGTGTGTACACTGTGTGTACACTGTGTGTGTACACTGTGTGTACACTGTGTGTGTACACTGTTTGTGTACACTGTGTGTGTACACTGTGTGTACACTGTGTGTATACTGTGTGTATACTGTGTGTGTACACTGTGTGTACAGTGCGTGTACACTGTGTGTGTGTACACTGTGTGTGTATACTGTGTGTGTACACTGTGTGTACACTTTGTGTCCGCATTGAACCGAACCCCCGGCAAGGCCATCTACTTAATGACGAGAGAAAATTCACACGAAATGTCCTTTTCAATGAAGTCTTCCAGATGTAAATTGATACAAGCTTTTAATGAAGAAATAAAATCATCTAATTCAAAACACAACACAATTCAAAGATGTTCCATTTTAAAACTTCAAAACGGAGCATGGGGTGCTTATGTGAATGCGTCCTTCGTGTGCAAATGTTGTGACTTTCCTGGCCTGAAGGCCGTCAATGTGTTGGACCATTAAATGATGCACAGCGTCTCAACAGCAGTGGGGTTTGCTTCAACCGATGGTTACGAACATCCAGACGTGAATCAGCAAGGAGCATTTCTAGTCCCAGTTAGACAAAATCTACGATAACACGTAAGACAAAACTACAATTCGTGTTGTAGAGAATGTACCTCCTCCTATACGTGTAACTTTCAAGTGGTATGCCTTGTAACTGATGAATGATCCGAGCGTGCTCCCTATTTCAAAGACGATGAGTTGCTCCCGAGGCAGATGCTTCGTGAAACACAAAAGTACCCTTTGACCTGTATCACAAGAACAACGGGTCTCACCTGAGTTCTCTGTACAGGTTACTTCCAAAACACACACACACTTTGTCCTAACATCACTTATTCAATGTTTGTTCCTCATACAAAATGTTACATGTACACGCACAATCAGACACGGTATTCATTCTAAATCATTGACGGGCATATTAACATTGGATTACTGCAGCGAAATTGACTGCATCACGTTACATCGTATTAACAAGAAGTTATTTTACAAATACGCACCGTCTGCTTAACAGTGTATGTACACAGTACTATTGTTGCGTCATTCAAAACGAATAGGCCGTTGCATGCTGGCGTCTGAGTCAAAATGTAGCAAATTTTAAACATTACGCTACAAACAATAAATCACGGCGTTTCGATGGCAACACAAGCAATCGTCATCAGGTGGGACAAGCACAGCAGCAATGAGAAGAAACTGCTGGAGTAGGCACCTACTACTTCAGCAGTTTCTATTTCTGTGGTTGTCCCACCTGATGACGATTATGCGTGTTGTGATCTAAACGCCGTGATCCGTTATGTTTCTACCCACGTGGTGACTTTACCGAAATAACTCAAGAGTGTGGATTCCTGCAGTCACGAAAGCTTCGAATAAAGATTGCCTACAAACTACACAACTGAGATGACGCATCAATCATCGCCCCCTACTGACAGGCTCTTGTCCACATGCAGGCCGGTACAGGGCCACCACCCTGTGCCACACAGGGACAGCTGCTACTTGGGGATGCTCTTCGAGAGTTTCAGACGAGATACAAAACTCCGAGTTGCCGAGGCGATTAAGTAAGCACCATGTAAAAGCAATTATCATTAGAACATCGTGAATGCTTGGGAGCTTATTGGTTCTCGCTCCTGGTGAGAGATTGACCCAACCCACAGGTCCACAAAGACTGGCCACTCTTACTCTGCAAGTTGAACCTAGGAGCTGAGTGTTCAACTTCACATTCTTGTCATTAAAGGCCTCTGACAAAGGTGCATCTATTGGAGCGACATCGTCTCTGGCTTACACATCTACCGGGTCTCCACTTGACTTTGGATTGTCTCGGAGGAAGTCCACCCACACCTCCACTTCCACAAACTGCTGGGAGTTGCCTCGCTCTGCCTCAGTCAGAATTCTCCTCCTGCTTTCCGATGTGAAGGTCCCATTTTGGAGTTGAATCTTCATCTTCACATTTTACCTTCACTTCTTTGCTCTTCACCATCACTTCTTCCCTCTTCACCTTCACCTCTTCATATTTCACCTTGATAACTTTAAAAGTGTCCAAGCTGGGATTTCCGGTTACTGTTTCATGAGGGATGGGCTCATGTTTCATGAGGGATGGGCTCATGACTTTCACAAGCTGATTTCAGACTCCACTCCTTGTGGATCTTCTGATGCTTGTGTTCTCTGGTGTACTTGAAGATTTGATGAATTTGCAAACATCTGCCTGCACAGAGTACACTTGAAGGGTATCTCTCCCGTGTGTGTTCTCTGGTGTACTACAAGAGCAGATGAATGTGCAAACGCCTTCCCACACACACTGCACTTGAAGGGTTTCTCTCCTGTGTGTGTTCTCTGGTGTACTTTAAGATTATATGAATGTGAAAATGCCTCCCCACACACAGTGCACTTGAAGGGTTTCTCTCCCGTGTGTGTTCTCTGGTGTTTTACAAGAGTAGGTGACTGTGAAAATGCCTTCCCACACAGTGCACTTGAAGGGTTTCTCTCCTGTGTGTGTTCTCTGGTGGGTCTCAAGAACTGATGGCCATGAAAATGCCTTGTCACACACAGTGCACTTGAAGGGTTTCTCTCCTGTGTGAGTTCTCTGGTGCTGTGTCAAATTTCCAGTCCGATCCGTGCTGTATGCACGCTGGTCGCATTGTTGACTTGTCGTACCGAGCTGCTGTGCTGAGGGCCTTTGCTCCATCAGACCAGCGTCAGCTGCAGACAAAAAATAAGAATATCCACACCATCTTCACGTCAGTATCAAGGCACAGAGAAATGCATATATACAGTCACATGTGACTTAAACGTCTATACTTATTTATATATTCATGTAGTGAAAAAGTTTCCCAAATTCATCACAGGGCTGTTATGGCACACAATGAGAGGGAAAATGGTTATAAACATGCCTGGAAGTCTTCGTATCTTCAAAATGAATGTTAACTCAAAACTCCGAGTACACAATTTTGGCTGTCTGGCTACAAAAGGAATATTTATAAGAGCTAAATTCAGCTGACATAGCAAAGGGTGTTGAAAACAATACCATTTGTGTTATGCATAAATTAATGTTCAATCGCAACTTAGAGGTGTGAATCCAGGCTCAGATGTCCTTGAATGCTGGGGATGAACAGTTCCGACTTCAGCTGAATGTGTGTTCTGTGTTCACATCCTGTTTCCATTCTTACAAAGAGTTCCAGAGGAAAACAAAAATAAACTATTGTTTTGATATAACTTCCGTGTTCAATAGAGTTAATAGACTTTACTTCAAACACAAACTTGACACTGTCACACACTGGCAGTGGCGTGTCTAGAATCATTTCTGGCCACCTTCATCTGCTCGGCATTAATGCTTCCTCACTACACCAAGTAATTAATCGAGGATCAATGAACATAGCCGAGACTAACTGGTGAGATGTTAACTACCTCACCGGGTAAACAGGAAGTCGTGGGTTCGATCCCGACCCTGACGCCTGCTGTATATTTGGAGTTTGCGCGTCACTCCGTTTAGCGTCTTTGACCGATAGACATTGACACACGTATTCTTGTTTCTTTCGGTAAAGTTACGTAGATAGAAAATAACAATAACTGATAATACAATTACATTAAATAAAGACTACTTGTGTTGCGATCAAAACGACGTGAGTTGCTTTTCTTTATTTGGAATTATTCATTTATTTTATTGTTATATTTAATTTTCTATCTACGTGACTTTACCGAAAGAACCAAGAATAATAATTCCTGCAGTCACCAAAGCTTTAAGTCAAAACATTCACACACGTTGACAAAGCCTCACCTTGTATTGTTGTGGGCAGGTTGCTTCTGATAACAAGAGCGGTATAGCAGCTCAAGCGGGCTTGGCCTGGTGAAAAAAATAAAAACTGCGTGAATATTGACAATAAAACAAAGTTACAAAGTGGCGAGCCGGGTGAAGACAAATTAAACTTAAGCGAGATAATTAAAGTAAACGCAATCAGGCGAGGGCAAGAGGCAAGGCCCCGCGTGGCTAGGCCCCGCGTTGTAAAGTTCCAACCTGGACATCGATTCCTGTGCTCGCTGCTACTCAACTGACATCCCTGAGAGAGAGAGGCTCTACCTTGGTAAGCAACAACAACCACCACCACAACAACCACCACAACAACCACAATCGCAATGAGAATTTCTCACATCGGATTTCAGTGCAGGAAGCGATAGCTTCCTGTTACCTCGTGCGGTCACGCGGCAGCAGGTGACGTGACGTCACTTTCGGGGTACGAGACACGCTCCTCCCACAATGAGCAGCTCCGTAAATAAATAAATTAAAGAATGAATAAATTATGCTAATGTGGCCGTCCGTTACGTCGTGAGTGCTGAACCCGTCGCAATAAACTCGCGACGGCTTTAACGAACACATTATGTTAATGAGCCGCCAGTTACTGGGCGTAGCTTTGCCCAAATAAGGATTGGCACTGGAACGATATCGGCAGTAACCCACGCGGAGATGACGTCATGCTTAGGAGCGCGGTGGACGGGGGAGGGGTGAATACCTTGGTGACATGACGTCACTATCGAGGTACACCTCCCCCTGGCGGTTCACGCCGATGAAGTAATGCTGAGTGGTGACGTCACAGAGCGGGATTGGAGTTTAAGTTGATTTAGATTCATTTTCCATTGCTCCCTCCCTTGGGTGCGTGGGCTCAGCTACAACAACAACGTGGACATTATTGTGTATACACTATGTGTGTGTGTACACTGTGTGTGTATACACTGTGTGTGTGTACACTGTGTGTATATACTGTGTGTGTGTACACTGTGTGTGTGTATACACTGTGTGTATACACTGTGTGTGTGTGTACACTGTGTGTACACTGTGTGTGTGTATATTGTGTGTGTGTACACTGTGTATACACTGTGTGCGTGTACACTGTGTGTGTGTCCACCGTGTGTGTACAGTGTCTGTGTGTACACTGTGTGTGTGTATAGTGTCTGTATGTACACTGTGTGTGTGTACACTGTGTGTGTGTATACTGTGTGTGTACATTGTGTGTGTATACACTGTGTGTGTGTGTACACTTGGCAGTCCCGGGGAGTCCTCCCCCCCCCCACCACCCTTCACCACCCCCCACCACCACCCCACCACCCTCCACCACAACCCCCACCACCACCCCCACCACAACCCCCACCACAACCCCCATCACCCTTAACCACCACCCTTCACCACCACCCCCCATCACCCTGGTGGTGGTGGTTGTTGTTGTGATGTTCTGACACCAGTCAGATCAACACCTTCACAGCCACTGCTGCTGCTGCTGTTTGTTTATAGGCAGAAGGTGTTCACGCCACGTCCCTTTCTCTGTGTGTGTACACTCTGTGTGTGTGTACACTGAGTGTGTGTAGGTGTTCACGCCACGTCCCTTTCTCTGTGTGTGTACACTCTGTGTGTGTGTGTACAATGACTGTGTGTAGGTGTTCACGCCACGTCCCTTTCTCTGTCACCATTTTAATTCTGGGCCAAAGAGGTCCCGCAAACGTAAACATTTTCTGTTTAAAATGTAACACGAACATAACAAACAATGAATTATATTCTTGGTTCTTTCGGTAAAGTCACGTTGAAGGGAAACAATAAAAAATATATAAAATAATAAAATTCTCACGACGTTTCGACTGTAACACAAGCAGTCATCATCAGGTGTGAAAACCAACAGCAAGAAACATTTTAAAGAAGTGGCGGTTTGTATTTATTTATTTTTAAACGTCAGCACCACGGATAGCGATTTGGCAGTTTATTTAGAAGGACGACTCCATCTATGTTTGGAAAAGAGGAGGGGGGAGACGAAAAATTAATGTATGCTGTCTGAAATCCACCGTAAGCGTGAACAATCAATTAAGACCCGAAATGGTTTATCAAATCCTTCCAATGATTGCTAAGCCAGAATTCTTTCCTCTCGGTTGAAATTGTCTCTGTGTTTGTATATGTGGATAGCCTCATGAACGAATCTCTCATGGTAGCCAGATGGATTGCAAAGAACCTCCGTCTTGGAGAAGTCAATGCCATGTGAGCCTACTGAATTATAACAGTGATCTGCCACGGTCGAGGTGTTGGTCCTACCGTGTTTCAGGTCTGCATTCTGTTCACGAATGAGGTCCGAGACATGGCGTTTGGTTTCTCCAATGTAACTACTACCACAGAGGCAACTTAGTTTGTAGACACCAGGGTATTGTATGTCCGGAATCACATCTTTTACAGACGGAACCAGATCACGGATTTTATGTAATGTGTTGAAACGGACCTGGATCTTGTGTTTATTCAAGATTTTGGAGATATTTTTTTGTGATCCCCGCAATGTAGGGTAAAGTGATGGTTTTGAAAAGCTCCTCAAGAGGGTCCTTCTTCATGGTTTGAGTGATAGCTTTGCGGATTGTGTAGTCGGAGTAACCATTAGCCTTAAGAGCTTGGTGTACGTGCTTGAGTTCACTGGCTATGTGTTCCAGGTCGGATATGCATTGGGCTCTATTGTAGTATATGAGCCTTTTCCAAAATTGATATTAACAATAATATTTGCGTTATATATATTTTTTAACAAACAAAAATAATAATCAATAAAACCCGTAAGCCAGGCACACGAAAAACCAGATGTCGATCATAAACAGACCATTAAAAAATAAAGAAATAATAAAACTCTCGAGGCGAGGATGTTAGCAGCTATCTGCGAAGATCTCCAGATGAACAAGAGTTTGATGTGCCCTAAGGGAGGTCACGCAGAGGGAAGCCCTCCGCAAGCCAGAAACGAGGACACCCACGGGTTAAACCATATATATTTTTTCCCTTTGTCATTAAAACAACGGTTCAAATTTAAAATGCAATATCAAGAATAAGCTAAAGTTAGCGGTCCTCGCGCTCACTCCAATCAAGACCAGGCCACCAGATACATTAGTGAATTATTATCCAATAATTAATTCGCTATCAAATGATTTTCACCTTTAATACTTTTACTGTTAAAACAAAGCTTGGAGACAAAATACCGAGTCACATCAAAGGTTATCGAGAAGGAATGAGGCGAACGGGCAAACTTACGAAAGAGTTTAAACAATATCCCAAGCAACCCCGACCACCTTTGTCTCTCTCACAGCGCGGAGAAGCAGGAATTACACCTTGTCACAAGGGGCCATCTGGAAAAGCCAGCCGGGTTTGATGAGGAGACACACCCCACCCCACACATGGCAACCAGGCAAACAAAGTTTTAAAGAAATTTGCAATATAATATTAATAATAACAACGTGTTAACCTTAAACGATATTCCATTATAGAACCTTACAGAACCAAGGGATATGGATTCCAACAATCTGGAAACGGACCTCTTAAACTCAGGATGAAAATTATTTTTCTTTCTAATAACTCCATCATATCAATGCAAACCTCGGTAACCCAAGAGGGGTGTCGGGAGGACGTAGTTACAAACACGAGTCTTGGCGAACATGGGACCAAATGGTATTTGAGAAATATAAAGTCGAAAGTATAAAGAGATAGGTACTCCCGACCACCTTTGTCTCTCCCGAAGAGCGCGAGAGAGGAATTTCACGCCAGGGCAAACAGATCGTTATCGCAGGAGCCATCTGTACACACACACGAACTCACACACACAGACCCCGCCCCCCCCCCTTTTCCACTGCGCAAGAGAGAATTGTCTTTGAATATAAGGTCAGCTGCATTTTCAAAAGTCAGTGAAGTTAAGTCAAGAGTCAAGACAGATCAGCGAGTCAAGACGTCCACAGGATGAGCAGTCGCATGGAGCGGCTGGCTCCGAGCCTCGCTGAGTAGCGAGGATCGCTGAGTCGCGATGTATCAACAAAAGTGAGTCATACAGCAGTGGAGGAAACCTGCTGTCAGCGAACCAGCACGGGCGCGTTCGCGCACTTCAACAGAGAGAGCACGTGCGACTCAACTCACTCAACTGAAGAAAAAGCTTGGCCAGCCGCCAACAAAGTATCAGCGAATCAGCGCTGAGAGCGCTCGAGCATCTCCACAAAGAAAGCACGTGCAACGTGGCTCAACCAGCAGCGGAAAAGCACGAGCAGCCGCCAACAACTTCAGCAAACCAGTGACCAAGCGCGTGCGACTTGAGTCATACAGCAGTGGAGGAAACCTGCTGTCAGAGAGCCGCCAACAACCTCAACAAAGAGAGCGCGTGCGACTCGGCTCACTCAGCAGAAGAAAAACTTGACCTGTCGCCCGCGAGCGCAGCGTCAGATACTACAGCAGCGGAAAGAGCACGCACCGGCGCAGCTCATCCAGCAGTGGAGGAAACTGCTGTCAGCGAACCAGCACGGGCGCGTTCGCGCATCTTCAAGGAGAAAGAGCGCGGCCAGCAACGCCAAGCAAGAGCGTGCAGCAGCTCAGCCAACAGTGGAGAGAAACTGCTATCAGCGAACCAGCACGGGCGCGTTCGCGCATCTTCAAGGAGAGGGAGCGCGCGCCACCAGCGTGCCATCAGCACCAGCATCAGCACCAGCGCGTGCCAACAGTGCGCCACCAGCGTGCTACAGCACGCAACTTCGCGTCACCAGGGCTGAGAGGGAAGCGGCCCCGCACTCAACACCCATCGGCGCGACGACGGCGAGCGTCGTGCTGACTCATCCAGCCAGCGGTGAACAGAAACTGGCAGTCGTTTGTATGCCCCTCCCCCACACTCCCTTCTCACTCCCCCACCGCTACACAACGAACAAAAAATTTTTTGACAAGGAAATCAACCTAGGCGTTTGCTCAACGCAAGAAATCAACAACCCTCCCATTAAACATACAAGACTCATGATAACTGCGTCAACTATTAGCTGATAACGAAAAACATCGCCACCCATTGAGTTACGTTGATGAGGCAATCAGAATTATTTCAGTCGAACGCTTTAATTGCATAATCGTTGATAAATCAATGAACGAACATCGCCGTGGTACTGTGCTGACGATTTCAAGCATAATCATTTCGCATATCAGAATGTGTTAAGGATTGGATACGAATCAAAGACCAAGTGCCGTGTTGTGTAATCATTCAAGAATACGAGTTTGCATATTATAAGTTTAAGGTTTTGATAGAATAGTTCGCTTGTTTTTAATCTCTCTCTCAACAACCGATCGATTGCGTTACGCGTCGGGAATTAACCACAGGTGCCACTATCGAGGTGAAACAACGCAATCGTGATGGTATCATGTTAACGCTGTGTTGAAATTCCAACATCCCGAGATTGAGTTTTCATATTATCCAAAAATTAAAGTTAGCTAGAAAATGAAATTGATCAAAGCAGAAGGTTTGTGTGATTCTTCCTGAAATTCTGCATAATATTGCTCTGCGTATGAGATCTGAATCCTGGGGACCTATCATAAGCACACTATCACCACACATAATCCATAACACACATAATTCATGATGTTCAATCGAGAGTAATCGTATCCTTATCGATAATATGGAATTAAAGAGCAGAGTCGAATCGACTCTCTCTCATTCACGCTCACAACGCCTGCGTCACTGCATACGATTAATTGCGTTATTCCAATTCAAAACACAATCCACGTCACCGAGGCTCGACCTTATAATCCATAACGACCTGCATTATCATAACCACGCCCACTCGCAAAAATTAAAACGATTATCTCTCAAAGCAGCATAATTTATGTGCATAATTACACTGATTAACATAATTTCGGATAAATTATGCAAATCTCAAATTTCATTTAATTTTCATTATTTTCATCAATTTTCATAACACCTATATATACAACACAGCCCCCCATCGATGCTGTCGGAGCCAGACAGGATGTACAGGGCGAGAGAGGGAGAGGCGGTGTACATGGAGTGCTCGGTGTGGCCGCCCGCCACCATCCTGTGGTGAGACCGAACGCCGCGCCTGAGCGTCCGTCCCTCTCCGCCTCTCCTCTCGCTCTCCGCTCGCTGGAGACTTTTTTTGTTTATTTCACCGCCTGATGCCCACCGAGCCGTGCAGCTGTTTTTCAGAAGCTACCCGGCCATGTCGCAAACGACAGCCCTGACGACGAAGAGGCTCCTCGTTCATTCGGCATTCCGTCATCGCGCCTCGAAGCTCCCTGTCGCGAGGGCTGTACGTGCCCTAAACTTCTTTCGCACCCTACGTGGCCAACCGTGCTAATCTGTGCCTCCGTGGATCTGGGTGTCCGTGGGACTCTCTGTATGTGTACGTGCCCTGAACTTCTTTCGCACCCTACGTGGCCAACCGTGCTAATCAGAGGTACGGGAGTTGAGTCTGTTTTGTGAATGCCGCCAGCGGGTTTGCATGGCTGGCCACGTACGGAGCGAAAGAAGTTCAACATAGAACACTCCCATAGACTTCAATGTTAAAGGCTCCCATATACTTCAATGTTAAAGGCTCCCATAGACATTAATGTTAAAGACTCCCATAGACTTCAATGTTAAAGACTCCCATAGACTTCAATGTTAAAGACTCCCATAGACTTCAATGTTAAAGACTCCCATAGACTTCAATGTTAAAGACTTCAATGTTAAAGGTTCCCATATACATTAATGTTAAAGACTCCAATAGACTTCAATGTTAAAGGCTCCCATAGACTTCAATGTTAAAGGCTCCCATAGACTTCAATGTTAAAGGCTCCCATAGACTTCAATGTTAAAGGCTCCCATAGACTTCAATGTTAAAGGCTCCCATAGACTTCAATGTTAAAGGCTCCCATAGGCTTCAATGTTAAAGGCTCCCATAGACTTCAATGTTAAAGGCTCCCATAGACTTCAATGTTAAAGGCTCCCACAGACTTCAATGTTAAAGGCTCCCATAGACTTCAATATTAAAGGCTCCCATAGACTTCAATGTTAAAGGCTCCCATAGACTTCAATGTTAAAGGCTCCCACAGACTTCAATGTTAAAGGCTCCCATAGACTTCAATATTAAAGGCTCCCATAGACTTCAATGTTAAAGGCTCCCATAGACTTCAATGTTAAAGACTCCCATAGACTTCAATGTTAAAGACTCCCATAGACGTCAATGTTAAAGACTCCCATAGACTTCAATGTTAAAGGTTCCCATAGACATTAATGTTAAAGACTCCCATAGACTTCAATGTTAAAGGCTCCCATAGACTTCAATGTTCAAGGTTCCCATAGACATTAATGTTAAAGGCTCCCATAGACTTCAATGTTAAAGACTCCAATAGACTTCAATGTTAAAGGCTCCCATAGAATTCAATGTTAAAGGCTCCCATAGACTTCAATGTTAAAGGCTCCCATAGACTTCAATGCTAAAGGCTCCCATAGACTTCAATGTTAAAGGCTCCCATAGACTTCAGTGTTAAAGGCTCCCATAGACTTAAATGTTAAAGGCTCCCATAGACTTCAATGTTAAAGGCTCCCATAGACTTCAATGTTAAAGGCTCCCACAGACTTCAATGTTAAAGGCTCCCATAGACTTCAATGTTAAAGGCTCCCACAGACTTCAATGTTACAGGCTCCCACAGACTTCAATATTAAAGGCTCCCATAGACTTCAATGTTAAAGGTTCCCATAGACTTCAATGTTACAGGCTTCCATAGACTTCAATGTTAAAGGCTCCCACAGACTTCAATGTTAAAGGCTCCCACAGACTTCAATGTTAAAGGCTCCCATAGACTTCAATGTTAAAGGTTCCCATAGACATTGATTGGTCCACACCAATGACAATGCATCATATATGATCATAGTATGTTTTTTTTGCATTTTAACTGCAGGTATTGTGGTTAATGCAGACATGAATCCTTGCTAAAAAGGTTTCAGTTTTGTTGCCAGAAAAAAAAGAGGAAAAACCCTATTATTATATTTTGGTACTGGCAAAGGAGGTCTAATGATGAAACAAAACATCAATGAAGCAATCTGATCTCATCTTGAACGGCTACTGTTGGCCTGCAGCCCGCCAAGTAGCGCACTTGCGTAACGTATCTCGACAATAAAATGACTGGTCACTGTCGACTTCCAATGGAGCTTGGCTTGTTATTTTATTTTTTTACCTACGTGACTTTACCCAATAGAACCAAAGAGTATGGAGCTTGGCTCTTTAACTTATCAGCCGTTTTTTTCATTTGTGGGTGTGTCATTAACTTTGATCATTGATTCTTGTCAACACCACTGGGTACAAAGTTAATAAGTAACAATTTTTTTAAAACAAAAATTAAACAGAAAAAAACGCAACACACACACATTTCATTCCGAGATTTATAGAAATTTATAAAGTAACCTGTTGCGGAATTTGCCACTTGCTGGTTTTATCCACCATCAATTTATTATGAAAACCCTGTCTATATCTCAGATACAAATTCAGTGGAATGACAGTTCATTAGCTGATTTATATGAGAATAGGTTTTCCCATTTTTTTCTGGCAGCAAAACAGGTCACATTTAAAGCTGAACTTTGAGCTGAAATCCTTCAGAATGCGAGATGTTTTCATCTTCCATTATTTTCATATTTATTGTGTATATTGAGCATCACTTTGTGAGAAGCCAACCAATGTAAACTGGCCACCATCAGCAACGTGGAATTCCAGGCTACAGATACAGGGTGGTCCAAATGTCTCGCGTTCTCAATTGAATTCTCTAAAGCTTAATATTATAATGGGAGGCTTTATTTAAAACCCAACATTTAACATGCAAATGACAAATATGTTAGGGGTCAATTAATTTTGGGAGTCACAAGACATCAGGACCACTCTGCACAGCGCGAGTTCAGGATCTACAATGGGAATAGGGCGCCATCCAGCGTTGCTTCAACAGGGTCGCAGCGAGGGTTGGAGTTTAACAACAAGGAAAGATTTACATTATGAGACCTCCTTTGCCAGTAACAAGATATAGTAATAGGTTTTACCCAATCAAATTCAAGGACAGTGCATATTATTATCAGAGTTGTCGCTTTTGTTTGCATTTTGACTGCTTGTGTTGTGGTTATTGCAAACATGATGCCTTGAATAAAGGTGTCAGTTTTTGTGCCAATTAAAAGGGTAAAACCTATTACTATAACAAGGAAGGACATTTTCCCTCCCCTACCCCCCAAAGACTGGGTACAGTCTCTGAAGTTTAACCTGCAATTCCCACAGTATGAAATATTTCTTCATACATCATCCCACTGTACATCACCAATTAATCGTGGAGCGTTAATCCACAAACTGCACATCTTCTAAGACTCGACAAAGCAGGCTGTAACCAAAGTTGATTTGTGGGTCCATCGTTCTGAAGCGAATTTGACAGAATTACTGGTGCCGATTAGACACGGGGAAATTGACAAAAACAAACGCATTGATGCATCGCTCAAATTTTTTAATAAAATGAAAACATCGATTTTATACGAGCAGATTCAGAATAAAAAGATCAAAAACATTCAATGAACGATTTACAGGAGACAGCGAAGTGATTGTTCAGAAGTAAAGTTAATTATCGTAAAATAACGAATGATAAAATATCCAACCGTCTAATAATTAATCGGAAGGCTGTGGTTGCAGGGTCAACACAAACGGACATTACTTTTCAAGATATAAAGTTAAAAAACATTATAAATGCCTTTACGTTAAATAAAACACATTACAATGGCACAAGGCTGTTGTTGAAGGATCAACAATCAGCCGAAGTCGTAAGGTTCCCCATCCCTTCGTTACTGATCCGTGGCCAAGATAGGTTGCATGGATTAAATCCTGCAATCTCGCCTGGATAAAATAATAACAATGAATGATTGTGACTTGTCTGTGTACTGCTGTAATGTGAACTCTACTGTAATATTGTATTTGTACTGATGCGTTCTGATCTCAAAAATATTTTTTTTACAAAGTGAGCATTTAGGCGGTGCTCATCTCCCGTTTAAGAGCTCTGAGCCACGTGGTGGAAATTCGACGTTACTATGGCGGGGGCAAGTAAACACATAAAGGCAACCACTGTTGACTTCTCCTCCACAGTGTGTTACCTATTGTATCTACCCCCAACAGATGATGGGCTGATCCAGTCTAGGTTGTCTTCATAATTATGCCGGAAGATATAAATGCAATACTTTTCGAAGCACCGCACATTATTTTTGCATGTTGAATATTTACCACCACTGTAAATATGTAATTTTAATCAATGCATTGCTATAATGTTTTAATACAATCGTATTGTTATTAAGGTTCGGGTCAGGATTTTAGAGCAGGGTGTTTCAAATACATTGACCCGATTTGAAATCGCTACATCTCTGCAAACCACGAACTCTTCATAATAATCCACAATAAAGGTTTTCTGGGTTAGATGGTGTTATTTATAACTGTGTTGTAACCCTCCACCACCCGACACGGCCAATCAGCAAAAAAAAAGCGTCACGTTGAAAAAAGACAATTAGTTCACTACTTTAGCCCCACACCGGTGGTGGTTGAAGAGTGAATCCACAACATTTACAGTTTGATTAGTACTGTGACATTACGCTGGTAATTACATCCAGCGTCATCGGGCAATACCACTTGAAACGGCGGGGCATAGAGTTTAAAATGATAACCGCTAGAGAGAAGACTTCGCTTTGAGAGGCGTTTGGGACGAATTCAACTATCGTCTCGATGTTGGTGGAGGGCACATAGAGAATTTATAAAATGGTTAGTAAATCTTGATAACTCATTAAAGCGTTTGTAACTTCATTAGACCTCCTTTGCCAGTACCAAAATGTAACAATAGGGGTTTTCCCCTTTTTTCTGGCAACAAAACTGAAACCTTTTTAACAAGGATTCATGTCTACTGCATAACCACAATACCTGCAGTCAAAATGCAAACAAAAAACATACTATGATAATATATGTGGCATTGTCCTTGAAACTGATTGGTCCACACCAATGACAATGCATCATATATGATCATAGTATGTTTTTTGTTTGCATTTTGACCGCAGGTATTGTGGTTAATGCAGTAGACATGAATCCTTGTTAAAAAGGTTTCAGTTTTGTTGTCAGAAAAAAGGGGGAAGACCCCTACTGTTACGTTTGTAACTTGTTGTGTAATTGTAACGTGTTGTTGCCATCGTGAAATATACCGCTTTGAAATTGGGTCCACATTTTTTTAAACCACCCTGCATTAGCGTCTTACAAATTTACCCACGATAAGCCAATTTGGTTGACCCATCATTTGCGACGATATGCAGATCTCTTCTGGAAAGATAAATAAATTAAAGCAGATCTAACAGAGCCCAGTGAGCCTTACCCTGGTAAAATTAAACACGGCTTGAGTTTATGAAGCGCTTTGCTGCACTAATAAATCTGAATGTTTGTTTTAGTAACCACCCACCCCCACACACCGAGTTGGCTTCAAGTCTCAGCCGTAGTGGGCAGGGTCACACTAGGGACGAGGAGGGGGCGGTGCCGTAGTGGGCGGGGTCACACTAGGGACGAGGAGGGGGCGGTGCCGTAGTGGGCGGGGTCACACTAGGGACGAGGAGGGGGCGGTGCCGTAGTGGGCGGGGTCACACTAGGGACGAGGAGGGGGCGGTGCCGTAGTGGGCGGGGTCACACTAGGGACGAGGAGGGGGCGGTGCCGTAGTGTGACCCCGCCCACTACGGCACCGCCCCCTCCTCGTCCCTCCCCTCCCCCTCCTCCTGCCGCTCTCATCAACTCCACTTCGCTCTCTCTCTCACAGCTCCCATAATCTCTCTCTCCTTCTCTCTCCCCTTCTCTCGCTCATCCGCTCCGTGGGCCCCTTCGCGCACACGACGACGGGACTACGCAGCGGTGACGGGGCCCGTCTGAGACCGACCGTAACCGAGGTCCCGGCCACACTGCCGTCGAGTTCTGTTCACGCTCCCGCCCGCCCCGCCCGCCCGCCTCCCGGCTTCCAGGGAGGAGTGAGAGACGGCAAGCAGCCAGCAGCAGCAGCAGCCAGCAGCCTGTGGAGTTACAAGGTTTTGTCTGGAGACCCCGTTAAGACAAAATCCACGACTACAAACAACCACGTGACCAGCACCACCACCACCAGCACGTGATCACCAGCACGTGGTAATGGCTACCTTTTGTCGCACGCTGCTGCTGTTGTCGCTGTCTGTGTGAGCAGCAGCAGCACGTGGAGGAAGTGGGGTTGGTTGCAAGTGTGGAAGTGGAGAGAGACGGAGAAGTTTGTACTTGTTTTGTTCACGATATTAATTATAAATAGATGGTGATGCTGCTGCTTGCTTGCACAGCGTCACAAACTCTTGCGGTTCTGCGAGGTCGCATTCGTAAACAACAATAACAGTTTGTAAAGTTGTTGCGTGGTGTGAAGTAAACAAGTTTATGTCGTCCGTGATGATGGTGTGGTTGTTGTGGTTGTTGGTGGTGGGGTGTTCTGGGCTCCCTTATTTATGTTTAATGATTGTTGTTTGTGACAATCTTTGAAGCCGTAGCAGCTATACGTTGATGATGGTGTGGTTGTTGTTGGTGGTGGGGTGTTCTGGGCTCCCTTATTTATGTTTAATGATTGTTGTTTGTGACGATCTTTGAAGCCGTAGCAGCTATACGTTGATGGTGGTGTGGTTGTTGGTGGTGGTGGGGTGTTCTGGGCTCCCTTATTTATGTTTAATGATTGTTGTTGGTGATAATCTTTGAAGCCGTAGCAGCTATACGTTGATGATGGCGTGGTTGTTGTGGTTGTTGGTGGTGGGGTGTTCTGGGCTCCCTTATTTATGTTTAATGATTGTTGTTTGTGATAATCTTTGAAGCCGTAGCAGCTATACGTTGAACAAGTCGGATTGATGAGTAACTCTGATAACTTGGCACAAGTTACATTTTGATTTTTATGCTTTCGTGACTGCAGGGATTCTTATTCTTGGTTCTTTTTGGTAAAGTCACCACGTAGAAGGGAAACTATAAAATAATAAAAATATAACACAAAATTCTCACGACGTTTCGACTGCAACACAAGCAATCATCATCAGGTGTGAAAACCACAGCAAGAATATTTTGTTGTGGTTTTCACACCTGATGATGATTGCTTGTGTTGCAGTCGATATGTCGTGAGAATTGTATTATTTTATATTTGTATTATTTTATTGTTTCCCTTCTATGTGACTTTACCGAAAGAACCAAGAATAATAATTTTATTGTTTTATATTTTTATTATTTTATTGTTTTATATTTTTATTGTTTTATTGTTTCCCTTCTACGTGGTGACTTTACCGAACGAACCAAGAATATTTTAGCACAAGTTGTGGTGGTGAACGGGGCCTTTGGCGTTTGTGGTTTACGTGGCTGTGTTATTGTTTGATTTATTGTTCTGATATACAGCACCTCTAATGTATTTTTGCCGTAATTACAGTACTCTTATTCGTAGTTTAAAAGTAACGTGTATAGATTTTACAAGTTCTAAGTTACGAGTGAACGACTGTGTCTGATTTTTCGTGGCTAACGTGGCTGTGTTAATGAGCTCCACGTGGTTAATACACGTGGCCGATTTACGACTGCGGTCATTTATAAAGGTGTATTATAAGTGCTGTGTTTTACAGTATAAAGTACCACCACCACCGTGTGTGTGTACAGACGGTGGGAGCGGTTTAATAGGACGTGTGATAATATGCCTGACACATTTCTTTGCATTTTCTACATACGTGTAAAATCTATGACACTCAAGCGCATGTTTAAATAACTTGCTGAATACAAATACGGGCATGTTACATAACGCTTGAACAATGTAGTATTGAGATGCTGTGAATCACAATGGATGACGTAATTGTTATGGCGAGTGGCTTTTTAACAATCGATTCGGCAAAACAAAACTGAAACCTTTTAACAAGGATTCATGTTACTGCATTAACCACATACTATGATAATAAAAAAAACATACTATGATAATATATGATGCATTGTCCTTGAAACTGATTGGTCCACACCAAGGGATGGCTTTCTTGGTGTGGACCAATCAGTTTCAAGGACAATGCATCATATATGATCATAGTATGTGTTTTGTTTGCATTTTGACTGCAGGTATTGTGGTTAATGCAGTAACATGAATCCTTGTTAAAAGGTTTCAGTTTTGTTGCCAGAAAAAAGGGGAAAAAACACTATTATTATATTTTGGTACTGGCAAAGGAGGTCTAATGATGGAAAACGTTGATCCATCTGAGCAGTGTCCGCTCACTCTGGCTGACACGTGTGTACTCATTGTTGTATTGTGTCTGTGTGTGTGTGTCCGTGTGTGTGTCCGTGTGTGTGTGTCCGTGTGTGTGTGTCTGTGTGTGTATGTCTGTGTGTGTATCCGTGTGTGTGTCCGTGTGTGTCCGTGTGTGTGCAAGCAGGTTGTTGTTGTTGTTCCTCCCCCTTTGAAACTCCTGCCAAGGTGCTTACACATAGAATAACTTCAGTGTACACCGTACACAGCAGGTTGCAACATCCTTGTACAAACACACACACACTCACACACTTATATACACACTCACATACACTCATACACACTCATATACACACTCATATACACTCATATACACACTCACATACACACTGACATACACACACACATACACACTCATGTACACACTCACATACACATACACACTCACATACATACTCACATACACACACACATACACACTCACATACACACTCACATTCACACTCATACACACACATACACACTCACATACACACTCACATACACACTCACATTCACACTCATATACACACTCATATACACACACACATACACACTCACATACACACTTACATACACACTCACATTCACACTCATATACACACACACTCACATACACACTCACATACACACTCACATTCACACTCATATACACACTCATATACACACTCACATACACACTCACATACACACATATACATACACACATACACACTCACATACATACACACATACACACTCATATACACACTAATATACACACTCATATACACACATACACACTCACATACACACTCACATACACACTCACATACACACTCATATACACACTCATATACACATACACGCTCACATACACACTCACATACATACACACATACACACTCACATACACACTCATATACACACTCATATACATACACACACACTCACATACACACTCACATACATACACATACACACTCATATACACAACAACGACAAAGATCCCCCATATTACCTTAACAGACTGTATACACACATACACACTCACATACACACTCACATACACACACACTCACATACACACTCATATACATACTCACACACATACACACACTCACATACACACTCACATACACACTCACATACACACTCACATACACACTCATATACACACTCATATACACATACACGCTCACATACACACTCACATACACACTCATATACACACTCACATACACACATACACACTCACATACACACATACAACGACAACCGCCATTCGCCACTAAGTGGCGGTGACGTCACCACGACGCTTGTGCCAGGCTATGTGCACCCTGAGGCCACGTGAAGTGTCGAACGCCTGCTGGCAGGAGGTCACGGGGCAGACCCAGGTGCCACGGGTCGACTGACTGAGATGATTGGCTGATGCACCACCTGTGCCCCCTACTGTGCCAACCTGCTGTGCTTTAGCCACCCGGCGCTCCGCTCGCTGTTGTGAGCGTCGCTCCTCCGCCCTCCGTTGTTGTTGGAGGGCGACTGCCTCCAACTGCCCAGTAGCATCCTTCACGAGCCTCCTCCACAGAGGCCGATCTTGACACCGCTGGTACCAGTCATCGGCAAGTCCACTCAGCTCCACGTCCTCCTGTACCACATCACTCCATCTCTTCTCTAGCCCGTGCCGCGCCCGCCCAGCCCCCTCAATCCGGCCAAACAAAAGCTGTTTCGGCATGCGGTGGCTGGGCATGCGGGCTACATGACCCAGCCATCGCAGCCTTGCCTGCCGGAGGAGCTCACCGATGGGACCCTGCCCAGATCTTTCAAGGATTTGTGAGCTCCTCACACAATCCAGTCTGGTTAAACCCAGGATGGATCGTAGGCAGGCCAGCCTAAATGTTTCTAACCGGCGAAGATGTTACACCAGGGGGGTCCACGTCTCGCAAGCGTAGAGAAGGGAGGGAATGACCGTGGCCGAGAAGACCTGAAGCTTAGTGCGGAGCGACAGACCAGGTAGCTTCCACACAGCGTTACGCAACCGATGAAAAGATATTGCCGCTCGACTGATTCGGAGTGAGACCTCTGCTGTTAAACTGGAGCCAGTCATAAGCACACTGCCCAGGTATGGGAAACTCTCCACTCTCTCCACAACTGCCCCATCACCGATTGGGAGTTGTGGGGGTGGAGTGTCCGATGGTACAAAATACCCAGGCAGGTGCTTAGTTTTGGTGGGGCTGATGGTAAGGCCCCACCTCTTAGTGGCACGCTCCAGTCTCAGCAGCAGCGTCTCCAACTCCTCCTCTGACTGAGCAGCTATTACCAAATCATCAGCATACATAACGTGGTTGAGCAATAGGGAGCCATCCCTTGACCGCACCCGGGCATCGATTAGCCTCCCATTATATCTGTACCATATGGAGATTCCCCCGGTACAGCTATTGAAGGCTTCACGAACTACGTGGTCAAAATAGATGTTAAATAATGTGGGAGCCAGAGGACATCCCTGTCGCACCCCAAGATGTACAGGGAATGGCTCTGACTCCCGGCCACGTAGTTTTACCCGGGCCCGCTCACCATCATGAAGGTCCTTAATGATCGTGAGCAGAGGGTCAGGTACTCCAAAAGCACGAAGAACGACCCAGAGCCCAGGCCTACTGATGGTATCATAGGCCTTGACCAGGTCAATAAAGCAGAGATGTAGGTCTTGTTGGAATTCCCTACACCTCTGCTGTAGCAGACAGACAGAAAATATGGCATCTGTGCAGGACCGCCCTTTCCTGAAACCGCATTGGGGCTCCGCAAGCCTCTCCTCAGCGTGCCTGGCAAGGCGATGCTGAATAATCCTTGCCAGGACCTTTCCCGGCACACTGAGGAGTGAGATGCCCCTGTAGTTGTTACAGTCTGTGCGGTCCCCCTTCTTCTTAAAAAGGGGGACCACCAGGGCATCCTTCCAATCCTGCGGAACCCGTCCAGTGGTCCAGACTGTTGTTATGATGTCATATAGGGCAGTCTGTGCACAAACGCCACCCTCCCTCAGCATTTCGCTTGGGAGATCATCTCTGCCCGCTGCCTTTCCTGGTCTCAGACTCTGGATCGCCTTCAATACTTCCTCAGCAGATGGCACCTCAGCCAGCCACTCACAGGGGGTGACTTCATCCAATATTTGAGGCACCGCAGCCTCAGCAGGGTCATCCTCACTTTGTGCCACGATGTTTTCCTGGCTGAGGGATTTTCCCTCCCCCAGGACCTCACAGAAATTCTCAGCAAATCTGCGAACCTGTTCCTGGGGGTCGGAAATTGGATCACCGTTTTTTCCCCTAATGATGGTAATAGGTGTGGCGCTGCAGGTTACTTTTTTGATGGAGTTAAATAGAGATTTGTGATCACGGGCCACTGAGGCAGACTCCATCTCCTCAGCAACCCGCGACCACCACCCATCCTTGCAGCGCCTCACGGCTCTCCGAACCTCCGAGCGAAGGCTGCGGTAAGCCTCCTCATTCTCTGACGTGGGATTCTGTAGCCGATGACAGTGGGCCTGTCGCTTTTTCTCAACCATCCTGAACAACTCCTCTGTCATCCAGGGTGTCTGGGGAGGTCTGGACCACGTACCCAGAGCAGCCATTGCAGCTGCATGAGTCACAGTCCTAAACCTCGCCCATTTACCCTCGACATCAGGAGGAGTCGGGGACGATGCCAATCCCAGCCGCAAGCGATGATGAAATTCTCGCTTGCAACTTTCATCAGATAACTGAGACCAGGCCACTTTAGGTTGGAATGGGGTCCTGGGTGTACACCCACCACCGGAGTGGAAGAATGGCAGGCGCATCTTACAGATGACTAGTCGATGGTCAGAGGGCAGATCAGCTCCACGGTAGGTCCTGGTGTCAAGAACATGGGCTCGCATTCGCTGGTCCGTCACTATGTAGTCCAGCAGATGTTCTTGCTTGGACCCGGCATGCATCCATGATGTTGTGTGGATGCGCCGATGCCGGAACAGCGTGTTGGTAATTACAAGCCCATGGGCTGCACAAAAATCTAGCAGCCTCCTACCGTTGTTATTGAGCTGATCTGGCCCATGCCCTCCAATCACTCCAGACCAGGTGCCAGTATCATGACCAACTCGGGCATTGAAGTCACCCAACATGATGACTCTATCCCGAGGGGCCACTTTAGCCAGCACCTGTGACAGGAGGTCATAGAAGGCATCTGGCTCATCGGCTTTGCCTGCATCCCTCCACGGATGTTCATCTTCGTTGGGGGCATAAGTAACCACGACCACCATTCCTCGCCTCCGGTTGATGGGAAGGCGAGCGCAAAGTAGCCTGGGGCTTACAGCTTCCCACACCTCACCGCCACGCTCCCACGCCCCCTTCATTCTTTTGTTCAAAAGAAGACCCACACCCTGTTGTTTGGCAGTCTGCTGCCCCGAGTAGAGGACTGTCCACCCCTCATGGTGGCAGGAGCCAGAGCCGGTCCACCGGACCTCCTGAATGCCGCATAGATCCAGGCGGTACCGGTCCAGCTCCCGACAGAGGAGTGGCAGCCTCTCCTCTGCAGTGAGCGTTCGAACATTCCACGTGGCCACCCGTAGTGGCTTTTCGTTGTTTCTGGAGTAGCCCCGAGGGTAGGTATTCAATCTCCTGGCTCCGCCAATTGGGGTTTGGCCAGGAGACGTCATAGACGCCTGGCCCCCCGGGGCCTCCGGCACAAGCTTAGTTGTTACATATTTCAGTTTAATTCGTGGTTTCGTGGTAATTAATTGAAGGTGGAGGGGTTACCAGCCCCTCGCACCCGTCCAGAGCCCCCGTTTAGCCCCTGTGGTGGACACATATGCCATGAGGGGAGGAGCCAATCAAAATTGGATCTCCCCCCACAGCGCTGTCCACGACAGAGTTGCCCGTCCGGCACCGCGAGGAGGTAGGGGGTTGTTTTGCCGGACACACACATACATACACACACATACACACACTCACACTCTTACTGCATTACGCCAAGAATGCAGTAAGTGGTCAGATCGTAAACATTCGGGATAATTATTCACCCAAACAAAAATTATATCGTACGTACTGATCACACCCCTAAACTCACTTAAGTCATGTACTAAGGTGTGTCTTGATAATGTTAACTGGTTACTTGACGGAGTGACCACACCCCCCCCCCCCCACCATACTGATAGATGATTTAAAAAAAAATGAACGGATCAATGAATGACTCATCACGTGCTAATCACTCATCAACATCCTGTTGTCAAGAGTGATTTAATATCACTTCTCTGTGTAGTAATTTCATGGCGGTACAGGGCTTGCACAGTCAGTGCAAGATGTATTCAAAGAGCACTGCCCAATTTTAAGTGAACGTGAAATTGCATGCAACAAAGTAGCAAACGTGTTACGTTGAACTGGCAATTGCATTTACGTAGATATTGCGTTTTACATAAGCATCACATGGAGCTACTGTGTTTGTAATATAATGGTTCCATCTGCTTCGTTTTTATGAAATGTTTTATTTATTTAAAGCATCATGATCATCCATTACTGCTGCTAACCACTAAATGAATACATTAATTTCCTTTCAATTTGTGAATATAGGTGCACGTGGCCATGCGAGATCTGAAAGTGATGTGTGTAAGGGCGGTCACACGCCTATCACTTGATTAATTGCAGTTTTAAGTCAGGGTTGAATGTTGACGCATTGATCCCCATTGCCTTGTGATCTCTTAAGTGGCCGATCATTCGTTGTTCCTAACAAAACGCCAGTCCACCGACGTTGGAGAATGAGTGGCTTCGCCTTGACCTAACGAATGTACCTGCATCAACGCTGACTGCACACCCAACCCCCCTTGTTGATGTAACAATATAAATCCTTAAAACGGCCTAGCAGCGCAACGTCCCACTGCTCTTTATTTTGTTGTCGTTCCGCAGCAGCCCGGAAGATGAAGCCCCGTGCGCCGGTACCACCGCTGATGCGGTCCCAGTCCCAGACTGGGACCCCCAGCTTAGACCCACCGGACGGTGGCGACGGCCCCCCAGTGGACAATGTGGAGCTCAACGTCATCCTGCCGGGCGGGGTGCACCACGTGGCCCGAGTCGACGGGAGGTGCCTGTCGTGCACTTGGATTATTTACACAAAGATAAACAGACAAAGATCCCCCGTGTAGCCTGTAACAGAGTTGTAGGGGCAAGTGCTGTTAGCGAGCACACACAAAGACAAAGATCCCCCACCGTGTAGCCTGTAACAGACTGTAGGGGCAAGTGCTGTTAGCGAGCACACACAAAGACAAAGATCCCCCGTGTAGCCTGTGACAGGCTTTAGGGGCAAGTGCTGTTAGCGAGCAGCACACAAAGACAAAGATCCCCCGTGTAGCCTGTAACAGACTGTAGGGGCAAGTGCTGTTAGCGAGCAGCACACAAAGACAAAGATCCCCCGTGTAGCCTTAACAGACTGTTGGGCAAGTGCTGTTAGTGAGCACTTATGAAGGCCGGAACGGTACACGAGGGGGTGGGTGGCCAGCACCACGCCCGACCGCCTTTGTCTCCCCAGTGGCAATGTTTTTATCCACCGCACCAGGTACTCATTTGAGGCTGAGTCGACCTAGGGGAGGCCCGGGACCCGTTCAGATAATTGTCACCGGTGTTGGCCGTGAGCGGGAATCAAACCCGGGTCGCCAGGTTCATAGCGCAGCGTAGCGCTAACCGCTACACACACACGCACACTCATTCCATTCCTGCGGGGATCAAGCGATGGATGGGTAAGCATTTTATGGCCGCCCAAGTTTGGCACAGGCGTAATGGGTTCCGTAGACACACCTTCGTATAGACAACTCCTTTATTACAACACAGCGCTCCCCGACAGTCCTGATGGGCTGCTACAGCCCTAGGGACACGGCCTACTCCCGGCGTGCCGTGACGCTGGCAACGCTCTCGGCTCCTCCGCTGTGATCACCCTAAGGGGGGGCTGACCCCTGACCCCGACCCAGAGTCTACACTCTGGCTTCCTCTGACCTCGCCCTTATAAGGGCGTAGGGCCGGGGAGTCCCAGAGTCCCACCACTGGCCCCAGAGTCCTACCACAGGCCCAGAGTCCCACCAGCGGCCCCAGAGTCCCACCACTGACCTCAGAGTCCCACCACTGGCCCAGAGTCCCACCACTGGCCCCAGAGTCCAACCACTGGCCCCAGAGTCCCACCAGCGGCCCCAGAGTCCCACCACTGGCCCAGAGTCCCACCACTGGCCTCAGAGTCCACCACTGGCC
Organism: Petromyzon marinus; assembly: GCF_048934315.1. Taxonomy (NCBI): domain Eukaryota; kingdom Metazoa; phylum Chordata; class Hyperoartia; order Petromyzontiformes; family Petromyzontidae; genus Petromyzon; species Petromyzon marinus. The sequence goes on from NW_027422817.1 coordinate 1,091,124, forward strand.
CAGAGTCCCACCACTAGCCCCAGAGTCCCACCACCGGCCCAGAGTCCCACCACTGGCCCAGAGTCCCACCACTGGCCCCAGAGTCCCACCACTGGCCCAGAGTCCCACTACCAGTGCCCCAGAGTCCCACCACCACCGGCCCAGAGTCCCACCACTGGCCCAGAGTCCCACCACCACTGGCCCAGAGTCCCACCACCGGCCCCAGAGTCCCACCACCGGCCCAAAGTCCCACCACTGGCCCAGAGTCCCACCACCGGCCCAAAGTCCCACCACCGGCCCCAGAGTCCCACCACCGGCCCAGAGTCCCACCACTGGCCCAGAGTCCCACCACTGGCCCAGAGTCCCACCACTGGCCCAGAGTCCCACCACTGGCCCCAGAGTCCCACCACCGGCCCAGAGTCCCACCACTGGCCCCAGAGTCCCACCAGCGGCCCAGAGTCCCACCACCGGCCCAGAGTCCCACCACCGGCCCAGAGTCCACCACCGGCCCAGAGTCCCACCACCGGCCCAGAGTCTCACCACCGGCCCGCACGGCGTCCCCGGGGCCCTTGCAAGGGGCCCCAGGGTCCTGTCTGGCTGCTACCGGTCTTCGGCTTCGGTCTTCAACTGGTCCCAGATCGGCTGGGGGAGGTCCCCTTTGATGCCCCTTGCCCAGTGAGGGGCTCAGCTGTCTGGGATCCTAGAAGCCCCGTAGCCCTTCACCCCGACGGTACGAGGTACCGTAGTACCATCTGTGGTGTTACACTACGTGGTACCGTAGTACCATCTGTGGTGTTACACTACGTGGTACCGTAGTACCATCTGTGGTGTTACACTGCGTGGGACCGTAGTACCATCTGTGGTGTTACACTACTTGGTACCGTAGTACCATCTGTGGTGTTACACTACGTGGTACCGTAGTACTATCTGTGGTGTTACACTACGAGGTACCATCTGTGGTGTTACACTACGTAGTACCATCTGTGATGTTACACTACGAGGTACCCTAGTACCATCTGTGGTGTTACACTATGTGGTACCGTAGTACCATCTGTGGTGTTACACTACGAGGTACCGTAGTACCATCTGTGGTGTTACACTACGAGGTACCATCTGTGGTGTTACACTACGTGGTACCGTATTACCATCTGTGGTGTTACACCACGTAGTACCATCTGTGGTGTTACACTACGTAGTACCATCTGTGGTGTTACACTACGTAGTACCATCTGTGGTATTACACTACGTAGTACCATCTGTGGTGTTACACTAGTAGTACTATCTGTGGTGTTACACTAGTAGTACTATCTGTGGTGTTACACTAGTAGTACTATCTGTGGTGTTACACTAGTAGTACTATCTGTGGTGTTACACTACGTAGTACCATCTGTGGTGTTACACTAGTAGTACCACCTGTGGTGTTACACTACGTAGTACCATCTGTGGTGTTACACTACGTAGTACCATCTGTGGTGTTACACTAGTAGTACTATCTGTGGTGTTACACTAGTAGTACCATCTGTGGTGTTACACTACGTAGTACCATCTGTGGTGTTACACTACGTAGTACCATATGTGGTGTTACACTACGTAGTACCATCTGTGGTGTTACACTACGTGGTACCGTAGTACCATCTGTGGTGCTACACAAGCATTGAAATGTCAATTTGGAAAGGCGTGAGAGTGGAGTTTAATGAGAGTAGTGAGTGGAGTTTAATGAGAGTGGTGAGTGGAGTTTAATGAGAGTGGTGAGTGGAGTTTAATGAGAGTGGTGAGTGGAGTTTAATAAGAGTGGTGAGTGGAGTTTAATAAGAGTAGTGAGTGGAGTTTAATAAGAGTGGTGAGTGGAGTTTAATAAGAGTGGTGAGTGGAGTTTAATAAGAGTGGTGAGTGGAGTTTAATAAGAGTGGTGAGTGGAGTTTAATAAGAGTGGTGAGTGGAGTTTAATAAGAGTAGTGAGTGGAGTTTAATAAGAGTGGTGAGTGGAGTTTAATAAGAGTGGTGAGTGGAGTTTAATAAGAGTGGTGAGTGGAGTTTAATAAGAGTGGTGAGTGGAGTTTAATGAGAGTGGTGAGTGGAGTTTAATAAGAGTGGTGAGTGGAGTTTAATAAGAGTGGTGAGTGGAGTTTAATAAGAGTGGTGAGTGGAGTTTAATGAGAGTGGTGAGTGGAGTTTAATAAGAGTGGTGAGTGGAGTTTAATAAGAGTGGTGAGTGGAGTTTAATAAGAGTGGTGAGTGGAGTTTAATAAGAGTGGTGAGTGGAGTTTAATAAGAGTGGTGAGTGGAGTTTAATAAGAGTGGTGAGTGGAGTTTAATAAGAGTGGTGAGTGGAGTTTAATGAGATTGGTGTGTGGAGTTTAATGAGAGTGGTGAGTGGAGTTTAATAAGAGTGGTGAGTGGAGTTTAATAAGAGTGGTGAGTGGAGTTTAATAAGAGTGGTGAGTGGAGTTTAATAAGAGTGGTGAGTGTAGTTTAATAAGAGTGGTGAGTGGAGTTTAATAAGAGTGGTGAGTGGAGTTTAATGAGAGTGGTGAGTGGAGTTTAATGAGAGTGGTGAGTGGAGTTTAATAAGAGTGGTGAGTGGAGTTTAATAAGAGTGGTGAGTGGAGTTTAATAAGAGTGGTGAGTGGAGTTTAATAAGAGTGGTGAGTGGAGTTTAATAAGAGTGGTGAGTGGAGTTTAATAAGAGTGGTGAGTGGAGTTTAATAAGAGTGGTGAGTGGAGTTTAATGAGAGTGGTGTGTGGAGTTTAATGAGAGTGGTGAGTGGAGTTTAATAAGAGTGGTGAGTGGAGTTTAATAAGAGTGGTGAGTGGAGTTTAATAAGAGTGGTGAGTGGAGTTTAATAAGAGTGGTGAGTGTAGTTTAATAAGAGTGGTGAGTGGAGTTTAATAAGAGTGGTGAGTGGAGTTTAATGAGAGTGGTGAGTGGAGTTTAATGAGAGTGGTGAGTGGAGTTTAATAAGAGTGGTGAGTGGAGTTTAATAAGAGTGGTGAGTGGAGTTTAATAAGAGTGGTGAGTGGAGTTTAATAAGAGTGGTGAGTGGAGTTTAATGAGAGTGGTGAGTGGAGTTTAATAAGAGTGGTGAGTGGAGTTTAATAAGAGTGGTGAGTGGAGTTTAATAAGAGTGGTGAGTGGAGTTTAATAAGAGTGGTGAGTGTAGTTTAATAAGAGTGGTGAGTGGAGTTTAATAAGAGTGGTGAGTGGAGCTTAATAAGAGTGGTGAGTGGAGTTTAATAAGAGTGGTGAGTGGAGTTTAATAAGAGTGGTGAGTGGAGTTTAATGAGAGTGGTTTTAAATGCATTAAAATAAATGTGTTATTTTCACGAAGCATAAATCTTCATGGCCGCGAGGTCAAATTGCCCTCTTTGCAAGCAATTTTATAATGAGCTATTTCCAGTTGTCTGTAATGTGGTCATCTTTTGGGTGATTGCATCTGCCGGTGTGTTATTTTTTTTGGGATTTGTTAAATGCGCAAATAATCGCTATGGATATAATAAACACGCCATTTTATTTCTTGGAAAACATTTACGGTCATTTTGAATACAACATTAAAAGTATATTTTGTATCCATGCAACACGTTTTAACTTGTTAAGCCGTGTTTGAAATCCATGAGTGTGAACAAGACGTATGATTGATCCCCCTCCTTGTAATACGTTAGGATGGTGAGTGTTTTGAAGATGCATTGTGTACAATTTTTTACTTACATTCCATACTCATTGCTACGGCCCCGTAAACAGTAATTTAAATTACACTCCACACATCGAATGTAAACATGACACAAACGCATCCGCGAGCGTTCATAGCCATGCTGTAAGAATATCACGCTGCATCTTTTGAACAATTTTCTGGTTTCTAAATTACGAGTCGGGCCTCAGTCGGGAACAACAAATGTCCTTACGCACGACTCACACTTTGACGTTGACTTGGAGCTGCTGCTGCTGCCCACGTGTTGCTGTGTGAGCAGCAGGACGGTGACGGACCTCCTGGTTGAACTCTGCGGTCCCTACCGGTTGAGCCCTGACGGCCACACCCTGGAGCTGCTATCGAGGGACGATGCATCGCCTCTACAGTACGGGCCCAGCACACCGCTGGGGGCCCTCGGTGCTGGGACGGCCCTCCTCAAACCTCGGCCCGCCGGCGATGACCGACTGGAGAAGCCGATGCAGCCCGTTGTCCCGGAGGTAAAGCGTTGATTCGCTGACGCGGCCTCGTCGTAGGTAAGACTTTGACAGTCGAAACACGCTGGAACCTGCGTAGAGATCTTGGAGTGACGGCCTTCCTCCTAAAAAGCCTCGGCCCGCCACTGATGACCGACTCAGGAAGCCGATGCAGCCCGTTGTCCCGGAGGTAAAGCGTTGATTCGCTGACGCGGCCTCGTCGTAGACAAGACTTTGTACAGTCGAAACACGCTGAAACCTGCGTAGAGATCTCGGAGTGACAAAGCTGATTAGAAAAATGGACGTGTAAGCAAAGTGGCCCGGTTCATGCGTACATGCAAATAACTATTATTAGATGAATTATAAGAGTTTGAAACTACACTTTGAGCTAGGTGTGGCTATGGGTGTGTGTTAACACAGCATGTGTGTACATTGTCAGTACACAATTTTAGTTAAATTCTCCTTAAGTACATTTTAGACGTCATTGCCTCAATTGGTTAGCTTCTGCATTAGGCGTCTTTCACACATTTCCTCGGCCGTGTCGTGCTTGTTGACACTTTGTAGAAAGTCTCACGTGTTGTTACAGGTAAAAGGATTTTGTACAGTTTTGTATTAGGGTCCATCTGTGGATTACCATGTTATATACATGGCTCTCCGATTTGACCTTTGTGATAATGTGCCGGATTCATTTCTGAACCTTGCACGCATGCTGCCGACTACACCGTCACGCGATGAGTTATCATCGGGAAACCTTGACCCCTTCGGGTCAAATCTACTTATGAATGGAAATATTTGTGAGACTGGATTTGGTTGGATTTTGGTATCTTGACTAATGAAACATGATGAAATGCCATTATCACATCATGCCTCACTGGATGCACCGGTTGGTGTTACCCGCCAGTTTACAACTTGCAATTTATCAATCTTTGAAATAGCGTGATCAACCGGACTACGCGTTGATTGTGTTTTGACCGACCGACTGTGTTGCTTTATATGGTTTCCAAATGTTGCTAAACCCTGTTTGTCTGGTATGCTTCTCTCTCTGTGTCCCCTGTTGTATCTGTGTTAGTTCCCCCCTACTTGGGTATCTGTGTATACATCTGAGGTTGTGTCTCCCCTCTCTCTCGTAAACTTAGCTCTTCTGTACCTGATGATGGCTGCTTGTGTTGCAACCGAAACGTCGTACGCTATTATGTTATTTTATTATTTATTATTTATACGTGACTTTACTGATAAAAAAACAAAGAGTAACTACATTTTGCTTTGGCTCAGTTCGCCTGCAGATCATGTTTTTACCAGGCTATACTTAGCATTCATCCAGTAGAAAATTTATACTGAATGATGATGCGGATGATGATGATAATACTTATCCATGGGTGGAATATGCTATGCAAACATTCTTATTTTAAAAATGTTTACTTTTAAGCATCTTGTATAAACATTGCAACCTAATTAATTTTAAAGGAAAATATTTCCCTCTCGTCACTTCACCGGCTGTGATTATATTTATCACTTGCATTCAGTGAAAAGGATGGATTGCTTTTAGATCAAAGTATTTACGCGCCATACTTGGCTTTATTGAGAAGATAGAGTTGGACCGTTCCGTTCTTCTGTGCAAAGTTGAAGTCTGCTTCGAAAAGCGTACGATGCTTTTTGTTGTTAAATCTTTTAAATTTGACTGCCTCGTTACTTGGTAGTAATGAGGAAGTCAAATTTCCTCTTGGAAATATGTGAATGGTTGGAGTAAGATTTCAATTGGTAAAAGGAGACCGGCAGTCTTATGAATAATACGAAGGGCTAAGATGCAGCCACTTTGTGTGACTATTTGAGTAGGACTGTGGTGGTCAGGCAGAGTTGGAGTTGGTCAGTTTAACACGTAGCAGGCTTTCGCGATCAATATCCATCATAGAGGTTTTTGGGTTAGACCGCGTATAAATATATAAATGTTGTGTCGTGAAAACCCGCCACCACCCGACACAGCCAACTAGTAAGGGCTGTCGCGTAAACAGAACGTGGACGATTCGTCACTAGTACAGCACTCGTGTGTAGTGTATAGTGTAGTGTATAGTAGTGTATAGTGTAGTGTATAGTAGTGTATAGTGTAGTGTATAGCAGTGTATAGTGTAGTGTATAGTGTAGTGTAGTGTGTAGTGTATAGTGTAGTGTATAGTAGTGTATAGTGTAGTGTCTAGTAGTGTATAGTGTAGTGTATAGTAGTGTAGTGTATAGTGTAGTGTATAGTGTAGTGTACTAGTACAGCACACCGGTGTGTTGGGGAGCCAAGCCACAACATTTACAATCTGAGTACGACGTTTTGCCAGTAATTACAACCAGCTTCATCAGGCGACATCCAGATTTGTGGAGAAGTCTTCCTGTCTCGTTCCTTACATAGAGGCATAGATGCGTTTACTTTTGATTTATAGCCAGGTCAGCCTATACTGTCATAGTTTTATGCAACTGTTTCCATATTTCCTACTTTATTGACACCAACACAAGTACAATTAAATTACAATAATGAAATGCTCTTAAACAGAGATATGGATAGATATTGGTAATTAGAGACATGTGTTTTCCATGATATCCAAATCTATTACGTATTTCCAATTCTACTCTGCATTGTTTAGTCTGAAATGTAATTTAAGCATGCTTAGCAACTGCAGGTGCTTTAATCCTGGGGATCAGTGAACAAGGCCTTGATCTTCTCTCCTGTGGTGGCTTTGCATTGTACACCAGGATCAGGGGCTAGTTTAGAATGTTTAGCGAGTATGTAAATGTTGTGAAAGCCCAATTGTACCAGAGGCCATGGTACATTAGTTGATATTCTACCAAATGACAAAACGTCTTAGATTTTATCTTGTGATGGTTGTTTATTGTATACTAGACACAGAGGCATATAGCTGGATACAGACCGATAACCTTTGGTGCATTTATTTTCATCTTACAAGTTTAACACGTAGGCTTTCGCGACCAATATCATTCATAATAAAGGCTTTTGGGTTGGATCGCGTTATTTATAAACGTGTCGTAACCCTTATTGTTAAATTAAATATATTGCAACTACAATTCCTTATAGGGGAAACTACTAGTAATTAATAACAATTGAATAATTACCAATCTATTATATAATTACAATACCCTCCCCCTATCCACCTCTAATCGCTGCGCCTGATATGAGTTAAATGATGACGTCACCCTACTGCTGCTCTATTTAAGACCGGGAGCAAGCGGAGAGGGCTTCACCATTCTGGCGAATTGCCCGATGATGCTGGATCTAATCACCAGCGAAACGTCGTATTCACAATGTTGTAAATTATGTTGTGGATTCACTCTTCTACGCGCAAATGGGCTAAAGTAGTGAACTAATTGTCTTTTACTCTTTGGTTCTATTCGGTAAAGTCACCACGTAGGTAAAAAAATAAAACAATAAAATTCTCACGACGTTTCGGCCACAACACAAGCGGCCTTCATCAGGTGAAGGGACCAGCCTGTCTCGAGGACAGCGCTGGAGTGAAACACAGCCACGCTCAGACTACGACCTTTAAGTTTGGCTGTGTTTCACTCCAGCGCTGTCCTCTAGACAGGCTGGTCCCTTCACCTGATGAAGGCTGCTTGTGTTGTGGCCGAAACGTCGTGATTTTTCTTGTTTTATTTTTTTTACCTACTACGTGACTTTACCGAATAGAACCAAAGAGTATGGATCCTTGCAGTCACGAAAGCTTCAAATCTAGAATATTTTGTCTTTTGTGAACGTGACACATGTTTACTGCTTTGGCCATGTTGGGTGGTGGAGGGTTTTACGACACATTTATAAATAACGCGATCTCACCCAAAAACCTTTATCGTGAATCATACAAGTTACACGATGAATTTGCTTAGTTAGAGGCTCTCCCCAGGGGTACAAATGCATGCATCCTGTCATCCAGGATATATGGAATATTACACAGCATCATTTGTTAAGCAGGTTATATACTGGTGATGTGATCCAGAAATTCGAAACCAGCTTACTTTCTGAAATCATGCTTTGTCTGCACTGCTGGAAAATATTGGTCTGGAAGGTCCATAGGCAGAATGGATGAAACATCATTACAAAAAGGTTTTTGTTGGGACTGAGCATGAGCCCAGTACAGAGTCACAGTACAAGGGGGGGAACAGAAAGACAAAACATAATTTTACAGTCTGTGTATTATGTATTCATTACCCATGATCCTCCACCACAAACTTGAGTTTGTGTATAGTTTTTCTGTTTTCTGCTGCTAAATCCACCATAGCTTTAATGGTGCTGCTGTTCTCAACAGCTGGAAACAGCATTTGTTTAAAAGGGCAATCCACAAGGTCGAAACTGGTGCAGAGTTTTCCTGCAAAGGCAGAGGCCCCATTGGCTGAGAGACAAATACAATAACATTGCTATTTGTGTGAAGAGGTGGGCTTCCTGTCCCATTGAACCTCCACTACAGCACATCGTGAGGTTTTATACTGTAATTCAGACCAAGTGTAACCCAGTTTTAGTCCCCCTTAATCCACAGCCTAGCCCAGTATTTCATTTTTAAATTGAGAAATTTGATGAACGTTGACAGCTGGATCCTAAGAGGGTAAACGAAGAGGGGATTTGTTAACGACAGCGTTCAATTCGTCGATCCTCTACTTAAATCTCTTAATTCTAGATTTGAAGCTTTCGTGACTGCAAGGATCCATACTCTTTGGTTCTATTGGGTAAAGTCACGTAGGTAAAAAATAAAATAACAAAAATCACGACGTTTCGGCCACAACACAAGCGGCCTTCATCAGGTGAAGGGACCGTGCTGTCATGAGGACAGCGTTGGAGTGAAAACAGCCAAGCTCAGGTCATGGCCCATGCACCTCCTACGTACATCGTGCTCATGTTTATACTAATTCCTTTGTCAAAGCGTTTTGCTTCCTCCCACACAGCTTAAAGGACGCGACCTGGGCTTGGCTGTTTTCACTCCAACGCTGTCCTCGTGACAGCACGGTCCCTTCATCTGATGAAGGCCACTTGTGTTGTTGTGGCTGAAACGTCGTGATTTTTTTTACCTACGTGACTTTACCGAATAGAAGCAAAGAGTATTACATCACTTAATTTGTTTTTCAGCAAACGGTGCGGCTGACGGTGAACTACTCGCGAGCACGTAAGAAGACCGTAGTTCTGGCGAGCCCGCGCGTGGCCCTGCAAGCGCTGCTGCCCGACATCTGCAACAAGTGCGAGCTTGACGTCCACCACACGGCGCTGTTCGGGGACGCCAGCGAGACGGAGCTGCTCGATACGTCGTGCTCGCTGTCCGAGCTCGGCGTCAAGGAGGTGTACGCCGTCGACAGGAGCAGAGGTTTTGTTTTAACGTTACTTTTGAGCTGATGGAAAAGAACAAAAAATTCGTTTCGATTTGAAGCTTTCGTGACTGCAAGGATTCATCCTTCTTTGGTTCTTTTGGTAAAGTCACCGCCACGTAGAATGAGAATAAAATAATAAATTAATAAAATTAAATAACACAATAAAATTCTCACGACGTTTCGGCCACAACACAAGCGGCCTTCATCAGGTGAAGGGACGAGACTGTCTGGAGGACAGCGCTGGAGCCGCTTGTGTTGTGGCCGAAACGTCGTGAGAATTTTATTTTGTTATTTTATTTGATCAATTTATTATTTTATTCTCATTCTACGTGGTGGTGACTTTACCGAAAGAACCAAAGAATAAAAAATTCGTTTTATCATGGCGGTCCTTTATAAGGCTGGCTTAAAGCCTACCTTCCCTGCAGTTTCTTTTAGACTTGTCAATAGAACCTCCTGGTTATTGACTAGAATTCATCTTCTTTGGTTCTTTCGGTAAAGTCACCACGTAGAATGAGAATAAAATAATAAATTAATAAAATAAAATAACACAATAAAGGTCAGACGACAGGTCTGTTCCTTTCACCTGAAGAGGGCCACTTGTGTTGTGGCCGAAACGTCGTAAGAATTTTATTGTGTTTTATTAATTGATTATTTTATTCTCATTCTACGTGGTGGCTTTACCGAAAGAACCAAAGAAGATGCATCCTTGCAGTCACGAAAGCTTTAAATCGAAATTTGACCTAGAATTGTTTATTTTATCGGTATGACTTTTAAGATAACAATTTGTTTTAGACGTCTGTATATATGTGTGTATGTGTTCATGTGCGACTATATTTTGTACATTACAGGCCTATATATAACGCGTAAAATGTTTCTTATATCATCATGCAATACATTTTTTTTTACATTTCATTTTGATGCCTTCCACACTACCCTGATATACCTGGAAATAATTCTGTTCTCATTTCAATCGTTGTACAGTCAATGATGTACAGTCTATTGTCTAAATTTTGATTTAAAGCTTTCGTGACTGCAGTAATTCATATTCTTAGCTCTTTCGGTAAAGTCACGTTGAAGGGAAACAATAAAATATATTTTAAACAAAATATATTTTATTATCTTATTGTTTCCCTTCAACGTGACTTTACCGAAAGAGCTAAGAATAGTCTATGGTCTGTTTATGGTTTTTTTCTGAGATTCCAAATGCAATGACACTTGTCTTCCTTTCACGTACTTTTATCATTATTACAGTTCATTTGGAATCGCGGACCCCCATGTGGTGATGGTTCAAACCGTGTGCACCTTCTGAAGTTTTAATTTTTTGATATTCTACTCATTTTTTCACCTCTAAAGTTTTCAGACATCGGTATATCTTTTGGGTTTCAAGGTATTTTACTTGTCAGCGTCCTGGAAATATGCCCTGGTCATCTGACTTTCAGTTTTGATACCCCCCCCCCTCCACTATAATAAATAGCCTTGCTATCCACGTAGAGGTCTCTTACAAGTATATTCTAGTTGCTGTGCCTACTTTTGTGACAGTGTTCATAACTGCTAGCATTTTTAAAGTAAATAGTGCACGTGGCACCTGCTCAAATATCTCTAGTTAGATGCTGATGTGAGCATTGCTTGAAATCAGTCCGCCCGGCAAACTCTCTCAGTCTGCTCACTCTCGGTCTAGTCGCCTCTGGTTCTTTCGGTAAAGTCACCACCATGTAGAATGAGAATAATAAGATAATAAAATAACACGATAAAATTCTCACGACGTTTCGGCCACAACGCAAGAGGCCGTCTTCAGGTGCTTAAGGTTGTGTGAAATCCCTCCCCGTAGAGGTTAAATTTCGATTTAAAGCTTTCGTGACTGCAAGGATTCATCTTCTTTGGTTCCTTCGGTAAAGTCACCACCACCACGTAGAATGGCCGAAACGTCGTGAGAATTTTATTGATGGTGACTTTACCGAAAGAACCAAAGAAGATGAATCCTTGCAGTCACGAAGGCTTCAAATCGAAATTTAGTCGCCTCTGCCTCGTGCTAATTTGTGTCAGTAGGCAAAGCGCATGAATTGGCTTCGAACCTAAAGCCGCCGTGATTGGATTTCTCTGTCGTTCCTTTGGCTACCCATGCATAGCAAAGGAGGTCTCATAATGTAAATGCTCACCCCGAGCCCTCGATACTCTGATGGTGCGCTGTTTTTGAGTTGCACGCCTTTTGGCGTCTTCTGGTCCAACACCAATGGAGACTAGTCTCTAAGAAAAGCCATCTCGCGTGTGGACCAATCAAATTCAAGGACAGTGCCAATATTATTATCAGAGTTGTCTTTTTGTTTGCATTTTGACTGCTTGTGTTGTGGTTATTGCAAACACGATGCCTTGAATAAAGGTGTCAGTTTTTGTGCCAGTTAAAAAGGTAAAACCTATTACTATATCTTGTTACTGGCAAAGGAGGTCTCATAATATAAATGCTCACCCCGAGCCCTCAATACTCTGATGGTGCGCTGTTTTTGAGTTGTACGCCTTTTGGCGTCTTCTGGTCCAACGCCAGTGGAGATTAGGCTCTAAGAAAAGCCGTCTCGGGTGTGGACCAATCAAATTCAAGGACAGTGCCAATATTATTATCAGAGTTGTCTTTTTTGTTTGCATTTTGACTGCTTGTGTTGTGGTTATTGCAAACACGATGCCTTGAATAAAGGTGTCAGTTTTTGTGCCAGTCAAAAGGGTAAAACCTATTACTAATGCAGAGGATTGTTCGTGTTATTTGTTTGTGCGTGCGTGCGTGCGAGTTTATGAGCTGCATGTTTGGGCTTGCTGGCTGCTGGAATCGAGCACGGAATGTTCACACGTCCCGTGTGCGGCCACCATGTGGGTGAACTGACTTCTTGGCCGCATTAATAATGGCTTGGGAGGCTTAGAATGTCCGTGCTTGGACAGCTCCATGGTTACCGTGACGGGCTGCAAGTTTCAACCCCTTGGCACAACCAGCGCCGTTCTCTGCTGCGCGCTTTGCTGCATTTTGTGTGCCACCAGCGCCACCCGGTGGGAAATTGAAGAAGTGTAAAATATATAAGCTTAGCTCTTTCGGTAAAGTCACGTTGAAGGGAAACAATAAAATAATAAAATATATAAAACAATAAAAATTCTCACAACGTTTCGACCATAACACAAACGGTCATCATCAGTTGTGAAAACGTGAGAATTTTTATTGTTTGATATATCTTTTTTATTACTTTATTGTTTCCCTTCAACGTGACTTTACCGAAAGAGCCAAGAATATGAATCACTGCAGTCACGAAAGCTTTAAATCGAAATTTAAGTGTAAAATATTTTAATTTTTTTACAATCCTGCCATCTAGTGGAGAAGTATTGTTACAATGAACAATGTGAACGCTCCGTAGAGGTGTACCTAAAAAAATATATATACACAAGTATGGTGTAATATGCATGTTTATATCAACATTTAATAAACACCTTGATAATTTTGGTACGTGCGTGAAAATAGTACACCTTTTGCAATTTGAAGTTTCTTGGGTTTCAAGCGTCGTACAATTAATAAAAAAATAGACCACGTATTGAAAGGCTTAATTAATTTAACTTTAATAATAGTTGGGTTTTCCCCTTTTTTCTGGCAACAAAACTGAAACCTTTTTAACAAGGATTCATGCCTACTGCATTAACCACAATACCTGCAGTCAAAATGCAAACAAAAAACATACTATGATAATATATGGTGCATTGTGCTTGAAACTGATTGGTGCACAGGTATTGTGGTTAATGCAGAAGACATGAATCCTTGTAAAAAGGTTTCAGTTTTGTTGCCATCAAAAAGGGGAAAAACCCTATTATTATTACATTTTGGAACTGGCAAAGGAGGTCTAATGATAATTTAACTTTGTGTTGCATCTGCAAAAACTACGGACCGTTCACTGTGAAGCGAATTCGCTGCGTGTCATCCCTGTTGCTATATGCACATTAACGCTCAGGTAATGTAAACCTTCACCTGTGGATGTTCTAGATTTGAAGCTTTCGCGACTGCAAGGATCCGTACTCTTTGGTTCTATTCGGTAAAGTCACGTCACAAACAACAACAAAATAAAAATTTAAAAATTCTCACGACGTTTCGGCCACAACACAAGTGGCCTTCATCAGGTGAAGGGAACGTGCTGTCATGAGGACAGCGTTGGAGTGAAAACAGCCTCCCACACAGCTTAAAGTACGCGACCTGGGCTTGGCTGTTTTCACTCCAACGCTGTCCTCATGACAGCACGGTCCCTTCACCTGATGAAGGCCGCTTGCGTTGTGGCCGAAACGTTGTGAGAATTTTTAATTTTTTTGCTTGTTACGTGACTTTAGCGAATAGAACCAAAGAGTACCCTGTGGATGTATTGAGTGGCTCTCTTTGCGTTACAGAGCTGGGCCATGGCCTGAACGACAACGCAGACCTCCCGGAGAAAAAACACAAAGGGCTTTGGAGCTTTTTGCGGCCAAAGATAAAGAAGGTCAGTACGTGACACACTTGCACCCCTGCGTATTTGAAATTGAGCGGTGTTTTTTCTTGCCGTGGTGTTCTCTTGTGACTTCATTAAACGGTGTGTTATTCTCTTGTCGAGAGGAGTGTCATGTGTAGATACACGGAGACATGTTTGTAACAAGATATAGTAATAGGTTTTACCCTTTTGACTGGCACAAAAACTGCCACCTTTATTCAAGGCATCATGTTTGCAATAACCACAACACAAGCAGTCAAAATGCAAACAAAAAAAGACAACTCTGATAATAATAATATTGGCACTGTCCTTGAATTTGATTGGTCCACACCCGAGACGGCTTTTCTTAGAGCCTAGTCTCCACTGGTGTTGGACCAGAAGACGCCAAAAGGCGTACAACTCAAAAACAGCGCACCATCAGAGTATTGAGGGCTCGGGGTGAGCATTTACATTATGAGATCTCCTTTGCCAGTAACAAAATATATATTTGTAACAAGTCGGTGTGTTTATAGTTCAAATGTATTCTGGAGGCATTTGCTTTTTATTTTTATATTTCCGCTTATATTTGAATATACTAACACGTTGCGTGCAGAAGCTTGCTTTGAACGCTGTTGGGACATGTTCTTGCTGTTGATACTAACACACGCAACCAGCTACTTCTAGCTGTTTTGGTTATTCTAACAACTTCCCCCCGTGCGCATTGTTGAGTATTTGCTGTCTTTGCTTACCCGCGTGTCATGTCCTCATTCTGCTGCTGTGGCTTTCCCAGAGTGATGATGATGATGTTTCCGAGCGTGGTTCCAACAGCTCAATGCATGGTGACAGTAGCAGAGACGTAAGTACTAACTCTGTTTACAGCCCCGCTAACGATACTAACGGCAGTGCTAAACAGAAAATAATTCCTCATGCTTGTGCTCACAGCGGTAAATGTCGCACAGGCCCATCACTTTTTAGCGCTAACCCCGTTCCCTTTTAATACTCAGTTGCCCTTGAAGAACTGTCTTGAATTATGGTGCTATGATTCAAATTAAAGCTTGCCTTTGGCAAAAAAACCTTGAAACCTGTCAACATGATTCATAGCTTCAAAGCTAAAGCAGACTGTGTCATTAAAATGTTACGCATTTTTTTGCACATCAAACTGTTGAAAAAGATAATTTTCCGTCATGCCGACCTTATAATTCAACGTGAAAGACATTTTTTTAAATATAATACAACACTCGTAATTACCCTTTTTACATTTTAAAATGTGGCATTGATATTTTGTGGGGAGCTTATAAGGTCCCCACAAAAATATCAATGTGTTATGCAGTGTAGTCCTATAGTTCGTTATCTTTGTTTTCTGGTTCACTTTATTGTTAGAATCGTATTGGAAAATAATTTTAGCTATCAACTAAATCAGTTAATGCCATTTTGAGAATTTGTGTAAGTTATCTTGGTGGAATAAGTTGTACAGGTGTAGGTGTAAACTGCAAAACAACAACTTTCCAGAAATTATTCACTGGTAAAACATGTTTTAGACCAATTTAGCTGACAGTGCACCCTTTTGGAAGCATTAGCGATTTATTTAGCTGTATAGTATGATTCATGCTGATTCCATTGATGTTGAGAATCATCAAATTCAGGGTAAGTACTGTTAATTCAGTGATCACTGTACAACTGGATTGTTGAATGATTAAATTACAGCCGATTTTAAGTTTATATTTATCACATACCTTGATTTACTTTTGAAATATTTAAATTCAAATGTATCAGTTTATTTTAATGCAGATGTATCGTGGTTGCTGTAGGTGTCACTCAATACACATTTAAATTGTTGGTGCGACATGTTTTTTGCGTATATATGTTAACAGTTATTACAATGTACTATTTAAAAAGTTAATACAGTGGTTCTCAACCCGGGGGGTGGGAAGTATGCCCCTCTATGGGAAGCACAAACAACTTTCAAGCGGGGTGCAGGCTGTGGCATGAATACCGTGCGTGATACATTTATCATGTGCAAGGGGAGGAACCCCATCGCCATATTTGCAGCAACAAAACACCAATAATTTTGATTTAAAGCTTTTGTGACTGCAGTAATTCATATTCTTGGCTCTTTCGGTAAAGTCACGTTGAAGGGAAACAATAAAATAATAATGTATATATAAAACAATAAAAATTCTCACGACGTTTCGACCATAACACAAACGGTCATCATCAGGTGTAATGTTGTGTGCATACAGTGCAATGTACATTTCAATTCGAAGCGTGTGCAGGCTTAATGCCAAGATCAACGTGGCTTCTCCAGTTTGTGATTTACAGGACGTGACACAGACTGAGACCGGTGCGGTTTTAGGTCCAAATTTCAGCACACGTTTGAATTTGCCGTTACTCTGCCCCTCTTAGAACTTACTCTCTCGTATTTAGTTCAAAAGCAGGAGACTTGTTAGCGGCACGTCTCCCTGCGCGCTACACCATAGCACGTAGGCCTTGGCACTTGAGTTGTAGGGTAGGGACCACGTGGCCAGGTGCCGCTTGCCCTCCACACCCATCGGAAAATAAAGTGAGCTGGTGAGTAATATTTTTGTCGATGTTATCGCTGACCACTGGCAAATCCTGTTCTTAAAGCTTTTTGTTGTCGATTTATATGACGTTAAGTGTTTGTTTAATGAGGGTTTTCTTTATTCATATTCTTAGCTCTTTCGGTAAAGTCACGTTGAAGGGAAACAATAAAATAATAAAATATATATAAAACAATAAAAATTCTCACGACGTTTCGACCATAACACAAACGGTTTTTTCACACCTGATGACGACCGTTTGTGTTATGGTCGAAACGTCGTGAGAATTTTTATTGTTTTATATATATTTTATTTTTTTATTGTTTCCCTTCAACGTGACTTTACCGAAAGAGCTAAGAATATGAATTACTGCAGTCACGAAAGCTTTCAATCAAGGTTTTTTTTGTACCATCCATTGTGGTGAACCGTTTTAAGTGATAGCCCTTTGCTGTTTTTTTTTTCCAGAAATTATTAATAACCTTACGCTACAGTTGCGCTGCTCTTAAAAGTAAGGTTGTAAACAAAAAACGTGCACGGGTCCACCAGCAGAAAAGGAATCTTTATTTCCCTACATCCCATAGATGAGTTGTGAGCTGACTTTTGTTAAATGCTGCGAGCCGTTAATAAAAACGCCTCTCATTTATTTTCTTTGGTTCTTTCGGTAAAGTCACCACCACGTAGAATGAGAATAAAATAATAAATTGATAAATTAAAATAACACGATAAAATTCTCACGACGTTTCGGCCACGACGCAAGCGGCCTTCATCAGGTGAAGGGACAAGACTGTCTGGAGGACAGCGCTGGAGTGAAAAAGCCAAGCTCAGACCGCGACCTTTAAGCTGTGTGAGAAGAAACAGAGCGCCTTGACAAAGGAATTAGCATAGAATTTAGCATTTAATTGGCAGACTTAGCACGATGAACGGTGTAGAGAGGGTGAACATGTGCAGACCGGCGAGGGGGCGAGGGGGAGTTTACATATCGATGGTGTGAAAAGGGAATTTAAGCAGCCGCGAAAAGTTTGGGATACCACTACTTGGAAAAAAGATACTGTACCATTGAAAATTAGTTTAATGTTCGGTTAAAATCGAAACCTCTTTATTTATTTGCCCTCCAGCAAGACTTTTTCGATGGTGACCTAAAGGAAGTAAATGGAAGTGCAGTGCGCAGCAGTATCTTTGTCTGCTTTCACCGTGTGCATTGGCCGAACGAACAGCGCTTGAATCCCTGGAGGAACGTGCAACCCCACCCACACCCAACCCTGTAGAAAGCGTGACACAACTTATTGTGCTGTTTCAACAATATCCCCCCTCTCAATACTGCAACCTATGTCGTGCTCAGTAACGTTCGGAGCCTACTGACGCTGCGCGGACACGTGTAGGCGGACACGTGTAGGTGAACACGTGTAGGCGGACACGTGTAGGTGAACACGTGTAGGTGAACACGTGTAGGAGAACACGTGTAGGTGAACACGTGTAGGCGGACACGTGTAGGCGAACACGTGTAGGCGAACACGTGTAGGCGAACACGTGTAGGTGAACACGTGTAGGTGAACACGTGCAGGCGACTGAATGGGTGGAGCAGCACATCGGCAAACGCCCGTTGGGCAGCACCGCGTCACGAGGGGCCTTTGGCGTGAACTTTACTGTGCACCGTTGTGCCAACGCGATGCAGGTCGGGATATGAGAGGGTAATGGCATCGTTGGCCTGCATGAGCTGTACGGTCACGGCATGGATATACACGTCACGGGCTGAGCTGTCACTAGCCGGCTTCGCCCGGGACTTGGGTCCACCACGCCCGGCCGCCTTTGTCTCCCCGGTGGCGATGTTCACACACACAACACGGCAGTTACTCGTTTGAGGCTGAGTCGACCTAGGGGAGGCCCAGGAGCGGTTGAAATAATCGTCGCCGGCGGTGGCAGTGAGCGGGAATCGAACTGGGGGTCGCCGGGTTCGTAGCGCGGCGTAGCGCTAACCACTACACTACAATGCGTTAGGCTTACACACACACACACATAGACACACACAGATACACACACATACACACAGATACACACACACATACACAGACACACAGACACACACACATACACACACAGACACACAGTCACACACACAAACATACATACACACAGACACACACACATACACAGATACACACAGACACATACACAGCGCGCTAACCACTACACAACAATGCTTTACGCTTCCACATAGACACAGACACATACACACACATACACAACAACAACAACCGCCATTCGCCACTAAGTGGCGGTGACGTCACCACGACGCTTGTGCCAGGCTATGCTACACTACAATGCGTTAGGCTTCCACATGCGCGGGTCACGTGACAGATTTGACGTCACAGCATTTATGTTTTGCCGTGCAAAAACAAATACATTATTGAGCTCCCCCCCCCCCCCACCAAAAAACTAAAACAAAAGTGTATTTGTATAAGGTTTGCACGGTGTACAGTCTGTAAAGTACCCACATGGCAAATTTAAAGTTTGTTGCATGTCGGGAAGTTCGCTAAACATTTTGAACAGACACATACTCACACCTTTTTGTCTTTTACATATATATGGAGATAAAATAAACCTAAGGCTTTGGTTACTTAATCTCTTTGTTAACAAAATTGTTATAGCAACCACACTTCAAAAACAAAATTATGAAGCCTTTTCAGGCTCCTTCAAAGTTTTTGTGGCATTTACATGCTGTTTTATTGTGATACTGCATATGTTTAATGCATTGGCAGTATGTTGAACGTCTTTCACATCGTGCATAGCCAACCAATGACGTAGCATCTGGAATATAAATAGTTTCCATTATTGGCATGATACTCGAGCTGAGTATCATGAAGATGCTCCTTGAAATCGATTATTTCTTATATACCTCTTTACCTAATATTTCACGTCATTCAAAAATTAAAATTGCACTTAAGTTAATCATACTTCAACAATCTCCCACTGACCAGCATGGCAATGTGTTACACCCGTAAGAATAATTACATGTTCAGGAAAGTTGCACTGAGTCTGAAGACTCCTATTCAAGAGGGTCCTGCACAGGGATGTTTGGCCAATAGCTGTAAAAAAAAAAAATTCAACGAATTAGTTTTTGGATTTCAATAAAGTTCTTTGTTACATAACACACCACCATTAGTAAATAGTTATATTCTTAGCTCTTTCGGTAAAGTCACGTTGTTTTGTATATATTATTATTTTATTGTTTCCCTTCAACGTGACTTTACCGAAAGCTAAGAATATGAATTACTGCAGTCACGAAAGCTTTAAATCAAAATGTATTAAATAGTTGTACAGTATTGTGCCGGAGATAGGTTTGGCTTTGGTGGATATCTCTTAACAACTTTGTGTTTTAATAGGGGTTTTTCCCCTTTTTTCTGGCAACAAAACTGAAACCTTTTAACAAGGATTCATGTCTACTGCATTAACCACAATACTTGCAGTCAAAATGCAAACGAAAAAAATACTATGATAATATGTAGCATTGTCCTTGAAACTGATTGGTCCACGCCAAGGGACGGCTTTCTTTTGAGCCTCGACCCAAATTGGTGCTCGACCAGATGACGCCAAAAGGCGTGCATTGTGGTTAATGCAGCGACATGAATCCTCGTAAAAAGGTTTCAGTTTTAGGAATAGGTTTTACCCTTTTGACTGGCACAAAAACTGACACCTTTATTCAAGGCATCATGTTTGCAATAACCACAACACAAGCAGTCAAAATGCAAACAAAAGAGACAACTCTGATAATAATATGCACTGTCCTTGAATTTGATTGGTCCACACGCGAGACGGCTTTTCTTAGAGCCTAGTCTCCACTGGTGTTGGACCAGAAGACGCCAAAAGGCGTACTAAAAGGGTAAAACCTATTCCTATATCTTGTTTCTGGCAAAGGAGGTCTCATAATGTAAAAGGTTTCAGTTTTGTTGCCAGAAAAAAGGTTGAAAAACCCCCTATTATTATTACATTTTGGCTACTGGCAAAGGAGGTCTAACGATGTAAACCTTGTGTCTCCTGCTCAGAGCCCTCCAGGCCAGCCGCGCCTCGCACAGGAGACCGGAAGAAGCCGGTCACCCCCTCCCGCACCGTTGGCCTCGCCTTCGACCCGGGCCGCTGGAGCCACGTCGCCGCTCGGCACGCTGCGGCGTCGCACCAAGCCCCGTGCGCCTCCTCCTCCTCCTCCCCCCCCATGCACCACCGCCTGGGATACGCAGGCTGCCGGCCCCGAGCCGCCGCCTCCGCTTCCGAGATCTGCCCCAGAACAGGCGCGGCGTTGTTGTTGTTGTCGCAGCCTGGATCCACTCCTCCTGTGCAGCCCGGCGTGGAGAACGAGCGTCGAAGGCGGAGCAGCTCCGCACGTGAGAGAGAGAGAGGGCTCTCACGTGCTCACATTTTCCATTTTTTTTATTTTTATCAAGTGCCCTTTATAGTTCTATCGATTCAAGGCCGATTTTTTTTTTTTTACGACGGAGCGGCGCTTTTTGGCCCTGTTCAAAATGCGGGAATTTAAGCTGTGCCATCGGGCAAACGTTTTGATTTAAGCGAAAAAGTATGTCTAAAAAAAGCTTCTGTTCGTTTCGTCTTGGTAACAACCTGCAAGCATCTCGGGGAGCAAAAAGTGAAATTCCATTGCTTTTAGTGCAGTGAACTGCTTAGGCACAATACCTAAACTTAAACACATTCTCCTGCGGAGGGAGGAGCTGGTAGGAACGTTGTTGGGTTGCTCGGTCAATGGCCAGGGTCAACGGCGGCACCACCACGTGGTGTGTTCCGTAAATATGCCCGACTGTGAGGGCAGGCACAAGCCAGCGTGAGTAGGTTAAACGTTGAGTTTTATAAGGGCACCACGGGGTGACCAGCCCCTCCCCAGCCAGCCCCACCCCCCCACGCAGCCCCTCCCCACCCAGCCCCTCCCCACCCTCCCCTCCCCACCCAGCCCCTCCCCACCAGCCCCTCCCCACCCTCCCCTCCCCACCCAGCCCCACCCCTCCCATGTTTGGATGCACGACAGACTGACACAATAATAATCTCCTGTGGGCTGGTGGTGTAGTAACCAGGAGGTTCCTACACAGTATCATCACCTAGCCGATTTGTCAACATCATGTTTACACAGGGGAGACGGTAAGCGAACACGTTCCAATCGTGCATGCGGTTTTGTTTGGCTTCAACTGTCTTCTTTCAACAAGACCTCTGCTGCTACACATTTACCTTGTGAGCCCCACTATTTCCAGATTTGAAGCTTTCGTGACTGCAAGGATTCACCACACTCTGTGTTTTTTTTCAGCAAAGTAACGACGTAGTTAAAAAACAAATAAATGATAAAACAACTAAATTAAATCACGACGTTTCGGAGGCAACACCAAGCTCCCTTCTTCAGGTGGAAACCGTCACAGCTGTATCAAGCAATTTTACCGTGACGATTTCCACCTGAATTTCTGTATGAAGTTGAGGCAGAAATTTTACCGTGATGGTTTCCACCTGAATTTCTGTATCAAGTTGATGCAGCAATTTTACCGTGACGGTTTCCACCTAAATTTCTGTATCGAGTTGATGCAGCAATGTTGCCGTGACGATTTCCACCTGAATTTCTGTATCGAGTTGATGCAGCAATTTTGCCGTGACCTGTGTCCACCTGAATTTCTGTATCAAGTTGATGCAGCAATGTTGCCGTGACGATTTCCACCTGAATTTCTGTATCAAGTTGATGCAGCAATATTACCGTGATAGTTTCCACCTGAATTTCTGTATCAAGTTGATGCGGCAATGTTGCCGTGACGGTTTCCACCTGAATTTATGTATCGAGTTGATGCAGCAATTTTGCCGTGACGGTTTCCCCATGAAGACGGAAGCTTGGTGTTGCCCCCGAAACGTCGTGATTTAATGTAGTTGTTTTATTTATTTTATTTTACCTACGTCGTGACTTTACCGAAGAAACACAAAGAGTCTATGAGCCCCACGATGTCTGTCGTCAGTCAAAGCACCGTTTGTAATATGATGACAAGGTGAAATATTTAATTGGCGACTTATTTTTGAGGACATCAACACAGAATGTATCATCATTGTTACGCTTAATGAAGGGTTGAAGTCGTGGAATGTTAAAGTGCCTAACCCAGTAATGTTTCCGGGGTTTAATGTCCTCGCGAAGCAATAGTGAATTATGTTTAAGAGATTTGGCCGGGATGAATTGTTCATCGACCAAACAAAATTATTTTTTTTATTATTGTGAAGAGAGACATTTTGCAATTTTGGGGTGCCATCAGAATCTTTATTTAGACTGGAGAAATCTGATGAACTGTGAAGCTCATTTTCACAGATGACCAGTAAAAGGGATGAAATATTTTACATTATGAGACCTCCTTTGCCAGTAACAAGATATAGTAATAGGTTTTACCCTTTTAACTGGCACAAAAAACTGAAACCTTTATTCAAGGCATCTTGTTTGCAATAACCACAACAAACAAAAAGACAACTCTGATATTATTATCAGAGTTGTCTTTTTGTTTGCATTTTGACTGCTTGTGTTGTGGTTATTGCAAACATGATGCCTTGAATAAAGGTGTCAGTTTTTTGTGCCAGTTAAAAGGGTAAAACCTATTACTATATGGATTAAATCTTGTCTTGTGATAGATTACACAGAAATGTGCCGCACTATGGCATCGTACCGTGCAATGTGTTGTGATGGGAGTTGCATGCTGTCAGTTGTGTTCTTGTTAGTCAGGTGGCATCACAATCCAACAGTCATCCAATCAGTGAGCAAGTTGGTCCAGTGAGCATGTACATAGTGTGTATATGTATATATTTGATTGTGAGTGAGTGTATGTGAGTACTTATGTGTATGTGTGTGTGCGTGCATGCATGTGACGAACATGTTTTATATTAACAGCCAGCTGCTGTTTGAACCTTAAAGAATTCACTTGACCGGTTATGGGTAAGTCAAATGTGCTGATGCTAATGAATGGCATTCACATGTATGGAAATGTTGTTTTGTGTTTCTCAGCCTCCGCTCAAAGTTCTGGGCGCTTACCGTTAAAGGATGAAAATGAAGAAGGTAAATATTGTAAAATGCACGGCTTCATTGGAATAGATGGCTCTGTATAAGCAGTATGGAGGCCAGAAGTAATTTTAATCCAATAAACTGTTTCTTTAAATGGTTGTTCATTTAGATATCTTGTGATCAAAATTGTAATCGTGTTCCGACAATTGGCTAATTATTACGCTACTTTGATAAAATATGTAATTTATTAAGAGTTTTTTTAGGGCATGTTAATTCAGATATAAAATTGACTTTCATACTGCAGAATAATGCTTACAAGGTAAAACAACTGCATAACCTTGCAGCAGGGGCACCATTTCCTTTGAAAGTGTGTGGATTAATTGAAGGATCTTTTGAAAGTCCTTTAACCTTCCCGGTCCTCATTTTTCCACGAAAATGTTGACAGGCTGTGGAGCAAACAGCCTGCCAAAATACCAACAAAAAAAACATTCGAATTAGTGATTTACATATTGTTAATTTACATATGTTCCATGCAATTTCAGACTAACTTTATTCCAGCTGGCAAAGCCAATTGAGCTCAGCGGCTCTTTAACAAGGACAACCAATTGGATTTTTTTAAAATCTTTTATTTGGCTGGCACATATAACTGGCTGTCAAACATCTCTTGTGGAATCTCATAAGATATATCATCTTACACAACTGCTCATACATATGTTGAACACGTACGTATGTTATGTTTTCAACCTGTGTTTGAGCTGTGAATCTTTGTTTAAAGGGCAGTTGTGGTGCTTGTAACGTAACATATTCAACTCGTTTAAAGTGGTAGTGTGAGTGTACGTTATAGATTTCGGAATGAAAGCTCTTGGATACTCCACCAAGTGCTCTATTTTTTATTTCATTGGCTACCTATGTTCTAAACGACACCATTACCTTATTGTTTGGTTGTTGATGATGTTTTGTAAAACTGGAATTTGGATTTCCAATGGACAAACAGGTCAAGCATTGTATGTTTGACATTAACGTGACGTTCTGTTTGAATCCAAACAATATTTAACGTATGTATGTAGAAATTATTTCACACCGTACGTAGCCAGACGTGATTGACATTAACGTGACGTTCTGTTTGAATCCAAACAATATTTAATGTATGTATGTTGCAATTATTTCACACCGTACGTAGCCAGACGTGATTGACATTAACGTGACGTTCTGTTTGAATCCAAACAATATTTAATCTATGTATGTTGAAATTATTTCACCCCGTACGTAGCCATACGTGATTGACATTAACGTGACGTTCTGTTTGAATCCAAACAATATTTAATGTATGTATGTTGCAATTATTTCGCACCGTACGTAGCCAGACGTGATAATGTGAGGTGCTAATCAATTGCGCTTTTGATGGAAGCATTATTGATTTAAAATACACGTAAATTCTGAAAGCTTGCACAAATTAAAATTTCAAATGCGCATACAAGTTGATGTTTATTACGTCAAAAAAACTCACAAGCAATTTCTTCTGCCAATGTTGGACTCGTACTTTTGCTTACCGTTCGTATAAGTTGACTCTTTTCATGCACAATTTGTACATTTCAGCAAGTCTGTTCTCCATAGTTCATTTAGTTCCATAGTTTCATTTATGTGGTATAGCCCTGTGAGCCATCCGGCTCTTGAATCGGGTGCAACCGCAACAAACAAAAACATGAACAAGAAAACATCTTAAAGTGACTTTGTGTGTGACTTTGCAAACAGAAAATCCAGGAAAAAAACATCAAAATATTCCTGAAATAGCACCGTACACCACCAACGCTGTGTGCAAAAATCCCAGTGGGATGCAAGTCAAACAACAACAACAACCACAAGACAACTTAGATTAAGGCCATCAGTCTAACTCCGTACTACAATAAACAAAAACATGGCCAAAACAAAAAAAAACTTTTCGAAATCACCAAAATAAAAGCCATAAATGCAATGTAACGGTGACCAGATGTCATCATTGGCCACGGTGTTTATTCTGGTTGTTGTACAGCACACTTGGCCAAAAGCTCTTTTTGTTGAACAAAAACTTCACACGAAACCCCCAGAGCAGATGCCCTGAGATCACGATGGGAACGCCTTTTATGCCTCCTCATTCATGGAGCCCCACGGCCTCGCAGTATAAATACTGCCTCGCTATAGAAATAGGTTTTACCCTTTTAACGGGCACAAAAAACTGACACCTTTATTCAAGGCATCATGTTTACAATAACCACAACACAAGCAGTCAAAATGCAAACAAAAAGACAACTCTGATAATAATATTGGCACTGTCCTTGAATTTGATTGGTCCACACCTGAGACGGCTTTTCTTAGAGCCTAGTCTCCACTGGTGTTGGACCAGAAGACGCCAAAAGGCGTACAATACCAGTGGAGACTAGGCTCTAAAGAAAGCCGTCTCGGGTGTGGACCAATCAACTTCAAGGACAGTGCCAATATTATTTTCAGAGTTGTCTTTTTTGTTTGCATTTTGACTGCTTGTGTTGTGGTTATTGCAGACACGATGCCTTGAATACAGGTGTCAGTTTTTTGTGCCAGTTAAAAGGGTAAAACCTATTGCTATATCTTGTTCCTGGCAAAGGAGGTCTCATAGTGTAAACGCTGCCCCGCTGTTTGCCTTTATTCGAAGCAACCCGCGCACTGATGACACGTTCACGTCGGAGAAAATCCGTTGGTTTGCAAATTGCTTGCTCGTGGAGATGCCGAACAGCACGGCGAAAGAGTGCCATTCGTCCGCGTTCAAAAATTACTCTACGCTTTGCGTTTTGTGGATTTTAATAAGACATCTTTGTGGTGTTGAAGATGTAAATGAAAAGAACCCGATTTTTTTTTCACCCCCCAAGTGCTCTTACACAGCGTGATAGTTTGCGCGAACTTTAACGATTTTGTCAGAGAAAATGGATTCACGTCACTCGTTGAAAAAAATAAAAAAAACATTAAATTTTGATTTAAAGCTTTCGTGACTGCAGTAATTCATATTCTTAGTTCTTTTGGTAAAGTCACGTTGAAGTGAAACAATAAAATAATAAAATATATATAAAACAATAAAAACAATTCTCACGACGTTTCGACCATAACACAAACGGTCGTCATCAGGTGTGTCGGTTTGCATAAATGTATTTATTTTTAAACGGTGTATTTATAAAAACATTTTTTATTTTTTATATATATATTATTATTTTATTGTTTCCCTTCAACGTGACTTTACCGAAAGAACCAAGAATATAAAAAACATTGCTCAACGTTCTGAAGTACGTCACGGTGTTCATATCCGCAATGTTTAACGGACCTCGTTCATCTACGTCGTTGGACGTTGATTACCGCCGCAGAAACATCTTTGAACGAGGGTGCTGGAATGGGCGGCGATCCCGATGTCACAAGGCAACAGCCCGAAGCGTCGTCGCCCCGTACGCTCGAACAAGGACCCACCGCCAAGTCTGAGACGCAGAAGACTTTCTGCGTCACATCTCAACAAGCTGGGTAAGGCGTCGCAACCCATTCCTCTTCGGGCAGATTTGCTCTTTTTTTACACGCGACACACTCCTTTCATTTTAATTTAGATGCGTTGAAAACGCTGCCACGTCACGCGTCCTGTCACGCTAAAAGAACACGTTCCCCACGTCGGTCTGTGCCGTCTGTTAATGTCGGCGCAGGGCCGTAGCTGATAACGCGGTGCAAGGAGGCCCGTCAGACCTGGCGCAGGCTGACGCCGGTGCCGCAGCAACGGCTGAATTGGACGAGTTAATTGATGAACTTGAAATGGGGCTGACGACGGGTGAGCGCTTTCACACACAAAACGGTTAGTCGCGGAAATAAGAATAACGTAGCACAATACTTAACAATTTCGATTTAAAGCTTTCGTGACTGCAAGGATTCATCTTCTTTGGGTCTTTCGGTAAAGTCACCACGTAGAATGAGAATAAAATAATAAAATGATAAAATAAAATAACACAATAAAATATCTCACGACGTTTCGGCCACAACACAAGTGGCCTTCTTCAGGTGAAAGGAACAGACCTGTTCAGGTGAAAGGAACAAAACAAACCTGTTCCTTTCACCTGAAGAAGGCCACTTGTGTTGTGGCCGAAACGTCGTGAGAATTTTTTGTGTTATTTTATTTTATTATTTTATTCTCATTCTACATGGTGACTTTACCGAAAGAGCCAAAGAAGACTACTTAACGTGTGATAAAATTCAGTGTTGTTTCATAAAGCGTGCAATGAGCGAAAAGCAAATGAGTGATAATATCACCATTAAAAAAAAAATACGTGGAATAATTGGGGTGTGGCATTTGTGATTTAAACATTATGTAAAAAATATGCTTTTGTCTTGTTTGCAGATGATGACTCGAGGTCTAAGAGTGGTCCCCGCAACGTGGAAACTGTAAAAATAAATAAAACAGAGGCTGACGTTGATTCTACTGTAGAGCCGGTTTAAAAGCCAGAACCAGCCCTTCCAGATTCAACAGTGATGAAAGCCACTGCGGACAGCAGCTCCGATAAAACTGATAAAGTCGACGTGAACGATGAGACAAATGCCAATGTGGCAACAGATGTCAACAGAGGACCTTCAGAAAAACCTTTGCAGTTTCTCAAAGCTCGCGATGATGTGCAAAGAATGGAAGCAGCCGATGGAAACGAGGCTGGAAACGCGCCGCAGGTTTCTGCCGAGCCACCCGTTACTCAGACAAAGAATGGTAATGAAGCGAAAGTCGACTTCCTTGCCAAGGTTCGGGAATCTGCCTTGGCCCAGCAACTTGACCGTAAATCCAAACCTGCCCTTTGTGGGTCTTTTACTGGGGCCACCGCAGAAGCGTCTGGTTGTGTCGTGGGTGAACAAGACCCCGGACGTAAAAGGTTACCCGTGGCTTTCCCTGACACGTCCACCAAACCCAATAGTGAGTTAAGCAGGGCAGGAAGGCGTGGTGGAGGAAGTCTAAAGTGCCTGGATAAAATGCCCGTTAAAAACGAAACCTGTCTAAATGCGCACGTGGAGAAAATCCCCGTAGTGCATGCCAAATCTGTGGACAAGCAAGTAAAGAGTATACCTGTGGAGCGACAGGATGCATCATCCGAACAGCATACGGAACAACTGGTAACACGCCAACACAAGACGCACGTGGAAGAGTCTGTATTGATCCAGCCAGTGGAAATCCGTCAAGAAATTGCCGGCGCTAGAGAAGAAATAGTTGAGCCAGACAAAGTTTGCAAGGTTATTGCAGAAGCAAGGCTAACTAAAAGTGAAAAAGTATCCGAAATAAATGAAACTTCACAGCCAGTAATGGACCAGTCAAATGAGCCTGGGGCTTCGATGCAAAACAGAATTTTTCACAAGACTCGATCAATTTCAAAAGAGCGACGTGCACCTGAAGTTGAATGTCAAAATCATTCTGCTGAAACATCTTCTCCAGTTTTTCCTGTCTGTAAGCAGCCTTCAGATCGGTGGAGGTCCACAAATGAAATCACCAGAGATTACCTTCCTAAAGTGGGATTGACCACTTACAGAATTGTTCCTTCCAAGCCAGTCATAAGACCAAAACCTGGAACAGCTGATGTCCCATTCCTTCTACCAGCTTATAAAACAGAACCCGGCAAGACTGAAAATGCTACTGCAACCAATGCTACAAAAGAAATCAAAGAAACGTTGAAATACTACTCAACAGCGAAGATCGGTGACATTACAACCAATCCACAACAGCATACAGCACATCAGTCACCGGTGATTCCTCTACCATTAATTCCCCCACCAGTGATTCCTCCACCATTGATTCCCCCACCAGTGATTCCTCCACCATTAATTGCCCCACCAGTGATTCCTCCACCATTAATTCCCCCACCAGTGATTCCTCCACCATTGATTCCCCCACCAGTGATTCCTCCACAATTAAGTCCTCCACCAGTGATTCCTCCACCATTAATTCCCCCACCAGTGATTCCTCCACCAATGATTCCTCATTTATCAGGGCTCTCAATTGTGGCTCGCCCATTCCAGAGGTCCCATTCCCTCCAGTGTACTACGGAGGCAATATCTCAGCAACACTCTGCCACCGAGCCACTTGCCAGCACTGCCACATCTCCACCACCACTACCACCACCACCATCGAGCTCAAAGCAAGATGCATTTTTCCGTCCCGGCAGGAGGGCCTCCAGCATCTACGTGGCATCTGCCATTGCCAAGAGAACAGCCTACAAGGCCATTGATGCTCCGAATGAAACTTACAGTGGCACAACCACAACAAATACAACACCTGTACATGCTTTGCCACCAATTCAGGTAAATTGGGAACAGGATGAGCTCACGATTCCACCACCACCACAGTTTTCTACGGAAGAAAATGCCAACATTCCAAATGCTCCAGGTGACCCGGGGAAGGTGATTATTATAACCGAGGCACCACGAGTCCATCAATGGAAGCCAAAACTATTCAGACCAGTCAGTTTCCCAAGCGTCATGTTCAAAAATGACAAACCATCTAGCGTGAGTGTAGCGTCGAGTCATTCAGAGTCTAAGAACGCCGTTTTTCCTGTCAAGTCACCACCTCCGGTGAGTCCTAAACCAAGTAGTGGAAACCCTTTTAATGTAAAATCAGCCACTAACTCATCTCAAATTCAGTCCGTTCTCAGTTCTCCAAAATCCACCGACGCAAGTCCTTTCCATCAGCCTCCCACAGTTTTAAATACCACTGGAACTGCACTGGAAAGTTTCAGTCTTATTCACGGGCAGAGGAAACCATCAGGTGAAGACAGCGGTCCGTTTGGACCGATGCTGAAGTTAAAACCTGTGGTGCAAACACCAATTGTGAAGGATAACAATGCACATGGTTCCCTAATGGAAGCGCTTCAGTCTACAGACAACGTGGGCACATTGAGAAAGGTCAGCCTGCTTTGTCTACATCGTCACATTTAAAATATTGTAATAAATATGGAAAATGTTGTGTATAGCCTAAATTAAATGTGATTCGTTTATTTAAAAAAAAAAGTATTTGTAGAACCTGCATTGTTAACCATGATTGCACATGTATAATTAAAGTTATCTTAAACATTTTGATTTAAAGCTTTCGTGACTGCAGTAATTCATATTCTTAGCTCTTTCGGTAAAGTCACGTTGAAGGGAAACAATAAAATAATAAAATATATATAAAACAATAAAAATTCTCACGACGTTTCGACCATAACACAAACGGTCGTGTTATGGTCGAAACGTCGTGAGAATTTTTATTGTTTTATATATATTTTTTTAATTATTTTATTGTTTCCCTTCAACGTGACTTTACCGAAAGAGCTAACAATATTATATTAAACATTTACCTTGCTAACGTGAAACGTTGTACAACATTTCCGTAAATGTTCTGGTCGCTGTTCCGTTATATTCTAGGTTTCGGGTGAACATCTGCAGGCAATGCTGGCAGCTGTAGACAGTGAGGCAGAGAGAGATGCTCGCATTTCTGTCGCTGTTCCATCAGGCGCAGGAGGGAAACGACTGAGAAAAGTAAGTGGGAATGCAAGTGACAGCTGTGTATTTAATTTTGATTTAAAGCTTTCGTGACTGCAGGGATTCACATTCGTGGTTCTTTCGGTAAAGTCACCACCACGTAGAAGGGAAACAATGAATAATAACAATAAAATTCTCACGACGTTTCGACTGCAACACAAGCAATCATCATCAGGTGTGGTTTTCACGTCGTGAGAATTTTATTGTTTTGTTTTTTATTATTTTATTGTTTCCCTTCTACGTGACTCGGCCTCAAATGAGTACCCGGTGCGGTGTGTAAACATTAGCACGTGCTAACATCACTTGCTCCAAGAGTCAGTGACAGCTGTACAGGGTGGGGGAGGGTGGGGATATTTGTGTCTCGTGTGTGTGTGTGTCTCGTCTTTGTGTCTTTGATTTCCCATGCAGTGTATAAACAAAGCAAGTGCCATCCGTTCATTTGCTTTGGCCAAAGTGATTTTTTTAATTAAAAGTTTCTGTACGATAGGGATGTATGTGCCCGCGTGGGACACTTACCTTCAAAAATCTCAGATCATAGGAAGCCATTCCGCAATGACTAATGAGAAAGTCGGGGATAATCGAGGATAATAGGAAGAATAGGGCCGTGGATAATGGAACTTTTGTGAACCTGACAGCTGTTGCAAATTACACGAATCACGCATATTAGGGCCTATTTGTCTTGCTCCCATTAATACATTAACAAAAACGTCCTTCAACATAATTTTCTTTGAGCTTGAGGATGTACGTTTGCACGGCATCGAACAATGGCGTGATTTGTCTGAACTTGAAGTGTTGTTACCCCAGGTAGCACAAGTCTTGGTGTCTCGTTGACTGCTGTGTTCTACTGTCTTCTGGTTTCCATAGACCCCATCTGCAGCAGCAGCGGCAGCAGCAGAAGACGAAGAACTGGTGTCTCAGCAGTTGAGAGAAGCCGACTCGGGCGACTCAGCCACAGTGCGGCCACGGCTTGCACCTGTGCATTCTCCTCCAGTCCCCATAGCCCCACCACCTCCTGTCATCCTCGTGGGTAACGGGGCCACAGGTACAGAGCGTAGGCCCAAGGATGCACGTCTGGCCATGCTTGATGCCATCCGATCCGGCAGTTGTGCTGGCATGCCTAAGAAGGTGATTGTAACTGAGCCACCACGAGTTCACCAGTGGAAGCCGAAACCATTCAGACCAGTCAGTTTCCCAAGCGTCTTGTTCAAAGATGACGAGCCATCTAGCGTGAGTGTGGCGTCGAGTCATTCAGAGACTAAGAACGCCGTTTTTCCTGTCAAGTCACCACCTCCGGGGAGTCCTAAACCAAGTAGTGGAAACCCTTTTAATGTAAAATCAGCGTCTAACTCGTCTCAAATTCAGTCCGTTCTCAGTTCTCCAAAATCCGCGGTCGCAAGTCCTTTCCATCAGCCTCCCACAGTTTCAAATACCACTGGAACTGCACCGGGAAGTCCCAGTCTCATTCACGAGCAGAGGAAACCATCAGGTGAAGACAGCTGTCCGTTTGGACCGATGCTGAAGTCAAAACCTGTGGTGCAAAAACCAAAGTTTAATGTGACGGACGTGAAAAAGGAATAGCCTATTCCCACCGCGGGGCTTAGGGCGTGCCAGGCGTCAAATATTTTTCGACGTGAACCCCACCGTTCGAGAGGCAAATCCCTCGCGTATATAAAAGAAGAAAGCTAAGAAAGAATGGAAGATGTTTCTATTTAAAGCTTTCGTGACTGCAAGGATTCATCTTCTTTGGTTCTTTCGGTAAAGTCACCACCACGTAGAATGAGAATAAAATAATAAATTAACAAAATAAAATAACAAATTCTCACGACGTTTCGGCCACAACACAAGTGGCCTTCTTCAGGTGAAAGGAACAGACCTGTCGGGACGACAGAGCTTCAACGAACGTTGTTAAGATTCGAGGCGTCTTTTAAGCTGGTTTAGAGAAGAGAGGCACCTTGACAAAGGGGTTTACATATCAATGCTAAATTCTCCTGTTTGATATGTAAACCCCTTTGTCAAGGTGCCTCACTTCCCCCAACCAGCTAAAAAGTCGCTTCGAATCTTAACAACGTTCATTGAAGCTCTGTCGTCCCGACGGGTCTGTTCCTTTCACCTGAAGACGGCCGCTTGCGTTGTGGCTGAAACGTCGTGAGAATTTTATCGTGTTATTTTATTATTTTATTATTCTCATTGTACGTGGTGGTGACTTTACCGAAAGAACCAAAGAAAATGGAAGATGTGTCCATTACGTTATACTGTACTCATGTGTTCAATAGAAAATGTTGGGAGCGTTTGTCCCTTTTTACATTTTGGAGGTTTAATGATGCGTTTCGTGTTGATATACGAATAAACACTTGATGCAGCCTGTTTCGTTTTATGCCCTGTGTGTCGGTGCATACAGAAACCAGCACGTACGAGCGCTGTGCCGTATACCCATTGCAGAGTATCTGCATTAAGCGACAAAGAGTTGCATGTTCATACTGTTGAACATATACGGTAATGCAGATATTGGGGATGTTTATTTAACTGTGCTTCCGTTTGTAAATGTTAGGTAACCGGCACACAAGAGCGTGTGCAGTTCTACAGGTTTATTGTATTTACCACTGAATTCTACAGTAGTATTGTATTTACCACTGAATTATACAGTTTTATTGCATTTACCACTGAATTCTACAGTAGTATTGCATTTACCACTGAATTCTACAGTATTATTGCATTTACCACTGAATTATACAGTATTATTGCATTTACCACTGAATTATACAGTATTATTGCATTTACCACTGAATTATACAGTATTATTGCATTTACCACTGAATTCTACAGTAGTATTGCATTTACCACTGAATTCTACAGTATTATTGCATTTACCACTGAATTATACAGTATTATTGCATTTACCACTGAATTATACAGTATTATTGCATTTACCACTGAATGATACAGTATTATTGCATTTACCACTGAATTCTATAGTAGTATTGCATTTACCACTGAATTCTACAGTATTATTGCATTTACCACTGAATTATACAGTATTATTGCATTTACCACTGAATTATACAGTATTATTGCATTTACCACTGAATTCTACAGTAGCATTGCATTTACCACTGAATTCTACAGTAGTATTGCATTTACCACTGAATTCTACAGTTTTATTGTATTTACCATTGAATTCTACAGTTGTATTGCATTTACCACTGAATTCTACAGTAGTATTACATTTACCACTGAATTCTACAGTAGTATTGCATTTACCACTGAATTCTACAGTATTGCATTTACCACTGAATTCTACAGTAGTGTTGCATTTACCACTGAATTCTACAGTAGTATTGCATTTACCACTGAATTCTACAGTAGTATTGCATTTACCACTGAATTCTACAGTATTATTGCATTTACCACTGAATTCTACAATAGTATTGCATTTACCACTGAATTCTACAGTAGTATTGCATTTACCACTGAATTCTACAGTATTGCATTTACCACTGAATTCTACAGTAGTGTTGCATTTACCACTGAATTCTACAGTAGTATTGCATTTACCACTGAATTCTACAGTATTGCATTTACCACTGAATTCTACAATAGTATTGCATTTACCACTGAATTCTACAATAGTATTGCATTTACCACTGAAGTCTACAGTATTATTGCATTTACCACTGAATTCTACAGTAGTATTGCATTTACCACTGAATTCTATAGTATTGCATTTACCACTGAATTCTACAGTATTGCATTTACCACTGAATTCTACAGTAGTATTGCATTTACCACTGAATTCTACAATAGTATTGTATTTACCACTGAATTCTACATTAGTATTGTATTTACCACTGAATTCTACAGTAGTATTGCATTTACCACTGAATTCTACAGTTTTATTGCATTTACCACTGAATTCTACAATAGTATTGCATTTACCACTGAATTCTACAGTAGTATTGCATTTACCACTGAAATCTACAATAGTATTGCATTTACCACTGAATTCTACAGTTTTATTGCATTTACCACTGAATTCTACAGTAGTATTACATTTACCACTGAATTCTACAGTGGTATTGCATTTACCACTGAATTCTACAGTAGTATTACATTTACCACTGAATTCTACAGTTTTATTGCATTTACCACTGAATTCTACAGTTTTATTGTATTTACCACTGAATTCTACAGTAGTATTGTATTTACAACTGAATTCTACAGTTTTATTGTATTTACCACTGAATTCTACAGTAGTATTACATTTACCACTGAATTCTACAGTTTTATTACATTTACCGCTGAATTCTACAGTTTTATTGTATTTACCACTGAATTCTACAGTAGTATTGTATTTACCACTGAATTCTACAGTTTTATTGTATTTACCACTGAATTCTACAGTTGTATTGCATTTACCACTGAAATCTACATTAGTATTGCATTTACCACTGAATTCTACAGTAGTATTGCATTTACCACTGAATTCTACAGTAGTATTGCATTTACCACTGAATTCTACAGTAGTATTGCATTTACCACTGAATTCTACAGTAGTATTGCATTTACCACTGAATTCTACAGTTTTATTGCATTTACCACTGAATTCTACAGTATTATTGCATTTACCACTTAATTCTACAATAGTATTACATTTACCACTGAATTCTACAGTATTATTGCATTTACCACTGAATTCTACAGTTGCATTGCATTTACCACTGAATTCTACAGTAGTATTGCATTTACCACTGAATTCTACAGTAGTATTGCATTTACCACTGAATTCTACAGTAGTATTGCATTTACCACTGAATTCTACAGTAGTATTGCATTTGTAGTGGGTGCGAATTAGGTGCACACACGACTCCTTGGGAGGCAACGCTGATTTATTAGAACGGTAAGTAATATAACACTGCACATAAGGTGGTGACCACCGACCTACTCTAGCTAACACATACTTCTTCTTTGGTTCTTTCGGTAAAGTCACGTAGAATGAGAATAAAATAATAAATTGATAAAATAAAATAACAATAATATTCTCACGACGTTTCGGCCACAACACAAGCGGCCTTCATCAGGTGAAGGGACGAGACTGTCTGGTAGGACAGCGCTGGAGTGAAAGAGCCACGTTCAGATCACGACCTTTAAGCTGTGTGAGAGGAAACAAAGCGCCTTGACAAAGGAATTAGCATAGAATTTAGCATTGAAATGGCTGAATGATTAGCTTGTGACTGGTCACAGAAATAGCTATGTTAAAAGTTAAAGCATACACATCCGCAGAGGCACCCCTTGATAAAGGAATTAGCATAGAATTTAGCATTGAAATATCTAAGTTAAAGCATACACATCCGCAGAGGCACCTCTTGACAAAGGAATTAGCATAGAATTTAGCATTGAAATAGCTGAGTGATTAGCTTGTAACTGGTCACAGAAATAGCTACGTTAAAGTCAGAGCATACACATTCACCGAGGCACTTAGTACAAATCAAACAGGAGAATTTAGCATTGAAATAACTAGGCGAATTTAGCATTGAAATAACTGAGTGATTAGCTAGTGACTGGTCACAGAAATGACTATGTTGAAGTCAAGGCCTACACATCCGAGCTATTCACAGTACTATATAGTGAACCAATAAAAAACTAAAATATAAATTACCTTAATGTTATCAATAAACTCTATATTCTCCAATCAGCTAAGCTACCAACAATAAGTCGTTATATATCACAATGCTATATGGCGAAAAAATGGGTGGATTCTTACCCTCAACTTTAGCACCACGGATAGCTACGGGCCCCGTTCAGACGGACGAGTTCATCCATGGTCGGAACAGAGGAGGGGTGAGAGACAGCTGCGAGGCGCTATTATACTCCATTTTGTAAACCATACCATTAACCGTGGTGTGAGATAAGATAACATAACACATTCTCCTGCGGAGGGAGCTGGTAGTAGGAACGTTGGGCTGCTCGGTCAATGGCCAGGGTCAACGGCGGCACCACCACGTGGTGTATTCCGTAAATATGCTCGACATCAGCTTCTGTGAGGACTGCTGTATCCCAACACGTACCAGGGTGAACTTTAACAACAATAAGCCCTGGTTCTCAGCAAAGCTCAGAAGGTTGAGGTTGGAGAAGGAGGAAGCGTTTAGGAGTGGGGATAGAGACAGATTCAAGGAGTCGAAGAACAGGTTTAGCAAAGCGGTGAGAGAGGCTAAACGACTGTACTCAGACTAAAACACCAGTTCTCTACTAACGACGCTGCTTCTGTCTGGAGAGGGCTCAGGCAGATCACCAACTACAAACCCAGAGCCCCCCACACCACTAACGACTCCCGCCTAGCCAACGACCTGAACGAGTTCTACTGTAGATTTGAAAGACAATTGGACTATCCTGAACCACCCCTTCCCACCCGAGAGGCCCCACCCCCCACCCATACTACAGAGACGATTCTCTCCTTTCAGGAGGGAGAAGTTAATAGACTTTTCAAGAGGCAGAATCCACGCAAAGCAGCCGGGTCGGACTCTGTCTCTCCAGCGACCCTTAGACACTGCGCTGACCAGCTGTCTCCGGTGTTCACCAACATCTTTAACACCTCCCTGGAGACATGCCATGTACCAGCCTGTCTCAAGTCCTCCACCATCATCCCTGTGCCCAAAAAGCTAAGGCCAACAGGACTAAATGATTACAGACCGGTCGCCCTTACATCTGTGGTAATGAAGTCTTTTGAGCGCCTGGTCCTGGCACACCTCAAAGCCATCACAGAGCCTCTCTTGGACCCCCTTCAGTTCGCCTACAGAGCCAACAGGTCTGTGGACGACGCAGTTAACATGGCCCTCCACTTCACCCTACAGCATCTGGACGCCCCAGCATCC
This sequence comes from Petromyzon marinus, assembly GCF_048934315.1. NCBI lineage: Eukaryota > Metazoa > Chordata > Hyperoartia > Petromyzontiformes > Petromyzontidae > Petromyzon > Petromyzon marinus. Next base: position 1,129,025 of record NW_027422817.1, read on the forward strand.
TACGCCAGGATCCTGTTTGTGGACTTCAGCTCTGCCTTCAACACCATCATCCCTGCCCTGCTTCAGGACAAGCTCTTCCAGCTGAACTTGCCCTACACCACCTGTAAATGGATCACAGACTTCCTGTCTGACAGGAAGCAGTGCGTTAAGCTGGGAACACAAATCTCTGACTCCAGGTCCATCAGCACCGGAACTCCTCAGGGCTGCGTCCTTTCCCCACTGCTTTTCTCCCTGTATACCAACAGCTGCACCTCCAATCATCTGTCCGTCAAACTCTTTAAGTTTGCGGACGACACCACCCTCATTGGGCTGATCTCTGGTGGGGATGAGTCTGAATATAGGTGGGAAGCTGAAAACCTGGTGACCTGGTGTAGCCAGAACAACTTAGAGCTAAATGCTCTAAAGACAGTTGAGATGGTTGTGGACTTCAGGAAGAATACAGCCCCCCCCCCCATCACCCAGTTAGACTCCCCAGTCAAAATTGTAGAGTCCTTCCGCTTCCTGGGCACTATTCTCTCCCGGGACCTCAAGTGGGAACTGAACATCAGCTCCCTCACCAAGAGAGCTCAACAGAGGATGTACTTTCTACGGCAGCTGAAGAAATTCAACCTGCCAAAGACAATGATGGTGCAATTCTATACAGCGATCATTGAATCCATCCTCACCTCCTCCATAACCGTCTGGTACGCTGCTGCCACTGCCAAGGACAAGAGCAGACTGCAGCGTATCATCCACACTGCTGAGAAGGTAATTGCCTGCAATCTACCAACCCTCGAGGACCTGCACACGACAAGGACCATGAGGCGAGCGAGGAAGATTATGGCCGATTCCTCCCACCCTGGACACTCTCTGTTTCAGCTACTCCCCTCCGGCAGAAGGCTTCGGTCCATCAGGACCAAAACCTCACGCCATAAAAACAGTTTCTTCCCATCTGCTGCTGGCCTGATTCTGTGAGGGCGGGCATGAGCCGGCGTGAGTAGGTTACACGTTGAGTTTTATAAGGGCACCACGGGGTGACCAGCCCCTCCCCACCCAGCCCCACCCATCCCCACTCAGCCCCACCCTCCCCTCCCTCCCCTCCCCACCCCGCCACACCCACCCCACTCAGCCCCTCCACTACCCACCCCACCCAGCCCCACCCTCCCCTCCCCACCCTCCCCTCCCCACCCAGCCCCTCCCCACCCTCCCATCTCCACCCAGCCACACCCCTCCCATTTTTGGATGCACGACGGACTGACACAACAATAATCCCCTGTGGGCTGGTGGTGTAATAACCAGGAGGTTCCTACCAGTATTAACTTTATAACCAAGTGTAAGCCCAGAGTCTCGATGTATTTTATTTCAGTGAGCCCTGGGTCAACACTCATGAAACATCACGAAAGCACAGCAAGTACAAAGCAATTTTAAAAGCGGTTGCAGTAACAGCTAAGAATATATTAGAATACATTTCACAACATTTTACAATTAACATTGCCGAAAAGGTCTAACTAAAATCTGAAAACTCATACTATCTATGCAACAAATCTGAAAAGCGCTCAAATTTATAACATCCAATTATGGAATTAATAGCTTATTAAAAACCAATAAAATCCTAAGGTTGGGGGTTGACTCAGCCTATGAGCCCTCAAGGGCCAATACAATTAGTACCACTAAGTACGGAAGTAAACAGTGGTTGTCCTATGGGTCGACTCACACCCATCATTGAAATGTGACATTTCTAACACTGGCTAAGGGCTGTAAACACAACACCATTGCACATTTGAGCAGGAAATCAACTTTGACTTGATAATTTAAAAAAATAAGTGGGCCAGGATCATGTTTAGATGTTATACAAATGTGATATAATTCCATGTGTGGAGGAGCGTTGTGCGTGAAGGATTAGCCAACAATTTGTATTTAAGTTTTGGAACCTGGCATATGAATGTTTTTAAGTACTGGCCTCGTGTAATCCCCCTGCCAAACACGCACATCTGCACCTCCACAAATGGTGGAGTCCTCCGGCTCGATTCCTCTATAGGGTTTTTTTCCTCTGCCAGTTTTCTCCCATTACTCTGCACCTCATTAGGCTCAAGTGAAGCCTCAATCTGGTACGAACTCAGTCAGAACATGGCATGGCCAATATGAACCCTGATGACGATCGCCGCTTGTGCTACGATTGAAACGTCGTAGGTTTTATTTTTATTCATTTCCTTTTATTATTATTATTTCTATTTTACGTGACTTAACCAACAAATCCGTTGTTAATCCGCCATGGGCGTTGTGAACTTCCAACGTTGCTTTTTCTCTCTGTAAATAAACACCCCAGGGCTCATGTCTGACACGACCATTACTGATGCCCTCTAGGGCCTCTGTTGTAACTGCATGATTGAGTCCAGGGCTTGCCACGAGGTGGCGAGGGCTACCTCTTGTTGTCGAGCTTGTTGCAGCACCGTCACCATTTCCCCAAACTGCATGGTCAAGCGGATATTGTAGCCTTCGTGACGTGACATGATGGAGGAGCGGATAGCATCGCACACCTGAGACACCTACAGTGGGGGGAGGGGGGGGCGAAAGGGCAATTTTACAAGCAATAATGGAGGGAAATGTTTTCAATTCCTCATATGATCGTGTTTTGTTTTCGTGGAACTGAACACATTTAAAGGAACATTTTGCATCGGTTTGAAACATTCAGGCTGGCCTGCCTCCAATCCACCCTGCTGTGTTGTGAGGAACTCACATGTTCTTGAAAGATCTGGACAAAGTCACACCAGTGACTTCCTCAATGAGGCTAGACTGTGTGTTAGCTGGGTCACATAGCCCACATGCCCAGCCACCGCATGCCCAATCAGTTTCTGTCTAGCCAGATAGAAGGGACTGAATGGTCATGGTACAAGCTACAGAACACAGGGGTTGCTGTGGTACAGGAGAATATAAAGCTGATTGGACTTGCCAAGGATTGGTACCAGCGTTGTCAAGATCGGCCTCTGTGGAGGAGGCTCATGAAGGATGCTACTGGGCAGTTGGAGGCAGTCGCTCTGCAAGCATCAACATAGGGTGGAGGAGCGACGCTCAAGAGTGGAGCAGTGGGTGGCTAAAACACACAAGTTGGCACAGTGGGGCTCACAGGCCGTGCATCTGCCATTTACCTCTGTCAGTTAACCCACAATGATCTGGGCCTGTCCAATGACCTCTTGCCTTCGAAACGGGCACCATGGATTCAAAGGCGCAAGCTATTTGGTGACATTACCACCAGTTAGTGGCGGAGCGGTGAATGGCGGCTGTTGTATTTTTTCTTCCGATTTTTTATTTGATAATTTCTGTACTTTCTTTGTTGCTTACTCTTTTGTCAACCTTGGACTCGGGGGATCGATTTTGAATAATGAGACTATCCTGGTCCCTTGAGTTCTCACCTCGTTAAACATTTATTTGAACTAAACTTGAGGGAAACACACATTGTTACGGTAAGTAAATGCGCAACCGGTGGGCTGTAAGTCAAATGCTCTTGGAGTGTCCCACTGAGTGTTTTTGTTGTTGTTAAATAGCTGGAGATAAGAGATAAAGCGAGATTGCAGCCAAGCTCCCCCAAGACAGAGATAACGTGCGTGATGTCACGTGGCCTAATAGCCAACGTGAGGAATCCTGCCGTATGGTGAAAGAGTTGTGTCTAGCTCAGACGTGGGCCGTGTACAGCCCAACAGGCGTTTTAATCCGGCCCGCCGAACTTGTCCAAATATTATTATATTAAATTTTCCTTCTCCTGTAATGCCCCCATTTTCCCACTAGATGGCGCACTTTGACCGCGAGTTACGACACGTTTTTGTATTTCATAATCTTAGCTCTTTCGGTAAAGTCACGTTGAAGGGAAACAATAAAATAATGAAATATATTTCAAAATAAGTAAATTACTGCAAACCGACACACCTGATGACGACCGTTTGTGTTATGGTCGAAACGTCGTGAGAATTTTTATTGTTTTATATATATTTTATTATTTTATTGTTTCCCTTCAACGTGACTTTACCGAAAGAGCTAAGAATATGAATTACTGCAGTCACGAAAGCTTTAAATCAAAATTTATGTTTTTGTATTGTTTATATTCGTGCAACTTGTTAAATTGCCTTGCAAACGAATGCTTTGCTACCTGTTAAAGGCCAAATCCTTTCACGTAATGATTTTTAACGTCATTTATATTTAGTTCACACAAACACTCCATCTGTTCCTGGCCCGGCCTCTCTGTCAAATTTTAGAACCCACTGTGGCCCGCGAGTCAACAAATTTGCCCACCCCTGGTCTAGCTGGTAAAAAAAAACGAGTTTGTTGCTACTTGGGTTCCATGAGCGACCACTGGGTATCTGAAGAGCGCACCTCAAGAACGGTGACTTCTAAGATCTCAACGGAAGTTGCTTACCCAAATGTACAAAAGGGAGATCAAGTCATCAGATTTGAGTCCGTTTTTTTAAAAGATACAGCATTTCTTTCACATGCAATCATCATTGATGATTTTTGCCAACCGTTTCCTGAAAATGGCCCTCGTTCAATTTGGTCTGAAGGCTCCCCGTCAGGTTCAGTGTTACAACTCTGAGGCTTGTTTCATAAATCCTTCGCACAGTTTCAAAGCCAGAATGAGGGCGCCTAAGGACCCAGGTGTTAAGCCCCAGAGGCTCAAGAGAGCCAGATTAAGGCGACCCTGGGTCGTAGTAACATCCTCTCACCTCGAATAATAGTGAATTCTGGAACTCGTTCAACATCTCCAAGTCCCTGGCACGTTTATCGTTAATCTCCTGCACCAGTGCTTCCAGCTCGTTTGTCAGATCGTCAGAGGTGGGCCTGCCCAAGGGGGTTGAGAGCAGGGTCGAGGCTTCCTCGGCGGCTGAAGATAATTGGGTGGAAGGGTCATAGTTGGTGTTGGAATCGTACCTGGTGTTGGGATTGTGACAGGTGGGAGAGAAAATGTACGAGACACAATGTGATCGTGAATTTCTGTACGGGGAGAATACGATCCAACTAGGGAGCACAATGTCCAATAGTGCAAAACTGTTGGAAATTATACTCCCTGAGAAGGTAATTATACTTCACAAAATGTATACTCCCTGGTCAGGAATACATCTTTTTTTGTATTGCCTAACTGTCGTCTATGACTTTCTATGGCCCTGATGACCACGATCGGGATCATAACCATCCCCATCACGTGCACCATCGTCATGAACATCATCGCCATCACGATCACCACCATCATCACGATCACCACCATCACCCTCACAATCACCACCATCACCACGACCCTCACGATCACCACCATCACTACCACCCTCACAATCACCATAAAGATCTCCAACCATCACTACCATCATCATGATCACCACCAACCCCATCACGATAACCACCCTCACAATAACCACCCTCAGAATAACCACCCTCACGATCACCACCATCACTACCACCCTCACAATCACCATAAAGACCTCCAACCATCACTACCATCATCATGATCACCACCAACCCCATCACGATAACCACCCTCACAATAACCACCCTCACGATCACCACCATTACTACCATCAGTTTAACACGTAGGCTTTCGCGACCAATATTATTCATAATAAAGGTTTTTGGGTTAGATCGCGTTTATTTATAAATGTGTCGTAACCCTCCACCACCCGACATGGCCAATCAGCAAAAAAAAAGTGTCACGTTGACAAAAGACAAATAAATTTTGATTTAAAGCTTTCGTGACTGCAGTAATTCATATTCTTAGTTTTTTCGGTAAAGTCACGTTGAAGAGAAACAAAAAATATATATATAAAACAATAAAAAATTCTCACGACGTTTCGACCATAACTCAAACGGTCGTCTTCAGGTGTGTTGGTTCGCATAAATGTATTTTTAAACGGCGCATTTATTTATTTATAATTGATTGTTCATGCTTACAGTGGCTTTCAGACAGCATACATTATAAAAATTTTCGTCTCCCCCCTCCTCTTTTCAGAATATAGATGGACTAGTCCTGGGTAAACTGCCAAATCGTTGCGTGTGGCGCTAACGTTTTTTTATAAATAAATAAATGCGCCGTTTAAAAATAAATTTATGCGAACCAACACACCTGAAGACGACCGTTTGAGTTATGGTCGAAACGTCGTGAGAATTTTTTATTGTTTTATATATATTTTTTGTTTCTCTTCAACGTGACTTTACCGAAAAAACTAAGAATATAAAAGACAAATAATTCACTACTTTAGCCCACCGGTGTGTTGAAGAGTGAATCCACATTTACAGTTTGAGTACGACGTTTCGCTGGTAAATACATCCAGCATCATCGGGCAATTCGCCAGAATGGTAAAGCCCTCGCTTGCTCACGGTTTTATATATAGCAGCAGGGTGACGTCATCACTTAACTCATATCAGGTGCAGTGATTAGAGGCGGGGGGGGGGGTATTGTAATTATATAATCGATTAGTAATCAGTCATTGGTTATGATTAGTAATGAGTTGTAGATTAGTAATTCTTTAAATCAAAATGTAATGTGTATTATTTAATAATACGCTTCCAGGCCGCACTAAGCCGGTAGCTGTCAGAGCGATTAAAGTTATTCTTGTTCCTCTCAATTTCAATGGATTCTCTAATTAGTCTTTGCCAGTAATAATTAGTTTTACACACCACTGCAACATTGTCAAAATCAATTGAGTGTCCTTGTTGACAAGCATGTTCTGCCACTGCCGACAGTTGTGTTTGAGATAATTTAATATTTCTCTGATGTTCTTTTAGTCTTACGCTGATGTTACGTCCCGTCTGCCCAATGTAGCAGCTGCCACATGAACAATTAATCCGATATACACCTTCTGTTGATAGTTTAGGTAATGCGTCTTTAGTGCAAGATACTAGTTTTTTGAATTTTGTGTACTGTACCAAATCTTACTGTAATGTTTTGCTTTTGCAAAACACGGGCTAATTTGTCAGTTACTCCTGAGATGTATGGAATTTTTATTGTTTTAACAATCTGGTCGCTTTCAGCAGTATTGCTTTGCGATCGTGATTTGGCATTCAGTGCTCTGTTAATTTGAGCATTATTGTAGCCATTCTGTCGTAGTGCGTCTTTAACGTGTTTAATCTCTCTCACTAGACTCTCACCATCTGACATCGGGCTAAAACAGTGTCAGATGGTGAGAGTCTAGTGAGAGAGATTAAACACGTTAAAGACGCACTACGACAGAATGGCTACAATAATGCTCAAATTAACAGAGCACTGAATGCCAAATCACGATCGCAAAGCAATACTGCTGAAAGCGACCTGATTGTTAAAACAATAAAAATTCCATACATCTCAGGAGTAACTGACAAATTAGCCCGTGTTTTGCAAAAGCAAAACATTACAGTAAGATTTGGTACAGTACACAAAATTCAAAAACTAGTATCTTGCACTAAAGACGCATTACCTAAACTATCAACAGAAGGTGTATATCGGATTAATTGTTCATGTGGCAGCTGCTACATTGGGCAGACGGGACGTAACATAGCGTAAGACTAAAAGAACATCAGAGAAATATTAAATTATCTCAAACACAACTGTCGGCAGTGGCAGAACATGCTTGTCAACAAGGACACTCAATTGATTTTGACAATGTTGCAGTGGTGTGTAAAACTAATTATTACTGGCAAAGACTAATTAGAGAATCCATTGAAATTGAGAGGAACAAGAATAACTTTAATCGCTCTGACAGCTACCGGCTTAGTGCGGCCTGGAAGCGTATTATTAAATAATACACATTACATTTTGATTTAAAGAATTACTAATCTACAACTCATTACTAATCATAACCAATGACTGATTACTAATCGATTATATAATTACAATACCCCCCCCCCCGCCTCTAATCACTGCACCTGATATGAGTTAAGTGATGACGTCATCCTGCTGCTCTATATAAAACCGTGAGCAAGCGAGGGCTTTACCATTCTGGCGAATTGCCTGATGATGCTGGATGTATTTACCAGCGAAACGTCGTACTCAAACTGTAAATGTGGATTCACTCTTCAACACACCGGTGGGCTAAAGTAGTGAACTATTTGTCTTTTGTCAACGTCACACTTTTTTTTTGCTGATTGGCCATGTCGGGTGGTGGAGGGTTACGACACATTCATAAATAAACGCGATCTAACCCAAAAACCTTTATTATGAACATTACTACCATCCTCACATTCACCATAACGATCCCCAACCATCACTACCATCATCATGATCACCACCAACCCCATCACGATAACCACCCTCACGATCACCACCATTACCACAATCATTACGATCACCACCCATCACTACCACCCTCACAATCACCACCACCAACCCCATCACGATCACCACAGAGCCATCACCGGCTGTCAGAAGCGGCCTTGCTGCTGCTGCTGCCACCACGGCCAAGTTCGCCACCTGACGTGTCCATGGCGAGGCTCTCCCACTGGCGTCCTTCACCCACAAAGACAAACACCGTCACCATCAAGATTCCCTCTCGATGGCGCAGCTGTCAACCGCTCATCAGTTGCCCCTACCTTACTACGGGCCAATTCAGAACTTAATAAAGTATTAAAGCTTTCGTGACTGCATGAAATTACTCATTGGTTTCTTCGGTAAAGTCACGTATGTAGAAATACAATAAAAATATATTAAAACAATCACGACGTTTCGATCACAACGCAAGCGATCTTCATCAGGTGGTATGTGCAATCCAAAGGTTGAACACGAAATGTAACACTCTTCTGAAATTCGTGGTCCGCCAGGAAGTGTCTAACTGTGTCGTTGGCCTGACTCGATGTGCTTCACATAATGGTTTTTCAGGTTTGTTGAATTCTCGTCTCTCATCTTTTTGCTGTATTTACCTCCGCGATTTGTTCTTGACACCTGATGAAGATCGCTTGCGTTGTGATCGAAACGTCGTGATTGTGTTTTTTTGTTTTAATATAATTTTATATTTCTACATACGTGACTTTACCGACAAAACCAATGAGTAATTCAGAACTTATTGATCACCCCTCGGTGCCCCTTATACATCTCAGCGTTGATACTACAAAGTCCCATCACGAGTGAGAAACACAAAACATCATGCTAGTCTCCCGGTGAGAGGTTGAGGAGCGATTTGCTTGACCATACTTCACCACTCTGGTCAATGTGTACTGACCATACTTCACCACTCTGGTCAATGTGTACTGACCATACTTCACCACTCTGGTCAATGTGTACTGACCATACTTCACCACGCTGGTCAATGTGTACTGACCATACTTCACCACGCTGGTCAATGTGTACTGACCATACTTCACCACGCTGGTCAATGTGTACTGACCATACTTCACCACTCTGGTCAATGTGTACTGACCATACTTCACCACCCTGGTCAATGTGTACTGACCATACTTCACCACCCTGGTCAATGTGACCTGACCATACTTCACCACCCTGGTCAATGTGTACTCACCATACTTCACCACACTGGTCAATGTGAACTGACCATACTTCACCACGCTGGTCAATGTGTACTGACCATACTTCACCACTCTGGTCAATGTGTACTGACCATACTTCACCACGCTGGTCAATGTGTACTGACCATACTTCACCACGCTGGTCAATGTGTACTGACCATACTTCACCACGCTGGTCAATGTGTACTGACCATACTTCACCACGCTGGTCAATGTGGACTGACCATACTTCACCACTCTGGTCAATGTGACCTGACCATACTTCACCACCCTGGTCAATGTGACCTGACCATACTTCACCACCCTGGTCAATGTGTACTGACCATACTTCACCACGCTGGTCAATGTGTACTGACCATACTTCACAACGCTGGTCAATGTGACCTGACCATACTTCACCACCCTGGTCAATGTGACCTGACCATACTTCACCACCCTGGTCAATGTGTACTGACCATACTTCACCACGCTGGTCAATGTGTACTGACCATACTTCACCACGCTGGTCAATGTGTGCTGACCATACTTCACCACGCTGGTCAATGTGTACTGACCATACTTCACCACGCTGGTCAATGTGTACTGACCATACTTCACCACCCTGGTCAATGTGTACTGACCATACTTCACCACGCTGGTCAATGTGGACTGACCATACTTCACCACGCTGGTCAATGTGTACTGACCATACTTCACCACGCTGGTCAATGTGACCTTACCATACTTCACCACGCTGGTCAATGTGTACTGACCATACTTCACCACCCTGGTCAATGTGACCTGACCATACTTCACCACGCTGGTCAATGTGTACTGACCATACTTCACCACCCTGGTCAATGTGGACTGACCATACTTCACCACTCTGGTCAATGTGTACTGACCATACTTCACCACCCTGGTCAATGTGTACTGACCATACTTCACCACGCTGGTCAATGTGACCTGACCATACTTCACCACCCTGGTCAATGTGTACTGACCATACTTCACCACGCTGGTCAATGTGTACTGACCATACTTCACCACCCTGGTCAATGTGTACTGACCATACTTCACCACGCTGGTCAATGTGTACTGACCATACTTCACCACCCTGGTCAATGTGTACTGACCATACTTCACCACGCTGGTCAATGTGACCTGACCATACTTCACCACCCTGGTCAATGTGTACTGACCATACTTCACCACCCTGGTCAATGTGTACTGACCATACTTCACCACGCTGGTCAATGTGACCTGACCATACTTCACCACCCTGGTCAATGTGTACTGACCATACTTCACCACGCTGGTCAATGTGACCTGACCATACTTCACCACCCTGGTCAATGTGTACTGACCATACTTCACCACGCTGGTCAATGTGTAGTGACCATACTTCACCACGCTGGTCAATGTGACCTGACCATACTTCACCACCCTGGTCAATGTGTACTGACCATACTTCACCACTCTGGTCAATGTGGACTGACCATACTTCACCATGCTGGTCAATGTGACCTGACCATACTTCACCACCCTGGTCAATGTGTACTGACCATACTTCACCACGCTGGTCAATGTGACCTGACCATACTTCACCACCCTGGTCAATGTGTACTGACCATACTTCACCACGCTGGTCAATGTGACCTGACCATACTTCACCACCCTGGTCAATGTGTACTGACCATACTTCACCACGCTGGTCAATGTGGACTGACCATACTGCACCACTCTGGTCAATGTGACCTGACCATACTTCACCACTCTGGTCAATGTGACCTGACCATACTTCACCACCCTGGTCAATGTGTACTGACCATACTTCACCACGCTGGTCAATGTGGACTGACCATACTGCACCACTCTGGTCAATGTGACCTGACCATACTTCACCACTCTGGTCAATGTGACCTGACCATACTTCATCACCCTGGTCAATGTGACCTGACCATACTTCACCACCCTGGTCAATGTGTACTGACCATACTTCACCACCCTGGTCAATGTGACCTGACCATACTTCACCACCCTGGTCAATGTGTACTGACCATACTTCACCACTCTGGTCAATGTGACCTGACCATACTTCACCACGCTGGTCAATGCGTGCTAACCATTGTGCCACCGCTCCCCCCGTCGCCCTAAACGTGCTCAACCTGCGCAAACATTAAAGGCCGTGTATATTACGATGATAAAATAAACATTAGGCGAGTAATTTAAGAGTTGTGTTTAATTAAAAGTTTACCTCACGCGAGCCCTCAGCGCAGCCGTTTCCACTTTTCCCGCCAAAAACAAACCGTCACCAAAACCAACACCGCAAACTCTTCACGTTCCCACTTGGACGACTAACTTCAGCTTAATTATTAATTATCTATCACTCGTGACTCACTCTCTACACACACGCGCGTGTGTACATTTACACGATGAGGAAATGTTTTACTTTGTTAACAAAACAACCTCGCGGTGGCCTTCAGGAGGTCGTGGGTTAGATCATGTCCCTGAGAGATGTTAACTACCTCGCCTGGTGTACAGGAGGTCGTGGGTTAGATCATGTCCCTGAGAGATGTTAACTACCTCGCCTGGTCTACAGGAGGTCGTGGGTTAGATCATGTCCCTGAGAGATGTTAACTACTTCGCCTGGTGTACAGGAGGTCGTGGGTTAGATCATGTCCCTGAGAGATGTTAACTACCTCGCCTGGTCTACAGGAGGTCGTGGGTTAGATCATGTCCCTGAGAGATGTTAACTACTTCGCCTGGTGTACAGGAGGTCGTGGGTTAGATCATGTCCCTGAGAGATGTTAACTACCTCACCTGGTATACAAGAGGTCGTGGGTTAGATCATGTCCCTGAGAGATGTTAACTACCTCGCCTGGTGTACAGGAGGTCGTGGGTTAGATCATGTCCCTGAGAGATGTTAACTACCTCGCCTGGTCTACAGGAGGTCATGGGTTAGATCATGTCCCTGAGAGATGTTAACTACCTCGCCTGGTCTACAGGAGGCCATGGGTTAGATCATGTCCCTGAGAGATGTTAACTACCTCGCCTGGTGTACAGGAGGTCGTGGGTTAGATCATGTCCCTGAGAGATGTTAACTACCTCGCCTGGTGTACAGGAGGTCGTGGGTTAGATCATGTCCCTGAGAGATGTTAACTACCTCGCCTGGTCTACAGGAAGTCGTGGGTTAGATCATGTCCCTGAGAGATGTTAACTACCTCGCGTGGTCTACAGGGGGTCGTGGGTTAGATCATGTCCCTGAGAGATGTTAACTACCTCACCTGGTATACAGGAGGTCGTGGGTTAGATCATGTCCCTGAGAGATGTCGACTACCTCGCCTGGTCTACAGGAGGTCGTGGGTTAGATCATGTCCCTGAGAGATGTCGACTACCTCGCCTGGTATACAGGAGGTCGTGGGTTAGATCATGTCCCTGAGAGATGTTAACTACCTCGCCTGGTCTACAGGAGGGCGTGGGTTAGATCATGTCCCTGAGAGATGTCAGTGTGTGTGAGTGTGAGATTGTCAGCCTGTGTGTGTGAGATTGTCAGTGTGTGTGTGTGAGATTGTCAGCCTGTGTGAGTGTGAGATTGTCAGTGTGTGTGTGTGAGATTGTCAGCCTGTGTGAGTGTGAGATTGTCAGTGTGTGTGTGTAAGATTGTCAGCCTGTGTGAGTGTGAGATTGTCAGTCTGTGTGAGTGTGAGATTGTCAGTGTGTGTGTGAGAGATTTTCAGTGTGTGTGAGTGTGAGGTTGTCAGCCTGTGTGTGTGAGTGTGAGATTGTCAGCCTGTGTGAGTGTGAGGTTGTCAGTGTGTGTGAGTGTGAGATTGTCAGTGTGTGTGTGTGTGTGAGGTTGTCAGTGTGTGTGTGTGAGGTTGTCACAGTGTGTGTGAGTGTGAGGTTGTCAGTGTGTGTGAGTGTGAGGTTGTCAGTGTGTGTGAGTGTGAGGTTGTCAGTGTGTGAGTGTGAGGTTGTCAGTGTGTGTGAGTGTGAGGTTGTCAGTGTGTGAGTGTGAGGTTGTCAGTGTGTGTGAGTGTGAGGTTGTCAGTGTGTGTGTGAGGTTGTCAGCCTGTGTGTGTGTGAGATTGTCAGTCTGTGTGAGTGTGAGATTGTCAGTGTGTGTGTGTGAGAGATTTTCAGTGTGTGTGTGTGAGTGTGAGGTTGTCAGCCTGTGTGTGTGAGTGTGAGATTGTCAGCCTGTGTGAGTGTGAGATTGTCAGCCTGTGTGAGTGTGAGATTGTCAGCCTGTGTGTGTGAGATTGTCAGTGTGTGTGTGTGAGATTGTCAGCCTGTGTGAGTGTGAGATTGTCAGTGTGTGTGTGTGAGATTGTCAGCCTGTGTGAGTGTGAGATTGTCAGTGTGTGTGTGTAAGATTGTCAGCCTGTGTGAGTGTGAGATTGTCAGCCTGTGTGAGTGTGAGATTGTCAGTCTGTGTGAGTGTGAGATTGTCAGCCTGTGTGAGTGTGAGGTTGTCAGTGTGTGTGAGTGTGAGATTGTCAGTGTGTGTGTGTGTGAGGTTGTCAGTGTGTGTGTGTGAGGTTGTCACAGTGTGTGTGAGGTTGTCAGTGTGTGTGAGTGTGAGGTTGTCAGTGTGTGTGAGGTTGTCAGTGTGTGAGTGTGAGGTTGTCAGTGTGTGTGTGTGTGTGAGGTTGTCAGTGTGTGTGTGTGAGTGTGAGGTTGTCAGTGTGTGTGTGTGAGGTTGTCAGTGTGTGTGAGTGTGAGGTTGTCAGTGTGTGTGTGTGTGAGGTTGTCAGTGTGTGTGTGAGGTTGTCAGTGTGTGAGTGTGAGGTTGTCAGTGTGTGTGAGTGTGAGGTTGTCAGTGTGTGTGAGTGTGAGGTTGTCAGTGTGTGTGTGTGAGTGTGAGGTTGTCAGTGTCCGGCAAAACAACCCCCTACCTCCTCGCGGTGCCGGACGGGCAACTCTGTCGTGGACAGCGCTGTGGGGGGAGATCCAATTTTGATTGGCTCCTCCCCTCATGGCATATGTGTCCACCACAGGGGCTAAACGGGGGCTCTGGACGGGTGCGAGGGGCTGGTAACCCCTCCACCTTCAATTAATTACCACGAAACCACGAATTAAACTGAAATATGTAACAACTAAGCTTGTGCCGGAGGCCCCGGGGGGGCAGGCGTCTATGACGTCTCCTGGCCAAACCCCAATTGGCGGAGCCAGGAGATTGAATACCTACCCTCGGGGCTACTCCAGAAACAACGAAAAGCTAATACGGGTGGCCACGTGGAATGTTCGAACGCTCACTGCAGAGGAGAGGCTGCCACTCCTCTGTCGGGAGCTGGACCGGTACCGCCTGGATCTATGCGGCATTCAGGAGGTCCGGTGGACCGGCTCTGGCTCCTGCCACCATGAGGGGTGGACAGTCCTCTACTCGGGGCAGCAGACTGCCAAACAACAGGGTGTGGCTCTTTTGAACAAAAGAATGAAGGGGGCGTGGGAGCGTGGCGGTGAGGTGTGGGAAGCTGTAAGCCCCAGGCTACTTTGGGCTCGCCTTCCCATCAACCGGAGGCGAGGAATGGTGGTCGTGGTTACTTATGCCCCCACCGAAGACGAACATCCGTGGAGGGATGCAGGCAAAGCCGATGAGTCAGATGCCTTCTATGACCTCCTGTCACAGGTGCTGGCTAAAGTGGCCCCTCGGGATAGAGTCATCATGTTGGGTGACTTCAATGCCCGAGTTGGTCATGATACTGGCACCTGGTCTAGAGTGATTGGAGGGCATGGGCCAGATCAGCTCAATAACAACGGTAGGAGGCTGCTAGATTTTTGTGCCGCCCATGGGCTTGTAATTACCAACACGCTGTTCCGGCATCGGCGCATCCACACAACATCATGGATGCATGCCGGGTCCAAGCAAGAACATCTGCTGGACTACATAGTGACGGACCAGCGAATGCGAGCCCATGTCCTTGACACCAGGACCTACCGTGGAGCTGATCTGCCCTCTGACCATCGACTAGTCATCTGTAAGATGCGCCTGCCATTCTTCCACTCCGGTGGTGGGTGTACACCCAGGACCCCATTCCAACCTAAAGTGGCCTGGTCTCAGTTATCTGATGAAAGTTGCAAGCGAGAATTTCATCATCGCTTGCGGCTGGGATTGGCATCGTCCCCGACTCCTCCTGATGTCGAGGGTAAATGGGCGAGGTTTAGGACTGTGACTCATGCAGCTGCAATGGCTGCTTTGGGTACGCGGTCCAGACCTCCCCAGACACCCTGGATGACAGAGGAGTTGTTCAGGATGGTTGAGAAAAAGCGACAGGCCCACTGTCATCGGCTACAGAATCCCACGTCAGAGAATGAGGAGGCTTACCGCAGCCTTCGCTCGGAGGTTCGGAGAGCCGTGAGGCGCTGCAAGGATGGGTGGTGGTCGCGGGTTGCTGAGGAGATGGAGTCTGCCTCAGTGGCCCGTGATCACAAATCTCTATTTAACTCCATCAAAAAAATAACCTGCAGCGCCACACCTATTACCATCATTAGGGGAAAAAACGGTGATCCAATTTCCGACCCCCAGGAACAGGTTCGCAGATTTGCTGAGCATTTCTGTGAGGTCCTGGGGGAGGGAAAATCCCTCAGCCAGGAAAACATCGTGGCACAAAGTGAGGATGACCCTGCTGAGGCTGCGGTGCCTCAAATATTGGATGAAATCACCCCCTGTGAGTGGCTGGCTGAGGTGCCATCTGCTGAGGAAGTATTGAAGGCGATCCGGAGTCTGAGACCAGGAAAGGCAGCGGGCAGAGATGATCTCCCAAGCGAAATGCTGAGGGAGGGTGGCGTTTGTGCACAGACTGCCCTATATGACATCATAACAACAGTCTGGACCACTGGACGGGTTTCGCAGGATTGGAAGGATGCCCTGGTGGTTCCCCTTTTTAAGAAGGGGGACCGCACAGACTGTAACAACTACAGGGGCATCTCACTCCTCAGTGTGCCGGGAAAGGTCCTGGCAAGGATTATTCAGCATCGTCTTGCCAGGCACGCTGAGGAGAGACTTGCGGAGCCACAATGCGGTTTCAGGAAAGGGCGGTCCTGCACGGATGCTATATTTTCTGTCCGTCTGCTACAGCAGAGGTGTAGGGAATTCCAACAAGACCTACATCTCTGCTTTATTGACCTGGTCAAGGCCTATGATACCATCAGTAGGCCTGGGCTCTGGGTCGTTCTTCGTGCTTTTGGAGTACCTGACCCTCTGCTCACGATCATTAAGGACCTTCATGATGGTGAGCGGGCCCGGGTAAAACTACGTGGCCGGGAGTCAGAGCCATTCCCTGTACACCTTGGGGTGTGACAGGGATGTCCTCTGGCTCCCACATTATTTAACATCTATTTTGACCACGTAGTTCGTGAAGCCTTCAATAGCTGTACCGGAGGAATCTCCATATGGTACAGATATAATGGGAGGCTAATCGATGCCCGGGTGCGGTCAAGGGATGGCTCCCTATTGCTCAACCACGTTATGTATGCTGATGATTTGCTAATAGCTGCTCAGTCAGAGGAGGAGTTGGAGACGCTGCTGCTGAGACTGGAGCGTGCCACTAAGAGGTGGGGCCTTACCATCAGCCCCACCAAAACTAAGCACCTGCCTGGGTATTTTGTACCATCGGACACTCCACCCCCACAACTCCCAATCGGTGATGGGGCAGTTGTGGAGAGAGTGGAGAGTTTCCCATACCTGGGCAGTGTGCTTATGACTGGCTCCAGTTTAACAGCAGAGGTCTCACTCCGAATCAGTCGAGCGGCAATATCTTTTCATCGGTTGCGTAACGCTGTGTGGAAGCTACCTGGTCTGTCGCTCCGCACTAAGCTTAAGGTCTTCTCGGCCACGGTCATTCCCTCCCTTCTCTACGCTTGCGAAATGTGGACCCCCCTAATGGAACATCTTCGCCGGTTAGAAACATTTAGGCTGGCCTGCCTACGATCCATCCTGGGTTTAACCAGACTGGATTGTGTGAGGAGCTCACAAATCCTTGAAAGATCTGGGCAGGGTCCCATCGGTGAGCTCCTCCGGCAGGCAAGGCTGCGATGGCTGGGTCATGTAGCCCGCATGCCCAGCCACCGCATGCCGAAACAGCTTTTGTTTGGCCGGATTGATGGGGCTAAGCGGGCGCGGCACGGGCTAGAGAAGAGATGGAGTGATGTGGTACAGGAGGACGTGGAGCTGAGTGGACTTGCCGATGACTGGTACCAGCGGTGTCAAGATCGGCCTCTGTGGAGGAGGCTCGTGAAGGATGCTAGTGGGCAGTTGGAGGCAGTCGCCCTCCAACAACAACGGAGGGCGGAGGAGCGACGCTCACAACAGCGAGCGGAGCGCCGGGTGGCTAAAGCACAGCAGGTTGGCACAGTAGGGGGCACAGGTGGTGTATCAGCCAGTCATCTCAGTCAGTCGACCCGTGGCACCTGGGTCTGCCCCGTGACCTCCTGCCAGCGGGCGTTCGACACTTCACGTGGCCTCAGGGTGCACATAGCCTGGCACAAGCGTCGTGGTGACGTCACCGCCACTTAGTGGCGAATGGCGGTTGTTGTTGTTGTTGTTGGTTGTCAGTGTGTGTGTGTGTGAGGTTGTCAGTGTGTGTGAGTGTGAGGTTGTCAGTGTGTGAGTGTGAGGTTGTCAGTGTGTGAGTGTGAGGTTGTCAGTGTGTAAGTGTGAGGTTGTCAGTGTGTGTGAGTGTGAGGTTGTCAGTGTGTGTGAGAGTGTGAGGTTGTCAGTGTGTGTGTGTGAGGTTGTCAGTGTGAGTGTGAGGTTGTCAGTGTTTGTGTGAGTGTGAGGTTGTCAGTGTGTGTGTGAGTGTGAGGTTGTCAGTGTGTGTGTGAGTGTGAGGTTGTCAGTGTGAGTGTGAGGTTGTCAGTGTGTGTGTGAGTGTGAGGTTGTCAGTGTGTGTGTGAGGTTGTCAGTGTGTGTGTGTGAGGTTGTCACAGTGTGTGTGTGAGGTTGTCACAGTGTGTGTGAGTGTGAGGTTGTCACAGTGTGTGTGAGTGTGAGGTTGTCACAGTGTGTGAGTGTGAGGTTGTCACAGTGTGAGTGTGAGGTTGTCACTGACCCTGGTGAATCTTCGTCGTTGTCAAGGCCGCAGGCTTCACCTCCCTCACGACTCTCAAAATGGCGGCGAGCGAGGAGGGGGAGGAGCCAGAAAACTCCGCGTCACGTGGGAGGGGAGAAACTGAAACCTGATTGGCTCCAAGGCGGAGAGATTTTTATTTTTTTTACGGGAAAACTTTATTCTTTTTAACCGTACGACGGATTTACAAAACTCACCATCAACAATAAACACTCGCGTTGGCATTGGCGCGGTCTGAATAAAAAAAAACACAAATTTTTATTGGTTATGTAAATATTTAAAAAACGCAGTAATATCAGAAATCTCATCTTGAGTAACAAAAAAAACGACCCAAATGATATTCCGTAATCTTAGCTCTTTCGGTAAAGTCACGTTGAAGGGAAACAATAAAATAATAAAATATATATAAAACAATAAAAATTCTCATGACGTTTTGACCATAACACAAACGGTCGTCATCAGGTGTGTCGGTTTGCATAAATGTATTTATTTTTAAACGGTGTATTTATTTATTTATTTTTAAAACGTTAGCGCCACGCGCAGCGATTTGGCAGTTTATTTAGAAGGACTAGTCCATCTATGTTCTGAAAAGAGAAGGGGGGAGACGAAAAATTAATGTATGCTGTCTGAAAGCCACTGTAAGCGTGAATAATCAATTAAGACCTGAAATGGTTTATCAAATCGTTCCAATGATTGCTAAGCCAGAATCCATCTTCTCGGTTGAAATTGTCTCTGTGCTTGTATATGTGGATAGCCTCATGAACGAATCTCTCATGGTAGCCAGATGGCTTACAAAGAACCTCTGTCTTGGAAAAGTCAATTTCATGTGAGCCTCGCTAGTGAATTCACGTCACCAAGGTATTCACCCCACCCCCGTCCACCGCGCTCTTGAGCGTGACGTCACCTCCGCTTGGGTCACTGCCGATATCGTTCCAGTTGCAATCCTTATTTGGGCAAAGCTACGCCCAGTGACTGGTAGCTCATTAACATAATGTGTCCGTTAAAGCCGTCGCGAGTTTATTGCGACGGGTTCAGCGCCCACGCCCCCATCCATCGACATTTGGGCCGGCTTCATTAACATAATTTAACCAAATTTTGATTTAAAGCTTGCGTGACTGCAGTAATTCATATTCTTATAATATAAATATAAAATATATATATTATTATTTTGTTGTTTCTCTTCAACGTGACTTTACCGAAAAAACTAAGCATATAATTTATTCAGTTAGAGAGCCGCTCGTGGGGGGGAAGTGACGTCATACTACTTCCTGCTGTCGCGAGGTAACAGGAAGCTGCCGTGTGCGCGCTTGCACTGAAATCCGAGGTGAGAAATTCTCATCGTTGTGGTGGTCGTTGTGGTGGTGGTGGTGGTTGTTGTTGTTTACCAAGGTAGAGCCTCGCTCTCTCACGTAGGGATGTCAGTTGAGTAGCAGCGAGCATGGGAATCGATGTCCAGGTTGGAACTTTACAGCGCGGTGCCTAGCCACGCGGGGCCTTGCCTCCTGCCCTCGCCTGATTGCATTCACTTTAATTATCTCGCTTAAGTTTAATTTGTCTTCACCCGGCTCGCCACTTTGTAACTTAGTTTTATTGTAAATATTCACGCAGTTTTTATTTTCTTTTGTTAGCAGGCCAAGCCCGCTTGAGCTGCTATACCGCTCTTGTTATCAGAAGCGACCTGCCCACAACAACACAAGGTGAGGCTTTGTCAACGGGTGTGAATGTTTTGACTTAAAACTTTGGTGACTGCAGGAATTAATATTCTTGGTTCTTTCGGTAAAGTCACGTAGATAGAAAATAAAATAAAATAACAGATTATAAATGAAATGAAAAATAAAAAATTGAAAATAAAGCAAAAAACCCACGACGTTTCGATTGCAACACAAGTGGTCTTTATCTTATTAAATTTAATCTGTTATTTTTATTTTCTATCTACGTGACTTTACTGAAAGAACCAACAATACGTGCGTCAATGTATCTATCGGTCAAAGACGCTAAGCGCGTGCCGCTGTTGACTCTGTTGAACACGGAGGTTATATCAAAACAATAGTTTATTTTTGTTTTCCTCTGGAACTCTTACTAAGAATGGAAACAGGAGGTGAACACAGCACACACATTCAGCTGATGTCGGAACTGTTCATCCCAGCATTCAAGGACATCTGAGCCTGGATTCACACCTCTAAGTTGCGATTGAACATTAATTTATGCATTAGTACATCACACAAATAGTATTGTTTTCAACACCCTTTGCTACGTCAGCTGAATTTAGCTTTCATAAATATTCCTTTTCTAGTCAGACAGCCGAAATTGTGTGCTTAGAGTTTTGAGTTAACATTCATCTTGAAGATACGAGGGCTTCCAGGCATATTAATGACATTTCCCCTCTCATTGTGTGCCATAGCAGCCCGTGGAGAGAAACCCTTCAGGTGCACTCTGTGCGTGAAGGCGTTTGCAGATTCATCAAATCTGATTAATTTGGGAAACTTTTTCATTACATCATGAATATATTCATAAGTATAGACGTGTAAGTCACGTGTGCATTCCTCTGTGCCTGACGTGTAGATGGTGTGGATATTCTTTTTTTCTGTCTGCAGCTGACGCTTCCTCTGCAAAATTGGTCTGATGGAGCAAAGGCACTCAGCGCAGCTCGGTACGACAAGTCAACAATGCGACCAGCGTGCATACAGCACGGATCGGACTGGAAATCTGACACGGCACCAGAGAACTCACACGGGAGAGAAACCCTTCAAATGTACTGTGTGTAACAAGGCATTTGCATGGCCATCGGTTTTTCAGAACCACCAGAGAACACACACGGGAGAGAAACCCTTCAGGTGCACGATGTGCGGGATTGCGTTTACACAGTCATGTAATCTTGTAACACACCAGAGAACACACACGGGAGAGAAACCCTACAAGTGCAGTGTGTGCGTGAAGGCATTTGCACAGTCATCTGATCTTGTAAAACACCAGAGAACACACACGGGAGAGAAACCCTTCAAGTGCAGTGTTTGTGGAAAGGCATTTTCACGGTCATCTGCTCTTAAAAAACACCAGAGAACACACACGGGAGAGAAACCTTTCAGGTGCACTCTGTGCGGGAAGGCGTTTGCACGTTCATCAACTCTTGAAGTACACCAGAGAACACACACGAGAGAGAAACCCTTCAAGTGCAGTGTGTGCGTGAAGGCGTTTGCACAGTCATATGCTCTTGTAAAACACCAGAGAACACACACGGGAGAGAAACCCTTCAAGTGCACTCTGTGCGGGAAAGCGTTTGCACAGTCACCACATCTTAAAGTACACCAGAGAACACACACGGGAGAGAAACCCTTCAAGTGCAGTGTGTGTGGGAAGGCATTTGCACATTCATCAAATCTTCAAGTACACCAGAGAACACAGAAGCATCAGAAGATCCACAAGGAGTGGAGTCTGAAATCAGCTTGTGAAAGTCAAAGTGCCACAATGAGCCCATCCCTCATGAAACACGAACCGGAAGAAAATCCCAGCTTGGACACTTTTAAAGGTATGAAGGTGAAATATGAAGAGGTGATGGTGAAATGTGAAGATGAAGATTCATTTCCAGAATGGGACCTTCACATTGATGAAGGCAATGTGAAGCAGGAGGAGAATTCTGACTGTGAGTCAGAGTGAGCCAACTCCCAGCAGTTTGTGGAAGTGGAGGTGTGGGTGGACTTGCTCCTAGACAACACAAAGTCAAGTGGAGACCCGGTAGATGTGTAAGCCAGAGACGATGTCGCTACAATAGATGCACCTTTGTCACAGGCCTTTAATGACTAGAATGTGAAGTTGAACACTGTGTGGGCCCGTGGGTTGGGTAGATCTCTAACCAGGAGCAAGAGCCAATAAGCTCCCAAGCATTCACTATGTTATAATAATTTATTTTACATGGAGCTTGGTTAATCGCCTCAGCAACTCGGAGTTTCGTATCTCATCTCAAACGCTCGAAGAGCATCCCCAAGTAGCAGCTGCCCCTGTGTGGCACAAGATGGTGGCCCTGCATCGGCCTGCGTGTGGACAAGAGCCTGTTAGTAGGGGGCGATGATTGATGCGTCATCTCAGTTGTGTAGTTTGTAGGTAATGTTTAGAATTTGCTACATTTTCACTCAGACGCCAGCATGCAATGGCCTACTCGTTTTGAATGACACAATAGTATGTTTTACATACACTGTGAAGCAGACTGCAACTTTTTTGTAAAAGCTTCTTGTTAATACGATGTAACGTGATGCAGTATATTTCACTGCATTAATCCAATTTTGTTAATATGCCTGTCAATAATTTAGAATGTATACTTGTCTGGTTTTGTGCATACTTGTAACATTTGATCTGTAAGGGTCAAACATTGAATAAGTGATGTTAGGACAAAGTGTGTGTGTGTTTGAAAGTAACCTGTACAGAGAACTCAGGTGAGACCCGTTGTTCTTGTGATACAGGTCAAACGGTGTTTTTGTGTTCCACGAAGCGTCTGCCTCTGGAGCAACTCATTGTCTTTGAAATAGGTAGCACACTCGGATCATTCATCAGTTACAAGGCATACCACTTGAAAGTTACACGTATAGGAGGAGGTACATTCTCTACAACACGAATTGTAGTTTTGTCTTACGTGTTGACGTAGATTTTGTCTAACTAGGACTAGAAATGCTCCTTGCTGATTGACGTCTGGATGTTCGTAACCATCGGTTGAAGTAAACCCCACTGCTGTTGTTGAGATGCTGGGCACCAATAAGGGTCCAACACATTGACGGCCTTCAGGCCAGGAAAGTCACAACATTTGCACACGAAGGACGCATTCACGCAAGTACCCCGTGCTCCGTTTTAAAATGAAACATCTTTGAATTGTGTTGTGTTTTGAATTAGATGATTTTATTTCTTCATTAAAAGCTTGTATCAATTTTCATCTGGAAGACTTCATTGAAAAGGACATTTCATGTGAATTTTCTCTCGTCATTAAGTAGATGGCCTTGCCTGGGGTTCGGTTCAATGCGGACACAAACTGTACACACACACTGTACACACAGTGTACACACAGTGTACACACACACACAGTGTACACTGTGTGCGTGTGTACACACACAGTGTGCACACAGTGTACAGTGTACACACACAGTATACACAGAGTGTACACACATAGTGTACACACACACAGTGTACACACACACACAGTGTACACACACAGTGTACACACAGTGTATACACACAGTGTACATACAGTGTACACACACAATGTACACATTGTACACACACAGTGTACACACACTATACATACAGTATACACACAGTGTACACACACAGGGAACACACAGTGACACACAGCGACACACAGTGTATACACATAGTGTACACACACACAGTGTACACACACACAGTGTATACACAATAATGTCCACGTTGTTGTTGCTGAGCTCACACACCCAAGGGAAGGAGCAATGGAAAATGAATCTAAATCAACTTAAACTCCAACTCTGTGACGTCACCACTCTACATTACCTCAGCGTGAAACGCTAGGGGGAGGTGTACCTCGCTAGTGACGTCATGTCCCCAAGGTATTCACCCCTCCCCCGTCCCCCGTGCTCTTGAGCGTGACGTCACCTCCGCTTGGGTCACTGCCGATATCGGTCCAGTGGCAATCCTTATTTGGGCAAAGCTACGCCCAGTGACTGGTGGCTCATTAACATAATGTATCCGTTAAAGCCGTCGCGAGTTTATTTCGACGGGTTCAGCGCCCAATAATGTCCACATCGGATTGGGAACATGTAGACAATATGACTGCCTCTTCAGCTGCTACTATGTCGACCAAATGTAAGGAAAACCTGATTTCCAAATTTAACCTCCTCTTCAACAAAAGACCGGACCCACACACCAAAAAGTTAGACGTTAATAAAGTCGTAATTAATCGCAGTAACAGTTCTATTTCCGATGGTCTGAAATCCGTTTTAGCTAAAGGTCTAAACTTTGCAGTCACACCTAAACACATACCAGTTAATGATATAATTGCCCAAGTAGACGTTGCTCTCAGGGGCCTGGGTCACATCGCTGCAGACGTAGCAAGATCTGAAATCGCTGCAACCCTCAAAAACGCTAAGATGCCAGCTAGCAACCTCAGCAAAGATGAGCGTTTTGAATTATATAAATTAAAAAAGAGGAATGATATTGTAGTTCTCTCAGCTGACAAAGGCAATGCTACTGTCATCATGGATAAAATAGAATACAACAACAAAATTAAAGAATTACTCGACGATGGTAGTTATACAAAAATAAAAAGAGATCCCACCAACAGCCTCGTCACACAAACCAACAAAATAATTTCTGATTCAACCGCATTAATTGATCAATCTAAACAGTTTTCGTTGAAACCTTCTGCTGCCAGGCCACCAAGATTATACGGCTTACCAAAAATACATAAAGTTGATACACCTCTTCGTCCCATAGTCTCTACTATCAGCTCCCCCACCTACAAACTAGCTCGTTTTTTGTCTGAAATCCTGCGTCCTTTTACTGGAAAGACCACCTCTGCGGTACAAAATTCTACTCACCTGGTATCAACAATCAAGGGTATTTCCCTGTCCCCAGACGACCTGCTTGTCAGTTTTGATGTAGTTTCCTTATTCACCAAGGTTCCTGTACCTGACACCATTGCAATCATTGAAGACTTGGTTCATCAAGGACTAAACACTGAGGTACCCCCCCTGGTGAGACACTGTTTAACCAATACATACTTCACTTGGAATGGAACTTTCTACAAACAAACTGAGGGCACCCCAATGGGCTCCCCCCTTTCTCCAGTTATAGCTAACATTTTCATGGAGAAATTTGAGACTGACGCCATCCAGACTGCCACTCTGCGCCCAACCTTATGGAAGAGGTACGTGGATGACACTTTTGTCATCTGGCCACATGGCCGGCCTGCTCTAGACCAATTCTTCGACCACATCAATTCCATACACCCAGCCATCAGATTTACCATGGAAGTCGAAATAGATGGCAAGATACCTTTTTTGGATGTCCTAATTAAAAAGAGACCTGATGGTTCAATGAGCCACTCTGTCTGCAGGAAAGCTACCCATACGGATGCTTATCTGAAACCGGATTCCCACCACCATCCATCACAGAAGAATTCTCTCATCAAGACTCTGTATCATAGAGCCCAATGCATATCCGACCAGGAACACATAAGCAGTGAACTCAAGCACGTACACCAAGCTCTTAGGGCTAATGGTTACTCTGACTATACAATCCGCAAAGCTATCACTCAAACCATGAAGAAGAACCCTCTTGAGGAGCCTTTCAAAACCATCACTTTACCCTACATTGCTGGGATCACAAAAAAGATCTCCAAAATCTTGAATAAACACAAGATCCAGGTCCGTTTCAACACATTACATAAAATCCGTGATCTGGTTCCGTCTGTAAAAGATGTGATTCCGGACATACAATACCCTGGTGTCTACAAACTAAGTTGCCTCTGTGGTAGTAGTTACATTGGAGAAACCAAACGCCATATCTCGGACCGCATTCGTGAACATAAAGCAGACCTTAAACACGGTAGGACCAACACCTCGGCCGTAGCAGATCATTGTTCTAATTCAGTAGGCTCACATGCCATTGACTTTTCCAAGACGGAGGTTCTTTGTAAGCCATCTGGCTTCCATGAGAGATTCGTTCATGAGGCTATCCACATATACAAGCACAGAGACAATTTCAACCGAGAAGATGGATTCTATCTTAGCAATCATTGGAAAGATTTGATAAATCATTTCAGTTCTTGATTGATTGTTCACGCTTACAGTGGCTTTCAGACAGCATACATAAAAACAAATTTCGTCTCCCCCCTCCTCTTTTCAAAAAATAGATGGACTAGTCCTGGGCAAACTGCCAATCGTTGCGCGTGACGCAAACGTTATTTTTTATATAAATAAATAAATATGCCGTTTTCAGAATAAATTTATGCAAACCGACACACCTGATGATGACCGTTTGAGTTATGGTCGAAACGTCGTGAGAATTTTTTATTGTTTTATATATATTTTGTTATTTTGTTGTTTCTCTTCAACGTGACTTTACCGAAAAAACTAAGAATATAATATAATTTATTCAGTTGGAGAGCCGCTTGAGGGAGGGAAGTGACGTCATACTACTTCCTGCTGTCGCGAGGCAACAGGAAGCTGCCGTGTGCCCGCTTGCACTGAAATCCGAGGTGAGAAATTCTCATCGTTGTGGTGGTGGTTGTGGTGGTCGTGGTAGTTGTTGTTTACCAAGGTAGAACCTCTCTCTCTCGTAGGGATGTCAGTTGAGTAGCAGCGAGCACGGGAATCGATGTCCAGGTTGGAACTTTACAACGCAGGGCCTAGCCACGCAGGGCCTTGCCTCCTGCCCTCGTCTGATTGCGCTCACTTTAATTATCTCGCTTAAGTTTAATTTGTCTTCACCCGGCTCGCCACTTTGTAACTTTGTTTTATTGTAAATATTCACGCAGTTTTTATTTTCTTTTGTTAGCAGGCCAAGCCCGCTTGAGCTGCTATACCGCTCTTGTTATCAGAAGCGACCTGCCCACAACAACACAAGGTGAGGCTTTGTCAACGTGTGTGAATGTTTTGACTTAAAATTTTGGTGACTGCAGGAATTAATATTCTTGGTTCTTTCGGTAAAGTCACGTAGATAGAAAATTAAATAAAAATAACTATTAAAAAAATTGTAAATAAAGCAAAAAAACTCAAGTCGTTTTGATCGCAACACAAGTGGTCTTTATATAATGTAATTGTATTATCTGTTATTGTTATTTTCTATCTACGTAACTTTACCGAAATCAACAAGAATACGTGTGTCAATGTCTATCGGTCAAAGACGCTCAGCGGCGAGACGCGCAAACTCCAAATATACAGCAGGTGTCAGGTTCGGGATCGAACCCACGACTTCCTGTATACCAGGTGAGGTAGTTAACATCTCACCACGGAGAGAGACACGCAAACTCCAGTTAGCCTCGGATATGTTCGTTGATCCTCAATTAATTACTTGGTGGAGTGAGGAAGCATTCATGCCAGGCAGATGAAGGTGGCCAGGCGTGATTCTAGACACGCCACCGCCTGTTTACTCAGTGACAGTGTACAGTTTGTGTTTGCAGTAACGTCTATTAACTCTGTTGAACACGGAGGTTATAGCGTAACAATAGTTTACTTTTGTTTTCCTCTGGAACTCTTTATAAGAATGGAAACAGGAAGTTAACACAGCACACACATTCAGCTGAAGTCGGAACTGTTCATCCCAGCATTCACGGACATCTGAGCCTGGATTCACACCCCTAAGTTGCGATTGAACGTTGATTTATGCATTTCTGCCTAACACAAATAGTATTGTTTTCAACACCCTTTGCTATGTCAGCTGAATTTAGCTCTCATAAATATTCCTTTTGTAGCCAGACAGCTGAAATTGTGTGCTCGGAGTTTTGGGTGAACATTCATTTTGAAGATACGAGGGCTTCTAGGCATGTTTATGACCATTTGCCCTCTCATTGTGTGCCATCACAGCCCTGTGATGAATTTGGGACACTTTTTCACTACATCATGATGCTGGATGTAATTACCAGCGAAACGTCGTACTCAAACTGTAAATGTTGTAGATTCACTCTTCAACACACCGGTGGGCTAAAGTAGTGAACTATTTGTCTTTTGTCAACGTGACACTTTATTTGCTGATTGGCCATGTCGGGTGGTGGAGGGTTAAGACACATTTATAAATAACGCATATAACCCAAAAACCTTTATTATGAATAATATTGGTCGCGAAAGCCTACATGTTAAACCAAGTATAGACGTGTAAGTCACATGTGACTATATATGTATTCCTCTGTGTCTCGATACTGACGTGTAGATGGTGTGGATATAATTTTTTTCTGTCTGCCGCTGACGCTTCCTCTGACGCTTCCTCCACAGAATTGGTCTGATGGAGCAAAGGCACTCAGCGCAGCTCGGTACTCCAAGTCAACAATGCGACCGGTGTGCATACAGCACGGATCGTACTGGAAATTTGACACGGCACCAGATAACTCACACAGCAGAGAAACCCTTCAAGTGCAGTGTGTGTGGGAAGGCATTTTCACAGTCATCACATCTTCAAGTACACCAGAGAACACACACCGGAGAGAAACCCTTCAGGTGCAGTGTGTGTAGGAAGGCGTTTACACAGTCATCTGCTCTTGTAATGCACCAGAGAACACACACGGGAGAGAAACCCTTCATGTGCAGTGTGTGTAGGAAGGCGTTTACACAATCATCTACTCTTGTAGCACACCAGAGAACACACACGGGAGAGAAACCCTTCAAGTGCACTCTGTGCGGGATAGCGTTTGCACAGCAACGACATCTTCAAGTACACCAGAGAACACAAAAGCATCAGAAGATCTGCAAGGAGTGGAGTCTGAAATCAGCTTGTGAAGGTCAAAGTGCCACAATGAGCCCATCCCTCATGAAACAAGAACCGGAAGAAAATCCCAGCTTGGACACTTTTAAAGTTATCGAGGTGAAATATGAAGAGGTGATGGTGAAGAGTGAAGAAGTGATGGTGAAGAG
This sequence comes from Petromyzon marinus, assembly GCF_048934315.1. NCBI lineage: Eukaryota > Metazoa > Chordata > Hyperoartia > Petromyzontiformes > Petromyzontidae > Petromyzon > Petromyzon marinus. The sequence continues at coordinate 1,158,111 of NW_027422817.1, forward strand.
TGAAGAAGTGAAGGTGAAATGTGAAGATGAAGATTCAACTTCTAAATGGGACCTTCACATCGATGGAGGAAACGTGAAGCAGGAGGAGAATTCTGACTGTGAGGCAGAGCGAGGCAACTCCCAGCAGTTTGTGGAAGTGGAGGTGTTGGTGGACTTCCTCCTAGACAATACAAAGTCAAGTGGAGACCCGGTAGATGTGTAAGCCAGAGACGATGTCGCTACAATAGATGCACCTTTGTAACAGGCCTTTAATGACAATAATGTGAAGTTAAACACTCAATTCCTAGGTTCAACCTGCAGAGTTAGAGCGGCCAGTCTTTGTGGACCTGTGGGTTGGGTTGATCTCTAACCAGGAGCGAGAGCCAATAAGGTCCCAAGCATTCACTATTTTATCAATTGCATTTATATGGTGCCTGCTTAATCGCCTCTACGTGACTTTACCGAAAGAACCAAGGAGTATGGGTCCCTGCAGTCACAAACTTCAAATCAAGATTGTCTCAGCAACTCGAAGTTTTGTATCTCGTTTCAGACACTCGAAGAGCATCCCCAAGTAGCAGCTTCCCTTGTGTGGCACAAGGTGGTGGCCCTGCACCGGCCTGCATGTGAACAAGAGCCTGTCAGTAGGGGGCGTTGGTTGATGAGGCATCTTAGTTGTGGAGGTTGTAGGTAATTTTTCGATTTAAAGCTTTCGTGACTGCAGGGATTCATCTTCTTGGTTCTTTCGGTAAAGTCACGTAGAAGGGAAATAATAAGATAATAAAAATAAAACATAATAAAATAAAATTCTCACGACGTTTCGGCTGCTTGCGAACGTCGTGAGAATTTTATTTTATTGGTTTATTATTTCCCTTCTACGTTACTTTGTAGGTAATGTTTAGAATTTTATCAATTTTGACCGAGATGCCAGCATGCAAATGCAATAGTACGTTGTACATACACTGTTAAGTAGACGGTGCATATATTTTTTTAAATAGCTTTTTGTTAATACGATGTAACCTGATGCGGTCTATTTCACTGCGGTAATTCAATTTTGTTAAAATGCCTGTCAATAATTTAGAATGAATACTTGTCTGATTGTGCGTGTGCATGTAACATTTTGTCTGAGGGTAAACATTGAATAAGTGATGTTAGAACAAAGTGTGTCTGTTTGGAAGTGACCTGTACAGAGAACTCGGGTGAGACCCATTGTTCTTGTGATCGGGGTCAAAGGGTACTTTTGTATTTCACGAAGCGTCGGCCTCTGAAGCAACTCATTGTCTTTGAAATAGGGAGCACGCTTGGATCATTCATCAGTTACAAGGCATACCACTTGAAATTTACACGTATAGGAGGAGGTACATTCTCTACAACACGAATTGTAGTTTTGTCTTACGTGTTGAGGTAGATTTTGTCTAGCTAGGACTAGAAATGCACCTTGCTGATTCACGTTTGGATGTTCGTACCTATCGCTTGAAGCAAACCCCACTGCTGTTGTTGAGACGCTGTGCACCAATAAGGGTGCAACACATTGACGGCCTTCGGCCAGGAAAGTCACAACATTTGCACACAAAGGACGCATTCACGCAAGCGCCCCGTGCTCCGTTTTGAAGTTTTAAAATGAAACATCTTTGAATCGTGTTGTGTTTTGAATTAGATGATTGTTATTTCTTCATTAAAAGCTTATTTCATTTTACATCCGGAAGGCTTCGTTGAGAAGGACATTTCGTGTGAATTTTCTCTCGTCGTTAAGTAGACGGCCTTGCCGGGGGTTCGGTTCAATGCGGACTTTCACCTGGTAGGGGATCGCGGGATCGAGATAAGGCGACACGGAGCTGCTGGCCGTCTGCAGATCGATTCCAACGTAATCGAGCGTCTGTCCCTGCGCCTCCGTCGTTGGTACAGGGGGTGCGTTTCTCCGTTGTGGAGTTTCTGTGTAATGTTTGGAATTGCCCCAATTTTGACCGTGACACCAACATGCAATGTCCTGTGCGTTGTGAATGACACAACGTTATATTTTACATCTGCCGTTTAGCAGACTGCGCATATTGTGGTGAATGATACTGGGGTAGCCAGGTGTGCCTGTCGGATTTTAACCTTGAACCTCTGCAATAAATAGAGAATGTGCTACAACATTCTTGGTTCTTTCGGTAAAGTCACATACATAGAAAATAAAAAATAAAGCGTTTATTTTTATTATTTAAATCGTCAATTTATTTTTTTCTTTAATGTAACATTTTAATTTACGTGACTTGACGAAAAAAAACAAGAACGTTAATTCCTGCGGTCGCGAACGTTTTGAGTCAAAATAGAATGTGCCACCACTCGGCTCGCCTCAATCTGCATGGAGGCGTGGGGGTGGGGGTCAGCCTGAGAGAGTTTCTCACCGGCGCAGAACTTCCACGCAGAGGCTCCACGCAGCTTCGTGCGGAGCGACAGGCCAGGCAGCTCCCACACAGCGTGGTGCAGCTCGTTAACATTTATGGTCTTGCTTCTTTCGGTAAAGTCACGTAGATAGAAAATAACAAAAACAAGAAAATTGGAGAAATAATACATTGATGAAAAGATGCCCATTGGTCGACTGAGATGACTGTACCCCCCACAGTGTATACACACACACACAGTGTACACACACAGTGTACACACACATTGTACACACACACAGTGTACACACATTGTGTACACACACAGTGTACACACAAACAGTGTATACACACAGAGTACACACACACACAGTGTACACACAGACACAGTGTGTACACACACACAGTGTACACACACATACACACAGTGTACACACACACAGTGTACACACACACAGTGTACACACACATACACACAGTGTACACACACACAGTATATACACACACAGTGTATACACAGTGTACACACACACACAGTGTACACATACACACACAGTGTACACACACAGTGTACACACACACAGTGTACATACACAGTATATACACACACACATAGTGTACACACAGTGTATACACACACAGTGTATACACACACAGTGTATACACACACACAGTGTGTACACACAGTGTACACACACAGTGTATACATACAGTGTATACACAATAATGTCCACGTTGTTGTAGCTGAGCCCACGCACCCAAGAGATGGAGCAATGTAAAATTAATCTAAATCAGCTTAAACTCCAATCCCGCTCTGTGACGTCACCACTCAACATTACTTCATCGGCGTGAAACGCCAAGGGGAGGTGTACCTCGCTAGTGACGTCATGTCACCAAGGTATTCCACCGCGCTCTTGAGCGTGACGTCACCTCCGCTTGGGTCACTGCCGATTGCGGTCCAGTGCCTCATTAACATAATGTCTTCGTTAAAGCCGTCGAGAGTTTATTGCGACGGGTTCATTGCCCACCACATATGGGAGGCACATTAACATAATTTATTCATTCTCTAATTTATTTATTTACGGAGCCGCTCATTGTGGGAGGAGCGTGTCTCGTTCCCCGGAAGTGACGTCACGTCACCTGTTGCCGCGTGACGTCACGAGGTAACAGGAAGCGATAGCTTCCTGCACCGGAATCCGAGGTGAGAAATTCTCATTGCGATTGTGGTTGTTGTGGTGGTGGTTCTGGTTGTTTACCAAGGTAGAGCCTCTCTCTCGTAGGGATGTCAGTTGAGTAGCAGCGAGCATGGGAATCGATGTCCAGGTTGGAACTTTACAACGCGGGGCCTAGCCACGCGGGGCCTTGCCTCCTGCCCTCGCCTGATTGCATTCACTTTAATTATCTCGCTTAAGTTTAATTTGTCTTCACCCGGCTCGCCACTTTGTAACTTTGTTTTATTGTCAATATTCACGCAGTTTTTATTTTCTTTTGTTAGCAGGCCAAGCCCGCTTGAGCTGCTATACCGCTCTTGTTATCAGAAGCGACCTGCCCACAACAACACAAGGTGAGGCTTTGTCAACGTGTGTGAATGTTTTGACTTAAAACTTTGGTGACTGCAGGAATTAATATTCTTGGTTCTTTCGGTAAAGTCACGTAGATAGAAAATAAAATAAAAATAACAATAAAATTAAATGAAAAATTGAAAATAAAGCAAAAAACCCACGAGGTTTCGATCGCAACACAAGTGGTCTTTATCTTATTAAATTTAGTCTGTTATTTTTATTTTTTATCTACGTGACTTTACTGAAAGAACCAACAATACGTGTGTCAATGTATCTATCGGTCAAAGACGCTAAGCGCGTGCCGCTGTTGACTCTGAATGTGTGGAGGGGAACACCTTCACCACGGGGAGAGAGAGACAGAGACACGGATAGCCTCGGCTATGTTGATTGATCCTCGATTCATTACTTGGTGGAGTGAGGAAGAATTAATGCTGAGCAGATGAAGGTGGCCAGGCATGGTGCTGGTCACACCACCACCTGTTTACTCATGGCAGTGTGTGACAGTGTCAAGTTTGTGTTTGCAGTAAAGTCTATTAACTCTATTGCACACGGAGGTTATATCAAAGCAATAGTTTATTTAGTTTTCCTCTGGAACTATTTATAAGAATGGAAACAGGAGGTGAACACAGCACACACATTCAGCTGAAGTCAGAACTGTTCAACCCAGCATTCAAGGACATCTGAGCCTGGATTCACACCTCTAAGTTGCGATTGAACATTAATTAATGCTTCTTTGGTTCTTTCGGTAAAGTCACGTAGAATGATAATAAAATAATAAATTGATAAAATAAAATAACACAATAATATTCTCACGACGTTTCGGCCACAACACAAGCGGCCTTCATCAGGTGAAGGGGGCGAGACTGTCTGGTAGGACAGCGCTGGAGTGAAAGAGCCACGTTCAGATACGGCCTTTAAGCTGTGTGAGAGGAACAAAGCGCCCTCAAATTTCAGCTTTGTTCCTCTCACACAGCTTAAAGGCCGTATCTGAACGTGGCTCTTTCACTCCAGCGCTGTCCTACCAGACAGTCTCGCCCCCTTCACCTGATGAAGGCCGCTTGTGTTGTGGCCGAAACGTCGTGAGAATATTATTGTGTTATTTTATTTTATCAATTTATTATTTTATTATCATTCTACGTGACTTTACCGAAAGAACCAAAGAAGATGAATCATTGCAGTCACGAAAGCTTTAAATCGAAAATGTATTAATGCATTTCTGCATAACAGAAATAGTATTAAATTTTGATTTAAAGCTTTCGTGACTGCAGTAATTCATATTCTTAGTTTTTTCGGTAAAGTCACGTTGAAGGGAAACAACAAAATAATAAAATATATATAAAACAAAAAATTCTCACGACGTTTCGACCATAACTCAAACGACCGTTTGAGACCATAACTCAAACGACCGTTTGAGTTATGGTTACCGAAAAAACTAAGAATAGAAATAGTATTGTTTTCAACACCCTTTGCTATGTCAGCTGAATTTAGCTTTCGTAAATATTCCTTTTATAGTCAGCCGAAATTGTGTGCTTAGAGTTTTGGGTTAATATTCATTTTGAAGATACGAGGGCTTCCAGGCATATTAATGACATTTGCCCTATCATTGTGTGCCATAGCAGCCCGTGGAGAGAAACCCTTCAGGTGCACTCTGTGCGGGAAGGCGTTTGCAGATTCATCAAATCTGATTAATTTGGGAAACTTTTTCACTACATCATGCATATATTAATAAGTATAGACGTGTAAGTCACGTGTGCATTCCTCTGTACCTGACGTGTAGATGGTGTGGATATTATTTTTTTCTGTCTGCAGCTGACGCTTCCTCTGCAGAATTGTTCTGATGGAGCAAAGGCAGTCAGCGCAGCTCGGTACGACAAGTCAGCAATGCGACCAGCGTGCATACAGCACGGACCGGACTGGAAATTTGACACGGCACCAGAGAACTCGCACAGGAGAGAAACCCTTCAAATGTACTGTGTGTAACAAGGCATTTGCATGGCCATCAGTTCTTCAGACCCACCAGAGAACACACACGGGAGAGAAACCCTTCCGGTGCACTCTGTGCGGGAAGGCGTTTGCACAGTCACCACATCTTAAAGTACACCAGAGAACACACACGGGAGAGAAACCCTTCAAGTGCAATGTGTGTGGGAGGACATTTTCAGATTCATCTGCTCTTAAAACACACCAGAGAACACACACGGGAGAGAAACCCTTCAGGTGCAGTGTGTGTGGGATGGCGTTTACACAGTCATATAATCTCGTATTACACCAGAGAACGCACACGGGAGAGAAACCCTTCCAGTGCAGTGTGTGTGGGAAGGCATTTTCACGGTCATCTCTTAAAAAACACCAGAGAACACACACGGGAGAGAAACCCTTCAAGTGCAGTGTGTGTGGGAAGACATTTTCAGATTCATGTAATCTTGTAATACACCAGAGAACACACACGGGAGAGAAACCCTTCAAGTGCACTCTGTGCGGGAAAGCGTTTGCACAGTCACCACATCTTAAAGTACACCAGAGAACACACACGGGAGAGAAACCCTTCAAGTGCAGTGTGTGCGGGAAGGCATTTGCACATTCATCAAATCTTCAAGTACACCAGAGAACACAGAAGCATCAGAAGATCCACAAGGAGTTGAGTCTGAAATCAGCTTGTGAAAGTCAAAGTGCCGCAATGAGCCCATCCCTCATGAAACAAGAACCGGACGAAAATCCCAGCTTAGACACTTTTAAGGTATAAAGGTGAAATATGAAGAGGTGAAGGTGAAATATGAAGAGGTGATGGTGAAATGTGAAGAAGTGATGAGCGAAGAAGTGAAGGTAAAATGTGAAGATGAAGATTCAACTCCAAAATGGGACCTTCACATCGTGAAGCAGGAGGAGAATTCTGACTGAGGCAGAGCGAGGCAACTCCCAGCAGTTTGTGGAAGTGGAGGTGTGGGTGGACTTGCTCCTAGACAATACAAAGTCAAGTGGAGACCCGGTAGATGTGTAAGCCAAAGACGATGTCGCTACAATAGATGCACCTTTGTCACAGGCCTTTAATGATTAGAACGTGAAGTTGAACACTCATTTCTTAGGTTCATCCTGCAGAGTAAGGGCGGCCAGTCTTTGTGGGCCCGTGGGTTGGGTAGATCTCTAACCAGGAGCAAGAGCCAATAAGCTCCCAAGCATTCATGGTGCTTGCTTAACCACCTCAGCAACTCGGAGTTTTGTGTTGTACCTCGTCTGAAACACTCGAAGAGCATCCCCAAGTAGCAGCTGCCCCTGTGTGGCACAGGGTGGTGGCCCTGCACCGGCCTGCATGTGGACAGGAGCCTGTCAGTAAGGGGTGATGATTGATGTGTCATCTCAGTTGTGTACTTTGTAGGTAATGTTTAGAATTTGCTACATTTTCACTCAGACGCCAGCATGCAATGGCCTACTCGTTTTGAATGACACAATAGTATGTTTTACATACACTGTGAAGCAGACTGTGCATTTTTTTAAAAGTTTGTTAATACGATGTAACGTGATGCAGTATATTTCACTGCAGTAATCCAATTTTGTTAATATGCCTGTCAATAATTTAGAATGTATACTTGTCTGGTTTTGTGCATACTTGTAACATTTGATCTGTAAGGGTCAAACATTGAATAAGTGATGTTAGGACAAAGTGTGTGTGTGTATTTGAAAGTAACCTGTACAGAGAACTCAGGTGGGACCCGTTGTTCTTGTGATACAGGTCAAACGGTGTTTTTGTGTTCCACGAAGCATCTGGAGCAACTCATTGTCTTTGAAATAGGTAGCACGCTCGGATCATTCATCAGTTACAAGGCATACCACTTGAAAGTTACACGTATAGGAGGAGGTACATTCTCTACAACACGAATTGTAGTTTTGTCTTACGTGTTGATGTAGATTTTGTCTAACTGGGACTATAAATGCACCCTGCTGATTGACGTCTGGATGTTCGTTACCTATCGGTTGAAGCAAACCCCACTGCTGTTGTTGAGACGCTGTGCACCAATAAGGGTCCAACACATTGACGGCCTTCATGCCAGGAAAGTCACAACATTTGCACACAAAGGACGAATTCACACAAGCACCCCTTGCTCCGTTTTGAAGTTTTAAAATGAAACATCTTTGAATTGTGTTGTGTTTTGAATTAGATGATTTTATTTCTTCATTAAAAGCTTGTATCAATTTTCATCTGGAAGACTTCATTGAAAAGGACATTTCGCGTGAATTTTCTCTCGTCATTAAGTAGATGGCCTTGCCGGGGGTTCGGTTCAATGCGGACACATACAGTGTACACACACAGTGTGCACACACAGTGTACACACACAATGTACACACACTGTACACACACAGTGTATACACACTGTACACACAGTGTACATACAGTGTACACACACAATGTACACATTGTACACACACAGTGTACACACACACTATACATACAGTATACACAGTGTACACACACAGGGAACACAGTGTATATATACAGTGTACACACACACAGTGACACACACAGTGACACACAGCGACACACAGTGACATAGTGTACATACACACAGTGTACACACACACAGTGTATACTCAATAATGTCCACGTTGTTGTAGCTGAGCTCACACACCCAAGGGAAGGAGCAATGGAAAATGAATCTAAATCAACTTAAACTCCAACTCTGTGACGTCACCACTCTGCATTACCTCATCGGCGTGAAACGCCAGGGGGAGGTGTACCTCGCTACTGACGTAATGTCACCAAGGTATTCACCCCTCCGCCGTCCCCCGCGCTCTTGAGCGTGACGTCACCTCCGCTTGGGTCTGCCGATATCGGTCCAGTGGCAATCCTTATTTGGGCAAAGCTACGCCCAGTGACTGGTGGCTCATTAACATAATGTGTCCGTTAAAGCCGTCGCGAGTTTATTTCGACGGGTTCAGCGCCCACGCCCCCATCCCTCGACATATGGGCCGGCGTCATTAACATAATTTATTCAGTTGGAGAGCCGTTGGTGGGAGGGAAGTGACGTCATACTACTTCCTGCTGTCGCTAGGTAACAGGAAGCTGCCGTGTGCGCGCTTGCACTGAAATCCGAGGTGAGAAATTCTCATCGTTGTGGTGGTGGTTGTGGTGGTGGTTGTTGTTGTTTACCAAGGTAGAGCCTCTCTCTCGTAGGGATGTCAGTTGAGTAGCAGCGAGCATTGGAATCGATGTCCAGGTTGGAACTTTACAACGCGGGGCCTAGCCACGCGGGGCCTTGCCTCCTGACCTCGCCTGATTGCATTCACTTTAATTATCTCGCTTAAGTTTAATTTGTCTTCACCCGGCTCGCCACTTTGTAACTTTGTTTTATTGTCAATATTCACGCAGTTTTTATTTTCTTTTTCACCAGGCCAAGCCCGCTTGAGCTGCTATACCACTCTTATCAGAAGCGACCTGCCCACAACAACACAAGGTGAGGCTTTGTCAACGTGTGTGAATGTTTTGACTTAAAACTTTGGTGACTGCAGGAATTAATATTCTTGGTTCTATCGGTAAAGTCACGTAGATAGAAAATAAAAATAAAAAATAGTAAATAAACCAAAAAACCGCACGTTTTGATTGCAACACAAGTGGTCTTTATTTAATTTGATTGTATTATCTGTTATTGTTATTTCCTATCTACGTAACTTTACCGAAAGAACCAAGAATGCGTGTCAATAGAAATAGGTTTTACCCTTTTAACTGGCACAAAAACCGACACCTTTATTCAAGGCATCATGTTTGCAATAACCACAACACAAGCAGTCAAAATGCAAACAAAAGAGACAACTCTGATAATAATATGCACTGTCCTTGAATTTGATTGGTCCACACCCGAGACGGCTTTTCTTAGAGCCTAGTCTCCACTGGTGTTGAACCAGAAGACGCCAAAAGGCGTACAACTCAAAAACAGCGCACTATCAGAGTATTGAGGGCTCTGGGTGAGCATTTACATTATGAGACCTCCTTTACCAGTAACAAGATATAGAAATAGGTTTTACCCTTTTGTTTGCATTTTGACTGCTTGTGTTGTGGTTATTGCAAACATGATGCCTTGAATAAAGGTGTCAGTTTTTGTGCCAGTTAAAAGGGTAAAACCTATTACTATATTTTTTTACTGGCAAAGGAGGTCTCATCAAGTACGTGTATCAATGTCTATCGGTCAAAGACGATAAACGGAGAGACTCGCAAACTCCAAATATACAGCAGGCGTCTGGGTCGGGATCGAACCCATGACTTCCTGTGTACCAGGTGAGGTAGTTAACATCTCACCACGGAGAGAGACACGCAAACTCCAGTTAGCCTCGGCTATGTTCGTTGATCCTCAATTAATTACTTGGTGGAGTGAGGAAGCATTAATGCTGAGCAGATGAAGGTGGCCAGGCATGATTCTGGACATGCCACCGCCTCTTGACCCGTGCCAGTGTGTGAGAGTGTCAAGTTTGTGTTTGCAGTAAAGTCTATGCTAAATTATCCTGTTTGATATGTAAACCCCTTTGTCAAGGTGCCTCACTTCTCTCAACCAGCTTAAAAGACGCTGCGAATCTTAGCAGTGTTCATTGTAGCTCTGTCGTCTCGACAGGTCTGTTCAACATTAATGTTGAAGATGTGAGTGCTTACAGGAATATTTATGACATTTGCCCTCTCATTGCGTGCCATGACAGTGCTGTTTGCACAGTCACACAGTCACTGTAAGATGTTTTTCTTGGTCGTGTTTTTGTTTTTTTGCTTGCTGTGGTTGCACCCGATTCAAGAGCCGAATGGCTCACGGGACTATAACCAAAATAAATCAAACTGAAAATCAAAAAACTGAAACCGCGTGATGAATTTGGGAAAGTTTTTCACTGCATCTCCAAATATATATAAAAAAGGCAAAGTTGTGATTGTGTGTGTCTGTTCAAAATGTTTAGCATACTTCCCGACATGCAACAAACTGGAAACTTGCCATGTGGGTACTTTCCAGACTGTACACCGTGCAAACAATATACAAATACACTTTTGTGTTTTATTGGGGGGGGGAGGGGAGCTCAATAATGTATAGATTTTTTGCACGGCAAGTGAGCTGTGACGTCAAATCTGTCACGTGACCCTCGCATGTGGAAGAGTAATGCATTGTAGTGTAGTGGTTAGCGTTGTGTGTGTGTGTCTGTGTGTGTCTGTGTGTGTAAGCGTAACGCATTGTAGTGTAGCGGTTAGCGCTACGCTACGCTACAAACCCAGCGACCCGAGTTCGATTCCCGGTCACAGCCACCACCGGTGACGATTGTTTGAACCGCTTCTGGGCCTCCCTAGGTCGACTCAGCCTAAAACGAGTAACTGTTGTGGTGTGAACATCACCACTGGGGAGACAAAGGCGGCCGGACGTGGTGGATCAAAGTCCCGGGCGAAGCCGGGTAGTACAGGTAGTCATGAATACATGAATGAATATAGACGTGTAAGTCACGTGTGACTATATATTAATTCCTCCATGGCTCGATACTGACGTGTAGATGGTGTGGATATTCTTATTTTCTGTCTGCAGCTGATGCTGGTCTGATGGAGCAAAGGCCCTCAGCACACCAGCTCGGTACGACAAGTCAACAATGCGACCAGCGTGCATACAGCACGGATCGGACTGGAAATTTGACACAGCACCAGAGAACTCGCACAGGAGAGAAACCCTTCAAGTGCACTGTGTGTGACAAGGCATTTACATGGCCATCAGTTCTTGAGACCCACCAGACAACACACACAGGAGAGAAACCCTTCAAGTGCACTGTGTGTGGGAAGTCATTTTCACAGTCATCTGCTCTTAAAATTCACCAGAGAAAACACACGGGAGAGAAACCTTTCAAGTGCAGTGTGTGTGGGAAGACATTTTCAGATTCATTTGCTCTTAAAACACACCAGAGAACACACACGGAAGAGAAACCCTTCAAGTGCAGTGTGGGTGGGACGGCATTTTCATGGTCATCAGCTCTTAAAACACACCAGAGAACACATACGGGAGAGAAGCCCTTCAAGTGCAGTGTGTGTGTGAAGGCATTTTCACGGTCATCTGCTCTTAAAACACACCAGAGAACACACACGGGAGAGAAACCCTTCAGATGCAGTGTGTGTGTGAAGGCATTTTCACAGTCATCTGCTCTTAAAACACACCAGAGAACACACACGGGAGAGAAACCCTTCAAGTGCACTGTGTGTGGGAAGACATTTTCAGATTCATCTACTCTTAAAAAACACCAGAGAACACACACGGGAGAGAAACCCTTCAAGTGCAGTGTTTGTGGGAAGGCATTTTCATGGTCATGTCCTCTTAAAATACACCAGAGAACACACACGGGAGAGAAACCCTTCAGGTGCAGTGTGTGTGGGAAGACATTTTCATGGTCATCTGCTCTTAAAACACACCAGAGAACACATACGGGTGAGAAACCCTTCAGGTGCAGTGTGTGTGGGAAGACATTTTCAGATTTATCTACTCTTAAAAAACACCAGAGAACACACACGGGAGAGAAACCCTTCAAGTGCAGTGTGTGTGGGAAGACATTTTCAGGTTCATTTGCTCTTAAAACACACCAGAGAACACAGACGGGAGAGAAACCCTTCAAGTGCACTGTGTGTGGGAAGGCATTTTCACGGTCATCTGCTCTTAAAAAACACCAGAGAACACACACGGGAGAGAAACCCTTCAAGTGCAGTGTGTGTGGGAATGAATTTTCACGGTCATCTCGTCTTAAAACACACCAGAGAACACACACGGGAGAGAAACCCTTCAGGTGCAGTGTGTGTGGGAAGACGTTTTCAGATTCATCTGCTCTTAAACAACACCAGAGAACACACACTAGAGACAAACCCTTCAAGTGCACTGTGTGTGGGAAGGCATTTCCAGATTCATTCAATCTTCAAAGACACCAGAGAACACACACGGGAGAGAAACCCTTCAAGTGCAGTGTTTGTAGGAAGGCATTTTCACAGTCATCTGCTCTTAAAAAACACCAGAGAACACATACGGGAGAGAAACCCTTCAAGTGCAGTGTGTGTGGGAAGGCATTTTCACAGTCATCTGCTCTTAAAACACACCAGAGAACACACACGGGAGAGAAACCCTTCAAGTGCACTGTGTGTGGGAAGGCATTTTCACGGTCATCTGCTCTTAAAAAACACCAGAGAACACACACGGGAGAGAAACCCTTCAAGTGCAGTGTGTGTGGGAAGGCATTTTCAAAGTCATCTGCTCTTAAAACACACCAGAGAACACACATGGGAGAGAAACCCTTCAAGTGCAGTGTGTGCGGGAAGGCATTTGCAAATTCATCAAATCTTCAAGTACACCAGAGAACACACACGGGAGAGAAACCCTTCAGGTGCACTCCGTGCGGTAAGGCGTTTTCACAGCAACAACATCTTCAAGTACACCAGAGAACACAAAAGCATCAGAAGATCCACAAGGAGTGGAGTCTGAAATCAGCTTGTGAAAGTCAAAGTGCCGCAATAAGCCCATCCCTCATGAAACACGAACTGGAAGAAAATCCCAGCTTGGACACTTTTAAAGGTATCGAGGTGAAATGTGAAGAGGTGATGGTAAAGAGGGAAGAAGTGATGGTGAAGAACAAAGAAGTGAAGGTGAAATGTGAAGATGAAGATTCAACTCCAAAATGGGACCTTCACATTGATGGAGACAACGTGAAGCAGGAGGAGAATTCTGACTGTGAGGCAGAGCGAGGCAACTCCCAGCAGTTTGTGGAAGTGGAGGTGTGGGTGGACTTCCTCCGAGAGAATACAAAGTCAAGTGGAGACCCGGTAGATGTGTAAGCTTGAGACGATGTCGCTACAATAGATGCACCTTTGTCACAGGCCTTTAATGACAAGAATGTGAAGTTGGACACTCAATTCCTAGGTTCAACCTGCAGAGTAAGGGCGGCCAGTCTTTGTGGGCCCGTGGGTTGAGTAGATCTTTAACCAGGAGTGAGAGACAATAAGCCCCCAAGCATTCACTATGTTATAATAATTGCATTTACACGGTGCTTGCTTAACCGCCTCAGCAACTCGGAGTTTCGTGTCGTATCTCGCTTGAAACACTCGAAGAGCATCCCCAAGTAGCAGCTGCCCCTGTGTGGCACAGGGTGGTGGCCCTGCACTGGCCTGCATGTGGACAAGAGCCTGTCAGTAGGGGGCCATGATTGATGCGTCATCTCAATTGTGTAGTTTGTAGGCAATCTTGATTCGAAGCTTTCGTGACTGCAGGAATCCACACTCTTGAGTTCTTTCGGTAAAGTCACCACGTGGGTAGAAACATAACAGGTCACGGCGTTTAGATCACAACACAAGCAATCGTCATCAGGTGGGACAACCACAGCAAGAGGAACTGCTGAAGTAGTAGGCGCCTACTCCAGCAGTTTCCTCTTATTGCTGCTGTGCTTGTCCCACCTGATGACGATTGCTTGTGTTGCCATAGAAACGCCGTGATCTATTTGTAGCGTAATGGTTTAAATTTGCTACATTTTGACCCAGACGCCAGCATGCAACGGCCTACTCGTTTTGAATGACGCAACAATAGTACGTTGTACATACACTGTTAAGTAGACGGTGCGTATTTGTAAAATAACTTCTTGTTAATACGATGTAACGTGATGCAGTCAATTTCGCTGCAGTAATTCAATGTTGTTAATATGCCCGTCAATATGCCCGTCAATAATTTAGAATTAATACTTGTCTGATTGTGCGCGTACATGTAACATTTTATCTGAGGGTCACACATTGAATAAGTGATGTTAGGACAAAGTGTGTGTGTGTGTTTGGAAGTAACCTGTACAGAGAACTCAGGTGAGACCCGTTGTTCTTGTGATACAGGTCAAAGGGTACTTTTGTGTTTCACGAAGCGTCTGCCTCTGAAGCAACTCATCGTCTTTGAAATAGGGAGCACGCTCGGATCATTCATTCTCTACAACACGAATTGTAGTTTTGTCTTATCTGTTGATGTAGATTTTGTCTAACTGGGACTAGAAATGCTCCTTGCTGATTCACGTCTGGATGTTCGTACCTATCGGTTGAAGCAAACCCCACTGCTGTTGTTGAGACGCTGTGCACCAATAAGGGTCCAACACATTGACGGCCTTCAGGCCAGGAAAGTCACAACATTTGCACATGAAGGACGCATTCACGCAAGTACCCCATGCTCCGTTTTGAAGTCTTTAAAATGAAACATCTTTGAATTGTGTTGTGTTTTGAATTAGATGATTTTATTTCTTCATTAAAAGCATGTATCAATTTACATGTGGAAGACTTCATTGAAAAGGACATTTCGTGTGAATTTTCTCTCGTCATTAAGTAGATGGCCTTGCCGGGGGTTCGGTTCAATGCGGACACAAACAGTGTACACACACAGTGTACACACACACAGTGTACACACAGTGTACACACACAGTGTATACACAGTGTACACACACACAGTGTACACACAGTGTATACACAGTGTGCACACAGTGTACATACAGTGTGCACACAATGTACACACACATTGTACACACACAGTGTACACACACATTGTACATACAGTATATACACAGTGTACACACACGGTACACACACAGTGTATATATACACACACAGTGTACACACACACAGTGACACACAGTGTAGACACACAGGGTATACACAGTGTACACACACACAGTGACACACAGCGACACACAGTGACACACACATTGTATACACATAGTGTACATACACACAGTGCACACACACACAGTGTATACACAATAATGTCCACGTTGTTGTAGCTGAGCTCACACACCCAAGGGAGGGAGCAATGGAAAATGAATCTAAATCAACTTAAACTCCAACTCTGTGACGTCACCACTCTGCATTACCTCATTGGCGTGAAACGCCAGGGGGAGGTTTCCCTCCGTAGTGACGTCATGTCACCAAGGTATTCATCAGTCCACCGCATTCTTGAGCGTGACGTCACCTCCGCCTGGGTCGCTGCCGATATCGTTCCAGTGGCAATCCTTATTTGGGCAAAACTACGCCCAGTGACTGGTGGCTCATTAACATAATGTTTTCGTTAAAGCCGTCGCGAGTTTATTGCGACCGGTTCAGCGCCCACGCCCCCATCGCTCGACATATGGGCCGGCCTCATTAACATAATTTATTCAGTTACAGAGCCGCTCGTGGGTGGGAAGGGACGTCATACTACTTCCTGCTGTCGCTAGGCAACAGGAAGCTGCCGTGTGCGCGCCTGCACTGAAATCCGAGGTGAGAAATTCTCATCGTTGTGGTGGTGGTGGTCGTTGTGGTGGTGGTGGTTGTTGTTGTTTACCAAGGTAGAGCCTCTCTCTCTCGTAGGGATGTCAGTTGAGTAGCAGCGAGCATGGGAATCGATGTCCAGGTTGGAACTTTACAACGCGGGGCCTAGCCACGCGGGGCCTTGCCTCCTGCCCTCGCCTGATTGCGTTTACTTTCATGATCTCACTTAAGTTTAATTTGTCTTCACCCGGCTCGCCACTTTGTAACTTTGTTTTATTGTCAATATTCACGCAGTTTTTATTTTTTTCACCAGGCCAAGCCCGCTTGAGCTGCTATACCGCTCTTGTTATCAGAAGCGACCTTCCCACAACAACACAAGGTGGGGCTTTGTCAACGTGTGTGAATGTTTTGACTTAAAACTTTGGTGACTGCAGGAATTAATATTCTTGGTTCTTTCGGTAAAGTCACGTAGATAGAAAATTTAATGAAAATAACAGATTATAAATTAAATGAAAAATAAAAAATGGGAAATAAAGCAAAAAAACCACGACGTTTCGATCGCAACACAAGTGGTCTTTATCTTATTAAATTTAATCTGTTATTTTTATTTTCTATCTACGTGACTTTACTGAAAGAACCAACAATACGTGCGTCAATGTATCTATCGGTCAAAGACGCTAAGCGCGTGCCGCTGTTGACTCTGAATGTGTGGAGGGGAACACCTTCACCACGGGGAGAGAGAGACAGAGACACGGATAGCCTCGGCTATGTTGATTGATCCTCGATTCATTACTTGGTGGAGTGAGGAAGAATTAATGCTGAGCAGATGAAGGTGGCCAGGCATGGTGCTGGTCACACCACCACCTGTTTACTCATGGCAGTGTGTGACAGTGTCAAGTTTGTATTTGCTGTAAAGTCTATTAACTCTGTTGAACACAGAAGTTATATCAAGACAATAGTTTATTTTTGTTTTCCTCTGGAACGCTTTGTAAGAATGGAAACAGGAGGCGAACACAGCACACACATGCAGCTGAATTCGGAACTGTTCATCCCAGCATTCAAGGACATCTGAGCCTGGATTCACACCTCTAAGTTGCGATTGAACATTAATTTCTGCATAACACAAATAGTATTGTTTTCAACACCCTTTGCTATGTCAGCTGAATTTAGCTCTCATAAATATTCCTTTTGTAGTCAGACAGCCGAAATTGTGTGCTTAGAGTTTTGAGTTAACATTCATCTTGAAGATATGAAGGCTTCCAGGCATATTAATGACATTTGCCCTCTCATTGTGTGCCATAGCAGCCCGTGGAGAGAAACCCTTCAGGTGCACTCTGTACGTGAAGGCGTTTGCACAGTCACCACATCTTAAAGTACACCAGAGAACACACACGGGAGATAAACCCTTCAGGTGCACTCTGTGTGGAAGGCGTTTGCAAATTCATCAAATCTGATTAATTTGGGAAACTTTTTCATTACATCATGAATATATTAATAAGTATAGACGTGTAAGTCACGTGTGCATTCCTCTGTGCCTGACGTGTAGATGGTGTGGATATTCTTTTTTTCTGTCTGCAGCTGACGCTTCCTCTGCAGATTTGGTCTGATGGAGCAAAGGCACTCAGCGCAGCTCGGTACGACAAGTCAACAATGCGACCGGTGTGCATACAGCACGGATCGGACTGGAGATTTCAGACGGCACGAGAGAACTCACACAGGAGAGAAACCCTTCAAGTGCAGTGTGTGTGAGAAGGCGTTTGCACGTTCATCTGCTCTTGTAAAACACCAGAGAACACACACAGGAGAGAAACCCTTCAGGTGCACGATGTGCGGGATGGCGTTTACACAGTCATATAATCTCGTATTACACCAGAGAACACACACGGGAGAGAAACCCTTCAAGTGCAGTGTTTGTGGGAAGGCATTTGCACATTCATCAAATCTTGAAGTACACCAGAGAACACAGAAGCATCAGAAGATCTGCAAGGAGTGGAGTCTGAAATCAGCTTGTGAAAGTCAAAGTGCCGCAATGAGCCCATCCCTCATGAAACACGAACCGGAAGAAAATCCCAGCTTGGACACTTTTAAAGTTATCGAGGTGAAATATGAAGAGGTGAAGGTGAAATGTGAAGAAGTGATGAGCGAAGAAGTGATGGTAAAATGTGAAGATGAAGATTCATCTCCAGAATGGGACCTTTACATTGATGAAGGCAACGTGAAGCAGGAGGAGAATTCTGACTGAGGCAGAGAGAGGCAACTCCCAGCAGTTTGTGGAAGTGTGGGTGGACTTCCTCCTAGACAATATAAAGTCAAGTGGAGACCCGGTAGATGTGTAAGCCAGATTCGATGTCGCTACAATAGATGCACCTTTGTCACAGGCCTTTAATGACAAGAATGTGAAGCTGAACACTTTGTGGGCCCGTGGGTTGGGTCGATCTCTAACCAGGAACAAGAGACAATAAGCTCCCATGCATTCACTATGTTATCATAATAATTGCTTTTACATGGTGCTTGCTTAATCGCCTCAGCAACTCGGAGTTTTGTGTCGTACCTCGTCTGAAACACTCGAAGAGCATCCCCAAGTAGCAGCTGCCCCTGTGTGGCACAAGGTGGTGGCCCTGCACCAGCTTGCATGTGGACAAGAGCCTGTCAGTAGGGGGCGATGATTGATGCATCATCTCAGTTGTGTAGTTTGTAGGCAATCTTGATTCTAAGCTTTCGTGACTGCAGGAATCCACACTCTTTAGTTTTTTCGGTAAAGTCACCACGTGGGTAGAAACATAACAGATCACGGCGTTTAGATCACAACACAAGCAATCGTCATCAGGTGGGACAACCACAGCAAGAGAAACTGCTGAAGTAGTAGGTGCCTACTACTCCAGCAGTTTCTTCTTCTTGCTGCTGTGCTTGTCCCACCTGATGACGATTGCTTGTGTTGCCATCGAAGTGCCGTGAACTATTATTTGTAGCGTAATCTTTAGAATTTGCTACATTTTGACCCAGGCGCCAGCATGCAACGGCCTACTCGTTTTGAATGACGCAACAATAGTATGTTGTACATACACGGTTAAGCAGACGGTGCGTATTTGTAAAATAACTTCTTGTTAATACGATGTAACGTGATGCAGTCAATTTCGCTGCAGTAATCAATGTTAATATGCCCGTCAATGATTTAGAATGAATACCGTGTCTGATTGTGCGCGTACATGTAACATTTTGTATGAGGAACAAACATTGAATAAGTGATGTTAGGACAAAGTGTGTGTCTGTGTTTTGGAAGTAACCTGTACAGAGAACTCAGGTGAGACCCGTTGTTCTTGTGATACAGGTCAAAGGGTACTTTTGTGTTTCACGAAGCGTCTACCTCGGGAGCAACTCATCGTCTTTGAAATAGGGAGCACGCTCGGATCATTCATCAGTTACAAGGCATACCACTTGAAAGTTACACGTATAGGAGGAGGTACATTCTCTACAACACGAATTGTAGTTTTGTCTTACGTGTTGACATAGATTTTGTCTAACTAGGACTAGAAATGCTCCTTGCTGATTCACGTCTGGATGTTCGTACCTATCGGTTGAAGCAAACCCCACTGCTGTTGTTGAGACGCTGTGCACCAATAAGGGTCCAACACATTGACGGCCTTCAGGCCAGGAAAGTCACAATATTTGCACACGAAGGACGCATTCACGCAAGTACCCCATGCTCTGTTTTGAAGTTTTAAAATGAAGCATCTTTGAATTGTGTTTTGAATTAGATGATTTTATTTACTCATCAAAAGCTTGTATCAATTTACATCTGGAAGACTTCATTGAAAAGGACATTTCGTGTGAATTTTCTCTCGTCATTAAGTAGATGGTCTTGCCGGGGGTTCGGTTCAATACGGACACAAACAGTGTACACACACACAGTGTACACACACACAGTGTACACACACACAGTGTATACACACAGTGTATACACACACACAGTGTATACACACTGTACACACACTGTACACACAGTGTGCGTATACACACAGTGTGCGTATACACACTGTATATACAAAGTGTACACACACACTGTATACACACAGTGTATACACACAGTGTACATACACAGTGTGTGTATACACACTGTGTATACACACACAGTGTACATACAGTGCACACACAGTGTATACACACAGTGTACACACACACAGTGACACACACAGTGACACAGTGACACACATAGTGTGCACACAGTGACACACACACAGTGTATACACAGTGTACACACACGCAGTGACACAGTGTATACACAATGTACACACACACAGTGACACACACACAGTGTACACACATACAGTGTATACAGTGTACACACAGTGTACACACACAGTGTATACAGTGTACACAGTGTATACACAGTGTATAGACACTGTGTACACACACAGGGTACACACAGTGTATATACACACAGTGTACACACACACAGTGTACACACACAGTGACACAGTGACACAACAACCGCCATTCGTGGCGATGACGTCACCACGACGCTTGTGCCAGGCACAGTGACACACACACAGTGACACAATGACACACAGCGACACACAGTGTACACACACAGTGTATGTACACATAGTGTACATACACAGTGTAAACACACAGTGCATACACAATAATGTCCACGTTGTTGTTGCTGAGCTCACGCACCCAAGGGAGGGAGCAATGGAAAATGAATCTAAATCAACTTAATCTCCAACTCTGTGACGTCACCACTCTACATTACCTCATCGGCGTGAAACGCCAGGGGGAGGTGTACCTCGCTAGTGACGTCATGTCGCCAAGGTATTCACCCATCCTCCGCGCTCTTGAGCGTGGCGTCACCTCCGCTGGGGTCACTGCCTATATCTGTTCCGGTACAATCCTTATTTGGGCAAAGCTACGCCCAGTGACTGGTGTATCATTAACATAATGTGTCCGTTAAAGCCGTCGCGAGTTTATTGCGACGGGTTCAGCGCCCACGCCCCCATCCCTCGACATATGGGCCGGCTTCATTAACATAATTTATTCAGTTAGAGAGCCGTTCTTGGGAGGGAAGTGACGTCATACTACTTCCTGCTGTCGCGAGGTAACAGGAAGTTGCCGTGTGCGCGCTTGCACTGAAATCCGAGGTGAGAAATTCTCATCCTTGTGGTGGTGGTTGTTGTTGTTGTTTACCAAGGTAGAGCCTCGCTCTCTCTCGTAGGGATGTCAGTTGAGTAGCAGCGAGCATGGGAATCGATGTCCAGGTTGGAACTTTACAACGCGGGGCCTAGCCACGCGGGGCCTTGCCTCCTGCCCTCGCCTGATTGCGTTAACTTTAATTATCTCGCTTAAATTTAATTTGTCTTCACCCGGCTCGCCACTTTGTAACTTTGTTTTATTGTCAATATTCACGCAGTTTTTATTTTTTTCACCAGGCCAAGCCCGCTTGAGCTGCTATACCGCTCTTGTTATCAGAAGCGACCTGCCCACAACAACACAAGGTGAGGCTTTGTCAACGTGTGTGAATGTTTTGACTTAAAACTTTGGTGACTGCAGGAATTAATATTCTTGGTTCTTTCGGTAAAGTCACGTAGATAGAAAATAAAATAAAAATAACAATAAAATTAAATGAAAAATTGAAAATAAAGCAAAAAACCCATGAGGTTTCGATCGCAACACAAGTGGTCTTTATCTTATTAAATTTAATCTGTTATTTTTATTTTCTATCTACGTGGCTTTACTGAAAGAACCAACAATACGTGCGTCAATGTATCTATCGGTCAAAGACGCTAAGCGCGTGCCGCTGTTGACTCTGAATGTGTGGAGGGGAACACCTTCACCACGGGGAGAGAGAGACAGAGACATGGATAGCCTCGGCTATGTTGATGATCCTAGATTCATTACTTGGTGAAGTGAGGAAGAATTAATGCTGAGCAGATGAAGGTGGCCAGGCATGGTTCTGGTCACACCGCCACCTGTTTACTCATGGCAGTGTGTGACAGTGTCAAGTTTGTGTTTGAAGTAAAGTCTGTTTACTCTGTTAAACACGGAGGTTATATCAATACAATAGTTGATTTTTGTTTTCCTCTGGAACTCTTACTAAGAATGGAAACAGGAGGTGAACACAGCACACACATGCAGCTGAAGTCGGATCTGTTCATCCCAGCGTTCAAGGACATCTGAGCCTGGATTCACACCTCTAAGTTGCGATTGAACATTAATTTATGCATTTCTGCATAACACAAATAGTATTGTTTTCAACACCCTTTGCTATGTCAGCTGAATTTAGCTTTCATAAATATTCCTTTTGTAGTCAGACAGCTGAAATTGTGTGCTTAGAGTTTTGGGTTAACATTCATCTTGGAAGATATGAAGGCTTCCAGGCATATTAATGACATTTTCCCTCTCATTGTGTGCCATAGCAGCCCGTGGAGAGAAACCCTTCAGGTGCACTCTGTACGTGAAGGCGTTTGCAGATTCATCAAATCTGATGAATTTGGGAAACTTTTTCACCACATCATGAATATATTAATAAGTATAGACGTGTAAGTCACGTGTGCATTCCTCTGTGCCTGACGTGTAGATGGTGTGGATATTCTTTTTTTCTGTCTGCAGCTGACGCTTCCTCTGCAGATTTGGTCTGATGGAGCAAAGGCACTCAGCGCAGCTCGGTACGACAAGTCAACAATGCGACCAGCGTGCATACAGCACGGACCGGACTGGAAATCTGACACGGCACCAGAGAAGTCACACAGGAGAGAAACCCTTCAAATGTACTGTGTGTAACAAGGCATTTGCATGGCCATCAGTTTTTCAGAACCACCAGAGAACACACACAGGAGAGAAACCATTCAGGTGCACGATGTGCGGGATGGCGTTTACACAGTCATGTAATCTTGTAACACACCAGAGAACACACACGGGAGAGAAACCCTTCAAGTGCACTGTGTGTGGGAAGGCATTTTCACAGTCATCAGCTCTTAAAAATCACCAGAGAACACACACGGGAGAGAAACCCTTCAAATGCACTGTGTGTGGGAAGACATTTTCAGATTCATCTACTCTTAAAACACACCAGAGAACACACACAGGAGAGAAACCCTTCAAGTGCAGTGTGTGTGGAAAGGCATTTTCAGATTCATCTACTCTTAAATCACACCAGAGAACACACACAGGAGAGAAACCATTCAAGTGCAGTGTGTGTGGAAAGGCATTTTCAGATTCATCTCATCTTAAAAGACACCAGAGAACACACACAGGAGAGAAACCCATCAAATGCACTGTGTGTGGGAAGACATTTTCAGATTCATTTGCTCTTAAAACACACCAGAGAACACACACGGGAGAGAAACCCTTCAAGTGCAGCGTGTGTGGGAAGGCATTTTCAGATTCATCTAATCTTAAAAAACACCAGAGAACACACACAGGAGAGAAACCCTTCAAGTGCAGTGTGTGTGGGAAGGCATTTCCAGATTCATATATGAAAAAACACCAGAGAACACACACGGGAGAGAAACCCTTCAAGTGCAGTGTTTGTGGGAAGACATTTTCAGATTCATCTACTCTTAAGTCACACCAGAGAACACACACGGGAGAGAAACCCTTCAGGTGCAGTGTTTGTGGGAAGACATTTTCAGATTCATCTACTCTTAAGTCACACCAGAGAACACACACGGGAGAGAAACCCTTCAGGTGCAGTGTTTGTGGGAAGACATTTTCAGATTCATCTACTCTTAAAACACACCAGAGAACACACACAGGAGAGAAACCCTTCAAGTGCAGTGTGTGTGGAAAGGCATTTTCAGATTCATCTTCTCTTAAAAAACACCAGAGAACACACACGGGAGAGAAACCCTTCAAGTGCAGTGTTTGTTCGAAGACATTTTCAGAGTCATTTGCTCTTAAAACACACCAGAGAACACACACAGGAGAGAAACCCTTCAAGTGCACTGTGTGTGGAAAGGCATTTTCAGATTCATCTACTCTTAAAAAACACCAGAGAACACACACGGGAGAGAAACCCTTCAAGTGCAGTGTGTGTGGGAAGGCATTTTCAGATTCATCTGCTCTTAAAACACACCAGAGAACACACACGGGAGAGAAACCCTTCAGGTGCAGTGTGTGTGGGAAGGCATTTTCACAGTCATCTGCTCTTAAAACACACCAGAGAACACACACGGGAGAGAAACCCTTCAAGTGCGGTGTGTGTGGGAAGACATTTTCAGATTCATCTGCTCTTAAAACACACCAGAGTACACACACGGGAGAGAAACCCTTCAAGTGCAGTGTGTGCGGGAAGGCATTTGCACATTCATCAAATCTTCAAGTACACCAGAGAACACAGAAGCATCAGAAGATCCACATGGAGTGCAGTCTGAAATCAGCTTGTGAAAGTCAAAGTGCCGCAATTAGCCCACCCCTCATGAAACACGAACCGGAAGAAAATCCCAGCTTGGACACTTTTAAAGGTATCGAGGTGAAATGTGAAGAGGTGATGGTGAAATGTGAAGAGGTGATGGTGAAGAGGGAAGAAGTGATGGTGAAGAGCGAAGAAGTGAAGGTAAAATGTGAAGATGATTCAACTCCAAAATCGGACCTTCACATCGATGGAGGCAACGTAAAGCAGGAGGAGAATTCTGACTGTGAGGCAGAGCGAGGCAACTCCCAGCAGTTTGTGGAAGTGGAGGTGTGGGTGGACTTCCTCCGAGACAATACAAAGTCAAGTGGAGACCCGGTAGGTGTGTAAGCTTGAGATGATGTCGCTCCAATAGATGCACCTTTGTCACAGGCCTTTAATGACAAGAACGTGAAGTTGGACACTCAGTTGCTAGGTGCAACCTGCAGAGTAAGAGCGGCCAGTCTTTGTGGACCTGTGGGTTGGGTAGAACTTTAACCAGGAGCGAGAGACAATACGCCCCCCAGCATTCACTATGTTATAATTGCATTTACACGGTGCTTGCTTTATCGCCTCGGCAACTCGGAATTTTGTGTCGTACCTCGTCTGAAACACTCGAAGAGCATCCCCAAGTAGCAGCTGCCCCTGTGTGGCACAGGGTGGTGGCCCTGCACCAGCCTGCATGTGGACAAGAGCCTGTCAGTAGGGGGCGATGATTGATGTGTCATCTCAGTTGTGTAGTTTGTAGGCAATCTTGATTTCGAAGCTTTCGTGACTGCAGGAATCCACACTCTTGAGTTATTTCGGTAAAGTCACCACATGGGTAGAAACATAACAGACCACGGCGTTTTGATCACAACACAAGCAATCGTCATCAGGTGGGACAACCACAGCAAGAGAAACTGCTGAAGTAGTAGGCGCCTACTCCAGCAGTTTCTTCTTCTTGCTGCTGTGCTTGTACCACCTGATGACGATTGCTTGTGTTGCCATGGAAACGCCGTGACTTATTATTCGTAGCGTAATGTTTTAAATTTGCTACATTTTGACCCAGACGCCAGCATGCAACGGCCTAGTCGTTTTGAATGATGCAACAATAGTACGTTGTACATACACTGTTAAGCAGATGGTGCGTATTTGTTAAATAACTTTTTGTTAATATGATGTAACGTGATGCAGTCAATTTCGCTGCAGTAATCCAATGTTAATATGCCCGTCAATGATTTAGAATGAATACTTGTCTGATTGTGTGCGTACGTGTAACATTTTGTATGAGGAACAAACATTGAATAAGTGATGTTAGGACAAAGTGTGTGTGTGTGTTTTGGAAGTAACCTGTACAGAGAACTCGGGTGAGACCTGTTGTTCTTGTGATACAGGTCAAAGGGTACTTTTGTGTTTCACGAAGCGTCTGCCTCTGGAGCAACTCATTGTCTTTGAAATAGGGAGCACGCTCGGATCATTCATCAGTTACAAGGCATGCCACTTGAAAGTTACACGTATAGGAGGAGGTCCATTCTCTACAACACGAATTGTAGTTTTGTCTTACGTGTTGACATTGATTTTGTCTAACTGGGACTAGAAATGCTCCTTGCTGATTCACGTCTGGATGTTCGTACCTATCGGTTGAAGCAAACCCCACTGCTGTTGTTGAGACGCTGTGCACCAATAAGGGTCCAACACATTGACGGCCTTCAGGCCAGGAAAGTCACAACATTTGCACACGAAGGACGCATTCACGCAATTGCCCCATGCTCCGTTTTTGAAGTTTTAAAATGAAACATCTTTGAATTGTGTTGTGTTTGAATTAGATGATTTTATTTCTTCATTAAAAGCTTGTATCAATTTACATCTGGAAGACTTCATTGAAAAGGACATTTCGTGTGAATTTTCTCTCGTCATTAAGTAGACGGTCTTGCCGGGGGTTCGGTTCGATGCGGACTTTCACCTGTTTGGGATTGCAGGATCGAGATAAGGCGACACGGAGCTGGCTGTGCGAGAAGACCGCCGTCTGCAGATCGATTCCAACGTAATCGAACGTCTGTCCCTGCGCCTCCGTCGTCCATGCAGGGGGTGCGTAGGTGTGCATCGCCCCCAGCATGAAAACAACGGAAAGTGCAGCGCTCATCACAGATAAAGTTGTGCGCTTATATTTAAAATGTTATTCTTTTATAAGGTGATGTTGAAATCGAAAAGTGTTTAGCCAGTTGATGATTTCAATCAGATTGATTAATTTATTATTAACCAATATCTGAGCTTTTGTGGTCCTGTTGAGCTAAAGTTGGAAAAAGTCCGTGACTATAACTTCGCTCAATATTGTAAACGTCTTTCTATTATTTAGTTATTGTTTAATACAAAGTACTTCAGATAATGGGTTTCAAGATGTACTTGAATGGCACGTTCGTTGTTCTGGTGTTTAATGGCTTGGACGTCATGGCAAATGGCTTCCATCGATGTGGAAGTCAATGGTTGATGATGATTTGACATTTAGGTGTTGATTTGGAGTAGATTGTTTAACTGTTGCATACCGGGTGGTGAAATGCTTTGCCGAGTACGTGAACTGTTTGACCAAGTGAATTCACGAAGAGTTCGATACGAGTTTGAGCGTTAATATTCTTGCGGAACAACAAAGGTCTGATATTTTAAAGATTCCTGATCGTACGTTTATTGCGACAATGTTCAAGGGGAACACGTGTGGAGGAGAGTTCCAGGTGAGGTCTCCCCTTACCTGGCAACCATGGTGGCTGTCCGCTGATCACTCTCGCTCCGTCACAGCTACGAGCTGTAGGGATCAGGATTCTCCACCCTGGCGCTGTTTTAATTCACAGCACCAAGACTGGAGAGCCTCATCCCTGCAGTTCCCTCCTGTTGTGCCGCATCATTTACCGCGTAACGAGGCAACGTTTTCATGAGCAGTGCGTTCCACTACACACCCACACGAGCGAACCATGTGCAACAGTGCGTACATACAGACACGAACAAACACGCGGGTGCACATACACACACGAGCGCTTACTTGCAAACACGGACGAGTGGAGATGCACGCACGAGTGTGGTCACCACCTGACTAGCTACACTAGTCACGTGATAACTAGTATACTAAACTATACACTACACTATACACTACTATACACTACACTATACTAAACACTATTATACACTACACTATACACTACTATAGAATACACTATTATACACTACACTATACACTTATACACTACAATATACACTACTATACACTACACTATACACTACAATATACACTATTATACACTACACTATACACTACACTATACACTATTATACACTACACTACTATACAATACACTATTATACACTACACTATACACTTATACACAACAATATACACTACAATATGCACTTCTTTACACTACACTATACACTACACACTACTATACACTACACTATACACTACACTATACACTAAGCTATACACTACACCATACACTACTATACACTACACTATACACTATACTATACACTACACTACTATACACTACTATACACTACACTATACACTACACTATACACTACTATACACTACACTATACACTACACTATACACTACTATACACTACACCATACACTACTATACACTACACTATACACTACACTATACACTACTACACACTACACTATACACTACTATACACTACACTATACACTACTATACACTACACTACTATACACTACACTACTATACACTACACTATACACTACTACACACTAGTGCTGCACTAGTCCCCAAACTGCAAAGACAAAGGCTCCCCAATGTAGACTGACGCATCCACAGACCCACACGTGGACCCACGGACTCGCACAGAAACCCACGGACTCATCGACTCCCACTGGGCGTGCGCTGTTAGCGAGCACCGGTGAGGGTCGCAATGGAACACCACCAGGGGCTGGTGTGGACAGAACCACGGCTGGCCGCTCATCTCTCCAATTCTGATGTTAGCACCCCCACCCACATCACCACCTCCTTAATTATGGCTGAGTCCACCTAAGTGACGCTCAGGACTGCTTCAGGTAAGGGGCCGACCTTAAATGACGTCACGTGATTTTAGAGGATTTTTGACCCCCTCCAATCGTCACACAACGTCACAAAAAGTCAGACCCCTCCCCCTCAAATATGACGCCACAAAGCTCTGCCCCCCCCCCCCCAAAAAAATATATAAAACATGCTTCAAATCGCTTTAAACTATTGTTGTCATTGTAGTGCGTAGTTAATGTGGCGCTGCACTCTGATGTTGTAGGAGAAAACATTTATTAAAATGTCTAATTATGCAAACCGACACACCTGAAGACGACCGTTTGTGTTATGGTCGAAACGTCGTGAGAATTTTTATTGTTTTATATATATTTTATTATTTTGTTGTTTCCCTTCAACGTGACTTTACCGAAAGAACTAAGAATATAAGTAGAACGTGTTGTCGATTTAAAGTTGCGCAATTTGATGTGACGTCACTTTTCTCAAACCCCCCACCCCTTGTCACACATCGTCACAAACGTCTGACCCCGCCCCCCCCCCTCTAGGTGCGTGACGTCATTCACGGACGGCCCCTAATTGTCGCTGGCATTGGCCGTGAGCGAGAATGGCGCAGCGCCGCTAACCGCTACGCCGTGATGGTGCCCTTACCTACCTGAACGGAGACGCGGTCAGACGATGCGTGAGCCGTTGGTGCGGGCAGGACGAATGATCTCGGGCGTACCTCCTGACGTGGAAGGCGAGGGAGGTCGGAGTGCGCGTGTGAAGAGAGACGGCAAGGGGCGGGAGGAGAGGGGGGCGATCGGACGGAGCGGAAGCAGGAGGACGAGGGCAGGAGAGGCAGCGGAGCCGTGGAGGAGTCTGGGCGCGCTTGATGGTGAAAGTTGACGTGGACGCACACTGCGGAAGAGAAGAAAATCTTCACGCTCGGCGCCACACACAGCCAGACGTAGCTCACCTCATCCGTCTTGCTGACGATGTGTAGGACGACTAGACTCTGATTGTCTTGTAGCTCTGTGGAAAGAAGGAGAGGTGTCTTGGGTCAAACAAGGCCCTCTGCCACCGGTGTGGGCGGGGGGGGGGTACCCTAGTGGAGGGCTGAGCGTGGGAGTGAGTCGAGGGGAGGGTGAGTGGTGGTTGACATGAATTTGAATTCTTATACATGCTATGTATTGTAACATTTATTGTCGTATGGGTTTACATATGGTAGAACATATAGGCTATTAGACGAGGACCAATTCAGTACTAACATCGTTAACACGGACCCAGATCGTCATCAGGGACCCACATCGTCAACAGGGATGCTCGCCGCGTCAATAGAGACTCACATCAAAAGGGACGCTCACCTCTTTAATCCGGACCCATATCTTCAATCGGGACCCACATCGTCAACAGCGACCCACAACATGAATATGGACACTCACCTCGTCAGTAGGGACCTACATCGTCAACAGTGACCCACAACATGAATATGTTCACTCACCTCGTCAGTAGGGACCCACATCATCAACAGTGACCCACAACATGAATATGTTCACGTTTTTGTTTGTTGCAGTTGCACCCGAGTCAAGAGCCGCACGGCTCACAGGGCTCTACACCTGACACGTGAAACTTAAATTAAACTGAAGACAACGTCTCGCCAGCATGCGTCTATCCTCCACGTGTGGTTTCTGTCACACGACTTCCACGATTTCGCCTGAGAGTCTCCCGCCGCGTGCCCCCATAGGTCTTCTCCATCGGTCGCTCGACTCGCGTAGACCGTTCATCCGCGTGGTCCATGTGGTCAAAGAAGAAGTTGGTACCAGCCAAGGCAGCACAACGCCAGTAACACAGACTTATGTTAATGGTCGCTAAGAGTGAAGTACAGTACGTCATAACCCACTCATTTCAAATGTTTTGCCTCATAATTCGTCGCTATTGGTCACAAAGAACTTGGAATTGCTAATGCTGTGCCACCTCAGGTTCTAAGGCAAAGTGAAATGTCTGCTCTGGGCCGATCAAGGACACCATTTCTGGGATGAAACTATCACATTTACGACACGTGATAAAGCATATAAGCAGTATGCACTGCTGTCACCTTAGCAGGTACCCACCACAGTCAGTATGCACTGCTGTAGTGAAAGCAGGTACCACCACAGTATGCACTGATGTAATCATAGCAGGTACCACTAGTCAGTATACCTGCTGTAATCATAGCAGGTACCACCACAGCAGTATGCACTGCTGTAGTGAAAGTAGGTAACCACCACAATATGTACTGCTGTAATCATAGCAGGTACCACCACAGCCAGTATGTACTGCTGTTATAGCATAAAAAAATATAACGATACTATCATAGAATGTTAACTAAACGAGCATAAATTTTTAACTAATTTAGGATAAACATTAAGCTTAATGAGTATGGATAAATGTACTGCATTAGCATACATATTACAATTAATTAGCATACCAAAATTAGCATAGGACAACCGTTGACCAATCACTGCGCACCATCGCCGGAGACGCGGCCAGGTTTGCCTCTCGACCAATCGGATCGCTGGCCCTCCCCCCCCTTCCTACTTTGGCACGTGGCGACCAATCAGATCGCGGGAGGACGCTACCATTTTTAATGCCCTACACGCTGAACGCCGCGCGCCATGTGCGTGTGGGTGTTTAGTTTTGTTTTAATTATTTTAATCTTTAAAGTTCGCGACTGTCAAGGTAAGCTACGTTGACTTTTTTAAAAAGCATTTTCTCAAGAGAACCGTTGTTGCTGCTGCTGTTGTGAAAGGCCCGGTACACCCTGAGGCCTTGCCTAGACTAGGACAGCCTTGATGTCACGTGGGTCCACACTCTTTGCGTCTTTCGGTGAAGTCACGGAGGTAGAAAATAAAATTTATTTATTATTGAATTTAATGCATTTTATTTTATACCTACGTTAAATTTAATTTCAAATTTTAATTAATTTAATTAAAATGTATTTTATACCTACGTATTTTTTTAAATAAATGAATGAGTTTTTATAATTTAATTTAAATTTATTTTATACCTACGTTAAATTTAATTTAAATTGTAATAAATAAAATTTTATTTAAATTTATTTTATTTCATACCTACGTTAAATTAAATTGAAATTTTTAATAAATTAAATATATTTTATTTAAATTACATTTTATTTAATACGTACGTTTAATTTAATTTTTAAAATATATTACATTACTTTATTTAAATTAATTTTATTTTATACCTACGTTAAATTAAATGTTTTAATAACTAAAATTTATTTTATTTTAATTACATTTATTTTATTTCATACCTACACATGTACAGTCATTTTAACTGCTCTGATTGCTACAAGCTAAGTGCGGCCTGGAAGCGTATTATTAAGTAATACATTTTACAATTACAATTCCTTATAGAGGAACCCCCTACTAATGAACTGACTACGTATCTATATAATTAAAAGACCGCACGCAGATACCGCAAAAGCGGACCCCGTTGTCACTGATATAATTTGATGTACGTACAGCAGTTGCTGTACGTACATCATTAAAATTACACCGATTGCAATATGTCACCAAAGACACAATTTTAATTTGACCCCCGGGTCTGATCGCGTTAACTGTGCAGGTGGCGGGGGTCGAGAGGTTACTTGCACGTGTGTGCAGCTTGTTGAATATTGACGTGCGATGACTTGTGAAGAGGAAGAATTATGATGATGGTGGCGATGCAAGTCTTGAAGTCTGACGTTCTCCGAGTCGTGTAGCCTACCGCGTGCGACTTTGGGGATTGCGTAATGTCATTTTAGTTTCCTCTGTGGAACTTTTTATTTTGTTGATTCTCACGATGTAACTGACGTAGGGCGGGCTTGGGAGCGGCGTTGACGATGTGTTTTGGCGTCGCACCAACCAGCACCTTTGCATTCAGAAGTTGGAGGTGCTTTGATTGTTACAGCGAGAGGTGGAATCATCACCGCCATCGTCATGGGTTTAAGTGGGCACGGAGCCCGTCAAGGGAATGGGTAGGTAGAGGAATGGGGTTGGAGAGTATACACAACTTGCATTTCTAGTCATTTCAACAATTTATGGGCATGCGCATCATTAACAGTGTCCTGATTGATGAGCAAAACAAAATCGCAATTTAATCATGAATCTATTGTCATAAATGAGTCCGAAATATCAATCAATAGTCATGCTCAAAACCGCATTCCTATTGTTATAAAAAATAATTGTACCCCCCATTCATGATGACAATTCCAATGTGGTCATTATGATGCTCAGAATTACACTTATATTCTCAGAATCATGAACATTTATTAAAACAGCAGTGTGCTCAAAATGCTCATTTAACAATTGCAACATGTACACAATCGATTCGAAGATTCTAATCAAAGTAAGTCCTATGTATCGTGGTGTTTTCATGCTTATCCATTATTGCGCGCCCCCCCAAAAAAATATACAAAAGTCTATTTTTATAATGTTTGCATGGTGTACAGTCTGGAAATTACCCCAAGGGCAAATTTCAAGCTTGGTGCGTGTCGGGAAGTACGCTAAACATTTTGAACAGACACACACATTCACAACTTTGCCTTTGATGTATATGCAGATTAGTAATAAATTGTTAATTTAATTACTTTCATGTTGACGGATTGGAAATAGGAATAGCACTGTCTCACCACGGGGCTTATCGCGTGGTATCTGGGCACTTTATTTGAAACGTAAACCCCACA
Organism: Petromyzon marinus; assembly: GCF_048934315.1. Taxonomy (NCBI): domain Eukaryota; kingdom Metazoa; phylum Chordata; class Hyperoartia; order Petromyzontiformes; family Petromyzontidae; genus Petromyzon; species Petromyzon marinus. Next base: position 1,191,353 of record NW_027422817.1, read on the forward strand.
GTGTGTGAGTACAATTCCTCGCAAGTTGCGTCCACAGAGACAGACAGACAATGACGTTTCTAGGTAAGAAATGAATCTACGTGTCGAGGAGAGACGAGAGAGCCAAGAGGTCACCTCGGGAGACGGGGCGGCTTGGCAACCTTAGTCACGTGACTGAAGGAGTGTGGGCGTGCCGTGCGTGTGTGTGTACCGTGTGTGTGTACTGTGCGTGTGTGTGTGTACTGCGCGTGTGTACTGTGCCTGTGTGTGTACCGTGTGTGTACCGTGTGTGTGTGTGTGTACCGTGCGTGTGTGTGTGGGGGAGCGGTAGTGTAGCGGTTAGCGCGCTGCGCTATGAACCTGGCGAACCGGGTTCGATTCCCGCTCACGGCCAACACCAGTGACGATTATCTGAACCGGTCCCAGGCCTTCCCTAGGTCGACTCAGCCTCAAATGAGTACCTGGTGCGGTGGATAAAAACATTGCCACTGGGGAGACAAATGCGGTCGGGCGTGGTTGCTGGCCACCCATCCCCTCGTGTACCGTTCCGGCCTTCTCGCTAACAGCACTTGCCCCTACAGTCTGTCAAGGCTATATGGGGGATCTTTGTCTTTGTGTGCGTGTGTACTGTGTGTGTGTACTGTGCATGTGTGTGTATTGTGTGTGTGTGTACCGTGTGTGTGTACACTGTGTGTGTGTACCGTGTGTGTGTGTAGTCTAGCGGTTAGTGCGCTGCTCTACAAACATGACGACCCGAGTTTGATTCCCGCTCACAGCCAACACCCAGTGACGATTCTTTAGGATATGTTCAAACGAATGGTTGTTTGGGTTGCGTTGTGTTCATTAAAGTTACTTGCAATTCAAATACAGGTGTGTTGTTGGTGGTTGTGATGCCAGACGATAACATTGCGAGGAGCAATGCCTGAATCCTTACCCTTGGGGTTCCTCTAGAAATGGCAAAAAGCCACTGAAAGTGGCCACGTGGAGGAGAGGCTGCTACTCTGTACAGAGCTGGACCGGTACCGCCTGGATCTCTGTGGCATGCAGGAGATCCAGTGGACTGGCTCTAGCTCCAATCATCATGAGGGGTGCAGAGTCCTCCACTCGGGGCAGGAGACTGCCAAACAACAAGGAGTGGCTCTTATTCTGAAATAAGAATGAAGGCGGCGTGGGAAGCTGGCGGCGAGGTGTGGGAAGCTGTAAGCCCCAGGCTACTTTGGGCTCGCCTCCCCATCAACAGGAGGCAGAGAATGGTGGTGGTGGTGGCTGCTTACGCCCCCACCGAAGATGAACATCAGTGGAGGAATGCAGGCATGCCCGTGGATTCAGATTCCTTCTATGACCTCCTGTCACAGGTGTTAGCTAAAAGTGGCCCCTCGGGATAGAGTCATCCTGTTGGGTGACTTCAATGCCCGAGTTGGTCATGATGCTGGCACCTGGTCTGGAGCGATTGGAACAACTCAATAACAACGATAGGAGGCTGTTAGACTTCTGTGCAGCCTGTGGGCTTGTCATTGCCAACACGCTGTTCTGGCATCTGTGCATCCAGACAACATCATGGATTCACGCCGGGTCCAAGCAAGAACATCCGCTGGACTATATAGCAGTGGACCAGCGAATGCACGCCCATGTCCTTGACACCAGAACCTACAGTGCTGCTGACCTCACTGACCATTAGCTTTTCATATGTAAGATCTGTGGGCTGGGTAAATCTGTGAGCAGGAGCGAGAGATAATTAAACTCCCAAGCATTCACTACGTTATAAACAACATTTTCACTCATAAGTCGCTTGCCTAATTGCCTCAGCAACTCGGTGTTTCGTATCGAATCTCATCTCAAACAATCGAAGGGCGCCCCTAAGTGGCAGCTGCCCCTGTGTGGCACAAGGTGGCCCTCCACCGGCCAGCACCTGGTATAATTCTCTCGGTAGGGAGCGATCATTGACGCGTCATCTACGTTGTGGAGTTTCCGGATAATGTTTTGGAATTACCACAATTTTGACCGTGACACCAACATGCAATGACCTGTGCGTTGTGAGTGACACAATACTCTGTTTGACATCCGCCGTGAAGAAGAACAGCGCATATTGTAGTGAATGTTACTGGGGTGGCCAGGTGTGCCTGTCGGATTTGAACTTTGAATCTCTGCAACAAATAGAGAATGCGCTACCATATTCCTGGTTCTTTCGGTAAAGTCACGTAGATAGAAAACAAAAAATAAATAAAATAAAAGATTTAAAAATGATAAAATGTAATACAAATAACAAATAAAAAAATAAATTTAAAAATAATAATTAAAAGATGCCATGGGTCGACTGACTCAGATGACTGGCCAATGCACCGCCTTTGCGCTCCACTACACACTGTGTGTGTGTATGTACGTACACTGTGTGTACGTACATACATACACTGTGTACACACACACAGTGTGTACACACACACAAGGTATTCACACTCCCCCAACCCCGTCCACCGCGCTCTTGAGCGTGACGTCACCTCCGCTTGGGTCACTTCCGATATCAATCCAGTGGCAATCCTTATTTGGGCAAAGGTACGCCCAGTAACTGGCGGTTCATTAACATAATGTATTTGTTGAAGCCGTCGAGTGTTTATTGCGACGGGTTCAGCAGCCACGCCCCCATCCCTCGACATATGGCCCGGACTCATTAACATAATTTATTCAATTTTTGATTTAAAGCTTTCGTGACTGCAGTAATTCATATTCTTAGTTTTTTCGGTAAAGTCACGTTGAAGAGAAACAACAAAATAACAAAATATATATAAAATATATATAAAACAATAATATATATTTTGTTATTTTGTTGTTTCTCTTCAACGTGACTTTACCGAAAAAACTAAGAATATAATTTATTCAGTTACAGAGCTGCTCATTGTGGGAGGGGCGTGTTTCTTACCCCAGAAGTGACGTCATGTTACCTGCTTACCCGCGTGACGTCGCAAAGTAACAGGAGGCTGCCGATCCACGCTTGCACTGAAGTCCGAGGTGAGAAATTCTCAAGGTGGTCGTGGTTGTTGTTGTTTACCAAGGTAGAGCCTCTCTCTCGTAGGGATGTCAGTTGAGTACCAGCGAGCATGGGAATCGATGTCCAGGTTGGAACTTTACAACGCGGGGCCTAGCCACGCGGGGCCTTGCCTCCTGCCCTCGCCTGATTGCATTCACTTTAATTATCTCGCTTAAGTTTAATTTGTCTTCACCCGGCTCGCCACTTTGTAACTTTGTTTTATTGTAAATATTCACGCAGTTTTTATTTTCTTTTGTTAGCAGGCCAAGCCCGCTTGAGCTGCTATACCGCTCTTGTTATCAGAAGCGACCTGCCCACAACAACACAAGGTGAGGCTTTGTCAACGTGTGTGAATGTTTTGACATAAAACTTTGGTGACTGTAGGAATTAATATTCTTGGTTCTTTCGGTAAAGTCACGTAGATAGAAAATAAAATTAAAATAACAAAAATAAATTGTAAATAAAGCAAAAAAAACACGTCGTTTTGATCGCAACACAAGTGGTCTTTATTTAATGTAATTGTATTATCTGTTATTGTTATTTTCTATCTACGTAACTTTACCGAAAGAAACAAGAATACGTGTGTCAATGTCTATCGGTCAAAGACGCTAAACGGAGTGACGCGCAAACTCCAAATATACAGCAGGCGTCAGGGTCGGGATCGAACCCACGACTTCCTGTATACCAGGTGAGGTAGTTAACATCTCACCACGGAGAGAGACACGCAAACTCCAGTTAGCCTCGGCTGTGTTCGTTGATCCTCAATTAATTACTTGGTGGAGTGAGGAAGCATTCATGCCAAGCAGATGAAGGTGGCCAGGCATGATTCTAGACACGCCGCCGCCTGTTTACCCAGTGACAGTGTACAGTTTGTGTTTGCAGTAACGTCTATTAACTCTGTTGAACACGGACGTTATAGCACAACAATATTTTACTTTTGTTTTCCTCTGGAACTCTTTATAAGAATGGAAACTGGAGGTGAACACAGCACACACATTCAGCTGAAGTCGGAATTGTTCATCCCAGCATTTAAGGACATCTGAGCCTGGATTCACACCTCTAAGTTGCGATTGAACATTAATTTATGCATAACACAAATGGTATTGTTTTCAACACCCTTTGCTATGTCAGCTGAATTTAGCTCTCATAAATATTCCTTTTGTAGCCAGACAGCCGAAATTGTGTGCTCGGAGTTTTGGGTGAACATTCATTTTGAAGATACGAGGGCTTCCAGGCATGTTTATGACCATTTGCCCTCTCATTGTGTGACATAACAGCCCTGTGATGAATTCGGGAAACTTTTTCACTGCATCATGAATATATGAATAAGTATAGACGTGTAAGTCACATGTGACTATATATGCATTCCTCTGTGCCTCGATACTGACGTGTAGATGGTGTGGATATTATTTTTTTCTGTCTGCAGCTGACGCTTCCTCTGACGCTTCCTCCGCAGAATTGGTCTGATGGAGCAAATGCACTCAGCGCAGCTCGGTATGACAAGTCAACAATGCGACCAGCGTGCATACAGCACGGATCGGACTGGAAATTTGACACAGCACCAGAGAACTCGCACAGAAGAGAAACCCTTCAAGTGCAGTATGTGTGACAAGGCATTTGCACAGTCATCTGTTCTTAAAATACACCAGAGAACACACACGGGATAGAAACCCTTCAAGTGCAGTGTGTGTGGGAAGGCATTTGTGCAGTCATCTGCTCTTGTAGCACACCAGAGAACTCACACGGGAGAGAAACCCTTCAAGTGCAGTGTGTGTGGGAAGGCATTTGTGCAGTCATCTGCTCTTGTAGCACACCAGAGAACTCACACGGGAGAGAAACCCTTCAAGTGCAGTGTGTGTGGGAAGGCATTTGTGCAGTCATCTGCTCTTGTAGCACACCAGAGAACTCACACGGGAGAGAAACCCTTCAAGTGCAGTGTGTGTGGGATGGCATTTGCACAGTCAGCTGCTCTTATAGTACACCAGAGAACACACACGGGAGAGAAACCCTTCAAGTGCAGTGTGTGTGGGAAGGCATTTGCGCAGTCATCTGCTCTTGTAGCACACCAGAGAACTCACATGGGAGAGAAACCCTTCAAGTGCAGTGTGTGTGGGAAGGCATTTGCACAGTCAGCTGCTCTTATAGTACACCAGAGAACACACACGGGAGAGAAACCCTTCAAGTGTACTCTGTGCAGGCAAATGTTTGCACATTCATCAAACCTTCAAGTACACCAGAGAACACAGAAGCATCAGAAGATCCACAAGGAGTGGAGTCTTAAATCAGCTTGTGAAAGTCAAAGTGCCGCAATGAGCCCATCCCTCATGAAACAAGAACCGGAGGAAAATCCCAGCTTTGACACTTAAAGGTATCGAGGTGAAATGTGAAGAGGTGATGGTGAAGAGGTGATGGTGAAGAGCGAAGAAGTGAAGGTAAAATGTGAAGATGAAGATTCACCAAAATGAGACCTTCACATCGATGGAGGCAACGTGAAGCAGGAGGAGAATTCTGACTGAGACAGAGCGAGGCAACTCCCAGCAGTTTGTGGAGGTGTGGGTGGACTTCCTAGACAATACAAAGTTAAATGGAGACCCGGTAGATGTGTAAGCCAGAGACGATGTCGTTACAATAGATGCACCTTTGTCACAGGCCTTTAACGAAAAGAATGCGACGTTGAACACTCAGGTCCTAGGTTCATCCTGCAGAGTAAGAGCGAGCGGATAGTCTTTGTGGACCTGTGGGTTGGGGAGATCTCTGACCAGGAGCGAGAGCCAATAAGCTCCAAAGCATTCACTATGTTATAATAATTGCTTTTACACGGTGCTTGCTTAATCGCCTCGGCAACTCGGAGTTTTGTATCTCGTCTGAAACACTCGAAGAGCATCCCCAAGTAGCAGCTGCCCCTGTGTGGCACAGGGTGGGGCCCTGCACCGGCCTGCATTTATTATTTTTTTCCGCCTGAGGACGACCGCTTGTGTTACGATCGAAACGTTCTGATCTATTATTATTTTGTCTACCTATGTGACTTTACTGAAAGAACCAAAGAGTATGTGAACAAGAGGCTGTCAGTAGGGGGCGATGATTGATGTTTCATCTCAGTTATGTAATTTGTTGCTAATGTTTAGAATTCGCCAGCATGCAATGGCCTACTCGTTTTGAATGACACAACAGTATGTTTTACATCCACTGTTAAGCAGACGCTGCATATTTTTTGTTTAAATAGCTTCTTAATCAGATGTTATCTGATGCAGGACATTTCACTGCAGTAATTAAATTTTGTTAAAATGCCTGTCAATTATTCAGAATGAACGCTTGTCTTATTTTGTGTGTACATGCATCATTTCATTTATAAGGGTCAAACATTGAATAAGTTACGTTAGGACAAAGTGTGTGTGTGTGTTTTGGAAGTAACCTGTACAGAGAACTCAGGTGAGACCCGTTCTTGTGATACAGGTCATGAAGCATCTGGAGCAACTCATTGTCTTTGACATAGGAAGCACACTCGGATCATTCATCAGTTACAAGGCATACCGCTTAAAAGTTACACGTATAGGAGGAGGTACATTCTCTACAACACGAATTATAATTTTGTTTTACGTGTTGACGTAGATTTTGTCGAACTAGGACTAGAAATGCTCCTTGCTGATTCACGTCTGGATGTTCACAACCAATGGTTGAAGCAAGCCTGACCGCCTGCCCCGCCCCTCACAACCATTTGCGGCCTTGGGCCAGGAAAGTCATGAAAAAAATTGCACACGAACAACGCCTCCACGCAAGCTCCCGATGCTCCGTCTTGAAGTCTGAAAATGAAACAACTTTTAATTGTATTATGTCTTGAATTGTATAATTGTATTTCTTCATTAAAAGCTTATTCATTGAAAACGATATTTCGTGTGAAATTTCTCTCGTCATTAAGTAGACGATGGCCTTGCCGGGGGTTCGGTTCGATGCGGACTTTCACCTGGTTGGGATCGCCGGATCGAGACAAGGCGACACGGAGCGGCTGACCGTCTGCAGATCGATTCCAACGTAATCGAACGTCTGACCCTGCGCCTCCGTCGTTGGTAACAGGGGGTGCGTGTCTCCCTTGTGGAGTTTCTGGATAATGTTTGGAATTGCCACAATTTTGACCGTGACACCAACATGCAATGACCTGTGCGTTGTGAATGATGCAACGTTATGTTTTACATCTGCCGTTTAGCAGACTGCGCATATTGTGGTGAATGTTACTGGGGTAGCCAGGTGTGCCTGTCGGATTTTAACCTTGAACGTCTGCAATAAATAGAGAATGTGCTACCACATTCTTGGTTCTTTCGATAAAGTCACGTAAATAGAAAATAACAAAAACAAGAAAATTGGAAAATAATAAATTGATGAAAAGATGCCCATTGGTCGACTGAGATGACTGTGCCCCCCACAGTGTACACACAGTGTACACACACACAGTATACACACATACAGTGTACACACACACAGTGTACGTACACACAGTGTGTACACAATAATTTCAGTTTATATATTTTGGTATACCCCTGTGAGCCATTCGGCTCTTGAATCAAGTCCAACCACAACAAACACGAACAAGAAACATCTTAAAGTGACTACTTTGTGTGACTCTGCAAACAGAAAATCCATGAAAAAACAGCAAAATATTCCTGACAAAAGCACCGTACACCAACGCTGTGTGCTAAAAATCCCAGTGGGATGCAATGTCCACGTTGTTGTTGTTGCTGAGTTCAAGGGAGGGAGCAATGGAAAATTAATCTAAATCAACTTAAACTCCAATCCCGCTCTGTGACGTCACTACTCAGCATCACCTCATCGGCGTGAAACGCCAGGGGGAGGTGTCCCTCGCTAGTGACGTCATGTCACCAAGGTATTCACCCCACCCCGTCTACCGCGCCCTTGAGCGTGACGTCACCTCTGCCTGGGTCACTTCCGTTATCTGTTCAAGTACAATCCTTATTTGGGCAAAGCTACGCCCGGTGACTGGCGGCTCATTAACATAATGTGTTCGTGTCGACCGTCGCGAGTTTATTGCGACGGGTTCAGCACCCACGCCACATCCCTCCACGTATGGGCCGGCTCATTAACATAATTTATTTAAATTAAGACCCGCTCATTGCGGGAGGGGAGTGTTCTTGTACCACGCAAGTGACGTCACCTCCTGCTGCTGCGTGACGTCACGAGGTAACAGAAATCTGCCGCTCCGCGCATGAACTGAAATCCGAGGTGAGAAATTCTCATCGCGGTTGTGGTGGTGGTCGTGGTGGTTGTGGTGGTGGTTGTTGTTTACCAAGGTAGAGCCTCGCTCTCTCTCGTAGGGATGTCAGTTGAGTAGCAGCGAGCATGGGAATCGATGTCCAGGTTGGAACTTTACAACGCGGGGCCTAGCCACGCGGGGCCTTGCCTCCTGCCCTCGCCTGATCGCGTTTGCTTCAATTATCTCGCTTAGTTGAGCAATCTTTGTAAGAAAGTAATCTACCAGGCTATGCGTTTATTGTGTGTTGACCGACTCTCTGTGTTGCATTGCATTACATTTCCAAGTTTTACTCAGTTTGTTTGATTAAGTGTGCTTTTGATTTAAAGCTTTCGTGACTGCAGGGATTCATATTCTTGGTTCTTTCGGTAAAGTCACCACGTAGAAGGGAAACAATAAAATAATAAAAATATAAAATAATAAAAATATGAAACAATAAAATTGTCACGACGTTTCGACTGCAAGAAAATGTTCTTGCTGTGGTTTTTCTTGCTGTGGTTTTCACACCTGATGATGATTGTGTTGCAGTCGAAATGTCGTGATAATTTTATTGTTTTATATATTTTTTATTTTATTGTTTCCCTTCTACATGGTGGTGACTTTACCGAAATAATCAAGAATATAAGTGTGCTTTCTCTCTCTCTGCGTGTCCTCGTGTTATTATTATTTACTGCAGTCACCAAAGTTCCAAATCTCTTATTGACACAAGGCCGTAATTATAATATATTATAATAATTATAATATGTTATAATAATTATAATATATATTGGTGGGGGACATATCCCCCCACAATAATCAAATATGGTCAAAATGCCCCCCCAATATATTGCTATAAAAATATATATTTTTTAAATAATAATTGCTATGCTATGTTAATAAAAACAATTTGCTAAACCTTGGCCACAAAATGTGGACTTGTCTTCATATAACAATGCGTAGATTTGTGTTTATATGATTGTGTTGTACTTTATGAATCCCTAATCTCTGCCATTATATACTATGAAACAAGAAAAGTTAAAAAGTAAAAACAGAGCAATGTAATACAATACAATATTATACATGATTGTATCAAATAACAAAAACATTCCATCCCATGTGTTAGTGAAATTTTTCAATATTTTAGGAAATGTCAGGAAATTAGTTTTCAAATTTAGATTTTTTTCTGGGGGGGGGGGACCCCAGACCCCCTGGTAGATTTGTTCCCCCCCAATGTTGACTCCATGGCTACGGCCTTGCATTGACTCGCGGATTTCTCTACACCCCTCCCCTCTCTCTCTCTGCCTCTCTCTCTCTATTTAAGGCCTCAACACAGAGGCGTTGTTTCTCTGTGCGTACAGTGAGGGAAAAAAGTATTTGATCCCCTGCTGATTTTGTACGTTTGCCCACTGACAAGGAAATGATCAGTCTATAATTTTAATGTTAGGTTTATTTGAACAGTGAGAGACAGAATAACAACAAGAAAATCCAGAAAAACGCATGTCAAAAATGTTATAAATTGATTCGCATTTTAATGAGGGAAATAAGTATTTGACCCCCTCTCAATCAGAAAGATTTCTGGCTCCCAGGTGTCTTTTATACAGGTAACGAGCTGAGATTAGGAGCACACTCTTAAAGGGAGTGCTCCTAATCTCAGCTTGTTACCTGTCTAAAAGACACCTGTCCACAGAAGCAATCAATCAATCAGATTCCAAACTCTCCACCATGGCCAAGACCAAAGAGCTCTCCAAGGATGTCAGGGACAAGATTGTAGACCGACACAAGGCTGGAATGGGCTACAAGACCATTGCCAAGCAGCTTGGTGAGAAGGTGACAACAGTTGGTGCGATCATTCGCAAATGGAAGAAACACAAAAAAACTGTCAATCTCCTTCGGCCTGGGGTTCCATGCAAGATCTCACCTCGTGAAGTTGCAATGATCATGAGAACGGTGAAGAATCAGCCCAGAACTACACGGGAGGATCTTGTCAAAGATCTCAAGGCAGCTGGGACCATAGTCACCAAGAAAACAATTGATAACACGCTTCACCGTGAAGGACTGAAATCCTGCAGCACCCGCAAGGTCCCCCTGCTCAAGAAAGCACATATACATGCCCGTCTGAAGTTTGCCAATGAACATCTGAATGATTCAGAGGACAACTGGGTGAAAGTGTTTTGGTCGGATGAGACCAAAATGGAGCTCTTTGGCATCAACTCAACTCGCTGTGTTTGGAGGAGGAGGAATGCTGCCTATGACCCCAAGAACACCATCCCCACCGTCAAACATGGAGGTGGAAACATTATGCTTTGAGGGTGTTTTTCTGCTGAGGGGACAGGACAACTTCACCGCATCAAAGGGACGATGGACGGGGCCATGTACCGTCAAATTTTGGGTGAGAAACTCCTTCCCTCAGCCAGGGCATTGAAAATGGGTCGTGGATGGGTATTCCAGCATGACAATGACCCAAAACACAGGGCCAAGGCAACAAAGGAGTGGCTCGAGAAGAAGTACATTAAGGTCCTGGAGTGGCCTAGCCAGTCTCCAGACCTTAATCCCATAGAAAATCTGTGGAGGGAGCTGAAGGTTCGAGTTTCCAAACGTCAGCCTCGAAACCTTAATGACTTGGAGAAGATCTGCACAGAGGAGTGGGACAAAATCCCTCCTGAGATGTGTGCAAACCTGGTGGCCAACTACAAGAAACGTCTGACCTCTGTTATTGCCAACAAGGGTTTTGCCACCAAGTACTAAATCATGTTTTGCAGAGGGGTCAAATACTTTTTTCCCTCATTAAAATGCAAATCAATTTATAACGTTTTTGACATGCGTTTATCTGGATTTTTTTTGTTATTCTGTCTCTCACTGTTCAAATAAACCTACCATTAAAATTAGACTGATCATTTCTTTGTCAGTGGGCAAACGTACAAAATCAGCAGGGGATCAAATACTTTTTTCCCTCACTGTATGTGTGTATCTCTCTGTGTTTCTCTGTGTTATATCTCTCTCTGTGTGTCTCCGTGTCTGTCTTTTGTCTCTCTTTCAAATTGAGCAACCTTTGGAAGAACGTTATCAACCAGGTGGGGTGTTGACTGTTATGTTGGCCGACTCTGTGTTGTATTGCATTACATTTCTAAGTTTACTAGGTTTGTTTTCTCTTGCATTTGTACCTGATGATGATTGCTTGTGTTGCAATTGAAACGTCGCATGCTATGTGCACACAGCGTTGGTGTACGGTGCTTTTTGTGGAATATTTTGCTGTTTTTCCCTGGATTTTATGTTTGCACAGTCACACATAGTCACTTCAAGATGTTTTCTTGTTCATGTTTTTTGTTTGTTGTGGTTGCACCCAATTCAAGAGCCGAATGGCTCACAGGTCTATACCAAATAAATGAAACTGAAACTATTAATTAATTAAATTTCCCTACGTGACTTTACCGAAAGAACCAAAGAGCATCTTAAGTTTTCATTTCTCTTCACCTGGCTCGCTACTTTGTAACTTTGTTTTGTTTTAAATATTCACAGTTTTTTTTTATTTTGTACCAGGCCACGCCCACGTTGAGCTGCTGTACCGCCCTTGTTTACAGAAGCAACCTGCCCACAACAACAACAATATCAACAAGGTGGGGCTTGTCAACAGCGTGGTGGTGTTCACTCTAGACACGTGGCGGTGTTCACTCTAGACACGTGGTGGTGTTCACTCTAGACACGTGGCGGTGTTCACTCTAGATGCGTGGCGGTGTTCACTCTAGACGCGTAGTGGTGTTCACTCTAGACGCGTGGCGGTGTTCACTCTAGACGCGTGGCGGTGTTCATTCTCTAGATGCGTGGCGGTGTTCACTCTAGACACGTGGTGGTGTTCACTCTAGACACGTAGTGGTGTTCACTCTAGACGCTTAGTGGTGTTCACTCTAGACACGTGGTGGTGTTCACTCTAGACCAGTGGTTCTTAACCTTGTTGGAGGTACCGAACCCCACCAGTTTCATATGCGCATTCACCGAACCCCTCTTTAGTGAAAAATAAAATGTGATTTTTTTCAAATTCAAGACGTAGATATGTTTTTTACTGGTACACAAAATGAGCCGTGCATGAACATTACCTTGTTCAAAGAATAAAACCAACACAATGCATAAACTCACAACAAATTACATACCTGGAAATCAATGTGACTTCTGCTGTTGCCTTTGAGAGATCAGTTCAGATATGCGTGGCTTCACCTTGGCAAGTGCCACTCTCATGTCATTTTCACAGCAAAGTCTGTTCCTTTTCTTCGTTTTTATGTCCAGCATCCTCGAAAAGGATTGCTCACAAAGATATGTTGTAACAAATGGTGTAAAAAAATCCAGGGCTTTCTTAGCAATAACTGGATACTTGTTCATTTGTCGACACCAAAACGTTGAGAGCGTTGTTGTTCTGAAGAGTTGCTGTTGAACCTGGCTCTGCTGAATTTCAATGATTTCGTCGAGGAATTCATCATTGACATCTGCTGTTTCAACAGCAAACGTGAACGGCTGTCTCACCCATGCTGGATATGACTCTCTTGTAGGGAAATATCCGTCGAGAGACTTTGCAAGCTCATCTAAGTGCGTGGCAATTGTTTGCTTCAGTTCCGTGGATACAGAAATATCTCCGATTCCAGACACATCTTCGATCTTACTTGCACAGTCGTCCAGAAGCGGGAAGTTTGCGAAGTTATTGTTCTCTGTTCGTCGTTTCCATAACGGTAGCTTTTTTTAAAAAGCCTTCAGGTGTTCTTCCGCTTCCATGATATTGACTCCACCACCCTGCATCTGCTGATTGAGATGATTGAGAGCTGCGAATATATCAGCCATGTACGCTAAAATGAGAATGAACTCAGGATTTTTGAAGCAATCTGCATGGCAGTGTTGGTGCTCTTGCAAAAACAGGGCTAATTCCACACGCATGGCAAAAACACGATTCAGCACCTGTCCCCGGGATAACCACCGAATATTAGAATGGAGCAGAAGTACCTCAAATTCAGAGCCCATTTCTTTACACAGCTCACTGAAGATGCGGTGCCTCAGAGCACTTTTTCGCACATAGTTCACACATTCCACCACAGTTTTTAATACTTCTGCCATTTTTGGAGGTAAGGTTTTTGTTGCCAACGCATGCCTGTGCAGAATACAATGCGTCACAATGATGTGTGGTGCATCGGCCTTTACTAGCGCACCAAAACCAGACTTTCTTCCCAGCATGACTGGAGCTCCGTCCGTACAAACTGCAGAAACCATATCCCATGAAAGATTGTTGTCTCTGAAGAAGTCATCCACAAGCTTCTTCACATCGGCTGCCTTCGTTGTTGTTGTTGTAAGAGGCTTACAAAATAAAAACTCTTCTTTTATCATGTCGTCTTTCACATAGCGTACAAAAACAGCAAGCTGGCTTAGATCAGAAACGTCTGTGGTTTCGTCGAGTTGAAGGCTGAATTTTGCCGGGCTTGAAATCAGATCCGCGACTACTTGAGCCAAGATGTCTTTACTCATGTCTTCTATTCTGTCACTGACGGTGTCATTTGAAAGGGGAATTTGGGATAATTTACCTTCGGCCGCTGTTCCGAGTATCAGATTCGCCATCTTTAATGCAGCTGGTTTCACAAGTGTTTCACCAATGGTGTGTGGCTTGCCCTGCTTTGCGATCAGGTAAGCAACTTCGTACGATGCTGTCAGGATCGGTTTGTTAACAGGTACAAATCCAAGAGCAGGCAGAGTGGCCCTTTCATCGAATCTGGCTCTCTTCACCCTGAATTCAGCAAGTGTTGTGTTCTTGTATTCCCCGTCTCCATGCAGCTTCAAGAAGTGTTCCTTTAGTTTTGCCGGTGCAAGACTAGAGTTGCTCAACTTGGCGTTGCAAATCATGCAGATAGGACGCTCACTCCCATCACGTTCCGTGATACATGAGAATCCATGTTGTACATATTCGTCCGACCACTTTCTTCTTTTGCCCAACATAGTATGGATAAAATATTAAAGAAATCACACGACGTACGACAACAACAGTCACACGTTGACTACTGAGTACGCACTAAATTCCCCGCAGCGCTGATTGGCCAAGCAGTGTAGCATGATCATCTGCAGCCAGTGATGGCCAAGCGGGCCGTGTGTGTCATCACAAATTTACACAATAATTCAAGTGTGTCCGGACCTCCGTGGCGGGGGCTCTGCCGAACCCCTGAGATCGACTCACCGAACCCCTGGGGTTCGATCGAACCCAGGTTAAGAACCACTGCTCTAGACGCTTGGTGGTGTTCACTCTAGACACTTGGTGGTGTTCACTCTAGACGTTTGGTGGTGTTCACTCTAGACGCGTGGCGGTGTTCACTCTAGACGCGTGGCGGTGTTCACTCTAGACGCTTGGCGGTGTTCATTCTCTACATGTAGAGGGGAAACCGGGGGATCGGGAAGGAAATCCACACGACCACGGGGAGAGAGACACGCAGCCTCGGCTGTGTTGATTGATCCTCAACTACTTGGTGGAGTGAGGAAGCATTACTACTGAGCAGGTGAAGGTGGCCAGGCGTGGGTCTGGACACACCACCACCTGTGAACCATGCCAGTGTGTGACAGTGGTGGAGCCAGTGGGGGGTAGGGTGGCACGTGCTTCCCCAACGATCCGATAGAAATCCCTCATTTTGATAGGATCATTGAGGTTTATTAGTAACGAGCTTCACTACCCAGCTTCGCCCGGGACTTGGATTCTTGTCTTGGATTAACTTCACATTCCCTTCTATTTCACTGAAAAACCCTGGAAAAAATTGATGCTTGCAAGAAAGAAAAAAGCCGAAACAAATAAATTTACCTAAATCGGATGTTTTCACTCAAGGAAATTCAACCCTAACGCACTTCTACGTAAGGTCGATTTTGGCCACTCGGGGAAGGGAATAATGACGTGGCGAGCTGAAAATAGTCACGTTCACTTAGAAATTACAGACAGCGTCAGCCGTGCAAATTTTCACGACGCCAGAGCTCAGCGTTGGAGAGGTTTTTGCTGCTTCGCACAAACAAACAGATGGAATGTTCTGCTTCATATTTTAGATAGCAGTTCTACCCGTTCTTCGCACGGAGGATGTGTGTTGAACTCCGAGAAGCCAATGGCTTCATCGGCCAGGAGCGAAGCGCCAACTAAAATCTCCCGGCACGCTGTTAACAGCTCTAAGCATTGCAGAGCGCTTGACTCAGAGGTGTTGCGGGTTGACGGCAGACACTTCATGGTCATTTCCCCCCCCCCCCCCAAAAAAAAAATACAAAATACTTTTTACATTTTTTACATTGTGTACAGTATGGAACATACCCACATGCCAAATTTCAAGTGTGTGGCACGTTGGGAAGTATGCTAAACATTTCGAACAGACACATGTATCCACACATTTCCCTTTCATATATATAGATAAATCAGCATTTTGCGACCCCCACTGCCACCGTGTGGCATATTATTACGTGCCAGGGACTCTATGAGAGTACAACAGTCCGAGTCCATAATTGGCAATAAGTAACGGCAAAGCAGTTATAAGTGGCTCACAGAATTTTGCGCAGTTGCGTATACAGTACACGACTTCCCTGAAGGCAAACACCTTCAGCGAGTGCAATGCCGATCACACGCGTCGAATAAAAAGTAAGGGACAAGTCATTACTTACTAACAACTCCTTACTAACAACTCCTTACTTACTAACAACTCCTTACTAACAACTCCTTACTGACAACTCCTTACTAACAACTCCTCACTAACAACTCCTTACTAACAACTCCTTACTTACTAACAACTCCTTACCAACAACTCCTTACTTACTAACAACTCCTATCATTTTTCATTGCTGGAGGGGTTTCCCCCCTTACCTGAAAATCCTGGCTCCGCCTCTGAGTGTGTGACAGTGTCAAGTTTGTGTTTGCAGTAAAGTCTATTAACTCTATTGAGCACGGAGGTTATATCAAAACAATAGTTTCTTTTTGTTTTCCTCTGCAACTCTTTATAAGAATGGAGTCAGGAAGTTAACACAGCACACACGTGCAGCTGAAGTCGGATCTGTTCATCCCAGCATTCAAGGACATCTGTGCCTGGCTTCACACCTCTAAGTTGCGATTGAACATTAATTTATGCATTTCTTCATAACACAAACAGTATTATTTAAACACCCTTTGCTATGTCAGCTGAATTTAGCTTTCATAAATATTCCTTTTGTTGCCAGACAGCTGAAATTGTGTGCTCGGAGTTTTTGGTGAACATTCATTTTGAAGATACGAGGGCTTCCAGGCATGTTTATAACCATTTGCCCTCTCATTGTGTGCCATAACAGCCCGTGTGATGAATTTTGGGACACTTTTCCACTATATCATGATTATATGAATAAGTATAGACGTGTAAGTCACGTGTTACTGTGTATATATGCTTTCCTCTGTGCCTCGATACTGACGTGTAGATGGTGTGGATATTATTTTTTTCTGTCTGCAGCTGACGCTTCTTCTGACGCTTCCTCTGCAGAATTGGTCTGATGGAGCAAATGCACTCAGCGCAGCTCGGTAGGACAAGGCAACAATGCGACCGGTGTGCATACAGCACGGATCGTACTGGAAATTTCACACGGCACAAGAGAACTCACACAGGAGAGAAACCCTTCAAGTGCAGTGTGTGTGGGATGGCGTTTGCACATTCATCTACTCTAGTAGAACACCAGAGAACACACGGGAGAGAAACCCTTCAGGTGCAGTCTGTGTGGGAAGGCGTTTCCACGTTCATCTGCTCTTGTAATACACCAGAGAACACACACGGGAGAGAAACCCTTCAAGTGCAGTGTGTGTGGGAAGGCGTTTGCACAGTCATCTAATCTTGTAGAACACCAGAGAACACACACGGGAGAGAAACCCTTCAAGTGCAGTGTGTGTGGGTATCCGTTTGCACATTCATCTACTCTTGTAATACACCAGAGAACACACACGGGAGAGAAACCCTTCAAGTGCAGTGTGTGTGGGAAGGCGTTTGCACATTCATCTGCTCTTGTAATACACCAGAGAACACACACGGGAGACAAACCCTTCAAGTGCACTGTGTGTGGGACGGCGTTTGCACAGTCTAATCTTGTAGAACACCAGAGAACTCACACAGGAGAGAAACCCTTCAAGTGCAGTGTGTGTGGTGTTGTATACGGCCCTTTTTCCACAATTAATATCCATAAGAATATTTACGGATGCATACACCTAGATTTCTTTTTCCTTTCTTTCGTGACAAACAATATATATATTTTTTTTAATGAATCAAACCAGTAAGCCAGAAACACGAAAAACCAGATGTCGGTCATAAACAGACCATTAAAGAATAAAGAAATAATAAAACTCTCAAGGCGAGGATGTAACAGCTATCGGCGAAAATCTCCAGATGAACAAGAGTTTGATGGGCCCCTTAGGAAAGGTCCCTCCGAGGTCAGAACACCAAGAGAGCAGACACCAGACGCCAACAGGGTAAATCGTATACATATTCTTTTCCTTATTTTCCAGTAAAACAACAACAAAAAAAATTAAAAGGCAACAACAAGAATAAGATAAAAGTAGCGAGCCTAACGCTCACTCCAATTAAGAACAGGCCACCAGACACATCAGTGAATTATTATCCAATAATTAATTCGCTATCAAATGATTTTCACCTTTAATACTTTTACTGTTAAAGCAAAGCTTGGAGACAAAATACCGAGTCACATCAAAGGTTATCGAGAAGGAATGAGGCGAACGGGCAAACTTACGAAAGAGTTTAAACAATATCCCAAGCAACCCCGACCATCTTTGTCTCTCTCACAGCGCGGAGAAGCAGGAATTACACCTTATCACAAGGGGCCATCTGGAAAAGCCAGCCGGGTTTGATGAGGAGACACACCCCACCCCACACACGGCAACCAGACAAACAAGTTTTAAAGAAATTGCAAAATAACATTAATAATAATGTGTTAACCTTAAACGATATTCCATTATAGAACCTTACAGAACCAAGGGATATGGATTCCAACAATCTGGAAACAGACCTCTTAAACTCAGGATGAAAATTATTTTTCTTTTTAATAATTCCATCATAACAATTCGAACCTCGGTAAACCGAGAGGTGTCGGGAGGACGTAGTTACAAACACGAGTCGTGGCGAACATGGAGTCGAAATGATATTTGCAAAGTATAGAGAGATGGGAAGATCCCGGCCACCTTTGTCTTTCCCTGCAGCACGTGATAAAATGCATACGCTCGGAAGAGCATCTTCACTTGGAAATAAATCAAATACTATCAATCACAAGCAGGATCATAACTGTGTATGATAAGATACCAACTGTGATGTGAAATGTTAAACTTAAAAAAAATCTTAACCATTTCTTTGTGCGTCGGAACGTGAACGGAAAAGGGGGGGGGGAACCCGCCCCTCTCTCTGGGTGGAGGGATCAGACAACCAGACGCCACCGAGATGAATCGAGGTGTCTGTTGTCTTGATGTTTATGGCTTGAGGAAAGACCCGAACAGGACCGTGTCATAAATGACACACACACAAACATACACACTGACACACGAACCCCCCCCACCACCGACACACGAACCCCCCCCACCGACATACGATCAGATCAAAGATAGCTCCACCTCGTGAGGGGGAGCCGAGAAGGGGAGAGATTTTTGGCATAAAAAGGAGCCGTTTCAGCATTGAAACCAGCTCATCAGCCCTCGGAGCCAACTCATCAGCCCTCGGGGGCAGCTCAACAGAAGAAGACTCATCTCAACTCAGCTCAACAGAAGAAGACTCATCTCAACTCAGCTCAACAGAAGAAGACTCATCTCAACTCAACTCAGCAGAAGAAAAACTTGACCTGTCGCTCGCGAGCGCAGCGTCAGCTACTACAGCAGCGGAAAGAGCGCGCGCCGGCGTAGCTCATCCAGCAGTGGAGGAAACTGCTGTCAGCGAATCAGCACGGGCGCGTTCGCGCATCTTCAAGGAGAAAGAGCGCGGCCAGCAACGCCAAGCAAGAGCGTGCAGCAGCTCAGCCAGCAGTGGAGAGAAACTGCTATCAGCGAACCAGCACGGGCGCGTTCGCGCGTCTTCAAGGAGAGGAAGCGCGCGCCACCAGCGTGCCATCAGCACCAGCCATCAGCACCAGCGCGCCGCTGCGGGCGTGCTTCTAACGCCGTCTACCAGACGGTCATCTCAGCTACAACAACGCATCTACTCGTTCACCAACGTCCGTCGAGTCCGAACCAACTACTGAAAGAAGAATCAACTGATACGTATGATACACTGCCCCCCACTACACACAAACCAGACGTCTGCTTGACGCAAAGAATCGATTCCGAACATTGGCCTACTCTTTCACCACTCACACCATTCAACACACACACACACGGGTCATTAACAAAGCCTAAAAACCTCAAGCCATTGAACCATCCGTGATTGTGGAAACATCGCAACGACCGAGTGAATAATCCATCGTTTTTAAGAGTGTTCATAATTTTTCTCTGTAATATTGTGCTGGGGCTGTACTTCTAACCGCATAAATTACCAACTGACCCATTAACAAGGATTAATTCTTGGCTCCTCACCACGGAGCGCCGCTCGCGGGGTTGAAGAGCGGGTTCAACCGGTTCCCTGTCAGGGGTCTGGCCACAATCAATTAAAAGATTGGCCCGAGATAAGGATCTCAAAAGGAAACATCGCCACCCATTGAGTCGCGTTGAGAAGTTGATTAGGAATACTTGAGTCGTTCGTTAATATTTGTCTGTCTGCATAATCTTGCCGGTATCCACGAATGAAATAACGAATTCAAACGCATATTTGTGCCTCCAAGAATAATACTGGTTGGAGTGCCCTGTCAACGAGTAGCGTTGCATAATAATCAGTCATCCTATTGTTAACAACGTGACAATAATTGCATTAAGGGCCGCGCATGATCAGTGACCGAATGCTGTTTTGTGTGACAATTCAAGTAACGAAGCATTGTGGCCATCGAGTGGTGTTGATAAGGCAATTAGAAGTATTACAGTCGAACGCTTTAAATTCATAATCGTTATGAATCAATGAACGAACATCAACGTGGTACTGTGCTGACGATTTCAAGCATAATAACTTCGCATATCAGAATGTATTAAGGATTGGATACGAATCAAAGACCAAGTGCCGTGTTGTGTAACAATTCAAGCATACGAGTTTGCATATTATAAAGTTAAGGTTTGATAGAATAGTTCGCATGTTTTTAATCTCTCTCTCAACAACCGATCGATTGCGTTACGCGTCGGGAATTAACCACAGGTGCCGCTATCGAGGTGAAACAACGCAATCGTGATGGTATCGTGTTAACGCTGTGTTGAAATTCCAAATCCCGAGATTGAGTTTTTCATATATAAGTTAGCTAGAAATAAAATTGATTAAAGCAGAAGGTTTGTGTGTGATTCTTCCTGAAATTCTGCATAATATTGTTCTGCGTATGAGATCTGAATCCTGGGGACCTATCATAAGCACACTATCACCACATGATCCATAACACACATAATCCGTAATGTTCAATCGAGAGTAATCGTATCCTTATCGATAATACGGAATTGAAGAGCAGAGTCGAATCGTCTCTCTCTCATTCACGCTCACAACGCCTGCGTCACTGCATACGATTAATTGCGTTATTCCAATTCATAACACAATCCTCGTCACCGAGGCTCGACCTGATAATCCATAACGACCTGCATTATCATAACCACGCCCACTCGCATAAATTAATACGATTATCTCTCGAATCAGCATAATTTATGCACATAATTACACTAATTAACATAATTTCGGATAAATTATGCAAATCTCAAATTTCATTTAATTTTCATTATTTTCATCAATTTTCATAACACCTATATATACAACAGTGGGAAGGCATTTGCAGATTCATCAAATCTTCAAGTACACCAGAGAACACACACGGGAGAGAAACCCTTCAGGTGCACTCCGTGCGGGATAACGTTTGCACAGCAACCACATCTTCAAGTACACCAGAGAACACAGAAGCATCAGAAGATCCACAAGGAGTGGAGTCTGAAATCGGCTTGTGAAAGTCAAAGTGCCACCATGAGCCCATCCCTCATGAAACATGAACCGGAAGAAAATCCCAGCTTGGACACTTTTAAAGTTATCGAGGTGAAATATGAAGAGGTAATGGTGAAGAGGGAAGAAGTGATGGTGAAGAGGGAAGAAGTGATGGTGAAATGTGAAGATGAAGATTCAACTCCAAAATGGGACCTTCACATTGATGGAGGTAACGTGAAGCAAGAGGAGAATTCTGACTGTGAGGCAGAGCGAGGCAACTCCCAGCAGTTTGTGGAAGTGGAGGTGTGGGTGGACTTCCTCCGAGACAATACAAAGTCAAGTGGAGACCCGGTAGATGTGTAAGCCAGAGACGATGTCGCTACAATAGATGCACCTTTGTCACAGGCCTTTAATGACAAGAATATGAAGTTGAACACTCATTTCCTAGGTTCAACCTGCAGAGTAAGAGCGGCCAGTCTTTGTGGACCTGTGGGTTGGGTCAATCTCTCACCAGGAGCGAGAGACAATAAGCTCCCAAGCATTCACGATGTTCTCATGATAATTGCGTTTACGCTTTGCTCGCTTAATCGCCTCGGCAACTCGGAGTTTTGTATCTCGTCTGAGACGCTCGAAGAGCATCCCCAAGTAGCAGCTGCCCCTGTGTGGCACGGAGTGGTGGCCCTGCACCGGCCTGCATGTGGGCAAGAGACTGTCAGTAGGGGGCGATGATTGATGCGTCATCTCAGTTGTGTAGTTTGTAGGCAATCTTGATTTCGAAGCTTTCGTGACTGCAGGAATCCACACTCTTGAGTTATTTCGGTAAAGTCACCACGTGGGTAGAAACATAACAGATCACGGCGTTTAGATCACAACACAAGCAATCGTCATCAGGTGGGACAACCACAGCAAGAGAAATTGCTGAAGTAGTAGGCGCCTACTCCAGCAGTTTCTTCTTCTTGCTGCTGTGCTTGTCCCACCTGATGACGATTGCTTGTGTTGCCATCGAAGTGCCGTGATCTATTATTTGTAGCGTAATGTTTAGAATTTGCTACATTTTGACCCAGACCCCAGCATGCAACGGTCTACTCGTTTTGAATGATGCAACAATAGTACGTTGTACATACACTGTTAAGCAGACGGTGCGTATTTGTAAAATAACTTCTTGTTAATACGATGTAACGTGATGCAGTCAATATCGCTGCAGTAATCAATGTTAATATGCCCGTCAATAATTTAGAATGAATACTTGTCTGATTGTGCGCGTACATGTAACATTTTGTCTGAGGGTCACACATTGATTAAGTGATGTTAGGACAAAGTGTGTGTGTGTTTTGGAAGTAACCTGTACAGAGAACTCAGGTGAGACCCGTTGTTCTTGTGATACAGGTCAAAGGGTACTTTTGTGTTTCACGAAGCGTCTGCCTCTGGAGCAACTCATTGTCTTTGAAATAGGGAGCACACTCGGATCATTCATCAGTTACAAGGCATACCACTTGAAAGTTAAACGTATAGGAGGAGATACATTCTCTACAACACGAATTGTAGTTTTGTCTTACGTGTTGACGTAGATTTTGTCTAACTAGGACTAGAAATGCTCCTTGCTGATTCACGTCTGGATGTTCGTAACCATCGGTTGAAGCAAACCCCACTGCTGCTGTTGAGACGCTGTGCACCAATAATGGCCCAACACATTGACGGCCTTCAGGCCAGGAAAGTCACAACATTTGCACACGAAGGACGCATTCACGCAAGTACCCCATGCTCCGTTTTGAAGTTTTAAAATGAAACATCTTTGAATTGTGTTGTGTTTTGAGTTAGATGATTTTATTTCTTCATTAAAAGCTTGTATCAATTTACATCTGGAAGACTTCATTGAAAAGGACATTTCGTGTGAATTTTCTCTCGTCATTAAGTAGATGGCCTTGCCGGGGGTTCGGTTTAATGCGGACACAAACAGTGTACACACACACAGTGTACACACACACAGTGTACATACACAGTGTTAACACACTACACACACACACACAGTGTATACACAGTGTACACACACACACAATGTACACACACACAGTTTACACATACAGTGTACACACACAGTGTACACACACAATGTACACATACAGTGTACACACAGTGTACACACACACAGTGTACACACTGTACATACACAGTGTTCACACACTACACACACACAGTGTATACAGTGTACACACACAATGTACACACACACAGTGTACACATACACAGTGTAGACACACACAGTGTACACACAGTTTACACACACAATGTACACACATAGTGTACACACACAGTGACGAGTGTCGCTGTCTTCCTGCTGTCTCCACAGCTGCCGTGACGAGTGTCGCTGTCTTCCTGCTGTCTCACAGCTGCCGTGACGAGTGTCGCTGTCTTTCTGCTGTCTCACAGCTGCCGTGACGAGTGTCGCTGTCTTCCTGCTGTCTCACAGCTGCGGTGACGAGTGTCGCTGTCTTCCTGCTGTCTCCACAGCTACCGTGACGAGTGTCACTGTCTTCCTGCTGTCTCACAGCTGCCGTGACGAGTGTCGCTGTCTTCATGCTGTCTCTACAGCTGCCGTGACGAGTGTCGCTGCCTTCCTGCTGTCTCTACAGCTGCGGTGACGAGTGTCGCTGTCTTCCTGCTGTCTCCACAGCTGCCGTGACGAGTGTCGCTGTCTTCCTGCTGTCTCTACAGCTGCCGTGACGAGTGTCGCTGTCTTCCTGCTGTTTCCGCAGCTGCCGTGACGAGTGTCGCAGTCTTCCTGCCGTCTCACAGCTGCCGTGACGAGTGTCGCTGTCTTCCTGCTGTCTCACAGCTGCCGTGACGAGTGTCGCTGTCTTCCTGCTGTCTCTACAGCTGCCGTGACGAGTGTCGCTGTCTTCCTGCTGTCTCCACAGCTGCCGTGACGAGTGTCGCTGTTTTCCTGCTGTCTCCACAGCTGCCGTGACGAGTGTCGCTGTCTTCCTGCTGTCTCACAGCTGCCGTGATGAGTGCCGGTGACTCCAGGTTGTCTCTGGCCGCTGCCGTGATGAGTGCCGGTGACTCCAGGTTGTCTCTGGCCGCTGCTGGAGCTCACAGGAACATTCTGGTGAGTCGCTTTTAGGGGGGCTCACCGGTGCTCTGTGTACTACTATACACTGTACACTACTATACACTGTACGCTATACTATACACTGTACAGTTTAACACGTAGGCTTTCGCGACCAATATTATTCATAATAAAGTTTTTTGGGTTAGATCACGTTTATTTATAAATTTGTCGTAACCCTCCACCACCCGACACGGCCAATCAGCAAAAAAAGTGTCACGTTGACAAAAGACAAATAATTCACTACTTCAGCCCACCGGTGTGTTGAAGAGTTAATCCACATTTACAGTTTGAGTACGACGTTTCGCTGGTAAATACATCCAGCATCATCAAGCAATTCGCCAGAATGGTAAAGCCCTCGCTTGCTCCCGGTTTTTTATATAGTGTGGCCTGGAAGCGTATTATTAAATAATACACATTACATTTAAATAATTACTAATCTACAACTCATTACTAATCATAAACAATGACTGATTACTAATCGATTATATAATTACAATACCCCCCCCTCCGCCTCTAATCGCTGCACCTGATATGAGTTAAGTGATGACGTCACCCTGCTGCTCTATATAAAAACCGGGAGCAAGCGAGGGCTTTACCATTCTGGCGAATTGCTTGATGATGCTGGATGTATTTACCAGCGAAACGTCGTACTCAAACTGTAAATGTGGATTAACTCTTCAACACACCGGTGGGCTGAAGTAGTGAATTATTTGTCTTTTGTCAACGTGACACTTTTTTTGCTGATTGGCCGTGTCGGGTGGTGGAGGGTTACGACACATTTATAAATAAACGCGATCTAACCCAAAAACCTTTATTATGAATACACTGTACACTATACACTGCACACTATACACTGTACACTATACTATACACTGTACACTATACTATACACTGTACGCTATACTATACACTACTATACACTGTACACTATACACTGTACACTATACTATACACAACTATACACTACATTACTATACACTTCACAACTATACACTGTACACTATACACAACTATACACTACATTACTATACACTACACAACTATACACTGTACACTATACACAACTATACACTACAATTACTATACACTACACTACTATGCACTACATTACTATACACTACACTATACCCTACACTACTATAAACTACAGTACTATACGCTACTATACACAATGCACTACTATACACTACAATGTAATATACACTACTATACACTACAATCGGTCCTGGGCCTCCCCTAGGTTGACTCAAAAGAGTAGCTGGTGTAGCGGTGTGTCGTAGTAAACAAAGCCACTGGGGAGACAAAGGCGGTTCGGCGTGGTGCTGGCCACCCACCCCCTCATGTGCCACAGTGCCGGCAGCCTTGATAGGTGCTTCTCTTCGCTAACAGCACTTGCCCCTATAGCCTGCCGAGGCTACACGGGGGACCTTTGTGTCTGTGTGAGTGATGACATGTGGCTCCGTGATGCCTCTGTCCGCTGGGACGCAGCTGAAGCCGGTGCCTGCAATGCTTCGTCTGCTGCAGTCGGTCGGTGTCGAGGGCGACACATTCACGTGGGAGCAGGTGGGTCCCATCACGGCCACCAACACCATCATCATCTGCGTGGCTAGGAGATGTTGACTACCTCGCCTGGTGTACAGGAGGTCGTGGGACCCACCATCATCATTATCAGGGTGGCTAGGAGATGTTGACTACCTCGTCTGGTGTACAGGAGGTCGTGGATTCTATCGCGACCCAGACACCTGCTGTATAATTTGGATTTGCAGGATTATCACAGATGGCTACGTGCGGTGCGAAAGAAGTTCAACATAGTACAGACGTTACACTCACCCACCCACTCACCCAACCACTCGTCCACCCACTCATTCATTGACCTACTCAGCCACCCACTCACCCAACCACTCACCCACTCCATTTACCCACACACTAACACTCACTCATCCAACCACTCACTCATCCACTCACTCACCCAACCACTCACTCTACTCACCCTCTAACCCATCCACTCACCCTCTAACCCATCCACTCACTGACTAGTCCATCTCTTCCGCCCATGCCACTAAATCACTGATCCACCCACTCACTCACTGATTCTCTCACTGATCCACACACCCACTCACTCACCTACTCACTCACCTACCCACCCACTCACCCACTCAATCACTCAACCACCCACTCACTCACCTACCCACCCACTCACCCACTCAATCACTCAACCACCCACTCACTAACTCATCCACTCACTCACCCACTCACTCACCCACCCACCTACTCACCCACTCAGTCACCCACTCGTGTGTGTGCATGCATGCGTGTGTGTGTGCATGTGTGTGTGTACGTCCCACGTAGGCGTACCACTACGTGGGACAATACATCAAGCGGAGACAACTTTACGATGTAGAGAGGCCGTACCTGGTGAGGTGTGGCGGGGACCCCCTGGGGGAGGTGTTTGGTGTGGAGGGATTCTCACTCAGAGATCCCAGGTGAGGGAGATAGAAAGAGGGTGGAGAGAGATTTGGTGGGTGGGTGAGTGAGTGTGGGTGAGCGGATGAGTTATTTAGTGAGTGAGTGGGAGGGAGGGCGAGTGGGGGAGTGAATTATTGAGTGGGTGGGTGAGCTGTTTAGTGAGTGGGTGAGTGATTGAGTGGGTGAATATTCTTTGGTTCTTTCACTAAAGTCACGTAGATAGAAAAATTATAATTTAAAAAGTGAAATAAAAAGAAACAAACGAGAGAGAGGGGTGGAGAGAGAGAGAGAGGGGCGGTAGATAGAGCCTGCATCCAAACCCAGCCTGGATCTCCCTGTCTCTCTCTTCCAGACACTCGGTGGTAGCGCTGTTCGTGAAGTCATTCTCCATAGTGACGGCCGACAGCAGGCGAGGTGAAGTTCCCCTCCCTCCTCCTCCTCACTCCCTCCTTCTCACTCCCTCCCCGGGTTCATAGCGCGATGTAGCGCTAACTACAATACCGCTACCCATATACAGTCATACACTCACTCACACACTCACACACACTCACACATTCACTCACATACACACACTCACACATTCACTCACTCACACTCACATATTCACTCACTCACACACTCACACACACTCACACACACTCACACACTCACTCACACACACACTCACTCACACACTCACACACACTCACACACTCACACACACTCACACATTCATTCACTCACACACTCACACACACTCACACACTCACACACACTCACACATTCACTCACTCACATAATCTCTTCTTTTTCTTCCCCTTCAGCCGGTGTCAACGTCACCACCACCTCCACCACTTCCTCTCCATCTTGCGCTCCAGCCGGTGGTGTTGGTGTGGGTGGTGGTGGTGGTGTGGGTGGTGGTGGTGGTGGTGGTGATGGTGGTGGTGTGGGTGGTGGTGTTGGTGTGGGTGGTGGTGTGGCTGGTGGTGGTTGTGATGGTGGTGGTGTAGGTGGTGGTGTGGGTGGTGGTGGTGATAGTGGTGGTGTAGGTGGTGGTGTTGGTGTGGGTGGTGGTGGTGTTGGTGTGGGTGGTGCTGGTGGTGTGGGTGGTGGTGGTGTGGTTGGTGGTGTTGGTGTGGGTGGTGGTGCTGGTGGTGTGGGTGATGGTGGTGTTGGTGTGGGTGGTGTTGGTGGTGTGGGTGGTGCTGATGGTGTTGTCGTAGGTGAGTGCGTGGTGTGCCGGAGTGAGCCGCATAGCTGCACGTTAGTTCACGGCGACAGCGGCCACCTTGCCACGTGCCGCCGCTGCGCCTTGGAGCTGCAGCAGCGTGGCATGGCCTGCCCACTCTGCCGCAGGGAGATCCACTCTGTGGTGCACACGTTCCTGTCCTGACACGACACACACACACAGACAGACACACAACAACAACAACCGCCATTCGCCACTAAGTGGCGGTGACGTCACCACGACGCTTGTGCCAAGCTATGTGCACCCTGAGGCCACGTGAAGTGTCGAACGCCCGCTGGCAGGAGGTCACGGGGCAGACCCAGGTGCCAGGGGTCGACTGACTGAGATCACTGGCTGATGCACCACCTGTGCCCCCTACTGTGCCAACCTGCTGTGCTTTAGCCACCCGGCGCTCCGCTCGTTGTTCTGAGCGTCGCTCCTCCGCCCTCCGTTGTTGTTGGAGGGCAACTACCTCCAACTGCCCAGTAGCATCCTTCACGAGCCTCCACAGAAGCCGATCTTGACACCGCTGTTACCAGTCATCGGCAAGTCCACTCAGCTCCACGTCCTCCTGTACCACATCACTCCATCTCTTCTCTAGCCCGTGCCGCGCCCGCTTAGCCCCCTCGATCCGGCCGAACAAAAGCTGTTTCGGCATGCGGTGGCTGGGCATGCGGGCTACATGACCCAGCCATCGCAGCCTTGCCCGCCGGAGGAGCTCACCGACGGGACCTTGCCCAGATCTTTCAAGGATTTGTGAGCTCCTCACACAATCCAGTCTGGTTAAACCCAGGATGGATTGTAGGCAGGCCAGCCTAAATGTTTCTAACCGGCGAAGATGTTCCATTAGGGGGGGTCCACGTTTCGCAAGCGTAGAGAAGGGAGGGAATGACCGTGGCCGAGAAGACCTGAAGCTTAGTGCGGAGCGACAGACCAGGTAGCTTCCACACAGTGTTACGCAACCGATGAAAAGATATTGCCGTGATGCTGAATAATCCTTGCCAGGACCTTTCCCGGCACACTGAGGAGTGAGATGCCCCTGTAGTTGTTACAGTCTGTGCGGTCCCCCTTCTTAAAAAGGGGGACCACCAGGGCATCCTTCCAATCCTGCGGAACCCGTCCAGTGGTCCAGACCGTTATGATGTCATATAGGGCAGTCTGTGCACAAACGCCACCCTCAGCATTTCGCTTGGGAGATCATCTCTGCCCGCTGCCTTTCCTGGTCTCAGACTCCGGATCGCCTTCAGTACTTCCTCAACAGATGGCACCTCAGCCAGCCACTCACAGGGGGTGACTTCTTCCAATATTTGAGGCACCGCAGCCACAGCAGGGTCATCCTCACTTTGTGCCACGATGTTTTCCTGGCTGAGGGATTTTCCCTCCCCCAGGACCTCACAGAAATGCTCAGCAAATCTGCAAACCTGTTCCTGGGGGTCGGAGATTGGATCACCGTTTTTTCCCCTAATGATGGTAATAGTAAACAGACACAGACACACACACAGACACACACACACAGACACACAGACACGCACAACAATAACAACAACAACCGCCATTCACCACTCAGTGGCAGTAATGTCACCACGACGCTTGTGCCAGGCTATGTGCACCTTGAGGCCACGTGAAGTGTTGACCGACCGCTGGCAGGAGGTCACGGGGCAGACCCAGGTGCCACGGGTCGACTGACTGAGATGATATACACACACAGAGACACACAGACAGATACACACAGACACAGATACACACAGACACACACAGACACACACAGACACAGATACACACACAGAGAGACAGATACAGACAGAGAGAGACACACAGAGACACAGAGAGACAGATAGATACACAGAGAGCGTTTGTTAATGTATGTCTCATTAAGGACAATTTAATGTTCATATCTTTACCTCAGAATGTAAAAAAAATGTTCCTCAAGGTTCAAAATATTTTTTGTTTACCTCAGAATATTTATAAAAAATACTGTTATTTTTTTTACCTCAGAATGTAAAAAAGATTTGTTTTTACCTCACAATATAAAAAAATTGTTTACCTCAATGTAGAAATTCTATTCTTTTACCTCACTCACACTCTTGAATGCGTTTATTGCCGTTTAATATATTAAACTTTTGCACATTTAACCTCATCGTTTCCTGTTATCACTTTACGAGTTCACCGTGTGTGCGTGTGTGTGGGGAGCGTTGGTGCGGCAAAGCAAACCCCTCCAGTGAAGGCCCCCCGTGTGGCATCTAACAGACTGTAGGGGCAAGTGTCTCTTAGCAGCTCGCAGCAGCTGCGACCACCGTCACGACAAAATTATCTTACATCCACGTCCACCCTCTGTGAATATTCACACGCACGTGGGAGACGCGCTAACCCATCCCTAGCGATCCGAGCGGTGCGTCTTAAGAGTGCGAGGATTATTCTCCTGGCCGCTCTAACGCCGTTCCCACGTGACGAGCGACCTGACGGAGCTGCTTTCACTTGGTGCAGGGCAGGCCGCTCGCGTGGACCAAGATTGGCACAGCAGCTCAGTGGGGGGCCCCCTTACACCCTGGTGGCAATACACTTAGTTTAGTTTTACTTAGGGTCTCTGTTAGTGTGGGTCTCTGTGGGTATCTGTGTGGGTCTCTATGGGTCTCTGTGGGTCTCTATGAGTATGGGTCTCTGTGGGTCTCTGTGGGTATGGGTCTCTGTGGGTCTGTGTGGGTCTCTATGAGTATGGGTCTCTGTGGGCCTGTGTGGGTCTCTATGAGTGTGGGTCTCTGTGAGTCTATGTGGGTCTCTGTGAGTCTGTGTGGGTCTCTATGAGTATGGGTCTCTGTGAGTGTGTGTGGGTCTCTATGGGTCTCTGTGGGTCTATGTGGGTCTCTATGAGTATGGGTCTCTGTGGGTGTCTGTGTGGGTCTCTATGAGTATGGGTCTCTGTGGGTGTCTCTGTGGGTCTGTGTGGGTCTCTATGAGTATGGGTCTGTGGGTCTATGTGAGTGTGGGTGTCTGTGGGTCTCTGTGAGTCTATGTGGGTCTCTATGAGTCTCTTTGGGTGTCTGTGCGTCTCTATGAGTCTCTGTGGGTGTCTCTGTGGGTCTCTATGAGTCTCTGTGGGTGTCTCTGTGGGTCTCTATGAGTCTCTGTGGGTGTCTCTGTTGGTCTGTGTGGGTCTCTGTGAGTCTGTGTGGGTCTCTATGAGTATGGGTCTCTATGAGTATGGGTCTCTATGAGTCTCTGTGGGTCTCTGTGAGTATGGGTCTCTATGAGTCTGTGTGGGTCTCTGTGGGTCTCTGTGGGTCTCTATGAGTCTCTATGGGTCTGTGTTGGTCTCTATGAGTATGGGTCTCTGTGAGTATGGGTCTCTGTGGGTCTCTATGGGTCTGTGTGGGTCTTTCCCTCCCCCCCTTTATCCCCTGGCCGTCGCCTCCCCCTCGGGTGCGGCCACGCCCACACCTCATCCAATCAGGAGTCTCTGGCTCACGGATGACGCGTCACCTCCGGCTTCCGGTGCTCAGCAGCACTTCCGGGGGCGTGGAGAGTCCTGGGAGTCGGCGGCTGCGTCACATGACGACTCCCACGTGGCTGCGTGCTGCCCGCTCCGTCCGTAGTTACCGTGAAAGACTTGAGACTTGCTGTATTTAGACTATATCGTGACATATTGAGGCGTTTAAACAATCACGGTTTGTTACTTGAACGATTTCCCTTCCCGCCGTGTAATAATGGACAGTGTTTGGTAAGACTTTGTTTTATTTTTCATCATAACGGGACACATTTTTTACATTATTCCACATGCATAGCGGGGGGTAGGGTGTGAGCTTGAGACGTTTGGAAGCCGGTTTAGCATGAGCACTTTTAAGATTTCGTCAATAATGTAATCGGTGTTGCTCAAGCAAATGCATTATGAAGTTTGCACACGTGTCAATAACAAATTGCATTTATTTTTTACACATGGGAAAATGTGTTCATTTTTTTTTGCAGAAAATTGCAAATGTAGTTTCTTTTCCAAGAGTTGTGAAAATTCTGCCTTTATTCTTAATGCTCTGTTGAGCACGAAGTGCCCGTGGCGTAACCTGTGGTAATCTCCATATATATGAAAGGCAAAGTTGTGATTGTGTGTGTTGTCTGTACTTCTCCACATGCAACAAACTGGAAATTTGCCATGTGGGTACTTTCCAGACTGTACACCATGCACAAATTATGAAAATACACTTTTGTATATTTTTTTAGGGGGGGGGGCTCAATAATGTATTTATTTTTTGCACGGCAAGTGAGCTGTGACGTCAAATCTGTCACGTGACCACTTGTGTGCACCCAGCACGTGCCTGTCCGAGTAATAAACTCCACTTGTGAACACTTGTGTGTACCCAGCACGTGCCTGCCCAAGTAATAAACTCCACTTGTGTGTACCCAGCACGTGCCTGTCCGAGTAATAAACTCCACTCGTGAACACTTGTGTGAACCCAGCACGTGCCTGTCCGAGTAATAAACTCCACTCGTGAACACTTGTGTGAACCCAGCACGTGCCTGTCCGAGTAATAAACTCCACTCGTTAACACTTGTGTGTGTACCCAGCACGTGCCTGTCCAAGTAATAAACTCCACTCGTTAACACTT
The DNA here is from genome assembly GCF_048934315.1 of Petromyzon marinus. Taxonomy (NCBI): domain Eukaryota; kingdom Metazoa; phylum Chordata; class Hyperoartia; order Petromyzontiformes; family Petromyzontidae; genus Petromyzon; species Petromyzon marinus. Next base: position 1,223,998 of record NW_027422817.1, read on the forward strand.
GTGTGTACCCAGCACGTGCCTGTCCAAGTAATAAACTCCACTCGTTAACACTTGTGTGCGCCCAGCACGTGCCTGTCCAAGTAATAAACTCCACTCGTGAACACTTGTGTGAACCCAGCACGTGCCTGTCCGAGTAATAAACTCCACTCGTTAACACTTGTGTGTACCCAGCACGTGCCTGTCCGAGTAATAAACTCCACTCGTGAACACTTGTGTGAACTCAGCACGTGCCTGTCTGAGTAATAAACTCCACTCGTGAACACTTGTGTGTACCCAGCACGTGCCTGTCCGAGTAATAAACTCCACTCGTGAACACTTGTGTGTACCCAGCACGTGCCTGTCCGAGTAATAAACTCCACTTGTGTGTACCCAGCACGTGCCTGTCCAAGTAATACACTCCACTCGTGAACACTTGTGTGTACCCAGCACGTGCCTGTCCGAGTAATAAACTCCACTTGTGTGTACCCAGCACGTGCCTGTCCAAGTAATAAACTCCACACGTGAACACTTGTGTGTACCCAGCACGTGCCTGCCCAAGTAATAAACTCCTGAGCACGAGGCGCGAGCGACTAACCAAGACATGGACAGAAGCGAGTGGTGGCAAGGCGAGTTGGCAGACGACGTCTACCGCGTCCTTCGAGAGAAGGTATCCGCCTCTCTCATTAATAGGCCTCCTACACGCAGACGCAAATCCCACGAACTGATTTACACGGCACGTACGTTTGAGTGCTCGACTCGCAGTGGGAAAGTTGCAAGTTTAATCCTGGCCAGCGGGTCGACCCGGCCCCCTATCTCTCCGGGGACTATAACACGAGCGATATGGTACCTTGTGGAAGAATAAAAGTGGCTGTGCTTTGGAGGTACGGATCTCCACACCTTATGGTTTTTTTTCATCATAGGCTGAGGACTACCGAATGAGTTCTTCGCCATCTTTCACTCGCTTGAACAGGGAGACAATTTGGCCCGTGGCTTTTGTCACTCTTGGTTTGCGTGACGGCGAAAATTAACTGCTGTGGCCCACCGTAACCGGGCACGTCGCCTCCTTAGACCCCCAGAATAATCTATTATCGTTTAAAAACACCTCTTGACCTCTTGACCCAACTCTACAGCGTCCCAACTGCTCTCCCAACCCCGTGTCCTCTGTTTTTTCCCCCTCGCAGGAGCTGTCACTGCCTCGGTTTTGCGCACGCTCGCCCCAGCTGCACCTCCGTCGCCACTTCGTCGACCTCCTGGCAACTCTGAGCGAGCAGCTGCAGCTGGGTGTGGCCACGCACCACCTGGCCATCCCGATGTTAGACGTGTTCATGGACCGCCACAACATCACCGTCCGCTGCCTCTACACCTGCTCAATCTGCTACCTCATTATAGCAGGTCGGTCAATCGCTCACGTGACCCACCCACCCACCCGATCACTCGCTCATCTCTCGCTCGCACGCTTGGTCGCTTGTTCACCGTCGGCATGCGTGTCCCTGACACCCTGCGCAGCCAAGTTCGAGGAGATGGGTGAGCAGGTGCCGCGACTGGACTGGGTGAACCGGCTGGAGGTGATGACCAAGCAAGGGCTGAGTCTGTCCAAGGAGGAATTGCAGCAGACGGAGGTAGCTGCATGCCCATATTAATTTGGCATGCAATGTTTCACCCCAGAACCGTTCCGTGCATTGTCATGATTCAAGGTCGCGATTTGATTCAAGAAACCAATTGTTTTGTCTTGTTACTTTACAATCTTACTCTTTGGGTCTGTCGGTAAAGTAACGTAGATAGAAAAATAATTTTAAAAATCTCGACGTTTCGATGGCAACACAAGCAGTCGTCCTCAGGTGATTGCTTTTGTTGTGATCGAAACGTCAAAGACCCAAAGAATATGAACACATCATCTCTGTTTCATGCCAACTAATTATTCTGTAGACAATTTGAATGTACAGCCCGAATTTGAATATAGAAGCGTGTCTTTTTACTAGATAACAGGAAGGCAAAAGCTGCAGAATAACATTACCACAGCAGACCTGACGAATGAACGTGGAGTGGTGCTCATTTATTTGTATGGCACTGGAACAAGTGCAGGAAATTCTCCCATCCTATGGTGGGGCTCAGTCTCTCCATAAAACAATCACCCCGTGACGATTTGCTTGCGATGCGATGGAAACGTCGTGATATTTTTTATTAATTTTTCAAATCTACGTGGCTTTACCGACAGACCCAAAAGAATATGATGGTCTTCTTTGGTTCTTTCGGTAAAGTCACGTAGAATGAGAATAAAATAATAACTTGATAAAATAAAATAACACAATAATGAGAATATTATTGTGTTATTTTATCAATTTATTATTTTATTCTCATTCTACGTGACTTTACCAAAAGAACCAAAGAAGATGAATCCTTGCAAGTCACGAAAGCTTCAAATCGAAATTTAATATGATGGTCATTGCATTTACCCGTGCAGACGAAGGGCCGAGTTGACTCCTTGACCAGACATTTGAACTGTTTTGCGAGCCATGCACCAAATAAACCCTCCAGGCAACACGCAGCAGCGTGGCGGACTGAATGCTTCACGGAGTGGTGGCAGCTGTGCCGTGCCAGCCCACTCTCCCATCTGCCTCCCCCCTGCACAGTTCCTGCTGCTGCGTACACTCGACTGGAACCTGTGCACGCCCACAGCGGCGCACTTCGTGGACCACTTCCTGTGGCTGTCGCGGCGTGAGGACGCCCCGGCTGGAGGCTCGTCCTACCGGCACGCGTACACCATCAAGTACACGGCCCACTTCCTTCAGCTCGCCCTGCAAGGTGCTCGCAGAGCTGTAGAGGAGCGCTTCGTAGGCACCGGCCTTGCAGCGCTAAGGTGACCGGCGACAGAAGGGGCAGTGCCTGAAACGTCACCGAATATATATATTTTTGTCCAACGTCGGAATGTTTGTTCAAATGTTCAGGGTGCCGTTGGCCCAACGTTCCTCATTCACTGGGTGCTTGTGCGTTTAAGCGTCTGTGTGCCTGCCTGTCATTCCTGTGTGCAGGGTAGAGGTGGCGTAGCGGTTAGCGCTACGCTGCAGCTACGACCCTGGACACCCTGGTCCAACGCCCGCTCACGGCTATCACCGGTGACGATTATCTGAACCGGTCCTGGGCCTCCCCTAGGTCGACTCGGCCTCAAATGAGTAACTCAATGCGGTGTGTAAACATCACCAGCACTGGGGAGACAAAGGCGGCCGGGCGTGGTGCTGACCGCCCACCCCCTCGTGTGTCGTGCCGACCTTCATAGGTGCTGCTACTCGCTAGCAGCACTTGCCCCCAACAGTCTGTTAAGGCTAAACGGAGGGTTATTGTCTTTGTTTGTGTGTATGCAGACCACGTATTCCTGAGTTTCCGTCCATCCGTGGTGGCGGCTGCAAGCATAGCATTGGCCCGTATAGAAGTGAAGCTGCCCTCTGCGTGGACTCTGTACATGCAACACTTCACTGGCCTTGCCTGGGAGATGATCCTGCCATGCGCGGAGCAGCTGATTTGGTGATTTGCACGACAAACAACACAAAGCTCTCCTAAGTGACCGTTTAAGAGACCTATTAAGGCTGAGTTGTGGCTCACGAGGCAGCAACGTGCTCTTTTCTCTCCACAATTTATGTTTACAAACCATACCGGTTACCCGTTAAAGCCGAATTTACCCAAGGGAAATTGAATACAGGTTATGCATCGCTGCCCAAACCATCACTGCTGCCCAAACCATCACTGCTTTAAGATTAACTGTTAGTCACAGGAAGGTGAAAGTGTCTCCCAGATCAACTGAGCAATGTCGGTGCGACCAAGGTAGTCATGTCGATTCAACATTCACACGGTGGAGGCCAGTATCTCCAGAGGACAAATACTGTTGTCAAGTTGGCATGACGAGAGACTACTAAAAAAACCAACGAGTATGCCATTGTGCAACAGATGGCAAATATTTTAAACAATATCCATGACGACTAAATGAAGCTGATATGTGGATTCCTGTGCGTGCGAATTTCACGTCCTAGTCCATCACGGATGCCCTGAGACTCGGTGAGGGGCCCCAGCATTACCCATGGTGCCTTGTGACTCATTGGTAGATGGGCCCTTATGGTTGAGGTTTCTCATCACCTTGCTGAATTAAATAAGCAGATGAACGCTAAACGAGTAGACATTCTTACAGTGCTGTTGCTGGCTTCTTAGCATTTTGGGCCTGTGCTTAGCAACCGTTATTTAAACTTAACAACATTAAGTTGCACACTCTTAATTTTTAGAGATTGGGAAGTATGCTTTTCAGATTTTGCCCCAGGGTTTTTTCCACTTATGCTATATTGAGGACAAACTACTACAAACGACAGTACTATGCAGTGGTGTTAATTACTGCAGTACATCCCATGTGTTTTTATTGATGTCAAATTATTATATTGCTGTCAAGGGTACGGTGTGATATTGGGTTCAAGGATTACAAGATGGCTTGAACCTAACATGATTAGACACACAGGCATGGACCTGTGTGTGTCAAGATGGGCTTGAACCTAATATGATTAGACACACAGGCATGGACCTGTGTGTGTCAAGATGGGCTTGAACCTAACATGATTAGACCCACAGGCATGGACCTGTGTGCGTCAAGATGGGCTTGAACCTAACATGATTAGACACACAGGCATGGACCTGTGTGTGTCAAGATGGGCTTGAACCTAACATGATTAGACACACAGGCATGGACCTGTGTGTGTCAAGATGGGCTTGAACCTAACATGATTAGACCCACAGGCATGGACCTGTGTGTGTCAAGATGGGCTTGAACCTAACATGATTAGACACACAGGCATGGACCTGTGTGTGTCAAGATGGGCTTGAACCTAACATGATTAGACCCACAGGCATGGACCTGTGTGTGTCAAGATGGGCTTGAACCTAACATGATTAGACACACAGGCATGGACCTGTGTGTGTCAAGATGGGCTTGAACCTAACATGATTAGACCCACAGGCATGGACCTGTGTGTGTCAAGATGGGCTTGAACCTAACATGATTAGACCCACAGGCATGGACCTGTGTGTGTCAAGATGGGCTTAAACCTAACATGATTAGACACACAGGCATGGACCTGTGTGTGTCAAGATGGGCTTGAACCTAACATGATTAGACACACAGGCATGGACCTGTGTGTGTCAAGATGGGCTTGAACCTAACATGATGAGACCCACAGGCATGGACCTGTGTGTCTGTTCTAACTCTACATCCTCCCCCTGTGTTCGAACTCTTCAGTAAATACAACTTCAACAGGAAGCAGGTCATGGAGCTTCAGGAAAATCCTGCTGTCCACTCTGAGCAGCCCTCCCACTCAGCCTCAGCCATACCACGTGTGCCTCGTCACCAGTCAACTCAACAGCAGCAGCAGCACCCACAGCCACTACAGCAGCCACAGCAACAGCAGCAACAGCAGCAGCAACAGCAGCAGCCACAGCAGCAGCAACAGCAGCAACAGCAGCAACAGCAGCAGCAGCAACAGTAGCAACAACAGCAACAACAGCAACAGCAACAACAGCAACAGCAACAACAGCAATAGCAGCAGCAGCCACAGCAGCAGCAGCAGTCACAGCAGCAGCAACAGCAGCAACAAATGATGCAGCAGCAACAGCCACAGCAGCAGCAGGAGGAGCAGAAGCACTGAGTGCCCACGCCATGCCCCCCACGCCGTGCCCCCCACGCCGTGCCCCCCACGCCGTGCCCCCCCCCCCCCCACGCTGCCTCGTGCCGGCCAAGCATCTGGTGCCCAAGTCGGTGCAGACGCCACCTGTGGAGGTGGGTCAGGAGATGGAGTCGTCGTCGCCGCCGCTGCCGCCGCCGTTCAGCAAAGAGACCCTTGGCAACATTTGGGATGACCACGATTTGGCCGCGCAAGCCGCGTGTCAGCAGGAACCTGGCCATCGAGCCGCACAACAGATATATCGGCGGGCTGTGCGGCGCTTGATGTTGCGTTTTCGGCAGGGCACTGATTTCAGGAATGCAGAACGCGGAGCGAGTTGTCGGTCAAAGCTCAGCTCGTCAGAGCTTTGGTCGGCAAGCTGGGGGGGTGGGGGGTGTTCAAGGGGGCTGTAGATTACCGGCAACGAAAGCGTCGCAGAATCTTCGTGACGGTTGCAAATTTCAATTAATGAGGTGTCGTGCTGCACGCAATCCCACGAATATCGCAAACCGACTTCCGCTGGTCAAGAGGCCAGCCGAACGCCGACAAATAGTGGGTCGGCCTGCAGTTAAAAGCCACGCTGTTGGGGCCCGGCTCCGCTCTGGCCATTTTATGTTTGGCCATGAATTCAAATGGCCAAAGAGACATAGTAAGAATTGTCTTCAAGCCTAAGTGAGCATTGGTTGATGCTTATTTTCACGGGAGTTTCTCAGCCAATGAAGGTATTTTTTAAGGACATGTCTGTGAAGCGATCGTTGCCGTTCCACAAAGCGGTACTTACTGCGTCAATCCCGGAGGAATAATTGGTCGCGAAAGCCTACGTGTTAAACTGGAATAATTGTAGAATCCACCTCTGTGTGCGAATTGAACTGGCGACTATCTGGTTATAGGTTGGACACTTTTATCACTGCGCTACACTGAACAACATTACCAAATACACTGAACATAATGTGCCATCTGTTTAGCCGTTAAAAGAATTGAGGAGAAAAAAATAACCACGCGTGGAATTTGTACCAATCTCATGTCTCTGTTGCGGGGCATAGTGTTAGCCCAAAGCCACCCAGACACTTCCATTAAACAGTGCGAACTCTCTGCTACTTGTTTTTATATATTGCGACCTTGTCACTTATGCATCTCTCAGAAAGAATGTGTATTAATGAAATTACGTGAAATTGTAGGGATGGCAAAGTCAGGTTCGCAGTTTTCTACATCGACATGTGAAAGATGCTGCTACGGACAGGTGTAATGCTGTAATTTCATTGTGGATAATTATGTACACTTTAAATGGGCACATTTAATCCTGTGTGTGACTGGGTGACAGCATTTAGATTCAGAATTATCTCTTGCATGTGAGACAAGGGAATCATTCATTGTTTTAGACTATTAATCTAGAGAAAATTGTGTTACTGATAAAACTGTCTTCCTGCTCAAACGATCATGGCATGATATTCGTATTTGTGGTCCTGATCCAGTGTTGGTAATTCCTTTAATATCACCATCAAAGACTAGTTAAACCTGCAATTGACGAAAAAATCCGATCATAACAGCGCAGGTTGTAAAATCATGTTTTACTTGCGAATAAACACCAACGGTTTCTTCTTAAGCAGTGCATTGTGGTTCTCTTACCTTTGGTCACTGTCAAAATAAATCTGAGCAAATCTGACCGACTGTCAGGTAGCACCAATACAGAGATGGGTAACTCTAGGCCCATTTAGTCATTGATCAGACTCATCAGTGTGGTATCATCACCAATACAGAGATGGGTAACTCTAGGCCCATGTAGTCATTGATCAGACTCATCAGTGTGGTATTATCACCAATACAGAGATGGGTAACTCTAAGCCCATTAAGTGATTGATCAGACTCATCAGTGTGGTATCATCACCAATACAGAGATGGGTAACTAGGCCCATGTAGTCATTGATCAGACTCATCAGTGTGGTATCATCACCAATACAGAGATGGGTAACTCTAGGCCCATGTAGTCATTGATCAGACTCATCAGTGTGGTATCATCACCAATACAGAGATGGGTAACTCTAGGCCCATTTAGTCATTGATCAGACTCATCAGTGTGGTATCATCACCAATACAGAGATGGGTAACTCTAGGCCCATGTAGTCATTGATCAGACTCATCAGTGTGGTATTATCACCAATACAGAGATGGTTAACTCTAAGCCCATTTAGTGATTGATCAGACTCATCAGTGTGGTATCATCACCAATACAGAGATGGGTAACTAGGCCCATGTAGTCATTGATCAGACTCATCAGTGTGGTATCATCACCAATACAGAGATGGGTAACTCTAGGCCCATGTAGTCATTGATCAGACTCATCAGTGTGGTATCATCACCAATACAGAGATGGGTAACTCTAGGCCCATTTAGTCATTGATCAGACTCATCAGTGTGGTATCATCACCAATACAGAGATGGGTAACTCTAGGCCCATGTAGTCATTGATCAGACTCATCAGTGTGGTATTATCACCAATACAGAGATGGTTAACTCTAAGCCCATTTAGTGATTGATCAGACTCATCAGTGTGGTATCATCACCAATACAGAGATGGGTAACTAGGCCCATGTAGTCATTGATCAGACTCATCAGTGTGGTATCATCACCAATACAGAGATGGGTAACTCTAGGCCCATGTAGTCATTGATCAGACTCATCAGTATGGTATCATCACCAATACAGAGATGGGTAACTCTAAGCCCATTTAGTGATTGATCAGATTCATCAGTGTGGTATCATCACCAATACAGAGATGGGTAACTCTAGGCCCATGTAGTCATTGATCAGACTCATCAGTGTGGTATTATCACCAATACAGAGATGGGTAACTCTAAGCCCATTTAGTGATTGATCAGACTCATCAGTGTGGTATCATCACCAATACAGAGATGGGTAACTAGGCCCATTTAGTCATTGATCAGACTCATCAGTGTGGTATCATCACCAATACAGAGATGGGTAACTCTAGGCCCATGTAGTCATTGATCAGACTCATCAGTGTGGTATCATCACCAATACAGAGATGGGTAACTCTAGGTCCATTTAGTCATTGATCAGACTCATCAGTGTGGTATCATCACCAATACAGAGATGGGTAACTCTAGGCCCATTTAGTCATTGATCAGACTCATCAGTGTGGTATCATCACCAATACAGAGATGGGTAACTCTAGGCCCATGTAGTCATTGATCAGACTCATCAGTGTGGTATTATCACCAATACAGAGATGGTTAACTCTAAGCCCATTTAGTGATTGATCAGACTCATCAGTGTGGTATCATCACCAATACAGAGATGGGTAACTAGGCCCATGTAGTCATTGATCAGATTCATCAGTGTGGTATCATCACCAATACAGAGATGGGTAACTCTAGGCCCATTTAGTCATTGATCAGACTCATCAGTGTGGTATCATCACCAATACAGAGATGGGTAACTCTAGGCCCATGTAGTCATTGATCAGACTCATCAGTGTGGTATTATCACCAATACAGAGATGGTTAACTCTAAGCCCATTTAGTGATTGATCAGACTCATCAGTGTGGTATCATCACCAATACAGAGATGGGTAACTAGGCCCATGTAGTCATTGATCAGACTCATCAGTGTGGTATCATCACCAATACAGAGATGGGTAACTCTAGGCCCATTTAGTCATTGATCAGACTCATCAGTGTGGTATCATCACCAATGCTCACTGCAGTGAAGACTGCCTCTGGCAAGCCACACATGTAGAGTTACCACTTTCACACCGCGGGGTCAATTAGCTGGGCTAAATCAAAGCTGCTTGAGAAAAATACAATACAAACTCAGCGTCTGATGTCACGCTACTGCTAAGGCAAGATGAGCCTATCATAATAGTAACACTGTGTGTCTGTGTACACCTATGTTAATCACACTGTTGTTGTATATATAGGTGTTATGAAAATTGATGAAAAAAATGAAAATTAAATGAAATTTGAGATTTGCATAATTTATCCGAAATTATGTTAATTGGTGTAATTATGCGCATAAATTATGCTGATTCGAGAGATAATCGTATTAATTTATGCGAGTGGGCGTGGTTAGGATAATGCCGGTCGTTATGGATTATCAGGTCGAGCCTCGGTGACGAGGATTGTGTTATGAATTGGAATGACGCAATTAATCGTATGCAGTGACGCAGGCGTTGTGAGCGTGAATGAGAGAGAGTCGATTCGACTCTGCTCTTTAATTCCGTATTATCGATAAGGATACGATTACTCTCGATTGAACATTACGAATTATGTGTGTTATGGATTATGTGTGGTGATTGTGTGCTTATGATAGGTCCCCAGGATTCAGATCTCATACGCAGAACAATATTATGCAGAATTTCAGGAAGAATCACACACAAACCTTCTGCTTTAATCAATTTTATTTCTAGCTAACTTTAATTTTTGGATAATATGAAAAACTCAATCTCGGGATTTTGGAATTTCAACACAGCGTTAACACGATACCATCACGATTGCGTTGTTTCACCTCGATAGCGGCACCTGTGGTTAATTCCCGACGCGTAACGCAATCGATCGGTTGTTGAGAGAGAGAGATTAAAAACATGCGAACTATTCTATCAAACCTTAACTTTATAATATGCAAACTCGTATGCTTGAATTGTTACACAACACGGCACTTGGTCTTTGATTCGTATCCAATCCTTAATACATTCTGATATGCGAAGTTATTATGCTTGAAATCGTCAGCACAGTACCACGTTGATGTTCGTTCATTGATTCATAACGATTATGAATTTAAAGCGTTCGACTGGAATACTTCTAATTGCCTTATCGACACCACTCGATGGCCGCAATGCTTCGTTACTTGAATTGTCACACAAAACAGCATTCGGTCACTGATCATGCGCGGCCCTTAATGCAATTATTGTCACGTTGTTAACAATAGGATGACTGATTATTATGCAATGCTACTCGTTGACAGGGCACTCCAACCAGTATTATTCTTGGAGGCACAAATATGCGTCTGAATTCGTTATTTCATTCGTGGATACCGGCAAGATTATGCAGAAAGACAAATATTAACGAACGACTCAAGTATTCCTAATCAACTTCTCAACGCGACTCAATGGGTGGCGATGTTTCCTTTTGAGATCCTTATCTCGGGCCAATCTTTTAATTGATTGTGGCCAGACCCCTGACAGGGAACCGGTTGAACCCGCTCTTCAACCCCGCGAGCGGCGCGCCGTGGTGAGGTACCAAGAATGAATCCTTGTTAATGGGTCAGTTGGTAATTTATGCGGTTAGAAGTACAGCCCCAGCACAACATTACAGAGAAAATTATGAACACTCTTAAAAACGATAGATTATTCACTCGGTCGTTGCGATGTTTCCACAATCACGGATGGTTCAATGGCTTGAGGTTTTTAGGCTTTGTTAATGACCCGTGTGTGTGTGTGTTGAATGGTGTGAGTGGTGAAAGAGTAGGCCAATGTTCGGAATCGATTCTTTGCGTCAAGCAGACGTCTGGTTTGTGTGTAGTGGGGGGCAGTGTATCATACGTATCAGTTGATTCTTCTTTCAGTAGTTGGTTCGGACTCGATGGACGTTGGTGAACGAGTAGATGCGTTGTTGTAGCTGAGATGACCGTCTGGTAGACGGCGTTAGAAGCACGCCCGCAGCGGCGCGCTGGTGCTGATGGCTGGTGCTGATGGCACGCTGGTGGCGCGCGCTTCCTCTCCTTGAAGACGCGCGAACGCGCCCGTGCTGGTTCGCTGATAGCAGTTTCTCTCCACTGCTGGCTGAGCTGCTGCACGCTCTTGCTTGGCGTTGCTGGCCGCGCTCTTTCTCCTTGAAGATGCGCGAACGCGCCCGTGCTGATTCGCTGACAGCAGTTTCCTCCACTGCTGGATGAGCTACGCCGGCGCGCGCTCTTTCCACTGCTGTAGTAGCTGACGCTGCGCTCGCGAGCGACAGGTCAAGTTTTTCTTCTGCTGAGTTGAGTTGAGATGAGTCTTCTTCTGTTGAGCTGAGTTGAGATGAGTCTTCTTCTGTTGAGCTGAGTTGAGATGAGTCTTCTTCTGTTGAGCTGCCCCCGAGGGCTGATGAGTTGGCCCCGAGGGCTGACGAGCTGGTTTCAATGCTGAAACGGCTCCTTTTTATGCCAAAAATCTCTCCCCTTCTCGGCTCCCCCTCACGAGGTGGAGCTATCTTTGATCTGATCGTATGTCGGTGGGGGGGTTCGTGTGTCGGTGGTGGGGGGGGTTCGTGTGTCAGTGTGTATGTTTGTGTGTGTGTCATTTATGACACGGTCCTGTTCGGGTCTTTCCTCAAGCCATAAACATCAAGACAACAGACACCTCGATTCATCTTGGTGGCGTCTGGTTGTCTGATCCCTCCACCCAGAGAGAGGGGCGGGTTCCCCCCCCCCTTTTCCGTACGCGTTCCGACGCACAAAGAAATGGTTAAGATTTTTTTTAAGTTTAACATTTCACATCACAGTTGGTATCTTATCATACACAGTTATGATCCTGCTTGTGATTCATAGTATTTGATTTATTTCCAAGTGAAGATGCTCTTCCGAGCGTATGCATTTTATCACGTTCTGCAGGGAAAGACAAAGGTGGCCGGGAGCACCTCTTTATACTTTTGACTTATATTGCTCAAATACCATTTGGTCCCATGTTCGCCAAGACTCGTGTTTGTAACTGCGTCCTCCCGACACCTCTCGGTTTTACCGAGGTTCGAATTGTTATGATGGAATTATTAAAAAGAAAAATAATTATCATCCTGAGTTTAAGAGGTCCGTTTCTTGATTGTTGGAATCCATATCCCTTGGTTCTGTAAGGTTCTATAATGGAATATCGTGTAAGGTTAACACGTTGTTATTATTAATATTATTTTGCAATTTTCTTTAAAACTTTCTTTGCCTGGTTGCCGTGTGTGGGGTGGGTGTGTCTCCTCATCAAACCCGGCTGGCTTTTCCAGATGGCCCCTTGTGATAAGGTGCAATTCCTGCTTCTCCCCGCTGTGAGAGAGACAAATGTGGTCGGGGTTGCTTGGAATATTGTTTAAACTCTTTCGCAAGTTTGCCCGTTGTCTCATTCCTTCTCGATAACCTTTGATGTGACTCGGTATTCTTGCTCCAAGCTTTGTTTTAACAGTAAAAGTATTAAAGGTGAAAATCATTTGATAGCGAATTAATCATTGGATAATAATTCACTGTTGTGTCTGGTGGCCTGTTCTTAATTGGAGTGAGCGTTAGGATCGCTAATTTTATCTTATTCTTGTTGTTGCCTTTTAATTTTTTTGTTGTTTTACTGGAAAATAAGGAAAAGAATATGTATACGATTTACCCTGTTGGCGTCTGGTGTCTGCTCTCTTGGTGTTCTGACCTCGGAGGGACCTTTCCTAAGGGGCCCATCAAACTCTTGTTCATCTGGAGATTTTCGCCGATAGCTGTTACATCCTCGCCTTGAGAGTTTTATTATTTCTTTATTCTTTAATGGTCTGTTTATGACCGACATCTGGTTTTTCGTGTTTCTGGCTTACTGGTTTGATTCATTAAAAAAAAATATATATTGTTTGTCACGAAAGAAAGGAAAAAGAAATTTAGGTGTATGCATCCGTAAATATTCTTATGGATATTAATTGTGGAAAAAGGGCCGTATACAACATTCCGCCCTTTTAAAAATGATCGGTGGTCTGCCACCGGTTATTTTTAATATTAAAGAAAAATGCCTTTTTCCACCATGAACTATCGATTGTCTTCAAGTTTGTGATTTTTCCTTACAACGCGCGCGTACGTGTCACAACTTAGCATGATTACATTTGAAATAAGAAAATAAAAGAACAGGAAAAAGAGAAAAATTAAGGCAACATGTTACATCGGGTCTTATCAATTATTGCTTTGATTTTTGTTTCAGTTCCTGGGAAACACTGGATAGCGGTTTCGAGCCCGGTGGTACACCGTTTCCCTCCTGGCATCTCTTTGTTTAATGTTTACCAAGTTATTGGCAACCTTACTGCCACGTTTGGTCAAAAGTACAGAATAATTTTTCTCATGACCAGGTATTTTCGAGTAACCTGTGACCTTTCCATGCAACATCATCACATCGTCGTTTTGGTTCATCGTCGGTATGGCTTTAGCCAAATGAGCACGGTTCCTTGGTTCGTATCGGTAATTTTTTTTATCCCTCGCCTTCCCTGTGGGTTTATGTGGCGTGAAGCCATGTCGAGCGCCACCAGGATTAGTACACAACACGAGTTTCCGTGCTCGACTGTTGGGGTCATTTGCCTTCTCCGCAGCCATGTGCAGATTTGCTGACTCCGTACCACGATTCGATTCCATGCCTCGATTCGATTCCATGTTTTTGCGTGTGCTGGATTTCCACACATTCCCCGATCCGTCATGGATTTTTGTCTCCGTAACGCGTTTCCCTGGCACTTTTACAGTATTCTCACGCAATTTTGCGACACAATTGATCGCGTTTCCATTTACCAAACAAGCATGTTTCTCCTCCCGATCCTGTTGGTTATCATTTCCTGTTAGATCACGCTTCATGGTTAATTTTCCTTGTTCAATAGGTGTGTTCACCACGGGAGCGACTCTCGCGTTCCCCACCACATCAAAGCGTGTGCATGGCGCATTTAGTTTTCCACAATCATGGTTCCCCTCTTGGTTCTGTTTGTAACCTCCAGCCTGCTTGATTTTTTCCAAGGGCTGTGATTTTTTTTTCAGATCAGCGGACACCTCTTTCCCTGTCATTTTCCTCTCAACCAGTGTGAGCGATTTGTCACGTGCCCATGTCACCCTCTTTGTTACAGCCAAGCCATGTGTGCCCCTTGTGTATCGTGGAATGGGGAATCGGCGTGATTCTGCTCTTGGCCTATACACGCCGTGATTCTCGCGATTATGTGTCTTTGTGTGTCGTGGCCGCCCATTCTCTATGTGCCACTGTCGACCGTAATTGTTATCTCGCCATCTGTGTGGGTAATTTTGGCCGGCTGTGTGCCGCTGCATTGGGTGAAGATATGGTCCTGCTCTTTGCTTCCACCCGTGGCGATTGTCGCAAATACGCGTCTCTGCACGCTGCGAACGCTCTCGGTCTGTGTGCCGTGGAATTGAGCACTGGTCTGACTTTGCTCGTGGTCTCCACACGTTGCAATTCTCGCAAATACGCGTCCCTGCATGCTGCGATCGCTCCTGGTCTGCGTGCCATTGTCTCGTGTAATTGTTATTTGACCACCCGTGTATGTAATTATGTTGGTAATCCGTGGGTGCTTTTTGTTTTCTGCACTGTGGGCCTGCGTGCATCAAATGCCTCACATGTTTTTTATTTTCGTCTGATAGGCTGGTTGCCTTGTCCCGTTCACTGTGTGCTGTGAAATCATTGTTTTTAGCCCGGTACAGCCAAGCCATGTGTGCCCGATCCACTATGTGGTCTAAGGAGGCTGTCTCTGGATTCAAGACCATTCCCACAATTTCTGTAATCTCCGGACTCAAAGATCCAAAAAACATAATTTTGAACCTTTTGTCACCTTCGTGATACTGATCCACATCGCCCGCATAGTACGCTCTTTTAAATCGCATGAGGTAATCCCGA
Organism: Petromyzon marinus; assembly: GCF_048934315.1. Classification (NCBI taxonomy): domain Eukaryota; kingdom Metazoa; phylum Chordata; class Hyperoartia; order Petromyzontiformes; family Petromyzontidae; genus Petromyzon; species Petromyzon marinus. The sequence goes on from NW_027422817.1 coordinate 1,239,268, forward strand.
GGATCCTCGTCTGCACACTGGGTCATAGATTTTGCAGAGTTAAATCCCTCAGACAGTGTTAAATATTCTCCAAACTTCCGAATCACTGCCAGGCTCAGCTTTTTAAAATCGTTCCGAACCTCGTATGGTAGCGACTTTACCCATGATATGGACTGTCCATGCAAGCTGCGTTTCAGCAAACTCGCTTTTTCATCCGTTTTCCTCAGACCCCTGATCATTGCTTCTGCTTCTACCGTTGCGATGTGAGTGTGAATGTCCCTGTTCTTATTGTGTGGATCAAAATAGGGAATTCTGACGAGCGCTTTGTCCATCAAGTTCAGAGTGTTACTACTGAACGAGTATTCGGAAAGTTGATCATCGTCATCCGAGTCAGATTCGGATGAGTCATTAACATCACGGTGGCGTTGCTTAACATGATTTTTGTAGTGTATTTTGCGCCTGTAACGTGGGTCAACTTTGCTCGGTGACTCCTGTTTTCCCCATGGCTCATACTTAGGTGGTTTTTGTGGGGTGTTTGATTTATATTTGTCTGGTGCGTCGTGCCTGTCGCGATGTTTGTGTCGGCCGTCTGTGCGTGGTGTGCGTTTTCCTGGAGAGTTGCCTCGGAGCTTCGGCTCCGCCCTTTCTCGCGTTATTAGTACATAATCTCCTGGTGATTTAGTTTTGATATTCTGTCTCACTCTGACTTCGGGGTTATCAGTCCCACCTGTTTCTTTTCCGAAATTTTCCTCATCCCATAATCTCTGTTTGTCTGTCTGTGCGAGAGGGTCTGAGTTCAGCGTAGCTATTCCTGATGTTTTTACATCGTGTTCGCTTTTCTCCCATTTTATCCAGTTCATAAGCAGTGTCCCAATGTCATCAATACAGCTCCCCTTCCATGTGTCTCCCTGATTTGTTTGCTCTGTAGCAGATCGGCCTGACCGTTTTGGTACAAGTTCCCAATATCCCGCAATCCACTCAAAAATTACTCTTAATACGAGCATCTCTGGAATTTCACTTCAGAGTGCATATCAAAACAGTTGTATCCAGAATGCATCAGTTCAACTCCTGTGACTCTGGTATTCCCTTCAGAGTACGTATAAACAATTGTATCACAGGATATGGTCAGTTTGACTCGAGCAAATAATCTTACTTCAATTGTCTTTGTTATACCCTGCTACTCTGGAATTTCCCTTCAGAGTGCGTTTTTTTGTTTGCTTTACACCCGTTACAGTCACAGGGCAACGTTAGATCATAAAACCTTGGTTAATACAACAGTGATTTGTTCCTTAATTCAAGCATAAACTGTCTGCGAGAGATCCCGGACGACGCCCCCAATATGTTGTATATATAGGTGTTATGAAAATTGATGAAAATAATGAAAATTAAATGAAATTTGAGATTTGCATAATTTATCCGAAATTATGTTAATTGGTGTAATTATGCGCATAAATTATGCTGATTCGAGAGATAATCGTATTAATTTATGTGAGTGGGCGTGGTTAGGATAATGCCGGTCGTTATGGATTATCAGGTCGAGCCTCGGTGACGAGGATTGTGTTATGAATTGGAATGACGCAATTAATCGTATGCAGTGACGCAGGCGTTGTGAGCGTGAATGAGAGAGAGTCGATTCGACTCTGCTCTTTAATTCCGTATTATCGATAAGGATACGATTACTCTCGATTGAACATTACGAATTATGTGTGTTATGGATTATGTGTGGTGATTGTGTGCTTATGATAGGTCCCCAGGATTCAGATCTCATACGCAGAACAATATTATGCAGAATTTCAGGAAGAATCACACACAAACCTTCTGCTTTAATCAATTTTATTTCTAGCTAACTTTAATTTTTGGATAATATGAAAAACTCAATCTCGGGATTTTGGAATTTCAACACAGCGTTAACACGATACCATCACGATTGCGTTGTTTCACCTCGATAGCGGCACCTGTGGTTAATTCCCGACGCGTAACGCAATCGATCGGTTGTTGAGAGAGAGAGATTAAAAACATGCGAACTATTCTATCAAACCTTAACTTTATAATATGCAAACTCGTATGCTTGAATTGTTACACAACACGGCACTTGGTCTTTGATTCGTACCCAATCCTTAATACATTCTGATATGCGAAGTTATTATGCTTGAAATCGTCAGCACAGTACCACGTTGATGTTCGTTCATTGATTCATAACGATTATGAATTTAAAGCGTTCGACTGGAATACTTCTAATTGCCTTATCGACACCACTCGATGGCCGCAATGCTTCGTTACTTGAATTGTCACACAAAACAGCATTCGGTCACTGATCATGCGCGGCCCTTAATGCAATTATTGTCACGTTGTTAACAATAGGATGACTGATTATTATGCAATGCTACTCGTTGACAGGGCACTCCAACCAGTATTATTCTTGGAGGCACAAATATGCGTCTGAATTCGTTATTTCATTCGTGGATACCGGCAAGATTATGCAGAAAGACAAATATTAACGAACGACTCAAGTATTCCTAATCAACTTCTCAACGCGACTCAATGGGTGGCGATGTTTCCTTTTGAGATCCTTATCTCGGGCCAATCTTTTAATTGATTGTGGCCAGACCCCTGACAGGGAACCGGTTGAACCCGCTCTTCAACCCCGCGAGCGGCGCTCCGTGGTGAGGTACCAAGAATGAATCCTTGTTAATGGGTCAGTTGGTAATTTATGCGGTTAGAAGTACAGCCCCAGCACAACATTACAGAGAAAATTATGAACACTCTTAAAAACGATAGATTATTCACTCGGTCGTTGCGATGTTTCCACAATCACGGATGGTTCAATGGCTTGAGGTTTTTAGGCTTTGTTAATGACCCGTGTGTGTGTGTGTTGAATGGTGTGAGTGGTGAAAGAGTAGGCCAATGTTCGGAATCGATTCTTTGCGTCAAGCAGACGTCTGGTTTGTGTGTAGTGGGGGGCAGTGTATCATACGTATCAGTTGATTCTTCTTTCAGTAGTTGGTTCGGACTCGACGGACGTTGGTGAACGAGTAGATGCGTTGTTGTAGCTGAGATGACCGTCTGGTAGACGGCGTTAGAAGCACGCCCGCAGCGGCGCGCTGGTGCTGATGGCTGGTGCTGATGGCACGCTGGTGGCGCGCGCTTCCTCTCCTTGAAGACGCGTGAACGCGCCCGTGCTGGTTCGCTGATAGCAGTTTCTCTCCACTGCTGGCTGAGCTGCTGCACGCTCTTGCTTGGCGTTGCTGGCCGCGCTCTTTCTCCTTGAAGATGCGCGAACGCGCCCGTGCTGATTCGCTGACAGCAGTTTCCTCCACTGCTGGATGAGCTACGCCGGCGCGCGCTCTTTCCGCTGCTGTAGTAGCTGACGCTGCGCTCGCGAGCGACAGGTCAAGTTTTTCTTCTGCTGAGTTGAGTTGAGATGAGTCTTCTTCTGTTGAGCTGAGTTGAGATGAGTCTTCTTCTGTTGAGCTGAGTTGAGATGAGTCTTCTTCTGTTGAGCTGCCCCCGAGGGCTGATGAGTTGGCCCCGAGGGCTGACGAGCTGGTTTCAATGCTGAAACGGCTCCTTTTTATGCCAAAAATCTCTCCCCTTCTCGGCTCCCCCTCACGAGGTGGAGCTATCTTTGATCTGATCGTATGTCGGTGGGGGGGTTCGTGTGTCGGTGGTGGGGGGGGTTCGTGTGTCAGTGTGTATGTTTGTGTGTGTGTCATTTATGACACGGTCCTGTTCGGGTCTTTCCTCAAGCCATAAACATCAAGACAACAGACACCTCGATTCATCTTGGTGGCGTCTGGTTGTCTGATCCCTCCACCCAGAGAGAGGGGCGGGTTCCCCCCCCCCCCTTTTCCGTACGCGTTCCGACGCACAAAGAAATGGTTAAGATTTTTTTTAAGTTTAACATTTCACATCACAGTTGGTATCTTATCATACACAGTTATGATCCTGCTTGTGATTCATAGTATTTGATTTATTTCCAAGTGAAGATGCTCTTCCGAGCGTATGCATTTTATCACGTTCTGCAGGGAAAGACAAAGGTGGCCGGGAGCACCTCTTTATACTTTTGACTTATATTGCTCAAATACCATTTGGTCCCATGTTCGCCAAGACTCGTGTTTGTAACTGCGTCCTCCCGACACCTCTCGGTTTTACCGAGGTTCGAATTGTTATGATGGAATTATTAAAAAGAAAAATAATTATCATCCTGAGTTTAAGAGGTCCGTTTCTTGATTGTTGGAATCCATATCCCTTGGTTCTGTAAGGTTCTATAATGGAATATCGTGTAAGGTTAACACGTTGTTATTATTAATATTATTTTGCAATTTTCTTTAAAACTTTCTTTGCCTGGTTGCCGTGTGTGGGGTGGGTGTGTCTCCTCATCAAACCCGGCTGGCTTTTCCAGATGGCCCCTTGTGATAAGGTGCAATTCCTGCTTCTCCCCGCTGTGAGAGAGACAAATGTGGTCGGGGTTGCTTGGAATATTGTTTAAACTCTTTCGCAAGTTTGCCCGTTGTCTCATTCCTTCTCGATAACCTTTGATGTGACTCGGTATTCTTGCTCCAAGCTTTGTTTTAACAGTAAAAGTATTAAAGGTGAAAATCATTTGATAGCGAATTAATCATTGGATAATAATTCACTGTTGTGTCTGGTGGCCTGTTCTTAATTGGAGTGAGCGTTAGGATCGCTAATTTTATCTTATTCTTGTTGTTGCCTTTTAATTTTTTTGTTGTTTTACTGGAAAATAAGGAAAAGAATATGTATACGATTTACCCTGTTGGCGTCTGGTGTCTGCTCTCTTGGTGTTCTGACCTCGGAGGGACCTTTCCTAAGGGGCCCATCAAACTCTTGTTCATCTGGAGATTTTCGCCGATAGCTGTTACATCCTCGCCTTGAGAGTTTTATTATTTCTTTATTCTTTAATGGTCTGTTTATGACCGACATCTGGTTTTTCGTGTTTCTGGCTTACTGGTTTGATTCATTAAAAAAATATATATATTGTTTGTCACGAAAGAAAGGAAAAAGAAATTTAGGTGTATGCATCCGTAAATATTCTTATGGATATTAATTGTGGAAAAAGGGCCGTATACAACATTCCGCCCTTTTAAAAATGATCGGTGGTCTGCCACCGGTTATTTTTAATATTAAAGAAAAATGCCTTTTTCCACCATGAACTATCGATTGTCTTCAAGTTTGTGATTTTTCCTTACAACGCGCGCGTACGTGTCACAACTTAGCATGATTACATTTGAAATAAGAAAATAAAAGAACAGGAAAAAGAGAAAAATTAAGGCAACATGTTACATCGGGTCTTATCAATTATTGCTTTGATTTTTGTTTCAGTTCCTGGGAAACACTGGATAGCGGTTTCGAGCCCGGTGGTACACCGTTTCCCTCCTGGCATCTCTTTGTTTAATGTTTACCAAGTTATTGGCAACCTTACTGCCACGTTTGGTCAAAAGTACAGAATAATTTTTCTCATGACCAGGTATTTTCGAGTAACCTGTGACCTTTCCATGCAACATCATCACATCGTCGTTTTGGTTCATCGTCGGTATGGCTTTAGCCAAATGAGCACGGTTCCTTGGTTCGTATCGGTAATTTTTTTTATCCCTCGCCTTCCCTGTGGGTTTATGTGGCGTGAAGCCATGTCGAGCGCCACCAGGATTAGTACACAACACGAGTTTCCGTGCTCGACTGTTGGGGTCATTTGCCTTCTCCGCAGCCATGTGCAGATTTGCTGACTCCGTACCACGATTCGATTCCATGCCTCGATTCGATTCCATGTTTTTGCGTGTGCTGGATTTCCACACATTCCCCGATCCGTCATGGATTTTTGTCTCCGTAACGCGTTTCCCTGGCACTTTTACAGTATTCTCACGCAATTTTGCGACACAATTGATCGCGTTTCCATTTACCAAACAAGCATGTTTCTCCTCCCGATCCTGTTGGTTATCATTTCCTGTTAGATCACGCTTCATGGTTAATTTTCCTTGTTCAATAGGTGTGTTCACCACGGGAGCGACTCTCGCGTTCCCCACCACATCAAAGCGTGTGCATGGCGCATTTAGTTTTCCACAATCATGGTTCCCCTCTTGGTTCTGTTTGTAACCTCCAGCCTGCTTGATTTTTTCCAAGGGCTGTGATTTTTTTTTCAGATCAGCGGACACCTCTTTCCCTGTCATTTTCCTCTCAACCAGTGTGAGCGATTTGTCACGTGCCCATGTCACCCTCTTTGTTACAGCCAAGCCATGTGTGCCCCTTGTGTATCGTGGAATGGGGAATCGGCGTGATTCTGCTCTTGGCCTATACACGCCGTGATTCTCGCGATTATGTGTCTTTGTGTGTCGTGGCCGCCCATTCTCTATGTGCCACTGTCGACCGTAATTGTTATCTCGCCATCTGTGTGGGTAATTTTGGCCGGCTGTGTGCCGCTGCATTGGGTGAAGATATGGTCCTGCTCTTTGCTTCCACCCGTGGCGATTGTCGCAAATACGCGTCTCTGCACGCTGCGAACGCTCTCGGTCTGTGTGCCGTGGAATTGAGCACTGGTCTGACTTTGCTCGTGGTCTCCACACGTTGCGATTCTCGCAAATACGCGTCCCTGCATGCTGCGATCGCTCCTGGTCTGCGTGCCATTGTCTCGTGTAATTGTTATTTGACCACCCGTGTATGTAATTATGTTGGTAATCCGTGGGTGCTTTTTGTTTTCTGCACTGTGGGCCTGCGTGCATCAAATGCCTCACATGTTTTTTATTTTCGTCTGATAGGCTGGTTGCCTTGTCCCGTTCACTGTGTGCTGTGAAATCATTGTTTTTAGCCCGGTACAGCCAAGCCATGTGTGCCCGATCCACTATGTGGTCTAAGGAGGCTGTCTCTGGATTCAAGACCATTCCCACAATTTCTGTAATCTCCGGACTCAAAGATCCAAAAAACATAATTTTGAACCTTTTGTCACCTTCGTGATACTGATCCACATCGCCCGCATAGTACGCTCTTTTAAATCGCATGAGGTAATCCCGAGGATCCTCGTCTGCACACTGGGTCATAGATTTTGCAGAGTTAAATCCCTCAGACAGTGTTAAATATTCTCCAAACTTCCGAATCACTGCCAGGCTCAGCTTTTTAAAATCGTTCCGAACCTCGTATGGTAGCGACTTTACCCATGATATGGACTGTCCATGCAAGCTGCGTTTCAGCAAACTCGCTTTTTCATCCGTTTTCCTCAGACCCCTGATCATTGCTTCTGCTTCTACCGTTGCGATGTGAGTGTGAATGTCCCTGTTCTTATTGTGTGGATCAAAATAGGGAATTCTGACGAGAGCTTTGTCCATCAAGTTCAGAGTGTTACTACTGAACGAGTATTCGGAAAGTTGATCATCGTCATCCGAGTCAGATTCGGATGAGTCATTAACATCACGGTGGCGTTGCTTAACATGATTTTTGTAGTGTATTTTGCGCCTGTAACGTGGGTCAACTTTGCTCGGTGACTCCTGTTTTCCCCATGGCTCATACTTAGGTGGTTTTTGTGGGGTGTTTGATTTATATTTGTCTGGTGCGTCGTGCCTGTCGCGATGTTTGTGTCGGCCGTCTGTGCGTGGTGTGCGTTTTCCTGGAGAGTTGCCTCGGAGCTTCGGCTCCGCCCTTTCTCGCGTTATTAGTACATAATCTCCTGGTGATTTAGTTTTGATATTCTGTCTCACTCTGACTTCGGGGTTATCAGTCCCACCTGTTTCTTTTCCGAAATTTTCCTCATCCCATAATCTCTGTTTGTCTGTCTGTGCGAGAGGGTCTGAGTTCAGCGTAGCTATTCCTGATGTTTTTACATCGTGTTCGCTTTTCTCCCATTTTATCCAGTTCATAAGCAGTGTCCCAATGTCATCAATACAGCTCCCCTTCCATGTGTCTCCCTGATTTGTTTGCTCTGTAGCAGATCGGCCTGACCGTTTTGGTACAAGTTCCCAATATCCCGCAATCCACTCAAAAATTACTCTTAATACGAGCATCTCTGGAATTTCACTTCAGAGTGCATATCAAAACAGTTGTATCCAGAATGCATCAGTTCGACTCCTGTGACTCTGGTATTCCCTTCAGAGTACGTATAAACAATTGTATCACAGGATATGGTCAGTTTGACTCGAGCAAATAATCTTACTTCAATTGTCTTTGTTATACCCTGCTACTCTGGAATTTCCCTTCAGAGTGCGTTTTTTTGTTTGCTTTACACCCGTTACAGTCACAGGGCAACGTTAGATCATAAAACCTTGGTTAATACAACAGTGATTTGTTCCTTAATTCAAGCATAAACTGTCTGCGAGAGATCCCGGACGACGCCCCCAATATGTTGTATATATAGGTGTTATGAAAATTGATGAAAATAATGAAAATTAAATGAAATTTGAGATTTGCATAATTTATCCGAAATTATGTTAATTGGTGTAATTATGCGCATAAATTATGCTGATTCGAGAGATAATCGTATTAATTTATGCGAGTGGGCGTGGTTAGGATAATGCCGGTCGTTATGGATTATCAGGTCGAGCCTCGGTGACGAGGATTGTGTTATGAATTGGAATGACGCAATTAATCGTATGCAGTGACGCAGGCGTTGTGAGCGTGAATGAGAGAGAGTCGATTCGACTCTGCTCTTTAATTCCGTATTATCGATAAGGATACGATTACTCTCGATTGAACATTACGAATTATGTGTGTTATGGATTATGTGTGGTGATTGTGTGCTTATGATAGGTCCCCAGGATTCAGATCTCATACGCAGAACAATATTATGCAGAATTTCAGGAAGAATCACACACAAACCTTCTGCTTTAATCAATTTTATTTCTAGCTAACTTTAATTTTTGGATAATATGAAAAACTCAATCTCGGGATTTTGGAATTTCAACACAGCGTTAACACGATACCATCACGATTGCGTTGTTTCACCTCGATAGCGGCACCTGTGGTTAATTCCCGACGCGTAACGCAATCGATCGGTTGTTGAGAGAGAGAGATTAAAAACATGCGAACTATTCTATCAAACCTTAACTTTATAATATGCAAACTCGTATGCTTGAATTGTTACACAACACGGCACTTGGTCTTTGATTCGTATCCAATCCTTAATACATTCTGATATGCGAAGTTATTATGCTTGAAATCGTCAGCACAGTACCACGTTGATGTTCGTTCATTGATTCATAACGATTATGAATTTAAAGCGTTCGACTGGAATACTTCTAATTGCCTTATCGACACCACTCGATGGCCGCAATGCTTCGTTACTTGAATTGTCACACAAAACAGCATTCGGTCACTGATCATGCGCGGCCCTTAATGCAATTATTGTCACGTTGTTAACAATAGGATGACTGATTATTATGCAATGCTACTCGTTGACAGGGCACTCCAACCAGTATTATTCTTGGAGGCACAAATATGCGTCTGAATTCGTTATTTCATTCGTGGATACCGGCAAGATTATGCAGAAAGACAAATATTAACGAACGACTCAAGTATTCCTAATCAACTTCTCAACGCGACTCAATGGGTGGCGATGTTTCCTTTTGAGATCCTTATCTCGGGCCAATCTTTTAATTGATTGTGGCCAGACCCCTGACAGGGAACCGGTTGAACCCGCTCTTCAACCCCGCGAGCGGCGCTCCGTGGTGAGGTACCAAGAATGAATCCTTGTTAATGGGTCAGTTGGTAATTTATGCGGTTAGAAGTACAGCCCCAGCACAACATTACAGAGAAAATTATGAACACTCTTAAAAACGATAGATTATTCACTCGGTCGTTGCGATGTTTCCACAATCACGGATGGTTCAATGGCTTGAGGTTTTTAGGCTTTGTTAATGACCCGTGTGTGTGTGTGTTGAATGGTGTGAGTGGTGAAAGAGTAGGCCAATGTTCGGAATCGATTCTTTGCGTCAAGCAGACGTCTGGTTTGTGTGTAGTGGGGGGCAGTGTATCATACGTATCAGTTGATTCTTCTTTCAGTAGTTGGTTCGGACTCGACGGACGTTGGTGAACGAGTAGATGCGTTGTTGTAGCTGAGATGACCGTCTGGTAGACGGCGTTAGAAGCACGCCCGCAGCGGCGCGCTGGTGCTGATGGCTGGTGCTGATGGCACGCTGGTGGCGCGCGCTTCCTCTCCTTGAAGACGCGCGAACGCGCCCGTGCTGGTTCGCTGATAGCAGTTTCTCTCCACTGCTGGCTGAGCTGCTGCACGCTCTTGCTTGGCGTTGCTGGCCGCGCTCTTTCTCCTTGAAGATGCGCGAACGCGCCCGTGCTGATTCGCTGACAGCAGTTTCCTCCACTGCTGGATGAGCTACGCCGGCGCGCGCTCTTTCCGCTGCTGTAGTAGCTGACGCTGCGCTCGCGAGCGACAGGTCAAGTTTTTCTTCTGCTGAGTTGAGTTGAGTCTTCTTCTGTTGAGCTGAGTTGAGATGAGTCTTCTTCTGTTGAGCTGAGTTGAGATGAGTCTTCTTCTGTTGAGCTGCCCCCGAGGGCTGATGAGTTGGCCCCGAGGGCTGACGAGCTGGTTTCAATGCTGAAACGGCTCCTTTTTATGCCAAAAATCTCTCCCCTTCTCGGCTCCCCCTCACGAGGTGGAGCTATCTTTGATCTGATCGTATGTCGGTGGGGGGGTTCGTGTGTCGGTGGTGGGGGGGGTTCGTGTGTCAGTGTGTATGTTTGTGTGTGTGTCATTTATGACACGGTCCTGTTCGGGTCTTTCCTCAAGCCATAAACATCAAGACAACAGACACCTCGATTCATCTTGGTGGCGTCTGGTTGTCTGATCCCTCCACCCAGAGAGAGGGGCGGGTTCCCCCCCCCCTTTTCCGTACGCGTTCCGACGCACAAAGAAATGGTTAAGATTTTTTTTAAGTTTAACATTTCACATCACAGTTGGTATCTTATCATACACAGTTATGATCCTGCTTGTGATTCATAGTATTTGATTTATTTCCAAGTGAAGATGCTCTTCCGAGCGTATGCATTTTATCACGTTCTGCAGGGAAAGACAAAGGTGGCCGGGAGCACCTCTTTATACTTTTGACTTATATTGCTCAAATACCATTTGGTCCCATGTTCGCCAAGACTCGTGTTTGTAACTGCGTCCTCCCGACACCTCTCGGTTTTACCGAGGTTCGAATTGTTATGATGGAATTATTAAAAAGAAAAATAATTATCATCCTGAGTTTAAGAGGTCCGTTTCTTGATTGTTGGAATCCATATCCCTTGGTTCTGTAAGGTTCTATAATGGAATATCGTGTAAGGTTAACACGTTGTTATTATTAATATTATTTTGCAATTTTCTTTAAAACTTTCTTTGCCTGGTTGCCGTGTGTGGGGTGGGTGTGTCTCCTCATCAAACCCGGCTGGCTTTTCCAGATGGCCCCTTGTGATAAGGTGCAATTCCTGCTTCTCCCCGCTGTGAGAGAGACAAATGTGGTCGGGGTTGCTTGGAATATTGTTTAAACTCTTTCGCAAGTTTGCCCGTTGTCTCATTCCTTCTCGATAACCTTTGATGTGACTCGGTATTCTTGCTCCAAGCTTTGTTTTAACAGTAAAAGTATTAAAGGTGAAAATCATTTGATAGCGAATTAATCATTGGATAATAATTCACTGTTGTGTCTGGTGGCCTGTTCTTAATTGGAGTGAGCGTTAGGATCGCTAATTTTATCTTATTCTTGTTGTTGCCTTTTAATTTTTTTGTTGTTTTACTGGAAAATAAGGAAAAGAATATGTATACGATTTACCCTGTTGGCGTCTGGTGTCTGCTCTCTTGGTGTTCTGACCTCGGAGGGACCTTTCCTAAGGGGCCCATCAAACTCTTGTTCATCTGGAGATTTTCGCCGATAGCTGTTACATCCTCGCCTTGAGAGTGTTATTATTTCTTTATTCTTTAATGGTCTGTTTATGACCGACATCTGGTTTTTCGTGTTTCTGGCTTACTGGTTTGATTCATTAAAAAAATATATATATTGTTTGTCACGAAAGAAAGGAAAAAGAAATCTAGGTGTATGCATCCGTAAATATTCTTATGGATATTAATTGTGGAAAAAGGGCCGTATACAACACTGTGTGTGTACACCTATGTTAATCACACTGTGTGTATACACTATGTTAATCACACTGTGTGTGTACCCCTATGTTAATCACACTGTGTGTGTGTACACCTATGTTAATCACACTGTGTGTACACCATGTTAATCACACTGTGTGTGTACACCTATGTTAATCACACTGTGTGTGTACACCATGTTAATCACACTGTGTGTGTACACCATGTTAATCACACTGTTTGTGTACACCACGTAGAAGGGAAACAATAAAATAATAAAAATATAAAACAATAAAATTCTCACGACGTTTCGACTGCAACACAAGAAGCAATCATCATCAGGTGTGGACCAATCAGTTTGAAGGACAATGCCACGTAAATATTATCATAGTGTTTGTGTTTTGTTTACATTTTGACTGCAGGTATTGTGGTTAATGTAGCGACATGAATCCTTGTAAAAAGGTTTCAGTTTTGTTGCCAGAAAAAAAAGGGAACCCCCCCACCCCTATTATTGTTATTATTATTGTTATTATTATTGTTGTAATTATGATGATGATGATGCAGTGATCACCTTTGTGTTGGGTGGTTTTGACTGTAGCCGCGGCGAGGATGACCCAGAGTCTGCGTGAGGGGTTTATGGTCCTCCTGCATAGACCCAGATGTTGATGAGGCCTGTCAACCCCCTTGCCAGCACCACCATCACCACCATCACCACCACCACCATCATCATCACCATCATCATCACCACCATCACCATCATCATCACCACCACCATCATCACCACCACCATCACCCTCACCACCATCACCACCACCACCATCATCATCACCATCACCACCATCACCACCACCCTCACCACCACCACCACCATCATCATCACCATCACCACCACCCTCACCACCACCACCATCACCACCATCCTCACCACCCTCACCACCATCACCACCACCACCCTCACCACCACCATCACCACCACCATCACCACCACCACCATCATCACTACTACCACCCTCACCACCACCATCACCACCACCACCACCACCATCACCACCACCCTCACCACCACCATCACCACCACCACCATCACCACCACCACCATCACCACCATCACCCTCACCATCACCCTCACCACCACCATCACCACCATCACCATCACCACCACCCTCACCACCATCACCACCATCACTACCACCACCCTCACCACCACCACCATCACCACCACCATCACCACCACCCTCACCACCACCATCACCACCACCCTCACCACCATCACCACCACCCTCACCACCACCACCATCACCACCACCATCACCCTCACCACCATCACCACCATCACCACCACCACCCTCACCACCACCACCCTCACCACCCTCACCACCATCACCACCACCATCACCACCACCCTCACCATCACCCTCACCACCATCACCACCACCACCACCCTCACCACCACCACCCTCACCACCACCACCCTCACCACCATCACCACCACCCTCACCACCACCACCACCACCCTCACCACCATCATCATCACCACCACCATCATCACCTACACCACCATCACCACCACCACCCTCACCACCATCACCACCACCAAGTCTTTGACAGGCTATGATGTACACATTCAGACTGTTACACAACGCTGTTGCACAAACTCCTTCCTGTGTGCCCAGCCCTGGCATCATTAGCAGGCGCTAAATATCAACGTGCGTTATTAAAGTTACACAACTGTATTTGTGTTGAGTGGACTATTTGATGTTTCTCTCAACAAGCTGGGAAGTTCTGTTAATGAAGGAAGCTTCCAATGAAGATGACACTATGAACACGGTGAAAATTCGCACGGTTTCATTCTAAATCCCAGCCTTGAGGAACAACGCACACACACAAGACACACAATCTTTAAGAATTGTACTCAATACGTGTTGTGGCACAGCCTTGTTGACACGACGGCTTAGTATAAATCATTAACTCTTAAACAGCCGTGAGTGGGGGGCACTGACGTCACACCCCACCCGCTCGCGGGGAGGGGGAGATCAGCCCCCCCCCCACACGTAGTGGGGAGGGGGAGATCAGCCCCCCCCCTCCTCGTAGTGGGGAGGGGGGAGATCAGCCCCCCCCCCCACACGTAGTGGGGAGGGGGAGATCAGCCCCCCCTCAAGTAATGGGGAGGGGAGAGGGGGAGATCAGCCCCCCCCACGTAGTGGGGAGGGGGGCATTAGCCCCCCACAGATGCCTCTTTGCCAGAGGCTGCATACAAATGTGAATCTCTTAACACTCATCAAAACTCTGGTTAGCTGAAAGATAACGCTTTATCATGTTACTTGTACAAAATTGTAAAAAATAATTACACTACAATTAACTACCAACTCTGCCTTGCACTAACGACATTGCCACTCTACAAAAGTGAAATGTGTAACAGCCATAATACAAACACCCAGCTCTGTCGTTACTGCTGCTAACGCTGCACGGATTGGTTGAAGTGCGTCACGTGACCGGGACCAAGCAGCCAACCCAGAGCGTGCGCCCCTCACCAAACGTGTACGTTGCACGGATTGGTTAAAGCGCGTCACGTGACCGGGACAGCCAACCAGAGGGTGCGCCCCTCACAAAAAATGTAAGTTGCACGGATTGGTTAACGTGCGTCACGTGACCGGGACAGCCAACCAGAGGTGCGCACCCCACAAATGTACGTTGCACGGATTGGTTAAAGTGCGTCACGTGATCGGGACAGCCAACCAGACGGTGCGCCCCTCCCCAAATATGTACGTTGCACGGATTGGTTAAAGTGCGTCACGTGACCGGGACAGCCAACCAGAGGTGCGCCCCTCCCCCAACACGCGCAGTCGTTGAGCGCGCGAGCCGAGTTCGATTCCCGCTCACGGCCACCACCACCAGCAGCAGCAGCACTCCTGGGCCCTCCCCTAGGTCGACTCAGCCTCAAGCGGGTAAGTTGGTGCTGTGACGTCAAATCTGTCACGTGATCTTCGCACGTGGAAGCGTAACGCATTGCAGTGTAGCGGTTAGCGTTGTCTGTGTGTGTCTGTGTGTGTGTCTGTGAGTGTGTGTCTGTGTGTGTGTCTTTGTGTGTGTGTGTGCCGGGAAAGGTCCTGGCAAGGATTATTCAGCATCGCCTTGCCAGGCACGCTGAGGAGAGGCTTGCGGAGCCCCAATGCGGTTTCAGGATAGGGCGGTCCTGCACAGATGCCATATTTTCTGTCCGTCTGCTACAGCAGAGGTGTAGAGAATTCCAACAAGACCGACATCTCTGCTTTATTGACCTGGTCAAGGCCTATGATACCATCAGTAGGCCTGGGCTCTGGGTTGTGCTTCGTGCTTTTGGAGTACCTGACCCTCTGCTCACGATCATTAAGGACCTTCATGATGGTGAGCGGGCCCGGGTAAAACTACGTGGCCGGGAGTCAGAGCCATTCTTTGTACACCTTGGGGTGCGACAGGGGTGTCCTCTGGCTCCCACATTATTTAACATCTATTTTGACCACGTAGTTCGTGAAGCCTTCAATAGCTGTACCGGGGGAATCTCCATATGGTACAGATATAATGGAAGGCTGATCGATGCCCGGGTGCGGTCAAGGGATGGCTCCCTATTGCTCAACCACGTTATGTATGCTGATGATTTGGTAATAGCTGCTCAGTCAGAGGAGGAGTTGGAGACGCTGCTGCTGGGACTGGAGCGTGCCACTAAGAGGTGGGGCCTTACCATCAGCCCCACCAAAACTAAGCACCTGCCTGGGTATTTTGTACCATCGGACACTATCACCCCCACAACTCCCAATCGGTGATGGGGCAGTTGTGGAGAGAGTGGAGAGTTTCCCATACCTGGGCAGTGTGCTTATGACTGGCTCCAGTTTAACAGCAGAGGTCTCACTCCGAATCAGTCGAGCGGCAATATCTTTTCATCGGTTGCGTAACACTGTGTGGAAGCTACCTGGTCTGTCGCTCCGCACTAAGCTTCAGGTCTTCTCGGCCACGGTCATTCCCTCCCTTCTCTACGCTTGCGAAACGTGGACCCCCCTAATGGAACACCTTCGCCGGTTAGAAACATTTAGGCTGGCCTGCCTGCGATCCATCCTGGGTTTAACCAGACTGGATTGTGTGAGGAGCTCACAAATCCTTGAAAGATCTGGGCAAGGTCCCATCGGTGAGCTCCTCCGGCGGGCAAGGCTGCGATGGCTGGGTCATGTAGCCCGCATGCCCAGCCACTGCATGCCGAAACAGCTTCTGTTCGGCCGGATTGAGGGGGCTAAGCGGGCGCGGCACGGGCTAGAGAAGAGAGGGAGTGATGTGGTACAGCTGAGTGGACTTGCCGATGACCGGTACCAGCGGTGTCAAGATCGGCCTCTGTGGAGGAGGCTCGTGAAGGACGCTACTGGGCAGTTGGAGGCAGTCGCCCTCCAACAACAACGGAGGGCGGAGGAGCGACGCTCACAACAACGAGCTGAGCGCCGGGTGGCTAAAGCACAGCGGGTTGACACAGTAGGGGGCACAGGTGGTGCATCAGCCAGTCATCTCAGTCAGTCGACCCGTGGCACCTGGGTCTGCCCCGTGACCTCCTGCCAGCGGGCGTTCGACACTTCACGTGGCCTCAGGGTGCACATTGCCTGGCACAAGCGTCGTGGTGACATCACCGCCACTTAGTGGTGAATGGCGGTTATTGTTATATGTGTTTGTCTGCGTGTGTATCTGTGTGTGTCTGTGTGTGTGTGTATGTATCTGCGTGTGTATCTGTGTGTGTACGTGTGTTTTGACGATGATGGCGATGTTTGTGACGGTACGGGAAGCGTGTGTGGGCCGAAGCGGCATCCAGAGGAGCGCCATGGAGAGGGGAGGGGGAGCGAGGAGAGGACGCGGCAGGGAGGAGGAAGCGAGGCGAAGGGGAGAGAGGGGGGTCGAGAAGGAGCCGAGGAGAGAGCCGGCTGCTGCGGGCGTGCGGGCCCGACAGGGGCTCATCGCAGACAGGGACCAGTGGCGGAGAGAGATGCCCGTGAGGAGGCTGGTGAACCGGTCGGTGCCCCGCGGGGAGGACGTGGAGATGGCGATGCCCAACGCGGAGAGAGCCAGGCTGCTGACGGCGTGGGTGAGACGAGCCATTGGCGAAGAGAGGACGCTCAACAGGGAGGAGGCGGGGAGAGAGAGGCTGGAGGCGGAGAGGGCTGCGTGGGACAGACAGGCAGACGCGAGGAGGCGAGTGGATCAGAGGGTCGGCGACTCGCGGCCAAGGACCGAGGCGCAGCAAGCTCGGTTTGATATTGCCGCGAGGGAGAACGAGAGGACGGTCGACAGACTGGTGGAGAGGGCGGTGGAGGCGACGAGGCGAGAGGTGGGGAGAGCGAGAGAGGGAGGCCGCCGGGACGTGGAGGGGGGGCGGCCGCAGACGGGGGCGGCGGCGGAGCAGAGACGGACGCTGCGGCAGATCGCCGCGGCCGTGGGCGCCGTGGGGCTGCCGGGAAGGGTCGTGCCGATTAGGAACCGACAGGGAGAGAGCGGGAGGGAGGGCGGGAGAGGAGGTGGAGAGAGGGAGGGCGGGAGAGGAGGTGGAGAGAGGGAGGGTGGGAGAGGAGGTGGAGAGAGGGAGGGCGGGAGAGGAGGTGGAGAGAGGGAGGGTGGGAGAGGAGGTGGAGAGAGGGAGGGCGGGAGAGGAGGTGGAGAGGGAGAGAGGCAGAGGGGTCTGTTGAGATTGTTGGGGAGATTCGTTCCGATTAGGAGCCCTGAGGGAGGCCAGGAGAGGGAGGGAGGGAGAGAGTGAGAGGGACACGGGGTGCTGTAAGGAGAGGGTGAGCGGGGGGGAGGGAGGGAGAGGTGTGGGGTAGAAATGAAGGAGAGAGTGAGAGGGCTGGATGTGCGAGAGGAAAGGAGCGCGGTAGCTGTGGCACACTGCAGGTTCACTTCCCTGCAGAGTGGTGCTCACTTTAGTTGTGATGATGATGGGCTGCGTCAACCAGGGATTGAATCTGGCCCCCTTTTCCACTGAGCCACTTTGCCGGTGTTCATTGTTAACTGCTCGTTCACCGTTGGTTCTTCACGGGCGATCATATTTTAATATTTTGACTTGAAGAGGATTTGTCATTCCTTTGCCGAACATGACGATTGTGCGTATATCCGCCGTGTGATGATGCGTAGCGAGAATTGTAATTTGAGAGTTAATTTTACAAACTGCAACTCGATGCCGGGATGTTTAATTGTATTTACTTAATGTTCATTGTAAAAAAAAAAATGTTTTATCATTTCCACCGCCCTCTGCGGGACATCGACCGCTCAAACCGAAAGCGAGATAGACACAGACAGGGAGACAGAGAGAGACATGGAGAGACAGAGAGAGAGAGTTGGAGACGGAGAGACATGGGGAAAGAGATGGGGAGAAATAGAGAGAGAGACACAGAGACAGCGGAGACACAGAGAGACAGAGAGATACATGGCCACACAGAGAGACGGATAGGGAGAGGCATGGGGAAAGAGACGGGGAGAAATACAGAGACACAGAGACAGCGGAGACACAGAGAGACAGAGAGATACATGGCCACACAGAGAGATGGATAGGGAGAGGCATGGGGAAAGAGACGGGGAGATATGCACAGAGAGACACAAAGAGACAGAGAGAGAGAGACGATGTTGATGATGTTGAAGATGGTGTTAATGATTTTGATGTTGATGATGTTTTGAATGTTGTTAGTGATGTTGAGGATGGTGTTGATGCAAGGTAAATCAACACCCGTTCATAATAAAAATTCATCCATCCACCACTACCACTGCTGCTTGTTGCCTGCTCCTGGTGATGCGATTCCAACCTTCTGCAGTCCGAACCAGAAATTGCCATTGGCCTGCGAGAGTGCCGAGGCGAGTGGGGGGAGTTGAACACCCGGTCAGCCTATCCCTTGGACAATAAGTTAATGCGCACTTGTTATCGGTGTGCGACTCAAGTCTCCATTTGTCACGAGTCTTAACTTTATCACAAACTCTTAGCTTAGTGCAGTACACCTTCTTGAGGTCCTTGACTCTGCAAGTGACTCGAAATATTAAGAAAAAAAATAAAATAAAACTTTCAGTGATACTTCATCTGCTTGAGCAATAACTGAACTCTTAATTGATCAGAGCTTTTGCTTCTGCAAATCTCAACTTAAGGCTGATTGCGAGTACTACTCGGAATCTGTGCAGGACTGACGAATGTGAAGTTTGTACACGGTACCTGTTATGTAGGAATTTCTACCTTGCTTCATTAATTCTCTTAGACGCATCAAAAGCTCAAAGCTCCTGCCACTTTCACGCCTCCTGAGGATTCATGGGGCCAGCCTTGGGTCATCTTTGCTTCTGGCTCCACGGACCTCCTGGCGTTTAATGTCATCACCCCCCCCCCCCCCGCTAGTATTCTCCCTCCGGAGGTCGTCCCAAAAAACTTGTGTAGATACAGGGCCACTGAATTGCCCCTTGGAATGTTTTTCAACTCATTAGAGCGAGCCCCCGGATGTGGTGTGTTTGTGTATGATGTCACAAAGCAGTCCTTATAAGGGCCTCAGTGCACGTTGGTGTATGACGTCACAAAGCAGTCCTTACAAGGGCCTCAATGCACGTTGGTGTATGACGTCACAAAGCAGTCCTTACAAGGGCCTCAATGCACATTGGTGTATGACGTCACAAAGCAGTCCTTACAAGGGCCTCAATGCACGTTGGTGTATGACGTCACAAAGCAGTCCTTACAAGGGCCTCAATGCACGTTGGTGTATGACGTCACAAAGCAGTCCTTACAAGGGCCTCAATGCACGTTGGTGTATGACGTCACAAAGCAGTCCTTACAAGGGCCTCAATGCACGTTGGTGTATGACGTCACAAAGCAGTCCTTACAAGGGCCTCAATGCACGTTGGTGTATGACGTATCAAAGCAGTCCTTACAAGCGCCTCAATGCACGTTGGTGTATGACATCACAAAGCAGTCACGAGGCCGTCCCCCGGCGCGACAAACGAGGTTTCCTCCTCCTCCACCCCCCCCCCCCCCCCCCACCGAAATCTTTGGCCTTTTCGCGGTGAGAGCGTGGAGCGGTTTGCAATTTTTGCAAAATTTGGGCACAAAGCGGCGGTAATACGACAAATCTGCAAACGTCACCCACCGACGTGGGGGTTGGCCATGTTGCGCACGCACGCAGTTTTGTTGGGGTCCGTGGCTATCCCCGGACTCGCTGACGACGCGCCCCAAGTAGCGAACCGATGTCTGCAGGAGGTGACACTTGACTGTGGTTTAAACGTAAGATTGGCCGCCCGAACTTTGAACAAACACCGATCGCGGCCGCTGCAGCTGCTCCTGGAACGTGCGTCCGAAGACGATCACGTCGTCCAAATAAACGAGGCGCGAGTCCCATTGGAGGCCTGCTAGGTCCAGCTGCGTGAGTCGCTGGAACGTGACAGGAGCCGAGTGGAGTCCCATCGGGAGACAATTAAACTGGAACAGAGCCCGAGGTGTTCTTAGCTCTTTCGGTAAAGTCACCACGTTGAAGGGAAACAATAAAATAATAAAATATATAAAACAATAAAAATTCTCACGACGTTTCGACCATAACACAAACTGATGATGACCGTTTGCGTTATGATCGAAACGTCGTGAGAATTTTTATTTTTTATATATATTTTATTATTTTATTGTTTCCCTTCAACGTGACTTTACCGAAAGAGCTAAGAATATGAATCACTGCAGTCACGAAAGCTTTAAATCAAAATTTAGAGCCCGAGGTGTTCAGAACACAGGATTTGGTTTAGAGCTCTCATCAAGAGGCAACTGCCAACACCCCGACGACAAGTCAAGTGTGGTAGAAAACCCACACAGCCGACAGGGCATCCAATGAATCGTCCAACCGTGGGAGCGGGTGTGCATCTGCCACGGAGACCTTGTTCAATTGGCAGAAATCCGCGCGAAGCCGCAGACTCCCATCGTGTTTCTTAACGGGAACAACGTGAGCTCCCCTCGTCGACCGCAGTGGCGAACGTGGTCCTCCTCCTGACGACTGAGCCCGTGTGAATTCTGGCGTACGGAAGCGGCGTTGCCCGTGTCAATGCGGTGCTGCCATCAGGGACGTGCGGCCAAAGTGTCATATTTACCCTGACTGAAAATGTTTTGAAAATTCGCCCCGCCGCTCGCCGGATAAAATCGGAATTCTTGCAACGCAGCGCGTCCATCCATGATTCGCCCGGCTCGCTCCTCCGCTTCACCGTGGCCACGAGACATCTGTGGTCGCCTCGCCGGCCTTCCCGCGACACGCGGCCACTGCGTGGGCCAGAACGGTGCCCGCCTGGACGACCGCAGCACCCAGGCCGACGTTGAACACTCTGAACGACTACGTATGCATAGTCACACCGTTAGTGTCAGTAGCATAACTCTCAACCACTTATCAGTGCCCTACCTTATTACAGACCAACTCAGACCTTACTGATCACCCCGTGGCCCTTATAAATCTCAACGTTCATCCTATACATGGGCCAGAACGGTGCCCGCCTGGACGACCGCAGCACCCAGGCCGACGTTGAACACTCTGAACGACTACGTATGCATAGTCACACCGTTAGTGTCAGTAGCATAACTCTCAACCACTTATCAGTGCCCTACCTTATTACAGACCAACTCAGACCTTACTGATCACCCCGTGGCCCTTATAAATCTCAACGTTCATCCTATACATTATACTACACTATACACTACACAGCTGTCAACCCCTTATCGGCGCTCTGCCTTATTACAGACCAATTCAGACCTTGTCGATCACCCCGTGCCCCTTATAAATCTCAACGTTCATCCTATACATTATACTACACTATACACTACACAGCTGTCAACCCCTTATCAGTGCCCTACCTTATTACAGACCAATTCAGACCTTACTGATCACCCCGTGCCCCTTATAAATCTCAACGTTAATCCTACAAAGTCCCATCACAAGGAAGAAACACAAACAAATCGACACGGATTTGTATTGTTGTTTGCCCGTATTGAAACGGCTGTACGCCCGTACGGGCCTGAGAACTCACTTTGCCTGCGCAAAGACCACGACGGGGTAAAAGCGTGATGGGCTTCTACAGCTCCGCAATAGTCGAGTGTGAATAGTCGCCTAATAGTCGCTATTGGCTATCAGAGGTTCTCCCCAACAACCAGTCAAACAACGTTTGGGCGGTCATCTTGGGTAGGGGGGTGTGTGGTGGCTTCTCCCTTACCAAGATGGCAACCCCCCTCCCACCACGAGTCACGTGGTGTTGATATTTTGTGGGTGTTTTTTTAATTGGTCAGCTCCATTGCACGTGACATTGAACTTTATTTCATAGCCCGATTAAGGCCCATGGTAAATAGCATAGACTAGATAAGGCGCTGCTGCGTTTCAGACTATACCAAGCATAGCCCGGAAGAGGGGGAGGGGGATGAAAAGCATAAAAACTCAAGACGCGCTGAATAAATGTAGCGAATTTGTTTGATGTTTAATTATTTTATCCATAGCGACAAGAAGCAAGAGGGGCTCGCTAGCGTTAGTGAAAGGTGGAGTTTGCTGTGTACCCCCCTAAATTAAAACAATTTAAGTTCGCCGGTTACATTCACCCCTCCCTCGCCCGCTGCCCGTGTTGGTTTTGCCCACACGACCCTCTCCCTCCACCACCAAAGTGTCGCGTTTTGGCGGGAGAAGGCGGCTGTGTGTTCTGAGGAGACCAGCAACCACCACCACAACATCTATAATCATAAGTATAACTACTACTAAAATAACAACATCTACAATCGTAACTATAACACTAATAATAACATCAACAACTTACAACAACAATAATATAAACAATAATAACATCAACGACTTACAACAGCAATAATATAAACAATTACACTAGTAATAAAAACATGAACTGCTATAATAACTAATACTGTAACAACAACAACTACTACGACTATAATAAAACAAAAACGTGAACGAGAGCGGGCGACACAACATCGAGGGCGGTGAGTGAGAGAGTGGAGCCGACCTCTCGCTCACAGCCTGAGGCCCACAAAGACGCGCGGGCTCTGTCAGCCTCACGCAGCCCGTCAGGGAGACAACACGGGGAGACATTTGTGTTGTCTCTGTGTGTGTGTGTCTGTGTGTGTGTGTCTGTGTGTGTCTCTGTGTGTGTATCTGTGTGTGTATCTGTGTGTGTATCTGTGTGAGTCTCTGTGTGAGTCTCTGTGTGTGTGTGTCTCTGTGTGTGTGTGTCTCTGTGTGTGTGTGTCTCTGTGTGTGTCTCTGTGTGTGTGTCTCTGTGTGTGTCTCTCTGTGTGTCTCTGTAAGCCTCACGCAGCCCGTCAGGGAGACTACACGGGGAGACATTTGTGTTGTGTCTGTGTGTGTGTGTCTGTGTGTGTGTCTGTGTGTGTGTCTCTGTGTGTGTCTGTGTGTGTGTCTCTGTGTGTGTGTCTGTGTATCTGTGTGAGTCTCTGTGTGTGTGTCTCTGTGTGTGTGTGTCTGTGTGTGTAAGCCTCACGCAGCCCGTCAGGGAGACTACACGGGGAGACATTTGTGTTGTGTTTGTGTGTCTGTGTGTGTCTCTTGTGCCGGAGGCCCCGGGGGGCCAGGCGTCTATGACGTCTCCTGGCCAAACCCCAATTGGCGGAGCCAGGAGATTGAATACCTACCCTCGGGGCTACTCCAGAAACAACGAAAAGCCACTACGGGTGGCCACGTGGAATGTTCGAACGCTCACTGCAGAGGAGAGGCTGCCACTCCTCTGTCGGGAGCTGGACCGGTACCGCCTGGATCTATGCGGCATTCAGGAGGTCCGGTGGACCGGCTCTGGCTCCTGCCACCATGAGGGGTGGACAGTCCTCTACTCGGGGCAGCAGACTGCCAAACAACAGGGTGTGGGTCTTCTTTTGAACAAAAGAATGAAGGGGGCGTGGGAGCGTGGCGGTGAGGTGTGGGAAGCTGTAAGCCCCAGGCTACTTTGGGCTCGCCTTCCCATCAACCGGAGGCGAGGAATGGTGGTCGTGGTTACTTATGCCCCCACCGAAGATGAACATCCGTGGAGGGATGCAGGCAAAGCCGATGAGTCAGATGCCTTCTATGACCTCCTGTCATAGGTGCTGGCTAAAGTGGCCCCTCGGGATAGAGTCATCATGTTGGGTGACTTCAATGCCCGAGTTGGTCATGATACTGGCACCTGGTCTGGAGTGATTGGAGGGCATGGGCCAGATCAGCTCAATAACAACGGTAGGAGGCTGCTAGATTTTTGTGCAGCCCATGGGCTTGTAATTACCAACACGCTGTTCCGGCATCGGCGCATCCACACAACATCATGGATGCATGCCGGGTCCAAGCAAGAACATCTGCTGGACTACATAGTGACGGACCAGCGAATGCGAGCCCATGTCCTTGACACCAGGACCTACCGTGGAGCTGATCTGCCCTCTGACCATCGACTAGTCATCTGTAAGATGCGCCTGCCATTCTTCCACTCCGGTGGTGGGTGTACACCCAGGACCCCATTCCAACCTAAAGTGGCCTGGTCTCAGTTATCTGATGAAAGTTGCAAGCGAGAATTTCATCATCGCTTGCGGCTGGGATTGGCATCGTCCCCGACTCCTCCTGATGTCGAGGGTAAATGGGCGAGGTTTAGGACTGTGACTCATGCAGCTGCAATGGCTGCTTTGAGTACGCGGTCCAGACCTCCCCAGACACCCTGGATGACAGAGGAGTTGTTCAGGATGGTTGAGAAAAAGCGACAGGCCCACTGTCATCGGCTACAGAATCCCACGTCAGAGAATGAGGAGGCTTACCGCAGCCTTCGCTCGGAGGTTCGGAGAGCCGTGAGGCGCTGCAAGGATGGGTGGTGGTCGCGGGTTGCTGATGAGATGGAGTCTGCCTCAGTGGCCCGTGATCACAAATCTCTATTTAACTCCATCAAAAAAGTAACCTGCAGTGCCACACCTATTACCATCATTAGGGGAAAAAACGGTGATCCAATTTCCGACCCCCAGGAACAGGTTCGCAGATTTGCTGAGCATTTCTGTGAGGTCCTGGGGGAGGGAAAATCCCTCAGCCAGGAAAACATCGTGGCACAAAGTGAGGATGACCCTGCTGAGGCTGCGGTGCCTCAAATATTGGATGAAGTCACCCCCTGTGAGTGGCTGGCTGAGGTGCCATCTGCTGAGGAAGTATTGAAGGCGATCTGGAGTCTGAGACCAGGAAAGGCAGCGGGCAGAGATGATCTCTCAAGCGAAATGCTGAGGGAGGGTGGCGTTTGTGCACAGACTGCCCTATATGACATCATAACAACAGTCTGGACCACTGGACGGGTTCCGCAGGATTGGAAGGATGCCCTGGTGGTCCCCCTTTTTAAGAAGGGGGACCGCACAGACTGTAACAACTACAGGGGCATCTCACTCCTCAGTGTGCCGGGAAAGGTCCTGGCAAGGATTATTCAGCATCGCCTTGCCAGGCACGCTGAGGAGAGGCTTTCGGAGCCCCAATGCGGTTTCAGGAAAGGGCGGTCCTGCACAGATGCCATATTTTCTGTCCGTCTGCTACAGCAGAGGTGTAGGGAATTCCAACAAGACCTACATCTCTGCTTTATTGACCTGGTCAAGGCCTATGATACCATCAGTAGGCCTGGGCTCTGGGTCGTTCTTCGTGCTTTTGGAGTACCTGACCCTCTGCTCACGATCATTAAGGACCTTCATGATGGTGAGCGGGCCCGGGTAAAACTACGTGGCCGGGAGTCAGAGCCATTCCCTGTACACCTTGGGGTGCGACAGGGATGTCCTCTGGCTCCCACATTATTTAACACCTATTTTGACCACGTAGTTCGTGAAGCCTTCAATAGCTGTACCGGGGGAATCTCCATATGGTACAGATATAATGGGAGGCTAATCGATGCCCGGGTGCGGTCAAGGGATGGCTCCCTATTGCTCAACCACGTTATGTATGCTGATGACTTGATAATAGCTGCTCAGTCAGAGGAGGAGTTGGAGACGCTGCTGCTGAGACTGGAGCGTGCCACTAAGAGGTGGGGCCTTACCATCAGCCCCACCAAAACTAAGCACCTGCCTGGGTATTTTGTACCATCGGACACTCCACCCCCACAACTCCCAATCGGTGATGGGGCAGTTGTGGAGAGAGTGGAGAGTTTCCCATACCTGGGCAGTGTGCTTATGACTGGCTCCAGTTTAACAGCAGAGGTCTCACTCCGAATCAGTCGAGCGGCAATATCTTTTCATCGGTTGCGTAACGCTGTGTGGAAGCTACCTGGTCTGTCGCTCCGCACTAAGCTTCAGGTCTTCTCGGCCACGGTCATTCCCTCCCTTCTCTACGCTTGCGAAACGTGGACCCCCCTAATGGAACATCTTCGCCGGTTAGAAACATTTAGGCTGGCCTGCCTACGATCCATCCTGGGTTTAACCAGACTGGATTGTGTGAGGAGCTCACAAATCCTTGAAAGATCTGGGCAGGGTCCCATCGGTGAGCTCCTCCGGCAGGCAAGGCTGCGATGGCTGGGTCATGTAGCCCGCATGCCCAGCCACCGCATGCCGAAACAGCTTTTGTTTGGCCGGATTGAGGGGGCTAAGCGGGCGCGGCACGGGCTAGAGAAGAGATGGAGTGATGTGGTACAGGAGGACGTGGAGCTGAGTGGACTTGCCGATGACTGGTACCAGCGGTGTCAAGATCGGCCTCTGTGGAGGAGGCTCGTGAAGGATGCTACTGGGCAGTTGGAGGCAGTCGCCCTCCAACAACAACGGAGGGCGGAGGAGCGACGCTCACAACAGCGAGCGGAGCGCCGGGTGGCTAAAGCACAGCAGGTTGGCACAGTAGGGGGCACAGGTGGTGCATCAGCCAGTCATCTCAGTCAGTCGACCCGTGGCACCTGGGTCTGCCCCGTGACCTCCTGCCAGCGGGCGTTCGACACTTCACGTGGCCTCAGGGTGCACATAGCTTGGCACAAGCGTCGTGGTGACGTCACCGCCACTTAGTGGCGAATGGCGGTTGTTGTTGTTGTTGTCTCTGTGTATGTCTCTGTGTGTGTGTCTCTGTGTGTGTGTCTCTGTGTGTGTGTCTCTGTGTGTGTAAGCCTCACGCAGCCCGTCAGGGAGACTACACGGGGAGACATTTGTGTTGTGTTTGTGTGTCTGTGTGTGTCTCTGTTTGTGTATGTCTGTGTGTGTGTGTCTGTGTGTGTGTGTGTCTCTGTGTGTGTCTGTGTCTCTGTGTGTGTCTGTGTCTCTGTGTGTGTCTGTGTGTAAGCCTCACGCAGCCCGTCAGGGAGACTACACGGGGAGACATTTGTGTTGTGTCTGTGTGTGTGTCTGTGTGTGTGTCTCTGTGTGTGTCTGTGTGTGTGTCTCTGTGTCTGTGTGTGTGTCTGTGTGTATCTGTGTGAGTCTCTGTGTGTGTGTCTCTGTGTGTGTAAGCCTCACGCAGCCCGTCAGGGAGACTACACGGGGAGACATTTGTGTTGTGTTTGTGTGTCTGTGTGTGTCTCTGTTTGTGTATGTCTGTGTGTGTGTGTCTGTGTGTGTGTGTGTCTTTGTGTGTGTCTGTGTCTCTGTGTGTGTCTGTGTCTCTGTGTGTGTCTGTGTGTAAGCCTCACGCAGCCCGTCAGGGAGACTACACGGGGAGACATTTGTGTTGTGTCTGTGTGTGTGTGTCTGTGTGTGTGTGTCTGTGTGTGTCTCTGTGTGTGTATCTGTGTGTGTATCTGTGTGTGTATCTGTGTGAGTCTCTGTGTGTGTGTGTCTCTGTGTGTGTGTGTCTCTGTGTGTGTCTCTGTGTGTGTCTCTGTGTGTGTGTGTCTCTGTGTGTGTCTCTCTGTGTGTCTCTGTAAGCCTCACGCAGCCCGTCAGGGAGACTACACGGGGAGACATTTGTGTTGTGTCTGTGTGTGCGTGTCTCTGTGTGTCTGTGTGTGTGTCTGTGTGTGTCTCTGTGTGTGTGTCTGTGTGTGTGTCTCTGTGTGTGTGTGTCTGTGTGTGTGTCTGTGTGTGTGTCTGTGTCTCTGTGTGTGTGTGTGTCTCTGTGTGTGTGTGTCTCTGTGTGTGTTGTGTCTGTTGTGTCTGTGACTTCAATGCCCGAGTTGGTCACGATACTGGCACCTGGTCTGGAGTGATTGGAGGGCATGGGCCAGATCAGCTCAATAACAATGGTAGGAGGCTGCTAGATTTTTGTGCAGCCCATGGGCTTGTAATTACCAACATGCTGTTCCGGCATCGGCGCATCCACACAACATCATGGATGCATGCCGGGTCCAAGCAAGAACATCTGCTGGACTACATAGTGACGGACCAGCGGATGCGAGCCCATGTCCTTGACACCAGGACCTACCGTGGAGCTGATCTGCCCTCTGACCATCGACTAGTCATCTGTAAGATGCGCCTGCCATTCTTCCACTCCGGTGGTGGGTGTACACCCAGGACCCCATTCCGACCTAATTTGGCCTGGTCTCAGTTATCTGATGAAAGTTGCAAGCGAGAATTTCATCATCGCTTGCGGCTGGGATTGGCATCGTCCTCGACTCCTCCTGATGTCGAGGGTAAATGGGCGCGGTTTAGGACTGTGACTCATGCAGCTGCAATGGCTGCTTTGGGTACGCGGTCCAGACCTCCCCAGAGACCCTGGCTGACAGAGGAGGTGTTCAGGATGGTTGAGAAAAAGCAATAGGCCCACTGCCATCGGCTACAGAATGCCACGTCAGAGAATGAGGAGGCTTACCGCAGCCTTTGCTCGGAGGTTCGGAGAGCCGTGAGGCGCTGCAAGGATGGGTGGTGGTCGCGGGTTGCTGAGGAGATGGAGTCTGCCTCAGTGGCCCGTGATCACAAATCTCTATTTAACTCCATCAAAAAAGTAACCTGCAGCGCCACACCTATTACCATCATTAGGAGAAAAAACGGTGATCCAATCTCAGGAACAGGTTTGCAGATTTGCTGAGCATTTCTGTGAGGTCCTGGGGGAGGGAAAATCCCTCAGCCAGGAAAACATCTTGGCACAAAGTGAGGATGACCCTGCTGAGGCTGCGGTGCCTCAAATATTGGAAGAAGTCACCCCCTGTGAGTGGCTGGCTGAGGTGCCATCTGTTGAGGAAGTACTGAAGGCGATCTGGAGTCTGAGACCAGGAAAGGCAGCTGGCAGAGATGATCTCCCAAGCGAAATGCTGAGGGAGGGTGGCGTTTGTGCACAGACTGCCCTATATAACATCATAACAACAGTCTGGACCACTGGACGGGTTCCGCAGGATTGGAAGGATGCCCTGGTGGTCCCCCTTTTTAAGAAGGGGGACCGCACAGACTGTAACAACTACAGGGGCATCTCACTCCTCAACGAGTAGAGTTGCATAATAATCAGTCACCCTATTGTTAACAACGTGACAATAAGGGCCGCGCATGATCAATGACCGAATGCTGTGTTGTGTGACAATTCAAGTAACGAAACATTGCGGCCATTGAGTGGTATTGATAAGGCAATTAGAAGTATTTCAGTCGAACACTTTAATTTCATAATCGTTATGAATCAATGAACGAACATCGACGTGGTACTGTGCTGACGATTTCAAGCATAATAACTTCGCATATCAGAATGTGTTAAGGATTGGATACGAATCAAAGACCGAGTGCCGTGTTGTGTAACAATTCAAGTATACGAGTTTGCATATTATAAAGTTAAGGTTTGATAGAATAGTTTGCATGTTTTTAATCTCTCTCTCAACAACCGATCGTTTGCGTTACGCGTCGGGAATTAACCACAGGTGCAGCTATCGAGGTGAAACAACGCAATCGTGATGGTATCATGTTAACGCTGTGTTGAAATTCCAAAATCCCGAGATTGAGTTTTCATATTATCCAAAAATTAAAGTTAGCTAGAAAATAAAATTGATTAAAGCAGAAGGTTTGTGTGTGATTCTTCCTGAAATTCTGCATAATATTGTTCTGCGTATGAGATCTGAATCCTGGGGACCTATCATAAGCACACTATCACCACACATAATCCATAACACACATAATTCATAATGTTCAATCAAGAGTAATCGTATCCTTATCGATAATACGGAATTAAAGAGCAGAGTCGAATCGACTCTCTCTCATTCACGCTCACAACGCCTGCGTCACTGCATACGATTAATTGCGTTATTCCAATTCATAACACAATCCTAGTCACCGAGGCTCGACCTGATAATCCATAACGACCTGCATTATCCTAACCACGCTCACTCGCATAAATGAATACGATTATCTCTCGAATCAGCATAATTTATGCGCATAATTACACCAATTAACATAAATTCGGATAAATTATGCAAATATCAAATTTCATTTAATTTTCATCATTTTCATCAATTTTCATAACACCTATATATACAACAGTGTACACAGACAGTGTACACACACACTGTACACACAGTATACACACAGTGTAAACACAGTATAAACACACTGTACACACACACACAGTGTACACACACGCATTGTGTACACACACAAACAGTGTACACACACATTATGTACACACACATTGTGTACACACACATTGTGTACACACACAGTGTACACACTGTGCACACAGTGTACACACACAGTTTACACACACACAGTGTACACACAGACACATTGCGTACACACACAGTGTACACACAGACACATTGCGTACACACACAGTGTATACACACACAGTGTACACACACACAGTGTACACACACAGTGTACACACACACGCAGTGTACACACACACACAGTGTACACACAAACAGTGTATACACACAGTGTACACACACACATTGTACACACACAGTATATACACACAGTGTGCACACACAGTATATATACACACACACAGTGTACACACACAGTGTAAACACACACAGAGTAAACACACACAGTGTAAACACACACAGTGTAAACACACAAAGTGTACACACACGCATTGTGTACACACACAAACAGTGTACACACACATTGTGTACACACACACATTATGTACACACACATTGTGTACACACACAGTGTACACACTGTGCACACACAGTGTACACACACAGTTTACACACACACAGTGTACACACAGACACATTGCGTACACACACAGTGTACACACAGACACATTGCGTACACACACAGTGTATACACACACAGTGTACACACACACAGTGTACACACGCAGTGTACACACACACATTGTGTACACACACTGTACACAAACACTGTACACACACACACACAGTGTACACACACACACAGTGTACACACACACAGTGTACACACACAGTGTACACACACATATTGTGTACATACACACAGTGTACACACACAGTGTACACACACACACACAGTGTACACACAAACAGTGTATACACACAGTGTACACACACACATTGTACACACACACAGTATATACACACAGTGTGCACACACAGTATATATACACACACAGTGTACACACAGTGTACACACACACACACTGTCCACACACACACTGTCCACACACACACAGTGTACACACACACAGTATACACACAGTGTACACACACACACAGTGTACACACACACAGTATACACACAGTGTACACACACACACAGTGTACACACACACTGTACACACACACAGTGTATACACACAGTGTATACACACAGAGTGTACACACACACACACAGTGTATACACACAGTGTACACACACACGGTGTATACACAATAATGTCCACGTTGTTGTAGCTGAGCCCACGCACCCAAGGGAGGGAGCAATGGAAAATGAATCTAAATCAACTTAAACTCCAATCCCGCACCACTCAGCATTACTTCATCGGCGTGAAACGCCAGGGGGGGTGTTCCTCGCTAGTGACGTCATGTTACCAAGGTATTCCACCGAGCTCTTGAGCGTGACGTCAGCTCCGCTTGGGTTACTGCCGATTGCATTCCAGTGCCAATCCTTATTTGGGCAAAGCTACGCCCAGTGACGGCAACTCATTAACATAATGTGTTCGTTAAAGCCATCCCGAGTTTTTTGCGACGAGTTCATTGCCCACGACACACGGGACGAGTAACATTAACATAATTTATTCATTCTCTAATTTATTTAGTTACGGAGCCGCTCATTGTGGGAGGAGCGTGTCTCGTACCCCGGATGTGACGTCACGTCACCTGCTGCCGCGTGACGTCACTAGGTAACAGGAAGCTATCGCTTCCTGCACTGAAATCCGAGGTGAAAAATTCTCATTGCGATTGTGGTGGTGGTCGTTGTGGTGGTTGTGGTGATGGCTGTTGTGGTTGTTGTTTACCAAGGTAGAGCCTCGCTCTCTCTCGTAGGGATGTCAGTTGAGTAGCAGCGAGCATGGGAATCGATGTCCAGGTTGGAACTTTACAACGCGGGGCCTAGCCACGCGGGGCCTTGCCTCCTGCCCTCGCCTGATTGAATTCACTTTAATTATCTCGCTTAAGTTTAATTTGTCTTCACCCGGCTCGCCACTTTGTAACTTTGTTTTATTGTAAATATTCACGCAGTTTTTATTTTCTTTTGTTAGCAGGCCAAGCCCGCTTGAGCTGCTATACCGCTCTTGTTATTAGAAGCGACCTGCCCACAACAACACAAGGTGAGGCTTTGTCAACGTGTGTGAATGTTTTGACTTAAAACTTTGGTGACTGCAGGAATTAATATTCTTGGTTCTTTCGGTAAAGTCACGTAGATAAAAAATACAATAAAAATAAAATATTTTTTTTAAAATAAAGCAAAAAACCCACAACGTTTCGATCGCAACACAAGTGGTCTTTATCTTATTAAATTGAATCTGTTATTTTTATTTTCTATCTACGTGACTTTACTGAAAGAACCAACAATACGTGTGTCAATGTATCTATCGGTCAAAGACGCTAAGCGCGTGCCGCTGTTGACTCTGAATGTGTGGAGGGGAACACCTTCACCACGGGGAGAGAGAGACAGAGACACGGATAGCCTCGGCTGTGTTGATTGATCCTCGATTCATTACTTGGTGGAGTGAGGAAGAATTGATGCTGAGCAGATGAAGGTGGCCAGGCATGGTTCTGGTCACACCACCACCTGTTTACTCATGGCAGTGTGTGACAGTGTCAAGTTTGTGTTTGCAGTAAAGTCTATTAACTCTGTTGAACACGGAGGTTATATCAAAATAATAGTTTATTTTTGTTTTCCTCTGGAACTCTTTATACGAATGGAAACAGGAGGTGAACACAGCACACACATGCATCTGAGCCTGGATTCACACCTCTAAGTTGCGATTGAACATTGATTTATGCATTTCTGCATAACACAAATAGTATTGTTTTCAACACCCTTTGCTATGTCAGCTGAATTTAGCTCTCATAAATATTCCTTTTGTAGTCAGACAGCCGAAATTGTGTGCTTAGAGTTTTGGGTTAACATTCATCTTGAAGATATGAAGGCTTCCAGGCATATTAATGACATTTGCCCTCTCATTGTGTGCCATAGCAGCCCGTGGAGAGAAACCCTTCAGGTGCACTCTGTACGTGAAGGCGTTTGCACGTTCATCAAATCTGATGAATTTGGGAAACTTTTTCACTACATCATGAATATATTAATAAGTATAGACGTGTAAGTCACGTGTGCATTCCTCTGTGCCTGACGTGTAGATGGTGTGGATATTCTTTTTTATGTCTGCAGCTGACGCTTCCTCTGCAGAATTGGTCTGATGGAGCAAAGGCAGTCAGCCCAGCAGCTCGGTACGACAAGTCAACAATGCGACCAGCATGCATACAGCACGGATCGGACTGGAAATTTGACACGGCACCAGAGAACTCACACAGGAGAGAAACCCTTCAAGTGCACTGTGTGTGACAAGGCATTTGCATGGCCATCAGTTCTTGAGACCCACCAGAGAACTCACACAGGAGAGCAACCCTTCAAATGTACTGTGTGTGGGAAGGCATTTTCACGGTCATCTGCTCTTAAAAAACACCAGAGAACACACACTGGAGAGAAACCCTTCAGGTGCAGTGTTTGTGGGAAGACATTTTCATGGTCATCTACTCTTAAAAAACACCAGAGAACACACACAGGAGAGAAACCCTTCAAGTGCAGTGTGTGTGGGAAGACATTTTCAGATTCATATAATCTTGTAACACACCAGAGAACACACACGGGAGAGAAACCCTTCAGGTGCACTCTGTGCGGGAAGGCGTTTGCACAGTCACCACATCTTAAAGTACACCAGAGAACACACACGGGAGAGAAACCCTTCAAGTGCAGTGTGTGCATGAAGGCATTTGCACATTCATCTGCTCTTGTAAAACACCAGAGAACACACACGGGAGAGAAACCCTTCAGGTGCACGATGTGCGGGATGGCGTTTACACAGTCATCAACTTTTCGAAGACACCAGAGAACACAAAAGCATCTGAAGATCCACAAGGAGCGGAGTCGGAGTCTGAAATCAGCTTGTGAAAGTCAAAGTGCCGCAATGATCCCATCCCTCATGAAACAAGAACTGGACGAAAATCTCAGCTTGGACACTTTTAAAGGTATAAAGGTGAAATATGAAGAGGTGATGGTGAAATGTGAAGAAGTGATGAGCGAAGAAGTGAAGGTAAAAAGTGAAGATGAAGATTCAACTCCAAAATGGGACCTTCACATCGTGAAGCAGGAGGAGAATTCTGACTGTGAATCAGAGTGAGGCAACTCCCAGCAGTTTGTGGAAGTGGAGGTGTGGGTGGACTTGCTCCTAGACAATACAAAGTCAAGTGGAGACCCGGTAGATGTGTAAGCCAGAGACGATGTCGCTACAATAGATGCACCTTTGTCACAGGCCTTTAATGATAAGAACGTGAATTTGGACACTCAATTCCTAGGTTCAACCTGCAGAGTAAGGGCGGCCAGTCTTTGTGGGCCCGTGGGTTGGGTAGACCTCTAGCCAGGAGCAAGAGCGAATAAGCTTCCACTATGTTATAATAATTGCTTTTACATGGTGCTTGCTTAATTGCCTCAGCAACTCGGAGTTTTGTGACGTACCTCGCCTCAAACACTCGAAGAGCATCCCCAAGTAGCAGCTTCCCCTGTGTGGCACAAGGTGGTGGCCCTGCACCGGCCTGCATGTGGACAAGAGCCTGTCAGTAGGGGGCGATGATTGATGTGTCATCTCAGTTGTGTAGTTTGTAGGTAATGTTTAGAATTTGCTACATTTTCACTCAGACGCCAGCATGCAATGGCCTACTCGTTTTGAATGACACAATAGTATGTTTTACATACACTGTGAAGCACAATGTGCAACTTTTTTTAAAAGCTTCTTGTTAATACGATGTAACGTGATGCAGTATATTTCACTGCAGTAATCCAATTTTGTTAATATGCCTGTCAATAATTTAGAATGTATACTTGTCTGGTTTTGTGCATACTTGTAACATTTGATCTATAAGGGTCAAACATTGATTAAGTGATGTTAGGACAAAGTGTGTGTGTGTGTTTGAAAGTAACCTGTACAGAGAACTCAGGTGAGACCCGTTGTTCTTGTGATACAGGTCAAACGGTGTTTTTGTGTTCCACGAAGCATCTGGAGCAACTCATTGTGTTTGAAATAGGTAGCACGCTCGGATCATTCATCAGTTACAAGGCATACCACTTAAATGTTACACGTATAGGAGGAGGTACATTCTCTACAACATGAATTGTTGTTTTGTCTTACGTGTTGACGTAGATTTTGTCTAGCTAGGACTAGAAATGCTCCTTGCTGATTCACGTCTGGATGTTCGTAACCATCGGTTGAAGCAAACCCCACTGCTGTTGAGACGCTGTGCACCAATAATGGTCAAACACATTGACGGCCTTTAGGCCAGGAAAGTCACAACATTTGCACACGAAGGACGCATTCACGCAAGTACCCCATGCTCCGTTTTGAAGTTTTAAAATGAAACATCTTTGAATTGTGTTGTGTTTTGAATTAGATTATTTTATTTCTTCATTAAAAGCTTATATACACTACAATATGCACTACTATACACTACACACTACTATACACTACACTATACACTACACTATACACTACACTACTATACACTACACTATACACTACTATACACTACACTATACACTACTATACACTACACTACTATACACTACACTACTATACACTACACTATCCACTACATTATACACTACTATACACTACTATACAATACACTATACACTACACTATACACTACACCATACACTACTATACACTACACTATACACTACTATACACTACTATACACTACACTATACACTACTATGCACTACACTACTATACACTACACTATACACTACTACACACTAGTGCTGCACTAGTCCCCAAAATGCAAAGACAAAGGCTCCCCAATGTAGACTGACGCATCCACAGACCCACACGTGGACCCACGGACTCGCACAGAAACCCACGGACTCATCGACTCCCACTGGGCGTGCGCTGTTAGCGAGCAACGGTGAGGGTCGCGATGGAACATCACCAGGGGCTGGTGTGGACAGAACCACAGCTGGCCGCTCGTCTCTCCAATTCTGATGTTAGCACCCCCACCCACCTCACCACCTCCTTAATTATGGCTGAGTCCACCTAAGTGACGCTCAGGACTGCTTCAGGTCAGGGGCCGACCTTAAATGACGTCACGTGATTTTAGAGGATTTTTGACCCCCCCCGCCCCCATCGTCACACGACGTCACAAAGTCAGACCCCTCCCCCTCAAATATGACGTCACAAAGCTCTGCCCCCCTCCGCCCCCTCCACCCAAAAAAAAGATAAAACATGCTTCAAATCGCTTTAAACTATTGTTGTCATTGTAGTGCGTTGTTAATGTGGCGCTGCACTCTGATGTAGGTAGAAAACATTTATTACAAAGTCTAATTAAGTAGAACGTGTCTATATTTATTTAAAGTTGCGCAATTTGGTGTGATGTCACATTTCTCAAACCCCCCCCCCTCGTCACACATCGTCACAAACGTCTGACCCCGCCCACCCCCCCCCCCCCTCTAGGTGCGTGACGTCATTCACGGACGGCCCCTAATTGTCGCTGGTATTTGCCGTGAGCGAGAATAGCGCAGCGCCGCTAACCGCTACGCCGTGATGGTGCCCTTACCTGCATGAACGGAGACGCGGTCAGACGATGCGTGAGCCGCTGGTGCGGGCAGGACGAATGATCTCGGGCGTACCTCCTGACGTGGAAGGCGAGGGAGGTCGGAGTGCGCGTGTGAAGAGAGACAGCAAGGGGCGGGAGGAGAGGGGGGCGATCGGACGGAGCGGAAGCAGGAGGACGAGGGCAGGAGAGGCAGCGGAGCCGTGGAGGAGTCTGGGCGCGCTTGATGGTGAAACTTGACGTGGACGCACGCTGCAGAAGAGAAGAAAATCTTCACGCTCGGCACCACACACAGCCAGACGTAGCTCACCTCATCCGTCTTGCTGACGATGTGTAGGACGACTAGACTCTGATTGTCTTGTAGCTCTGTGGAAAGAAGGAGAGGTGTCTTCTTTGGTTCTTTCGGTAAAGTCACGTAGAATGAGAATAAAATAATAAATTGATCAAATAAAATAACACAATAATATTCTCACGACGTTTCGGCCACAACACAAGCGGCCTTCATCAGGTGAAGGGAGCGAGACTGTCTGGTAGGACAGCGCTGGAGTGAGAGAGCCACGTTCAGATCACGGCTTTTAAGCTGTGTGAGAGGAACAAAGAGCCTTGACGAAGGAATTAGCATAAAATTTAGCATTGAAAAGGCTGAATGATTAGCTTGTGACTGGTCACAGAAATAGCTATGTTAAAAGTTAAAGCATACACATCCGCAGAGGCACCCATTGTTAAAAGGAATTAGCATAGAATTTAGCATTGAAATAGCTAAATTAAGGCATTCGCTTGTAACTGCTACAGAAATAGTTACGTTGAAGTCAGAGCATACACATTCACCGAGGCACTTAGTACAAATCAAAACGGGAGAATTTAGCATTGAAATAACTAGGCGAATTTAGCATTGAAATAACTGGGTGATTTGCTAGTGACTGGTCACAGAAATGCCTACACATCTGAGCTATTCACAGTACTATATAGTGAACCAATAAAAAACTAAAATATAAATTACCTTCATGTTATCAATAAACTCTATAT
Organism: Petromyzon marinus; assembly: GCF_048934315.1. NCBI lineage: Eukaryota > Metazoa > Chordata > Hyperoartia > Petromyzontiformes > Petromyzontidae > Petromyzon > Petromyzon marinus. The sequence goes on from NW_027422817.1 coordinate 1,277,408, forward strand.
TCTCCAATCAGCTAAGCTACCAACCATAAGTCGTTATATATCACAATGCTATATGGCGAAAAAATGGGTGGATTCTTACTCTCAAATTTCCGTACCACGGATAGCTACGGGCCCCGTTCAGACGGACGAGTTCGTCCATGGTCGGAACAGAGGAGGGGGAGAGAGACAGCTGCGAAGCCCTAGTATACTCCATGTTGTAAACCATACCATTAACCGTGGTGTGAGAGGTATTAAGAGGCAATGCTGGCGAAAGAGCTGCGGTCTGAAGGTCATCGTAAAATTACAATTAATTAAGAACAGAAATTATTTAACACATCTTTCCAGTGGTTACTAAGCCTGAATCCATCTTCTCGGTTGAAATTGTCTCTGTGCTTGTATATGTGAATGGCCTCATGAACGAATCTCTCATGGTAGCCAGTTGGTTTGCAAAGAACCTCCGTCTTGGAGAAGTCAATGTCATGTGAGCCCACTGAATTGTAACAGTGATCTGCCACGGCAGAGGAGTTCGTCTTACCGTGTTTCAAGTCTGCTTTATGTTCGCGGATGCGGTCCGAGATATGTCTTTTGGTTTCTCCAATGTAGCTACTACCACAGAGGCACTTTAGTTTGTAAACGCCCGGGTACTGTATGTCTGGAAGAGCATCTTTTACAGATGGAACTAAATCACGGATTTTGTGTACTGTGTTGAATCGGACCTGGATCTTGTGTTTATTCAGGATTTTGGAGATCTTTTTAGTGACCCCTGCAATGTAGGGTAAGGTGATGGTTTTGAGTGGCTCCACAAGAGGATCCTTCTTCATGACTGGAGTGATGGCTTTGCGGATTGTGTAGTCGGAGTAGCCATTAGCCCTGAGAGCCTGGTGTACGTGCTTGAGTTCACTGGTAATGTGTTCCTGGTCGGAAATGCATTGGGCTCTATGGTATAGAGTCTTGATGAGGCAGTTCTTCTGGGATGGATGGTGGTGGGAATCCGGTTTCAAGTAAGCATCTGTATGGGTAGCTTTCCTGTAGACAGAGTGGCTCATTGAACCATCATGTCTCCTTTTAATTAAGACATCCAGAAAGGGTAGTTTGCCATCTTTTTCGACCTCCATGGTAAATCTGATGGCTGGTTGTATGGAATTGATGTGGTCGCGGAATTGGTCTAGAGCAGGCTGGCCATGTGGCCAGATGACAAAGGTGTCATCAACGTACCTCTTCCATAAGGTCGGGCGTAGAGTGGCAGTCTGGATGGCGTCAGTTTCAAATTTTTCCATGAATACGTTGGCTACAACCGGAGATAGGGGGGAGCCCATTGGGGTGCCCTCAGTTTGTTTGTAGAAAGTTCCATTCCAGGTGAAGTATGTGTTGGTTAAGCAATGTCTCACCAGGGGGGGTACATCAGTATGCAGTCCTTGATGAACCAGGTCGTCAATGATAGCGATGGTGTCAGGTACCGGGACTTTGGTGAACAAGGACACCACATCAAAACTGACAAGCAGGTCGTTTGGGGACAGGGAAATGTCTTTGATTGTCGATACCAGGTGAGTAGAATTTAGTACCGCAGAGGTGGTTTTTCCAGTGAAAGGTCGCAGTATATCAGCCAGAAAACGTGCCAGTTTGTAGGTGGGGGAGCTGATAGTAGAGACGATGGGACGAAGGGGTGTATCTTCTTTGTGTATCTTTGGAAGGCCATATAATCTTGGTGGTCTGGCAGCAGAGGGTTTCAACAAGAACTGTTTGTTCTCATCAATTAATGCTGTTGAATCAGAGATAATTTTGTTCGTTTTGGTGACCAGGCTGTTGGTGGGATCTCTTTTTATTTTTGTATAGCTGCCATCGTTGAGTAGTTCTTGAATTTTGTTGTTATATTCTGTTTTGTCCATGATGACAGTGGCATTGCCTTTGTCGGCTGAGAGAACGACAATATCATCCCTCTTTTTTAATTGAGATAATTCAAAACGTTCGTCTTTGCTGATGTTGCTAGGTGGCAACTTAGCGTTTTTGAGGGTTGCAGCGATTTCAGATCTTGCTACGTCTGCAGAGATGTGACTCAAGCCCTTGAGTGCAACGTCGACATGGGCAATGATATCATTAACCGGTAAGTGTCTCGGTGTGACAGCAAAGTTTAGACCTTTAGCTAAAACGGATTTCAGACCATCAGAAATGGAACTGTTACTGCGATTAATTACGACTTTGTTGACGTCTATCTTTTCGGTGTGTGGATCCGATTTTTTGCTGGAGAGGTGATTGAATTTGGAAATCAAATTGTCCCTACATTGGTTCGACATAGTGGCAGCCGAAGAGGTAGTCATATTGTTTACATGTTCCCAATCCGATGTAGACATTGTTGCTGTCAATTTTAAGTGTGATTTGTAGAGTGTCTTGTCTAACTGATCGAGTTCGGTGCGTGTAAGTCTGATTTTTTCCGAGATAAGAGCGAAGCTAGTTCTAGCTAGAATTCGTTTTGCATTGAGAGAAGTTGCAACAGCAGAGGTAGCCTACACATCTGATGCGGTTGGTATTACCTTAGAGTCGCGGCATCTCTTCAGAAAGGTGAGAGACTCGATTAGTTGAGCCTTCTTATCCCGAAGTCTGTTGAATGATCTTAAGGATGTGTGGAATCCCTCCCCGTAGAGGCGGTTAAATTTCGATTTAAAGCTTTCGTGACTGCAATGATTCATCTTCTTTGGTTCTTTCGGTAAAGTCACGTAGAATGAGAATAAAATAATAAATTGATAAAATAAAATAACACAATAATATTCTCACGACGTTTCGGCCACAACACAAGCGGCCTTCATCAGGTGAAGGGAGCGAGACTGTCTGGTAGGACAGTGCTAGAGTGAGAGAGCCACGTTCAGATCACGGCTTTTAAGCTGTGTGAGAGGAACAAAGAGCCTTGACGAAGGAATTAGCATAAAATTTAGCATTGAAAAGGCTGAATGATTAGCTTGTGACTGGTCACAGAAATAGCTATGTTAAAAGTTAAAGCATACACATCCGCAGAGGCACCCATTGTTAAAAGGAATTAGCATAGAATTTAGCATTGAAATAGCTAAATTAAGGCATTCGCTTGTAACTGCTACAGAAATAGTTACGTTGAAGTCAGAGCATACACATTCACCGAGGCACTTAGTACAAATCAAAACAGGAGAATTTAGCATTGAAATAACTAGGCGAATTTAGCATTGAAATAACTGGGTGATTTGCTAGTGACTGGTCACAGAAATGCCTACACATCTGAGCTATTCACAGTACTATATAGTGAACCAATAAAAAACTAAAATATAAATTACCTTCATGTTATCAATAAACTCTATATTCTCCAATCAGCTAAGCTACCAACCATAAGTCGTTAAGACTCTATACCATAGAGCCCAATGCATTTCCGACCAGGAACACATTACCAGTGAACTCAAGCACGTACACCAGGCTCTCAGGGCTAATGGCTACTCCGACTACACAATCCGCAAAGCCATCACTCCAGTCATGAAGAAGGATCCTCTTGTGGAGCCACTCAAAACCATCACCTTACCCTACATTGCAGGGGTCACTAAAAAGATCTCCAAAATCCTGAATAAACACAAGATCCAGGTCCGATTCAACACAGTACACAAAATCCGTGATTTAGTTCCATCTGTAAAAGATGCTCTTCCAGACATACAGTACCCGGGCGTTTACAAACTAAAGTGCCTCTGTGGTAGTAGCTACATTGGAGAAACCAAAAGACATATCTCGGACCGCATCCGCGAACATAAAGCAGACTTGAAACACGGTAAGACGAACTCCTCTGCCGTGGCAGATCACTGTTACAATTCAGTGGGCTCACATGACATTGACTTCTCCAAGACGGAGGTTCTTTGCAAACCAACTGGCTACCATGAGAGATTCGTTCATGAGGCCATTCACATATACAAGCACAGAGACAATTTCAACCGAGAAGATGGATTCAGGCTTAGTAACCACTGGAAAGATGTGTTAAATAATTTCTGTTCTTAATTAATTGTAATTTTACGATGACCTTCAGACCGCAGCTCTTTCGCCAGCATTGCCTCTTAATACCTCTCACACCACGGTTAATGGTATGGTTTACAACATGGAGTATACTAGGGCTTCGCAGCTGTCTCTCTCCCCCTCCTCTGTTCCGACCATGGACGAACTCGTCCGTCTGAACGGGGCCCGTAGCTATCCGTGGTACGGAAATTTGAGGGTAAGAATCCACCCATTTTTTCGCCATATAGCATTGTGATATATAACGACTTATGGTTGGTAGCTTAGCTGATTGGAGAATATAGAGTTTATTGATAACATGAAGGTAATTTATATTTTAGTTTTTTATTGGTTCACTATATAGTACTGTGAATAGCTCAGATGTGTAGGCATTTCTGTGACCAGTCACTAGCAAATCACCCAGTTATTTCAATGCTAAATTCGCCTAGTTATTTCAATGCTAAATTCTCCTGTTTTGATTTGTACTAAGTGCCTCGGTGAATGTGTATGCTCTGACTTCAACGTAACTATTTCTGTAGCAGTTACAAGCGAATGCCTTAATTTAGCTATTTCAATGCTAAATTCTATGCTAATTCCTTTTAACAATGGGTGCCTCTGCGGATGTGTATGCTTTAACTTTTAACATAGCTATTTCTGTGACCAGTCACAAGCTAATCATTCAGCCTTTTCAATGCTAAATTTTATGCTAATTCCTTCGTCAAGGCTCTTTGTTCCTCTCACACAGCTTAAAAGCCGTGATCTGAACGTGGCTCTCTCACTCCAGCGCTGTCCTACCAGACAGTCTCGCTCCCTTCACCTGATGCAGGCCGCTTGTGTTGTGGCCGAAACGTCGTGAGAATATTATTGTTATTTTATTTGATCAATTTATTATTTTATTCTCACTCTACGTGACTTTACCGAAAGAACCAAAGAAGATGAATCATTGCAGTCACGAAAGCTTTAAATCGAAATTTAACCGCCTCTACGGGGAGGGATTCCACACATCCTTAAGATCATTCAACAGACTTCGGGATAAGAAGGCTCAACTAATCGAGTCTCTCACCTTTCTGAAGAGATGCCGCGACTCTAAGGTAATACCAACCGCATTTACACTAACCTCTGCTGTTGCAACTTCTCTCAAAGCAAAACGAATTCTAGCTAGAACTAGCTTCGCCCTTATCTCGGAAAAAATCAGACTTACACGCACCGAACTCGATCAGTTAGACAAGACACTCTACAAATCACACTTAAAATTGACAGCAACAATGTCTACATCGGATTGGGAACATGTAGACAATATGACTACCTCTTCGGCTGCCACTATGTCGAACCAATGTAGGGACAATTTGATTTCCAAATTCAATCACCTCTCCAGCAAAAAATCGGATCCACACACCGAAAAGATAGACGTCAACAAAGTCGTAATTAATCGCAGTAACAGTTCCATTTCTGATGGTCTGAAATCCGTTTTAGCTAAAGGTCTAAACTTTGCTGTCACACCGAGACACTTACCGGTTAATGATATCATTGCCCATGTCGACGTTGCACTCAAGGGCTTGAGTCACATCTCTGCAGACGTAGCAAGATCTGAAATCGCTGCAACCCTCAAAAACGCTAAGTTGCCACCTAGCAACATCAGCAAAGACGAACGTTTTGAATTATCTCAATTAAAAAAGAGGGATGATATTGTCGTTCTCTCAGCCGACAAAGGCAATGCCACTGTCATCATGGACAAAACAGAATATAACAACAAAATTCAAGAACTACTCAACGATGGCAGCTATACAAAAATAAAAAGAGATCCCACCAACAGCCTGGTCACCAAAACGAACAAAATTATCTCTGATTCAACAGCATTAATTGATGAGAACAAACAGTTCTTGTTGAAACCCTCTGCTGCCAGACCACCAAGATTATATGGCCTTCCAAAGATACACAAAGAAGATACACCCCTTCGTCCCATCGTCTCTACTATCAGCTCCCCCACCTACAAACTGGCACGTTTTCTGGCTGATATACTGCGACCTTTCACTGGAAAAACCACCTCTGCGGTACTAAATTCTACTCACCTGGTATCGACAATCAAAGACATTTCCCTGTCCCCAAACGACCTGCTTGTCAGTTTTGATGTGGTGTCCTTGTTCACCAAAGTCCCGGTACCTGACACCATCGCTATCATTGAAGACCTGGTTCATCAAGGACTGCATACTGATGTACCCCCCCTGGTGAGACATTGCTTAACCAACACATACTTAACCTGGAATGGAACTTTCTACAAACAAACTGAGGGCACCCCAATGGGCTCCCCCCTATCTCCGGTTGTAGCCAACGTATTCATGGAAAAATTTGAAACTGACGCCATCCAGACTGCCACTCTACGCCCGACCTTATGGAAGAGGTACGTTGATGACACCTTTGTCATCTGGCCACATGGCCAGCCTGCTCTAGACCAATTCCGCGACCACATCAATTCCATACACCCAGCCATCAGATTTACCATGGAGGTCGAAAAAGATGGCAAACTACCCTTTCTGGATGTCTTAATTAAAAGGAGACATGATGGTTCAATGAGCCACTCTGTCTACAGGAAAGCTACCCATACAGATGCTTACTTGAAACCGGATTCCCACCACCATCCATCCCAGAAGAACTGCCTCATCAAGACTCTATACCATAGAGCCCAATGCATTTCCGACCAGGAACACATTACCAGTGAACTCAAGCACGTACACCAGGCTCTCAGGGCTAATGGCTACTCCGACTACACAATCCGCAAAGCCATCACTCCAGTCATGAAGAAGGATCCTCTTGTGGAGCCACTCAAAACCATCACCTTACCCTACATTGCAGGGGTCACTAAAAAGATCTCCAAAATCCTGAATAAACACAAGATCCAGGTCCGATTCAACACAGTACACAAAATCCGTGATTTAGTTCCATCTGTAAAAGATGCTCTTCCAGACATACAGTACCCGGGCGTTTACAAACTAAAGTGCCTCTGTGGTAGTAGCTACATTGGAGAAACCAAAAGACATATCTCGGACCGCATCCGCGAACATAAAGCAGACTTGAAACACGGTAAGACGAACTCCTCTGCCGTGGCAGATCACTGTTACAATTCAGTGGGCTCACATGACATTGACTTCTCCAAGACGGAGGTTCTTTGCAAACCAACTGGCTACCATGAGAGATTCGTTCATGAGGCCATTCACATATACAAGCACAGAGACAATTTCAACCGAGAAGATGGATTCAGGCTTAGTAACCACTGGAAAGATGTGTTAAATAATTTCTGTTCTTAATTAATTGTAATTTTACGATGACCTTCAGACCGCAGCTCTTTCGCCAGCATTGCCTCTTAATACCTCTCACACCACGGTTAATGGTATGGTTTACAACATGGAGTATACTAGGGCTTCGCAGCTGTCTCTCTCCCCCTCCTCTGTTCCGACCATGGACGAACTCGTCCGTCTGAACGGGGCCCGTAGCTATCCGTGGTACGGAAATTTGAGGGTAAGAATCCACCCATTTTTTCGCCATATAGCATTGTGATATATAACGACTTATGGTTGGTAGCTTAGCTGATTGGAGAATATAGAGTTTATTGATAACATGAAGGTAATTTATATTTTAGTTTTTTATTGGTTCACTATATAGTACTGTGAATAGCTCAGATGTGTAGGCATTTCTGTGACCAGTCACTAGCAAATCACTCAGTTATTTCAATGCTAAATTCGCCTAGTTATTTCAATGCTAAATTCTCCTGTTTTGATTTGTACTAAGTGCCTCGGTGAATGTGTATGCTCTGACTTCAACGTAACTATTTCTGTAGCAGTTACAAGCGAATGCCTTAATTTAGCTATTTCAATGCTAAATTCTATGCTAATTCCTTTTAACAATGGGTGCCTCTGCGGATGTGTATGCTTTAACTTTTAACATAGCTATTTCTGTGACCAGTCACAAGCTAATCATTCAGCCTTTTCAATGCTTAATTTTATGCTAATTCCTTCGTCAAGGCTCTTTGTTCCTCTCACACAGCTTAAAAGCCGTGATCTGAACGTGGCTCTCTCACTCCAGCGCTGTCCTACCAGACAGTCTCGCTCCCTTCACCTGATGAAGGCCGCTTGTGTTGTGGCCGAAACGTCGTGAGAATATTATTGTGTTATTTTATTTGATCAATTTATTATTTTATTCTCACTCTACGTGACTTTACCGAAAGAACCAAAGAAGATGAATCATTGCAGTCACGAAAGCTTTAAATCGAAATTTAACCGCCTCTACGGGGAGGGATTCCACACATCCTTAAGATCATTCAACAGACTTCGGGATAAGAAGGCTCAACTAATCGAGTCTCTCACCTTTCTGAAGAGATGCCGCGACTCTAAGGTAATACCAACCGCATTTACACTAACCTCTGCTGTTGCAACTTCTCTCAATGCAAAACGAATTCTAGCTAGAACTAGCTTCGCTCTTATCTCGGAAAAAATCAGACTTACACGCACCGAACTCGATCAGTTAGACAAGACACTCTACAAATCACACTTAAAATTGACAGCAACAATGTCTACATCGGATTGGGAACATGTAGACAATATGACTACCTCTTCGGCTGCCACTATGTCGAACCAATGTAGGGACAATTTGATTTCCAAATTCAATCACCTCTCCAGCAAAAAATCGGATCCACACACCGAAAAGATAGACGTCAACAAAGTCGTAATTAATCGCAGTAACAGTTCCATTTCTGATGGTCTGAAATCCGTTTTAGCTAAAGGTCTAAACTTTGCTGTCACACCGAGACACTTACCGGTTAATGATATCATTGCCCATGTCGACGTTGCACTCAAGGGCTTGAGTCACATCTCTGCAGACGTAGCAAGATCTGAAATCGCTGCAACCCTCAAAAACGCTAAGTTGCCACCTAGCAACATCAGCAAAGACGAACGTTTTGAATTATCTCAATTAAAAAAGAGGGATGATATTGTCGTTCTCTCAGCCGACAAAGGCAATGCCACTGTCATCATGGACAAAACAGAATATAACAACAAAATTCAAGAACTACTCAACGATGGCAGCTATACAAAAATAAAAAGAGATCCCACCAACAGCCTGGTCACCAAAACGAACAAAATTATCTCTGATTCAACAGCATTAATTGATGAGAACAAACAGTTCTTGTTGAAACCCTCTGCTGCCAGACCACCAAGATTATATGGCCTTCCAAAGATACACAAAGAAGATACACCCCTTCGTCCCATCGTCTCTACTATCAGCTCCCCCACCTACAAACTGGCACGTTTTCTGGCTGATATACTGCGACCTTTCACTGGAAAAACCACCTCTGCGGTACTAAATTCTACTCACCTGGTATCGACAATCAAAGACATTTCCCTGTCCCCAAACGACCTGCTTGTCAGTTTTAATATGGTGTCCTTGTTCACCAAAGTCCCGGTACCTGACACCATCGCTATCATTGAAGACCTGGTTCATCAAGGACTGCATACTGATGTACCCCCCCTGGTGAGACATTGCTTAACCAACACATACTTCACCTGGAATGGAACTTTCTACAAACAAACTGAGGGCACCCCAATGGGCTCCCCCCTATCTCCAGTTGTAGCCAACGTATTCATGGAAAAATTTGAAACTGACGCGATCCAGACTGCCACTCTACGCCCGACCTTATGGAAGAGGTACGTTGATGACACCTTTGTCATCTGGCCACATGGCCAGCCTGCTCTAGACCAATTCCGCGACCACATCAATTCCATACACCCAGCCATCAGATTTACCATGGAGGTCGAAAAAGATGGCAAACTACCCTTTCTGGATGTCTTAATTAAAAGGAGACATGATGGTTCAATGAGCCACTCTGTCTACAGGAAAGCTACCCATACAGATGCTTACTTGAAACCGGATTCCCACCACCATCCATCCCAGAAGAACTGCCTCATCAAGACTCTATACCATAGAGCCCAATGCATTTCCGACCAGGAACACATTACCAGTGAACTCAAGCACGTACACCAGGCTCTCAGGGCTAATGGCTACTCCGACTACACAATCCGCAAAGCCATCACTCCAGTCATGAAGAAGGATCCTCTTGTGGAGCCACTCAAAACCATCACCTTACCCTACATTGCAGGGGTCACTAAAAAGATCTCCAAAATCCTGAATAAACACAAGATCCAGGTCCGATTCAACACAGTACACAAAATCCGTGATTTAGTTCCATCTGTAAAAGATGCTCTTCCAGACATACAGTACCCGGGCGTTTACAAACTAAAGTGCCTCTGTGGTAGTAGCTACATTGGAGAAACCAAAAGACATATCTCGGACCGCATCCGCGAACATAAAGCAGACTTGAAACACGGTAAGACGAACTCCTCTGCCGTGGCAGATCACTGTTACAATTCAGTGGGCTCACATGACATTGACTTCTCCAAGACGGAGGTTCTTTGCAAACCAACTGGCTACCATGAGAGATTCGTTCATGAGGCCATTCACATATACAAGCACAGAGACAATTTCAACCGAGAAGATGGATTCAGGCTTAGCAACCACTGGAAAGATGTGTTAAATCATTTATGTTCTTAATTAATTGTAATTTTACGATGACCTTCAGACCGCAGCTCTTTCGCCAGCATTGCCTCTTAATACCTCTCACACCACGGTTAATGGTATGGTTTACAACATGGAGTATACTAGGGCTTCGCAGCTGTCTCTCTCCCCCTCCTCTGTTCCGACCATGGACGAACTCGTCCGTCTGAATGGGGCCCGTAGCTATCCGTGGTACGGAAATTTGAAGGTAAGAATCCACCCATTTTTTCGCCATATAGCATTGTGATATATAACGACTTATGGTTGGTAGCTTAGCTGATTGGAGAATATAGAGTTTATTGATAACATGAAGGTAATTTATATTTTAGTTTTTTTATTGGTTCACTATATAGTACTGTGAATAGCTCAGATGTGTAGGCATTTCTGTGACCAGTCACTAGCAAATCACCCAGTTATTTCAATGCTAAATTCGCCTAGTTATTTCAATGCTAAATTCTCCTGTTTTGATTTGTACTAAGTGCCTCGGTGAATGCGTATGCTCTGACTTCAACGTAACTATTTCTGTAGCAGTTACAAGCGAATGCCTTAATTTAGCTATTTCAATGCTAAATTCTATGCTAATTCCTTTTAACAATGGGTGCCTCTGCGGATGTGTATGCTTTAACTTTTAACATAGCTATTTCTGTGACCAGTCACAAGCTAATCATTCAGCCTTTTCAATGCTAAATTTTATGCTAATTCCTTCGTCAAGGTTCTTTGTTCCTCTCACACAGCTTAAAAGCCGTGATCTGAACGTGGCTCTCTCACTCCAGCGCTGTCCTACCAGACAGTCTCGCTCCCTTCACCTGATGAAGGCCGCTTGTGTTGTGGCCGAAACGTCGTGAGAATATTATTGTGTTATTTTATTTTATCAATTTATTATTTTATTCTCATTCTACGTGACTTTACCGAAAGAACCAAAGAAGATGAATCATTGCAGTCACGAAAGCTTTAAATCGAAAGGAGAGGTGTCTTGGGTCCAACAAGGCCCTCTGCCACCGGTGTGCACGGGGGGGGGGGGGTACCCTAGTGGAGGGCTGATCGTGGGAGTGAGTCGAGGGGAGGGTGAGTGGTGGTTGACATGAATTTGAATTCTTATACATGCTATGTATTGTAACATTTATTGTCGTATGGGTTTACATATGGTAGAACATATATGCTATTAGACGAGGACCAATTCAATACTAACATGGTTAACACGGACCCACATCGTCATCAGGGACCAACATCGTCAACAGGGATGCTCGCCTCGTCAATAGAGACCCACATCAAAAGAGACGCTCACCTCTTTAATCCGGACCCATATCTTCAATCGGGACCCACATCGTCAACAGTGACCCACAACATGAATATGGACACTCACCTCGTCAGTAGGGACCCATATCGTCAACAGTGACCCACAACATGAATATGTTCACGTTTTTTGTTTGTTGCGGTTGCACCCGAGTCAAGGGCCGCACGGCTCACAGGGCTCTACACCTAAAACGTGAAACTTAAACTGAAGACGACGTCTCGCCAGCATGCGTCTATCCTCCACGCGTGGCCTCTGTCACGCGACTTCCACAATTTCGCCTGAGAGTCTCCCGCCGCGTGCCCCCATAGGTCTTCTCCATCGGTCGCTCGACTCGTGTAGACCATTCATCCGTGTGGTCCATGTGGTCAAAGAAGAAGTTGGTACCAGCCAAGGCAGCACAACGCCAGTAACAGACTTATGTAAATGGTCGGTAAGAGTGAAGTACAGTACGTCATAACCCACTCATTTCAAATGCTTGCCACGTAATTCGTTGCTATTGGTCACATAAAGAACTTGGAATTGCTAATGCTGTGCCACCTCTGGTTCTAAGGCAAAGTGAAATGTCTGCTCTGGGCCGGTCAAGGACACCATTTCTGGGATGAAACTATCACATTCACGACACGTGATAAAGCATATAAGCAGTATGCACTGCTGTAACCTTAGCAGGTACCACCACGGTCAGTATGCACTGCTGTAGTGAAAGCAGGTACCACCACAGTATGCACTGATGTAATTATAGCAGGTACCACTAGTCAGTATACCTGCTGTAATCATAGCAGGTACCACTAGTCAGTATGTACTGCTGTAATCATAGCAGGTACCACCACAGCCAGTATGCACTGCTGTTATAGGATAAAAAATATAACGATACTATCATAGAATGTTAACTAAACGAGCATACATTTTTAACTAATTTAGGATAAACATTAAACTTAATGAGTATGGATAAATAAACTACAATAGCATACAGATTAAAACTAATTAGCATACCAAAATTAGCATAGGACACCTGTTGACCAATCGCTGCGCACCACCGCCGGAGACGCGCCCAGGTTTGCCTCTCGACCAATCGGATCGCTGGCCCTCCCCCCTCCCCACTTTGGCACGCAGGGCGACCAATCAGATCGCGGGAGGACGCTACCATTTTTAATGCGCTGCACGCTGAACGTTGCGCGCCCATGTGCGTGTGAGTGTTTAGTTTTGTTTTAATTATTTTAATCTTTAAAGTTCGCGAGTGTCAAGGTAAGCTACGTTGACTTTTTTTTAAAGCATTTTCTCAAGAGAACCGTTGTTGCTGCTGCTGCTGTTGTGAAAGGCCCGGTACACCCTGAGGCCTTGCCTAGACTAGGACAGCCTTGATGTCACGTGGGTCCACACTCTTTGTTTCTTTCGGTAAAGTCACGGAGATAAAAAATAAAAATTATTTATTAATGAATTTAATTACATTTTATTTTATACCTACGTTAAATTCCATTTAAATTTTTATTTAATTAAAATGTATTTTATACCTACGTATTTTTTTATAAATGAATGAGTTTTTTTATTTAAATTAAATTCATTTTATTGTATACCTACGTTACATTTAATTTAAATGTATTTTATTTCATACCTACGTTAAATTAAATTGAAATTTTTAATAAATTTATTTTATTAAAATAACATTTATTTTATTTAATACCTACGTTTAATTTATTTATTTTAAATTAATTTCATTTATTTAAATTAATTTTATTTTATACCTACGTTAAATTATTTTTTTTATAAATTAAAATTATTTTATTTCAATTAAATTTATTTTATACCTACGTTAAATTATTTTTTTACATTTTTATTTTATTTAAATTAAATTTATTTTATACCTAAGTTAAATTAAGTGTCTGTATGTAAGTGTCTGTATGTAAGTGTCTGTATTTAAGTGTCTCAGTGTCTTTAAGTAAGTGTCTAAGTAAGTGTCTGTATGTAAGTGTCTCTATGTAAGTGTCTGTATATAAGTGTCTGTATGTAAGTGTCTGTATGTTAAGTGTTTGTATGTAAGTGTCTGTATGTAAATATCTCAGTGTCTGTATGTAAGTGTCTGTATGTAAGTGTCTGTATGTAAGTGTCTCAGTGTCTGTATTTAAGTGTCTGTATGTAAGTGTCTGTATGTGTCTGTATGTAAGTGTCTGTATGTAAGTCTCTGTATGTAGGTGGCTGTATGTAAGTGTCTGTAAGTGTCTGTATGTAAGTATCTGTATGTAAGTGTCTGTGTGTAAGTTTCTGTATGTAAGTGTCTGTTTGTAAGTGTCTGTATGTAAGTGTCTGTATGTAAGTGTCTGTATGTAAGTGTCTTCGTGTCTGTATGTAAGTGTCTGTATGTAAGTGTCTGTATGTAAGTGTCTCAGCGTCTGTATGTGTCTGTATGTAAGTGTCTGTATGTAAGTGTCTCAGTGTCTGTATGTAAGTGTCTGTATGTAAGCGTCTGTATGTAAGTGTCTATGTAAGTGTCTCAGTGTCTTTATGTAAGTGTCTGTATGTAAGTGTCTCAGTGTCTGTATGTAAGTGTCTCAGTGTCTGTATGTAAGTGTCTGTATGTAAGTGTCTCAGTGTCTGTATGTAAGTGTCTTTATGTAAGTGTCTGTATGTAAGTGTCTGTATGTAAGTGTCTCAGTGTCTGTATGTAAGTGTCTGTATGTAAGTGTCTCAGTGTCTGTATGTAAGTGTCTGTATGTAAGTGTCTGTATGTAAGTGTCTGTATGTAAGTGTCTCAGTGTCTGTATGTAAGTGTCTCAGTGTCTGTATGTAAGTGTCTGTATGTAAGTGTCTCAGTGTCTGTATGTAAATGTCTGTATGTAAGTGTCTGTATGTAAGTGTCTTAGTGTCTGTATGTAAGTGTCTGTATGTAATTGTCTGTATGTAAGTGTCTTTATGTAAGAGTCTGTAAGTGTCTGTATGTAAGTGTCTAAGTGTCTGTATGTAAGTGTCTTTATGTAAGAGTCTGTATGTAAGTGTCTGCATGTAAGTGTCTAAGTGTCTGTATGTAAGGGTCTGTATGTAAGTGTCTGTATGTAAGTGTCTGTATGTAAGTGTCTGTATGTAAGTGTTTGTATGTAAGTGTCTGTATGTAAGTGTCTCAGTGTCTGTTTGTGTCAGTATGTAAGTGTCTGTATGTAAGTGTCTATGTAAGTGTCTGTATGTAAGTGCCTGTATGTAAGTGTCTGTATGTAAGTGTGTGTATGTAAGTGTCTGTATGTAAGTGTCTGTATGTAAGTGTCTCAGTGTCTGTATGTAAATGTCTTTATGTAAGTGTCTGTATGTAAGTGTCTGTATGTAAGTGTCTGTATTTAAGTGTCTCAGTGTCTATAAGTAAGTGTCTAAGTAAGGGTCTGTATGTAAGTGTCTGTATGTAAGTGTCTGTATTTAAGTGTCTCAGTGTCTGTAAGTAAGTGTCTAAGTAAGTGTCTGTATGTAAGTGTCTGTATGTAAGTGTCTGTATGTTAAGTGTTTATATGTAAGTGTCTGTATGTGAATATCTCAGTGTCTGTATGTAAGTGTCTGTATGTAAGTGTCTGTATGTAAGTGTCTCAGTGTCTGTATGTAAGTGTCTGTATGTAAGTTTCTGTATGTAAGTGTCTGTATGTAAGTGTCTGCATGTTAAGTGTCTGTATGTAAGTGTCTGTATGTAAGTATCTCAGTGTCTGTATGTAAGTTTCTGTATGTAAGTGTCTGTATGTAAGTGTCTCAGTGTCTGTATGTAAGTGTCTGTATGTAAGTGTCTGTATGTAAGTATCTGTATGTAAATGTCTGTGTGTAAGTGTCTTAGTGTCTGTATGTAATTGTCTGTATGTAAGTGTCTGTATGTGTCTGTATGTAAGTGTCTGTATGTAAGTGTCTGTATGTAAGTGTCTGTATGTAAGTGGCTGTATGTAAGTGTTTGTATGTAAGTGTCTGTATGTAAAACAACCCCCTACCTCCTCGCGGTGCCGGACGGGCAACTCTGTCGTGGACAGCGCTGTGGGGGGAGATCCAATTTTGATTGGCTCCTCCCCTCATGGCATATGTGTCCACCACAGGGGCTAAACGGGGGCTCTGGACGGGTGCGAGGGGCTGGTAACCCCTCCACCTTCAATTAATTACCACGAAACTACGAATTAAACTGAAATATGTAACAACTAAGCTTGTGCCGGAGGCCCCGGGGGGCCAGGCGTCTATGACGTCTCCTGGCCAAACCCCAATTGGCGGAGCCAGGAGATTGAATACCTACCCTCGGGGCTACTCCAGAAACAACGAAAAGCCACTACGGTTGGCCACGTGGAATGTTCGAACGCTCACTGCAGAGGAGAGGCTGCCACTCCTC
The DNA here is from genome assembly GCF_048934315.1 of Petromyzon marinus. NCBI lineage: Eukaryota > Metazoa > Chordata > Hyperoartia > Petromyzontiformes > Petromyzontidae > Petromyzon > Petromyzon marinus. Next base: position 1,293,604 of record NW_027422817.1, read on the forward strand.
TGTCGGGAGCTGGACCGGTACCGCCTGGATCTATGCGGCATTCAGGAGGTCCGGTGGACCGGCTCTGGCTCCTGCCACCATGAGGGGTGGACAGTCCTCTACTCGGGGCAGCAGACTGCCAAACAACAGGGTGTGGGTCTTCTTTTGAACAAAAGAATGAAGGGGGCGTGGGAGCGTGGCGGTGAGGTGTGGGAAGCTGTAAACCCCAGGCTACTTTGGGCTCGCCTTCCCATCAACCGGAGGCGAGGAATGGTGGTCGTGGTTACTTATGCCCCCACCGAAGATGAACATCCGTGGAGGGATGCAGGCAAAGCCGATGAGTCAGATGCCTTCTATGACCTCCTGTCACAGGTGCTGGCTAAAGTGGCCCCTCGGGATAGAGTCATCATGTTGGGTGACTTCAATGCCCGAGTTGGTCATGATACTGGCACCTGGTCTGGAGTGATTGGAGGGCATGGGCCAGATCAGCTCAATAACAACGGTAGGAGGCTGCTAGATTTTTGTGCAGCCCATGGGCTTGTAATTACCAACACGCTGTTCCGGCATCGGCGCATCCACACAACATCATGGATGCATGCCGGGTCCAAGCAAGAACATCTGCTGGACTACATAGTGACGGACCAGCGAATGCGAGCCCATGTCCTTGACACCAGGACCTACCGTGGAGCTGATCTGCCCTCTGACCATCGACTAGTCATCTGTAAGATGCGCCTGCCATTCTTCCACTCCGGTGGTGGGTGTACACCCAGGACCCCATTCCAACCTAAAGTGGCCTGGTCTCAGTTATCTGATGAAAGTTGCAAGCGAGAATTTCATCATCGCTTGCGGCTGGGATTGGCATCGTCCCCGACTCCTCCTGATGTCGAGGGTAAATGGGCGAGGTTTAGGACTGTGACTCATGCAGCTGCAATGGCTGCTTTGGGTACGCGGTCCAGACCTCCCCAGACACCCTGGATGACAGAGGAGTTGTTCAGGATGGTTGAGAAAAAGCGACAGGCCCACTGTCATCGGCTACAGAATCCCACGTCAGAGAATGAGGAGGCTTACCGCAGCCTTCGCTCGGAGGTTCGGAGAGCCGTGAGGCGCTGCAAGGATGGGTGGTGGTCGCGGGTTGCTGAGGAGATGGAGTCTGCCTCAGTGGCCCGTGATCACAAATCTCTATTTAACTCCATCAAAAAAGTAACCTGCAGCGCCACACCTATTACCATCATTAGGGGAAAAAACGGTGATCCAATTTCCGACCCCCAGGAACAGGTTCGCAGATTTGCTGAGCATTTCTGTGAGGTCCTGGGGGAGGGAAAATCCCTCAGCCAGGAAAACATCGCGGCACAAAGTGAGGATGACCCTGCTGAGGCTGCGGTGCCTCAAATATTGGATGAAGTCACCCCCTGTGAGTGGCTGGCTGAGGTGCCATCTGCTGAGGAAGTATTGAAGGCGATCCGGAGTCTGAGACCAGGAAAGGCAGCGGGCAGAGATGATCTCCCAAGCGAAATGCTGAGGGAGGGTGGCGTTTGTGCACAGACTGCCCTATATGACATCATAACAACAGTCTGGACCACTGGACGGGTTCCGCAGGATTGGAAGGATGCCCTGGTGGTCCCCCTTTTTAAGAAGGGGGACCGCACAGACTGTAACAACTACAGGGGCATCTCACTCCTCAGTGTGCCGGGAAAGGTCCTGGCAAGGATTATTCAGCATCGCCTTGCCAGGCACGCTGAGGAGAGGCTTGCGGAGCCCCAATGCGGTTTCAGGAAAGGGCGGTCCTGCACAGATGCCATATTTTCTGTCCGTCTGCTACAGCAGAGGTGTAGGGAATTCCAACAAGACCTACATCTCTGCTTTATTGACCTGGTCAAGGCCTATGATACCATCAGTAGGCCTGGGCTCTGGGTCGTTCTTCGTGCTTTTGGAGTACCTGACCCTCTGCTCACGATCATTAAGGACCTTCATGATGGTGAGCGGGCCCGGGTAAAACTACGTGGCCGGGAGTCAGAGCCATTCCCTGTACACCTTGGGGTGCGACAGGGATGTCCTTTGGCTCCCACATTATTTAACATCTATTTTGACCACGTAGTTCGTGAAGCCTTCAATAGCTGTACCGGGGGAATCTCCATATGGTACAGATATAATGGGAGGCTAATCGATGCCCGGGTGCGGTCAAGGGATGGCTCCCTATTGCTCAACCACGTTATGTATGCTGATGACTTGGTAATAGCTGCTCAGTCAGAGGAGGAGTTGGAGACGCTGCTGCTGAGACTGGAGCATGCCACTAAGAGGTGGGGCCTTACCATCAGCCCCACCAAAACTAAGCACCTGCCTGGGTATTTTGTACCATCGGACACTCCACCCCCACAACTCCCAATCGGTGATGGGGCAGTTGTGGAGAGAGTGGAGAGTTTCCCATACCTGGGCAGTGTGCTTATGACTGGCTCCAGTTTAACAGCAGAGGTCTCACTCCGAATCAGTCGAGCGGCAATATCTTTTCATCGGTTGCGTAACGCTGTGTGGAAGCTACCTGGTCTGTCGCTCCGCACTAAGCTTCAGGTCTTCTCGGCCACGGTCATTCCCTCCCTTCTCTACGCTTGCGAAACGTGGACCCCCCTAATGGAACATCTTCGCCGGTTAGAAACATTTAGGCTGGCCTGCCTACGATCCATCCTGGGTTTAACCAGACTGGATTGTGTGAGGAGCTCACAAATCCTTGAAAGATCTGGGCAGGGTCCCATCGGTGAGCTCCTCCGGGAGGCAAGGCTGCGATGGCTGGGTCATGTAGCCCGCATGCCCAGCCACCGCATGCCGAAACAGCTTTTGTTTGGCCGGATTGAGGGGGCTAAGCGGGCGCGGCACGGGCTAGAGAAGAGATGGAGTGATGTGGTACAGGAGGACGTGGAGCTGAGTGGACTTGCCGATGACTGGTACCAGCGGTGTCAAGATCGGCCTCTGTGGAGGAGGCTCGTGAAGGATGCTACTGGGCAGTTGGAGGCAGTCGCCCTCCAACAACAACGGAGGGCGGAGGAGCGACGCTCACAACAGCGAGCAGAGCGCCGGGTGGCTAAAGCACAGCAGGTTGGCACAGTAGGGGGCACAGGTGGTGCATCAGCCAGTCATCTCAGTCAGTCGACCCGTGGCACCTGGGTCTGCCCCGTGACCACCTGCCAGCGGGCGTTCGACACTTCACGTGGCCTCAGGGTGCACATAGCCTGGCACAAGCGTCGTGGTGACGTCACCGCCACTTAGTGGCGAATGGCGGTTGTTGTTGTTGTTGTTGTATTTAAGTGTCTCAGTGTCTGTAAGTAAGTGTCTAAGTAAGTGTCTGTATGTAAGTGTCTGTATGTAAGTGTCTGTATGTTAAGTGTTTGTATGTAAGTGTCTGTATGTGAATATCTCAGTGTCTGTATGTAAGTGTCTGTATGTAAGTGTCTGTATGTAAGTGTCTCAGTGTCTGTATGTAAGTGTCTGTATGTAAGTGTCTGTATGTAGGTGTCTCAGTGTCTGTATGTTAAGTGTCTGTATGTAAGTGTCTGTATGTAAGTATCTCAGTGTCTGTATGTAAGTTTCTGTATGTAAGTGTCTGTATGTAAGTGTCTCAGTGTCTGCATGCAAGTGTCTGTATGTAAGTGTCTGTATGTAAGTATCTGTATGTAAATGTCTGTGTGTAAGTGTCTGTATGTAAGTGTCTTAGTGTCTGTATGTAAGTGTCTGTATGTAAGTGTCTGTATGTGTCTGTATGTAAGTGTCTGTATGTAAGTGTCTGTATGTAAGTGTCTGTATGTAAGTGGCTGTATGTAAGTGTCTGTAAGTGTCTATATGTAAGTATCTGTATGTAAGTGTCTGTATGTAAGTTTCTGTATGTAAGTGTATGTTTGTAAGTGTCTGTATGTAAGTGTCTGTATGTAAGTGCCTGTTTGTAAGTGCCTGTATGTAAGTGTCTGTATGTAAGTGCCTCAGTGTCTGTATGTAAGTGTCTGTATGTAAGTGTCTCAGTGTCTGTATGTAAGTGTCTGTATGTAAGCTTCTGTATGTAAGTGTCTGTAAGTAGTGTCTCTATGCAAGTGTCTCAGTGTCTGTATGTAAGTGTCTGTATGTAAGTGTCTCAGTGTCTGTATGTAAGTGTCTGTATGTAAGTGTCTGTATGTAAGTGTCTGTATGTAAATGTCTCAGTGTCTGTATGTAAGTGTATGTAAGCGTCTGTATGTCAGTGTCTATGTAAGTGTCTCAGTGTCTGTATGTAAGTGTCTGTATGTAAGTGTCTGTATGTAAGTGTCTTAGTGTCTGTATGTAAGTGTCTGTATGTAATTGTCTGTGTGTAAGTGTCTTTATGTAAGAGTCTGTATGTAAGTGTCTGTATGTAAGTGTCTAAGTGTCCGTATGTAAGTGTCTTTATGTAAGAGTCTGTATGTGTCTCTATGTAAGTGTCTAAGTGTGTGTATGTAAGGGTCTGTATGTAAGTGTCTGTATGTAAGTGTCTGTATGTAAGTGTTTGTATGTAAGTGTCTGTATGTAAGTGTCTCAGTGTCTGTTTGTGTCAGTATGTAAGTGTCTGTATGTAAGTGTCTATGTAAGTGTCTGTATGTAAGTGTCTGTATGTAAGTGTCTGTATGTAAGTGTCTCAGTATCTGTATGTAAATGTCTTTATGTAAGTGTCTGTATGTAAGTGTCTGTATGTAAGTGTCTGTATGTAAGTGTCTCAGTGTCTGTATATAAGTGTATGTATGTAAGCATCTGTATGTAAGTGTCTCAGTGTCTGTATGTAAGTGTCTGTATGTAAGTGTCTGTATGTAAGTGTCTCAGTGTCTGTATGTAAGTGTCTGTATGTAAGCGTCTGTATGTAAGTGTCTATGTAAGTGTCTCAGTGTCTTTATGTAAGTGTCTGTATGTAAGTGTCTCAGTGTCTGTATGTAAGTGTCTCAGTGTCTGTATGTAAGTGTCTGTATGTAAGTGTCTCAGTGTCTGTATGTAAGTGTCTGTATGTAAGTGGCTGTATGTAAGTGTCTGTATGTAAGTGTCTCAGTGTCTGTATGTAAGTGTCTGTATGTTAGTGTCTCAGTGTCTGTATGTAAGTGTCTGTATGTAAGTGTCTGTATGTAAGTGTCTGTATGTAAATGTCTCAGTGTCTATATGTAAGTGTATGTAAGCGTCTGTATGTAAGTGTCTATGTAAGTGTCTCAGTGTCTGTATGTAAGTGTCTGTATGTAAGTGTCTGTATGTAAGTGTCTTAGTGTCTGTATGTAAGTGTCTGTATGTAATTGTCTGTATGTAAGTGTCTTTATGTAAGAGTCTGTATGTAAGTGTCTGTATGTAAGTGTCTAAGTGTCTGTATGTAAGTGTCTGTATGTAAGCGTCTGTATGTAAGTGTCTATGTAAGTGTCTCAGTGTCTTTATGTAAGTGTCTGTATGTAAGTGTCTCAGTATCTGTATGTAAATGTCTTTATGTAAGTGTCTGTATGTAAGTGTCTGTATGTAAGTGTCTGTATGTAAGTGTCTCAGTGTCTGTATGTAAGTGTCTGTATGTAAGTGGCTGTATGTAAGTGTCTGTATGTAAGTGTCTCAGTGTCTGTATGTAAGTGTCTGTATGTTAGTGTCTCAGTGTCTGTATGAAAGTGTCTGTATGTAAGTGTCTGTATGTAAGTGTCTGTATGTAAATGTCTCAGTGTCTGTATGTAAGTGTATGTAAGCGTCTGTATGTAAGTGTCTATGTAAGTGTCTCAGTGTCTGTATGTAAGTGTCTGTATGTAAGTGTCTGTATGTAAGTGTCTTAGTGTCTGTATGTAAGTGTCTGTATGTAATTGTCTGTATGTAAGTGTCTTTATGTAAGTGTCTGCATGTAAGTGTCTAAGTGTGTGTGTGTAAGGGTCTGTATGTAAGTGTCTGTATGTAAGTGTCTGTATGTAAGTGTCTGTATGAAAGTGTTTGTATGTAAGTGTCTGTATGTAAGTGTCTCAGTGTCTGTTTGTGTCAGTATGTAAGTGTCTGTATGTAAGTGCCTGTATGTAAGTATCTGTATGTAAGTGTTTGTATGTAAGTTTCTGTATGTAACTGTCTCTATGTAAGTATCTGTATGTAAGTGTCTGTATGTCAGTGTCACAGTGTCAGTATGTAAGTGTCTGTATGTAAGTGTCTGTATGTAAGTGTCTGTATGTAAGTGTCTGTATGTAAGTGTCTCAGTGTCTGTATATAAGTGTCTGTATGTAAGCATCTGTATGTAAGTGTCTCAGTGTCTCTATGTAAGTGTCTGTATGTAAGTGTCTGTATGTAAGTGTCTCAGTGTCTGTATGTAAGTGTCTGTATGTAAGCGTTTGTATGTAAGTGTCTATGTAAGTGTCTCAGTGTCTTTATGTAAGTGTCTGTATGTAAGTGTCTCAGTGTCTGTATGTAAGTGTCTCAGTGTCTGTATGTAAGTGTCTGTATGTAAGTGTCTCAGTGTCTGCATGTAAGTGTCTGTAGGTAAGTGTATGTATGTAAGTGTCTGTATGTAAGTGTCTCAGTGTCTGTATGTAAGTGTCTGTATGTAAGTGTCTCAGTGTCTGTATGTAAGTGTCTGTATGTAAGTGTCTGTATGTAAGTGTCTGTATGTAAATGTCTCAGTGTCTGTATGTAAGTGTATGTATGTAAGTGTCTGTATGTAAGTGTCTTAGTGTCTGTATGTAAGTGTCTGTATGTAATTGTCTGTATGTAAGTGTCTTTATGTAAGAGTCTGTATGTAAGGGTCTGTATGTAAGTGTCTCAGTGTCTGTATGTAAGTGTCTTTATGTAAGAGTCTGTATGTAAGTATCTGTATGAAAGTGTCTAAGTGTGTGTATGTAAGGGTATGTATGTAAGTGTCTGTATGTAAGTGTCTGTATGTAAGTGTCTGTATGTAAGTGTTTGTATGTAAGTGTCTGTATGTAAGTGTCTCAGTGTCTGTTTGTGTCAGTATGTAAGTGTCTGTATGTAAGTGTCTATGTAAGTGTCTGTATGTAAGTGCCTGTATGTAAGTGTCTGTATGTAAGTGTCTGTATGTAAGTGTGTGTATGTAAGTGTCTGTATGTAAGTGTCTGTATGTAAGTGTCTCAGTATCTGTATGTAAATGTCTTTATGTAAGTGTCTGTATGTAAGTGTCTATATGTAAGTGTCTGTATGTAAGTCTCAGTGTCTGTATGTAAGTGTCTGTATGTAAGTGTCTGTATGTGTCTGTATGTAAGTGTCTGTATGTAAGTGTCTGTATGTAAGTGTCTGTATGTAAGTGGCTGTATGTAAGTGTCTGTAAGTGTCTATATGTAAGTATCTGTATGTAAGTGTCTGTATGTAAGTTTCTGTATGTAAGTGTATGTTTGTAAGTGTCTGTATGTAAGTGTCTGTATGTAAGTGCCTGTTTGTAAGTGCCTGTATGTAAGTGTCTGTATGTAAGTGCCTCAGTGTCTGTATGTAAGTGTCTGTATGTAAGTGTCTCAGTGTCTGTATGTAAGTGTCTGTATGTAAGCTTCTGTATGTAAGTGTCTGTAAGTAGTGTCTCTATGCAAGTGTCTCAGTGTCTGTATGTAAGTGTCTGTATGTAAGTGTCTCAGTGTCTGTATGTAAGTGTCTGTATGTAAGTGTCTGTATGTAAGTGTCTGTATGTAAATGTCTCAGTGTCTGTATGTAAGTGTATGTAAGCGTCTGTATGTTAGTGTCTATGTAAGTGTCTCAGTGTCTGTATGTAAGTGTCTGTATGTAAGTGTCTGTTTGTAAGTGTCTTAGTGTCTGTATGTAAGTGTCTGTATGTAATTGTCTGTGTGTAAGTGTCTTTATGTAAGAGTCTGTATGTAAGTGTCTGTATGTAAGTGTCTAAGTGTCTGTATGTAAGTGTCTTTATGTAAGAGTCTGTATGTGTCTCTATGTAAGTGTCTAAGTGTGTGTATGTAAGGGTCTGTATGTAAGTGTCTGTATGTAAGTGTCTGTATGTAAGTGTCTGTATGTAAGTGTTTGTATGTAAGTGTCTGTATGTAAGTGTCTCAGTGTCTGTTTGTGTCAGTATGTAAGTGTCTGTATGTAAGTGTCTATGTAAGTGTCTGTATGTAAGTGTCTGTATGTAAGTGTCTGTATGTAAGTGTCTCAGTATCTGTATGTAAATGTCTTTATGTAAGTGTCTGTATGTAAGTGTCTGTATGTAAGTGTCTCAGTGTCTGTATATAAGTGTATGTATGTAAGCATCTGTATGTAAGTGTCTCAGTGTCTGTATGTAAGTGTCTGTATGTAAGTGTCTGTATGTAAGTGTCTCAGTGTCTGTATGTAAGTGTCTGTATGTAAGCGTCTGTATGTAAGTGTCTATGTAAGTGTCTCAGTGTCTTTATGTAAGTGTCTGTATGTAAGTGTCTCAGTGTCTGTATGTAAGTGTCTCAGTGTCTGTATGTAAGTGTCTGTATGTAAGTGTCTCAGTGTCTGTATGTAAGTGTCTGTATGTAAGTGGCTGTATGTAAGTGTCTGTATGTAAGTGTCTCAGTGTCTGTATGTAAGTGTCTGTATGTTAGTGTCTCAGTGTCTGTATGTAAGGGTCTGTATGTAAGTGTCTGTATGTAAGTGTCTGTATGTAAATGTCTCAGTGTCTGTATGTAAGTGTATGTAAGCGTCTGTATGTAAGTGTCTATGTAAGTGTCTCAGTGTCTGTATGTAAGTGTCTGTATGTAAGTGTCTGTATGTAAGTGTCTTAGTGTCTGTATGTAAGTGTCTGTATGTAATTGTCTGTATGTAAGTGTCTTTATGTAAGAGTCTGTATGTAAGTGTCTGTATGTAAGTGTCTAAGTGTTTGTATGTAAGTGTCTTTATGTAAGAGTCTGTATGTAAGTGTCTGCATGTAAGTGTCTAAGTGTGTGTATGTAAGGGTCTGTATGTAAGTGTCTGTATGTAAGTGTCTGTATGTAAGTGTCTGTATGTAAGTGTTTGTATGTAAGTGTCTGTATGTAAGTGTCTCAGTGTCTGCTTGTGTCAGTATGTAAGTGTCTGTATGTAAGTGTCTATGTAAGTGTCTGTATGTAAGTGCCTGTATGTAAGTATCTGTATGTAAGTGTCTGTATGTAAGTTTCTGTATGTAACTGTCTCTATGTAAGTATCTGTATGTAAGTGTCTGTATGTCAGTGTCACAGTGTCAGTATGTAAGTGTCTGTATGTAAGTGTCTGTATGTAAGTGTCTGTATGTAAGTGTCTGTATGTAAGTGTCTCAGTGTCTGTATATAAGTGTCTGTATGTAAGCATCTGTATGTAAGTGTCTCAGTGTCTCTATGTAAGTGTCTGTATGTAAGTGTCTGTATGTAAGTGTCTCAGTGTCTGTATGTAAGTGTCTGTATGTAAGCGTTTGTATGTAAGTGTCTATGTAAGTGTCTCAGTGTCTTTATGTAAGTGTCTGTATGTAAGTGTCTCAGTGTCTGTATGTAAGTGTCTCAGTGTCTGTATGTAAGTGTCTGTATGTAAGTGTCTCAGTGTCTGCATGTAAGTGTCTGTAGGTAAGTGTATGTATGTAAGTGTCTGTATGTAAGTGTCTCAATGTCTGTATGTAAGTGTCCGTATGTAAGTGTCTCAGTGTCTGTATGTAAGTGTCTGTATGTAAGTGTCTGTATGTAAGTGTCTGTATGTAAATGTCTCAGTGTCTGTATGTAAGTGTATGTATGTAAGTGTCTGTATGTAAGTGTCTTAGTGTCTGTATGTAAGTGTCTGTATGTAATTGTCTGTATGTAAGTGTCTTTATGTAAGAGTCTGTATGTAAGGGTCTGTATGTAAGTGTCTCAGTGTCTGTATGTAAGTGTCTTTATGTAAGAGTCTGTATGTAAGTGTTTGTATGTAAGTGTCTAAGTGTGTGTATGTAAGGGTCTGTATGTAAGTGTCTATGTAAGTGTCTGTATGTAAGTGCCTGTATGTAAGTGTCTGTATGTAAGTGTCTGTATGTAAGTGTGTGTATGTAAGTGTCTGTATGTAAGTGTCTGTATGTAAGTGTCTCAGTATCTGTATGTAAATGTCTTTATGTAAGTGTCTGTATGTAAGTGTCTATATGTAAGTGTCTGTATGTAAGTCTCAGTGTCTGTATGTCAGTGTGTGTTTGTAAGTGTCTGTATGTAAGTGTCTGTATTTAAGTGTCTCAGTGTCTGTAAGTAAGTGTCTAAGTAAGTGTCTGTATGTAAGTGTCTGTATGTAAGTGTCTGTATGTTAAGTGTTTGTAAGTAAGTGTCTGTATGTGAATATCTCAGTGTCTGTATGTAAGTGTCTGTATGTAAGTGTCTGTATGTAAGTGTCTCAGTGTCTGTATGTAAGTGTCTGTATGTAAGTGTCTGTATGTAAGTGTCTGTATGTTAAGTGTCTGTATGTAAGTGTCTGTATGTAAGTATCTCAGTGTCTGTATGTAAGTTTATGTATGTAAGTGTCTGTATGTAAGTGTCTTTAATGTAAGAGTCTGTATGTAAGTGTCTGTATGTAAGTGTCTGTATGTTAAGTGTTTGTAAGTAAGTGTCTGTATGTGAATATCTCAGTGTCTGTATGTAAGTGTCTGTATGTAAGTGTCTGTATGTAAGTGTCTCAGTGTCTGTATGTAAGTGTCTGTATGTAAGTGTCTGTATGTAAGTGTCTGTATGTAAGTGTCTGTATGTTAAGTGTCTGTATGTAAGTGTCTGTATGTAAGTATCTCAGTGTCTGTATGTAAGTTTCTGTATGTAAGTGTCTGTATGTAAGTGTCTCAGTGTCTGTATGTAAGTGTCTGTATGTAAGTTTCTGTATGTAAGTATCTGTATGTAAATGTCTGTGTGTAAGTGTCTGTATGCAAGTGTCTTAGTGTCTGTATGTAAGTGTCTGTATGTAAGTGTCTGTATGTAAGTGGCTGTATGTAAGTGTCTGTAAGTGTCTGTATGTAAGTATCTGTATGTAAGTGTCTGTATGTAAGTTTCTGTATGTAAGTGTATGTTTGTAAGTGTCTGTATGTAAGTGTCTGTATGTAAGTGCCTGTTTGTAAGTGCTTGTATGTAAGTGTCTGTATGTAAGTGTCTCAGTGTCTGTATGTAAGTGTCTGTATGTAAGTGTCTCAGTGTCTGTATGTAAGTGTCTGTATGTAAGCTTCTGTATGTAAGTGTCTGTAAGTAGTGTCTCTATGTAAGTGTCTCAGTGTCTGTATGTAAGTGTCTGTATGTAAGTGTCTCAGTGTCTGTATGTAAGTGTCTGTATGTAAGTGTCTGTATGTAAGTGTCTGTATGTAAATGTCTCAGTGTCTGTATGTAAGTGTATGTAAGCGTCTGTATGTAAGTGTATATGTAAGTGTCTCAGTGTCTGTATGTAAGTGTCTGTATGTAAGTGTCTTTATGTAAGTGTCTTAGTGTCTGTATGTAAGTGTCTGTATGTAATTGTCTGTGTGTAAGTGTCTTTATGTAAGAGTCTGTATGTAAGTGTCTGTATGTAAGTGTCTAAGTATCTGTATGTAAGTGTCTTTATGTAAGAGTCTGTATGTAAGTGTCTGTATGTAAGTGTCTAAGTGTGTGTATGTAAGGGTCTGTATGCAAGTGTCTGTATGTAAGTGTCTGTATGTAAGTGTCTGTATGTAAGTGTTTTTATGTAAGTGTCTGTATGTAAGTGTCTCAGTGTCTGTTTGTGTCAGTATGTAAGTGTCTGTATGTAAGTGTCTATGTAAGTGTCTGTATGTAAGTGCCTGTATGTAAGTGTCTGTATGTAAGTGTCTGTATGTAAGTGTCTGTATGTAAGTGTGTGTATGTAAGTGTCTGTATGTAAGTGTCTGTATGTAAGTGTCTCAGTATCTGTATGTAAATGTCTTTATGTAAGTGTCTGTATGTAAGTGTCTATGTAAGTGTCTGTATGTAAGTGTCTCAGTGTCTGTATATAAGTGTCTGTATGTAAGCATCTGTATGTAAGTGTCTCAGTGTCTGTATGTAAGTGTCTGTATGTAAGTGTCTGTATGTAAGTGTCTCAGTGTCTGTATGTAAGTGTCTGTATGTAAGCGTCTGTATGTAAGTGTCTATGTAAGTGTCTCAGTGTCTTTATGTAAGTGTCTGTATGTAAATGTCTCAGTGTCTGTATGTAAGTGTCTCAGTGTCTGTATGTAAGTGTCTGTATGTAAGTGTCTCAGTGTCTGTATGTAAGTGTCTGTATGTAAGTGTCTGTATGTAAGTGTCTGTATGTAAGTGTCTCAGTGTCTGTATGTAAGTGTCTGTATGTTAGTGTCTCAGTGTCTGTATCTAAGTGTCTGTATGTAAGTGTCTGTATGTAAGTGTCTGTATGTAAATGTCTCAGTGTCTGTATGTAAGTGTATGTAAGCGTCTTTATGTAAGTGTCTATGTAAGTGTCTCAGTGTCTGTATGTAAGTGTCTGTATGTAAGTGTCTGTATGTAAGTGTCTTAGTGTCTGTATGTAAGTGTCTGTATGTAATTGTCTGTATGTAAGTGTCTTTATGTAAGAGTCTGTATGTAAGTGTCTGTATGTAAGTGTCTAAGTGTCTGTATGTAAGTGTCTTTATGTAAGAGTCTGTATGTAAGTGTCTGTATGTAAGTGTCTAAGTGTGTGTATGTAAGGGTCTGTATGTAAGTGTCTGTATGTAAGTGTCTGTATGTAAGTGTCTGTATGTAAGTGTTTGTATGTAAGTGTCTGTATGTAAGTGTCTCAGTGTCTGTTTGTGTCAGTATGTAAGTGTCTGTATGTAAGTGTCTATGTAAGTGTCTGTATGTAAGTGCCTGTATGTAAGTGTCTGTATGTAAGTGTCTGTATGTAAGTGTGTGTATGTAAGTGTCTGTATGTAAGTGTCTGTATGTAAGTGTCTCAGTATCTGTATGTAAATGTCTTTATGTAAGTGTCTGTATGTAAGTGTCTGTATGTAAGTATCTGTATGTAAGTCTCAGTGTCTGTATGTCAGTGTGTGTTTGTAAGTGTCTGTATGTAAGTGTCTGTATGTAAGTGTCTGTATTTAAGTGTCTCAGTGTCTGTAAGTAAGTGTCTGTATGTAAGTGTCTGTTTGTAAGTGTCTTAGTGTCTGTATGTAAGTGTCTGTATGTAATTGTCTGTGTGTAAGTGTCTTTATGTAAGAGTCTGTATGTAAGTGTCTGTATGTAAGTGTCTAAGTGTCTGTATGTAAGTGTCTTTATGTAAGAGTCTGTATGTGTCTCTATGTAAGTGTCTAAGTGTGTGTATGTAAGGGTATGTATGTAAGTGTCTGTATGTAAGTGTCTGTATGTAAGTGTCTGTATGTAAGTGTTTGTATGTAAGTGTCTGTATGTAAGTGTCTCAGTGTCTGTTTGTGTCAGTATGTAAGTGTCTGTATGTAAGTGTCTATGTAAGTGTCTGTATGTAAGTGTCTGTATGTAAGTGTCTGTATGTAAGTGTCTCAGTATCTGTATGTAAATGTCTTTATGTAAGTGTCTGTATGTAAGTGTCTGTATGTAAGTGTCTCAGTGTCTGTATATAAGTGTATGTATGTAAGCATCTGTATGTAAGTGTCTCAGTGTCTGTATGTAAGTGTCTGTATGTAAGTGTCTGTATGTAAGTGTCTCAGTGTCTGTATGTAAGTGTCTGTATGTAAGCGTCTGTATGTAAGTGTCTATGTAAGTGTCTCAGTGTCTTTATGTAAGTGTCTGTATGTAAGTGTCTCAGTGTCTGTATGTAAGTGTCTCAGTGTCTGTATGTAAGTGTCTGTATGTAAGTGTCTCAGTGTCTGTATGTAAGTGTCTGTATGTAAGTGGCTGTATGTAAGTGTCTGTATGTAAGTGTCTCAGTGTCTGTATGTAAGTGTCTGTATGTTAGTGTCTCAGTGTCTGTATGTAAGGGTCTGTATGTAAGTGTCTGTATGTAAGTGTCTGTATGTAAATGTCTCAGTGTCTGTATGTAAGTGTATGTAAGCGTCTGTATGTAAGTGTCTATGTAAGTGTCTCAGTGTCTGTATGTAAGTGTCTGTATGTAAGTGTCTGTATGTAAGTGTCTTAGTGTCTGTATGTAAGTGTCTGTATGTAATTGTCTGTATGTAAGTGTCTTTATGTAAGAGTCTGTATGTAAGTGTCTGTATGTAAGTGTCTAAGTGTTTGTATGTAAGTGTCTTTATGTAAGAGTCTGTATGTAAGTGTCTGCATGTAAGTGTCTAAGTGTGTGTATGTAAGGGTCTGTATGTAAGTGTCTGTATGTAAGTGTCTGTATGTAAGTGTCTGTATGTAAGTGTTTGTATGTAAGTGTCTGTATGTAAGTGTCTCAGTGTCTGCTTGTGTCAGTATGTAAGTGTCTGTATGTAAGTGTCTATGTAAGTGTCTGTATGTAAGTGCCTGTATGTAAGTATCTGTATGTAAGTGTCTGTATGTAAGTTTCTGTATGTAACTGTCTCTATGTAAGTATCTGTATGTAAGTGTCTGTATGTCAGTGTCACAGTGTCAGTATGTAAGTGTCTGTATGTAAGTGTCTGTATGTAAGTGTCTGTATGTAAGTGTCTGTATGTAAGTGTCTCAGTGTCTGTATATAAGTGTCTGTATGTAAGCATCTGTATGTAAGTGTCTCAGTGTCTCTATGTAAGTGTCTGTATGTAAGTGTCTGTATGTAAGTGTCTCAGTGTCTGTATGTAAGTGTCTGTATGTAAGCGTTTGTATGTAAGTGTCTATGTAAGTGTCTCAGTGTCTTTATGTAAGTGTCTGTATGTAAGTGTCTCAGTGTCTGTATGTAAGTGTCTCAGTGTCTGTATGTAAGTGTCTGTATGTAAGTGTCTCAGTGTCTGCATGTAAGTGTCTGTAGGTAAGTGTATGTATGTAAGTGTCTGTATGTAAGTGTCTCAATGTCTGTATGTAAGTGTCCGTATGTAAGTGTCTCAGTGTCTGTATGTAAGTGTCTGTATGTAAGTGTCTGTATGTAAGTGTCTGTATGTAAATGTCTCAGTGTCTGTATGTAAGTGTATGTATGTAAGTGTCTGTATGTAAGTGTCTTAGTGTCTGTATGTAAGTGTCTGTATGTAATTGTCTGTATGTAAGTGTCTTTATGTAAGAGTCTGTATGTAAGGGTCTGTATGTAAGTGTCTCAGTGTCTGTATGTAAGTGTCTTTATGTAAGAGTCTGTATGTAAGTGTTTGTATGTAAGTGTCTAAGTGTGTGTATGTAAGGGTCTGTATGTAAGTGTCTGTATGTAAGTGTCTGTATGTAAGTGTCTGTATGTAAGTGTTTGTATGTAAGTGTCTGTATGTAAGTGTCTCAGTGTCTGTTTGTGTCACTATGTAAGTGTCTGTATGTAAGTGTCTATGTAAGTGTCTGTATGTAAGTGCCTGTATGTAAGTGTCTGTATGTAAGTGTCTGTATGTAAGTGTGTGTATGTAAGTGTCTGTATGTAAGTGTCTGTATGTAAGTGTCTCAGTATCTGTATGTAAATGTCTTTATGTAAGTGTCTGTATGTAAGTGTCTATATGTAAGTGTCTGTATGTAAGTCTCAGTGTCTGTATGTCAGTGTGTGTTTGTAAGTGTCTGTATGTAAGTGTCTGTATTTAAGTGTCTCAGTGTCTGTAAGTAAGTGTCTAAGTAAGTGTCTGTATGTAAGTGTCTGTATGTAAGTGTCTGTATGTTAAGTGTTTGTAAGTAAGTGTCTGTATGTGAATATCTCAGTGTCTGTATGTAAGTGTCTGTATGTAAGTGTCTGTATGTAAGTGTCTCAGTGTCTGTATGTAAGTGTCTGTATGTAAGTGTCTGTATGTAAGTGTCTGTATGTTAAGTGTCTGTATGTAAGTGTCTGTATGTAAGTATCTCAGTGTCTGTATGTAAGTTTCTGTATGTAAGTGTCTGTATGTAAGTGTCTTTAATGTAAGAGTCTGTATGTAAGTGTCTGTATGTAAGTGTCTGTATGTTAAGTGTTTGTAAGTAAGTGTCTGTATGTGAATATCTCAGTGTCTGTATGTAAGTGTCTGTATGTAAGTGTCTGTATGTAAGTGTCTCAGTGTCTGTATGTAAGTGTCTGTATGTAAGTGTCTGTATGTAAGTGTCTGTATGTAAGTGTCTGTATGTTAAGTGTCTGTATGTAAGTGTCTGTATGTAAGTATCTCAGTGTCTGTATGTAAGTTTCTGTATGTAAGTGTCTGTATGTAAGTGTCTCAGTGTCTGTATGTAAGTGTCTGTATGTAAGTTTCTGTATGTAAGTATCTGTATGTAAATGTCTGTGTGTAAGTGTCTGTATGCAAGTGTCTTAGTGTCTGTATGTAAGTGTCTGTATGTAAGTGTCTGTATGTAAGTGGCTGTATGTAAGTGTCTGTAAGTGTCTGTATGTAAGTATCTGTATGTAAGTGTCTGTATGTAAGTTTCTGTATGTAAGTGTATGTTTGTAAGTGTCTGTATGTAAGTGTCTGTATGTAAGTGCCTGTTTGTAAGTGCTTGTATGTAAGTGTCTGTATGTAAGTGTCTCAGTGTCTGTATGTAAGTGTCTGTATGTAAGTGTCTCAGTGTCTGTATGTAAGTGTCTGTATGTAAGCTTCTGTATGTAAGTGTCTGTAAGTAGTGTCTCTATGTAAGTGTCTCAGTGTCTGTATGTAAGTTTCTGTATGTAAGTGTCTCAATGTAAGTGTCTGTATGTAAGTGTCTGTATGTAAGTGTCTGTATGTAAGTGTCTGTATGTAAATGTCTCAGTGTCTGTATGTAAGTGTATGTAAGCGTCTGTATGTAAGTGTATATGTAAGTGTCTCAGTGTCTGTATGTAAGTGTCTGTATGTAAGTGTCTTTATGTAAGTGTCTTAGTGTCTGTATGTAAGTGTCTGTATGTAATTGTCTGTGTGTAAGTGTCTTTATGTAAGAGTCTGTATGTAAGTGTCTGTATGTAAGTGTCTAAGTGTCTGTATGTAAGTGTCTTTATGTAAGAGTCTGTATGTAAGTGTCTGTATGTAAGTGTCTAAGTGTGTGTATGTAAGGGTCTGTATGTAAGTGTCTGTATGTAAGTGTCTGTATGTAAGTGTCTGTATGTAAGTGTTTGTATGTAAGTGTCTGTATGTAAGTGTCTCAGTGTCTGTTTGTGTCAGTATGTAAGTGTCTGTATGTAAGTGTCTATGTAAGTGTCTGTATGTAAGTGTCTGTATGTAAGTGTCTGTATGTAAGTGTCTCAGTATCTGTATGTAAATGTCTTTATGTAAGTGTCTGTATGTAAGTGTCTGTATGTAAGTGCCTGTATGTAAGTGTCTGTATGTAAGTGCCTCAGTGTCTGTATGTAAGTGTCTGTATGTAAGTGTCTCAGTGTCTGTATGTAAGTGTCTGTATGTAAGCTTCTGTATGTAAGTGTCTGTAAGTAGTGTCTCTATGCAAGTGTCTCAGTGTCTGTATGTAAGTGTCTGTATGTAAGTGTCTCAGTGTCTGTATGTAAGTGTCTGTATGTAAGTGTCTGTATGTAAGTGTCTGTATGTAAATGTCTCAGTGTCTGTATGTAAGTGTATGTAAGCGTCTGTATGTTAGTGTCTATGTAAGTGTCTCAGTGTCTGTATGTAAGTGTCTGTATGTAAGTGTCTGTTTGTAAGTGTCTTAGTGTCTGTATGTAAGTGTCTGTATGTAATTGTCTGTGTGTAAGTGTCTTTATGTAAGAGTCTGTATGTAAGTGTCTGTATGTAAGTGTCTAAGTGTCTGTATGTAAGTGTCTTTATGTAAGAGTCTGTATGTGTCTCTATGTAAGTGTCTAAGTGTGTGTATGTAAGGGTCTGTATGTAAGTGTCTGTATGTAAGTGTCTGTATGTAAGTGTCTGTATGTAAGTGTTTGTATGTAAGTGTCTGTATGTAAGTGTCTCAGTGTCTGTTTGTGTCAGTATGTAAGTGTCTGTATGTAAGTGTCTATGTAAGTGTCTGTATGTAAGTGTCTGTATGTAAGTGTCTGTATGTAAGTGTCTCAGTATCTGTATGTAAATGTCTTTATGTAAGTGTCTGTATGTAAGTGTCTGTATGTAAGTGTCTCAGTGTCTGTATATAAGTGTATGTATGTAAGCATCTGTATGTAAGTGTCTCAGTGTCTGTATGTAAGTGTCTGTATGTAAGTGTCTGTATGTAAGTGTCTCAGTGTCTGTATGTAAGTGTCTGTATGTAAGCGTCTGTATGTAAGTGTCTATGTAAGTGTCTCAGTGTCTTTATGTAAGTGTCTGTATGTAAGTGTCTCAGTGTCTGTATGTAAGTGTCTCAGTGTCTGTATGTAAGTGTCTGTATGTAAGTGTCTCAGTGTCTGTATGCAAGTGTCTGTATGTAAGTGGCTGTATGTAAGTGTCTGTATGTAAGTGTCTCAGTGTCTGTATGTAAGTGTCTGTATGTTAGTGTCTCAGTGTCTGTATGTAAGGGTCTGTATGTAAGTGTCTGTATGTAAGTGTCTGTATGTAAATGTCTCAGTGTCTGCATGTAAGTGTATGTAAGCGTCTGTATGTAAGTGTCTATGTAAGTGTCTCAGTGTCTGTATGTAAGTGTCTGTATGTAAGTGTCTGTATGTAAGTGTCTTAGTGTCTGTATGTAAGTGTCTGTATGTAATTGTCTGTATGTAAGTGTCTTTATGTAAGAGTCTGTATGTAAGTGTCTGTATGTAAGTGTCTAAGTGTTTGTATGTAAGTGTCTTTATGTAAGAGTCTGTATGTAAGTGTCTGCATGTAAGTGTCTAAGTGTGTGTATGTAAGGGTCTGTATGTAAGTGTCTGTATGTAAGTGTCTGTATGTAAGTGTCTGTATGTAAGTGTTTGTATGTAAGTGTCTGTATGTAAGTGTCTCAGTGTCTGCTTGTGTCAGTATGTAAGTGTCTGTATGTAAGTGTCTATGTAAGTGTCTGTATGTAAGTGCCTGTATGTAAGTATCTGTATGTAAGTGTCTGTATGTAAGTTTCTGTATGTAACTGTCTCTATGTAAGTATCTGTATGTAAGTGTCTGTATGTCAGTGTCACAGTGTCAGTATGTAAGTGTCTGTATGTAAGTGTCTGTATGTAAGTGTCTGTATGTAAGTGTCTGTATGTAAGTGTCTCAGTGTCTGTATATAAGTGTCTGTATGTAAGCATCTGTATGTAAGTGTCTCAGTGTCTCTATGTAAGTGTCTGTATGTAAGTGTCTGTATGTAAGTGTCTCAGTGTCTGTATGTAAGTGTCTGTATGTAAGCGTTTGTATGTAAGTGTCTATGTAAGTGTCTCAGTGTCTTTATGTAAGTGTCTGTATGTAAGTGTCTCAGTGTCTGTATGTAAGTGTCTCAGTGTCTGTATGTAAGTGTCTGTATGTAAGTGTCTCAGTGTCTGCATGTAAGTGTCTGTAGGTAAGTGTATGTATGTAAGTGTCTGTATGTAAGTGTCTCAATGTCTGTATGTAAGTGTCCGTATGTAAGTGTCTCAGTGTCTGTATGTAAGTGTCTGTATGTAAGTGTCTGTATGTAAGTGTCTGTATGTAAATGTCTCAGTGTCTGTATGTAAGTGTATGTATGTAAGTGTCTGTATGTAAGTGTCTTAGTGTTTGTATGTAAGTGTCTGTATGTAATTGTCTGTATGTAAGTGTCTTTATGTAAGAGTCTGTATGTAAGGGTCTGTATGTAAGTGTCTCAGTGTCTGTATGTAAGTGTCTTTATGTAAGAGTCTGTATGTAAGTGTTTGTATGTAAGTGTCTAAGTGTGTGTATGTAAGGGTCTGTATGTAAGTGTCTATGTAAGTGTCTGTATGTAAGTGCCTGTATGTAAGTGTCTGTATGTAAGTGTCTGTATGTAAGTGTGTGTATGTAAGTGTCTGTATGTAAGTGTCTGTATGTAAGTGTCTCAGTATCTGTATGTAAATGTCTTTATGTAAGTGTCTGTATGTAAGTGTCTATATGTAAGTGTCTGTATGTAAGTCTCAGTGTCTGTATGTCAGTGTGTGTTTGTAAGTGTCTGTATGTAAGTGTCTGTATTTAAGTGTCTCAGTGTCTGTAAGTAAGTGTCTAAGTAAGTGTCTGTATGTAAGTGTCTGTATGTAAGTGTCTGTATGTTAAGTGTTTGTAAGTAAGTGTCTGTATGTGAATATCTCAGTGTCTGTATGTAAGTGTCTGTATGTAAGTGTCTGTATGTAAGTGTCTCAGTGTCTGTATGTAAGTGTCTGTATGTAAGTGTCTGTATGTAAGTGTCTGTATGTTAAGTGTCTGTATGTAAGTGTCTGTATGTAAGTATCTCAGTGTCTGTATGTAAGTTTATGTAAGTAAGTGTCTGTATGTAAGTGTCTTTATTGTAAGAGTCTGTATGTAAGTGTCTGTATGTAAGTGTCTGTATGTTAAGTGTTTGTAAGTAAGTGTCTGTATGTGAATATCTCAGTGTCTGTATGTAAGTGTCTGTATGTAAGTGTCTGTATGTAAGTGTCTCAGTGTCTGTATGTAAGTGTCTGTATGTAAGTGTCTGTATGTAAGTGTCTGTATGTAAGTGTCTGTATGTTAAGTGTCTGTATGTAAGTGTCTGTATGTAAGTATCTCAGTGTCTGTATGTAAGTTTCTGTATGTAAGTGTCTGTATGTAAGTGTCTCAGTGTCTGTATGTAAGTGTCTGTATGTAAGTTTCTGTATGTAAGTATCTGTATGTAAATGTCTGTGTGTAAGTGTCTGTATGCAAGTGTCTTAGTGTCTGTATGTAAGTGTCTGTATGTAAGTGTCTGTATGTAAGTGGCTGTATGTAAGTGTCTGTAAGTGTCTGTATGTAAGTATCTGTATGTAAGTGTCTGTATGTAAGTTTCTGTATGTAAGTGTATGTTTGTAAGTGTCTGTATGTAAGTGTCTGTATGTAAGTGCCTGTTTGTAAGTGCTTGTATGTAAGTGTCTGTATGTAAGTGTCTCAGTGTCTGTATGTAAGTGTCTGTATGTAAGTGTCTCAGTGTCTGTATGTAAGTGTCTGTATGTAAGCTTCTGTATGTAAGTGTCTGTAAGTAGTGTCTCTATGTAAGTGTCTCAGTGTCTGTATGTAAGTGTCTGTATGTAAGTGTCTCAGTGTCTGTATGTAAGTGTCTGTATGTAAGTGTCTGTATGTAAGTGTCTGTATGTAAATGTCTCAGTGTCTGTATGTAAGTGTATGTAAGCGTCTGTATGTAAGTGTATATGTAAGTGTCTCAGTGTCTGTATGTAAGTGTCTGTATGTAAGTGTCTTTATGTAAGTGTCTTAGTGTCTGTATGTAAGTGTCTGTATGTAATTGTCTGTGTGTAAGTGTCTTTATGTAAGAGTCTGTATGTAAGTGTCTGTATGTAAGTGTCTAAGTATCTGTATGTAAGTGTCTTTATGTAAGAGTCTGTATGTAAGTGTCTGTATGTAAGTGTCTAAGTGTGTGTATGTAAGGGTCTGTATGCAAGTGTCTGTATGTAAGTGTCTGTATGTAAGTGTCTGTATGTAAGTGTTTTTATGTAAGTGTCTGTATGTAAGTGTCTCAGTGTCTGTTTGTGTCAGTATGTAAGTGTCTGTATGTAAGTGTCTATGTAAGTGTCTGTATGTAAGTGCCTGTATGTAAGTGTCTGTATGTAAGTGTCTGTATGTAAGTGTCTGTATGTAAGTGTGTGTATGTAAGTGTCTGTATGTAAGTGTCTGTATGTAAGTGTCTCAGTATCTGTATGTAAATGTCTTTATGTAAGTGTCTGTATGTAAGTGTCTATGTAAGTGTCTGTATGTAAGTGTCTCAGTGTCTGTATATAAGTGTCTGTATGTAAGCATCTGTATGTAAGTGTCTCAGTGTCTGTATGTAAGTGTCTGTATGTAAGTGTCTGTATGTAAGTGTCTCAGTGTCTGTATGTAAGTGTCTGTATGTAAGCGTCTGTATGTAAGTGTCTATGTAAGTGTCTCAGTGTCTTTATGTAAGTGTCTGTATGTAAATGTCTCAGTGTCTGTATGTAAGTGTCTCAGTGTCTGTATGTAAGTGTCTGTATGTAAGTGTCTCAGTGTCTGTATGTAAGTGTCTGTATGTAAGTGTCTGTATGTAAGTGTCTGTATGTAAGTGTCTCAGTGTCTGTATGTAAGTGTCTGTATGTTAGTGTCTCAGTGTCTGTATCTAAGTGTCTGTATGTAAGTGTCTGTATGTAAGTGTCTGTATGTAAATGTCTCAGTGTCTGTATGTAAGTGTATGTAAGCGTCTTTATGTAAGTGTCTATGTAAGTGTCTCAGTGTCTGTATGTAAGTGTCTGTATGTAAGTGTCTGTATGTAAGTGTCTTAGTGTCTGTATGTAAGTGTCTGTATGTAATTGTCTGTATGTAAGTGTCTTTATGTAAGAGTCTGTATGTAAGTGTCTGTATGTAAGTGTCTAAGTGTCTGTATGTAAGTGTCTTTATGTAAGAGTCTGTATGTAAGTGTCTGTATGTAAGTGTCTAAGTGTGTGTATGTAAGGGTCTGTATGTAAGTGTCTGTATGTAAGTGTCTGTATGTAAGTGTCTGTATGTAAGTGTTTGTATGTAAGTGTCTGTATGTAAGTGTCTCAGTGTCTGTTTGTGTCAGTATGTAAGTGTCTGTATGTAAGTGTCTATGTAAGTGTCTGTATGTAAGTGCCTGTATGTAAGTGTCTGTATGTAAGTGTCTGTATGTAAGTGTGTGTATGTAAGTGTCTGTATGTAAGTGTCTGTATGTAAGTGTCTCAGTATCTGTATGTAAATGTCTTTATGTAAGTGTCTGTATGTAAGTGTCTGTATGTAAGTATCTGTATGTAAGTCTCAGTGTCTGTATGTCAGTGTGTGTTTGTAAGTGTCTGTATGTAAGTGTCTGTATGTAAGTGTCTGTATTTAAGTGTCTCAGTGTCTGTAAGTAAGTGTCTGTATGTAAGTGTCTGTTTGTAAGTGTCTTAGTGTCTGTATGTAAGTGTCTGTATGTAATTGTCTGTGTGTAAGTGTCTTTATGTAAGAGTCTGTATGTAAGTGTCTGTATGTAAGTGTCTAAGTGTCTGTATGTAAGTGTCTTTATGTAAGAGTCTGTATGTGTCTCTATGTAAGTGTCTAAGTGTGTGTATGTAAGGGTATGTATGTAAGTGTCTGTATGTAAGTGTCTGTATGTAAGTGTCTGTATGTAAGTGTTTGTATGTAAGTGTCTGTATGTAAGTGTCTCAGTGTCTGTTTGTGTCAGTATGTAAGTGTCTGTATGTAAGTGTCTATGTAAGTGTCTGTATGTAAGTGTCTGTATGTAAGTGTCTGTATGTAAGTGTCTCAGTATCTGTATGTAAATGTCTTTATGTAAGTGTCTGTATGTAAGTGTCTGTATGTAAGTGTCTCAGTGTCTGTATATAAGTGTATGTATGTAAGCATCTGTATGTAAGTGTCTCAGTGTCTGTATGTAAGTGTCTGTATGTAAGTGTCTGTATGTAAGTGTCTCAGTGTCTGTATGTAAGTGTCTGTATGTAAGCGTCTGTATGTAAGTGTCTATGTAAGTGTCTCAGTGTCTTTATGTAAGTGTCTGTATGTAAGTGTCTCAGTGTCTGTATGTAAGTGTCTCAGTGTCTGTATGTAAGTGTCTGTATGTAAGTGTCTCAGTGTCTGTATGTAAGTGTCTGTATGTAAGTGGCTGTATGTAAGTGTCTGTATGTAAGTGTCTCAGTGTCTGTATGTAAGTGTCTGTATGTTAGTGTCTCAGTGTCTGTATGTAAGGGTCTGTATGTAAGTGTCTGTATGTAAGTGTCTGTATGTAAATGTCTCAGTGTCTGTATGTAAGTGTATGTAAGCGTCTGTATGTAAGTGTCTATGTAAGTGTCTCAGTGTCTGTATGTAAGTGTCTGTATGTAAGTGTCTGTATGTAAGTGTCTTAGTGTCTGTATGTAAGTGTCTGTATGTAATTGTCTGTATGTAAGTGTCTTTATGTAAGAGTCTGTATGTAAGTGTCTGTATGTAAGTGTCTAAGTGTTTGTATGTAAGTGTCTTTATGTAAGAGTCTGTATGTAAGTGTCTGCATGTAAGTGTCTAAGTGTGTGTATGTAAGGGTCTGTATGTAAGTGTCTGTATGTAAGTGTCTGTATGTAAGTGTCTGTATGTAAGTGTTTGTATGTAAGTGTCTGTATGTAAGTGTCTCAGTGTCTGCTTGTGTCAGTATGTAAGTGTCTGTATGTAAGTGTCTATGTAAGTGTCTGTATGTAAGTGCCTGTATGTAAGTATCTGTATGTAAGTGTCTGTATGTAAGTTTCTGTATGTAACTGTCTCTATGTAAGTATCTGTATGTAAGTGTCTGTATGTCAGTGTCACAGTGTCAGTATGTAAGTGTCTGTATGTAAGTGTCTGTATGTAAGTGTCTGTATGTAAGTGTCTGTATGTAAGTGTCTCAGTGTCTGTATATAAGTGTCTGTATGTAAGCATCTGTATGTAAGTGTCTCAGTGTCTCTATGTAAGTGTCTGTATGTAAGTGTCTGTATGTAAGTGTCTCAGTGTCTGTATGTAAGTGTCTGTATGTAAGCGTTTGTATGTAAGTGTCTATGTAAGTGTCTCAGTGTCTTTATGTAAGTGTCTGTATGTAAGTGTCTCAGTGTCTGTATGTAAGTGTCTCAGTGTCTGTATGTAAGTGTCTGTATGTAAGTGTCTCAGTGTCTGCATGTAAGTGTCTGTAGGTAAGTGTATGTATGTAAGTGTCTGTATGTAAGTGTCTCAATGTCTGTATGTAAGTGTCCGTATGTAAGTGTCTCAGTGTCTGTATGTAAGTGTCTGTATGTAAGTGTCTGTATGTAAGTGTCTGTATGTAAATGTCTCAGTGTCTGTATGTAAGTGTATGTATGTAAGTGTCTGTATGTAAGTGTCTTAGTGTCTGTATGTAAGTGTCTGTATGTAATTGTCTGTATGTAAGTGTCTTTATGTAAGAGTCTGTATGTAAGGGTCTGTATGTAAGTGTCTCAGTGTCTGTATGTAAGTGTCTTTATGTAAGAGTCTGTATGTAAGTGTTTGTATGTAAGTGTCTAAGTGTGTGTATGTAAGGGTCTGTATGTAAGTGTCTGTATGTAAGTGTCTGTATGTAAGTGTCTGTATGTAAGTGTTTGTATGTAAGTGTCTGTATGTAAGTGTCTCAGTGTCTGTTTGTGTCACTATGTAAGTGTCTGTATGTAAGTGTCTATGTAAGTGTCTGTATGTAAGTGCCTGTATGTAAGTGTCTGTATGTAAGTGTCTGTATGTAAGTGTGTGTATGTAAGTGTCTGTATGTAAGTGTCTGTATGTAAGTGTCTCAGTATCTGTATGTAAATGTCTTTATGTAAGTGTCTGTATGTAAGTGTCTATATGTAAGTGTCTGTATGTAAGTCTCAGTGTCTGTATGTCAGTGTGTGTTTGTAAGTGTCTGTATGTAAGTGTCTGTATTTAAGTGTCTCAGTGTCTGTAAGTAAGTGTCTAAGTAAGTGTCTGTATGTAAGTGTCTGTATGTAAGTGTCTGTATGTTAAGTGTTTGTAAGTAAGTGTCTGTATGTGAATATCTCAGTGTCTGTATGTAAGTGTCTGTATGTAAGTGTCTGTATGTAAGTGTCTCAGTGTCTGTATGTAAGTGTCTGTATGTAAGTGTCTGTATGTAAGTGTCTGTATGTTAAGTGTCTGTATGTAAGTGTCTGTATGTAAGTATCTCAGTGTCTGTATGTAAGTTTCTGTATGTAAGTGTCTGTATGTAAGTGTCTTTAATGTAAGAGTCTGTATGTAAGTGTCTGTATGTAAGTGTCTGTATGTTAAGTGTTTGTAAGTAAGTGTCTGTATGTGAATATCTCAGTGTCTGTATGTAAGTGTCTGTATGTAAGTGTCTGTATGTAAGTGTCTCAGTGTCTGTATGTAAGTGTCTGTATGTAAGTGTCTGTATGTAAGTGTCTGTATGTAAGTGTCTGTATGTTAAGTGTCTGTATGTAAGTGTCTGTATGTAAGTATCTCAGTGTCTGTATGTAAGTTTCTGTATGTAAGTGTCTGTATGTAAGTGTCTCAGTGTCTGTATGTAAGTGTCTGTATGTAAGTTTCTGTATGTAAGTATCTGTATGTAAATGTCTGTGTGTAAGTGTCTGTATGCAAGTGTCTTAGTGTCTGTATGTAAGTGTCTGTATGTAAGTGTCTGTATGTAAGTGGCTGTATGTAAGTGTCTGTAAGTGTCTGTATGTAAGTATCTGTATGTAAGTGTCTGTATGTAAGTTTCTGTATGTAAGTGTATGTTTGTAAGTGTCTGTATGTAAGTGTCTGTATGTAAGTGCCTGTTTGTAAGTGCTTGTATGTAAGTGTCTGTATGTAAGTGTCTCAGTGTCTGTATGTAAGTGTCTGTATGTAAGTGTCTCAGTGTCTGTATGTAAGTGTCTGTATGTAAGCTTCTGTATGTAAGTGTCTGTAAGTAGTGTCTCTATGTAAGTGTCTCAGTGTCTGTATGTAAGTTTCTGTATGTAAGTGTCTCAATGTAAGTGTCTGTATGTAAGTGTCTGTATGTAAGTGTCTGTATGTAAGTGTCTGTATGTAAATGTCTCAGTGTCTGTATGTAAGTGTATGTAAGCGTCTGTATGTAAGTGTATATGTAAGTGTCTCAGTGTCTGTATGTAAGTGTCTGTATGTAAGTGTCTTTATGTAAGTGTCTTAGTGTCTGTATGTAAGTGTCTGTATGTAATTGTCTGTGTGTAAGTGTCTTTATGTAAGAGTCTGTATGTAAGTGTCTGTATGTAAGTGTCTAAGTGTCTGTATGTAAGTGTCTTTATGTAAGAGTCTGTATGTAAGTGTCTGTATGTAAGTGTCTAAGTGTGTGTATGTAAGGGTCTGTATGCAAGTGTCTGTATGTAAGTGTCTGTATGTAAGTGTCTGTATGTAAGTGTTTTTATGTAAGTGTCTGTATGTAAGTGTCTCAGTGTCTGTTTGTGTCAGTATGTAAGTGTCTGAATGTAAGTGTCTATGTAAGTGTCTGTATGTAAGTGCCTGTATGTAAGTGTCTGTATGTAAGTGTCTGTATGTAAGTGTCTGTATGTAAGTGTGTGTATGTAAGTGTCTGTATGTAAGTGTCTGTATGTAAGTGTCTCAGTATCTGTATGTAAATGTCTTTATGTAAGTGTCTGTATGTAAGTGTCTATGTAAGTGTCTGTATGTAAGTGTCTCAGTGTCTGTATATAAGTGTCTGTATGTAAGCATCTGTATGTAAGTGTCTCAGTGTCTGTATGTAAGTGTCTGTATGTAAGTGTCTGTATGTAAGTGTCTCAGTGTCTGTATGTAAGTGTCTGTATGTAAGCGTCTGTATGTAAGTGTCTATGTAAGTGTCTCAGTGTCTTTATGTAAGTGTCTGTATGTAAATGTCTCAGTGTCTGTATGTAAGTGTCTCAGTGTCTGTATGTAAGTGTCTGTATGTAAGTGTCTCAGTGTCTGTATGTAAGTGTCTGTATGTAAGTGTCTGTATGTAAGTGTCTGTATGTAAGTGTCTCAGTGTCTGTATGTAAGTGTCTGTATGTTAGTGTCTCAGTGTCTGTATCTAAGTGTCTGTATGTAAGTGTCTGTATGTAAGTGTCTGTATGTAAATGTCTCAGTGTCTGTATGTAAGTGTATGTAAGCGTCTTTATGTAAGTGTCTATGTAAGTGTCTCAGTGTCTGTATGTAAGTGTCTGTATGTAAGTGTCTGTATGTAAGTGTCTTAGTGTCTGTATGTAAGTGTCTGTATGTAATTGTCTGTATGTAAGTGTCTTTATGTAAGAGTCTGTATGTAAGTGTCTGTATGTAAGTGTCTAAGTGTCTGTATGTAAGTGTCTTTATGTAAGAGTCTGTATGTAAGTGTCTGTATGTAAGTGTCTAAGTGTGTGTATGTAAGGGTCTGTATGTAAGTGTCTGTATGTAAGTGTCTGTATGTAAGTGTCTGTATGTAAGTGTTTGTATGTAAGTGTCTATATGTAAGTGTCTCAGTGTCTGTTTGTGTCAGTATGTAAGTGTCTGTATGTAAGTGTCTATGTAAGTGTCTGTATGTAAGTGCCTGTATGTAAGTGTCTGTATGTAAGTGTCTGTATGTAAGTGTGTGTATGTAAGTGTCTGTATGTAAGTGTCTGTATGTAAGTGTCTCAGTATCTGTATGTAAATGTCTTTATGTAAGTGTCTGTATGTAAGTGTCTGTATGTAAGTGTCTGTATGTAAGTCTCAGTGTCTGTATGTCAGTGTGTGTTTGTAAGTGTCTGTATGTAAGTGTCTGTATGTAAGTGTCTGTATGTAAGTGTCTGTATGTAAGTGTTTGTATGTAAGTGTCTGTATGTAAGTGTCTCAGTGTCTGTTTGTGTCAGTATGTAAGTGTCTGTATGTAAGTGTCTATGTAAGTGTCTGTATGTAAGTGCCTGTATGTAAGTGTCTGTATGTAAGTGTCTGTATGTAAGTGTGTGTATGTAAGTGTCTGTATGTAAGTGTCTGTATGTAAGTGTCTCAGTATCTGTATGTAAATGTCTTTATGTAAGTGTCTGTATGTAAGTGTCTGTATGTAAGTGTCTGTATGTAAGTCTCAGTGTCTGTATGTCAGTGTGTGTTTGTAAGTGTCTGTATGTAAGTGTCTGTATGTAAGTGTCTGTATTTAAGTGTCTCAGTGTCTGTAAGTAAGTGTCTAAGTAAGTGTCTGTATGTAAGTGTCTGTATGTAAGTGTCTGTATGTTAAGTGTTTGTATGTAAGTGTCTGTATGTGAATATCTCAGTGTCTGTATGTAAGTGTCTGTATGTAAGTGACTGTATGTAAGTGTCTCAGTGTCTGTATGTAAGTGTCTGTATGTAAGTGTCTGTATGTAAGTGTCTGTATGTAAGTGTCTGTATGTTAAGTGTCTGTATGTAAGTGTCTGTATGTAAGTATCTCAGTGTCTGTATGTAAGTTTCTGTATGTAAGTGTCTATATGTAAGTGTCTCAGTGTCTGTATGTAAGTGTCTGTATGTAAGTGTCTGTATGTAAGTATCTGTATGTAAATGTCTGTGTGTAAGTGTCTGTATGTAAGTGTCTTAGTGTCTGTATGTAAGTGTCTGTATGTAAGTGTCTGTATGTGTCTGTATGTAAGTGTCTGTATGTAAGTGTCTGTATGTAAGTGTCTGTATGTAAGTGTCTGTATGTAAGTGTCTGAGACCAGGAAAGGCAGCGGGCAGAGATGATCTCCCAAGCGAAATGCTGAGGGAGGGTGGCGTTTGTGCACAGACTGCCCTATATGACATCATAACAACAGTCTGGACCACTGGATGGGTTCCGCAGGATTGGAAGGATGCCCTGGTGGTCCCCCTTTTTAAGAAGGGGGACCGCACAGACTGTAACAACTACAGGGGCATCTCACTCCTCAGTGTGCCGGGAAAGGTCCTGGCAAGGATTATTCAGCATCGCCTTGCCAGGCACGCTGAGGAGAGGCTTGCGGAGCCCCAATGCGGTTTCAGGAAAGGGCGGTCCTGCACAGATGCCATATTTTCTGTCCGTCTGCTACAGCAGAGGTGTAGGGAATTCCAACAAGACCTACATCTCTGCTTTATTGACCTGGTCAAGGCCTATGATACCATCAGTAGGCCTGGGCTCTGGGTCGTTATTCGTGCTTTTGGAGTACCTGACCCTCTGCTCACGATCATTAAGGACCTTCATGATGGTGAGCGGGCCCGGGTAAAACTACGTGGCCGGGAGTCAGAGCCATTCCCTGTACACCTTGGGGTGCGACAGGGATGTCCTCTGGCTCCCACATTATTTAACATTTATTTTGACCACGTAGTTCGTGAAGCCTTCAATAGCTGTACCGGGGGAATCTCCATATGGTACAGATATAATGGGAGGCTAATCGATGCCCGGGTGCGGTCAAGGGATGGCTCCCTATTGCTCAACCACGTTATGTATGCTGATGACTTGGTAATAGCTGCTCAGTCAGAGGAGGAGTTGGAGATGCTGCTGCTGAGACTGGAGCGTGCCACGAAGAGGTGGGGCCTTACCATCAGCCCCACCAAAACTAAGCACCTGCCTGGATATTTTGTACCATCGGACACTCCACCCCCACAACTCCCAATCGGTGATGGGGCAGTTGTGGAGAGAGTGGAGAGTTTCCCATACCTGGGCAGTGTGCTTATGACTGGCTCCAGTTTAACAGCAGAGGTCTCACTCCGAATCAGTCGAGCGGCAATATCTTTTCATCGGTTGCGTAACGCTGTGTGGAAGCTACCTGGTCTGTCGCTCCACACTAAGCTTCAGGTCTTCTCGGCCACGGTCATTCCCTCCCTTATCTACGCTTGCGAAACGTGGACCCCCCTAATGGAACATCTTCGCCGGTTAGAAACATTTAGGCTGGCCTGCCTACGATCCATCCTGGGTTTAACCAGACTGGATTGTGTGAGGAGCTCACAAATCCTTGAAAGATCTGGGCAGGGTCCCATCGGTGAGCTCCTCCGGCAGGCAAGGCTGCGATGGCTGGGTCATGTAGCCCGCATGCCCAGCCACCGCATGCCGAAACAGCTTTTGTTTGGCTGGATTGAGGGTGCTAAGCGGGCGCGGCACGGGCTAGAGAAGAGATGGAGTGATGTGGTACAGGAGGACATGGAGCTGAGTGGACTTGCCGATGACTGGTACCAGCGGTGTCAAGATCGGCCGCTGTGGAGGAGGCTCGTGAAGGATGCTACTGGGCAGTTGGAGGCAGTCGCCCTCCAACAACAACGGAGGGCGGAGGAGAGACGCTCACAACAGCGAGCGGAGCGCCGGGTGGCTAAAGCACAGCAGGTTGGCACAGTAGGGGGCACAGGTGGTGCATCAGCCAGTCATCTCAGTCAGTCGACCCGTGGCACCTGGGTCTGCCCCGTGACCTCCTGCCAGCGGGCGTTCGACACTTCACGTGGCCTCAGGGTGCACATAGCCTGGCACAAGCGTCGTGGTGACGTCACCGCCACTTAGTGGCGAATGGCGGTTGTTGTTGTTGTTGTTGTATGTAAGTGTCTGTATGTAAGTGGCTGTATGTAAGTGTCTGTAAGTGTCTGTATGTAAGTATCTGTATGTAAGTGTCTGTATGTAAGTTTCTTTATGTAAGTGTATGTTTGTAAGTGTCTGTAAGTAGTGTCTCTATGTAAGTGTCTCAGTGTCTGTATGTAAGTTTCTGTATGTAAGTGTCTCAATGTAAGTGTCTGTATGTAAGTGTCTGTATGTAAGTGTCTCAGTGTCTGTATGTAAGTGTCTGTATGTAAGCGTCTGTATGTGTCTATGTAAGTGTCTCAGCGTCTGTATTTAAGTGTCTGTATGTAAGTGTCTGTATGTAAGTGTCTCAGTGTCTGTATGTAAGTGTATGTAAGTGTCTGTATGTAAGTGTCTCAGTGTCTGTATGTAAGTGTATGTAAGCGTCTGTATGTAAGTGTCTATGTAAGTGTCTCAGTGTTTGTATGTAAGTGTCTGTATGTAAGTGTCTTTATGTAAGTGTCTGTATGTAAGTGTCTATGTAAGTGTCTGTATGTAAGTGTCTCAGTGTCTGTATATAAGTGTCTGTATGTAAGCATCTGTATGTAAGTGTCTCAGTGTCTGTATGTAAGTGTCTGTATGTAAGTGTCTGTATGTAAGTGTCTCAGTGTCTGTATGTAAGTGTCTGTATGTAAGCGTCTGTATGTAAGTGTCTATGTAAGTGTCTCAGTGTCTTTATGTAAGTGTCTGTATGTAAATGTCTCAGTGTCTGTATGTAAGTGTCTCAGTGTCTGTATGTAAGTGTCTGTATGTAAGTGTCTCAGTGTCTGTATGTAAGTGTCTGTATGTAAGTGTCTGTATGTAAGTGTCTGTATGTAAGTGTCTCAGTGTCTGTATGTAAGTGTCTGTATGTTAGTGTCTCAGTGTCTGTATCTAAGTGTCTGTATGTAAGTGTCTGTATGTAAGTGTCTGTATGTAAATGTCTCAGTGTCTGTATGTAAGTGTATGTAAGCGTCTTTATGTAAGTGTCTATGTAAGTGTCTCAGTGTCTGTATGTAAGTGTCTGTATGTAAGTGTCTGTATGTAAGTGTCTTAGTGTCTGTATGTAAGTGTCTGTATGTAATTGTCTGTATGTAAGTGTCTTTATGTAAGAGTCTGTATGTAAGTGTCTGTATGTAAGTGTCTAAGTGTCTGTATGTAAGTGTCTTTATGTAAGAGTCTGTATGTAAGTGTCTGTATGTAAGTGTCTAAGTGTGTGTATGTAAGGGTCTGTATGTAAGTGTCTGTATGTAAGTGTCTGTATGTAAGTGTCTGTATGTAAGTGTTTGTATGTAAGTGTCTGTATGTAAGTGTCTCAGTGTCTGTTTGTGTCAGTATGT
This sequence comes from Petromyzon marinus, assembly GCF_048934315.1. Classification (NCBI taxonomy): domain Eukaryota; kingdom Metazoa; phylum Chordata; class Hyperoartia; order Petromyzontiformes; family Petromyzontidae; genus Petromyzon; species Petromyzon marinus. The sequence goes on from NW_027422817.1 coordinate 1,325,654, forward strand.
AAGTGTCTGTATGTAAGTGTATATGTAAGTGTCTGTATGTAAGTGCCTGTATGTAAGTGTCTGTATGTAAGTGTCTGTATGTAAGTGTGTGTATGTAAGTGTCTGTATGTAAGTGTCTGTATGTAAGTGTCTCAGTATCTGTATGTAAATGTCTTTATGTAAGTGTCTGTATGTAAGTGTCTGTATGTAAGTGTCTGTATGTAAGTCTCAGTGTCTGTATGTCAGTGTGTGTTTGTAAGTGTCTGTATGTAAGTGTCTGTATGTAAGTGTCTGTATTTAAGTGTCTCAGTGTCTTTAAGTAAGTGTCTAAGTAAGTGTCTGTATGTAAGTGTCTGTATGTAAGTGTCTGTATGTTAAGTGTTTGTATGTAAGTGTCTGTATGTGAATATCTCAGTGTCTGTATGTAAGTGTCTGTATGTAAGTGACTGTATGTAAGTGTCTCAGTGTCTGTATGTAAGTGTCTGTATGTAAGTGTCTGTATGTAAGTGTCTGTATGTAAGTGTCTGTATGTTAAGTGTCTGTATGTAAGTATATCAGTGTCTGTATGTAAGTTTCTGTATGTAAGTGTCTATATGTAAGTGTCTCAGTGTCTGTATGTAAGTGTCTGTATGTAAGTGTCTGTATGTAAGTATCTGTATGTAAATGTCTGTGTGTAAGTGTCTGTATGTAAGTGTCTTAGTGTCTGTATATAAGTGTCTGTATGTAAGTGTCTGTATGTGTCTGTATGTAAGTGTCTGTATGTAAGTGTCTGTATGTAAGTGTCTGTATGTAAGTGTCTGAGACCAGGAAAGGCAGCGGGCAGAGATGATCTCCCAAGCGAAATGCTGAGGGAGGGTGGCGTTTGTGCACAGACTGCCCTATATGACATCATAACAACAGTCTGGACCACTGGATGGGTTCCGCAGGATTGGAAGGATGCCCTGGTGGTCCCCCTTTTTAAGAAGGGGGACCGCACAGACTGTAACAACTACAGGGGCATCTCACTCCTCAGTGTGCCGGGAAAGGTCCTGGCAAGGATTATTCAGCATCGCCTTGCCAGGCACGCTGAGGAGAGGCTTGCGGAGCCCCAATGCGGTTTCAGGAAAGGGCGGTCCTGCACAGATGCCATATTTTCTGTCCGTCTGCTACAGCAGAGGTGTAGGGAATTCCAACAAGACCTACATCTCTGCTTTATTGACCTGGTCAAGGCCTATGATACCATCAGTAGGCCTGGGCTCTGGATCGTTATTCGTGCTTTTGGAGTACCTGACCCTCTGCTCACGATCATTAAGGACCTTCATGATGGTGAGCGGGCCCGGGTAAAACTACGTGGCCGGGAGTCAGAGCCATTCCCTGTACACCTTGGGGTGCGACAGGGATGTCCTCTGGCTCCCACATTATTTAACATTTATTTTGACCACGTAGTTCGTGAAGCCTTCAATAGCTGTACCGGGGGAATCTCCATATGGTACAGATATAATGGGAGGCTAATCGATGCCCGGGTGCGGTCAAGGGATGGCTCCCTATTGCTCAACCACGTTATGTATGCTGATGACTTGGTAATAGCTGCTCAGTCAGAGGAGGAGTTGGAGACGCTGCTGCTGAGACTGGAGCATGCCACGAAGAGGTGGGGCCTTACCATCAGCCCCACCAAAACTAAGCACCTGCCTGGATATTTTGTACCATCGGACACTCCACCCCCACAACTCCCAATCGGTGATGGGGCAGTTGTGGAGAGAGTGGAGAGTTTCCCATACCTGGGCAGTGTGCTTATGACTGGCTCCAGTTTAACAGCAGAGGTCTCACTCCGAATCAGTCGAGCGGCAATATCTTTTCATCGGTTGCGTAACGCTGTGTGGAAGCTACCTGGTCTGTCGCTCCACACTAAGCTTCAGGTCTTCTCGGCCACGGTCATTCCCTCCCTTATCTACGCTTGCGAAACGTGGACCCCCCTAATGGAACATCTTCGCCGGTTAGAAACATTTAGGCTGGCCTGCCTACGATCCATCCTGGGTTTAACCAGACTGGATTGTGTGAGGAGCTCACAAATCCTTGAAAGATCTGGGCAGGGTCCCATCGGTGAGCTCCTCCGGCAGGCAAGGCTGCGATGGCTGGGTCATGTAGCCCGCATGCCCAGCCACCGCATGCCGAAACAGCTTTTGTTTGGCTGGATTGAGGGTGCTAAGCGGGCGCGGCACGGGCTAGAGAAGAGATGGAGTGATGTGGTACAGGAGGACGTGGAGCTGAGTGGACTTGCCGATGACTGGTACCAGCGGTGTCAAGATCGGCCGCTGTGGAGGAGGCTCGTGAAGGATGCTACTGGGCAGTTGGAGGCAGTCGCCCTCCAACAACAACGGAGGGCGGAGGAGAGACGCTCACAACAGCGAGCGGAGCGCCGGGTGGCTAAAGCACAGCAGGTTGGCACAGTAGGGGGCACAGGTGGTGCATCAGCCAGTCATCTCAGTCAGTCGACCCGTGGCACCTGGGTCTGCCCCGTGACCTCCTGCCAGCGGGCGTTCGACACTTCACGTGGCCTCAGGGTGCACATAGCCTGGCACAAGCGTCGTGGTGACGTCACCGCCACTTAGTGGCGAATGGCGGTTGTTGTTGTTGTTGTATGTAAGTGTCTGTATGTAAGTGGCTGTATGTAAGTGTCTGTAAGTGTCTGTATGTAAGTATCTGTATGTAAGTGTCTGTATGTAAGTTTCTTTATGTAAGTGTATGTTTGTAAGTGTCTGTATGTAAGTGTCTCAGTGTCTGTATGTAAGTGCCTGTATGTAAGTGTCTCAGTGTCTGTATGTAAGTGTCTGTATGTAAGCTTCTGTATGTAAGTGTCTGTAAGTAGTGTCTCTATGTAAGTGTCTCAGTGTCTGTATGTAAGTGTCTGTATGTAAGTGTCTGTATGTAAGTATCTGTATGTAAATGTCTGTGTGTAAGTGTCTGTATGTAAGTGTCTTAGTGTCTGTATATAAGTGTCTGTATGTAAGTGTCTGTATGTGTCTGTATGTAAGTGTCTGTATGTAAGTGTCTGTATGTAAGTGTCTGTATGTAAGTGTCTGAGACCAGGAAAGGCAGCGGGCAGAGATGATCTCCCAAGCGAAATGCTGAGGGAGGGTGGCGTTTGTGCACAGACTGCCCTATATGACATCATAACAACAGTCTGGACCACTGGATGGGTTCCGCAGGATTGGAAGGATGCCCTGGTGGTCCCCCTTTTTAAGAAGGGGGACCGCACAGACTGTAACAACTACAGGGGCATCTCACTCCTCAGTGTGCCGGGAAAGGTCCTGGCAAGGATTATTCAGCATCGCCTTGCCAGGCACGCTGAGGAGAGGCTTGCGGAGCCCCAATGCGGTTTCAGGAAAGGGCGGTCCTGCACAGATGCCATATTTTCTGTCCGTCTGCTACAGCAGAGGTGTAGGGAATTCCAACAAGACCTACATCTCTGCTTTATTGACCTGGTCAAGGCCTATGATACCATCAGTAGGCCTGGGCTCTGGGTCGTTCTTCGTGCTTTTGGAGTACCTGACCCTCTGCTCACGATCATTAAGGACCTTCATGATGGTGAGCGGGCCCGGGTAAAACTACGTGGCCGGGAGTCAGAGCCATTCCCTGTACACCTTGGGGTGCGACAGGGATGTCCTCTGGCTCCCACATTATTTAACATTTATTTTGACCACGTAGTTCGTGAAGCCTTCAATAGCTGTACCGGGGGAATCTCCATATGGTACAGATATAATGGGAGGCTAATCGATGCCCGGGTGCGGTCAAGGGATGGCTCCCTATTGCTCAACCACGTTATGTATGCTGATGACTTGGTAATAGCTGCTCAGTCAGAGGAGGAGTTGGAGACGCTGCTGCTGAGACTGGAGCATGCCACGAAGAGGTGGGGCCTTACCATCAGCCCCACCAAAACTAAGCACCTGCCTGGATATTTTGTACCATCGGACACTCCACCCCCACAACTCCCAATCGGTGATGGGGCAGTTGTGGAGAGAGTGGAGAGTTTCCCATACCTGGGCAGTGTGCTTATGACTGGCTCCAGTTTAACAGCAGAGGTCTCACTCCGAATCAGTCGAGCGGCAATATCTTTTCATCGGTTGCGTAACGCTGTGTGGAAGCTACCTGGTCTGTCGCTCCACACTAAGCTTCAGGTCTTCTCGGCCACGGTCATTCCCTCCCTTATCTACGCTTGCGAAACGTGGACCCCCCTAATGGAACATCTTCGCCGGTTAGAAACATTTAGGCTGGCCTGCCTACGATCCATCCTGGGTTTAACCAGACTGGATTGTGTGAGGAGCTCACAAATCCTTGAAAGATCTGGGCAGGGTCCCATCGGTGAGCTCCTCCGGCAGGCAAGGCTGCGATGGCTGGGTCATGTAGCCCGCATGCCCAGCCACCGCATGCCGAAACAGCTTTTGTTTGGCTGGATTGAGGGTGCTAAGCGGGCGCGGCACGGGCTAGAGAAGAGATGGAGTGATGTGGTACAGGAGGACGTGGAGCTGAGTGGACTTGCCGATGACTGGTACCAGCGGTGTCAAGATCGGCCGCTGTGGAGGAGGCTCGTGAAGGATGCTACTGGGCAGTTGGAGGCAGTCGCCCTCCAACAACAACGGAGGGCGGAGGAGAGACGCTCACAACAGCGAGCGGAGCGCCGGGTGGCTAAAGCACAGCAGGTTGGCACAGTAGGGGGCACAGGTGGTGCATCAGCCAGTCATCTCAGTCAGTCGACCCGTGGCACCTGGGTCTGCCCCGTGACCTCCTGCCAGCGGGCGTTCGACACTTCACGTGGCCTCAGGGTGCACATAGCCTGGCACAAGCGTCGTGGTGACGTCACCGCCACTTAGTGGCGAATGGCGGTTGTTGTTGTTGTTGTATGTAAGTGTCTGTATGTAAGTGGCTGTATGTAAGTGTCTGTAAGTGTCTGTATGTAAGTATCTGTATGTAAGTGTCTGTATGTAAGTTTCTTTATGTAAGTGTATGTTTGTAAGTGTCTGTATGTAAGTGTCTCAGTGTCTGTATGTAAGTGTCTGTATGTAAGTGTCTCAGTGTCTGTATGTAAGTGTCTGTATGTAAGCTTCTGTATGTAAGTGTCTGTAAGTAGTGTCTCTATGTAAGTGTCTCAGTGTCTGTATGTAAGTGTCTGTATGTAAGTGTCTGTATGTAAGTATCTGTATGTAAATGTCTGTGTGTAAGTGTCTGTATGTAAGTGTCTTAGTGTCTGTATATAAGTGTCTGTATGTAAGTGTCTGTATGTGTCTGTATGTAAGTGTCTGTATGTAAGTGTCTGTATGTAAGTGTCTGTATGTAAGTGTCTGAGACCAGGAAAGGCAGCGGGCAGAGATGATCTCCCAAGCGAAATGCTGAGGGAGGGTGGCGTTTGTGCACAGACTGCCCTATATGACATCATAACAACAGTCTGGACCACTGGATGGGTTCCGCAGGATTGGAAGGATGCCCTGGTGGTCCCCCTTTTTAAGAAGGGGGACCGCACAGACTGTAACAACTACAGGGGCATCTCACTCCTCAGTGTGCCGGGAAAGGTCCTGGCAAGGATTATTCAGCATCGCCTTGCCAGGCACGCTGAGGAGAGGCTTGCGGAGCCCCAATGCGGTTTCAGGAAAGGGCGGTCCTGCACAGATGCCATATTTTCTGTCCGTCTGCTACAGCAGAGGTGTAGGGAATTCCAACAAGACCTACATCTCTGCTTTATTGACCTGGTCAAGGCCTATGATACCATCAGTAGGCCTGGGCTCTGGGTCGTTCTTCGTGCTTTTGGAGTACCTGACCCTCTGCTCACGATCATTAAGGACCTTCATGATGGTGAGCGGGCCCGGGTAAAACTACGTGGCCGGGAGTCAGAGCCATTCCCTGTACACCTTGGGGTGCGACAGGGATGTCCTCTGGCTCCCACATTATTTAACATTTATTTTGACCACGTAGTTCGTGAAGCCTTCAATAGCTGTACCGGGGGAATCTCCATATGGTACAGATATAATGGGAGGCTAATCGATGCCCGGGTGCGGTCAAGGGATGGCTCCCTATTGCTCAACCACGTTATGTATGCTGATGACTTGGTAATAGCTGCTCAGTCAGAGGAGGAGTTGGAGATGCTGCTGCTGAGACTGGAGCGTGCCACGAAGAGGTGGGGCCTTACCATCAGCCCCACCAAAACTAAGCACCTGCCTGGATATTTTGTACCATCGGACACTCCACCCCCACAACTCCCAATCGGTGATGGGGCAGTTGTGGAGAGAGTGGAGAGTTTCCCATACCTGGGCAGTGTGCTTATGACTGGCTCCAGTTTAACAGCAGAGGTCTCACTCCGAATCAGTCGAGCGGCAATATCTTTTCATCGGTTGCGTAACGCTGTGTGGAAGCTACCTGGTCTGTCGCTCCACACTAAGCTTCAGGTCTTCTCGGCCACGGTCATTCCCTCCCTTATCTACGCTTGCGAAACGTGGACCCCCCTAATGGAACATCTTCGCCGGTTAGAAACATTTAGGCTGGCCTGCCTACGATCCATCCTGGGTTTAACCAGACTGGATTGTGTGAGGAGCTCACAAATCCTTGAAAGATCTGGGCAGGGTCCCATCGGTGAGCTCCTCCGGCAGGCAAGGCTGCGATGGCTGGGTCATGTAGCCCGCATGCCCAGCCACCGCATGCCGAAACAGCTTTTGTTTGGCTGGATTGAGGGTGCTAAGCGGGCGCGGCACGGGCTAGAGAAGAGATGGAGTGATGTGGTACAGGAGGACGTGGAGCTGAGTGGACTTGCCGATGACTGGTACCAGCGGTGTCAAGATCGGCCGCTGTGGAGGAGGCTCGTGAAGGATGCTACTGGGCAGTTGGAGGCAGTCGCCCTCCAACAACAACGGAGGGCGGAGGAGAGACGCTCACAACAGCGAGCGGAGCGCCGGGTGGCTAAAGCACAGCAGGTTGGCACAGTAGGGGGCACAGGTGGTGCATCAGCCAGTCATCTCAGTCAGTCGACCCGTGGCACCTGGGTCTGCCCCGTGACCTCCTGCCAGCGGGCGTTCGACACTTCACATGGCCTCAGGGTGCACATAGCCTGGCACAAGCGTCGTGGTGACGTCACCGCCACTTAGTGGCGAATGGCGGTTGTTGTTGTTGTTGTATGTAAGTGTCTGTATGTAAGTGGCTGTATGTAAGTGTCTGTAAGTGTCTGTATGTAAGTATCTGTATGTAAGTGTCTGTATGTAAGTTTCTTTATGTAAGTGTATGTTTGTAAGTGTCTGTATGTAAGTGTCTCAGTGTCTGTATGTAAGTGTCTGTATGTAAGTGTCTCAGTGTCTGTATGTAAGTGTCTGTATGTAAGCTTCTGTATGTAAGTGTCTGTAAGTAGTGTCTCTATGTAAGTGTCTCAGTGTCTGTATGTAAGTGTCTGTATGTAAGTGTCTGTATGTAAGTATCTGTATGTAAATGTCTGTGTGTAAGTGTCTGTATGTAAGTGTCTTAGTGTCTGTATATAAGTGTCTGTATGTAAGTGTCTGTATGTGTCTGTATGTAAGTGTCTGTATGTAAGTGTCTGTATGTAAGTGTCTGTATGTAAGTGTCTGAGACCAGGAAAGGCAGCGGGCAGAGATGATCTCCCAAGCGAAATGCTGAGGGAGGGTGGCGTTTGTGCACAGACTGCCCTATATGACATCATAACAACAGTCTGGACCACTGGATGGGTTCCGCAGGATTGGAAGGATGCCCTGGTGGTCCCCCTTTTTAAGAAGGGGGACCGCACAGACTGTAACAACTACAGGGGCATCTCACTCCTCAGTGTGCCGGGAAAGGTCCTGGCAAGGATTATTCAGCATCGCCTTGCCAGGCACGCTGAGGAGAGGCTTGCGGAGCCCCAATGCGGTTTCAGGAAAGGGCGGTCCTGCACAGATGCCATATTTTCTGTCCGTCTGCTACAGCAGAGGTGTAGGGAATTCCAACAAGACCTACATCTCTGCTTTATTGACCTGGTCAAGGCCTATGATACCATCAGTAGGCCTGGGCTCTGGGTCGTTCTTCGTGCTTTTGGAGTACCTGACCCTCTGCTCACGATCATTAAGGACCTTCATGATGGTGAGCGGGCCCGGGTAAAACTACGTGGCCGGGAGTCAGAGCCATTCCCTGTACACCTTGGGGTGCGACAGGGATGTCCTCTGGCTCCCACATTATTTAACATTTATTTTGACCACGTAGTTCGTGAAGCCTTCAATAGCTGTACCGGGGGAATCTCCATATGGTACAGATATAATGGGAGGCTAATCGATGCCCGGGTGCGGTCAAGGGATGGCTCCCTATTGCTCAACCACGTTATGTATGCTGATGACTTGGTAATAGCTGCTCAGTCAGAGGAGGAGTTGGAGATGCTGCTGCTGAGACTGGAGCGTGCCACGAAGAGGTGGGGCCTTACCATCAGCCCCACCAAAACTAAGCACCTGCCTGGATATTTTGTACCATCGGACACTCCACCCCCACAACTCCCAATCGGTGATGGGGCAGTTGTGGAGAGAGTGGAGAGTTTCCCATACCTGGGCAGTGTGCTTATGACTGGCTCCAGTTTAACAGCAGAGGTCTCACTCCGAATCAGTCGAGCGGCAATATCTTTTCATCGGTTGCGTAACGCTGTGTGGAAGCTACCTGGTCTGTCGCTCCACACTAAGCTTCAGGTCTTCTCGGCCACGGTCATTCCCTCCCTTATCTACGCTTGCGAAACGTGGACCCCCCTAATGGAACATCTTCGCCGGTTAGAAACATTTAGGCTGGCCTGCCTACGATCCATCCTGGGTTTAACCAGACTGGATTGTGTGAGGAGCTCACAAATCCTTGAAAGATCTGGGCAGGGTCCCATCGGTGAGCTCCTCCGGCAGGCAAGGCTGCGATGGCTGGGTCATGTAGCCCGCATGCCCAGCCACCGCATGCCGAAACAGCTTTTGTTTGGCTGGATTGAGGGTGCTAAGCGGGCGCGGCACGGGCTAGAGAAGAGATGGAGTGATGTGGTACAGGAGGACGTGGAGCTGAGTGGACTTGCCGATGACTGGTACCAGCGGTGTCAAGATCGGCCGCTGTGGAGGAGGCTCGTGAAGGATGCTACTGGGCAGTTGGAGGCAGTCGCCCTCCAACAACAACGGAGGGCGGAGGAGAGACGCTCACAACAGCGAGCGGAGCGCCGGGTGGCTAAAGCACAGCAGGTTGGCACAGTAGGGGGCACAGGTGGTGCATCAGCCAGTCATCTCAGTCAGTCGACCCGTGGCACCTGGGTCTGCCCCGTGACCTCCTGCCAGCGGGCGTTCGACACTTCACGTGGCCTCAGGGTGCACATAGCCTGGCACAAGCGTCGTGGTGACGTCACCGCCACTTAGTGGCGAATGGCGGTTGTTGTTGTTGTTGTATGTAAGTGTCTGTATGTAAGTGGCTGTATGTAAGTGTCTGTAAGTGTCTGTATGTAAGTATCTGTATGTAAGTGTCTGTATGTAAGTTTCTTTATGTAAGTGTATGTTTGTAAGTGTCTGTAAGTAGTGTCTCTATGTAAGTGTCTCAGTGTCTGTATGTAAGTTTCTGTATGTAAGTGTCTCAATGTAAGTGTCTGTATGTAAGTGTCTGTATGTAAGTGTCTCAGTGTCTGTATGTAAGTGTCTGTATGTAAGCGTCTGTATGTGTCTATGTAAGTGTCTCAGCGTCTGTATTTAAGTGTCTGTATGTAAGTGTCTGTATGTAAGTGTCTCAGTGTCTGTATGTAAGTGTATGTAAGTGTCTGTATGTAAGTGTCTCAGTGTCTGTATGTAAGTGTATGTAAGCGTCTGTATGTAAGTGTCTATGTAAGTGTCTCAGTGTTTGTATGTAAGTGTCTGTATGTAAGTGTCTTTATGTAAGTGTCTGTATGTAAGTGTCTATGTAAGTGTCTGTATGTAAGTGTCTCAGTGTCTGTATATAAGTGTCTGTATGTAAGCATCTGTATGTAAGTGTCTCAGTGTCTGTATGTAAGTGTCTGTATGTAAGTGTCTGTATGTAAGTGTCTCAGTGTCTGTATGTAAGTGTCTGTATGTAAGCGTCTGTATGTAAGTGTCTATGTAAGTGTCTCAGTGTCTTTATGTAAGTGTCTGTATGTAAATGTCTCAGTGTCTGTATGTAAGTGTCTCAGTGTCTGTATGTAAGTGTCTGTATGTAAGTGTCTCAGTGTCTGTATGTAAGTGTCTGTATGTAAGTGTCTGTATGTAAGTGTCTGTATGTAAGTGTCTCAGTGTCTGTATGTAAGTGTCTGTATGTTAGTGTCTCAGTGTCTGTATCTAAGTGTCTGTATGTAAGTGTCTGTATGTAAGTGTCTGTATGTAAATGTCTCAGTGTCTGTATGTAAGTGTATGTAAGCGTCTTTATGTAAGTGTCTATGTAAGTGTCTCAGTGTCTGTATGTAAGTGTCTGTATGTAAGTGTCTGTATGTAAGTGTCTTAGTGTCTGTATGTAAGTGTCTGTATGTAATTGTCTGTATGTAAGTGTCTTTATGTAAGAGTCTGTATGTAAGTGTCTGTATGTAAGTGTCTAAGTGTGTGTATGTAAGGGTCTGTATGTAAGTGTCTGTATGTAAGTGTCTGTATGTAAGTGTCTGTATGTAAGTGTTTGTATGTAAGTGTCTGTATGTAAGTGTCTCAGTGTCTGTTTGTGTCAGTATGTAAGTGTCTGTATGTAAGTGTCTATGTAAGTGTCTGTATGTAAGTGCCTGTATGTAAGTGTCTGTATGTAAGTGTCTGTATGTAAGTGTGTGTATGTAAGTGTCTGTATGTAAGTGTCTGTATGTAAGTGTCTCAGTATCTGTATGTAAATGTCTTTATGTAAGTGTCTGTATGTAAGTGTCTGTATGTAAGTGTCTGTATGTAAGTCTCAGTGTCTGTATGTCAGTGTGTGTTTGTAAGTGTCTGTATTTAAGTGTCTGTATGTAAGTGTCTGTATTTAAGTGTCTCAGTGTCTGTAAGTAAGTGTCTAAGTAAGTGTCTGTATGTAAGTGTCTGTATGTAAGTGTCTGTATGTTAAGTGTTTGTATGTAAGTGTCTGTATGTGAATATCTCAGTGTCTGTATGTAAGTGTCTGTATGTAAGTGACTGTATGTAAGTGTCTCAGTGTCTGTATGTAAGTGTCTGTATGTAAGTGTCTGTATGTAAGTGTCTGTATGTAAGTGTCTGTATGTTAAGTGTCTGTATGTAAGTATATCAGTGTCTGTATGTAAGTTTCTGTATGTAAGTGTCTATATGTAAGTGTCTCAGTGTCTGTATGTAAGTGTCTGTATGTAAGTGTCTGTATGTAAGTATCTGTATGTAAATGTCTGTGTGTAAGTGTCTGTATGTAAGTGTCTTAGTGTCTGTATATAAGTGTCTGTATGTAAGTGTCTGTATGTGTCTGTATGTAAGTGTCTGTATGTAAGTGTCTGTATGTAAGTGTCTGTATGTAAGTGTCTGAGACCAGGAAAGGCAGCGGGCAGAGATGATCTCCCAAGCGAAATGCTGAGGGAGGGTGGCGTTTGTGCACAGACTGCCCTATATGACATCATAACAACAGTCTGGACCACTGGATGGGTTCCGCAGGATTGGAAGGATGCCCTGGTGGTCCCCCTTTTTAAGAAGGGGGACCGCACAGACTGTAACAACTACAGGGGCATCTCACTCCTCAGTGTGCCGGGAAAGGTCCTGGCAAGGATTATTCAGCATCGCCTTGCCAGGCACGCTGAGGAGAGGCTTGCGGAGCCCCAATGCGGTTTCAGGAAAGGGCGGTCCTGCACAGATGCCATATTTTCTGTCCGTCTGCTACAGCAGAGGTGTAGGGAATTCCAACAAGACCTACATCTCTGCTTTATTGACCTGGTCAAGGCCTATGATACCATCAGTAGGCCTGGGCTCTGGATCGTTATTCGTGCTTTTGGAGTACCTGACCCTCTGCTCACGATCATTAAGGACCTTCATGATGGTGAGCGGGCCCGGGTAAAACTACGTGGCCGGGAGTCAGAGCCATTCCCTGTACACCTTGGGGTGCGACAGGGATGTCCTCTGGCTCCCACATTATTTAACATTTATTTTGACCACGTAGTTCGTGAAGCCTTCAATAGCTGTACCGGGGGAATCTCCATATGGTACAGATATAATGGGAGGCTAATCGATGCCCGGGTGCGGTCAAGGGATGGCTCCCTATTGCTCAACCACGTTATGTATGCTGATGACTTGGTAATAGCTGCTCAGTCAGAGGAGGAGTTGGAGACGCTGCTGCTGAGACTGGAGCATGCCACGAAGAGGTGGGGCCTTACCATCAGCCCCACCAAAACTAAGCACCTGCCTGGATATTTTGTACCATCGGACACTCCACCCCCACAACTCCCAATCGGTGATGGGGCAGTTGTGGAGAGAGTGGAGAGTTTCCCATACCTGGGCAGTGTGCTTATGACTGGCTCCAGTTTAACAGCAGAGGTCTCACTCCGAATCAGTCGAGCGGCAATATCTTTTCATCGGTTGCGTAACGCTGTGTGGAAGCTACCTGGTCTGTCGCTCCACACTAAGCTTCAGGTCTTCTCGGCCACGGTCATTCCCTCCCTTATCTACGCTTGCGAAACGTGGACCCCCCTAATGGAACATCTTCGCCGGTTAGAAACATTTAGGCTGGCCTGCCTACGATCCATCCTGGGTTTAACCAGACTGGATTGTGTGAGGAGCTCACAAATCCTTGAAAGATCTGGGCAGGGTCCCATCGGTGAGCTCCTCCGGCAGGCAAGGCTGCGATGGCTGGGTCATGTAGCCCGCATGCCCAGCCACCGCATGCCGAAACAGCTTTTGTTTGGCTGGATTGAGGGTGCTAAGCGGGCGCGGCACGGGCTAGAGAAGAGATGGAGTGATGTGGTACAGGAGGACGTGGAGCTGAGTGGACTTGCCGATGACTGGTACCAGCGGTGTCAAGATCGGCCGCTGTGGAGGAGGCTCGTGAAGGATGCTACTGGGCAGTTGGAGGCAGTCGCCCTCCAACAACAACGGAGGGCGGAGGAGAGACGCTCACAACAGCGAGCGGAGCGCCGGGTGGCTAAAGCACAGCAGGTTGGCACAGTAGGGGGCACAGGTGGTGCATCAGCCAGTCATCTCAGTCAGTCGACCCGTGGCACCTGGGTCTGCCCCGTGACCTCCTGCCAGCGGGCGTTCGACACTTCACGTGGCCTCAGGGTGCACATAGCCTGGCACAAGCGTCGTGGTGACGTCACCGCCACTTAGTGGCGAATGGCGGTTGTTGTTGTTGTTGTTGTATGTAAGTGTCTGTATGTAAGTGGCTGTATGTAAGTGTCTGTAAGTGTCTGTATGTAAGTATCTGTATGTAAGTGTCTGTATGTAAGTTTCTTTATGTAAGTGTATGTTTGTAAGTGTCTGTATGTAAGTGTCTCAGTGTCTGTATGTAAGTGTCTGTATGTAAGTGTCTCAGTGTCTGTATGTAAGTGTCTGTATGTAAGCTTCTGTATGTAAGTGTCTGTAAGTAGTGTCTCTATGTAAGTGTCTCAGTGTCTGTATGTAAGTGTCTGTATGTAAGTGTCTGTATGTAAGTATCTGTATGTAAATGTCTGTGTGTAAGTGTCTGTATGTAAGTGTCTTAGTGTCTGTATATAAGTGTCTGTATGTAAGTGTCTGTATGTGTCTGTATGTAAGTGTCTGTATGTAAGTGTCTGTATGTAAGTGTCTGTATGTAAGTGTCTGAGACCAGGAAAGGCAGCGGGCAGAGATGATCTCCCAAGCGAAATGCTGAGGGAGGGTGGCGTTTGTGCACAGACTGCCCTATATGACATCATAACAACAGTCTGGACCACTGGATGGGTTCCGCAGGATTGGAAGGATGCCCTGGTGGTCCCCCTTTTTAAGAAGAGGGACCGCACAGACTGTAACAACTACAGGGGCATCTCACTCCTCAGTGTGCCGGGAAAGGTCCTGGCAAGGATTATTCAGCATCGCCTTGCCAGGCACGCTGAGGAGAGGCTTGCGGAGCCCCAATGCGGTTTCAGGAAAGGGCGGTCCTGCACAGATGCCATATTTTCTGTCCGTCTGCTACAGCAGAGGTGTAGGGAATTCCAACAAGACCTACATCTCTGCTTTATTGACCTGGTCAAGGCCTATGATACCATCAGTAGGCCTGGGCTCTGGGTCGTTCTTCGTGCTTTTGGAGTACCTGACCCTCTGCTCACGATCATTAAGGACCTTCATGATGGTGAGCGGGCCCGGGTAAAACTACGTGGCCGGGAGTCAGAGCCATTCCCTGTACACCTTGGGGTGCGACAGGGATGTCCTCTGGCTCCCACATTATTTAACATTTATTTTGACCACGTAGTTCGTGAAGCCTTCAATAGCTGTACCGGGGGAATCTCCATATGGTACAGATATAATGGGAGGCTAATCGATGCCCGGGTGCGGTCAAGGGATGGCTCCCTATTGCTCAACCACGTTATGTATGCTGATGACTTGGTAATAGCTGCTCAGTCAGAGGAGGAGTTGGAGACGCTGCTGCTGAGACTGGAGCGTGCCACGAAGAGGTGGGGCCTTACCATCAGCCCCACCAAAACTAAGCACCTGCCTGGATATTTTGTACCATCGGACACTCCACCCCCACAACTCCCAATCGGTGATGGGGCAGTTGTGGAGAGAGTGGAGAGTTTCCCATACCTGGGCAGTGTGCTTATGACTGGCTCCAGTTTAACAGCAGAGGTCTCACTCCGAATCAGTCGAGCGGCAATATCTTTTCATCGGTTGCGTAATGCTGTGTGGAAGCTACCTGGTCTGTCGCTCCACACTAAGCTTCAGGTCTTCTCGGCCACGGTCATTCCCTCCCTTATCTACGCTTGCGAAACGTGGACCCCCCTAATGGAACATCTTCGCCGGTTAGAAACATTTAGGCTGGCCTGCCTACGATCCATCCTGGGTTTAACCAGACTGGATTGTGTGAGGAGCTCACAAATCCTTGAAAGATCTGGGCAGGGTCCCATCGGTGAGCTCCTCCGGCAGGCAAGGCTGCGATGGCTGGGTCATGTAGCCCGCATGCCCAGCCACCGCATGCCGAAACAGCTTTTGTTTGGCTGGATTGAGGGTGCTAAGCGGGCGCGGCACGGGCTAGAGAAGAGATGGAGTGATGTGGTACAGGAGGACGTGGAGCTGAGTGGACTTGCCGATGACTGGTACCAGCGGTGTCAAGATCGGCCGCTGTGGAGGAGGCTCGTGAAGGATGCTACTGGGCAGTTGGAGGCAGTCGCCCTCCAACAACAACGGAGGGCGGAGGAGAGACGCTCACAACAGCGAGCGGAGCGCCGGGTGGCTAAAGCACAGCAGGTTGGCACAGTAGGGGGCACAGGTGGTGCATCAGCCAGTCATCTCAGTCAGTCGACCCGTGGCACCTGGGTCTGCCCCGTGACCTCCTGCCAGCGGGCGTTCGACACTTCACGTGGCCTCAGGGTGCACATAGCCTGGCACAAGCGTCGTGGTGACGTCACCGCCACTTAGTGGCGAATGGCGGTTGTTGTTGTTGTTGTATGTAAGTGTCTGTATGTAAGTGGCTGTATGTAAGTGCCTGTAAGTGTCTGTATGTAAGTATCTGTATGTAAGTGTCTGTATGTAAGTTTCTGTATGTAAGTGTATGTTTGTAAGTGTCTGTATGTAAGTGTCTCAGTGTCTGTATGTAAGTGTCTGTATGTAAGTGTCTCAGTGTCTGTATGTAAGTATCTGTATGTAAGCTTCTGTATGTAAGTGTCTGTAAGTAGTGTCTCTATGTAAGTGTCTCAGTGTCTGTATGTAAATATCTGTATGTAAGTGTCTCAATGTAAGTGTCTGTATGTAAGTGTCTGTATGTAAGTGTCTGTATGTGTCTATGTAAGTGTCTCAGTGTCTGTATTTAAGTGTCTGTATATAAGTGTCTGTATGTAAGTGTCTCAGTGTCTGTATGTAAGTGTATGTAAGTGTCTGTATGTAAGTGTCTGTATGTAAGTGTCTCAGTGTCTGTATGTAAGTGTATGTAAGCGTCTGTATGTAAGTGTCTATGTAAGTGTCTCAGTGTTTGTATGTAAGTGTCTGTATGTAAGTGTCTGTATGTAAGTGTCTGTATGTAAGTGTCTGTATATAAGTGTCTGTATGTAAGTGTCTGTATGTAAGTGTTTGTATGTAAGTGTCTCAGTATCTGTATTTAAATGTCTTTATGTAAGTGTCTGTATGTAAGTGTCTCAGTGTCTGTTTGTGTCAGTATGTAAGTGTCTGTATGTAAGTGTCTGTATGTAAGTGTCTATGTAAGTGTCTCAGTGTCTGTATGTAAGTGTCTGTATGTAAGTGTCTGTATGTAAGTGTCTTAGTGTCTGTATGTAAGTGTCTGTATGTAATTGTCTGTATGTAAGTGTCTTTATATAAGAGTCTGTATGTAAGTATCTGTATGTAAGTGTCTAAGTGTCTGTATGTAAGTGTCTTTATGTAAGAGTCTGTATGTAAGTGTCTGTATGTAAGTGTCTAAGTGTGTGTATGTAAGGGTCTGTATGTAAGTGTCTGTATGTAAGTGTCTGTATGTAAGTGTCTGTATGTAAGTGTTTGTATGTAAGTGTCTGTATGTAAGTTTCTCAGTGTCTGTTTGTGTCAGTATGTAAGTGTCTGTATGTAAGTGTCTGTATGTAAGTGTCTGTATGTAAGTGTGTGTATGTAAGTGTCTGTATGTAAGTGTCTGTATGTAAGTGTCTCACTATCTGTATGTAAATGTCTTTATGTAAGTGTCTGTATGTAAGTGTCTGTATGTAAGTGTCTGTATGTAAGTCTCAGTGTCTGTATGTCAGTGTGTGTTTGTAAGTGTCTGTATGTAAGTATCTGTATGTAAGTGTCTGTATTTAAGTGTCTCAGTGTCTGTAAGTAAGTGTCTAAATGTCTGTATGTAAGTGTCTATATGTAAGCTTCTGTATGTAAGTGTCTGTATGTAAGTGTCTCAATGTAAGTGTCTGTATGTAAGTGTCTGTATGTCAGTGTCACAGTGTCTGTATGTAAGTGTCTGTATGTAAGTGTCTCAGTGTCTGTATGTAAGTGTCTGTATGTAAGCATCTGTATGTGTCTATGTAAGTGTCTCAGTGTCTGTATGTAAGTGTCTGTATGTAAGTGTCTGTATGTAAGTGTCTCAGTGTCTGTATGTAAGTGTATGTAAGTGTCTGTATGTAAGTGTCTCAGTGTCTGTATGTAAGTGTATGTAAGCATCTGTATGTAAGTGTCTATGTAAGTGTCTCAGTGTCTGTATGTAAGTGTCTGTATGTAAGTGTCTGTATGTAAGTGTCTCAGTGTCTGTATGTAAGTGTCTGTATGTAATTGTCTGTGTGTAAGTGTCTTTATGTAAGAGTCTGTATGTAAGTGTCTGTATGTAAGTGTCTAAGTGTCTGTATGTAATTGTCTTTATGTAAGAGTCTGTATGTAAGTGTCTGTATGTAAGTGTCTAAGTGTGTGTATGTAAGGGTCTGTATGTAAGTGTCTGTATGTAAGTGTCTGTATGTAAGTGTTTTTATGTAAGTGTCTGTATGTAAGTGTCTCAGTGTCTGTTTGTGTCAGTATGTAAGTGTCTGTATGTAAGTGTCTATGTAAGTGTCTGTATGTAAGTGCCTGTATGTAAGTGTCTGTATGTAAGTGTCTGTATGTAAGTGTCTGTATGTAAGTGTGTGTATGTAAGTGTCTGTATGTAAGTGTCTGTATGTAAGTGTCTCAGTATCTGTATGTAAATGTCTTTATGTAAGTGTCTGTATGTAAGTGTCTATGTAAGTGTCTGTATGTAAGTGTCTCAGTGTCTGTATATAAGTGTCTGTATGTAAGCATCTGTATGTAAGTGTCTCAGTGTCTGTATGTAACTGTCTGTATGTAAGTGTCTGTATGTAAGTGTCTCAGTGTCTGTATGTAAGTGTCTGTATGTAAGCGTCTGTATGTAAGTGTCTATGTAAGTGTCTCAGTGTCTTTATGGAAGTGTCTGTATGTAAATGTCTCAGTGTCTGTATGTAAGTATCTCAGTGTCTGTATGTAAGTGTCTGTATGTAAGTGTCTCAGTGTCTGTATGTAAGTGTCTGTATGTAAGTGTCTGTATGTAAGTGTCTGTATGTAAGTGTCTCAGTGTCTGTATGTAAGTGTCTGTATGCTAGTGTCTCAGTGTCTGTATCTAAGTGTCTGTATGTAAGTGTCTGTATGTAAGTGTCTGTATGTAAATGTCTCAGTGTCTGTATGTAAGTGTATATAAGCGTCTTTATGTAAGTGTCTATGTAAGTGTCTCAGTGTCTGTATGTAAGTGTCTGTATGTAAATGTCTGTATGTAAGTGTCTTAGTGTCTGTATGTAAGTGTCTGTATGTAATTGTCTGTATGTAAGTGTCTTTATGTAAGAGTCTGTATGTAAGTGTCTGTATGTAAGTGTCTAAGTGTCTGTATGTAAGTGTCTGTATGTAAGTGTCTAAGTGTGTGTATGTAAGGGTCTGTATGTAAGTGTCTGTATGTAAGTGTCTGTATGTAAGTGTCTGTATGTAAGTGTTTGTATGTAAGTGTCTGTATGTAAGTTTCTCAGTGTCTGTTTGTGTCAGTATGTAAGTGTCTGTATGTAAGTGTCTGTATGTAAGTGTCTGTATGTAAGTGTGTGTATGTAAGTGTCTGTATGTAAGTGTCTGTATGTAAGTGTCTCACTATCTGTATGTAAATGTCTTTATGTAAGTGTCTGTATGTAAGTGTCTGTATGTAAGTGTCTGTATGTAAGTCTCAGTGTCTGTATGTCAGTATGTGTTTGTAAGTGTCTGTATGTAAGTATCTGTATGTAAGTGTCTGTATTTAAGTGTCTCAGTGTCTGTAAGTAAGTGTCTAAGTGTCTGTATGTAAGTGTCTATATGTAAGCTTCTGTATGTAAGTGTCTGTAAGTAATGTCTCTATGTAAGTGTCTCAGTGTCTGTATGTAAGTGTCTGTATGTAAGTGTCTCAATGTAAGTGTCTGTATGTAAGTGTCTGTATGTCAGTGTCACAGTGTCTGTATGTAAGTGTCTGTATGTAAGTGTCTCAGTGTCTGTATGTAAGTGTCTGTATGTAAGCATCTGTATGTGTCTATGTAAGTGTCTCAGTGTCTGTATGTAAGTGTCTGTATGTAAGTGTCTGTATGTAAGTGTCTCAGTGTCTGTATGTAAGTGTATGTAAGTGTCTGTATGTAAGTGTCTCAGTGTCTGTATGTAAGTGTATGTAAGCATCTGTATGTAAGTGTCTATGTAAGTGTCTCAGTGTCTGTATGTAAGTGTCTGTATGTAAGTGTCTGTATGTAAGTGTCTCAGTGTCTGTATGTAAGTGTCTGTATGTAATTGTCTGTGTGTAAGTGTCTTTATGTAAGAGTCTGTATGTAAGTGTCTGTATGTAAGTGTCTAAGTGTCTGTATGTAATTGTCTTTATGTAAGAGTCTGTATGTAAGTGTCTGTATGTAAGTGTCTAAGTGTGTGTATGTAAGGGTCTGTATGTAAGTGTCTGTATGTAAGTGTCTGTATGTAAGTGTTTTTATGTAAGTGTCTGTATGTAAGTGTCTGTATGTAAGTGTCTGTATGTAAGTGTCTGTATGTAAGTGTGTGTATGTAAGTGTCTGTATGTAAGTGTCTGTATGTAAGTGTCTCAGTATCTGTATGTAAATGTCTTTATGTAAGTGTCTGTATGTAAGTGTCTATGTAAGTGTCTGTATGTAAGTGTCTCAGTGTCTGTATATAAGTGTCTGTATGTAAGCATCTGTATGTAAGTGTCTCAGTGTCTGTATGTAAGTGTCTGTATGTAAGTGTCTGCATGTAAGTGTCTCAGTGTCTGTATGTAAGTGTCTGTATGTAAGTGCCTGTATGTAAGTGTCTGTATGTAAGTGTCTGTATGTAAGTGTCTGTATGTAAGTGTGTGTATGTAAGTGTCTGTATGTAAGTGTCTGTATGTAAGTGTCTCAGTATCTGTATGTAAATGTCTTTATGTAAGTGTCTGTATGTAAGTGTCTATGTAAGTGTCTGTATGTAAGTGTCTCAGTGTCTGTATATAAGTGTCTGTATGTAAGCATCTGTATGTAAGTGTCTCAGTGTCTGTATGTAAGTGTCTGTATGTAAGTGTCTGTATGTAAGTGTCTCAGTGTCTGTATGTAAGTGTCTGTATGTAAGCGTCTGTATGTAAGTGTCTATGTAAGTGTCTCAGTGTCTTTATGGAAGTGTCTGTATGTAAATGTCTCAGTGTCTGTATGTAAGTGTCTCAGTGTCTGTATGTAAGTGTCTGTATGTAAGTGTCTCAGTGTCTGTATGTAAGTGTCTGTATGTAAGTGTCTGTATGTAAGTGTCTGTATGTAAGTGTCTCAGTGTCTGTATGTAAGTGTCTGTATGTTAGTGTCTCAGTGTCTGTATGTAAGTGTCTGTATGTAATTGTCTGTGTGTAAGTGTCTTTATGTAAGAGTCTGTATGTAAGTGTCTGTATGTAAGTGTCTAAGTGTCTGTATGTAATTGTCTTTATGTAAGAGTCTGTATGTAAGTGTCTGTATGTAAGTGTCTAAGTGTGTGTATGTAAGGGTCTGTATGTAAGTGTCTGTATGTAAGTGTCTGTATGTAAGTGTTTTTATGTAAGTGTCTGTATGTAAGTGTCTCAGTGTCTGTTTATGTCAGTATGTAAGTGTCTGTATGTAAGTGTCTATGTAAGTGTCTGTATGTAAGTGTCTAAGTGTCTGTATGTAATTGTCTTTATGTAAGAGTCTGTATGTAAGTGTCTGTATGTAAGTGTCTAAGTGTGTGTATGTAAGGGTCTGTATGTAAGTGTCTGTATGTAAGTGTCTGTATGTAAGTGTTTTTATGTAAGTGTCTGTATGTAAGTGTCTCAGTGTCTGTTTGTGTCAATATGTAAGTGTCTGTATGTAAGTGTCTATGTAAGTGTCTGTATGTAAGTGCCTGTATGTAAGTGTCTGTATGTAAGTGTCTGTATGTAAGTGTCTGTATGTAAGTGTGTGTATGTAAGTGTCTGTATGTAAGTGTCTGTATGTAAGTGTCTCAGTATCTGTATGTAAATGTCTTTATGTAAGTGTCTGTATGTAAGTGTCTATGTAAGTGTCTGTATGTAAGTGTCTCAGTGTCTGTATATAAGTGTCTGTATGTAAGCATCTGTATGTAAGTGTCTCAGTGTCTGTATGTAAGTGTCTGTATGTAAGTGTCTGTATGTAAGTGTCTCAGTGTCTGTATGTAAGTGTCTGTATGTAAGCGTCTGTATGTAAGTGTCTATGTAAGTGTCTCAGTGTCTTTATGTAAGTTTCTGTATGTAAATGTCTCAGTGTCTGTATGTAAGTGTCTCAATGTCTGTATGTAAGTGTCTGTATGTAAGTGTCTCAGTGTCTGTATGTAAGTGTCTGTATGTAAGTGTCTGTATGTAAGTGTCTGTATGTAAGTGTCTCAGTGTCTGTATGTAAGTGTCTGTATGTTAGTGTCTCAGTGTCTGTATCTAAGTGTCTGTATGTAAGTGTCTGTATGTAAGTGTCTGTATGTAAATGTCTCAGTGTCTGTAGGTAAGTGTATATAAGCGTCTTTATGTAAGTGTCTATGTAAGTGTCTCAGTGTCTGTATGTAAGTGTCTGTATGTAAATGTCTGTATGTAAGTGTCTTAGTGTCTGTATGTAAGTGTCTGTATGTAATTGTCTGTATGTAAGTGTCTTTATGTAAGAGTCTGTATGTAAGTGTCTGTATGTAAGTGTCTAAGTGTCTGTATGTAAGTGTCTTTATGTAAGAGTCTGTATGTAAGTGTCTGTATGTAAGTGTCTAAGTGTGTGTATGTAAGGGTCTGTATGTAGGTGTCTGTATGTAAGTGTCTGTATGTAAGTGTCTGTATGTAAGTGTTTGTATGTAAGTGTCTGTATGTAAGTGTCTCAGTGTCTGTATGTAAGTGTCTGTATGTAAGTATCTGTATGTAAGTGTCTCAGTGTCTGTATGTAAGTGTCTGTATGTTAGTGTCTCAGTGTCTGTATCTAAGTGTCTGTATGTAAGTGTCTGTATGTAAGTGTCTGTATGTAAATGTCTCAGTGTCTGTATGTAAGTGTATATAAGCGTCTTTATGTAAGTGTCTATGTAAGTGTCTCAGTGTCTGTATGTAAGTGTCTGTATGTAAATGTCTGTATGTAAGTGTCTTAGTGTCTGTATGTAAGTGTCTGTATGTAATTGTCTGTATGTAATTGTCTTTATGTAAGAGTCTGTATGTAAGTGTCTGTATGTAAGTGTCTAAGTGTCTGTATGTAAGTGTCTTTATGTAAGAGTCTGTATGTAAGTGTCTGTATGTAAGTGTCTAAGTGTGTGTATGTAAGGGTCTGTATGTAAGTGTCTGTATGTAAGTGTCTGTATGTAAGTGTCTGTATGTAAGTGTTTGTATGTAAGTGTCTGTATGTAAGTGTCTCAGTGTCTGTTTGTGTCAGTATGTAAGTGTCTGTATGTAAGTGTCTATGTAAGTGTCTGTATGTAAGTGCCTGTGTGTAAGTGTCTGTATGTAAGTGTCTGTATGTAAGTGTGTGTATGTAAGTGTCTGTATGTAAGTGTCTGTATGTAAGTGTCTCAGTATCTGTATGTAAATGTCTTTATGTAAGTGTGTTTATGTAAGTGTCTGTATGTAAGTGTCTGTATGTAAGTCTCAGTGTCTGTATGTCAGTGTGTGTTTGTAAGTGTCTGTATGTAAGTGTCTGTATGTAAGTGTCTGTATTTAAGTGTCTCAGTGTCTGTAAGTAAGTGTCTAAGTAAGTGTCTGTATGTAAGTGTCTGTATGTAAGTGTCTGTATGTTAAGTGTTTGTATGTAAGTGTCTGTATGTGAATATCTCAGTGTCTGTATGTAAGTGTCTGTATGTAAGTGTCTTAGTGTCTGTATGTAAGTGTCTGTATGTAATTGTCTGTATGTAAGTGTCTTTATGTAAGAGTCTGTATGTAAGTGTCTGTATGTAAGTGTCTAAGTGTCTGTATGTAAGTGTCTTTATGTAAGAGTCTGTATGTAAGTGTCTGTATGTAAGTGTCTAAGTGTGTGTATGTAAGGGTCTGTATGTAAGTGTCTGTATGTAAGTGTCTGTATGTAAGTGTCTGTATGTAAGTGTTTGTATGTAAGTGTCTGTATGTAAGTGTCTCAGTGTCTGTTTGTGTCAGTATGTAACTGTCTGTATGTAAGTGTCTATGTAAGTGTCTGTATGTAAGTGCCTGTATGTAAGTGTCTGTATGTAAGTGTCTGTATGTAAGTGTGTGTATGTAAGTGTCTGTATGTAAGTGTCTGTATGTAAGTGTCTCAGTATCTGTATGTAAATGTCTTTATGTAAGTGTCTGTATGTAAGTGTCTGTATGTAAGTGTCTGTATGTAAGTCTCAGTGTCTGTATGTCAGTGTGTGTTTGTAAGTGTCTGTATGTAAGTGTCTGTATGTAAGTATCTGTATGTAAGTGTCTGTATGTAAGTGTCTGTATGTACGTGTCTTAGTGTCTGTAT
Organism: Petromyzon marinus; assembly: GCF_048934315.1. Classification (NCBI taxonomy): domain Eukaryota; kingdom Metazoa; phylum Chordata; class Hyperoartia; order Petromyzontiformes; family Petromyzontidae; genus Petromyzon; species Petromyzon marinus. The sequence goes on from NW_027422817.1 coordinate 1,349,097, forward strand.
GTAAGTGTCTGTATGTAAGTGTCTGTATGTAAGTGTCTGTATGTAAGTGGCTGTATGTAAGTGTCCGTATGTAAGTGTCTGTATGTAAGTGTCTGTATGTGTCTGTATGTAAGTGTCTGTATGTAAGTGTCTGTATGTAAGTGTCTGTATGTAAGTGTCTGTATGTTAAGTGTCTGTATGTAAGTATCTCAGTGTCTGTATGTAAGTTTCTGTATGTAAGTGTCTGTATGTAAGTGTCTCAGTGTCTGTATGTAAGTGTCTGTATGTAAGTGTCTCAGTGTCTGTATGTAAGTGTCTGTATGTAAGCTTCTGTATGTAAGTGTCTGTAAGTAATGTCTTTATATAAGTGTCTCAGTGTCTGTATGTAAGTGTCTGTATGTAAGTTTCTCAATGTAAGTGTCTGTATGTAAGTGTCTGTATGTCAGTGTCACAGTGTCTGTATGTAAGTGTCTGTATGTAAGTGTCTCAGTGTCTGTATGTAAGTGTCTGTATGTAAGCATCTGTATGTGTCTATGTAAGTGTCTCAGTGTTTGTATATAAGTGTCTGTATGTAAGTGTCTGTATGTAAGTGTCTCAGTGTCTGTATGTAAGTGTATGTAAGTGTCTGTATGTAAGTGTCTCAGTGTCTGTATGTAAGTGTATGTAAGCGTCTGTATGTAAGTGTCTATGTAAGTGTCTCAGTGTCTGTATGTAAGTGTCTGTATGTAAGTGTCTCAGTGTCTGTATGTAAGTGTATGTAAGTGTCTGTATGTAAGTGTCTCAGTGTCTGTATGTAAGTGTATGTAAGCGTCTGTATGTAAGTGTCTATATAAGTGTCTCAGTGTCTGTATGTAAGTGTCTGTATGTAAGTGTCTGTATGTAAGTGTCTCAGTGTCTGTATGTAAGTGTCTGTATGTAATTGTCTGTATGTACGTGTCTTTATGTAAGAGTCTGTATGTAAGTGTCTGTATGTAAGTGTCTAAGTGTCTGTATGTAAGGGTCTGTATGTAAGTGTCTGTATGGAAGTGTCTGTATGTAAGTGTTTGTATGTAAGTGTCTGTATGTAAGTGTCTCAGTGTCTGTTTGTAAGTGTCAGTATGTAAGTGTCTGTATGTAAGTGTCTATGTAAGTGTCTGTATGTAAGTATCTGTATGTAAGTGTCTGTATGTAAGTGTCTGTATGTAAGTGGCTGTATGTAAGTGTCCGTATGTAAGTGTCTGTATGTAAGTGTCTGTATGTGTCTGTATGTAAGTGTCTGTATGTAAGTGTCTGTATGTAAGTGTCTGTATGTAAGTGTCTGTATGTTAAGTATCTGTATGTAAGTGTCTGTATGTAAGTATCTCAGTGTCTGTATGTAAGTTTCTGTATGTAAGTGTCTGTATGTAAGTGTCTCAGTGTCTCTATGTAAGTGTCTGTATGTAAGTGTCTGTATGTAAGTATCTGTATGTAAATGTCTGTGTGTAAGTGTCTGTATGTAAGTGGCTTAGTGTCTGTATGTAAGTGTCTGTATGTAAGTGTCTGTATGTGTCTGTATGTAAGTGTCTGTATGCAAGTGTCTGTATGTAAGTTTCTGTATGTAAGTGTATGTTTGTAAGTGTCTGTATGTAAGTGCCTGTTTGTAAGTGTCTGTATGTAAGTGCGTGTATATAAGTGCATGTATGTAAGTGTCTGTATGTAAGTGTCTCAGTGTCTGTATGTAAGTGTCTGTATGTAAGTGTCTGTATGTAAGTGTCTCACTATCTGTATGTAAATGTCTTTATGTAAGTGTCTGTATGTAAGTGTCTGTATGTAAGTGTCTGTATGTAAGTCTCAGTGTCTGTATGTCAGTGTGTGTTTGTAAGTGTCTGTATGTAAGTATCTGTATGTAAGTGTCTGTATTTAAGTGTTTCAGTGTCTGTAAGTAAGTGTCTAAGTGTCTGTATGTAAGTGTCTGTATGTAAGCTTCTGTATGTAAGTGTCTGTAAGTAATGTCTCTATGTAAGTGTCTCAGTGTCTGTATGTAAGTGTCTGTATGTAAGTGTCTCAATGTAAGTGTCTGTATGTAAGTGTCTGTATGTCAGTGTCACAGTGTCTGTATGTAAGTGTCTGTATGTAAGTGTCTCAGTGTCTGTATGTAAGTGTCTGTATGTAAGCATCTGTATGTGTCTATGTAAGTGTCTCAGTGTCTGTATGTAAGTGTCTGTATGTAAGTGTCTTTATGTAAGTGTCTCAGTGTCTGTATGTAAGTGTATGTAAGTGTCTGTATGTAAGTGTCTCAGTGTCTGTATGTAAGTGTATGTAAGCGTCTGTATGTAAGTGTCTATGTAAGTGTCTCAGTGTCTGTATGTAAGTGTCTGTATGTAAGTGTCTGTATGTAAGTGTCTCAGTGTCTGTATGTAAGTGTCTGTATGTAATTGTCTGTATGTAAGTGTCTTTATTTAAGAGTCTGTATGTAAGTGTCTGTATGTAAGTGTCTAAGTGTCTGTATGTAAGTGTCTCTATGTAAGAGTCTTTATGTAAGTGTCTGTATGTAAGTGTCTAAGTGTCTGTATGTAAGGGTCTGTATGTAAGTGTCTATATGTAAGTGTCTGTATGTAAGTGTCTGTATGTAAGTGTCTGTATGTAAGTGTTTGTATGTAAGTGTCTGTATGTAAGTGTCTCAGTGTCTGTTTGTAAGTGTCAGTATGTAAGTGTCTGTATGTAAGTGTCTATGTAAGTGTCTGTATGTAAGTGCCTGTATGTAAGTGTCTGTATGTAAGTGTCTGTATGTAAGTATCTGTATGGAAGTGACTGTATGTAAGTGTCTGTATGTAAGTGTCTGTATGTAAGTGTCTCTATGTAAGTCTCAGTGTCTGTATGTCAGTGTGTGTTTGTAAGTGTCTCTATGTAAGTGTCTGTATGTAAGTGTCTGTATTTAAGTGTCTCAGTGTCTGTAAGTAAGTGTCTAAGTAAGTGTCTGTATGTAAGTGTCTGTATGTAAGTGTCTGTATATAAGTGTCTGTATGTAAGTGTCTGTATGTAAGTGTCTAAGTGTGTGTATGTAAGGGTCTGTATGTAAGTGTCTGTATGTAAGTGTCTGTATGTAAGTGTCTGAATGTAAGTGTCTGTATGTAAGTATCTGTATGTAAGTGTCTGTATTGTGAGTGTCTGTATGTACGTGTCTTAGTGTCTGTATGTAAGTGTCTGTATGGAAGTGTCTGTATGTAAGTGTCTGTATGTAAGTGTCTCAGATCTCTATGTGTCTGTATGTAAGTGTCTGTATGTAAGTGTCTGTATGGAAGTGGCTGTATGTAAGTGTCCGTATGTAAGTGTCTGTATGCAAGTGTCTGTATGTGTCTGTATGTAAGTGTCTGTATGTAAGTGTCTGTATGTAAGTGTCTGTATGTAAGTGTCTGTATGTTAAGTGTCTGTATGTAAGTATCTCAGTGTCTGTATGTAAGTTTCTGTATGTAAGTGTCTGTATGTAAGTGTCTCAGTGTCTGTATGTAAGTGTCTGTATGTAAGTGTCTCAGTGTCTGTATGTAAGTGTCTGTATGTAAGCTTCTGTATGTAAGTGTCTGTAAGTAATGTCTCTATGTAAGTGTCTCAGTGTCTGTATGTAAGTGTCTGTATGTAAGTGTCTCAATGTAAGTGTCTGTATGTAAGTGTCTGTATGTCAGTGTCACAGTGTCTGTATGTAAGTGTCTGTATGTAAGTGTCTCAGTGTCTGTATGTAAGTGTCTGTATGTAAGCATCTGTATGTGTCTATGTAAGTGTCTCAATGTCTGTATATAAGTGTCTGTATGTAAGTGTCTGTATGTAAGTGTCTCAGTGTCTGTATGTAAGTGTATGTAAGTGTCTGTATGTAAGTGTCTTTATGTAAGAGTCTGTATGTAAGTGTCTGTATGTAAGTGTCTAAGTGTGTGTATGTAAGGGTCTGTATGTAAGTGTCTGTATGTAAGTGTCTGTATGTAAGTGTCTGTATGTAAGTGTTTGTATGTAAGTGTCTGTATGTAAGTTTCTCAGTGTCTGTTTGTGTCAGTATGTAAGTGTCTGTATGTAAGTGTCTGTATGTAAGTGTCTGTATGTAAGTGTGTGTATGTAAGTGTCTGTATGTAAGTGTCTGTATGTAAGTGTCTCACTATCTGTATGTAAATGTCTTTATGTAAGTGTCTGTATGTAAGTGTCTGTATGTAAGTGTCTGTATGTAAGTCTCAGTGTCTGTATGTCAGTGTGTGTTTGTAAGTGTCTGTATGTAAGTATCTGTATGTAAGTGTCTGTATTTAAGTGTCTCAGTGTCTGTAAGTAAGTGTCTAAGTGTCTGTATGTAAGTGTCTGTATGTAAGCTTCTGTATGTAAGTGTCTGTAAGTAATGTCTCTATGTAAGTGTCTCAGTGTCTGTATGTAAGTGTCTGTATGTAAGTGTCTCAATGTAAGTGTCTGTATGTAAGTGTCTGTATGTCAGTGTCACAGTGTCCGTATGTAAGTGTCTGTATGTAAGTGTCTCAGTGTCTGTATGTAAGTGTCTGTATGTAAGTGTCTCAGTGTCTGTATGTAAGTGTATGTAAGCGTCTGTATGTAAGTGTCTGTATGTAAGTGGCTGTATATAAGTGTCTGTATGTAAGTGTCTGTATGTAAGTGTTTGTATGTAAGTGTCTCAGTATCTGTATGTAAATGTCTTCATGTAAGTGTCTGTATGTAAGTGTCTCAGTGTCTGTTTGTGTCAGTATGTAAGTGTCTGTATGTAAGTGTCTGTATGTAAGTGTCTATGTAAGTGTCTCAGTGTCTGTATGTAAGTGTCTCTATGTAAGTGTCTGTATGTAAGTGTCTTAGTGTCTGTATGTAAGTGTCTGTATGTAATTGTCTGTATGTAAGTGTCTTTATGTAAGAGTCTGTATGTAAGTGTCTGTATGTAAGTGTCTAAGTGTGTGTATGTAAGGGTCTGTATGTAAGTGTCTGTATGTAAGTGTCTGTATGTAAGTGTCTGTATGTAAGTGTTTGTATGTAAGTGTCTGTATGTAAGTTTCTCAGTGTCTGTTTGTGTCAGTATGTAAGTGTCTGTATGTAAGTGTCTGTATGTAAGTGTCTGTATGTAAGTGTGTGTATGTAAGTGTCTGTATGTAAGTGTCTGTATGTAAGTGTCTCACTATCTGTATGTAAATGTCTTTATGTAAGTGTCTGTATGTAAGTGTCTGTATGTAAGTGTCTGTATGTAAGTCTCAGTGTCTGTATGTCAGTGTGTGTTTGTAAGTGTCTGTATGTAAGTATCTGTATGTAAGTGTCTGTATTTAAGTGTCTCAGTGTCTGTAAGTAAGTGTCTAAGTGTCTGTATGTAAGTGTCTGTATGTAAGCTTCTGTATGTAAGTGTCTGTAAGTAATGTCTCTATGTAAGTGTCTCAGTGTCTGTATGTAAGTGTCTGTATGTAAGTGTCTCAGTGTCTGTATGTAAGTGTCTGTATGTAAGTGTCTGTATGTAAGTGTCTGTATGTAAGTGTTTGTATGTAAGTATCTATATGTAAGTGTCTCAGTGTCTGTTTGTAAGTGTCAGTATGTAAGTGTCTGTATGTAAGTGTGTCAGTATCTGTATGTAAGTGTCTGTATGTAAGTGTCTGTATGTAAGTGTCTCTATGTAAGTCTCAGTGTCTGTATGTCAGTGTGTGTTTGTAAGTGTCTGTATGTAAGTGTCTGTATGTAAGTGTCTGTATTTAAGTGTCTCAGTGTCTGTAAGTAAGTGTCTAAGTAAGTGTCTGTATGTAAGTGTCTGTATGTAAGTGTCTGTATATAAGTGTCTGTATGTAAGTGTCTGTATGTAAGTGTCTAAGTGTGTGTATGTAAGGGTCTGTATGTAAGTGTCTGTATGTAAGTGTCTGTATGTAAGTGTCTGAATGTAACTGTCTGTATGTAAGTATCTGTATGTAAGTGTCTGTATGTAAGTGTCTGTATGTACGTGTCTTAGTGTCTGTATGTAAGTGTCTGTATGTGAGTGTCTGTATGTAAGTGTCTGTATGTAAGTGGCTGTATGTAAGTGTCCGTATGTAAGTGTCTGTATGTAAGTGTCTGTATGTGTCTGTATGTAAGTGTCTGTATGTAAGTGTCTGTATGTAAGTGTCTGTATGTAAGTGTCTGTATGTTAAGTGTCTGTATGTAAGTATCTCAGTGTCTGTATGTAAGTTTCTGTATGTAAGTGTCTGTATGTAAGTGTCTCAGTGTCTGTATGTAAGTGTCTGTATGTAAGTGTCTCAGTGTCTGTATGTAAGTGTCTGTATGTAAGCTTCTGTATGTAAGTGTCTGTAAGTAATGTCTTTATATAAGTGTCTCAGTGTCTGTATGTAAGTGTCTGTATGTAAGTTTCTCAATGTAAGTGTCTGTATGTAAGTGTCTGTATGTCAGTGTCACAGTGTCTGTATGTAAGTGTCTGTATGTAAGTGTCTCAGTGTCTGTATGTATGTGTCTGTATGTAAGCATCTGTATGTGTCTATGTAAGTGTCTCAGTGTCTGTATATAAGTGTCTGTATGTAAGTGTCTGTATGTAAGTGTCTCAGTGTCTGTATGTAAGTGTATGTAAGTGTCTGTATGTAAGTGTCTCAGTGTCTGTATGTAAGTGTATGTAAGCGTCTGTATGTAAGTGTCTATGTAAGTGTCTCAGTGTCTGTATGTAAGTGTCTGTATGTAAGTGTCTCAGTGTCTGTATATAAGTGTATGTAAGTGTCTGTATGTAAGTGTCTATGTAAGTGTCTCAGTGTCTGTATGTAAGCGTCTGTATGTAAGTGTCTATGTAAGTGTCTCAGTGTCTGTATGTAAGTGTCTGTATGTAAGTGTCTGTATGTAAGTGTCTCAGTGTCTGTATGTAAGTGTCTGTATGTAATTGTCTGTATGTAAGTGTCTTTATGTAAGAGTCTGTATGTAAGTGTCTGTATGTAAGTGTCTAAGTGTCTGTATGTAAGTGTCTCTATGTAAGAGTCTGTATGTAAGTGTCTGTATGTAAGTGTCTAAGTGTCTGTATGTAAGGGTCTGTATGTAAGTGTCTGTATGGAAGTGTCTGTATGTAAGTGTTTGTATGTAAGTGTCTGTATGTAAGTGTCTCAGTGTCTGTTTGTAAGTGTCAGTATGTAAGTGTCTGTATGTAAGTGTCTATGTAAGTGTCTGTATGTAAGTATCTGTATGTAAGTGTCTGTATGTAAGTGTCTGTATGTAAGTGGCTGTATGTAAGTGTCCGTATGTAAGTGTCTGTATGTAAGTGTCTGTATGTGTCTGTATGTAAGTGTCTGTATGTAAGTGTCTGTATGTAAGTGTCTGTATGTAAGTGTCTGTATGTTAAGTGTCTGTATGTAAGTGTCTGTATGTAAGTATCTTAGTGTCTGTATGTAAGTTTCTGTATGTAAGTGTCTGTATGTAAGTGTCTCAGTGTCTCTATGTAAGTGTCTGTATGTAAGTGTCTGTATGTAAGTATCTGTATGTAAATGTCTGTGTGTAAGTGTCTGTATGTAAGTGGCTTAGTGTCTGTATGTAAGTGTCTGTATGTAAGTGTCTGTATGTGTCTGTATGTAAGTGTCTGTATGCAAGTGTCTGTATGTAAGTGTCTGTATGTAAGTGGCTGTATGTAACTGTCTGTAAGTGTCTGTATGTAAGTATCTGTATGTAAGTGTCTGTATGTAAGTTTCTGTATGTAAGTGTATGTTTGTAAGTGTCTGTATGTAAGTGTCTGTATGTAAGTGCCTGTTTGTAAGTGTCTGTATGTAAGTGCGTGTATATAAGTGCATGTATGTAAGTGTCTGTATGTAAGTGTCTCAGTGTCTGTATGTAAGTGTCTGTATGTAAGTGTCTGTATGTAAGTGTCTCACTATCTGTATGTAAATGTCTTTATGTAAGTGTCTGTATGTAAGTGTCTGTATGTAAGTGTCTGTATGTAAGTCTCAGTGTCTGTAAGTAAGTGTCTAAGTGTCTGTATGTAAGTGTCTGTATGTAAGCTTCTGTATGTAAGTGTCTGTAAGTAATGTCTCTATGTAAGTGTCTCAGTGTCTGTATGTAAGTGTCTGTATGTAAGTGTCTCAATGTAAGTGTCTGTATGTAAGTGTCTGTATGTCAGTGTCACAGTGTCTGTATGTAAGTGTCTGTATGTAAGTGTCTCAGTGTCTGTATGTAAGTGTCTGTATGTAAGCATCTGTATGTGTCTATGTAAGTGTCTCAGTGTCTGTATGTAAGTGTCTGTATGTAAGTGTCTTAATGTAAGTGTCTCAGTGTCTGTATGTAAGTGTATGTAAGTGTCTGTATGTAAGTGTCTCAGTGTCTGTATGTAAGTGTATGTAAGCGTCTGTATGTAAGTGTCTATGTAAGTGTCTCAGTGTCTGTATGTAAGTGTCTGTATGTAAGTGTCTGTATGTAAGTGTCTCAGTGTCTGTATGTATGTGTCTGTATGTAATTGTCTGTATGTAAGTGTCTTTATGTAAGAGTCTGTATGTAAGTGTCTGTATGTAAGTGTCTAAGTGTCTGTATGTAAGTGTCTCTATGTAAGAGTCTTTATGTAAGTGTCTGTATGTAAGTGTCTAAGTGTCTGTATGTAAGGGTCTGTATGTAAGTGTCTATATGTAAGTGTCTGTATGTAAGTGTCTGTATGTAAGTGTCTGTATGTAAGTGTTTGTATGTAAGTGTCTGTATGTAAGTGTCTCAGTGTCTGTTTGTAAGTGTCAGTATGTAAGTGTCTGTATGTAAGTGTCTATGTAAGTGTCTGTATGTAAGTGCCTGTATGTAAGTGTCTGTATGTAAGTGTCTGTATGTAAGTATCTGTATGTAAGTGACTGTATGTAAGTGTGTGTATGTAAGTGTCTGTATGTAAGTGTCTGTATGTAAGTGTGTCAGTATCTGTATGTAAGTATCTGTATGTAAGTGTATGTTTGTAAGTGTCTGTATGTAAGTGTCTGTATGTAAGTGCCTGTTTGTAAGTGTCTGTATGTAAGTGCGTGTATATAAGTGCATGTATGTAAGTGTCTGTATGTAAGTGTCTCAGTGTCTGTATGTAAGTGTCTGTATGTAAGTGTCTGTATGTAAGTGTCTCACTATCTGTATGTAAATGTCTTTATGTAAGTGTCTGTATGTAAGTGTCTGTATGTAAGTGTCTGTATGTAAGTCTCAGTGTCTGTAAGTAAGTGTCTAAGTGTCTGTATGTAAGTGTCTGTATGTAAGCTTCTGTATGTAAGTGTCTGTAAGTAATGTCTCTATGTAAGTGTCTCAGTGTCTGTATGTAAGTGTCTGTATGTAAGTGTCTCAATGTAAGTGTCTGTATGTAAGTGTCTGTATGTCAGTGTCACAGTGTCTGTATGTAAGTGTCTGTATGTAAGTGTCTCAGTGTCTGTATGTAAGTGTCTGTATGTAAGCATCTGTATGTGTCTATGTAAGTGTCTCAGTGTCTGTATGTAAGTGTCTGTATGTAAGTGTCTTTATGTAAGTGTCTCAGTGTCTGTATGTAAGTGTATGTAAGTGTCTGTATGTAAGTGTCTCAGTGTCTGTATGTAAGTGTATGTAAGCGTCTGTATGTAAGTGTCTATGTAAGTGTCTCAGTGTCTGTATGTAAGTGTCTGTATGTAAGTGTCTGTATGTAAGTGTCTCAGTGTCTGTATGTATGTGTCTGTATGTAATTGTCTGTATGTAAGTGTCTTTATGTAAGAGTCTGTATGTAAGTGTCTGTATGTAAGTGTCTAAGTGTCTGTATGTAAGTGTCTCTATGTAAGAGTCTTTATGTAAGTGTCTGTATGTAAGTGTCTAAGTGTCTGTATGTAAGGGTCTGTATGTAAGTGTCTATATGTAAGTGTCTGTATGTAAGTGTCTATGTAAGTGTCTGTATGTAAGTGCCTGTATGTAAGTGTCTGTATGTAAGTGTCTGTATGTAAGTATCTGTATGTAAGTGACTGTATGTAAGTGTGTGTATGTAAGTCATCTCAGTCAGTCGACCCGTGGCACCTGGGTCTGCCCCGTGACCTCCTGCCAGCGGGCGTTCGACACTTCGCGTGGCCTCAGGGTGCACATAGCCTGGCACAAGCGTCGTGGTGACGTCACCGCCACTTAGTGGCGAATGGCGGTTGTTGTTGTTGTTGTATGTAAGTGTCTGTATGTAAGTGTCTGTATGTAAGTGTGTCAGTATCTGTATGTAAGTATCTGTATGTAAGTGTCTGTATGTAAGTGTCTCTATGTAAGTCTCAGTGTCTGTATGTCAGTGTGTGTTTGTAAGTGTCTCTATGTAAGTGTCTGTATGTAAGTGTCTGTATTTAAGTGACTCAGTGTCTGTAAGTAAGTGTCTAAGTAAGTGTCTGTATGTAAGTGTCTGTATGTAAGTGTCTGTATATAAGTGTCTGTATGTAAGTGTCTGTATGTAAGTGTCTGTATGTAAGTGTCTAAGTGTGTGTATGTAAGGGTCTGTATGTAAGTGTCTGTATGTAAGTGTCTGTATGTAAGTGTCTGAATGTAAGTGTCTGTATGTAAGTATCTGTATGTAAGTGTCTGTATGTAAGTGTCTGTATGTACGTGTCTTAGTGTCTGTATGTAAGTGTCTGTATGGAAGTGTCTGTATGTAAGTGTCTGTATGTAAGTGTCTCAGATCTGTATGTGTCTGTATGTAAGTGTCTGTATGTAAGTGTCTGTATGTAAGTGTCTGTATGTAAGTGTCTGTATGTAAGTGTCTGTATGTAAGTGTCTGTATATAAGTGTCTGTATGTAAGTGTCTGTATGTAAGTGTCTGTATGTAAGTGTCTAAGTGTGTGTATGTAAGGGTCTGTATGTAAGTGTCTGTATGTAAGTGTCTGTATGTAAGTGTCTGAATGTAAGTGTCTGTATGTAAGTATCTGTATGTAAGTGTCTGTATGTAAGTGTCTGTATGTACGTGTCTTAGTGTCTGTATGTAAGTGTCTGTATGGAAGTGTCTGTATGTAAGTGTCTGTATGTAAGTGTCTCAGATCTGTATGTGTCTGTATGTAAGTGTCTGTATGTAAGTGTCTGTATGTAAGTGGCTGTATGTAAGTGTCCGTATGTAAGTGTCTGTATGTAAGTGTCTGTATGTGTCTGTATGTAAGTGTCTGTATGTAAGTGTCTGTATGTAAGTGGCTGTATGTAAGTGTCTGTATGTTAAGTGTCTGTATGTAAGTATCTCAGTGTCTGTATGTAAGTTTCTGTATGTAAGTGTCTGTATGTAAGTGTCTCAGTGTCTGTATGTAAGTGTCTGTATGTAAGTGTCTCAGTGTCTGTATGTAAGTGTCTGTATGTAAGCTTCTGTATGTAAGTGTCTGTAAGTAATGTCTCTATGTAAGTGTCTCAGTGTCTGTATGTAAGTGTCTGTATGTAAGTGTCTCAATGTAAGTGTCTGTATGTAAGTGTCTGTATGTCAGTGTCACAGTGTCTGTATGTAAGTGTCTGTATGTAAGTGTCTCAGTGTCTGTATGTAAGTGTCTGTATGTAAGCATCTGTATGTGTCTATGTAAGTGTCTCAGTGTCTGTATATAAGTGTCTGTATGTAAGTGTCTGTATGTAAGTGTCTCAGTGTCTGTATGTAAGTGTATGTAAGTGTCTGTATGTAAGTGTCTCAGTGTCTGTATGTAAGTGTATGTAAGCGTCTGTATGTAAGTGTCTATGTAAGTGTCTCAGTGTCTGTATGTAAGTGTCTGTATGTAAGTGTCTCAGTGTCTGTATGTAAGTGTATGTAAGTGTCTATATGTAAGTGTCTCAGTGTCTGTATGTAAGTGTATGTAAGCGTCTGTATGTAAGTGTCTATGTAAGTGTCTCAGTGTCTGTATGTAAGTGTCTGTATGTAAGTGTCTGTATGTAAGTGTCTCAGTGTCTGTATGTAAGTGTCTGTATGTAATTGTCTGTATGTAAGTGTCTTTATGTAAGAGTCTGTATGTAAGTGTTTGTATGTAAGTGTCTAAGTGTCTGTATGTAAGTGCCTCTATGTAAGAGTCTGTATGTAAGTGTCTGTATGTAAGTGTCTAAGTGTCTGTATGTAAGGGTCTGTATGTAAGTGTCTATATGTAAGTGTCTGTATGTAAGTGTCTGTATGGAAGTGTCTGTATGTAAGTGTTTGTATGTAAGTGTCTGTATGTAAGTGTCTCAGTGTCTGTTTGTAAGTGTCAGTATGTAAGTGTCTGTATGTAAGTGTCTATGTAAGTGTCTGTATGTAAGTGCTTGTATGTAAGTGTCTGTATGTAAGTGTCTGTATGTAAGTGTCTGTATGTAGGTGACTGTATGTAAGTGTGTGTATGTAAGTGTCTGTATGTAAGTGTCTGTATGTGTGTCAGTATCTGTATGTAAGTGTCTGTATGTAAGTGTCTGTATGTAAGTGGCTGTATGTAAGTGTCCGTATGTAAGTGTCTGTATGTAAGTGTCTGTATGTGTCTGTATGTAAGTGTCTGTATCTAAGTGTCTGTATGTAAGTGTCTGTATGTAAGTGTCTGTATGTTAAGTGTCTGTATGTAAGTGTCTGTATGTAAGTATCTCAGTGTCTGTATGTAAGTTTCTGTATGTAAGTTTCTGTATGTAAGTGTCTCAGTGTCTGTATGTAAGTGTCTGTATGTAAGTGTCTGTATGTAAGTATCTGTATGTAAATGTCTGTGTGTAAGTGTCTGTATGTAAGTGGCTTAGTGTCTGTATGTAAGTGTCTGTATGTAAGTGTCTGTATGTGTCTGTATGTAAGTGTCTGTATGCAAGTGTCTGTATGTAAGTGGCTGTATGTAAGTGTCTGTAAGTGTCTGTATGTAAGTATCTGTATGTAAGTGTCTGTATGTAAGTTTCTGTATGTAAGTGTATGTTTGTAAGTGTCTGTATGTAAGTGTCTGTATGTAAGTGCCTGTTTGTAAGTGTCTGTATGTAAGTGCGTGTATATAAGTGCATGTATGTAAGTGTCTGTATGTAAGTGTCTCAGTGTCTGTATGTAAGTGTCTGTATGTAAGTGTCTCAGTGTCTGTATGTAAGTGTCTGTATGTAAGCTTCTGTATGTAAGTGTCTGTAAGTAGTGGCTCTATGTAAGTTTCTCAGTGTCTGTATGTAAGTGTCTGTATGTAAGTGTCTCAGTGTCTATATGTAAGTGTCTGTATGTAAGTGTCTGTATGTAAGTGTCTGTATGTAAATGTCTCAGTGTCTGTATGTAAGTGTATGTAAGCGTCTGTATGTAAGTGTCTATGTAAGTGTCTCAGTGTCTGTATGTAAGTGTCTGAATGTAAGTGTCTGTATGTAAGTGTCTTAGTGTCTGTATGTAAGTGTCTGTATGTAATTGTCTGTGTGTAAGTGTCTTTATGTAAGAGTCTGTATGTAAGTGTCTGTATGTACGTGTCTAAGTGTGTGTATGTAAGGGTCTGTATGTAAGTGTCTGTATGTAAGTGTCTGTATGTAAGTGTCTTTATGTAAATGTTTGTATGTAAGTGTCTGTATGTAAGTGTCTCAGTGTCTGTTTGTGTCAGTATGTAAGTGTCTGTATGTAAGTGTCTATGTAAGTGTCTGTATGTAAGTGCCTGTATGTAAGTGTCTGTATGTAAGTGTCTGTATGTAAGTGTCTGTATGTAAGTGTGTGTATGTAAGTGTCTGTATGTAAGTGTCTGTATGTAAGTGTCTCAGTATCTGTATGTAAATGTCTTTATGTAAGTGTCTGTATGTAAGTGTCTGTATGTAAGTGTCTGTATGTAAGTCTCAGTGTCTGTATGTCAGTGTGTGTTTGTAAGTGTCTGTATGTAAGTGTCTGTATGTAAGTGTCTGTATTTAAGTGCCTCAGTGTCTGTAAGTAAGTGTCTAAGTAAGTGTCTGTATGTAAGTGTCTGTATGTAAGTGTCTGTATGTTAAGTGTTTGTATGTAAGTGTCTGTATGTGAATATCTCAGTGTCTGTATGTAAGTGTCTGTATGTAAGTGTCTGTATGTAAGTGTCTCAGTGTCTGTATGTAATTGTCTGTATATAAGTGTCTGTATGTAAGTGTCTGTATGTAAGTGTCTGTGTGTTAAGTGTCAGTCCGGCAAAACAACCCCCTACCTCCTCGCGGTGCCGGACGGGCAACTCTGTCGTGGACAGTGCTGTGGGGGGAGTTCCAATTTTGATTGGCTCCTCCCCTCATGGCATATGTGTCCACCACAGGGGCTAAACGGGGGCTCTGGACGGGTGCGAGGGGCTGGTAACCCCTCCACCTTCAATTAATTACCACAAAACCACGAATTAAAGTGAAATATGTAACAACTAAGCTTGTGCCGGAGGCCCCGGGGGGCCAGGCGTCTATGACGTCTCCTGGCCAAACCCCAATTGGCGGAGCCAGGAGATTGAATACCTACCCTCGGGGCTACTCCAGAAACAACGAAAAGCCACTACGGGTGGCCACGTGGAATGTTCGAACGCTCACTGCAGAGGAGAGGCTGCCACTCCTCTGTCGGGAGCTGGACCGGTACCGCCTGGATCTATGCGGCATTCAGGAGGTCCGGTGGACCGGCTCTGGCTCCTGCCACCATGAGGGGTGGACAGTCCTCTACTCGGGGCAGCAGACTGCCAAACAACAGGGTGTGGGTCTTCTTTTGAACAAAAGAATGAAGGGGGCGTGGGAGCGTGGCGGTGAGGTGTGGGAAGCTGTAAGCCCCAGGCTACTTTGGGCTCGCCTTCCCATCAACCGGAGGCGAGGAATGGTGGTCGTGGTTACTTATGCCCCCACCGAAGATGAACATCCGTGGAGGGATGCAGGCAAAGCCGATGAGTCAGATGCCTTCTATGACCTCCTGTCACAGGTGCTGGCTAAAGTGGCCCCTCGGGATAGAGTCATCATGTTGGGTGACTTCAATGCCCGAGTTGGTCATGATACTGGCACCTGGTCTGGAGTGATTGGAGGGCATGGGCCAGATCAGCTCAATAACAATGGTAGGAGGCTGCTAGATTTTTGTGCAGCCCATGGGCTTGTAATTACCAACACGCTGTTCCGGCATCGGCGCATCCACACAACATCATGGATGCATGCCGGGTCCAAGCAAGAACATCTGCTGGACTACATAGTGACGGACCAGCGAATGCGAGCCCATGTCCTTGACACCAGGACCTACCGTGGAGCTGATCTGCCCTCTGACCATCGACTAGTCATCTGTAAGATGCGCCTGCCATTCTTCCACTCCGGTGGTGGGTGTACACCCAGGACCCCATTCCAACCTAAAGTGGCCTGGTCTCAGTTATCTGATGAAAGTTGCAAGCGAGAATTTCATCATCGCTTGCGGCTGGGATTGGCATCGTCCCCGACTCCTCCTGATGTCGAGGGTAAATGGGCGAGGTTTAGGACTGTGACTCATGCAGCTGCAATGGCTGCTTTGGGTACGCGGTCCAGACCTCCCCAGACACCCTGGATGACAGAGGAGTTGTTCAGGATGGTTGAGAAAAAGCGACAGGCCCACTGTCATCGGCTACAGAATCCCACGTCAGAGAATGAGGAGGCTTACCGCAGCCTTCGCTCGGAGGTTCGGAGAGCCGTGAGGCGCTGCAAGGATGGGTGGTGGTCGCGGGTTGCTGAGGAGATGGAGTCTGCCTCAGTGGCCCGTGATCACAAATCGCTATTTAACTCCATCAAAAAAGTAACCTGCAGCGCCACACCTATTACCATCATTAGGGGAAAAAACGGTGATCCAATTTCCGACCCCCAGGAACAGGTTCGCAGATTTGCTGAGCATTTCTGTGAGGTCCTGGGGGAGGGAAAATCCCACAGCCAGGAAAACATCGTGGCACAAAGTGAGGATGACCCTGCTGAGGCTGCGGTGCCTCAAATATTGGATGAAGTCACCCCCTGTGAGTGGCTGGCTGAGGTGCCATCTGCTGAGGAAGTATTGAAGGCGATCCGGAGTCTGAGACCAGGAAAGGCAGCGGGCAGAGATGATCTCCCAAGCGAAATGCTGAGGGAGGGTGGCGTTTGTGCACAGACTGCCCTATATGACATCATAACAACAGTCTGGACCACTGGACGGGTTCCGCAGGATTGGAAGGATGCCCTGGTGGTCCCCCTTTTTAAGAAGGGGGACCGCACAGACTGTAACAACTACAGGGGCATCTCACTCCTCAGTGTGCCGGGAAAGGTCCTCGCAAGGATTATTGAGCATCGCCTTGCCGGGCACGCTGAGGAGAGGCTTGCGGAGCCCCAATGCGGTTTCAGGAAAGGGCGGTCCTGCACAGATGCCATATTTTCTGTCCGTCTGCTACAGCAGAGGTGTAGGGAATTCCAACAAGACCTACATCTCTGCTTTATTGACCTGGTCAAGGCCTATGATACCATCAGTAGGCCTGGGCTCTGGGTCGTTCTTCGTGCTTTTGGAGTACCTGACCCTCTGCTCACGATCATTAAGGACCTTCATGATGGTGAGCGGGCCCGGGTAAAACTACGTGGCCGGGAGTCAGAGCCATTCCCTGTACACCTTGGGGTGCGACAGGGATGTCCTCTGGCTCCCACATTATTTAACATCTATTTTGACCACGTAGTTCGTGAAGCCTTCAATAGCTGTACCGGGGGAATCTCCATATGGTACAGATATAATGGGAGGCTAATCGATGCCCGGGTGCGGTCAAGGGATGGCTCCCTATTGCTCAACCACGTTATGTATGCTGATGACTTGGTAATAGCTGCTCAGTCAGAGGAGGAGTTGCAGACGCTGCTGCTGAGACTGGAGCGTGCCACTAAGAGGTGGGGCCTTACCATCAGCCCCACCAAAACTAAGCACCTGCCTGGGTATTTTGTACCATCGGACACTCCACCCCCACAACTCCCAATCGGTGATGGGGCAGTTGTGGAGAGAGTGGAGAGTTTCCCATACCTGGGCAGTGTGCTTATGACTGGCTCCAGTTTAACAGCAGAGGTCTCACTCCGAATCAGTCGAGCGGCAATATCTTTTCATCGGTTGCGTAACGCTGTGTGGAAGCTACCTGGTCTGTCGCTCCGCACTAAGCTTCAGGTCTTCTCGGCCACGGTCATTCCCTCCCTTCTCTACGCTTGCGAAACGTGGACCCCCCTAATGGAACATCTTCGCCGGTTAGAAACATTTAGGCTGACCTGCCTACGATCCATTCTGGGTTTAACCAGACTGGATTGTGTGAGGAGCTCACAAATCCTTGAAAGAAATGGGCAGGGTCCCATCGGTGAGCTCCTCCGGCAGGCAAGGCTGCGATGGCTGGGTCATGTAGCCCGCATGCCCAGCCACCGCATGCCGAAACAGCTTTTGTTTGGCCGGATTGAGGGGGCTAAGCGGGCGCGGCACGGGCTAGAGAAGAGATGGAGTGATGTGGTACAGGAGGACGTGGAGCTGAGTGGACTTGCCGATGACTGGTACCAGCGGTGTCAAGATCGGCCTCTGTGGAGGAGGCTCGTGAAGGATGCTACTGGGCAGTTGGAGGCAGTCGCCCTCCAACAACAACGGAGGGCGGAGGAGCGACGCTCACAACAGCGAGCGGAGCGCCGGGTGGCTAAAGCACAGCAGGTTGGCACAGTAGGGGGCACAGGTGGTGCATCAGCCAGTCATCTCAGTCAGTCGACCCGTGGCACCTGGGTCTGCCCCGTGACCTCCTGCCAGCGGGCGTTCGACACTTCACGTGGCCTCAGGGTGCACATAGCCTGGCACAAGCGTCGTGGTGACGTCACCGCCACTTAGTGGTGAATGGCGGTTGTTGTTGTTGTATGTAAGTATCTCAGTGTCTGTATGTAAGTTTCTGTATGTAAGTGTCTGTATGTAAGTGTCTCAGTGTCTGTATGTAAGTGTCTGTATGTAAGTATCTGTATGTAAATGTCTGTGTGTAAGTGTCTGTATGTAAGTGTCTTAGTGTCTGTATGTAAGTGTCTGTATGTAAGTGTCTGTATGTGTCTGTATGTAAGTGTCTGTATGTAAGTGTCTGTATGTAAGTGTCTGTATGTAAGTGGCTGTATGTAAGTGTCTGTAAGTGTCTGTATGTAAGTATCTGTATATAAATGCCTGTATGTAAGTGTCTGTATGTAAGTGTCTCAGTGTCTGTATGTAAGTGTCTGTATGTAAGTGTCTCAGTGTCTGTATGTAAGTGTCTGTATGTAAGCTTCTGTATGGAAGTGTCTGTAAGTAGTGTCTCTATGTGTCTCAGTGTCTGTATGTAAGTTTCTGTATGTAAGTGTCTGAATGTAAGTGTCTGTATGTAAGTGTCTGTATGTCAGTGTCTCAGTGTCTGTATGTAAGTGTCTGTATGTAAGTGTCTCAGTGTCTGTATGTAAGTGTCTGTATGTAAGCGTCTGTATGTGTCTATGTAAGTGTCTCAGTGTCTATATTTAAGTGTCTGTATGTAAGTGTCTGTATGTAAGTGTCTCAGTGTCTGTATGTAAGTGTATGTAAGTGTCTGTATGTAAGTGTATGTATGTAAGTGTCTTAGTGTCTGTATGTAAGTGTATGTAAGCGTCTGTATGTAAGTGTCTATGTAAGTGTCTCAGTGTCTGTATGTAAGTGTCTGTATGTAATTGTCTGTATGTAAGTGTCTGTATGTAAGTGTCTGTATATAAGTGTCTGTATGTAAGTGTCTGTATGTAAGTGTCTCAGTGTCTGTTTGTCAGTATGTAAGTGTCTGTATGTAAGTGTATGTATGTAAGTGTCTGTATGTAAGTGTCTGTATGTAATTGTCTGTATGCAAGTGTCTGTATGTAAGTGTCTGTATGTAAGTGGCTGTATGTAAGTGTCTGTAAGTGTCTGTATGTAAGTATCTGTATGTAAGTGTCTGTATGTAAGTTTCTGTATGTAAGTGTATGTTTGTAAGTGTCTGTAGTAAGTGTCTGTATGTAAGTGCCTGTTTGTAAGTGTCTGTATGCAAGTGCGTGTATATAAGTGCATGTATGTAAGTGTCTGTATGTAAGTGTCTCAGTGTCTGTATGTAAGTGTCTGTATGTAAGTGTCTCAGTGTCTGTATGTAAGTGTCTGTATGTAAGCTTCTGTATGTAAGTGTCTGTAAGTAGTGGCTCTATGTAAGTGTCTCAGTGTCTGTATGTAAGTGTCTGTATGTAAGTGTCTCAGTGTCTGTATGTAAGTGTCTGTATGTAAGTGTCTGTATGTAAGTGTCTGTATGTAAATGTCTCAGTGTCTGTATGTAAGTGTATGTAAGCGTCTGTATGTAAGTGTCTGTATGTAAGTGTCTGTATGTAAGTGTCTTAGTGTCTGTATGTAAGTGTCTGTATGTAATTGTCTGTGTGTAAGTGTCTTTATGTAAGAGTCTGTATGTAAGTGTCTGTATGTAAGTGTCTAAGTGTCTGTATGTAAGTGTCTTTATGTAAGAGTCTGTATGTAAGTGTCTGTATGTAAGTGTCTAAGTGTGTGTATGTAAGGGTCTGTATGTAAGTGTCTGTATGTAAGTGGCTGTATGTAAGTGTCTGTAAGTGTCTGTATGTAAGTATCTGTATGTAGGTGTCTGTATGTAAGTTTCTGTATGTAAGTGTCTCTATGTAAGTATCTGTATGTAAGTGTCTGTATGTCAGTGTCACAGTGTCAGTATGTAACTGTCTGTATGTAAGTGTCTGTATGTAATTGTCTGTATGTAAGTGTCTGTATGTAAGTGTCTGTATGTAAATGTCTCAGTGTCTGTATGTAAGTGTCTGTATGTAAGCGTCTGTATGTAAGTGTCTCAGTGTCTGTATGTAAGTGTCTGTATGTAAGCGTCTGTATGTAAGTGTCTATGTAAGTGTCTCAGTGTCTTTATGTAAATGTCTGTATGTAAGTGTCTCAGTGTCTGTATGTGTCTCAGTGTCTGTATGTAAGTGTCTGTATGTAAGTGTCTCAGTGTCTGTATGTAAGTGTCTGTATGTAAGTGTCTGTATGTAAGTGTGTGTATGTAAGTGTCTGTATGTAAGTGTCTCAGTGTCTGTATGTAAGTGTCTGTATGTAAGTGTCTCAGTGTCTGTATGTAAATGTCTGTATGTAGGTGTCTGTATGTAAGTGTCTTAGTGTCTGTATGTAAGTGTCTGTATGTAATTGTCTGTATGTAAGTGTCTTTATGTAAGAGTCTGTATGTAAGTGTCTGTATGTAAGTGTCTAAGTGTCTGTATGTAAGTGTCTTTATGTAAGAGTCTGTATGTAAGTGTCTGTATGTAAGTGTCTAAGTGTCTGTATGTAAGGGTCTGTATGTAAGTGTCTGTATGTAAGTGTCTGTATGTAAGTGTCTGTATGTAAGTGTTTGTATGTAAGTGTCTGTATGTAAGTGTCTCAGTGTCTGTTTGTGTCAGTATGTAAGTGTCTGTATGTAAGTGTCTGTATGTAAGTCTCAGTGTCTGTATGTCAGTGTGTGTTTGTAAGTGTCTGTATGTAAGTGTCTGTATGTAAGTGTCTGTATTTAAGTGTCTCAGTGTCTGTAAGTAAGTGTCTAAGTAAGTGTCTGTATGTAAGTGTCTGTATGTAAGTGTCTGTAAGTAGTGGCTCTATGTAAGTGTCTCAGTGTCTGTATGTAAGTGTCTGTATGTAAGTGTCTCAGTGTCTGTATGTAAGTGTCTGTATGTAAGTGTCTGTATGTAAGTGTCTGTATGTAAATGTCTCAGTGTCTGTATGTAAGTGTATGTAAGCGTCTGTATGTAAGTGTCTATGTAAGTGTCTCAGTGTCTGTATGTAAGTGTCTGTATGTAAGTGTCTGTATGTAAGTGTCTTAGTGTCTGTATGTAAGTGTCTGTATGTAATTGTCTGTGTGTAAGTGTCTTTATGTAAGAGTCTGTATGTAAGTGTCTGTATGTAAGTGTCTAAGTGTCTGTATGTAAGTGTCTTTATGTAAGAGTCTGTATGTAAGTGTCTGTATGTAAGTGTCTAAGTGTGTGTATGTAAGGGTCTGTATGTAAGTGTCTGTATGTAAGTGGCTGTATGTAAGTGTCTGTAAGTGTCTGTATGTAAGTATCTGTATGTAAGTGTCTGTATGTAAGTTTCTGTATGTAAGTGTCTCTATGTAAGTATCTGTATGTAAGTGTCTGTATGTCAGTGTCACAGTGTCAGTATGTAACTGTCTGTATGTAAGTGTCTGTATGTAATTGTCTGTATGTAAGTGTCTCTATGTAAGTGTCTGTATGTAAATGTCTCAGTGTCTGTATGTAAGTGTCTGTATGTAAGCGTCTGTATGTAAGTGTCTCAGTGTCTGTATGTAAGTGTCTGTATGTAAGCGTCTGTATGTAAGTGTCTATGTAAGTGTCTCAGTGTCTTTATGTAAATGTCTGTATGTAAGTGTCTCAGTGTCTGTATGTGTCTCAGTGTCTGTATGTAAGTGTCTGTATGTAAGTGTCTCAGTGTCTGTATGTAAGTGTCTGTATGTAAGTGTCTGTATGTAAGTGTGTGTATGTAAGTGTCTGTATGTAAGTGTCTCAGTGTCTGTATGTAAGTGTCTGTATGTAAGTGTCTCAGTGTCTGTATGTAAATGTCTGTATGTAGGTGTCTGTATGTAAGTGTCTTAGTGTCTGTATGTAAGTGTCTGTATGTAATTGTCTGTATGTAAGTGTCTTTATGTAAGAGTCTGTATGTAAGTGTCTGTATGTAAGTGTCTAAGTGTCTGTATGTAAGTGTCTTTATGTAAGAGTCTGTATGTAAGTGTCTGTATGTAAGTGTCTAAGTGTCTGTATGTAAGGGTCTGTATGTAAGTGTCTGTATGTAAGTGTCTGTATGTAAGTGTCTGTATGTAAGTGTTTGTATGTAAGTGTCTGTATGTAAGTGTCTCAGTGTCTGTTTGTGTCAGTATGTAAGTGTCTGTATGTAAGTGTCTGTATGTAAGTCTCAGTGTCTGTATGTCAGTGTGTGTTTGTAGGTGTCTGTATGTAAGTGTCTGTATGTAAGTGTCTGTATTTAAGTGTCTCAGTGTCTGTAAGTAAGTGTCTAAGTAAGTGTCTGTATGTAAGTGTCTGTATGTAAGTGTCTGTAAGTAGTGGCTCTATGTAAGTGTCTCAGTGTCTGTATGTAAGTGTCTGTATGTAAGTGTCTCAGTGTCTGTATGTAAGTGTCTGTATGTAAGTGTCTGTATGTAAGTGTCTGTATGTAAATGTCTCAGTGTCTGTATGTAAGTGTATGTAAGCGTCTGTATGTAAGTGTCTATGTAAGTGTCTCAGTGTCTGTATGTAAGTGTCTGTATGTAAGTGTCTGTATGTAAGTGTCTTAGTGTCTGTATGTAAGTGTCTGTATGTAATTGTCTGTGTGTAAGTGTCTTTATGTAAGAGTCTGTATGTAAGTGTCTGTATGTAAGTGTCTAAGTGTCTGTATGTAAGTGTCTTTATGTAAGAGTCTGTATGTAAGTGTCTGTATGTAAGTGTCTAAGTGTGTGTATGTAAGGGTCTGTATGTAAGTGTCTGTATGTAAGTGGCTGTATGTAAGTGTCTGTAAGTGTCTGTATGTAAGTATCTGTATGTAAGTGTCTGTATGTAAGTTTCTGTATGTAAGTGTCTCTATGTAAGTATCTGTATGTAAGTGTCTGTATGTCAGTGTCACAGTGTCAGTATGTAACTGTCTGTATGTAAGTGTCTGTATGTAATTGTCTGTATGTAAGTGTCTGTATGTAAGTGTCTGTATGTAAATGTCTCAGTGTCTGTATGTAAGTGTCTGTATGTAAGCGTCTGTATGTAAGTGTCTGTATGTAAATGTTTGTATGTAAGTGTCTGTATGTAAGTGTCTCAGTGTCTGTTTGTGTCAGTATGTAAGTGTCTGTATGTAAGTGTCTGTATGTAAGTGTCTGTATGTAAATGTTTGTATGTAAGTGTCTGTATGTAAGTGTCTCAGTGTCTGTTTGTGTCAGTATGTAAGTGTCTGTATGTAAGTGTCTATGTAAGTGTCTGTATGTAAGTGCCTGTATGTAAGTGTCTGTATGTAAGTGTCTGTATGTAAGTGTCTGTATGTAAGTGTGTGTATGTAAGTGTCTGTATGTAAGTGTCTGTATGTAAGTGTCTCAGTATCTGTATGTAAATGTCTTTATGTAAGTGTCTGTATGTAAGTGTCTGTATGTAAGTGTCTGTATGTAAGTCTCAGTGTCTGTATGTCAGTGTGTGTTTGTAAGTGTCTGTATGTAAGTGTCTGTATGTAAGTGTCTGTATTTAAGTGCCTCAGTGTCTGTAAGTAAGTGTCTAAGTAAGTGTCTGTATGTAAGTGTCTGTATGTAAGTGTCTGTATGTTAAGTGTTTGTATGTAAGTGTCTGTATGTGAATATCTCAGTGTCTGTATGTAAGTGTCTGTATGTAAGTGTCTGTATGTAAGTGTCTCAGTGTCTGTATGTAAGTGTCTGTATGTAAGTGTCTGTATGTAAGTGTCTGTATGTAAGTGTCTGTGTGTTAAGTGTCTGTATGTAAGTGTCTGTATGTAAGTATCTCAGTGTCTATATGTAAGTTTCTGTATGTAAGTGTCTGTATGTAAGTGTCTCAGTGTCTGTATGTAAGTGTCTGTATGTAAGTATCTGTATGTAAATGTCTGTGTGTAAGTGTCTGTATGTAAGTGTCTTAGTGTCTGTATGTAAGTGTCTGTATGTAAGTGTCTGTATGTGTCTGTATGTAAGTGTCTGTATGTAAGTGTCTGTATGTAAGTGTCTGTATGTAAGTGGCTGTATGTAAGTGTCTGTAAGTGTCTGTATGTAAGTATCTGTATGTAAGTGTCTGTATGTAAGTTTCTGTATGTAAGTGTATGTTTGTAAGTGTCTGTATGTAAGTGTCTGTATGTAAGTGCCTGTTTGTAAGTGTCTGTATGTAAGTGTCTGTATATAAGTGCCTGTATGTAAGTGTCTGTATGTAAGTGTCTCAGTGTCTGTATGTAAGTGTCTGTATGTAAGTGTCTCAGTGTCTGTATGTAAGTGTCTGTATGTAAGCTTCTGTATGGAAGTGTCTGTAAGTAGTGTCTCTATGTGTCTCAGTGTCTGTATGTAAGTTTCTGTATGTAAGTGTCTGAATGTAAGTGTCTGTATGTAAGTGTCTGTATGTCAGTGTCTCAGTGTCTGTATGTAAGTGTCTGTATGTAAGTGTCTCAGTGTCTGTATGTAAGTGTCTGTATGTAAGCGTCTGTATGTGTCTATGTAAGTGTCTCAGTGTCTATATTTAAGTGTCTGTATGTAAGTGTCTGTATGTAAGTGTCTCAGTGTCTGTATGTAAGTGTATGTAAGTGTCTGTATGTAAGTGTATGTATGTAAGTGTCTTAGTGTCTGTATGTAAGTGTATGTAAGCGTCTGTATGTAAGTGTCTATGTAAGTGTCTCAGTGTCTGTATGTAAGTGTCTGTATGTAATTGTCTGTATGTAAGTGTCTGTATGTAAGTGTCTGTATATAAGTGTCTGTATGTAAGTGTCTGTATGTAAGTGTCTCAGTGTCTGTTTGTGTCAGTATGTAAGTGTCTGTATGTAAGTGTATGTATGTAAGTGTCTGTATGTAAGTGTCTGTATGTGTCTGTATGTAATTGTCTGTATGCAAGTGTCTGTATGTAAGTGTCTGTATGTAAGTGGCTGTATGTAAGTGTCTGTAAGTGTCTGTATGTAAGTATCTGTATGTAAGTGTCTGTATGTAAGTTTCTGTATGTAAGTGTATGTTTGTAAGTGTCTGTAGTAAGTGTCTGTATGTAAGTGCCTGTTTGTAAGTGTCTGTATGCAAGTGCGTGTATATAAGTGCATGTATGTAAGTGTCTGTATGTAAGTGTCTCAGTGTCTGTATGTAAGTGTCTGTATGTAAGTGTCTCAGTGTCTGTATGTAAGTGTCTGTATGTAAGCTTCTGTATGTAAGTGTCTGTAAGTAGTGGCTCTATGTAAGTGTCTCAGTGTCTGTATGTAAGTGTCTGTATGTAAGTGTCTCAGTGTCTGTATGTAAGTGTCTGTATGTAAGTGTCTGTATGTAAGTGTCTGTATGTAAATGTCTCAGTGTCTGTATGTAAGTGTATGTAAGCGTCTGTATGTAAGTGTCTATGTAAGTGTCTCAGTGTCTGTATGTAAGTGTCTGTATGTAAGTGTCTGTATGTAAGTGTCTTAGTGTCTGTATGTAAGTGTCTGTATGTAATTGTCTGTGTGTAAGTGTCTTTATGTAAGAGTCTGTATGTAAGTGTCTGTATGTAAGTGTCTAAGTGTCTGTATGTAAGTGTCTTTATGTAAGAGTCTGTATGTAAGTGTCTGTATGTAAGTGTCTAAGTGTGTGTATGTAAGGGTCTGTATGTAAGTGTCTGTATGTAAGTGGCTGTATGTAAGTGTCTGTAAGTGTCTGTATGTAAGTATCTGTATGTAAGTGTCTGTATGTAAGTTTCTGTATGTAAGTGTCTCTATGTAAGTATCTGTATGTAAGTGTCTGTATGTCAGTGTCACAGTGTCAGTATGTAACTGTCTGTATGTAAGTGTCTGTATGTAATTGTCTGTATGTAAGTGTCTGTATGTAAGTGTCTGTATGTAAATGTCTCAGTGTCTGTATGTAAGTGTCTGTATGTAAGCGTCTGTATGTAAGTGTCTCAGTGTCTGTATGTAAGTGTCTGTATGTAAGCGTCTGTATGTAAGTGTCTATGTAAGTGTCTCAGTGTCTTTATGTAAATGTCTGTATGTAAGTGTCTCAGTGTCTGTATGTGTCTCAGTGTCTGTATGTAAGTGTCTGTATGTAAGTGTCTCAGTGTCTGTATGTAAGTGTCTGTATGTAAGTGTCTGTATGTAAGTGTGTGTATGTAAGTGTCTGTATGTAAGTGTCTCAGTGTCTGTATGTAAGTGTCTGTATGTAAGTGTCTCAGTGTCTGTATGTAAATGTCTGTATGTAGGTGTCTGTATGTAAGTGTCTTAGTGTCTGTATGTAAGTGTCTGTATGTAATTGTCTGTATGTAAGTGTCTTTATGTAAGAGTCTGTATGTAAGTGTCTGTATGTAAGTGTCTAAGTGTCTGTATGTAAGTGTCTTTATGTAAGAGTCTGTATGTAAGTGTCTGTATGTAAGTGTCTAAGTGTCTGTATGTAAGGGTCTGTATGTAAGTGTCTGTATGTAAGTGTCTGTATGTAAGTGTCTGTATGTAAGTGTTTGTATGTAAGTGTCTGTATGTAAGTGTCTCAGTGTCTGTTTGTGTCAGTATGTAAGTGTCTGTATGTAAGTGTCTGTATGTAAGTCTCAGTGTCTGTATGTCAGTGTGTGTTTGTAAGTGTCTGTATGTAAGTGTCTGTATGTAAGTGTCTGTATTTAAGTGTCTCAGTGTCTGTAAGTAAGTGTCTAAGTAAGTGTCTGTATGTAAGTGTCTGTATGTAAGTGTCTGTAAGTAGTGGCTCTATGTAAGTGTCTCAGTGTCTGTATGTAAGTGTCTGTATGTAAGTGTCTCAGTGTCTGTATGTAAGTGTCTGTATGTAAGTGTCTGTATGTAAGTGTCTGTATGTAAATGTCTCAGTGTCTGTATGTAAGTGTATGTAAGCGTCTGTATGTAAGTGTCTATGTAAGTGTCTCAGTGTCTGTATGTAAGTGTCTGTATGTAAGTGTCTGTATGTAAGTGTCTTAGTGTCTGTATGTAAGTGTCTGTATGTAATTGTCTGTGTGTAAGTGTCTTTATGTAAGAGTCTGTATGTAAGTGTCTGTATGTAAGTGTCTAAGTGTCTGTATGTAAGTGTCTTTATGTAAGAGTCTGTATGTAAGTGTCTGTATGTAAGTGTCTAAGTGTGTGTATGTAAGGGTCTGTATGTAAGTGTCTGTATGTAAGTGGCTGTATGTAAGTGTCTGTAAGTGTCTGTATGTAAGTATCTGTATGTAAGTGTCTGTATGTAAGTTTCTGTATGTAAGTGTCTCTATGTAAGTATCTGTATGTAAGTGTCTGTATGTCAGTGTCACAGTGTCAGTATGTAACTGTCTGTATGTAAGTGTCTGTATGTAATTGTCTGTATGTAAGTGTCTGTATGTAAGTGTCTGTATGTAAATGTCTCAGTGTCTGTATGTAAGTGTCTGTATGTAAGCGTCTGTATGTAAGTGTCTCAGTGTCTGTATGTAAGCTTCTGTATGTAAGTGTCTGTAAGTAGTGGCTCTATGTAAGTTTCTCAGTGTCTGTATGTAAGTGTCTGTATGTAAGTGTCTCAGTGTCTGTATGTAAGTGTCTGTATGTAAGTGTCTGTATGTAAGTGTCTGTATGTAAATGTCTCAGTGTCTGTATGTAAGTGTATGTAAGCGTCTGTATGTAAGTGTCTATGTAAGTGTCTCAGTGTCTGTATGTAAGTGTCTGAATGTAAGTGTCTGTATGTAAGTGTCTTAGTGTCTGTATGTAAGTGTCTGTATGTAATTGTCTGTGTGTAAGTGTCTTTATGTAAGAGTCTGTATGTAAGTGTCTGTATGTAAGTGTCTAAGTGTCTGTATGTAAGTGTCTTTATGTAAGAGTCTGTATGTAAGTGTCTGTATGTAAGTGTCTAAGTGTGTGTATGTAAGGGTCTGTATGTAAGTGTCTGTATGTAAGTGTCTGTATGTAAGTGTCTGTATGTAAATGTTTGTATGTAAGTGTCTGTATGTAAGTGTCTCAGTGTCTGTTTGTGTCAGTATGTAAGTGTCTGTATGTAAGTGTCTATGTAAGTGTCTGTATGTAAGTGCCTGTATGTAAGTGTCTGTATGTAAGTGTCTGTATGTAAGTGTCTGTATGTAAGTGTGTGTATGTAAGTGTCTGTATGTAAGTGTCTGTATGTAAGTGTCTCAGTATCTGTATGTAAATGTCTTTATGTAAGTGTCTGTATGTAAGTGTCTGTATGTAAGTGTCTGTATGTAAGTCTCAGTGTCTGTATGTCAGTGTGTGTTTGTAAGTGTCTGTATGTAAGTGTCTGTATGTAAGTGTCTGTATTTAAGTGCCTCAGTGTCTGTAAGTAAGTGTCTAAGTAAGTGTCTGTATGTAAGTGTCTGTATGTAAGTGTCTGTATGTTAAGTGTTTGTATGTAAGTGTCTGTATGTGAATATCTCAGTGTCTGTATGTAAGTGTCTGTATGTAAGTGTCTGTATGTAAGTGTCTCAGTGTCTGTATGTAAGTGTCTGTATGTAAGTGTCTGTATGTAAGTGTCTGTATGTAAGTGTCTGTGTGTTAAGTGTCTGTATGTAAGTGTCTGTATGTAAGTATCTCAGTGTCTGTATGTAAGTTTCTGTATGTAAGTGTCTGTATGTAAGTGTCTCAGTGTCTGTATGTAAGTGTCTGTATGTAAGTATCTGTATGTAAATGTCTGTGTGTAAGTGTCTGTATGTAAGTGTCTTAGTGTCTGTATGTAAGTGTCTGTATGTAAGTGTCTGTATGTGTCTGTATGTAAGTGCTTGTATGTAAGTGTCTGTATGTAAGTGTCTGTATGTAAGTGGCTGTATGTAAGTGTCTGTAAGTGTCTGTATGTAAGTATCTGTATGTAAGTGTCTGTATGTAAGTTTCTGTATGTAAGTGTATGTTTGTAAGTGTCTGTATGTAAGTGTCTGTATGTAAGTGCCTGTTTGTAAGTGTCTGTATGTAAGTGTCTGTATATAAGTGCCTGTATGTAAGTGTCTGTATGTAAGTGTCTCAGTGTCTGTATGTAAGTGTCTGTATGTAAGTGTCTCAGTGTCTGTATGTAAGTGTCTGTATGTAAGCTTCTGTATGGAAGTGTCTGTAAGTAGTGTCTCTATGTGTCTCAGTGTCTGTATGTAAGTTTCTGTATGTAAGTGTCTGAATGTAAGTGTCTGTATGTAAGTGTCTGTATGTCAGTGTCTCAGTGTCTGTATGTAAGTGTCTGTATGTAAGTGTCTCAGTGTCTGTATGTAAGTGTCTGTATGTAAGCGTCTGTATGTGTCTATGTAAGTGTCTCAGTGTCTATATTTAAGTGTCTGTATGTAAGTGTCTGTATGTAAGTGTCTCAGTGTCTGTATGTAAGTGTATGTAAGTGTCTGTATGTAAGTGTATGTATGTAAGTGTCTTAGTGTCTGTATGTAAGTGTATGTAAGCATCTGTATGTAAGTGTCTATGTAAGTGTCTCAGTGTCTGTATGTAAGTGTCTGTATGTAATTGTCTGTATGTAAGTGTCTGTATGTAAGTGTCTGTATATAAGTGTCTGTATGTAAGTGTCTGTATGTAAGTGTCTCAGTGTCTGTTTGTGTCAGTATGTAAGTGTCTGTATGTAAGTGTATGTATGTAAGTGTCTGTATGTAAGTGTCTGTATGTGTCTGTATGTAATTGTCTGTATGCAAGTGTCTGTATGTAAGTGTCTGTATGTAAGTGGCTGTATGTAAGTGTCTGTAAGTGTCTGTATGTAAGTATCTGTATGTAAGTGTCTGTATGTAAGTTTCTGTATGTAAGTGTATGTTTGTAAGTGTCTGTAGTAAGTGTCTGTATGTAAGTGCCTGTTTGTAAGTGTCTGTATGCAAGTGCGTGTATATAAGTGCATGTATGTAAGTGTCTGTATGTAAGTGTCTCAGTGTCTGTATGTAAGTGTCTGTATGTAAGTGTCTCAGTGTCTGTATGTAAGTGTCTGTATGTAAGCTTCTGTATGTAAGTGTCTGTAAGTAGTGGCTCTATGTAAGTGTCTCAGTGTCTGTATGTAAGTGTCTGTATGTAAGTGTCTCAGTGTCTGTATGTAAGTGTCTGTATGTAAGTGTCTGTATGTAAGTGTCTGTATGTAAATGTCTCAGTGTCTGTATGTAAGTGTATGTAAGCGTCTGTATGTAAGTGTCTATGTAAGTGTCTCAGTGTCTGTATGTAAGTGTCTGTATGTAAGTGTCTGTATGTAAGTGTCTTAGTGTCTGTATGTAAGTGTCTGTATGTAATTGTCTGTGTGTAAGTGTCTTTATGTAAGAGTCTGTATGTAAGTGTCTGTATGTAAGTGTCTAAGTGTCTGTATGTAAGTGTCTTTATGTAAGAGTCTGTATGTAAGTGTCTGTATGTAAGTGTCTAAGTGTGTGTATGTAAGGGTCTGTATGTAAGTGTCTGTATGTAAGTGGCTGTATGTAAGTGTCTGTAAGTGTCTGTATGTAAGTATCTGTATGTAAGTGTCTGTATGTAAGTTTCTGTATGTAAGTGTCTCTATGTAAGTATCTGTATGTAAGTGTCTGTATGTCAGTGTCACAGTGTCAGTATGTAACTGTCTGTATGTAAGTGTCTGTATGTAATTGTCTGTATGTAAGTGTCTGTATGTAAGTGTCTGTATGTAAATGTCTCAGTGTCTGTATGTAAGTGTCTGTATGTAAGCGTCTGTATGTAAGTGTCTCAGTGTCTGTATGTAAGTGTCTGTATGTAAGTGTCTGTATGTAAGTGTCTTAGTGTCTGTATGTAAGTGTCTGTATGTAATTGTCTGTGTGTAAGTGTCTTTATGTAAGAGTCTGTATGTAAGTGTCTGTATGTAAGTGTCTAAGTGTCTGTATGTAAGTGTCTTTATGTAAGAGTCTGTATGTAAGTGTCTGTATGTAAGTGTCTAAGTGTGTGTATGTAAGGGTCTGTATGTAAGTGTCTGTATGTAAGTGGCTGTATGTAAGTGTCTGTAAGTGTCTGTATGTAAGTATCTGTATGTAAGTGTCTGTATGTAAGTTTCTGTATGTAAGTGTCTCTATGTAAGTATCTGTATGTAAGTGTCTGTATGTCAGTGTCACAGTGTCAGTATGTAACTGTCTGTATGTAAGTGTCTGTATGTAATTGTCTGTATGTAAGTGTCTGTATGTAAGTGTCTGTATGTAAATGTCTCAGTGTCTGTATGTAAGTGTCTGTATGTAAGCGTCTGTATGTAAGTGTCTCAGTGTCTGTATGTAAGTGTCTGTATGTAAGCGTCTGTATGTAAGTGTCTATGTAAGTGTCTGTATGTAAGTGCCTCAGTGTCTGTAAGTAAGTGTCTAAGTAAGTGTCTGTATGTAAGTTTCTGTATGTAAGTGTCTGTATGTTAAGTGTTTGTATGTAAGTGTCTGTATGTGAATATCTCAGTGTCTGTATGTAAGTGTCTGTATGTAAGTGTCTGTATGTAAGTGTCTCAGTGTCTGTATGTAAGTGTCTGTATGTAAGTGTCTGTATGTAAGTGTCTGTATGTAAGTGTCTGTGTGTTAAGTGTCTGTATGTAAGTGTCTGTATGTAAGTATCTCAGTGTCTGTATGTAAGTTTCTGTATGTAAGTGTCTGTATGTAAGTGTCTCAGTGTCTGTATGTAAGTGTCTGTATGTAAGTATCTGTATGTAAATGTCTGTGTGTAAGTGTCTGTATGTAAGTGTCTTAGTGTCTGTATGTAAGTGTCTGTATGTAAGTGTCTGTATGTGTCTGTATGTAAGTGTCTGTATGTAAGTGTCTGTATGTAAGTGTCTGTATGTAAGTGGCTGTATGTAAGTGTCTGTAAGTGTCTGTATGTAAGTATCTGTATGTAAGTGTCTGTATGTAAGTTTCTGTATGTAAGTGTATGTTTGTAAGTGTCTGTATGTAAGTGTCTGTATGTAAGTGCCTGTTTGTATGTAAGTGATGGGGAGCGATAGTGTAGCGGTTAGCGCGCTGCGCTATGAACCTGGCGACCCGGGTTCGATTCCCGCTCACGGCCAACACCAGTGACGATTATCTGAACCGGTCCCGGGCCTCCCCTAGGTCGACTCAGCCTCAAATGAGTACCTGGTGCGGTGTGTAAACATTGCCACTGGGGAGACAAAGGCGGTCGGGCGTGGTGCTGGCCACCCACCCCCTCGTGTACCGTTCCGGCCTTCATAGGTGCTCGCTAACAGCACTTGCCCCTACAGTCTGTTAAGGCTATATGGGGGATCTTTGTCTTTGTCTTTGTATGTAAGTGTCTCAGTGTCTGTATGTAAGTGTCTGTATGTAAGCTTCTGTATGGAAGTGTCTGTAAGTAGTGTCTCTATGTGTCTCAGTGTCTGTATGTAAGTTTCTGTATGTAAGTGTCTGAATGTAAGTGTCTGTATGTAAGTGTCTGTATGTCAGTGTCTCAGTGTCTGTATGTAAGTGTCTGTATGTAAGTGTCTCAGTGTCTGTATGTAAGTGTCTGTATGTAAGCGTCTGTATGTGTCTATGTAAGTGTCTCAGTGTCTATATTTAAGTGTCTGTATGTAAGTGTCTGTATGTAAGTGTCTCAGTGTCTGTATGTAAGTGTATGTAAGTGTCTGTATGTAAGTGTATGTATGTAAGTGTCTTAGTGTCTGTATGTAAGTGTATGTAAGCGTCTGTATGTAAGTGTCTATGTAAGTGTCTCAGTGTCTGTATGTAAGTGTCTGTATGTAATTGTCTGTATGTAAGTGTCTGTATGTAAGTGTCTGTATATAAGTGTCTGTATGTAAGTGTCTGTATGTAAGTGTCTCAGTGTCTGTTTGTGTCAGTATGTAAGTGTCTGTATGTAAGTGTATGTATGTAAGTGTCTGTATGTAAGTGTCTGTATGTGTCTGTATGTAATTGTCTGTGTGTAAGTGTCTTTATGTAAGAGTCTGTATGTAAGTGTCTGTATGTAAGTGTCTAAGTGTGTGTATGTAAGGGTCTGTATGTAAGTGTCTGTATGTAAGTGGCTGTATGTAAGTGTCTGTATGTAAGTTTCTGTATGTAAGTGTCTCTATGTAAGTATCTGTATGTAAGTGTCTGTATGTCAGTGTCACAGTGTCAGTATGTAACTGTCTGTATGTAAGTGTCTGTATGTAATTGTCTGTATGTAAGTGTCTGTATGTAAGTGTCTGTATGTAAATGTCTCAGTGTCTGTATGTAAGTGTCTGTATGTAAGCGTCTGTATGTAAGTGTCTCAGTGTCTGTATGTAAGTGTCTGTATGTAAGTGTCTGTATGTAAGTGTCTTAGTGTCTGTATGTAAGTGTCTGTATGTAATTGTCTGTGTGTAAGTGTCTTTATGTAAGAGTCTGTATGTAAGTGTCTGTATGTAAGTGTCTAAGTGTCTGTATGTAAGTGTCTTTATGTAAGAGTCTGTATGTAAGTGTCTGTATGTAAGTGTCTAAGTGTGTGTATGTAAGGGTCTGTATGTAAGTGTCTGTATGTAAGTGGCT
Source organism: Petromyzon marinus (assembly GCF_048934315.1). Classification (NCBI taxonomy): domain Eukaryota; kingdom Metazoa; phylum Chordata; class Hyperoartia; order Petromyzontiformes; family Petromyzontidae; genus Petromyzon; species Petromyzon marinus. The sequence goes on from NW_027422817.1 coordinate 1,381,875, forward strand.
GTATGTAAGTGTCTGTAAGTGTCTGTATGTAAGTATCTGTATGTAAGTGTCTGTATGTAAGTTTCTGTATGTAAGTGTCTCTATGTAAGTATCTGTATGTAAGTGTCTGTATGTCAGTGTCACAGTGTCAGTATGTAACTGTCTGTATGTAAGTGTCTGTATGTAATTGTCTGTATGTAAGTGTCTGTATGTAAGTGTCTGTATGTAAATGTCTCAGTGTCTGTATGTAAGTGTCTGTATGTAAGCGTCTGTATGTAAGTGTCTCAGTGTCTGTATGTAAGTGTCTGTATGTAAGCGTCTGTATGTAAGTGTCTATGTAAGTGTCTGTATGTAAGTGCCTCAGTGTCTGTAAGTAAGTGTCTAAGTAAGTGTCTGTATGTAAGTTTCTGTATGTAAGTGTCTGTATGTTAAGTGTTTGTATGTAAGTGTCTGTATGTGAATATCTCAGTGTCTGTATGTAAGTGTCTGTATGTAAGTGTCTGTATGTAAGTGTCTCAGTGTCTGTATGTAAGTGTCTGTATGTAAGTGTCTGTATGTAAGTGTCTGTATGTAAGTGTCTGTGTGTTAAGTGTCTGTATGTAAGTGTCTGTATGTAAGTATCTCAGTGTCTGTATGTAAGTTTCTGTATGTAAGTGTCTGTATGTAAGTGTCTCAGTGTCTGTATGTAAGTGTCTGTATGTAAGTATCTGTATGTAAATGTCTGTGTGTAAGTGTCTGTATGTAAGTGTCTTAGTGTCTGTATGTAAGTGTCTGTATGTAAGTGTCTGTATGTGTCTGTATGTAAGTGTCTGTATGTAAGTGTCTGTATGTAAGTGTCTGTATGTAAGTGTATGTTTGTAAGTGTCTGTATGTAAGTGTCTGTATGTAAGTGCCTGTTTGTATGTAAGTGATGGGGAGCGATAGTGTAGCGGTTAGCGCGCTGCGCTATGAACCTGGCGACCCGGGTTCGATTCCCGCTCACGGCCAACACCAGTGACGATTATCTGAACCGGTCCCGGGCCTCCCCTAGGTCGACTCAGCCTCAAATGAGTACCTGGTGCGGTGTGTAAACATTGCCACTGGGGAGACAAAGGCGGTCGGGCGTGGTGCTGGCCACCCACCCCCTCGTGTACCGTTCCGGCCTTCATAGGTGCTCGCTAACAGCACTTGCCCCTACAGTCTGTTAAGGCTATATGGGGGATCTTTGTCTTTGTCTTTGTATGTAAGTGTCTCAGTGTCTGTATGTAAGTGTCTGTATGTAAGCTTCTGTATGGAAGTGTCTGTAAGTAGTGTCTCTATGTGTCTCAGTGTCTGTATGTAAGTTTCTGTATGTAAGTGTCTGAATGTAAGTGTCTGTATGTAAGTGTCTGTATGTCAGTGTCTCAGTGTCTGTATGTAAGTGTCTGTATGTAAGTGTCTCAGTGTCTGTATGTAAGTGTCTGTATGTAAGCGTCTGTATGTGTCTATGTAAGTGTCTCAGTGTCTATATTTAAGTGTCTGTATGTAAGTGTCTGTATGTAAGTGTCTCAGTGTCTGTATGTAAGTGTATGTAAGTGTCTGTATGTAAGTGTATGTATGTAAGTGTCTTAGTGTCTGTATGTAAGTGTATGTAAGCGTCTGTATGTAAGTGTCTATGTAAGTGTCTCAGTGTCTGTATGTAAGTGTCTGTATGTAATTGTCTGTATGTAAGTGTCTGTATGTAAGTGTCTGTATATAAGTGTCTGTATGTAAGTGTCTGTATGTAAGTGTCTCAGTGTCTGTTTGTGTCAGTATGTAAGTGTCTGTATGTAAGTGTATGTATGTAAGTGTCTGTATGTAAGTGTCTGTATGTGTCTGTATGTAATTGTCTGTGTGTAAGTGTCTTTATGTAAGAGTCTGTATGTAAGTGTCTGTATGTAAGTGTCTAAGTGTGTGTATGTAAGGGTCTGTATGTAAGTGTCTGTATGTAAGTGGCTGTATGTAAGTGTCTGTAAGTGTCTGTATGTAAGTATCTGTATGTAAGTGTCTGTATGTAAGTTTCTGTATGTAAGTGTCTCTATGTAAGTATCTGTATGTAAGTGTCTGTATGTCAGTGTCACAGTGTCAGTATGTAACTGTCTGTATGTAAGTGTCTGTATGTAATTGTCTGTATGTAAGTGTCTGTATGTAAGTGTCTGTATGTAAATGTCTCAGTGTCTGTATGTAAGTGTCTGTATGTAAGCGTCTGTATGTAAGTGTCTCAGTGTCTGTATGTAAGTGTCTGTATGTAAGCGTCTGTATGTAAGTGTCTATGTAAGTGTCTCAGTGTCTTTATGTAAATGTCTGTATGTAAGTGTCTCAGTGTCTGTATGTGTCTCAGTGTCTGTATGTAAGTGTCTGTATGTAAGTGTCTCAGTGTCTGTATGTAAGTGTCTGTATGTAAGTGTCTGTATGTAAGTGTGTGTATGTAAGTGTCTGTATGTAAGTGTCTCAGTGTCTGTATGTAAGTGTCTGTATGTAAGTGTCTCAGTGTCTGTATGTAAATGTCTGTATGTAGGTGTCTGTATGTAAGTGTCTTAGTGTCTGTATGTAAGTGTCTGTATGTAATTGTCTGTATGTAAGTGTCTTTATGTAAGAGTCTGTATGTAAGTGTCTGTATGTAAGTGTCTAAGTGTCTGTATGTAAGTGTCTTTATGTAAGAGTCTGTATGTAAGTGTCTGTATGTAAGTGTCTAAGTGTCTGTATGTAAGGGTCTGTATGTAAGTGTCTGTATGTAAGTGTCTGTATGTAAGTGTCTGTATGTAAGTGTTTGTATGTAAGTGTCTGTATGTAAGTGTCTCAGTGTCTGTTTGTGTCAGTATGTAAGTGTCTGTATGTAAGTGTCTGTATGTAAGTCTCAGTGTCTGTATGTCAGTGTGTGTTTGTAAGTGTCTGTATGTAAGTGTCTGTATGTAAGTGTCTGTATTTAAGTGTCTCAGTGTCTGTAAGTAAGTGTCTAAGTAAGTGTCTGTATGTAAGTGTCTGTATGTAAGTGTCTGTAAGTAGTGGCTCTATGTAAGTGTCTCAGTGTCTGTATGTAAGTGTCTGTATGTAAGTGTCTCAGTGTCTGTATGTAAGTGTCTGTATGTAAGTGTCTGTATGTAAGTGTCTGTATGTAAATGTCTCAGTGTCTGTATGTAAGTGTATGTAAGCGTCTGTATGTAAGTGTCTATGTAAGTGTCTCAGTGTCTGTATGTAAGTGTCTGTATGTAAGTGTCTGTATGTAAGTGTCTTAGTGTCTGTATGTAAGTGTCTGTATGTAATTGTCTGTGTGTAAGTGTCTTTATGTAAGAGTCTGTATGTAAGTGTCTGTATGTAAGTGTCTAAGTGTCTGTATGTAAGTGTCTTTATGTAAGAGTCTGTATGTAAGTGTCTGTATGTAAGTGTCTAAGTGTGTGTATGTAAGGGTCTGTATGTAAGTGTCTGTATGTAAGTGGCTGTATGTAAGTGTCTGTAAGTGTCTGTATGTAAGTATCTGTATGTAAGTGTCTGTATGTAAGTTTCTGTATGTAAGTGTCTCTATGTAAGTATCTGTATGTAAGTGTCTGTATGTCAGTGTCACAGTGTCAGTATGTAACTGTCTGTATGTAAGTGTCTGTATGTAATTGTCTGTATGTAAGTGTCTGTATGTAAGTGTCTGTATGTAAATGTCTCAGTGTCTGTATGTAAGTGTCTGTATGTAAGCGTCTGTATGTAAGTGTCTCAGTGTCTGTATGTAAGCTTCTGTATGTAAGTGTCTGTAAGTAGTGGCTCTATGTAAGTTTCTCAGTGTCTGTATGTAAGTGTCTGTATGTAAGTGTCTCAGTGTCTGTATGTAAGTGTCTGTATGTAAGTGTCTGTATGTAAGTGTCTGTATGTAAATGTCTCAGTGTCTGTATGTAAGTGTATGTAAGCGTCTGTATGTAAGTGTCTATGTAAGTGTCTCAGTGTCTGTATGTAAGTGTCTGAATGTAAGTGTCTGTATGTAAGTGTCTTAGTGTCTGTATGTAAGTGTCTGTATGTAATTGTCTGTGTGTAAGTGTCTTTATGTAAGAGTCTGTATGTAAGTGTCTGTATGTAAGTGTCTAAGTGTCTGTATGTAAGTGTCTTTATGTAAGAGTCTGTATGTAAGTGTCTGTATGTAAGTGTCTAAGTGTGTGTATGTAAGGGTCTGTATGTAAGTGTCTGTATGTAAGTGTCTGTATGTAAGTGTCTGTATGTAAATGTTTGTATGTAAGTGTCTGTATGTAAGTGTCTCAGTGTCTGTTTGTGTCAGTATGTAAGTGTCTGTATGTAAGTGTCTATGTAAGTGTCTGTATGTAAGTGCCTGTATGTAAGTGTCTGTATGTAAGTGTCTGTATGTAAGTGTCTGTATGTAAGTGTGTGTATGTAAGTGTCTGTATGTAAGTGTCTGTATGTAAGTGTCTCAGTATCTGTATGTAAATGTCTTTATGTAAGTGTCTGTATGTAAGTGTCTGTATGTAAGTGTCTGTATGTAAGTCTCAGTGTCTGTATGTCAGTGTGTGTTTGTAAGTGTCTGTATGTAAGTGTCTGTATGTAAGTGTCTGTATTTAAGTGCCTCAGTGTCTGTAAGTAAGTGTCTAAGTAAGTGTCTGTATGTAAGTGTCTGTATGTAAGTGTCTGTATGTTAAGTGTTTGTATGTAAGTGTCTGTATGTGAATATCTCAGTGTCTGTATGTAAGTGTCTGTATGTAAGTGTCTGTATGTAAGTGTCTCAGTGTCTGTATGTAAGTGTCTGTATGTAAGTGTCTGTATGTAAGTGTCTGTATGTAAGTGTCTGTGTGTTAAGTGTCTGTATGTAAGTGTCTGTATGTAAGTATCTCAGTGTCTGTATGTAAGTTTCTGTATGTAAGTGTCTGTATGTAAGTGTCTCAGTGTCTGTATGTAAGTGTCTGTATGTAAGTATCTGTATGTAAATGTCTGTGTGTAAGTGTCTGTATGTAAGTGTCTTAGTGTCTGTATGTAAGTGTCTGTATGTAAGTGTCTGTATGTGTCTGTATGTAAGTGCTTGTATGTAAGTGTCTGTATGTAAGTGTCTGTATGTAAGTGGCTGTATGTAAGTGTCTGTAAGTGTCTGTATGTAAGTATCTGTATGTAAGTGTCTGTATGTAAGTTTCTGTATGTAAGTGTATGTTTGTAAGTGTCTGTATGTAAGTGTCTGTATGTAAGTGCCTGTTTGTAAGTGTCTGTATGTAAGTGTCTGTATATAAGTGCCTGTATGTAAGTGTCTGTATGTAAGTGTCTCAGTGTCTGTATGTAAGTGTCTGTATGTAAGTGTCTCAGTGTCTGTATGTAAGTGTCTGTATGTAAGCTTCTGTATGGAAGTGTCTGTAAGTAGTGTCTCTATGTGTCTCAGTGTCTGTATGTAAGTTTCTGTATGTAAGTGTCTGAATGTAAGTGTCTGTATGTAAGTGTCTGTATGTCAGTGTCTCAGTGTCTGTATGTAAGTGTCTGTATGTAAGTGTCTCAGTGTCTGTATGTAAGTGTCTGTATGTAAGCGTCTGTATGTGTCTATGTAAGTGTCTCAGTGTCTATAGTTAAGTGTCTGTATGTAAGTGTCTGTATGTAAGTGTCTCAGTGTCTGTATGTAAGTGTATGTAAGTGTCTGTATGTAAGTGTATGTATGTAAGTGTCTTAGTGTCTGTATGTAAGTGTATGTAAGCGTCTGTATGTAAGTGTCTATGTAAGTGTCTCAGTGTCTGTATGTAAGTGTCTGTATGTAATTGTCTGTATGTAAGTGTCTGTATGTAAGTGTCTGTATATAAGTGTCTGTATGTAAGTGTCTGTATGTAAGTGTCTCAGTGTCTGTTTGTGTCAGTATGTAAGTGTCTGTATGTAAGTGTATGTATGTAAGTGTCTGTATGTAAGTGTCTGTATGTGTCTGTATGTAATTGTCTGTATGCAAGTGTCTGTATGTAAGTGTCTGTATGTAAGTGGCTGTATGTAAGTGTCTGTAAGTGTCTGTATGTAAGTATCTGTATGTAAGTGTCTGTATGTAAGTTTCTGTATGTAAGTGTATGTTTGTAAGTGTCTGTAGTAAGTGTCTGTATGTAAGTGCCTGTTTGTAAGTGTCTGTATGCAAGTGCGTGTATATAAGTGCATGTATGTAAGTGTCTGTATGTAAGTGTCTCAGTGTCTGTATGTAAGTGTCTGTATGTAAGTGTCTCAGTGTCTGTATGTAAGTGTCTGTATGTAAGCTTCTGTATGTAAGTGTCTGTAAGTAGTGGCTCTATGTAAGTGTCTCAGTGTCTGTATGTAAGTGTCTGTATGTAAGTGTCTCAGTGTCTGTATGTAAGTGTCTGTATGTAAGTGTCTGTATGTAAGTGTCTGTATGTAAATGTCTCAGTGTCTGTATGTAAGTGTATGTAAGCGTCTGTATGTAAGTGTCTATGTAAGTGTCTCAGTATCTGTATGTAAGTGTCTGTATGTAAGTGTCTGTATGTAAGTGTCTTAGTGTCTGTATGTAAGTGTCTGTATGTAATTGTCTGTGTGTAAGTGTCTTTATGTAAGAGTCTGTATGTAAGTGTCTGTATGTAAGTGTCTAAGTGTCTGTATGTAAGTGTCTTTATGTAAGAGTCTGTATGTAAGTGTCTGTATGTAAGTGTCTAAGTGTGTGTATGTAAGGGTCTGTATGTAAGTGTCTGTATGTAAGTGGCTGTATGTAAGTGTCTGTAAGTGTCTGTATGTAAGTATCTGTATGTAAGTGTCTGTATGTAAGTTTCTGTATGTAAGTGTCTCTATGTAAGTATCTGTATGTAAGTGTCTGTATGTCAGTGTCACAGTGTCAGTATGTAACTGTCTGTATGTAAGTGTCTGTATGTAATTGTCTGTATGTAAGTGTCTGTATGTAAGTGTCTGTATGTAAATGTCTCAGTGTCTGTATGTAAGTGTCTGTATGTAAGCGTCTGTATGTAAGTGTCTCAGTGTCTGTATGTTAGTGTCTGTATGTAAGTGTCTGTATGTAAGTGTCTTAGTGTCTGTATGTAAGTGTCTGTATGTAATTGTCTGTGTGTAAGTGTCTTTATGTAAGAGTCTGTATGTAAGTGTCTGTATGTAAGTGTCTAAGTGTCTGTATGTAAGTGTCTTTATGTAAGAGTCTGTATGTAAGTGTCTGTATGTAAGTGTCTAAGTGTGTGTATGTAAGGGTCTGTATGTAAGTGTCTGTATGTAAGTGGCTGTATGTAAGTGTCTGTAAGTGTCTGTATGTAAGTATCTGTATGTAAGTGTCTGTATGTAAGTTTCTGTATGTAAGTGTCTCTATGTAAGTATCTGTATGTAAGTGTCTGTATGTCAGTGTCACAGTGTCAGTATGTAACTGTCTGTATGTAAGTGTCTGTATGTAATTGTCTGTATGTAAGTGTCTGTATGTAAGTGTCTGTATGTAAATGTCTCAGTGTCTGTATGTAAGTGTCTGTATGTAAGCGTCTGTATGTAAGTGTCTCAGTGTCTGTATGTAAGTGTCTGTATGTAAGCGTCTGTATGTAAGTGTCTATGTAAGTGTCTGTATGTAAGTGCCTCAGTGTCTGTAAGTAAGTGTCTAAGTAAGTGTCTGTATGTAAGTTTCTGTATGTAAGTGTCTGTATGTTAAGTGTTTGTATGTAAGTGTCTGTATGTGAATATCTCAGTGTCTGTATGTAAGTGTCTGTATGTAAGTGTCTGTATGTAAGTGTCTCAGTGTCTGTATGTAAGTGTCTGTATGTAAGTGTCTGTATGTAAGTGTCTGTATGTAAGTGTCTGTGTGTTAAGTGTCTGTATGTAAGTGTCTGTATGTAAGTATCTCAGTGTCTGTATGTAAGTTTCTGTATGTAAGTGTCTGTATGTAAGTGTCTCAGTGTCTGTATGTAAGTGTCTGTATGTAAGTATCTGTATGTAAATGTCTGTGTGTAAGTGTCTGTATGTAAGTGTCTTAGTGTCTGTATGTAAGTGTCTGTATGTAAGTGTCTGTATGTGTCTGTATGTAAGTGTCTGTATGTAAGTGTCTGTATGTAAGTGTCTGTATGTAAGTGGCTGTATGTAAGTGTCTGTAAGTGTCTGTATGTAAGTATCTGTATGTAAGTGTCTGTATGTAAGTTTCTGTATGTAAGTGTATGTTTGTAAGTGTCTGTATGTAAGTGTCTGTATGTAAGTGCCTGTTTGTATGTAAGTGATGGGGAGCGATAGTGTAGCGGTTAGCGCGCTGCGCTATGAACCTGGCGACCCGGGTTCGATTCCCGCTCACGGCCAACACCAGTGACGATTATCTGAACCGGTCCCGGGCCTCCCCTAGGTCGACTCAGCCTCAAATGAGTACCTGGTGCGGTGTGTAAACATTGCCACTGGGGAGACAAAGGCGGTCGGGCGTGGTGCTGGCCACCCACCCCCTCGTGTACCGTTCCGGCCTTCATAGGTGCTCGCTAACAGCACTTGCCCCTACAGTCTGTTAAGGCTATATGGGGGATCTTTGTCTTTGTCTTTGTATGTAAGTGTCTCAGTGTCTGTATGTAAGTGTCTGTATGTAAGCTTCTGTATGGAAGTGTCTGTAAGTAGTGTCTCTATGTGTCTCAGTGTCTGTATGTAAGTTTCTGTATGTAAGTGTCTGAATGTAAGTGTCTGTATGTAAGTGTCTGTATGTCAGTGTCTCAGTGTCTGTATGTAAGTGTCTGTATGAAAGGGTCTCAGTGTCTGTATGTAAGTGTCTGTATGTAAGCGTCTGTATGTGTCTATGTAAGTGTCTCAGTGTCTATATTTAAGTGTCTGTATGTAAGTGTCTGTATGTAAGTGTCTCAGTGTCTGTATGTAAGTGTATGTAAGTGTCTGTATGTAAGTGTATGTATGTACGTGTCTTAGTGTCTGTATGTAAGTGTATGTAAGCGTCTGTATGTAAGTGTCTATGTAAGTGTCTCAGTGTCTGTATGTAAGTGTCTGTATGTAATTGTCTGTATGTAAGTGTCTGTATGTAAGTGTCTGTATATAAGTGTCTGTATGTAAGTGTCTGTATGTAAGTGTCTCAGTGTCTGTTTGTGTCAGTATGTAAGTGTCTGTATGTAAGTGTATGTATGTAAGTGTCTGTATGTAAGTGTCTGTATGTGTCTGTATGTAATTGTCTGTATGCAAGTGTCTGTATGTAAGTGTCTGTATGTAAGTGGCTGTATGTGTCTGTAAGTGTCTGTATGTAAGTATCTGTATGTAAGTGTCTGTATGTAAGTTTCTGTATGTAAGTGTATGTTTGTAAGTGTCTGTAGTAAGTGTCTGTATGTAAGTGCCTGTTTGTAAGTGTCTGTATGCAAGTGCGTGTATATAAGTGCATGTATGTAAGTGTCTGTATGTAAGTGTCTCAGTGTCTGTATGTAAGTGTCTGTATGTAAGTGTCTCAGTGTCTGTATGTAAGTGTCTGTATGTAAGCTTCTGTATGTAAGTGTCTGTAAGTAGTGGCTCTATGTAAGTGTCTCAGTGTCTGTATGTAAGTGTCTGTATGTAAGTGTCTCAGTGTCTGTATGTAAGTGTCTGTATGTAAGTGTCTGTATGTAAGTGTCTGTATGTAAATGTCTCAGTGTCTGTATGTAAGTGTATGTAAGCGTCTGTATGTAAGTGTCTATGTAAGTGTCTCAGTGTCTGTATGTAAGTGTCTGTATGTAAGTGTCTGTATGTAAGTGTCTTAGTGTCTGTATGTAAGTGTCTGTATGTAATTGTCTGTGTGTAAGTGTCTTTATGTAAGAGTCTGTATGTAAGTGTCTGTATGTAAGTGTCTAAGTGTCTGTATGTAAGTGTCTTTATGTAAGAGTCTGTATGTAAGTGTCTGTATGTAAGTGTCTAAGTGTGTGTATGTAAGGGTCTGTATGTAAGTGTCTGTATGTAAGTGGCTGTATGTAAGTGTCTGTAAGTGTCTGTATGTAAGTATCTGTATGTAAGTGTCTGTATGTAAGTTTCTGTATGTAAGTGTCTCTATGTAAGTATCTGTATGTAAGTGTCTGTATGTCAGTGTCACAGTGTCAGTATGTAACTGTCTGTATGTAAGTGTCTGTATGTAATTGTCTGTATGTAAGTGTCTGTATGTAAGTGTCTGTATGTAAATGTCTCAGTGTCTGTATGTAAGTGTCTGTATGTAAGCGTCTGTATGTAAGTGTCTCAGTGTCTGTATGTAAGTGTCTGTATGTAAGCGTCTGTATGTAAGTGTCTATGTAAGTGTCTCAGTGTCTTTATGTAAATGTCTGTATGTAAGTGTCTCAGTGTCTGTATGTGTCTCAGTGTCTGTATGTAAGTGTCTGTATGTAAGTGTCTCAGTGTCTGTATGTAAGTGTCTGTATGTAAGTGTCTGTATGTAAGTGTGTGTATGTAAGTGTCTGTATGTAAGTGTCTCAGTGTCTGTATGTAAGTGTCTGTATGTAAGTGTCTCAGTGTCTGTATGTAAATGTCTGTATGTAGGTGTCTGTATGTAAGTGTCTTAGTGTCTGTATGTAAGTGTCTGTATGTAATTGTCTGTATGTAAGTGTCTTTATGTAAGAGTCTGTATGTAAGTGTCTGTATGTAAGTGTCTAAGTGTCTGTATGTAAGTGTCTTTATGTAAGAGTCTGTATGTAAGTGTCTGTATGTAAGTGTCTAAGTGTCTGTATGTAAGGGTCTGTATGTAAGTGTCTGTATGTAAGTGTCTGTATGTAAGTGTCTGTATGTAAGTGTTTGTATGTAAGTGTCTGTATGTAAGTGTCTCAGTGTCTGTTTGTGTCAGTAAGTAAGTGTCTGTATGTAAGTGTCTGTATGTAAGTCTCAGTGTCTGTATGTCAGTGTGTGTTTGTAAGTGTCTGTATGTAAGTGTCTGTATGTAAGTGTCTGTATTTAAGTGTCTCAGTGTCTGTAAGTAAGTGTCTAAGTAAGTGTCTGTATGTAAGTGTCTGTATGTAAGTGTCTGTAAGTAGTGGCTCTATGTAAGTGTCTCAGTGTCTGTATGTAAGTGTCTGTATGTAAGTGTCTCAGTGTCTGTATGTAAGTGTCTGTATGTAAGTGTCTGTATGTAAGTGTCTGTATGTAAATGTCTCAGTGTCTGTATGTAAGTGTATGTAAGCGTCTGTATGTAAGTGTCTATGTAAGTGTCTCAGTGTCTGTATGTAAGTGTCTGTATGTAAGTGTCTGTATGTAAGTGTCTTAGTGTCTGTATGTAAGTGTCTGTATGTAATTGTCTGTGTGTAAGTGTCTTTATGTAAGAGTCTGTATGTAAGTGTCTGTATGTAAGTGTCTAAGTGTCTGTATGTAAGTGTCTTTATGTAAGAGTCTGTATGTAAGTGTCTGTATGTAAGTGTCTAAGTGTGTGTATGTAAGGGTCTGTATGTAAGTGTCTGTATGTAAGTGGCTGTATGTAAGTGTCTGTAAGTGTCTGTATGTAAGTATCTGTATGTAAGTGTCTGTATGTAAGTTTCTGTATGTAAGTGTCTCTATGTAAGTATCTGTATGTAAGTGTCTGTATGTCAGTGTCTGTATGTAAATGTCTCAGTGTCTGTATGTAAGTGTCTGTATGTAAGCGTCTGTATGTAAGTGTCTCAGTGTCTGTATGTAAGTGTCTGTATGTAAGCGTCTGTATGTAAGTGTCTATGTAAGTGTCTCAGTGTCTTTATGTAAATGTCTGTATGTAAGTGTCTCAGTGTCTGTATGTGTCTCAGTGTCTGTATGTAAGTGTCTGTATGTAAGTGTCTCAGTGTCTGTATGTAAGTGTCTGTATGTAAGTGTCTGTATGTAAGTGTGTGTATGTAAGTGTCTGTATGTAAGTGTCTCAGTGTCTGTATGTAAGTGTCTGTATGTAAGTGTCTCAGTTTCTGTATGTAAATGTCTGTATGTAGGTGTCTGTATGTAAGTGTCTTAGTGTCTGTATGTAAGTGTCTGTATGTAATTGTCTGTATGTAAGTGTCTTTATGTAAGAGTCTGTATGTAAGTGTCTGTATGTAAGTGTCTAAGTGTCTGTATGTAAGTGTCTTTATGTAAGAGTCTGTATGTAAGTGTCTGTATGTAAGTGTCTAAGTGTCTGTATGTAAGGGTCTGTATGTAAGTGTCTGTATGTAAGTGTCTGTATGTAAGTGTCTGTATGAAAGTGTTTGTATGTAAGTGTCTGTATGTAAGTGTCTCAGTGTCTGTTTGTGTCAGTATGTAAGTGTCTGTATGTAAGTGTCTGTATGTAAGTCTCAGTGTCTGTATGTCAGTGTGTGTTTGTAAGTGTCTGTATGTAAGTGTCTGTATGTAAGTGTCTGTATTTAAGTGTCTCAGTGTCTGTAAGTAAGTGTCTAAGTAAGTGTCTGTATGTAAGTGTCTGTATGTAAGTGTCTGTATGTGAATATCTCAGTGTCTGTATGTAAGTGTCTGTATGTAAGTGTCTGTATGTAAGTGTCTCAGTGTCTGTATGTAAGTGTCTGTATGTAAGTTTCTGTATGTAAGTGTCTGTATGTAAGCGTCTGTATGTTAAGTGTCTGTATGTAAGTGTCTGTATGTAAGTATCTCAGTGTCTGTATGTAAGTTTCTGTATGTAAGTGTCTGTATGTAAGTGTCTCAGTGTCTGTATGTAAGTGTCTGTATGTAAGTTTCTGTATGTAAGTATCTGTATGTAAATGTCTGTGTGTAAGTGTCTTAGTGTCTGTATGTAAGTGTTTGTATGTGTCTGTATGTAAGTGTCTGTATGTAAGTGTCTGTATGTAAGTGTCTGTATGTAAGTGTCTGTATGTAAGTGGCTGTATGTAAGTGTCTGTAAGTGTCTGTATATAAGTATCTGTATGTAAGTGTCTGTATGTAAGTTTCTGTATGTAACTGTCTCTATGTAAGTATCTGTATGTAAGTGTCTGTATGTCAGTGTCACAGTGTCAATATGTAAGTGTCTGTATATAAGTGCCTGTATGTAAGTGTCTGTATGTAAGTGTCTGTGTGTAAGTGTCTGTATGTAAGTGTCTCAGTGTCTGTATATAAGTGTCTGTATGTAAGCGGCTGTATGTAAGTGTCTCAGTGTCTGTATGTAAGTGTCTGTATGTAAGCTTCTGTATGTAAGTGTCTGTAAGTAGTGGCTCTATGTAAGTGTCTCAGTGTCTGTATGTAAGTGTCTGTATGTAAGTGTCTCAGTGTCTGTATGTAAGTGTCTGTATGTAAGTGTCTGTATGTAAGTGTCTGTATGTAAATGTCTCAGTGTCTGTATGTAAGTGTATGTAAGCGTCTGTATGTAAGTGTCTATGTAAGTGTCTCAGTGTCTGTATGTAAGTGTCTGTATGTAAGTGTCTGTATGTAAGTGTCTTAGTGTCTGTATGTAAGTGTCTGTATGTAATTGTCTGTGTGTAAGTGTCTTTATGTAAGAGTCTGTATGTAAGTGTCTGTATGTAAGTGTCTAAGTGTCTGTATGTAAGTGTCTGTATGTAAGCGTCTGTATGTAAGTGTCTATGTAAGTGTCTCAGTGTCTTTATGTAAATGTCTGTATGTAAGTGTCTCAGTGTCTGTATGTGTCTCAGTGTCTGTATGTAAGTGTCTGTATGTAAGTGTCTCAGTGTCTGTATGTAAGTGTCTGTATGTAAGTGTCTGTATGTAAGTGTGTGTATGTAAGTGTCTGTATGTAAGTGTCTCAGTGTCTGTATGTAAGTGTCTGTATGTAAGTGTCTCAGTTTCTGTATGTAAATGTCTGTATGTAGGTGTCTGTATGTAAGTGTCTTAGTGTCTGTATGTAAGTGTCTGTATGTAATTGTCTGTATGTAAGTGTCTTTATGTAAGAGTCTGTATGTAAGTGTCTGTATGTAAGTGTCTAAGTGTCTGTATGTAAGTGTCTTTATGTAAGAGTCTGTATGTAAGTGTCTGTATGTAAGTGTCTAAGTGTCTGTATGTAAGGGTCTGTATGTAAGTGTCTGTATGTAAGTGTCTGTATGTAAGTGTCTGTATGAAAGTGTTTGTATGTAAGTGTCTGTATGTAAGTGTCTCAGTGTCTGTTTGTGTCAGTATGTAAGTGTCTGTATGTAAGTGTCTGTATGTAAGTCTCAGTGTCTGTATGTCAGTGTGTGTTTGTAAGTGTCTGTATGTAAGTGTCTGTATGTAAGTGTCTGTATTTAAGTGTCTCAGTGTCTGTAAGTAAGTGTCTAAGTAAGTGTCTGTATGTAAGTGTCTGTATGTAAGTGTCTGTATGTGAATATCTCAGTGTCTGTATGTAAGTGTCTGTATGTAAGTGTCTGTATGTAAGTGTCTCAGTGTCTGTATGTAAGTGTCTGTATGTAAGTTTCTGTATGTAAGTGTCTGTATGTAAGCGTCTGTATGTTAAGTGTCTGTATGTAAGTGTCTGTATGTAAGTATCTCAGTGTCTGTATGTAAGTTTCTGTATGTAAGTGTCTGTATGTAAGTGTCTCAGTGTCTGTATGTAAGTGTCTGTATGTAAGTTTCTGTATGTAAGTATCTGTATGTAAATGTCTGTGTGTAAGTGTCTTAGTGTCTGTATGTAAGTGTCTGTATGTGTCTGTATGTAAGTGTCTGTATGTAAGTGTCTGTATGTAAGTGTCTGTATGTAAGTGTCTGTATGTAAGTGGCTGTATGTAAGTGTCTGTAAGTGTCTGTATATAAGTATCTGTATGTAAGTGTCTGTATGTAAGTTTCTGTATGTAACTGTCTCTATGTAAGTATCTGTATGTAAGTGTCTGTATGTCAGTGTCACAGTGTCAATATGTAAGTGTCTGTATATAAGTGCCTGTATGTAAGTGTCTGTATGTAAGTGTCTGTGTGTAAGTGTCTGTATGTAAGTGTCTCAGTGTCTGTATATAAGTGTCTGTATGTAAGCGGCTGTATGTAAGTGTCTCAGTGTCTGTATGTAAGTGTCTGTATGTAAGCTTCTGTATGTAAGTGTCTGTAAGTAGTGGCTCTATGTAAGTGTCTCAGTGTCTGTATGTAAGTGTCTGTATGTAAGTGTCTCAGTGTCTGTATGTAAGTGTCTGTATGTAAGTGTCTGTATGTAAGTGTCTGTATGTAAATGTCTCAGTGTCTGTATGTAAGTGTATGTAAGCGTCTGTATGTAAGTGTCTATGTAAGTGTCTCAGTGTCTGTATGTAAGTGTCTGTATGTAAGTGTCTGTATGTAAGTGTCTTAGTGTCTGTATGTAAGTGTCTGTATGTAATTGTCTGTGTGTAAGTGTCTTTATGTAAGAGTCTGTATGTAAGTGTCTGTATGTAAGTGTCTAAGTGTCTGTATGTAAGTGTCTTTATGTAAGAGTCTGTATGTAAGTGTCTGTATGTAAGTGTCTAAGTGTGTGTATGTAAGGGTCTGTATGTAAGTGTCTGTATGTAAGTGGCTGTATGTAAGTGTCTGTAAGTGTCTGTATGTAAGTATCTGTATGTAAGTGTCTGTATGTAAGTTTCTGTATGTAAGTGTCTCTATGTAAGTATCTGTATGTAAGTGTCTGTATGTCAGTGTCACAGTGTCAGTATGTAACTGTCTGTATGTAAGTGTCTGTATGTAATTGTCTGTATGTAAGTGTCTGTATGTAAGTGTCTGTATGTAAATGTCTCAGTGTCTGTATGTAAGTGTCTGTATGTAAGCGTCTGTATGTAAGTGTCTCAGTGTCTGTATGTAAGTGTCTGTATGTAAGCGTCTGTATGTAAGTGTCTATGTAAGTGTCTCAGTGTCTTTATGTAAATGTCTGTATGTAAGTGTCTCAGTGTCTGTATGTGTCTCAGTGTCTGTATGTAAGTGTCTGTATGTAAGTGTCTCAGTGTCTGTATGTAAGTGTCTGTATGTAAGTGTCTGTATGTAAGTGTGTGTATGTAAGTGTCTGTATGTAAGTGTCTCAGTGTCTGTATGTAAGTGTCTGTATGTAAGTGTCTCAGTGTCTGTATGTAAATGTCTGTATGTAGGTGTCTGTATGTAAGTGTCTTAGTGTCTGTATGTAAGTGTCTGTATGTAATTGTCTGTATGTAAGTGTCTTTATGTAAGAGTCTGTATGTAAGTGTCTGTATGTAAGTGTCTAAGTGTCTGTATGTAAGTGTCTTTATGTAAGAGTCTGTATGTAAGTGTCTGTATGTAAGTGTCTAAGTGTCTGTATGTAAGGGTCTGTATGTAAGTGTCTGTATGTAAGTGTCTGTATGTAAGTGTCTGTATGTAAGTGTTTGTATGTAAGTGTCTGTATGTAAGTGTCTCAGTGTCTGTTTGTGTCAGTATGTAAGTGTCTGTATGTAAGTGTCTGTATGTAAGTCTCAGTGTCTGTATGTCAGTGTGTGTTTGTAAGTGTCTGTATGTAAGTGTCTGTATGTAAGTGTCTGTATTTAAGTGTCTCAGTGTCTGTAAGTAAGTGTCTAAGTAAGTGTCTGTATGTAAGTGTCTGTATGTAAGTGTCTGTAAGTAGTGGCTCTATGTAAGTGTCTCAGTGTCTGTATGTAAGTGTCTGTATGTAAGTGTCTCAGTGTCTGTATGTAAGTGTCTGTATGTAAGTGTCTGTATGTAAGTGTCTGTATGTAAATGTCTCAGTGTCTGTATGTAAGTGTATGTAAGCGTCTGTATGTAAGTGTCTATGTAAGTGTCTCAGTGTCTGTATGTAAGTGTCTGTATGTAAGTGTCTGTATGTAAGTGTCTTAGTGTCTGTATGTAAGTGTCTGTATGTAATTGTCTGTGTGTAAGTGTCTTTATGTAAGAGTCTGTATGTAAGTGTCTGTATGTAAGTGTCTAAGTGTCTGTATGTAAGTGTCTTTATGTAAGAGTCTGTATGTAAGTGTCTGTATGTAAGTGTCTAAGTGTGTGTATGTAAGGGTCTGTATGTAAGTGTCTGTATGTAAGTGGCTGTATGTAAGTGTCTGTAAGTGTCTGTATGTAAGTATCTGTATGTAAGTGTCTGTATGTAAGTTTCTGTATGTAAGTGTCTCTATGTAAGTATCTGTATGTAAGTGTCTGTATGTCAGTGTCACAGTGTCAGTATGTAACTGTCTGTATGTAAGTGTCTGTATGTAATTGTCTGTATGTAAGTGTCTGTATGTAAGTGTCTGTATGTAAATGTCTCAGTGTCTGTATGTAAGTGTCTGTATGTAAGCGTCTGTATGTAAGTGTCTCAGTGTCTGTATGTAAGTGTCTGTATGTAAGCGTCTGTATGTAAGTGTCTATGTAAGTGTCTCAGTGTCTTTATGTAAATGTCTGTATGTAAGTGTCTCAGTGTCTGTATGTGTCTCAGTGTCTGTATGTAAGTGTCTGTATGTAAGTGTCTCAGTGTCTGTATGTAAGTGTCTGTATGTAAGTGTCTGTATGTAAGTGTGTGTATGTAAGTGTCTGTATGTAAGTGTCTCAGTGTCTGTATGTAAGTGTCTGTATGTAAGTGTCTCAGTGTCTGTATGTAAATGTCTGTATGTAGGTGTCTGTATGTAAGTGTCTTAGTGTCTGTATGTAAGTGTCTGTATGTAATTGTCTGTATGTAAGTGTCTTTATGTAAGAGTCTGTATGTAAGTGTCTGTATGTAAGTGTCTAAGTGTCTGTATGTAAGTGTCTTTATGTAAGAGTCTGTATGTAAGTGTCTGTATGTAAGTGTCTAAGTGTCTGTATGTAAGGGTCTGTATGTAAGTGTCTGTATGTAAGTGTCTGTATGTAAGTGTCTGTATGTAAGTGTTTGTATGTAAGTGTCTGTATGTAAGTGTCTCAGTGTCTGTTTGTGTCAGTATGTAAGTGTCTGTATGTAAGTGTCTGTATGTAAGTCTCAGTGTCTGTATGTCAGTGTGTGTTTGTAAGTGTCTGTATGTAAGTGTCTGTATGTAAGTGTCTGTATTTAAGTGTCTCAGTGTCTGTAAGTAAGTGTCTAAGTAAGTGTCTGTATGTAAGTGTCTGTATGTAAGTGTCTGTAAGTAGTGGCTCTATGTAAGTGTCTCAGTGTCTGTATGTAAGTGTCTGTATGTAAGTGTCTCAGTGTCTGTATGTAAGTGTCTGTATGTAAGTGTCTGTATGTAAGTGTCTGTATGTAAATGTCTCAGTGTCTGTATGTAAGTGTATGTAAGCGTCTGTATGTAAGTGTCTATGTAAGTGTCTCAGTGTCTGTATGTAAGTGTCTGTATGTAAGTGTCTGTATGTAAGTGTCTTAGTGTCTGTATGTAAGTGTCTGTATGTAATTGTCTGTGTGTAAGTGTTTTTATGTAAGAGTCTGTATGTAAGTGTCTGTATGTAAGTGTCTAAGTGTCTGTATGTAAGTGTCTTTATGTAAGAGTCTGTATGTAAGTGTCTGTATGTAAGTGTCTAAGTGTGTGTATGTAAGGGTCTGTATGTAAGTGTCTGTATGTAAGTGGCTGTATGTAAGTGTCTGTAAGTGTCTGTATGTAAGTATCTGTATGTAAGTGTCTGTATGTAAGTTTCTGTATGTAAGTGTCTCTATGTAAGTATCTGTATGTAAGTGTCTGTATGTCAGTGTCACAGTGTCAGTATGTAACTGTCTGTATGTAAGTGTCTGTATGTAATTGTCTGTATGTAAGTGTCTGTATGTAAGTGTCTGTATGTAAATGTCTCAGTGTCTGTATGTAAGTGTCTGTATGTAAGCGTCTGTATGTAAGTGTCTCAGTGTCTGTATGTAAGTGTCTGTATGTAAGCGTCTGTATGTAAGTGTCTATGTAAGTGTCTCAGTGTCTTTATGTAAATGTCTGTATGTAAGTGTCTCAGTGTCTGTATGTATCTCAGTGTCTGTATGTAAGTGTCTGTATGTAAGTGTCTCAGTGTCTGTATGTGAGTGTCTGTATGTAAGTGTCTGTATGTAAGTGTGTGTATGTAAGTGTCTGTATGTAAGTGTCTCAGTGTCTGTATGTAAGTGTCTGTATGTAAGTGTCTCAGTGTCTGTATGTAAATGTCTGTATGTAGGTGTCTGTATGTAAGTGTCTTAGTGTCTGTATGTAAGTGTCTGTATGTAATTGTCTGTATGTAAGTGTCTTTATGTAAGAGTCTGTATGTAAGTGTCTGTATGTAAGTGTCTAAGTGTCTGTATGTAAGTGTCTTTATGTAAGAGTCTGTATGTAAGTGTCTGTATGTAAGTGTCTAAGTGTCTGTATGTAAGGGTCTGTATGTAAGTGTCTGTATGTAAGTGTCTGTATGTAAGTGTCTGTATGTAAGTGTTTGTATGTAAGTGTCTGTATGTAAGTGTCTCAGTGTCTGTTTGTGTCAGTATGTAAGTGTCTGTATGTAAGTGTCTGTATGTAAGTCTCAGTGTCTGTATGTCAGTGTGTGTTTGTAAGTGTCTGTATGTAAGTGTCTGTATGTAAGTGTCTGTATTTAAGTGTCTCAGTGTCTGTAAGTAAGTGTCTAAGTAAGTGTCTGTATGTAAGTGTCTGTATGTAAGTGTCTGTATGTTAAGTGTTTATATGTAAGTGTCTGTATGTGAATATCTCAGTGTCTGTATGTAAGTGTCTGTATGTAAGTGTCTGTATGTAAGTGTCTCAGTGTCTGTATGTAAGTGTCTGTATGTAAGTTTCTGTATGTAAGTGTCTGTATGTAAGCGTCTGTATGTTAAGTGTCTGTATGTAAGTGTCTGTATGTAAGTATCTCAGTGTCTGTATGTAAGTTTCTGTATGTAAGTGTCTGTATGTAAGTGTCTCAGTGTCTGTATGTAAGTGTCTGTATGTAAGTTTCTGTATGTAAGTATCTGTATGTAAATGTCTGTGTGTAAGTGTCTTAGTGTCTGTATGTAAGTGTCTGTATGTGTCTGTATGTAAGTGTCTGTATGTAAGTGTCTGTATGTAAGTGTCTGTATGTAAGTGTCTGTATGTAAGTGGCTGTATGTAAGTGTCTGTAAGTGTCTGTATATAAGTATCTGTATGTAAGTGTCTGTATGTAAGTTTCTGTATGTAACTGTCTCTATGTAAGTATCTGTATGTAAGTGTCTGTATGTCAGTGTCACAGTGTCAATATGTAAGTGTCTGTATATAAGTGCCTGTATGTAAGTGTCTGTATGTAAGTGTCTGTGTGTAAGTGTCTGTATGTAAGTGTCTCAGTGTCTGTATATAAGTGTCTGTATGTAAGCGGCTGTATGTAAGTGTCTCAGTGTCTGTATGTAAGTGTCTGTATGTAAGTGTCTGTATGTAAGTGTCTCAGTGTTTGTATGTAAGTGTCTGTATGTAAGCGTCTGTATGTAAGTGTCTATTTAAGTGTCTCAGTGTCTTTATGTAAGTGTCTGTATGTAAGTATCTCAGTGTCTGTATGTAAGTGTCTCAGTGTCTGTATGTAAGTGTCTGTATGTAAGTGTCTCAGTGTCTGTATGTAAGTGTCTGTATGTAAGTGTCTGTATGTAAGTGTCTGTATGTAAGTGTCTGTATGTAAGTGGCTGTATGTAAGTGTCCGTATGTAAGTGTCTGTATGTAAGTGTCTGTATGTGTCTGTATGTAAGTGTCTGTATGTAAGTGTCTGTATGTAAGTGTCTGTATGTAAGTGTCTGTATGTAAGTGTCTGTATGTTAAGTGTCTGTATGTAAGTGTCTGTATGTAAGTATCTCAGTGTCTGTATGTAAGTTTCTGTATGTAAGTGTCTGTATGTAAGTGTCTCAGTGTCTGTATGTAAGTGTCTGTATGTAAGTATCTGTATGTAAATGTCTGTGTGTAAGTGTCTGTATGTAAGTGTCTTAGTGTCTGTATGTAAGTGTCTGTATGTAAGTGTCTGTATGTGTCTGTATGTAAGTGTCTGTATGCAAGTGTCTGTATGTAAGTGTCTGTATGTAAGTGGCTGTATGTAAGTGTCTGTAAGTGTCTGTATGTAAGTATCTGTATGTAAGTGTCTGTATGTAAGTTTCTGTATGTAAGTGTATGTTTGTAAGTGTCTGTATGTAAGTGTCTATATGTAAGTGCCTGTTTGTAAGTGTCTGTATGTAAGTGCGTGTATATAAGTGCATGTATGTAAGTGTCTGTATGTAAGTGTCTCAGTGTCTGTATGTAAGTGTCTGTATGTAAGTGTCTCAGTGTCTGTATGTAAGTGTCTGTATGTAAGCTTCTGTATGTAAGTGTCTGTAAGTAGTGCCTCTATGTAAGTGTCTCAGTGTCTGTATGTAAGTGTCTGTATGTAAGTGTCTCAGTGTCTGTATGTAAGTGTCTGTAGGTAAGTGTCTGTATGTAAGTGTCTGTATGTAAGTGTCTGTATGTAAATGTCTCAGTGTCTGTATGTAAGTGTCTGTATGTAAGCGTCTGTATGTAAGTGTCTCAGTGTCTGTATGTAAGTGTCTGTATGTAAGCGTCTGTATGTAAGTGTCTATGTAAGTGTCTCAGTGTCTTTATGTAAATGTCTGTATGTAAGTGTCTCAGTGTCTGTATGTGTCTCAGTGTCTGTATGTAAGTGTCTGTATGTAAGTGTCTCAGTGTCTGTATGTAAGTGTCTGTATGTAAGTGTCTGTATGTAAGTGTGTGTATGTAAGTGTCTGTATGTAAGTGTCTCAGTGTCTGTATGTAAGTGTCTGTATGTAAGTGTCTCAGTTTCTGTATGTAAATGTCTGTATGTAGGTGTCTGTATGTAAGTGTCTTAGTGTCTGTATGTAAGTGTCTGTATGTAATTGTCTGTATGTAAGTGTCTTTATGTAAGAGTCTGTATGTAAGTGTCTGTATGTAAGTGTCTAAGTGTCTGTATGTAAGTGTCTTTATGTAAGAGTCTGTATGTAAGTGTCTGTATGTAAGTGTCTAAGTGTCTGTATGTAAGGGTCTGTATGTAAGTGTCTGTATGTAAGTGTCTGTATGTAAGTGTCTGTATGAAAGTGTTTGTATGTAAGTGTCTGTATGTAAGTGTCTCAGTGTCTGTTTGTGTCAGTATGTAAGTGTCTGTATGTAAGTGTCTGTATGTAAGTCTCAGTGTCTGTATGTCAGTGTGTGTTTGTAAGTGTCTGTATGTAAGTGTCTGTATGTAAGTGTCTGTATTTAAGTGTCTCAGTGTCTGTAAGTAAGTGTCTAAGTAAGTGTCTGTATGTAAGTGTCTGTATGTAAGTGTCTGTATGTGAATATCTCAGTGTCTGTATGTAAGTGTCTGTATGTAAGTGTCTGTATGTAAGTGTCTCAGTGTCTGTATGTAAGTGTCTGTATGTAAGTTTCTGTATGTAAGTGTCTGTATGTAAGCGTCTGTATGTTAAGTGTCTGTATGTAAGTGTCTGTATGTAAGTATCTCAGTGTCTGTATGTAAGTTTCTGTATGTAAGTGTCTGTATGTAAGTGTCTCAGTGTCTGTATGTAAGTGTCTGTATGTAAGTTTCTGTATGTAAGTATCTGTATGTAAATGTCTGTGTGTAAGTGTCTTAGTGTCTGTATGTAAGTGTCTGTATGTGTCTGTATGTAAGTGTCTGTATGTAAGTGTCTGTATGTAAGTGTCTGTATGTAAGTGTCTGTATGTAAGTGGCTGTATGTAAGTGTCTGTAAGTGTCTGTATATAAGTATCTGTATGTAAGTGTCTGTATGTAAGTTTCTGTATGTAACTGTCTCTATGTAAGTATCTGTATGTAAGTGTCTGTATGTCAGTGTCACAGTGTCAATATGTAAGTGTCTGTATATAAGTGCCTGTATGTAAGTGTCTGTATGTAAGTGTCTGTGTGTAAGTGTCTGTATGTAAGTGTCTCAGTGTCTGTATGTAAGTGTCTGTATATAAGTGCCTGTATGTAAGTGTCTGTATGTAAGTGTCTGTGTGTAAGTGTCTGTATGTAAGTGTCTCAGTGTCTGTATATAAGTGTCTGTATGTAAGCGGATGTATGTAAGTGTCTCAGTGTCTGTATGTAAGTGTCTGTATGTAAGCTTCTGTATGTAAGTGTCTGTAAGTAGTGGCTCTATGTAAGTGTCTCAGTGTCTGTATGTAAGTGTCTGTATGTAAGTGTCTCAGTGTCTGTATGTAAGTGTCTGTATGTAAGTGTCTGTATGTAAGTGTCTGTATGTAAATGTCTCAGTGTCTGTATGTAAGTGTATGTAAGCGTCTGTATGTAAGTGTCTATGTAAGTGTCTCAGTGTCTGTATGTAAGTGTCTGTATGTAAGTGTCTGTATGTAAGTGTCTTAGTGTCTGTATGTAAGTGTCTGTATGTAATTGTCTGTGTGTAAGTGTCTTTATGTAAGAGTCTGTATGTAAGTGTCTGTATGTAAGTGTCTAAGTGTCTGTATGTAAGTGTCTTTATGTAAGAGTCTGTATGTAAGTGTCTGTATGTAAGTGTCTAAGTGTGTGTATGTAAGGGTCTGTATGTAAGTGTCTGTATGTAAGTGGCTGTATGTAAGTGTCTGTAAGTGTCTGTATGTAAGTATCTGTATGTAAGTGTCTGTATGTAAGTTTCTGTATGTAAGTGTCTCTATGTAAGTATCTGTATGTAAGTGTCTGTATGTCAGTGTCACAGTGTCAGTATGTAACTGTCTGTATGTAAGTGTCTGTATGTAATTGTCTGTATGTAAGTGTCTGTATGTAAGTGTCTGTATGTAAATGTCTCAGTGTCTGTATGTAAGTGTCTGTATGTAAGCGTCTGTATGTAAGTGTCTCAGTGTCTGTATGTAAGTGTCTGTATGTAAGCGTCTGTATGTAAGTGTCTATGTAAGTGTCTCAGTGTCTTTATGTAAATGTCTGTATGTAAGTGTCTCAGTGTCTGTATGTGTCTCAGTGTCTGTATGTAAGTGTCTGTATGTAAGTGTCTCAGTGTCTGTATGTAAGTGTCTGTATGTAAGTGTCTGTATGTAAGTGTGTGTATGTAAGTGTCTGTATGTAAGTGTCTCAGTGTCTGCATATAAGTGTCTGTATGTAAGTGTCTCAGTGTCTGTATGTAAATGTCTGTATGTAGGTGTCTGTATGTAAGTGTCTTAGTGTCTGTATGTAAGTGTCTGTATGTAATTGTCTGTATGTAAGTGTCTTTATGTAAGAGTCTGTATGTAAGTGTCTGTATGTAAGTGTCTAAGTGTCTGTATGTAAGTGTCTTTATGTAAGAGTCTGTATGTAAGTGTCTGTATGTAAGTGTCTAAGTGTCTGTATGTAAGGGTCTGTATGTAAGTGTCTGTATGTAAGTGTCTGTATGTAAGTGTCTGTATGTAAGTGTTTGTATGTAAGTGTCTGTATGTAAGTGTCTCAGTGTCTGTTTGTGTCAGTATGTAAGTGTCTGTATGTAAGTGTCTGTATGTAAGTCTCAGTGTCTGTATGTCAGTGTGTGTTTGTAAGTGTCTGTATGTAAGTGTCTGTATGTAAGTGTCTGTATTTAAGTGTCTCAGTGTCTGTAAGTAAGTGTCTAAGTAAGTGTCTGTATGTAAGTGTCTGTATGTAAGTGTCTGTAAGTAGTGGCTCTATGTAAGTGTCTCAGTGTCTGTATGTAAGTGTCTGTATGTAAGTGTCTCAGTGTCTGTATGTAAGTGTCTGTATGTAAGTGTCTGTATGTAAGTGTCTGTATGTAAATGTCTCAGTGTCTGTATGTAAGTGTATGTAAGCGTCTGTATGTAAGTGTCTATGTAAGTGTCTCAGTGTCTGTATGTAAGTGTCTGTATGTAAGTGTCTGTATGTAAGTGTCTTAGTGTCTGTATGTAAGTGTCTGTATGTAATTGTCTGTGTGTAAGTGTTTTTATGTAAGAGTCTGTATGTAAGTGTCTGTATGTAAGTGTCTAAGTGTCTGTATGTAAGTGTCTTTATGTAAGAGTCTGTATGTAAGTGTCTGTATGTAAGTGTCTAAGTGTGTGTATGTAAGGGTCTGTATGTAAGTGTCTGTATGTAAGTGGCTGTATGTAAGTGTCTGTAAGTGTCTGTATGTAAGTATCTGTATGTAAGTGTCTGTATGTAAGTTTCTGTATGTAAGTGTCTCTATGTAAGTATCTGTATGTAAGTGTCTGTATGTCAGTGTCACAGTGTCAGTATGTAACTGTCTGTATGTAAGTGTCTGTATGTAATTGTCTGTATGTAAGTGTCTGTATGTAAGTGTCTGTATGTAAATGTCTCAGTGTCTGTATGTAAGTGTCTGTATGTAAGCGTCTGTATGTAAGTGTCTCAGTGTCTGTATGTAAGTGTCTGTATGTAAGCGTCTGTATGTAAGTGTCTATGTAAGTGTCTCAGTGTCTTTATGTAAATGTCTGTATGTAAGTGTCTCAGTGTCTGTATGTGTCTCAGTGTCTGTATGTAAGTGTCTGTATGTAAGTGTCTCAGTGTCTGTATGTAAGTGTCTGTATGTAAGTGTCTGTATGTAAGTGTGTGTATGTAAGTGTCTGTATGTAAGTGTCTCAGTGTCTGTATGTAAGTGTCTGTATGTAAGTGTCTCAGTGTCTGTATGTAAATGTCTGTATGTAGGTGTCTGTATGTAAGTGTCTTAGTGTCTGTATGTAAGTGTCTGTATGTAATTGTCTGTATGTAAGTGTCTTTATGTAAGAGTCTGTATGTAAGTGTCTGTATGTAAGTGTCTAAGTGTCTGTATGTAAGGGTCTGTATGTAAGTGTCTGTATGTAAGTGTCTGTATGTAAGTGTCTGTATGTAAGTGTTTGTATGTAAGTGTCTGTATGTAAGTGTCTCAGTGTCTGTTTGTGTCAGTATGTAAGTGTCTGTATGTAAGTGTCTGTATGTAAGTCTCAGTGTCTGTATGTCAGTGTGTGTTTGTAAGTGTCTGTATGTAAGTGTCTGTATGTAAGTGTCTGTATTTAAGTGTCTCAGTGTCTGTAAGTAAGTGTCTAAGTAAGTGTCTGTATGTAAGTGTCTGTATGTAAGTGTCTGTATGTTAAGTGTTTATATGTAAGTGTCTGTATGTGAATATCTCAGTGTCTGTATGTAAGTGTCTGTATGTAAGTGTCTGTATGTAAGTGTCTCAGTGTCTGTATGTAAGTGTCTGTATGTAAGTTTCTGTATGTAAGTGTCTGTATGTAAGCGTCTGTATGTTAAGTGTCTGTTTGTAAGTGTCTGTATGTAAGTATCTCAGTGTCTGTATGTAAGTTTCTGTATGTAAGTGTCTGTATGTAAGTGTCTCAGTGTCTGTATGTAAGTGTCTGTATGTAAGTTTCTGTATGTAAGTATCTGTATGTAAATGTCTGTGTGTAAGTGTCTTAGTGTCTATATGTAAGTGTCTGTATGTGTCTGTATGTAAGTGTCTGTATGTAAGTGTCTGTATGTAAGTGTCTGTATGTAAGTGTCTGTATGTAAGTGGCTGTATGTCAGTGTCACAGTGTCAATATGTAAGTGTCTGTATATAAGTGCCTGTATGTAAGTGTCTGTATGTAAGTGTCTGTGTGTAAGTGTCTGTATGTAAGTGTCTCAGTGTCTGTATATAAGTGTCTGTATGTAAGCGGCTGTATGTAAGTGTCTCAGTGTCTGTATGTAAGTGTCTGTATGTAAGTGTCTGTATGTAAGTGTCTCAGTGTTTGTATGTAAGTGTCTGTATGTAAGCGTCTGTATGTAAGTGTCTATTTAAGTGTCTCAGTGTCTTTATGTAAGTGTCTGTATGTAAGTGTCTCAGTGTCTGTATGTAAGTGTCTCAGTGTCTGTATGTAAGTGTCTGTATGTAAGTGTCTCAGTGTCTGTATGTAAGTGTCTGTATGTAAGTGTCTGTATGTAAGTGTCTGTATGTAAGTGTCTGTATGTAAGTGGCTGTATGTAAGTGTCCGTATGTAAGTGTCTGTATGTAAGTGTCTGTATGTGTCTGTATGTAAGTGTCTGTATGTAAGTGTCTGTATGTAAGTGTCTGTATGTAAGTGTCTGTATGTAAGTGTCTGTATGTAAGTGGCTGTATGTAAGTGTCCGTATGTAAGTGTCTGTATGTAAGTGTCTGTATGTGTCTGTATGTAAGTGTCTGTATGTAAGTGTCTGTATGTAAGTGTCTGTATGTAAGTGTCTGTATGTAAGTGTCTGTATGTTAAGTGTCTGTATGTAAGTGTCTGTATGTAAGTATCTCAGTGTCTGTATGTAAGTTTCTGTATGTAAGTGTCTGTATGTAAGTGTCTCAGTGTCTGTATGTAAGTGTCTGTATGTAAGTATCTGTATGTAAATGTCTGTGTGTAAGTGTCTGTATGTAAGTGTCTTAGTGTCTGTATGTAAGTGTCTGTATGTAAGTGTCTGTATGTGTCTGTATGTAAGTGTCTGTATGCAAGTGTCTGTATGTAAGTGTCTGTATGTAAGTGGCTGTATGTAAGTGTCTGTAAGTGTCTGTATGTAAGTATCTGTATGTAAGTGTCTGTATGTAAGTTTCTGTATGTAAGTGTATGTTTGTAAGTGTCTGTATGTAAGTGTCTATATGTAAGTGCCTGTTTGTAAGTGTCTGTATGTAAGTGCGTGTATATAAGTGCATGTATGTAAGTGTCTGTATGTAAGTGTCTCAGTGTCTGTATGTAAGTGTCTGTATGTAAGTGTCTCAGTGTCTGTATGTAAGTGTCTGTATGTAAGCTTCTGTATGTAAGTGTCTGTAAGTAGTGCCTCTATGTAAGTGTCTCAGTGTCTGTATGTAAGTGTCTGTATGTAAGTGTCTCAGTGTCTGTATGTAAGTGTCTGTAGGTAAGTGTCTGTATGTAAGTGTCTGTATGTAAGTGTCTCAGTGTCTGTATGTAAGTGTATGTAAGTGTCTGTATGTAAGTGTCTGTATGTAAGTGTCTCAGTGTCTGTATGTAAGTGTATGTAAGCGTCTGTATGTAAGTGTCTATGTAAGTGTCTCAGTGTCTGTATGTAATTGTTTGTATGTAAGTGTCTGTATGTAAGTGTCTCAGTGTCTGTATGTAAGTGTCTGTATGTAATTGTCTGTATGTAAGTGTCTTTATGTAAGAGTCTGTATGTAAGTGTATGTATGTAAGTGTCTAAGTGTCTGTATGTAAGGGTCTGTATGTAAGTGTCTATATGTAAGTGTCTGTATGTAAGTGTCTGTATGTAAGTGTCTGTATGTAAGTGTTTGTATGTAAGTGTACGTATGTAAGTGTCTCAGTGTCTGTTTGTGTCAGTATGCAAGTGTCTGTATGTAAGTGTCTATGTAAGTGTCTGTATTTAAGTGCCTGTATGTAAGTGTCTGTATGTAAGTTACTGTATGTAAGTGTCTGTATGTAAGTGTCTGTATGTAAGTGTCTCAGTATCTGTATGTAAATGTCTGTATGTAAGTGTCTGTATGTAAGTGTCTCTATGTAAGTCTCAGTGTCTGTATGTCAGTGTGTGTTTGGAAGTGTCTGTGTGTAAGTGTCTGTATGTAAGTGTCTCAGTGTCTGTATATAAGTGTCTGTATGTAAGCGTCTGTATGTAAGTGTCTCAGTGTCTGTATGTAAGTGTCTGTATGTAAGTGTCTGTATGTAAGTGTCTCAGTGTCTGTATGTAAGTGTCTATGTAAGTGTCTCAGTGTCTTTATGTAAGTGTCTGTATGTAAGTGTCTCAGTGTCTGTATGTAAGTGTCTCAGTGTCTGTATGTAAGTGTCTGTATGTAAGTGTCTCAGTGTCTGTATGTAAGTGTCTGTATGTAAGTGTCTGTATGTAAGTGTCTCAGTGTCTGTATGTAAGTGTCTGTATGTAAGCGTCTGTATGTAAGTGTCTATGTAAGTGTCTCAGTGTCTTTATGTAAATGTCTGTATGTAAGTGTCTCAGTGTCTGTATGTAAGTGTCTCAGTGTCTGTATGTAAGTGTCTGTATGTAAGTGTCTCAGTGTCTGTATGTAAGTGTCTATGTAAGTGTCTCAGTGTCTTTATGTAAGTGTCTGTATGTAAGTGTCTCAGTGTCTGTATGTAAGTGTCTCAGTGTCTGTATGTAAGTGTCTGTATGTAAGTGTCTCAGTGTCTGTATGTAAGTGTCTGTATGTAAGTGTCTGTATGTAAGTGTCTCAGTGTCTGTATGTAAGTTTCTGTATGTAAGCGTCTGTATGTAAGTGTCTATGTAAGTGTCTCAGTGTCTTTATGTAAATGTCTGTATGTAAGTGTCTCAGTGTCTGTATGTAAGTGTCTCAGTGTCTGTATGTAAGTGTCTGTATGTAAGTGTCTCATTGTCTGTATGTAAGTGTCTGTATGTAAGTGTCTGTATGTAAGTGTGTGTATGTAAGTGTCTGTATGTAAGTGTCTCAGTGTCTGTATGTAAGTGTCTGCATGTAAGTGTCTCAGTGTCTGTATGTAAATGTCTGTATGTAAGTGTCTGTATGTAATTGTCTGTATGTAAGTGTCTTTATGTAAGAGTCTGTATGTAAGTGTCTGTATGTAAGTGTCTAAGTGTCTGTATGTAAGTGTCTTTATGTAAGAGTCTGTATGTAAGTGTCTGTATGTAAGTGTCTAAGTGTCTGTATGTAAGGGTCTGTATGTAAGTGTCTGTATGTAAGTGTCTGTGTGTAAGGGTCTATATGTAAGTGTTTGTATGTAAGTGTCTGTATGTAAGTGTCTCAGTGTCTGTTTGTGTCAGTATGTAAGTGTCTGTATGTAAGTGTCTATGTAAGTGTATGTATGTAAGTGCCTGTATGTAAGTGTATGTATGTAAGTGTGTGTATGTAAGTGTCTGTATGTAAGTGTCTGTATGTAAGTATCTCTATGTAAATGTCTGTGTGTAAGTGTCTGTATGTAAGTGTCTTAGTGTCTGTATGTAAGTGTCTGTATGTAAGTGTCTGTATGTGTCTGTATGTAAGTGTCTGTATGTAAGTGTCTGTATGTAAGTGTCTGTATGTAAGTGTCTGTATGTAAGTGGCTGTATGTAAGTGTCTGTAAGTGTCTGTATGTAAGTATCTGTATGTAAGTGTCTGTATGTAAGTTTCTGTATGTAAGTGTCTCTATGTAGGTATCTGTATGTAAGTGTCTGTATGTCAGTGTCACAGTGTCAGTATGTAACTGTCTGTATGTAAGTGTCTGTATGTAATTGTCTGTATGTAAGTGTCTGTATGTAAGTGTCTGTATGTAAATGTCTCAGTGTCTGTATGTAAGTGTCTGTATGTAAGCGTCTGTATGTAAGTGTCTCAGTGTCTGTATGTAAGTGTCTGTATGTAAGCGTCTGTATGTAAGTGTCTATGTAAGTGTCTCAGTGTCTTTATGTAAATGTCTGTATGTAAGTGTCTCAGTGTCTGTATGTGTCTCAGTGTCTGTATGTAAGTGTCTGTATGTAAATGTCTCAGTGTCTGTATGTAAGTGTCTGTATGTAAGTGTCTGTATGTAAGTGTGTGTATGTAAGTGTCTGTATGTAAGTGTCTCAGTGTCTGTATGTAAGTGTCTGTATGTCAGTGTCTCAGTGTCTGTATGTAAATGTCTGTATGTAAGTGTCTGTATGTAAGTGTCTTAGTGTCTGTATGTAAGTGTCTGTATGTAATTGTCTGTATGTAAGTGTCTTTAAGTAAGAGTCTGTATGTAAGTGTCTGTATGTAAGTGTCTCAGTGTCTGTATGTAAGTGTCTTTATGTAAGAGTCTGTATGTAAGTGTCTGTATGTAAGTGTCTAAGTGTCTGTATGTAAGGGTCTGTATGTAAGTGTCTGTATGTAAGTGTCTGTATGTAAGTGTCTGTATGTAAGTGTTTGTATGTAAGTGTCTGTATGTAAGTGTCTCAGTGTCTGTTTGTGTCAGTATGTAAGTGTCTGTATGTAAGTGTCTGTATGTAAGTGTGTGTATGTAAGTGTCTGTATGTGTCTGTATGTAAGTGTCTCAGTGTCTGTATGTAAATGTCTTTATGTAAGTGTCTGTATGTAAGTGTCTGTATGTAAGTGTCTGTATGTAAGTCTCAGTGTCTGTATGTCAGTGTGTGTTTGTAAGTGTCTGTATGTAAGTGTCTGTATGTTAAGTGTTTATATGTAAGTGTCTGTATCTGAATATCTCAGTGTCTGTATGTAAGTGTCTGTATGTAAGTGTCTGTATGTAATTGTCTCAGTGTCTGTATGTAAGTGTCTGTATGTAAGTTTCTGTATGTAAGTGTCTATATGTAAGTGTCTGTATGTTAAGTGTCTGTATGTAAGTGTCTGTATGTAAGTATCTCAGTGTCTGTATGTAAGTTTCTGTATGTAAGTGTCTGTATGTAAGTGTCTCAGTGTCTGTATGTAAGTGTCTGTATGTAAGTGTCTGTATGTAAGTATCTGTATGTAAATATCTGTGTGTAAGTGTCTGTATGTAAGTGTCTTAGTGTCTGTATGTAAGTGTCTGTATGTAAGTGTCTGTATGTGTCTGTATGTAAGTGTCTGTATGTAAGTGTCTGTATGTAAGTGTCTGTATGTAAGTGGCTGTATGTAAGTGTCTGTAAGTGTCTATATGTAAGTATCTGTATGTAAGTGTCTGTATGTACGTTTCTGTATGTAAGTGTATGTTTGTAAGTGTCTGTATGTAAGTGTCTGTATGTAAGTGTCTCAGTGTCTGTATGTAAGTGTATGTAAGTGTCTGTATGTAAGTGTCTGTATGTAAGTGTCTCAGTGTCTGTATGTAAGTGTATGTAAGCGTCTGTATGTAAGTGTCTGTATGTAAGTGTTTGTATGTAAGTGTCTCAGTATCTGTATGTAAATGTCTTTATGTAAGTGTCTGTATGTAAGTGTCTCAGTGTCTGTTTGTGTCAGTATGTAAGTGTCTGTATGTAAGTGTCTGTATGTAAGTGTCTATGTAAGTGTCTCAGTGTCTGTATGTAAGTGTATGTATGTAAGTGTCTGTATGTAAGTGTCTTAGTGTCTGTATGTAAGTGTCTGTATGTAATTGTCTGTATGTAAGTGTCTTTATGTAAGAGTCTGTATGTAAGTGTCTGTATGTAAGTGTCTAAGTGTCTGTATGTAAGTGTCTTTATGTAAGAGTCTGTATGTAAGTGTCTCAGTGTCTGTTTGTGTCAGTATGTAAGTGTCTGTATGTAAGTGTCTGTATGTAAGTGTCTATGTAAGTGTCTCAGTGTCTGTATGTAAGTGTATATATGTAAGTGTCTGTATGTAAGTGTCTTAGTGTCTGTATGTAAGTGTCTGTATGTAATTGTCTGTATGTAAGTGTGTTTATGTAAGAGTCTGTATGTAAGTGTCTGTATGTAAGTGTCTAAGTGTCTGTATGTAAGTGTCTTTATGTAAGAGTCTGTATGTAAGTGTCTGTATGTAAGTGTCTAAGTGTGTGTATGTAAGGGTCTGTATGTAAGTGTCTGTATGTAAGTGTCTGTATGTAAGTGTCTGTATGTAAGTGTTTGTATGTAAGTGTCTGTATGTAAGTGTCTCAGTGTCTGTTTGTGTCAGTATGTAAGTGTCTGTATGTAAGTGTCTATGTAAGTGTCTGTATGTAAGTGCCTGTATGTAAGTGTCTGTATGTAAGTGTCTGTATGTAAGTGTCTCTATGTAAGTGTGTGTATGTAAGTGTCTGTATGTAAGTGTCTGTATGTAAGTGTCTCACTATCTGTATATAAATGTCTTTATGTAAGTGTCTGTATGTAAGTGTCTGTATGTAAGTGTCTGTATGTAAGTCTCAGTGTCTGTATGTCAGTGTGTGTTTGTAAGTGTCTGTATGTAAGTGTCTGTATTTAAGTGTCTCAGTGTCTGTAAGTAAGTGTCTAAGTAATTGTCTGTATGTAAGTGCCTGTATGTAAGTGTCTGTATGTAAGTGTCTCGGTGTCTGTATGTAAGTGTCTGTATGTAAGTGTCTCAGTGTCTGTATGTAAGTGTCTGTATGCAAGCTTCTGTATGTAAGTGTCTGTAAGTAGTGTCTCTATGTAAGTGTCTCAGTGTCTGTATGTAAGTGTCTGTATGTAAGTGTCTCAATGTAAGTGTCTGTATGTAAGTGTCTGTATGTCAGTGTCACAGTGTCTGTATGTAAATGTCTGTATGTAAGTGTCTCAGTGTCTGTATGTAAGTGTCTGTATGTAAGCATCTGTATGTGTCTATGTAAGTGTCTCAGTGTCTGTATGTAAGTGTCTGTATGTAAGTGTCTGTATGTAAGTGTCTCAGTGTCTGTATGTAAGTGTATGTAAGTGTCTGTATGTAAGTGTCTGTATGTAAGTGTCTCAGTGTCTGTATGTAAGTGTATGTAAGCGTCTGTATGTAAGTGTCTATGTAAGTGTCTCAGTGTCTGTATGTAATTGTTTGTATGTAAGTGTCTGTATGTAAGTGTCTCAGTGTCTGTATGTAAGTGTCTGTATGTAATTGTCTGTATGTAAGTGTCTTTATGTAAGAGTCTGTATGTAAGTGTATGTATGTGTCTAAGTGTCTGTATGTAAGTGTCTCTATGTAAGAGTCTGTATGTAAGTGTCTGTATGTAAGTGTCTAAGTGTCTGTATGTAAGGGTCTGTATGTAAGTGTCTATATGTAAGTGTCTGTATGTAAGTGTCTGTATGTAAGTGTCTGTATGTAAGTGTTTGTATGTAAGTGTACGTATGTAAGTGTCTCAGTGTCTGTTTGTAAGTGTCAGTATGCAAGTGTCTGTATGTAAGTGTCTATGTAAGTGTCTGTATTTAAGTGCCTGTATGTAAGTGTCTGTATGTAAGTGTCTGTATGTAAGTGTCTGTATGTAAGTGTCTGTATGTAAGTGTCTCAGTATCTGTATGTAAATGTCTGTATGTAAGTGTCTGTATGTAAGTGTCTCTATGTAAGTCTCAGTGTCTGTATGTCAGTGTGTGTTTGGAAGTGTCTGTGTGTAAGTGTCTGTATGTAAGTGTCTCAGTGTCTGTATATAAGTGTCTGTATGTAAGCGTCTGTATGTAAGTGTCTCAGTGTCTGTATGTAAGTGTCTGTATGTAAGTGTCTGTATGTAAGTGTCTCAGTGTCTGTATGTAAGTGTCTATGTAAGTGTCTCAGTGTCTTTATGTAAGTGTCTGTATGTAAGTGTCTCAGTGTCTGTATGTAAGTGTCTCAGTGTCTGTATGTAAGTGTCTGTATGTAAGTGTCTCAGTGTCTGTATGTAAGTGTCTGTATGTAAGTGTCTGTATGTAAGTGTCTCAGTGTCTGTATGTAAGTGTCTGTATGTAAGCGTCTGTATGTAAGTGTCTATGTAAGTGTCTCAGTGTCTTTATGTAAATGTCTGTATGTAAGTGTCTCAGTGTCTGTATGTAAGTGTCTCAGTGTCTGTATGTAAGTGTCTGTATGTAAGTGTCTCAGTGTCTGTATGTAAGTGTCTGTATGTAAGTGTCTGTATGTAAGTGTGTGTATGTAAGTGTCTGTATGTAAGTGTCTCAGTGTCTGTATGTAAGTGTCTGCATGTAAGTGTCTCAGTGTCTGTATGTAAATGTCTGTATGTAAGTGTCTGTATGTAAGTGTCTTAGTGTCTGT
This sequence comes from Petromyzon marinus, assembly GCF_048934315.1. Lineage (NCBI taxonomy): Eukaryota > Metazoa > Chordata > Hyperoartia > Petromyzontiformes > Petromyzontidae > Petromyzon > Petromyzon marinus. The sequence goes on from NW_027422817.1 coordinate 1,415,851, forward strand.
ATGTAAGTGTCTGTATGTAATTGTCTGTATGTAAGTGTCTTTATGTAAGAGTCTTATGTAAGTGTCTTTATGTAAGAGTCTGTATGTAAGTGTCTCAGTGTCTGTTTGTGTCAGTATGTAAGTGTCTGTATGTAAGTGTCTGTATGTAAGTGTCTATGTAAGTGTCTCAGTGTCTGTATGTAAGTGTATATATGTAAGTGTCTGTATGTAAGTGTCTTAGTGTCTGTATGTAAGTGTCTGTATGTAATTGTCTGTATGTAAGTGTCTTTATGTAAGAGTCTGTATGTAAGTGTCTGTATGTAAGTGTCTAAGTGTCTGTATGTAAGTGTCTTTATGTAAGAGTCTGTATGTAAGTGTCTGTATGTAAGTGTCTAAGTGTGTGTATGTAAGGGTCTGTATGTAAGTGTCTGTATGTAAGTGTCTGTATGTAAGTGTCTGTATGTAAGTGTTTGTATGTAAGTGTCTGTATGTAAGTGTCTCAGTGTCTGTTTGTGTCAGTATGTAAGTGTCTGTATGTAAGTGTCTATGTAAGTGTCTGTATGTAAGTGCCTGTATGTAAGTGTCTGTATGTAAGTGTCTGTATGTAAGTGTCTCTATGTAAGTGTGTGTATGTAAGTGTCTGTATGTAAGTGTCTGTATGTAAGTGTCTCACTATCTGTATATAAATGTCTTTATGTAAGTGTCTGTATGTAAGTGTCTGTATGTAAGTGTCTGTATGTAAGTCTCAGTGTCTGTATGTCAGTGTGTGTTTGTAAGTGTCTGTATGTAAGTGTCTGTATTTAAGTGTCTCAGTGTCTGTAAGTAAGTGTCTAAGTAATTGTCTGTATGTAAGTGCCTGTATGTAAGTGTCTGTATGTAAGTGTCTCGGTGTCTGTATGTAAGTGTCTGTATGTAAGTGTCTCAGTGTCTGTATGTAAGTGTCTGTATGCAAGCTTCTGTATGTAAGTGTCTGTAAGTAGTGTCTCTATGTAAGTGTCTCAGTGTCTGTATGTAAGTGTCTGTATGTAAGTGTCTCAATGTAAGTGTCTGTATGTAAGTGTCTGTATGTCAGTGTCACAGTGTCTGTATGTAAATGTCTGTATGTAAGTGTCTCAGTGTCTGTATGTAAGTGTCTGTATGTAAGCATCTGTATGTGTCTATGTAAGTGTCTCAGTGTCTGTATGTAAGTGGCTGTATGTAAGTGTCTGTATGTAAGTGTCTCAGTGTCTGTATGTAAGTGTATGTAAGTGTCTGTATGTAAGTGTCTGTATGTAAGTGTCTCAGTGTCTGTATGTAAGTGTATGTAAGCGTCTGTATGTAAGTGTCTATGTAAGTGTCTCAGTGTCTGTATGTAATTGTTTGTATGTAAGTGTCTGTATGTAAGTGTCTCAGTGTCTGTATGTAAGTGTCTGTATGTAATTGTCTGTATGTAAGTGTCTTTATGTAAGAGTCTGTATGTAAGTGTATGTATGTGTCTAAGTGTCTGTATGTAAGTGTCTCTATGTAAGAGTCTGTATGTAAGTGTCTGTATGTAAGTGTCTAAGTGTCTGTATGTAAGGGTCTGTATGTAAGTGTCTATATGTAAGTGTCTGTATGTAAGTGTCTGTATGTAAGTGTCTGTATGTAAGTGTTTGTATGTAAGTGTACGTATGTAAGTGTCTCAGTGTCTGTTTGTAAGTGTCAGTATGCAAGTGTCTGTATGTAAGTGTCTATGTAAGTGTCTGTATTTAAGTGCCTGTATGTAAGTGTCTGTATGTAAGTGTCTGTATGTAAGTGTCTGTATGTAAGTGTCTGTATGTAAGTGTCTCAGTATCTGTATGTAAATGTCTGTATGTAAGTGTCTGTATGTAAGTGTCTCTATGTAAGTCTCAGTGTCTGTATGTCAGTGTGGGTTTGGAAGTGTCTGTGTGTAAGTGTCTGTATGTAAGTGTCTCAGTGTCTGTATATAAGTGTCTGTATGTAAGCGTCTGTATGTAAGTGTCTCAGTGTCTGTATGTAAGTGTCTGTATGTAAGTGTCTGTATGTAAGTGTCTCAGTGTCTGTATGTAAGTGTCTATGTAAGTGTCTCAGTGTCTTTATGTAAGTGTCTGTATGTAAGTGTCTCAGTGTCTGTATGTAAGTGTCTCAGTGTCTGTATGTAAGTGTCTGTATGTAAGTGTCTCAGTGTCTGTATGTAAGTGTCTGTATGTAAGCGTCTGTATGTAAGTGTCTATGTAAGTGTCTCAGTGTCTTTATGTAAATGTCTGTATGTAAGTGTTTCAGTGTCTGTATGTAAGTGTCTCAGTGTCTGTATGTAAGTGTCTGTATGTAAGTGTCTCAGTGTCTGTATGTAAGTGTCTGTATGTAAGTGTCTGTATGTAAGTGTGTGTATGTAAGTGTCTGTATGTAAGTGTCTCAGTGTCTGTATGTAAGTGTCTGCATGTAAGTGTCTCAGTGTCTGTATGTAAATGTCTGTATGTAAGTGTCTGTATGTAAGTGTCTTAGTGTCTGTATGTAAGTGTCTGTATGTAATTGTCTGTATGTAAGTGTCTTTATGTAAGAGTCTGTATGTAAGTGTCTGTATGTAAGTGTCTAAGTGTCTGTATGTAAGTGTCTTTATGTAAGAGTCTGTATGTAAGTGTCTGTATGTAAGTGTTTAAGTGTCTGTATGTAAGGGTCTGTATGTAAGTGTCTGTATGTAAGTGTCTGTGTGTAAGGGTCTATATGTAAGTGTTTGTATGTAAGTGTCTGTATGTAAGTGTCTCAGTGTCTGTATGTAAGTGTCTGTATGTATTTGTCTTTGTCTTTGTTTATGTAAGAGTCTGTATGTAAGTGTATGTATGTGTCTAAGTGTCTGTATGTAAGTGTCTCTATGTAAGAGTCTGTATGTAAGTGTCTGTATGTAAGTGTCTAAGTGTCTGTATGTAAGGGTCTGTATGTAAGTGTCTATATGTAAGTGTCTGTATGTAAGTGTCTGTATGTAAGTGTCTGTATGTAAGTGTTTGTATGTAAGTGTACGTATGTAAGTGTCTCAGTGTCTGTTTGTAAGTGTCAGTATGCAAGTGTCTGTATGTAAGTGTCTATGTAAGTGTCTGTATTTAAGTGCCTGTATGTAAGTGTCTGTATGTAAGTGTCTGTATGTAAGTGTCTGTATGTAAGTGTCTGTATGTAAGTGTCTCAGTATCTGTATGTAAATGTCTGTATGTAAGTGTCTGTATGTAAGTGTCTCTATGTAAGTCTCAGTGTCTGTATGTCAGTGTGTGATTGGAAGTGTCTGTGTGTAAGTGTCTGTATGTAAGTGTCTCAGTGTCTGTATATAAGTGTCTGTATGTAAGCGTCTGTATGTAAGTGTCTCAGTGTCTGTATGTAAGTGTCTGTATGTAAGTGTCTGTATGTAAGTGTCTCAGTGTCTGTATGTAAGTGTCTGTATGTAAGTGTCTGTATGTAAGTGTCTCAGTGTCTGTATGTAAGTGTCTGTATGTAAGCGTCTGTATGTAAGTGTCTATGTAAGTGTCTCAGTGTCTTTATGTAAATGTCTGTATGTAAGTGTCTCAGTGTCTGTATGTAAGTGTCTCAGTGTCTGTATGTAAGTGTCTGTATGTAAGTGTCTCAGTGTCTGTATGTAAGTGTCTGTATGTAAGTGTCTGTATGTAAGTGTGTGTATGTAAGTGTCTGTATGTAAGTGTCTCAGTGTCTGTATGTAAGTGTCTGCATGTAAGTGTCTCAGTGTCTGTATGTAAATGTCTGTATGTAAGTGTCTGTATGTAAGTGTCTTAGTGTCTGTATGTAAGTGTCTGTATGTAATTGTCTGTATGTAAGTGTCTTTATGTAAGAGTCTGTATGTAAGTGTCTTTATGTAAGAGTCTGTATGTAAGTGTCTCAGTGTCTGTTTGTGTCAGTATGTAAGTGTCTGTATGTAAGTGTCTGTATGTAAGTGTCTATGTAAGTGTCTCAGTGTCTGTATGTAAGTGTATATATGTAAGTGTCTGTATGTAAGTGTCTTAGTGTCTGTATGTAAGTGTCTGTATGTAATTGTCTGTATGTAAGTGTCTTTATGTAAGAGTCTGTATGTAAGTGTCTGTATGTAAGTGTCTAAGTGTCTGTATGTAAGTGTCTTTATGTAAGAGTCTGTATGTAAGTGTCTGTATGTAAGTGTCTAAGTGTGTGTATGTAAGGGTCTGTATGTAAGTGTCTGTATGTAAGTGTCTGTATGTAAGTGTCTGTATGTAAGTGTTTGTATGTAAGTGTCTGTATGTAAGTGTCTCAGTGTCTGTTTGTGTCAGTATGTAAGTGTCTGTATGTAAGTGTCTATGTAAGTGTCTGTATGTAAGTGCCTGTATGTAAGTGTCTGTATGTAAGTGTCTGTATGTAAGTGTCTCTATGTAAGTGTGTGTATGTAAGTGTCTGTATGTAAGTGTCTGTATGTAAGTGTCTCACTATCTGTATATAAATGTCTTTATGTAAGTGTCTGTATGTAAGTGTCTGTATGTAAGTGTCTGTATGTAAGTCTCAGTGTCTGTATGTCAGTGTGTGTTTGTAAGTGTCTGTATGTAAGTGTCTGTATTTAAGTGTCTCAGTGTCTGTAAGTAAGTGTCTAAGTAATTGTCTGTATGTAAGTGCCTGTATGTAAGTGTCTGTATGTAAGTGTCTCGGTGTCTGTATGTAAGTGTCTGTATGTAAGTGTCTCAGTGTCTGTATGTAAGTGTCTGTATGCAAGCTTCTGTATGTAAGTGTCTGTAAGTAGTGTCTCTATGTAAGTGTCTCAGTGTCTGTATGTAAGTGTCTGTATGTAAGTGTCTCAATGTAAGTGTCTGTATGTAAGTGTCTGTATGTCAGTGTCACAGTGTCTGTATGTAAATGTCTGTATGTAAGTGTCTCAGTGTCTGTATGTAAGTGTCTGTATGTAAGCATCTGTATGTGTCTATGTAAGTGTCTCAGTGTCTGTATGTAAGTGTCTGTATGTAAGTGTCTGTATGTAAGTGTCTCAGTGTCTGTATGTAAGTGTATGTAAGTGTCTGTATGTAAGTGTCTGTATGTAAGTGTCTCAGTGTCTGTATGTAAGTGTATGTAAGCGTCTGTATGTAAGTGTCTATGTAAGTGTCTCAGTGTCTGTATGTAATTGTTTGTATGTAAGTGTCTGTATGTAAGTGTCTCAGTGTCTGTATGTAAGTGTCTGTATGTAATTGTCTGTATGTAAGTGTCTTTATGTAAGAGTCTGTATGTAAGTGTATGTATGTGTCTAAGTGTCTGTATGTAAGTGTCTCTATGTAAGAGTCTGTATGTAAGTGTCTGTATGTAAGTGTCTAAGTGTCTGTATGTAAGGGTCTGTATGTAAGTGTCTATATGTAAGTGTCTGTATGAAAGTGTTTGTATGTAAGTGTACGTATGTAAGTGTCTCAGTGTCTGTTTGTAAGTGTCAGTATGCAAGTGTCTGTATGTAAGTGTCTATGTAAGTGTCTGTATTTAAGTGCCTGTATGTAAGTGTCTGTATGTAAGTGTCTGTATGTAAGTGTCTGTATGTAAGTGTCTGTATGTAAGTGTCTCAGTATCTGAATGTAAATGTCTGTATGTAAGTGTCTGTATGTAAGTGTCTCTATGTAAGTCTCAGTGTCTGTATGTCAGTGTGTGTTTGGAAGTGTCTGTGTGTAAGTGTCTGTATGTAAGTGTCTCAGTGTCTGTATATAAGTGTCTGTATGTAAGCGTCTGTATGTAAGTGTCTCAGTGTCTGTATGTAAGTGTCTGTATGTAAGTGTCTGTATGTAAGTGTCTCAGTGTCTGTATGTAAGTGTCTATGTAAGTGTCTCAGTGTCTTTATGTAAGTGTCTGTATGTAAGTGTCTCAGTGTCTGTATGTAAGTGTCTCAGTGTCTGTATGTAAGTGTCTGTATGTAAGTGTCTCAGTGTCTGTATGTAAGTGTCTGTATGTAAGTGTCTGTATGTAAGTGTCTCAGTGTCTGTATGTAAGTGTCTGTATGTAAGCGTCTGTATGTAAGTGTCTATGTAAGTGTCTCAGTGTCTTTATGTAAATGTCTGTATGTAAGTGTCTCAGTGTCTGTATGTAAGTGTCTCAGTGTCTGTATGTAAGTGTCTGTATGTAAGTGTCTCAGTGTCTGTATGTAAGTGTCTGTATGTAAGTGTCTGTATGTAAGTGTGTGTATGTAAGTGTCTGTATGTAAGTGTCTCAGTGTCTGTATGTAAGTGTCTGCATGTAAGTGTCTCAGTGTCTGTATGTAAATGTCTGTATGTAAGTGTCTGTATGTAAGTGTCTTAGTGTCTGTATGTAAGTGTCTGTATGTAATTGTCTGTATGTAAGTGTCTTTATGTAAGAGTCTGTATGTAAGTGTCTGTATGTAAGTGTCTAAGTGTCTGTATGTAAGTGTCTTTATGTAAGAGTCTGTATGTAAGTGTCTGTATGTAAGTGTCTAAGTGTCTGTATGTAAGGGTCTGTATGTAAGTGTCTGTATGTAAGTGTCTGTGTGTAAGGGTCTATATGTAAGTGTTTGTATGTAAGTGTCTGTATGTAAGTGTCTCAGTGTCTGTTTGTGTCAGTATGTAAGTGTCTGTATGTAAGTGTCTATGTAAGTGTATGTATGTAAGTGCCTGTATGTAAGTGTCTGTATGTAAGTGTGTGTATGTAAGTGTCTGTATGTAAGTGTCTGTATGTAAGTATCTCTATGTAAATGTCTGTGTGTAAGTGTCTGTATGTAAGTGTCTTAGTGTCTGTATGTAAGTGTCTGTATGTAAGTGTCTGTATGTGTCTGTATGTAAGTGTCTGTATGTAAGTGTCTGTATGTAAGTGTCTGTATGTAAGTGTCTGTATGTAAGTGGCTGTATGTAAGTGTCTGTAAGTGTCTGTATGTAAGTATCTGTATGTAAGTGTCTGTATGTAAGTTTCTGTATGTAAGTGTCTCTATGTAAGTATCTGTATGTAAGTGTCTGTATGTCAGTGTCACAGTGTCAGTATGTAACTGTCTGTATGTAAGTGTCTGTATGTAATTGTCTGTATGTAAGTGTCTGTATGTAAGTGTCTGTATGTAAATGTCTCAGTGTCTGTATGTAAGTGTCTGTATGTAAGCGTCTGTATGTAAGTGTCTCAGTGTCTGTATGTAAGTGTCTGTATGTAAGCGTCTGTATGTAAGTGTCTATGTAAGTGTCTCAGTGTCTTTATGTAAATGTCTGTATGTAAGTGTCTCAGTGTCTGTATGTGTCTCAGTGTCTGTATGTAAGTGTCTGTATGTAAGTGTCTCAGTGTCTGTATGTAAGTGTCTGTATGTAAGTGTCTGTATGTAAGTGTGTGTATGTAAGTGTCTGTATGTAAGTGTCTCAGTGTCTGTATGTAAGTGTCTGTATGTAAGTGTCTCAGTGTCTGTATGTAAATGTCTGTATGTAAGTGTCTTAGTGTCTGTATGTAAGTGTCTGTATGTAATTGTCTGTATGTAAGTGTCTTTATGTAAGAGTCTGTATGTAAGTGTCTGTATGTAAGTGTCTAAGTGTCTGTATGTAAGTGTCTTTATGTAAGAGTCTGTATGTAAGTGTCTGTATGTAAGTGTCTAAGTGTCTGTATGTAAGGGTCTGTATGTAAGTGTCTGTATGTAAGTGTCTGTATGTAAGTGTCTGTATGTAAGTGTTTGTATGTAAGTGTCTGTATGTAAGTGTCTCAGTGTCTGTTTGTGTCAGTATGTAAGTGTCTGTATGTAAGTGTCTGTATGTAAGTGTGTGTATGTAAGTGTCTGTATGTGTCTGTATGTAAGTGTCTCAGTGTCTGTATGTAAATGTCTTTATGTAAGTGTCTGTATGTAAGTGTCTGTATGTAAGTGTCTGTATGTAAGTCTCAGTGTCTGTATGTCAGTGTGTGTTTGTAAGTGTCTGTATGTAAGTGTCTGTATGTAAGTGTCTGTATGTTAAGTGTCTGTATGTAAGTGTCTGTATGTAAGTATCTCAGTGTCTGTATGTAAGTTTCTGTATGTAAGTGTCTGTATGTAAGTGTCTCAGTGTCTGTATGTAAGTGTCTGTATGTAAGTGTCTGTATGTAAGTATCTGTATGTAAATGTCTGTGTGTAAGTGTCTGTATGTAAGTGTCTTAGTGTCTGTATGTAAGTGTCTGTATGTGTCTGTATGTAAGTGTCTGTATGTAAGTGTCTGTATGTAAGTGTCTGTATGTAAGTGGCTGTATGTAAGTGTCTGTAAGTGTCTATATGTAAGTATCTGTATGTAAGTGTCTGTATGTAAGTTTCTGTATGTAAGTGTATGTTTGTAAGTGTCTGTATGTAAGTGTCTGTATGTAAGTGCCTGTTTGTAAGTGCCTGTATGTAAGTGTCTGTATGTAAGTGCCTCAGTGTCTGTATGTAAGTGTCTGTATGTAAGTGTCTCAGTGTCTGTATGTAAGTGTCTGTATGTAAGCTTCTGTATGTAAGTGTCTGTAAGTAGTGTCTCTATGTAAGTGTCTCAGTGTCTGTATGTAAGTGTCTGTATGTAAGTGTCTCAGTGTCTGTATGTAAGTGTCTGTATGTAAGTGTCTGTATGTAAGTGTCTGTATGTAAATGTCTCAGTGTCTGTATGTAAGTGTATGTAAGCGTTTGTATGTCAGTGTCTATGTAAGTGTCTCAGTGTCTGTATGTAAGTGTCTGTATGTAAGTGTCTGTATGTAAGTGTCTTAGTGTCTGTATGTAAGTGTCTGTATGTAATTGTCTGTGTGTAAGTGTTTTTATGTAAGAGTCTCTATGTAAGTGTCTGTATGTAAGTGTCTAAGTGTCTGTATGTAAGTGTCTTTATGTAAGAGTCTGTATGTGTCTCTATGTAAGTGTCTAAGTGTGTGTATGTAAGGGTCTGTATGTAAGTGTCTGTATGTAAGTGTCTCAGTGTCTGTATGTAAGTGTCTGTATGTAAGCATCTGTATGTAAGTGTCTATGTAAGTGTCTCAGTGTCTTTATGTAAGTGTCTGTATGTAAGTGTCTCAGTGTCTGTATGTAAGTGTCTCAGTGTCTGTTTGTAAGTGTCTGTATGTAAGTGTATCAGTGTCTGTATGTAAGTGTCTGTATGTAAGTGGCTGTATGTAAGTGTCTGTATGTAAGTGTCTCAGTGTCTGTATGTAAGTGTCTGTATGTTAGTGTCTCAGTGTCTGTATGTAAGTGTCTGTATGTAAGTGTCTGTATGTAAGTGTCTGTATGTAAATGTCTCAGTGTCTGTATGTAAGTGTATGTAAGCGTCTGTATGTAAGTGTCTATGTAAGTGTCTCAGTGTCTGTATGTAAGTGTCTGTATGTAAGTGTCTGTATGTAAGTGTCTTAGTGTCTGTATGTAAGTGTCTGTATGTAATTGTCTGTATGTAAGTGTCTCAGTGTCTGTATGTAAGAGTCTGTATGTAAGTGTCTGTATGTAAGTGTCTAAGTGTTTGTATGTAAGTGTCTTTATGTAAGAGTCTGTATGTAAGTGTCTGTATGTAAGTGTCTAAGTGTGTGTATGTAAGGGTCTGTATGTAAGTGTCTGTATGTAAGTGTTTCAGTGTCTGTTTGTGTCAGTATGTAAGTGTCTGTATGTAAGTGTCTATGTAAGTGTCTGTATGTAAGTGCCTGTATGTAAGTATCTGTATGTAAGTGTCTGTATGTAAGTTTCTGTATGTAACTGTCTCTATGTAAGTATCTGTATGTAAGTGTCTGTATGTCAGTGTCACAGTGTCAGTATGTAAGTGTCTGTATGTAAGTGTCTGTATGTAAGTGTCTGTATGTAAGTGTCTGTATGTAAGTGTCTCAGTGTCTGTATATAAGTGTCTCTATGTAAGCATCTGTATGTAAGTGTCTCAGTGTCTCTATGTAAGTGTCTGTATGTAAGTGTCTGTATGTAAGTGTCTCAGTGTCTGTATGTAAGCGTTTGTATGTAAGTGTCTATGTAAGTGTCTCAGTGTCTTTATGTAAGTGTCTGTATGTAAGTGTCTCAGTGTCTGTAAGTGTCTCAGTGTCTGTATGTAAGTGTCTGTATGTAAGTGTCTCAGTGTCTGCATGTAAGTGTCTGTATGTAAGTGTCTGTATGTAAGTGTCTGTATGTAAGTGTCTCAGTGTCTGTATGTAAGTGTCTGTATGTAAGTGCCTCAGTGTCTGTATGTAAGTGTCTGTATGTAAGTGTCTGTATGTAAATGTCTCAGTGTCTGTATGTAAGTGTATGTATGTAAGTGTCTGTATGTAAGTGTCTTAGTGTCTGTATGTAAGTGTCTGTATGTAATTGTCTGTATGTAAGTGTCTTTATGTAAGAGTCTGTATGTAAGGGTCTGTATGTAAGTGTCTAAGGGTCTGTATGTAAGTGTCTAAGTGTCTGTATGTAAGTGTCTTTATGTAAGAGTCTGTAAGTAAGTGTCTGTATGTAAGTGTCTCAGTGTCTGTATGTAAGTGTATGTAAGTGTCTGCATGTAAGTGTCTCAGTGTCTGTATGTAAATGTCTGTATGTAAGTGTCTGTATGTAAGTGTCTTAGTGTCTGTATGTAAGTGCCTGTATGTAAGTGTCTGTATGTAAGTGTCTGTATGTAAGTGTCTCTATGTAAGTGTGTGTATGTAAGTGTCTGTATGTAAGTGTCTGTATGTAAGTGTCTCACTATCTGTATGTAAATGTCTTTATGTAAGTGTCTGTATGTAAGTGTCTGTATGTAAGTGTCTGTATGTAAGTCTCAGTGTCTGTATGTCAGTGTGTGTTTGTAAGTGTCTGTATGTAAGTGTCTGTATTTAAGTGTCTCAGTGTCTGTAAGTAAGTGTCTAAGTAATTGTCTGTATGTAAGTGCCTGTATGTAAGTGTCTGTATGTAAGTGTCTCGGTGTCTGTATGTAAGTGTCTGTATGTAAGTGTCTCAGTGTCTGTATGTAAGTGTCTGTATGCAAGCTTCTGTATGTAAGTGTCTGTAAGTAGTGTCTCTATGTAAGTGTCTCAGTGTCTGTATGTAAGTGTCTGTATGTAAGTGTCTCAATGTAAGTGTCTGTATGTAAGTGTCTGTATGTCAGTGTCACAGTGTCTGTATGTAAATGTCTGTATGTAAGTGTCTCAGTGTCTGTATGTAAGTGTCTGTATGTAAGCATCTGTATGTGTCTATGTAAGTGTCTCAGTGTCTGTATGTAAGTGTCTGTATGTAAGTGTCTGTATGTAAGTGTCTCAGTGTCTGTATGTAAGTGTATGTAAGTGTCTGTATGTAAGTGTCTGTATGTAAGTGTCTCAGTGTCTGTATGTAAGTGTATGTAAGCGTCTGTATGTAAGTGTCTATGTAAGTGTCTCAGTGTCTGTATGTAAGTGTCTGTATGTAATTGTCTGTATGTAAGTGTCTTTATGTAAGAGTCTGTATGTAAGTGTATGTATGTAAGTGTCTAAGTGTCTGTATGTAAGTGTCTCTATGTAAGAGTCTGTATGTAAGTGTCTGTATGTAAGTGTCTAAGTGTCTGTATGTAAGGGTCTGTATGTAAGTGTCTATATGTAAGTGTCTGTATGTAAGTGTCTGTATGTAAGTGTCTGTATGTAAGTGTTTGTATGTAAGTGTACGTATGTAAGTGTCTCAGTGTCTGTTTTTAAGTGTCAGTATGCAAGTGTCTGTATGTAAGTGTCTATGTAAGTGTCTGTATTTAAGTGCCTGTATGTAAGTGTCTGTATGTAAGTGTCTGTATGTAAGTGTCTGTATGTAAGTGTCTGTATGTAAGTGTCTCAGTATCTGTATGTAAATGTCTGTATGTAAGTGTCTGTATGTAAGTGTCTCTATGTAAGTCTCAGTGTCTGTATGTCAGTGTGTGTTTGGAAGTGTCTGTGTGTAAGTGTCTGTATGTAAGTGTCTCAGTGTCTGTATATAAGTGTCTATGTAAGTGTCTGTATGTAAGTGTCTCAGTGTCTGTATGTAAGTGTCTGTATGTAAGTGTCTCAGTGTCTGTATGTAAGTGTCTGTATGTAAATGTCTGTATGTAAGTGTCTCAGTGTCTGTATGTAAGTGTCTTTATGTAAGCGTCTGTATGTAAGTGTCTCAGTGTCTGTATGTAAGTGTCTGTATGTAAGTGTCTCAGTGTCTGTATGTAAGTGTCTGTATGTAAGTGTCTGTATGTAAGTGTCTCAGTGTCTGTATGTAAGTGTCTTTATGTAAGCGTCTGTATGTAAGTGTCTATGTAAGTGTCTCAGTGTCTTTATGTAAATGTCTGTATGTAAGTGTCTCAGTGTCTGTATGTAAGTGTCTCAGTGTCTGTATGTAAGTGTCTGTATGTAAGTGTCTCAGTGTCTGTATGTAAGTGTCTGTATGTAAGTGTCTGTATGTAAGTGTCTCAGTGTCTGTATGTAAGTGTCTGTATGTAAGCGTCTGTATGTAAGTGTCTATGTAAGTGTCTCAGTGTCTGTATGTAAGTGTCTCAGTGTCTGTATGTAAGTGTCTGTATGTAAGTGTCTCAGTGTCTGTATGTAAGTGTCTGTATGTAAGTGTCTGTATGTAAGTGTGTGTATGTAAGTGTCTGTATGTAAGTGTCTCAGTGTCTGTATGTAAGTGTCTGCATGTAAGTGTCTCAGTGTCTGTATGTAAATGTCTGTATGTAAGTGTCTGTATGTAAGTGTCTTAGTGTCTGTATGTAAGTGTCTGTATGTAATTGTCTGTATGTAAGTGTCTTTATGTAAGAGTCTGTATGTAAGTGTCTGTATGTAAGTTTCTAAGTGTCTGTATGTAAGTGTCTTTATGTAAGAGTCTGTATGTAAGTGTCTGTATGTAAGTGTCTAAGTGTCTGTATGTAAGGGTCTGTATGTAAGTGTCTGTATGTAAGTGTCTGTGTGTAAGGGTCTATATGTAAGTGTTTGTATGTAAGTGTCTGTATGTAAGTGTCTCAGTGTCTGTTTGTGTCAGTATGTAAGTGTCTGTATGTAAGTGTCTATGTAAGTGTATGTATGTAAGTGCCTGTATGTAAGTGTCTGTATGTAAGTGTGTGTATGTAAGTGTCTGTATGTAAGTGTCTGTATGTAAGTATCTCTATGTAAATGTCTGTGTGTAAGTGTCTGTATGTAAGTGTCTTAGTGTCTGTATGTAAGTGTCTGTATGTAAGTGTCTGTATGTGTCTGTATGTAAGTGTCTTTATGTAAGTGTCTGTATGTAAGTGTCTGTATGTAAGTGTCTGTATGTAAGTGGCTGTATGTAAGTGTCTGTAAGTGTCTGTATGTAAGTGTCTGTATGTAAGTGTCTGTATGTAAGTGTCTGTATGTAAGTGTCTGTATGTAAGTGGCTGTATGTAAGTGTCTGTAAGTGTCTGTATGTAAGTATCTGTATGTAAGTGTCTGTATGTAAGTTTCTGTATGTAAGTGTCTCTATGTAAGTATCTGTATGTAAGTGTCTGTATGTCAGTGTCACAGTGTCAGTATGTAACTATCTGTATGTAAGTGTCTGTATGTAATTGTCTGTATGTAAGTGTCTGTATGTAAGTGTCTGTATGTAAATGTCTCAGTGTCTGTATGTAAGTGTCTGTATGTAAGCGTCTGTATGTAAGTGTCTCAGTGTCTGTATGTAAGTGTCTGTATGTAAGCATCTGTATGTAAGTGTCTATGTAAGTGTCTCAGTGTCTTTATGTAAATGTCTGTATGTAAGTGTCTCAGTGTCTGTATGTGTCTCAGTGTCTGTATGTAAGTGTCTGTATGTAAGTGTCTCAGTGTCTGTATGTAAGTGTCTGTATGTAAGTGTCTGTATGTAAGTGTGTGTATGTAAGTGTCTGTATGTAAGTGTCTCAGTGTCTGTATGTAAGTGTCTGTATGTAAGTGTCTCAGTGTCTGTATGTAAATGTCTGTATGTAAGTGTCTTAGTGTCTGTATGTAAGTGTCTGTATGTAATTGTCTGTATGTAAGTGTCTTTATGTAAGAGTCTGTATGTAAGTGTCTGTATGTAAGTGTCTAAGTGTCTGTATGTAAGTGTCTTTATGTAAGAGTCTGTATGTAAGTGTCTGTATGTAAGTGTCTAAGTGTCTGTATGTAAGGGTCTGTATGTAAGTGTCTGTATGTAAGTGTCTGTATGTAAGTGTCTGTATGTAAGTGTTTGTATGTAAGTGTCTGTATGTAAGTGTCTCAGTGTCTGTTTGTGTCAGTATGTAAGTGTCTGTATGTAAGTGTCTGTATGTAAGTGTGTGTATGTAAGTGTCTGTATGTGTCTGTATGTAAGTGTCTCAGTGTCTGTATGTAAATGTATTTATGTAAGTGTCTGTATGTAAGTGTCTGTATGTAAGTGTCTGTATGTAAGTCTCAGTGTCTGTATGTCAGTGTGTGTTTGTAAGTGTCTGTATGTAAGTGTCTGTATGTAAGTGTCTGTATGTTAAGTGTCTGTATGTAAGTGTCTGTATGTAAGTGTCTCAGTATCTGTATGCAAATGTCTTTATGTAAGTGTCTGTATGTAAGTGTCTGTATGTAAGTGTCTAAGTGTCTGTATGTAAGGGTCTGTATGTAAGTGTCTGTATGTAAGTGTCTGTGTGTAAGGGTCTATATGTAAGTGTTTGTATGTAAGTGTCTGTATGTAAGTGTCTCAGTGTCTGTTTGTGTCAGTATGTAAGTGTCTGTATGTAAGTGTCTATGTAAGTGTATGTATGTAAGTGCCTGTATGTAAGTGTCTGTATGTAAGTGTGTGTATGTAAGTGTCTGTATGTAAGTGTCTGTATGTAAGTATCTCTATGTAAATGTCTGTGTGTAAGTGTCTGTATGTAAGTGTCTTAGTGTCTGTATGTAAGTGTCTGTATGTAAGTGTCTGTATGTGTCTGTATGTAAGTGTCTTTATGTAAGTGTCTGTATGTAAGTGTCTGTATGTAAGTGTCTGTATGTAAGTGGCTGTATGTAAGTGTCTGTAAGTGTCTGTATGTAAGTGTCTGTATGTAAGTGTCTGTATGTAAGTGTCTGTATGTAAGTGGCTGTATGTAAGTGTCTGTAAGTGTCTGTATGTAAGTATCTGTATGTAAGTGTCTGTATGTAAGTTTCTGTATGTAAGTGTCTCTATGTAAGTATCTGTATGTAAGTGTCTGTATGTCAGTGTCACAGTGTCAGTATGTAACTATCTGTATGTAAGTGTCTGTATGTAATTGTCTGTATGTAAGTGTCTGTATGTAAGTGTCTGTATGTAAATGTCTCAGTGTCTGTATGTAAGTGTCTGTATGTAAGCGTCTGTATGTAAGTGTCTCAGTGTCTGTATGTAAGTGTCTGTATGTAAGCGTCTGTATGTAAGTGTCTATGTAAGTGTCTCAGTGTCTTTATGTAAATGTCTGTATGTAAGTGTCTCAGTGTCTGTATGTGTCTCAGTGTCTGTATGTAAGTGTCTGTATGTAAGTGTCTCAGTGTCTGTATGTAAGTGTCTGTATGTAAGTGTCTGTATGTAAGTGTGTGTATGTAAGTGTCTGTATGTAAGTGTCTCAGTGTCTGTATGTAAGTGTCTGTATGTAAGTGTCTCAGTGTCTGTATGTAAATGTCTGTATGTAAGTGTCTTAGTGTCTGTATGTAAGTGTCTGTATGTAATTGTCTGTATGTAAGTGTCTTTATGTAAGAGTCTGTATGTAAGTGTCTGTATGTAAGTGTCTAAGTGTCTGTATGTAAGTGTCTTTATGTAAGAGTCTGTATGTAAGTGTCTGTATGTAAGTGTCTAAGTGTCTGTATGTAAGGGTCTGTATGTAAGTGTCTGTATGTAAGTGTCTGTATGTAAGTGTCTGTATGTAAGTGTTTGTATGTAAGTGTCTGTATGTAAGTGTCTCAGTGTCTGTTTGTGTCAGTATGTAAGTGTCTGTATGTAAGTGTCTGTATGTAAGTGTGTGTATGTAAGTGTCTGTATGTGTCTGTATGTAAGTGTCTCAGTGTCTGTATGTAAATGTATTTATGTAAGTGTCTGTATGTAAGTGTCTGTATGTAAGTGTCTGTATGTAAGTCTCAGTGTCTGTATGTCAGTGTGTGTTTGTAAGTGTCTGTATGTAAGTGTCTGTATGTAAGTGTCTGTATGTTAAGTGTCTGTATGTAAGTGTCTGTATGTAAGTATCTCAGTGTCTGTATGTAAGTTTCTGTATGTAAGTGTCTGTATGTATGTGTCTATGTAAGTGTCTCAGTGTCTGTATGTAAGTGTCTGTATGTAAGTGTCTGTATGTAAGTGTCTCAGTGTCTGTATGTAAGTGTATGTAAGTGTCTGTATGTAAGTGTCTGTATGTAAGTGTCTCAGTGTCTGTATGTAAGTGTATGTAAGCGTCTGTATGTAAGTGTCTATGTAAGTGTCTCAGTGTCTGTATGTAAGTGTCTGTATGTAATTGTCTGTATGTAAGTGTCTTTATGTAAGAGTCTGTATGTAAGTGTATGTATGTAAGTGTCTAAGTGTCTGTATGTAAGTGTCTCTATGTAAGAGTCTGTATGTAAGTGTCTGTATGTAAGTGTCTAAGTGTCTGTATGTAAGGGTCTGTATGTAAGTGTCTATATGTAAGTGTCTGTATGTAAGTGTCTGTATGTAAGTGTCTGTATGTAAGTGTTTGTATGTAAGTGTACGTATGTAAGTGTCTCAGTGTCTGTTTTTAAGTGTCAGTATGCAAGTGTCTGTATGTAAGTGTCTATGTAAGTGTCTGTATTTAAGTGCCTGTATGTAAGTGTCTGTATGTAAGTGTCTGTATGTAAGTGTCTGTATGTAAGTGTCTGTATGTAAGTGTCTCAGTATCTGTATGTAAATGTCTGTATGTAAGTGTCTGTATGTAAGTGTCTCTATGTAAGTCTCAGTGTCTGTATGTCAGTGTGTGTTTGGAAGTGTCTGTGTGTAAGTGTCTGTATGTAAGTGTCTCAGTGTCTGTATATAAGTGTCTATGTAAGTGTCTGTATGTAAGTGTCTCAGTGTCTGTATGTAAGTGTCTCAGTGTCTGTATGTAAGTGTCTGTATGTAAGTGTCTGTATGTAAGTGTCTCAGTGTCTGTATGTAAGTGTCTTTATGTAAGCGTCTGTATGTAAGTGTCTCAGTGTCTGTATGTAAGTGTCTGTATGTAAGTGTCTCAGTGTCTGTATGTAAGTGTCTGTATGTAAGTGTCTGTATGTAAGTGTCTCAGTGTCTGTATGTAAGTGTCTTTATGTAAGCGTCTGTATGTAAGTGTCTATGTAAGTGTCTCAGTGTCTTTATGTAAATGTCTGTATGTAAGTGTCTGTATGTAAGTGTCTCAGTGTCTGTATGTAAGTGTATGTAAGTGTCTGTATGTAAGTGTCTGTATGTAAGTGTCTCAGTGTCTGTATGTAAGTGTATGTAAGCGTCTGTATGTAAGTGTCTATGTAAGTGTCTCAGTGTCTGTATGTAAGTGTCTGTATGTAATTGTCTGTATGTAAGTGTCTTTATGTAAGAGTCTGTATGTAAGTGTATGTATGTAAGTGTCTAAGTGTCTGTATGTAAGTGTCTCTATGTAAGAGTCTGTATGTAAGTGTCTGTATGTAAGTGTCTAAGTGTCTGTATGTAAGGGTCTGTATGTAAGTGTCTATATGTAAGTGTCTGTATGTAAGTGTCTGTATGTAAGTGTCTGTATGTAAGTGTTTGTATGTAAGTGTACGTATGTAAGTGTCTCAGTGTCTGTTTTTAAGTGTCAGTATGCAAGTGTCTGTATGTAAGTGTCTATGTAAGTGTCTGTATTTAAGTGCCTGTATGTAAGTGTCTGTATGTAAGTGTCTGTATGTAAGTGTCTGTATGTAAGTGTCTGTATGTAAGTGTCTCAGTATCTGTATGTAAATGTCTGTATGTAAGTGTCTGTATGTAAGTGTCTCTATGTAAGTCTCAGTGTCTGTATGTCAGTGTGTGTTTGGAAGTGTCTGTGTGTAAGTGTCTGTATGTAAGTGTCTCAGTGTCTGTATATAAGTGTCTATGTAAGTGTCTGTATGTAAGTGTCTCAGTGTCTGTATGTAAGTGTCTGTATGTAAGTGTCTCAGTGTCTGTATGTAAGTGTCTGTATGTAAGTGTCTGTATGTAAGTGTCTCAGTGTCTGTATGTAAGTGTCTTTATGTAAGCGTCTGTATGTAAGTGTCTCAGTGTCTGTATGTAAGTGTCTGTATGTAAGTGTCTCAGTGTCTGTATGTAAGTGTCTGTATGTAAGTGTCTGTATGTAAGTGTCTCAGTGTCTGTATGTAAGTGTCTTTATGTAAGCGTCTGTATGTAAGTGTCTATGTAAGTGTCTCAGTGTCTTTATGTAAATGTCTGTATGTAAGTGTCTCAGTGTCTGTATGTAAGTGTCTCAGTGTCTGTATGTAAGTGTCTGTATGTAAGTGTCTCAGTGTCTGTATGTAAGTGTCTGTATGTAAGCGTCTGTATGTAAGTGTCTATGTAAGTGTCTCAGTGTCTGTATGTAAGTGTCTCAGTGTCTGTATGTAAGTGTCTGTATGTAAGTGTCTCAGTGTCTGTATGTAAGTGTCTGTATGTAAGTGTCTGTATGTAAGTGTGTGTATGTAAGTGTCTGTATGTAAGTGTCTCAGTGTCTGTATGTAAGTGTCTGCATGTAAGTGTCTCAGTGTCTGTATGTAAATGTCTGTATGTAAGTGTCTGTATGTAAGTGTCTTAGTGTCTGTATGTAAGTGTCTGTATGTAATTGTCTGTATGTAAGTGTCTTTATGTAAGAGTCTGTATGTAAGTGTCTGTATGTAAGTTTCTAAGTGTCTGTATGTAAGTGTCTTTATGTAAGAGTCTGTATGTAAGTGTCTGTATGTAAGTGTCTAAGTGTCTGTATGTAAGGGTCTGTATGTAAGTGTCTGTATGTAAGTGTCTGTGTGTAAGGGTCTATATGTAAGTGTTTGTATGTAAGTGTCTGTATGTAAGTGTCTCAGTGTCTGTTTGTGTCAGTATGTAAGTGTCTGTATGTAAGTGTCTATGTAAGTGTATGTATGTAAGTGCCTGTATGTGTCTGTATGTAAGTGTGTGTATGTAAGTGTCTGTATGTAAGTGTCTGTATGTAAGTATCTCTATGTAAATGTCTGTGTGTAAGTGTCTGTATGTAAGTGTCTTAGTGTCTGTATGTAAGTGTCTGTATGTAAGTGTCTGTATGTGTCTGTATGTAAGTGTCTTTATGTAAGTGTCTGTATGTAAGTGTCTGTATGTAAGTGTCTGTATGTAAGTGGCTGTATGTAAGTGTCTGTAAGTGTCTGTATGTAAGTGTCTGTATGTAAGTGTCTGTATGTAAGTGTCTGTATGTAAGTGTCTGTATGTAAGTGTCTGTAAGTGTCTGTATGTAAGTATCTGTATGTAAGTGTCTGTATGTAAGTTTCTGTATGTAAGTGTCTCTATGTAAGTATCTGTATGTAAGTGTCTGTATGTCAGTGTCACAGTGTCAGTATGTAACTATCTGTATGTAAGTGTCTGTATGTAATTGTCTGTATGTAAGTGTCTGTATGTAAGTGTCTGTATGTAAATGTCTCAGTGTCTGTATGTAAGTGTCTGTATGTAAGCGTCTGTATGTAAGTGTCTCAGTGTCTGTATGTAAGTGTCTGTATGTAAGCGTCTGTATGTAAGTGTCTATGTAAGTGTCTCAGTGTCTTTATGTAAATGTCTGTATGTAAGTGTCTCAGTGTCTGTATGTGTCTCAGTGTCTGTATGTAAGTGTCTGTATGTAAGTGTCTCAGTGTCTGTATGTAAGTGTCTGTATGTAAGTGTCTGTATGTAAGTGTGTGTATGTAAGTGTCTGTATGTAAGTGTCTCAGTGTCTGTATGTAAGTGTCTGTATGTAAGTGTCTCAGTGTCTGTATGTAAATGTCTGTATGTAAGTGTCTTAGTGTCTGTATGTAAGTGTCTGTATGTAATTGTCTGTATGTAAGTGTCTTTATGTAAGAGTCTGTATGTAAGTGTCTGTATGTAAGTGTCTAAGTGTCTGTATGTAAGTGTCTTTATGTAAGAGTCTGTATGTAAGTGTCTGTATGTAAGTGTCTAAGTGTCTGTATGTAAGGGTCTGTATGTAAGTGTCTGTATGTAAGTGTCTGTATGTAAGTGTCTGTATGTAAGTGTTTGTATGTAAGTGTCTGTATGTAAGTGTCTCAGTGTCTGTTTGTGTCAGTATGTAAGTGTCTGTATGTAAGTGTCTGTATGTAAGTGTGTGTATGTAAGTGTCTGTATGTGTCTGTATGTAAGTGTCTCAGTGTCTGTATGTAAATGTATTTATGTAAGTGTCTGTATGTAAGTGTCTGTATGTAAGTGACTGTATGTAAGTCTCAGTGTCTGTATGTCAGTGTGTGTTTGTAAGTGTCTGTATGTAAGTGTCTGTATGTAAGTGTCTGTATGTTAAGTGTCTGTATGTAAGTGTCTGTATGTAAGTATCTCAGTGTCTGTATGTAAGTTTCTGTATGTAAGTGTCTGTATGTAAGTGTCTCAGTGTCTGTATGTAAGTGTCTGTATGTAAGTGTCTGTATGTAAGTATCTGTATGTAAATGTCTGTGTGTAAGTGTCTGTATGTAAGTGTCTTAGTGTCTGTATGTAAGTGTCTGTATGTAAGTGTCTGTATGTGTCTGTATGTAAGTGTCTGTATGTAAGTGTCTGTATGTAAGTGTCTGTATGTAAGTGGCTGTATGTAAGTGTCTGTAAGTGTCTATATGTAAGTATCTGTATGTAAGTGTCTGTATGTAAGTTTCTGTATGTAAGTGTATGTTTGTAAGTGTCTGTATGTAAGTGTCTGTATGTAAGTGCCTGTTTGTAAGTGCCTGTATGTAAGTGTCTGTATGTAAGTGCCTCAGTGTCTGTATGTAAGTGTCTGTATGTAAGTGTCTCAGTGTCTGTATGTAAGTGTCTGTATGTAAGCTTCTGTATGTAAGTGTCTGTAAGTAGTGTCTCTATGTAAGTGTCTCAGTGTCTGTATGTAAGTGTCTGTATGTAAGTGTCTCAGTGTCTGTATGTAAGTGTCTGTATGTAAGTGTCTGTATGTAAGTGTCTGTATGTAAATGTCTCAGTGTCTGTATGTAAGTGTATGTAAGCGTTTGTATGTCAGTGTCTATGTAAGTGTCTCAGTGTCTGTATGTAAGTGTCTGTATGTAAGTGTCTGTATGTAAGTGTCTTAGTGTCTGTATGTAAGTGTCTGTATGTAATTGTCTGTGTGTAAGTGTTTTTAAGTAAGAGTCTGTATGTAAGTGTCTGTATGTAAGTGTCTAAGTGTCTGTATGTAAGTGTCTTTATGTAAGAGTCTGTATGTGTCTCTATGTAAGTGTCTAAGTGTGTGTATGTAAGGGTCTGTATGTAAGTGTCTGTATGTAAGTGTCTCAGTGTCTGTATGTAAGTGTCTGTATGTAAGCATCTGTATGTAAGTGTCTATGTAAGTGTCTCAGTGTCTTTATGTAAGTGTCTGTATGTAAGTGTCTCAGTGTCTGTATGTAAGTGTCTCAGTGTCTGTTTGTAAGTGTCTGTATGTAAGTGTCTCAGTGTCTGTATGTAAGTGTCTGTATGTAAGTGGCTGTATGTAAGTGTCT
This sequence comes from Petromyzon marinus, assembly GCF_048934315.1. NCBI lineage: Eukaryota > Metazoa > Chordata > Hyperoartia > Petromyzontiformes > Petromyzontidae > Petromyzon > Petromyzon marinus. The sequence goes on from NW_027422817.1 coordinate 1,437,193, forward strand.
GTATGTAAGTGTCTCAGTGTCTGTATGTAAGTGTCTGTATGTTAGTGTCTCAGTGTCTGTATGTAAGTGTCTGTATGTAAGTGTCTGTATGTAAGTGTCTGTATGTAAATGTCTCAGTGTCTGTATGTAAGTGTATGTAAGCGTCTGTATGTAAGTGTCTATGTAAGTGTCTCAGTGTCTGTATGTAAGTGTCTGTATGTAAGTGTCTGTATGTAAGTGTCTTAGTGTCTGTATGTAAGTGTCTGTATGTAATTGTCTGTATGTAAGTGTCTTAATGTAAGAGTCTGTATGTAAGTGTCTGTATGTAAGTGTCTAAGTGTTTGTATGTAAGTGTCTTTATGTAAGAGTCTGTATGTAAGTGTCTGTATGTAAGTGTCTAAGTGTGTGTATGTAAGGGTCTGTATGTAAGTGTCTGTATGTAAGTGTTTCAGTGTCTGTTTGTGTCAGTATGTAAGTGTCTGTATGTAAGTGTCTATGTAAGTGTCTGTATGTAAGTGCCTGTATGTAAGTATCTGTATGTAAGTGTCTGTATGTAAGTTTCTGTATGTAACTGTCTCTATGTAAGTATCTGTATGTAAGTGTCTGTATGTCAGTGTCACAGTGTCAGTATGTAAGTGTCTGTATGTAAGTGTCTGTATGTAAGTGTCTCAGTGTCTGTATATAAGTGTCTCTATGTAAGCATCTGTATGTAAGTGTCTCAGTGTCTCTATGTAAGTGTCTGTATGTAAGTGTCTGTATGTAAGTGTCTCAGTGTCTGTATGTAAGCGTTTGTATGTAAGTGTCTATGTAAGTGTCTCAGTGTCTTTATGTAAGTGTCTGTATGTAAGTGTCTCAGTGTCTGTATGTAAGTGTCTCAGTGTCTGTATGTAAGAGTCTGTATGTAAGTGTCTCAGTGTCTGCATGTAAGTGTCTGTATGTAAGTGTCTGTATGTAAGTGTCTGTATGTAAGTGTCTCAGTGTCTGTATGTAAGTGTCTGTATGTAAGTGCCTCAGTGTCTGTATGTAAGTGTCTGTATGTAAGTGTCTGTATGTAAATGTCTCAGTGTCTGTATGTAAGTGTATGTATGTAAGTGTCTGTATGTAAGTGTCTTAGTGTCTGTATGTAAGTGTCTGTATGTAATTGTCTGTATGTAAGTGTCTTTATGTAAGAGTCTGTATGTAAGGGTCTGTATGTAAGTGTCTAAGGGTCTGTATGTAAGTGTCTAAGTGTCTGTATGTAAGTGTCTTTATGTAAGAGTCTGTAAGTAAGTGTCTGTATGTAAGTGTCTCAGTGTCTGTATGTAAGTGTATGTAAGTGTCTGCATGTAAGTGTCTCAGTGTCTGTATGTAAATGTCTGTATGTAAGTGTCTGTATGTAAGTGTCTTAGTGTCTGTATGTAAGTGCCTGTATGTAAGTGTCTGTATGTAAGTGTCTGTATGTAAGTGTCTCTATGTAAGTGTGTGTATGTAAGTGTCTGTATGTAAGTGTCTGTATGTAAGTGTCTCACTATCTGTATGTAAATGTCTTTATGTAAGTGTCTGTATGTAAGTGTCTGTATGTAAGTGTCTGTATGTAAGTCTCAGTGTCTGTATGTCAGTGTGTGTTTGTAAGTGTCTGTATGTAAGTGTCTGTATTTAAGTGTCTCAGTGTCTGTAAGTAAGTGTCTAAGTAATTGTCTGTATGTAAGTGCCTGTATGTAAGTGTCTGTATGTAAGTGTCTCGGTGTCTGTATGTAAGTGTCTGTATGTAAGTGTCTCAGTGTCTGTATGTAAGTGTCTGTATGCAAGCTTCTGTATGTAAGTGTCTGTAAGTAGTGTCTCTATGTAAGTGTCTCAGTGTCTGTATGTAAGTGTCTGTATGTAAGTGTCTCAATGTAAGTGTCTGTATGTAAGTGTCTGTATGTCAGTGTCACAGTGTCTGTATGTAAATGTCTGTATGTAAGTGTCTCAGTGTCTGTATGTAAGTGTCTGCATGTAAGCATCTGTATGTGTCTATGTAAGTGTCTCAGTGTCTGTATGTAAGTGTCTGTATGTAAGTGTCTGTATGTAAGTGTCTCAGTGTCTGTATGTAAGTGTATGTATGTAAGTGTCTGTATGTAAGTGTCTGTATGTAAGTGTTTGTATGTAAGTGTCTGTATGTAAGTGTCTCAGTGTCTGTTTGTGTCAGTATGTAAGTGTCTGTATGTAAGTGTCTGTATGTAAGTGTGTGTATGTAAGTGTCTGTATGTGTCTGTATGTAAGTGTCTCAGTGTCTGTATGTAAATGTATTTATGTAAGTGTCTGTATGTAAGTGTCTGTATGTAAGTCTCAGTGTCTGTATGTCAGTGTGTGTTTGTAAGTGTCTGTATGTAAGTGTCTGTATGTAAGTGTCTGTATGTTAAGTGTCTGTATGTAAGTGTCTGTATGTAAGTATCTCAGTGTCTGTATGTAAGTTTCTGTATGTAAGTGTCTGTATGTAAGTGTCTCAGTGTCTGTATGTAAGTGTCTGTATGTAAGTGTCTGTATGTAAGTATCTGTATGTAAATGTCTGTGTGTAAGTGTCTGTATGTAAGTGTCTTAGTGTCTGTATGTAAGTGTCTGTATGTAAGTGTCTGTATGTGTCTGTATGTAAGTGTCTGTATGTAAGTGTCTGTATGTAAGTGTCTGTATGTAAGTGGCTGTATGTAAGTGTCTGTAAGTGTCTATATGTAAGTATCTGTATGTAAGTGTCTGTATGTAAGTTTCTGTATGTAAGTGTATGTTTGTAAGTGTCTGTATGTAAGTGTCTGTATGTAAGTGCCTGTTTGTAAGTGCCTGTATGTAAGTGTCTGTATGTAAGTGCCTCAGTGTCTGTATGTAAGTGTCTGTATGTAAGTGTCTCAGTGTCTGTATGTAAGTGTCTGTATGTAAGCTTCTGTATGTAAGTGTCTGTAAGTAGTGTCTCTATGTAAGTGTCTCAGTGTCTGTATGTAAGTGTCTGTATGTAAGTGTCTCAGTGTCTGTATGTAAGTGTCTGTATGTAAGTGTCTGTATGTAAGTGTCTGTATGTAAATGTCTCAGTGTCTGTATGTAAGTGTATGTAAGCGTTTGTATGTCAGTGTCTATGTAAGTGTCTCAGTGTCTGTATGTAAGTGTCTGTATGTAAGTGTCTGTATGTAAGTGTCTTAGTGTCTGTATGTAAGTGTCTGTATGTAATTGTCTGTGTGTAAGTGTTTTTAAGTAAGAGTCTGTATGTAAGTGTCTGTATGTAAGTGTCTAAGTGTCTGTATGTAAGTGTCTTTATGTAAGAGTCTGTATGTGTCTCTATGTAAGTGTCTAAGTGTGTGTATGTAAGGGTCTGTATGTAAGTGTCTGTATGTAAGTGTCTCAGTGTCTGTATGTAAGTGTCTGTATGTAAGCATCTGTATGTAAGTGTCTATGTAAGTGTCTCAGTGTCTTTATGTAAGTGTCTGTATGTAAGTGTCTCAGTGTCTGTTTGTAAGTGTCTGTATGTAAGTGTCTCAGTGTCTGTATGTAAGTGTCTGTATGTAAGTGGCTGTATGTAAGTGTCTGTATGTAAGTGTCTCAGTGTCTGTATGTAAGTGTCTGTATGTTAGTGTCTCAGTGTCTGTATGTAAGTGTCTGTATGTAAGTGTCTGTATGTAAGTGTCTGTATGTAAATGTCTCAGTGTCTGTATGTAAGTGTATGTAAGCGTCTGTATGTAAGTGTCTATGTAAGTGTCTCAGTGTCTGTATGTAAGTGTCTGTATGTAAGTGTCTGTATGTAAGTGTCTTAGTGTCTGTATGTAAGTGTCTGTATGTAATTGTCTGTATGTAAGTGTCTTAATGTAAGAGTCTGTATGTAAGTGTCTGTATGTAAGTGTCTAAGTGTTTGTATGTAAGTGTCTTTATGTAAGAGTCTGTATGTAAGTGTCTGTATGTAAGTGTCTAAGTGTGTGTATGTAAGGGTCTGTATGTAAGTGTCTGTATGTAAGTGTTTCAGTGTCTGTTTGTGTCAGTATGTAAGTGTCTGTATGTAAGTGTCTATGTAAGTGTCTGTATGTAAGTGCCTGTATGTAAGTATCTGTATGTAAGTGTCTGTATGTAAGTTTCTGTATGTAACTGTCTCTATGTAAGTATCTGTATGTAAGTGTCTGTATGTCAGTGTCACAGTGTCAGTATGTAAGTGTCTGTATGTAAGTGTCTGTATGTAAGTGTCTGTATGTAAGTGTCTGTATGTAAGTGTCTCAGTGTCTGTATATAAGTGTCTCTATGTAAGCATCTGTATGTAAGTATCTCAGTGTCTCTATGTAAGTGTCTGTATGTAAGTGTCTGTATGTAAGTGTCTCAGTGTCTGTATGTAAGCGTTTGTATGTAAGTGTCTATGTAAGTGTCTCAGTGTCTTTATGTAAGTGTCTGTATGTAAGTGTCTCAGTGTCTGTATGTAAGTGTCTCAGTGTCTGTATGTAAGTGTCTGTATGTAAGTGTCTCAGTGTCTGCATGTAAGTGTCTGTATGTAAGTGTCTGTATGTAAGTGTCTGTATGTAAGTGTCTCAGTGTCTGTATGTAAGTGTCTGTATGTAAGTGCCTCAGTGTCTGTATGTAAGTGTCTGTATGTAAGTGTCTGTATGTAAATGTCTCAGTGTCTGTATGTAAGTGTATGTATGTAAGTGTCTGTATGTAAGTGTCTTAGTGTCTGTATGTAAGTGTCTGTATGTAATTGTCTGTATGTAAGTGTCTTTATGTAAGAGTCTGTATGTAAGGGTCTGTATGTAAGTGTCTAAGGGTCTGTATGTAAGTGTCTAAGTGTCTGTATGTAAGTGTCTTTATGTAAGAGTCTGTAAGTAAGTGTCTGTATGTAAGTGTCTCAGTGTCTGTATGTAAGTGTATGTAAGTGTCTGCATGTAAGTGTCTCAGTGTCTGTATGTAAATGTCTGTATGTAAGTGTCTGTATGTAAGTGTCTTAGTGTCTGTATGTAAGTGCCTGTATGTAAGTGTCTGTATGTAAGTGTCTGTATGTAAGTGTCTCTATGTAAGTGTGTGTATGTAAGTGTCTGTATGTAAGTGTCTGTATGTAAGTGTCTCACTATCTGTATGTAAATGTCTTTATGTAAGTGTCTGTATGTAAGTGTCTGTATGTAAGTGTCTGTATGTAAGTCTCAGTGTCTGTATGTCAGTGTGTGTTTGTAAGTGTCTGTATGTAAGTGTCTGTATTTAAGTGTCTCAGTGTCTGTAAGTAAGTGTCTAAGTAATTGTCTGTATGTAAGTGCCTGTATGTAAGTGTCTGTATGTAAGTGTCTCGGTGTCTGTATGTAAGTGTCTGTATGTAAGTGTCTCAGTGTCTGTATGTAAGTGTCTGTATGCAAGCTTCTGTATGTAAGTGTCTGTAAGTAGTGTCTCTATGTAAGTGTCTCAGTGTCTGTATGTAAGTGTCTGTATGTAAGTGTCTCAATGTAAGTGTCTGTATGTAAGTGTCTGTATGTCAGTGTCACAGTGTCTGTATGTAAATGTCTGTATGTAAGTGTCTCAGTGTCTGTATGTAAGTGTCTGTATGTAAGCATCTGTATGTGTCTATGTAAGTGTCTCAGTGTCTGTATGTAAGTGTCTGTATGTAAGTGTCTGTATGTAAGTGTCTCAGTGTCTGTATGTAAGTGTATGTAAGTGTCTGTATGTAAGTGTCTCAGTGTCTGTATGTAAGTGTATGTAAGCGTCTGTATGTAAGTGTCTATGTAAGTGTCTCAGTGTCTGTATGTAAGTGTCTGTATGTAATTGTCTGTATGTAAGTGTCTTTATGTAAGAGTCTGTATGTAAGTGTATGTATGTAAGTGTCTAAGTGTCTGTATGTAAGTGTCTCTATGTAAGAGTCTGTATGTAAGTGTCTGTATGTAAGTGTCTAAGTGTCTGTATGTAAGGGTCTGTATGTAAGTGTCTATATGTAAGTGTCTGTATGTAAGTGTCTGTATGTAAGTGTCTGTATGTAAGTGTTTGTATGTAAGTGTACGTATGTAAGTGTCTCAGTGTCTGTTTTTAAGTGTCAGTATGCAAGTGTCTGTATGTAAGTGTCTATGTAAGTGTCTGTATTTAAGTGCCTGTATGTAAGTGTCTGTATGTAAGTGTCTGTATGTAAGTGTCTGTATGTAAGTGTCTGTATGTAAGTGTCTCAGTATCTGTATGTAAATGTCTGTATGTAAGTGTCTGTATGTAAGTGTCTCTATGTAAGTCTCAGTGTCTGTATGTCAGTGTGTGTTTGGAAGTGTCTGTGTGTAAGTGTCTGTATGTAAGTGTCTCAGTGTCTGTATATAAGTGTCTATGTAAGTGTCTGTATGTAAGTGTCTCAGTGTCTGTATGTAAGTGTCTGTATGTAAGTGTCTCAGTGTCTGTATGTAAGTGTCTGTATGTAAGTGTCTGTATGTAAGTGTCTCAGTGTCTGTATGTAAGTGTCTTTATGTAAGCGTCTGTATGTAAGTGTCTCAGTGTCTGTATGTAAGTGTCTGTATGTAAGTGTCTCAGTGTCTGTATGTAAGTGTCTGTATGTAAGTGTCTGTATGTAAGTGTCTCAGTGTCTGTATGTAAGTGTCTTTATGTAAGCGTCTGTATGTAAGTGTCTATGTAAGTGTCTCAGTGTCTTTATGTAAATGTCTGTATGTAAGTGTCTCAGTGTCTGTATGTAAGTGTCTCAGTGTCTGTATGTAAGTGTCTGTATGTAAGTGTCTGTATGTAAGTGTCTCAGTGTCTGTATGTAAGTGTCTGTATGTAAGCGTCTGTATGTAAGTGTCTATGTAAGTGTCTCAGTGTCTTTATGTAAATGTCTGTATGTAAGTGTCTCAGTGTCTGTATGTAAGTGTCTCAGTGTCTGTATGTAAGTGTCTGTATGTAAGTGTCTCAGTGTCTGTATGTAAGTGTCTGTATGTAAGTGTCTGTATGTAAGTGTATGGGGAGCAATAGTGTAGCGGTTAGCGCGCTGCGCTATGAACCTGGCGACCCGCGTTCGATTCCCGCTCAGGGCCAACACCAGTGACGATTATCTGAACCGGTCCCGGGCCTCCCCTAGGTCGACTCAGCCTCAAATGAGTACCTGGTGCGGTGTGTAAACATTGCCACTAGGGAGACAAAGGCGGTCGGGCGTGGTGCTGGCCACCCACCCCCTCGTGTACCGTTCCGGCCTTCATAGGTGCTCGCTAACAGCACTTGCCCCTACAGTCTGTTAAGGCTATATGGGGGATCTTTGTCTTTGTATGTAAGTGTGTGTATGTAAGTGTCTCAGTGTCTGTATGTAAGTGTCTGCATGTAAGTGTCTCAGTGTCTGTATGTAAATGTCTGTATGTAAGTGTCTGTATGTAAGTGTCTTAGTGTCTGTATGTAAGTGTCTGTATGTAATTGTCTGTATGTAAGTGTCTTTATGTAAGAGTCTGTATGTAAGTGTCTGTATGTAAGTTTCTAAGTGTCTGTATGTAAGTGTCTTTATGTAAGAGTCTGTATGTAAGTGTCTGTATGTAAGTGTCTAAGTGTCTGTATGTAAGGGTCTGTATGTAAGTGTCTGTATGTAAGTGTCTGTGTGTAAGGGTCTATATGTAAGTGTTTGTATGTAAGTGTCTGTATGTAAGTGTCTCAGTGTCTGTTTGTGTCAGTATGTAAGTGTCTGTATGTAAGTGTCTATGTAAGTGTATGTATGTAAGTGCCTGTATGTAAGTGTCTGTATGTAAGTGTGTGTATGTAAGTGTCTGTATGTAAGTGTCTGTATGTAAGTATCTCTATGTAAATGTCTGTGTGTAAGTGTCTGTATGTAAGTGTCTTAGTGTCTGTATGTAAGTGTCTGTATGTAAGTGTCTGTATGTGTCTGTATGTAAGTGTCTGTATGTAAGTGTCTGTATGTAAGTGTCTGTATGTAAGTGTCTGTATGTAAGTGGCTGTATGTAAGTGTCTGTAAGTGTCTGTATGTAAGTATCTGTATGTAAGTGTCTGTATGTAAGTTTCTGTATGTAAGTGTCTCTATGTAAGTATCTGTATGTAAGTGTCTGTATGTCAGTGTCACAGTGTCAGTATGTAACTGTCTGTATGTAAGTGTCTGTATGTAATTGTCTGTATGTAAGTGTCTGTATGTAAATGTCTCAGTGTCTGTATGTAAGTGTCTGTATGTAAGCGTCTGTATGTAAGTGTCTCAGTGTCTGTATGTAAGTGTCTGTATGTAAGCATCTGTATGTAAGTGTCTATGTAAGTGTCTCAGTGTCTTTATGTAAATGTCTGTATGTAAGTGTCTCAGTGTCTGTATGTGTCTCAGTGTCTGTATGTAAGTGTCTGTATGTAAGTGTCTCAGTGTCTGTATGTAAGTGTCTGTATGTAATTGTCTGTATGTAAGTGTGTGTATTTAAGTGTCTGTATGTAAGTGTCTCAGTGTCTGTATGTAAGTGTCTGTATGTAAGTGTCTCAGTGTCTGTATGTAAATGTCTGTATGTAAGTGTCTGTATGTAAGTGTCTTAGTGTCTGTATGTAAGTGTCTGTATGTAATTGTCTGTGTGTAAGTGTTTTTATGTAAGAGTCTGTATGTAAGTGTCTGTATGTAAGTGTCTAAGTGTCTGTATGTAAGTGTCTGTATGTAAGTGTCTGTATGTAAGTGTCTCAGTGTCTGCATGTAAGTGTCTGTATGTAAGTGTCTGTATGTAAGTGTCTGTATGTAAGTGTCTCAGTGTCTGTATGTAAGTGTCTGTATGTAAGTGTCTCAGTGTCTGTATGTAAGTGTCTGTATGTAAGTGTCTGTATGTAAATGTCTCAGTGTCTGTATGTAAGTGTATGTATGTAAGTGTCTGTATGTAAGTGTCTTAGTGTCTGTATGTAAGTGTCTGTATGTAATTGTCTGTATGTAAGTGTCTTTATGTAAGAGTCTGTATGTAAGGGTCTGTATGTAAGTGTCTAAGGGTCTGTATGTAAGTGTCTAAGTGTCTGTATGTAAGTATCTTTATGTAAGAGTCTGTAAGTAAGTGTCTGTATGTAAGTGTCTCAGTGTCTGTATGTAAGTGTATGTAAGTGTCTGCATGTAAGTGTCTCAGTGTCTGTATGTACATGTCTGTATGTAAGTGTCTGTATGTAAGTGTCTTAGTGTCTGTATGTAAGTGTCTGTATGTAAATGTCTGTATGTAAGTGTCTTTATGTAAGAGTCTGTATGTAAGTGTCTGTATGTAAGTGTCTCAGTGTCTGTTTGTGTCAGTATGTAAGTGTCTGTATGTAAGTGTATATGTAAGTGTATGTATGTAAGTGCCTGTATGTAAGTGTCTGTATGTAAGTGTCTTTATGTAAGAGTCTGTATGTAAGTGTCTGTATGTAAGTGTCTAAGTGTCTGTATGTAAGGGTCTGTATGTAAGTGTCTGTATGTAAGTGTCTGTGTGTAAGGGTCTATATGTAAGTGTTTGTATGTAAGTGTCTGTATGTAAGTGTCTCAGTGTCTGTTTGTGTCAGTATGTAAGTGTCTGTATGTAAGTGTATATGTAAGTGTATGTATGTAAGTGCCTGTATGTAAGTGTCTGTATGTAAGTGTGTGTATGTAAGTGTCTGTATGTAAGTGTCTGTATGTAAGTATCTCTATGTAAATGTCTGTGTGTAAGTGTCTGTATGTAAGTGTCTTAGTGTCTGTATGTAAGTGTCTGTATGTGTCTGTATGTAAGTGTCTGTATGTAAGTGTCTGTATGTAAGTGTCTGTATGTAAGTGCCTGTTTGTAAGTGCCTGTATGTAAGTGTCTGTATGTAAGTGCCTCAGTGTCTGTATGTAAGTGTCTGTATGTAAGTGTCTCAGTGTCTGTATGTAAGTGTCTGTATGTAAGTGTCTCAGTGTCTGTATGTAAGTGTCTGTATGTAAGTGTCTGTATGTAAGTGTCTGTATGTAAGTGTGTGTATGTAAGTGTCTTAGTGTCTGTATGTAAGTGTCTGTATGTAAGTGTCTGTATGTAAGTGTCTTAGTGTCTGTATGTAAGTGTCTGTATGTAATTTGCTGTGTGTAAGTGTTTTTACGTAAGAGTCTGTATGTAAGTGTCTGTATGTAAGTGTCTAAGTGTCTGTATGTAAGTGTCTTTATGTAAGAGTCTGTATGTGTCTCTATGTAAGTGTCTAAGTGTGTGTATGTAAGGGTCTGTATGTAAGTGTCTGTATGTAAGTGTCTCAGTGTCTGTATGTAAGTGTCTGTATGTAAGCATCTGTATGTAAGTGTCTATGTAAGTGTCTCAGTGTCTTTATGTAAGTGTCTGTATGTAAGTGTCTCAGTGTCTGTATGTAAGTGTCTCAGTGTCTGTTTGTAAGTGTCTGTATGTAAGTGTCTCAGTGTCTGTATGTAAGTGTCTGTATGTAAGTGGCTGTATGTAAGTGTCTGTATGTAAGTGTCTCAGTGTCTGTATGTAAGTGTCTGTATGTTAGTGTCTCAGTGTCTGTATGTAAGTGTCTGTATGTAAGTGTCTGTATGTAAGTGTCTGTATGTAAATGTCTCAGTGTCTGTATGTAAGTGTATGTAAGCGTCTGTATGTAAGTGTCTATGTAAGTGTCTCAGTGTCTGTATGTAAGTGTCTGTATGTAAGTGTCTGTATGTAAGTGTCTTAGTGTCTGTATGTAAGTGTCTGTATGTAATTGTCTGTATGTAAGTGTCTTAATGTAAGAGTCTGTATGTAAGTGTCTGTATGTAAGTGTCTAAGTGTTTGTATGTAAGTGTCTTTATGTAAGAGTCTGTATGTAAGTGTCTGTATGTAAGTGTGTGTATGTAAGTGTCTGTATGTAAGTGTCTGTATGTAAGTATCTCTATGTAAATGTCTGTGTGTAAGTGTCTGTATGTAAGTGTCTTAGTGTCTGTATGTAAGTGTCTGTATTTAAGTGTCTGTATGTGTCTGTATGTAAGTGTCTGTATGTAAGTGTCTGTATGTAAGTGTCTGTATGTAAGTGCCTGTTTGTAAGTGCCTGTATGTAAGTGTCTGTATGTAAGTGCCTCAGTGTCTGTATGTAAGTGTCTGTATGTAAGTGTCTCAGTGTCTGTATGTAAGTGTCTGTATGTAAGTGTCTCAGTGTCTGTATGTAAGTGTCTGTATGTAAGTGTCTGTATGTAAGTGTCTGTATGTAAATGTCTCAGTGTCTGTATGTAAGTGTATGTAAGCGTTTGTATGTCAGTGTCTATGTAAGTGTCTCAGTGTCTGTATGTAAGTGTCTGTATGTAAGTGTCTGTATGTAAGTGTCTTAGTGTCTGTATGTAAGTGTCTGTATGTAATTGTCTGTGTGTAAGTGTTTTTATGTAAGAGTCTGTATGTAAGTGTCTGTATGTAAGTGTCTAAGTGTCTGTATGTAAGTGTCTGTATGTAAGTGTCTGCATGTAAGTGTCTCAGTGTCTGCATGTAAGTGTCTGTATGTAAGTGTCTGTATGTAAGTGTCTGTATGTAAGTTTCTCAGTGTCTGTATGTAAGTGTCTGTATGTAAGTGTCTCAGTGTCTGTATGTAAGTGTCTGTATGTAAGTGTCTGTATGTAAATGTCTCAGTGTCTGTATGTAAGTGTATGTATGTAAGTGTCTGTATGTAAGTGTCTTAGTGTCTGTATGTAAGTGTCTGTATGTAATTGTCTGTATGTAAGTGTCTTTATGTAAGAGTCTGTATGTAAGGGTCTGTATGTAAGTGTCTAAGGGTCTGTATGTAAGTGTCTAAGTGTCTGTATGTAAGTGTCTTTATGTAAGAGTCTGTAAGTAAGTGTCTGTATGTAAGTGTCTCAGTGTCTGAATGTAAGTGTATGTAAGTGTCTGCATGTAAGTGTCTCAATGTCTGTATGTAAATGTCTGTATGTAAGTGTCTGTATGTAAGTGTCTTAGTGTCTGTATGTAAGTGTCTGTATGTAATTGTCTGTATGTAAGTGTCTTTATGTAAGAGTCTGTATGTAAGTGTCTGTATGTAAGTGTCTAAGTGTCTGTATGTAAGTGTCTTTATGTAAGAGTCTGTATGTAAGTGTCTGTATGTAAGTGTCTAAGTGTCTGTATGTAAGGGTCTGTATGTAAGTGTCTGTATGTAAGTGTCTGTGTGTAAGGGTCTATATGTAAGTGTTTGTATGTAAGTGTCTGTATGTAAGTGTCTCAGTGTCTGTTTGTGTCAGTATGTAAGTGTCTGTATGTAAGTGTCTATGTAAGTGTATGTATGTAAGTGCCTGTATGTAAGTGTCTGTATGTAAGTGTGTGTATGTAAGTGTCTGTATGTAAGTGTCTGTATGTAAGTATCTCTATGTAAATGTCTGTGTGTAAGTGTCTGTATGTAAGTGTCTTAGTGTCTGTATGTAAGTGTCTGTATTTAAGTGTCTGTATGTGTCTGTATGTAAGTGTCTGTATGTAAGTGTCTGTATGTAAGTGTCTGTACGTAAGTGCCTGTTTGTAAGTGCCTGTATGTAAGTGTCTGTATGTAAGTGCCTCAGTGTCTGTATGTAAGTGTCTGTATGTAAGTGTCTCAGTGTCTGTATGTAAGTGTCTGTATGTAAGTGTCTCAGTGTCTGTATGTAAGTGTCTGTATGTAAGTGTCTGTATGTAAGTGTCTGTATGTAAATGTCTCAGTGTCTGTATGTAAGTGTATGTAAGCGTTTGTATGTCAGTGTCTATGTAAGTGTCTCAGTGTCTGTATGTAAGTGTCTGTATGTAAATGTCTGTATGTAAGTGTCTTAGTGTCTGTATGTAAGTGTCTGTATGTAATTGTCTGTGTGTAAGTGTTTTTATGTAAGAGTCTGTATGTAAGTGTCTGTATGTAAGTGTCTAAGTGTCTGTATGTAAGTGTCTGTATGTAAGTGTCCGTATGTAAGTGTCTCAGTGTCTGCATGTAAGTGTCTGTATGTAAGTGTCTGTATGTAAGTGTCTGTATGTAAGTGTCTCAGTGTCTGTATGTAAGTGTCTGTATGTAAGTGTCTCAGTGTCTGTATGTAAGTGTCTGTATGTAAGTGTCTGTATGTAAATGTCTCAGTGTCTGTATGTAAGTGTATGTATGTAAGTGTCTGTATGTAAGTGTCTTAGTGTCTGTATGTAAGTGTCTGTATGTAATTGTCTGTATGTAAGTGTCTTTATGTAAGAGTCTGTATGTAAGGGTCTGTATGTAAGTGTCTAAGGGTCTGTATGTAAGTGTCTAAGTGTCTGTATGTAAGTGTCTTTATGTAAGAGTCTGTAAGTAAGTGTCTGTATGTAAGTGTCTCAGTGTCTGAATGTAAGTGTATGTAAGTGTCTGCATGTAAGTGTCTCAATGTCTGTATGTAAATGTCTGTATGTAAGTGTCTGTATGTAAGTGTCTTAGTGTCTGTATGTAAGTGTCTGTATGTAATTGTCTGTATGTAAGTGTCTTTATGTAAGAGTCTGTATGTAAGTGTCTGTATGTAAGTGTCTAAGTGTCTGTATGTAAGTGTCTTTATGTAAGAGTCTGTATGTAAGTGTCTGTATGTAAGTGTCTAAGTGTCTGTATGTAAGGGTCTGTATGTAAGTGTCTGTATGTAAGTGTCTGTGTGTAAGGGTCTATATGTAAGTGTTTGTATGTAAGTGTCTGTATGTAAGTGTCTCAGTGTCTGTTTGTGTCAGTATGTAAGTGTCTGTATGTAAGTGTCTATGTAAGTGTATGTATGTAAGTGCCTGTATGTAAGTGTCTGTATGTAAGTGTGTGTATGTAAGTGTCTGTATGTAAGTGTCTGTATGTAAGTATCTCTATGTAAATGTCTGTGTGTAAGTGTCTGTATGTAAGTGTCTTAGTGTCTGTATGTAAGTGTCTGTATTTAAGTGTCTGTATGTGTCTGTATGTAAGTGTCTGTATGTAAGTGTCTGTATGTAAGTGTCTGTACGTAAGTGCCTGTTTGTAAGTGCCTGTATGTAAGTGTCTGTATGTAAGTGCCTCAGTGTCTGTATGTAAGTGTCTGTATGTAAGTGTCTCAGTGTCTGTATGTAAGTGTCTGTATGTAAGTGTCTCAGTGTCTGTATGTAAGTGTCTGTATGTAAGTGTCTGTATGTAAGTGTCTGTATGTAAATGTCTCAGTGTCTGTATGTAAGTGTATGTAAGCGTTTGTATGTCAGTGTCTATGTAAGTGTCTCAGTGTCTGTATGTAAGTGTCTGTATGTAAATGTCTGTATGTAAGTGTCTTAGTGTCTGTATGTAAGTGTCTGTATGTAATTGTCTGTGTGTAAGTGTTTTTATGTAAGAGTCTGTATGTAAGTGTCTGTATGTAAGTGTCTAAGTGTCTGTATGTAAGTGTCTGTATGTAAGTGTCCGTATGTAAGTGTCTCAGTGTCTGCATGTAAGTGTCTGTATGTAAGTGTCTGTATGTAAGTGTCTGTATGTAAGTGTCTCAGTGTCTGTATGTAAGTGTCTGTATGTAAGTGTCTCAGTGTCTGTATGTAAGTGTCTGTATGTAAGTGTCTGTATGTAAATGTCTCAGTGTCTGTATGTAAGTGTATGTATGTAAGTGTCTGTATGTAAGTGTCTTAGTGTCTGTATGTAAGTGTCTGTATGTAATTGTCTGTATGTAAGTGTCTTTATGTAAGAGTCTGTATGTAAGGGTCTGTATGTAAGTGTCTAAGGGTCTGTATGTAAGTGTCTAAGTGTCTGTATGTAAGTGTCTTTATGTAAGAGTCTGTAAGTAAGTGTCTGTATGTAAGTGTCTCAGTGTCTGTATGTAAGTGTATGTAAGTGTCTGCATGTAAGTGTCTCAGTGTCTGTATGTAAATGTCTGTATGTAAGTGTCTGTATGTAAGTGTCTTAGTGTCTGTATGTAAGTGTCTGTATGTAATTGTCTGTATGTAAGTGTCTTTATGTAAGAGTCTGTATGTAAGTGTCTGTATGTAAGTGTCTAAGTGTCTGTATGTAAGTGTCTTTATGTAAGAGTCTGTATGTAAGTGTCTGTATGTAAGTGTCTAAGTGTCTGTATGTAAGGGTCTGTATGTAAGTGTCTGTATGTAAGTGTCTGTGTGTAAGGGTCTATATGTAAGTGTTTGTATGTAAGTGTCTGTATGTAAGTGTCTCAGTGTCTGTTTGTGTCAGTATGTAAGTGTCTGTATGTAAGTGTATATGTAAGTGTATGTATGTAAGTGCCTGTATGTAAGTGTCTGTATGTGTGTGTATGTAAGTGTCTGTATGTAAGTGTCTGTATGTAAGTATCTCTATGTAAATGTCTGTGTGTAAGTGTCTGTATGTAAGTGTCTTAGTGTCTGTATGTAAGTGTCTGTATGTAAGTGTCTGTATGTGTCTGTATGTAAGTGTCTGTATGTAAGTGTCTGTATGTAAGTGTCTGTATGTAAGTGCCTGTTTGTAAGTGCCTGTATGTAAGTGTCTGTATGTAAGTGCCTCAGTGTCTGTATGTAAGTGTCTGTATGTAAGTGTCTCAGTGTCTGTATGTAAGTGTCTGTATGTAAGTGTCTCAGTGTCTGTATGTAAGTGTCTGTATGTAAGTGTCTGTATGTAAGTGTCTGTATGTAAATGTCTCAGTGTCTGTATGTAAGTGTATGTAAGCGTTTGTATGTCAGTGTCTATGTAAGTGTCTCAGTGTCTGTATGTAAGTGTCTGTATGTAAGTGTCTGTATGTAAGTGTCTTAGTGTCTGTATGTAAGTGTCTGTATGTAATTGTCTGTGTGTAAGTGTTTTTATGTAAGAGTCTGTATGTAAGTGTCTGTATGTAAGTGTCTAAGTGTCTGTATGTAAGTGTCTTTATGTAAGAGTCTGTATGTGTCTCTATGTAAGTGTCTAAGTGTGTGTATGTAAGGGTCTGTATGTAAGTGTCTGTATGTAAGTGTCTCAGTGTCTGTATGTAAGTGTCTGTATGTAAGCATCTGTATGTAAGTGTCTATGTAAGTGTCTCAGTGTCTTTATGTAAGTGTCTGTATGTAAGTGTCTCAGTGTCTGTATGTAAGTGTCTCAGTGTCTGTTTGTAAGTGTCTGTATGTAAGTGTCTCAGTGTCTGTATGTAAGTGTCTGTATGTAAGTGGCTGTATGTAAGTGTCTGAATGTAAGTGTCTCAGTGTCTGTATGTAAGTGTCTGTATGTTAGTGTCTCAGTGTCTGTATGTAAGTGTCCGTATGTAAGTGTCTGTATGTAAGTGTCTGTATGTAAATGTCTCAGTGTCTGTATGTAAGTGTATGTAAGCGTCTGTATGTAAGTGTCTATGTAAGTGTCTCAGTGTCTGTATGTAAGTGTCTGTATGTAAGTGTCTGTATGTAAGTGTCTTAGTGTCTGTATGTAAGTGTGTATGTAATTGTCTGTATGTAAGTGTCTTAATGTAAGAGTCTGTATGTAAGTGTCTGTATGTAAGTGTCTAAGTGTTTGTATGTAAGTGTCTTTATGTAAGAGTCTGTATGTAAGTGTCTGTATGTAAGTGTCTAAGTGTGTGTATGTAAGGGTCTGTATGTAAGTGTCTGTATGTAAGTGTCTCAGTGTCTGTTTGTGTCAGTATGTAAGTGTCTGTATGTAAGTGTCTATGTAAGTGTCTGTATGTAAGTGTCTCAGTGTCTGTATGTAAGTGTCTCAGTGTCTGTTTGTAAGTGTCTGTATGTAAGTGTCTCAGTGTCTGTATGTAAGTGTCTGTATGTAAGTGGCTGTATGTAAGTGTCTGTATGTAAGTGTCTCAGTGTCTGTATGTAAGTGTCTGTATGTTAGTGTCTCAGTGTCTGTATGTAAGTGTCTGTATGTAAGTGTCTGTATGTAAGTGTCTGTATGTAAATGTCTCAGTGTCTGTATGTAAGTGTATGTAAGCGTCTGTATGTAAGTGTCTATGTAAGTGTCTCAGTGTCTGTATGTAAGTGTCTGTATGTAAGTGTCTGTATGTAAGTGTCTTAGTGTCTGTATGTAAGTGTCTGTATGTAATTGTCTGTATGTAAGTGTCTTAATGTAAGAGTCTGTATGTAAGTGTCTGTATGTAAGTGTCTAAGTGTTTGTATGTAAGTGTCTTTATGTAAGAGTCTGTATGTAAGTGTCTGTATGTAAGTGTCTAAGTGTGTGTATGTAAGGGTCTGTATGTAAGTGTCTGTATGTAAGTGTCTCAGTGTCTGTTTGTGTCAGTATGTAAGTGTCTGTATGTAAGTGTCTATGTAAGTGTCTGTATGTAAGTGCCTGTATGTAAGTATCTGTATGTAAGTGTCTGTATGTAAGTTTCTGTATGTAACTGTCTCTATGTAAGTATCTGTATGTAAGTGTCTGTATGTCAGTGTCACAGTGTCAGTATGTAAGTGTCTGTATGTAAGTGTCTGTATGTAAGTGTCTGTATGTAAGTGTCTGTATGTAAGTGTCTCAGTGTCTGTATATAAGTGTCTCTATGTAAGCATCTGTATGTAAGTGTCTCAGTGTCTCTATGTAAGTGTCTGTATGTAAGTGTCTGTATGTAAGTGTCTCAGTGTCTGTATGTAAGTGTCTGTATGTAAGTGTCTCAGTGTCTGCATGTAAGTGTCTGTATGTAAGTGTCTGTATGTAAGTGTCTGTATGTAAGTGTCTCAGTGTCTGTATGTAAGTGTCTGAGTGTCTGTATGTAAGTGTCTGTATGTAAGTGTCTGTATGTAAATGTCTCAGTGTCTGTATGTAAGTGTATGTATGTAAGTGTCTGTATGTAAGTGTCTTAGTGTCTGTATGTAAGTGTCTGTATGTAATTGTCTGTATGTAAGTGTCTTTATGTAAGAGTCTGTATGTAAGGGTCTGTATGTAAGTGTCTAAGGGTCTGTATGTAAGTGTCTAAGTGTCTGTATGTAAGTGTCTTTATGTAAGAGTCTGTAAGTAAGTGTCTGTATGTAAGTGTCTCAGTGTCTGTATGTAAGTGTATGTAAGTGTCTGCATGTAAGTGTCTCAGTGTCTGTATGTAAATGTCTGTATGTAAGTGTCTGTATGTAAGTGTCTTAGTGTCTGTATGTAAGTGTCTGTATGTAATTGTCTGTATGTAAGTGTCTTTATGTAAGAGTCTGTATGTAAGTGTCTGTATGTAAGTGTCTAAGTGTCTGTATGTAAGTGTCTTTATGTAAGAGTCTGTATGTAAGTGTCTGTATGTAAGTGTCTAAGTGTCTGTATGTAAGGGTCTGTATGTAAGTGTCTGTATGTAAGTGTCTGTGTGTAAGGGTCTATATGTAAGTGTTTGTATGTAAGTGTCTGTATGTAAGTGTCTCAGTGTCTGTTTGTGTCAGTATGTAAGTGTCTGTATGTAAGTGTCTATGTAAGTGTATGTATGTAAGTGCCTGTATGTAAGTGTCTGTATGTAAGTGTGTGTATGTAAGTGTCTGTATGTAAGTGTCTGTATGTAAGTATCTCTATGTAAATGTCTGTGTGTAAGTGTCTGTATGTAAGTGTCTTAGTGTCTGTATGTAAGTGTCTGTATGTAAGTGTCTGTATGTGTCTGTATGTAAGTGTCTGTATGTAAGTGTCTGTATGTAAGTGTCTGTATGTAAGTGTCTGTATGTAAGTGGCTGTATGTAAGTGTCTGTAAGTGTCTGTATGTAAGTATCTGTATGTAAGTGTCTGTATGTAAGTTTCTGTATGTAAGTGTTTCTATGTAAGTATCTGTATGTAAGTGTCTGTATGTCAGTGTCACAGTGTCAGTATGTAACTGTCTGTATGTAAGTGTCTGTATGTAATTGTCTGTATGTAAGTGTCTGTATGTAAGTGTCTGTATGTAAATGTCTCAGTGTCTGTATGTAAGTGTCTGTATGTAAGCGTCTGTATGTAAGTGTCTCAGTGTCTGTATGTAAGCGTCTGTATGTAAGTGTCTATGTAAGTGTCTCAGTGTCTTTATGTAAATGTCTGTATGTAAGTGTCTCAGTGTCTGTATGTGTCTCAGTGTCTGTATGTAAGTGTCTGTATGTAAGTGTCTCAGTGTCTGTATGTAAGTGTCTGTATGTAAGTGTCTGTATGTAAGTGTGTGTGTATGTAAGTGTCTGTATGTAAGTGTCTCAGTGTCTGTATGTAAGTGTCTGTATGTAAGTGTCTCAGTGTCTGTATGTAAATGTCTGTATGTAAGTGTCTGTATGTAAGTGTCTTAGTGTCTGTATGTAAGTGTCTGTATGTAATTGTCTGTATGTAAGTGTCTTTATGTAATAGTCTGTATGTAAGTGTCTGTATGTAAGTGTCTAAGTGTCTGTATGTAAGTGTCTTTATGTAAGAGTCTGTATGTAAGTGTCTGTATGTAAGTGTCTAAGTGTCTGTATGTAAGGGTCTGTATGTAAGTGTCTGTATGTAAGTGTCTGTATGTAAGTGTCTGTATGTAAGTGTTTGTATGTAAGTGTCTGTATGTAAGTGTCTCAGTGTCTGTTTGTGTCAGTATGTAAGTGTCTGTATGTAAGTGTCTGTATGTAAGTGTGTGTATGTAAGTGTCTGTATGTGTCTGTATGTAAGTGTCTCAGTGTCTGTATGTAAATGTCTTTATGTAAGTGTCTGTATGTAAGTGTCTGTATGTAAGTGTCTGTATGTAAGTCTCAGTGTCTGTATGTCAGTGTGTGGTTGTAAGTGTCTGTATGTAAGTGTCTGTATGTTAAGTGTTTATATGTAAGTGTCTGTATCTGAATATCTCAGTGTCTGTATGTAAGTGTCTGTATGTAAGTGTCTGTATGTAATTGTCTCAGTGTCTGTATGTAAGTGTCTGTATGTAAGTTTCTGTATGTAAGTGTCTGTATGTAAGTGTCTGTATGTTAAGTGTCTGTATGTAAGTGTCTGTATGTAAGTATCTCAGTGTCTGTATGTAAGTTTCTGTATGTAAGTGTCTGTATGTAAGTGTCTCAGTGTCTGTATGTAAGTGTCTGTATGTAAGTGTCTGTATGTAAGTTTCTGTATGTAAATGTCTGTGTGTAAGTGTCTGTATGTAAGTGTCTTAGTGTCTGTATGTAAGTGTCTGTATGTAAGTGTCTGTATGTGTCTGTATGTAAGTGTCTGTATGTAAGTGTCTGTATGTAAGTGTCTGTATGTAAGTGGCTGTATGTAAGTGTCTGTAAGTGTCTATATGTAAGTATCTGTATGTAAGTGTCTATATGTAAGTTTCTGTATGTAAGTGTCTGTATGTAAGTGTCTTAGTGTCTGTATGTAAGTGTCTGTATGTAATTGTCTGTATGTAAGTGTCTTTATGTAATAGTCTGTATGTAAGTGTCTGTATGTAAGTGTCTAAGTGTCTGTATGTAAGTGTCTTTATGTAAGAGTCTGTATGTAAGTGTCTGTATGTAAGTGTCTAAGTGTCTGTATGTAAGGGTCTGTATGTAAGTGTCTGTATGTAAGTGTCTGTATGTAAGTGTCTGTATGTAAGTGTTTGTATGTAAGTGTCTGTATGTAAGTGTCTCAGTGTCTGTTTGTGTCAGTATGTAAGTGTCTGTATGTAAGTGTCTGTATGTAAGTGTGTGTATGTAAGTGTCTGTATGTGTCTGTATGTAAGTGTCTCAGTGTCTGTATGTAAATGTCTGTATGTAAGTGTCTGTATGTAAGTGTCTGTATGTAAGTCTCAGTGTCTGTATGTCAGTGTGTGGTTGTAAGTGTCTGTATGTAAGTGTCTGTATGTTAAGTGTTTATATGTAAGTGTCTGTATCTGAATAACTCAGTGTCTGTATGTAAGTGTCTGTATGTAAGTGTCTGTATGTAATTGTCTCAGTGTCTGTATGTAAGTGTCTGTATGTAAGTATCTCAGTGTCTGTATGTAAGTTTCTGTATGTAAGTGTCTGTATGTAAGTGTCTCAGTGTCTGTATGTAAGTGTCTGTATGTAAGTGTCTGTATGTAAGTATCTGTATGTAAATGTCTGTGTGTAAGTGTCTGTATGTAAGTGTCTTAGTGTCTGTATGTAAGTGTCTGTATGTAAGTGTCTGTATGTGTCTGTATGTAAGTGTCTGTATGTAAGTGTCTGTATGTAAGTGTCTGTATGTAAGTGGCTGTATGTAAGTGTCTGTAAGTGTTTATATGTAAGTATCTGTATGTAAGTGTCTATATGTAAGTTTCTGTATGTAAGTGTATGTTTGTAAGTGTCTGTATGTAAGTGTCTGTATGTAAGTGCCTGTTTGTAAGTGCCTGTATGTAAGTGTCTGTATGTAAGTGCCTCAGTGTCTGTATGTAAGTGTATGTATGTAAGTGTCTCAGTGTCTGTATGTAAGTGTCTGTATGTAAGCTTCTGTATGTAAGTGTCTGTAAGTAGTGTCTCTATATAAGTGTCTCAGTGTCTGTATGTAAGTGTCTGTATGTAAGTGTCTCAGTGTCTGTATGTAAGTGTCTGTATGTAAGTGTCTGTATGTAAGTGTCTGTATGTAAATGTCTCAGTGTCTGTATGTAAGTGTATGTAAGCGTTTGTATGTCAGTGTCTATGTAAGTGTCTCAGTGTCTGTATGTAAGTGTCTGTATGTAAGTGTCTGTATGTAAGTGTCTTAGTGTCTGTATGTAAGTGTCTGTATGTAATTGTCTGTGTGTAAGTGTTTTTAAGTAAGAGTCTGTATGTAAGTGTCTGTATGTAAGTGTCTAAGTGTCTGTATGTAAGTGTCTTTATGTAAGAGTCTGTATGTGTCTCTATGTAAGTGTCTAAGTGTGTGTATGTAAGGGTCTGTATGTAAGTGTCTGTATGTAAGTGTCTCAGTGTCTGTATGTAAGTGTCTGTATGTAAGCATCTGTATGTAAGTGTCTATGTAAGTGTCTCAGTGTCTTTATGTAAGTGTCTGTATGTAAGTGTCTCAGTGTCTGTATGTAAGTGTCTCAGTGTCTGTTTGTAAGTGTCTGTATGTAAGTGTCTCAGTGTCTGTATGTAAGTGTCTGTATGTAAGTGGCTGTATGTAAGTGTCTGTATGTAAGTGTCTCAGTGTCTGTATGTAAGTGTCTGTATGTTAGTGTCTCAGTGTCTGTATGTAAGTGTCTGTATGTAAGTGTCTGTATGTAAGTGTTTGTATGTAAATGTCTCAGTGTCTGTATGTAAGTGTATGTAAGCGTCTGTATGTAAGTGTCTATGTAAGTGTCTCAGTGTCTGTATGTAAGTGTCTGTATGTAAGTGTCTGTATGTAAGTGTCTTAGTGTCTGTATGTAAGTGTCTGTATGTAATTGTCTGTATGTAAGTGTCTTAATGTAAGAGTCTGTATGTAAGTGTCTGTATGTAAGTGTCTAAGTGTTTGTATGTAAGTGTCTTTATGTAAGAGTCTGTATGTAAGTGTCTGTATGTAAGTGTCTAAGTGTGTGTATGTAAGGGTCTGTATGTAAGTGTCTGTATGTAAGTGTCTCAGTGTCTGTGTCAGTATGTAAGTGTCTGTATGTAAGTGTCTATGTAAGTGTCTGTATGTAAGTGCCTGTATGTAAGTATCTGTATGTAAGTGTCTGTATGTAAGTTTCTGTATGTAACTGTCTCTATGTAAGTATCTGTATGTAAGTGTCTGTATGTCAGTGTCACAGTGTCAGTATGTAAGTGTCTGTATGTAAGTGTCTGTATGTAAGTGTCTCAGTGTCTGTATGTAAGTGTCTCAGTGTCTGTATGTAAGTGTCTGTATGTAAGTGTCTCAGTGTCTGTATGTAAGTGTCTGTATGTAAGTGTCTGTATGTAAGTGTCTCAGTGTCTGTATGTAAGTGTCTGTATGTAAGTGTCTCAGTGTCTGTATGTAAGTGTCTGTATGTAAGTGTCTGTATGTAAATGTCTCAGTGTCTGTATGTAAGTGTATGTATGTAAGTGTCTGTATGTAAGTGTCTTAGTGTCTGTATGTAAGTGTCTGTATGTAATTGTCTGTATGTAAGTGTCTTTATGTAAGAGTCTGTATGTAAGGGTCTGTATGTAAGTGTCTAAGGGTCTGTATGTAAGTGTCTAAGTGTCTGTATGTAAGTGTCTTTATGTAAGAGTCTGTAAGTAAGTGTCTGTATGTAAGTGTCTCAGTGTCTGTATGTAAGTGTATGTAAGTGTCTGCATGTAAGTGTCTCAGTGTCTGTATGTAAATGTCTGTATGTAAGTGTCTGTATGTAAGTGTCTTAGTGTCTGTATGTAAGTGTCTGTATGTAATTGTCTGTATGTAAGTGTCTTTATGTAAGAGTCTGTATGTAAGTGTCTGTATGTAAGTGTCTAAGTGTCTGTATGTAAGTGTCTTTATGTAAGAGTCTGTATGTAAGTGTCTGTATGTAAGTGTCTAAGTGTCTGTATGTAAGGGTCTGTATGTAAGTGTCTGTATGTAAGTGTCTGTGTGTAAGGGTCTATATGTAAGTGTTTGTATGTAAGTGTCTGTATGTAAGTGTCTCAGTGTCTGTTTGTGTCAGTATGTAAGTGTCTGTATGTAAGTGTCTATGTAAGTGTATGTATGTAAGTGCCTGTATGTAAGTGTCTGTATGTAAGTGTGTGTATGTAAGTGTCTGTATGTAAGTGTCTGTATGTAAGTATCTCTATGTAAATGTCTGTGTGTAAGTGTCTGTATGTATGTCCGGCAAAACAACCCCCTACCTCCTCGCGGTGCCGGACGGGCAACTCTGTCGTGGACAGTGCTGTGGGGGGAGTTCCAATTTTGATTGGCTCCTCCCCTCATGGCATATGTGTCCACCACAGGGGCTAAACGGGGGCTCTGGACGGGCGCGAGGGGCTGGTAACCCCTCCACCTTCAATTAATTACCACAAAACCACGAATTAAAGTGAAATATGTAACAACTAAGCTTGTGCCGGAGGCCCCGGGGGGCCAGGCGTCTATGACGTCTCCTGGCCAAACCCTAATTGGCGGAGCCAGGAGATTGAATACCTACCCTCGGGGCTACTCCAGAAACAACGAAAAGCCACTACGGGTGGCCACGTGGAATGTTCGAACGCTCACTGCAGAGGAGAGGCTGCCACTCCTCTGTCGGGAGCTGGACCGGTACCGCCTGGATCTATGCGGCATTCAGGAGGTCCGGTGGACCGGCTCTGGCTCCTGCCACCATGAGGGGTGGACAGTCCTCTACTCGGGGCAGCAGACTGCCAAACAACAGGGTGTGGGTCTTCTTTTGAACAAAAGAATGAAGGGGGCGTGGGAGCGTGGCGGTGAGGTGTGGGAAGCTGTAAGCCCCAGGCTACTTTGGGCTCGCCTTCCCATCAACCGGAGGCGAGGAATGGTGGTCGTGGTTACTTATGCCCCCACCGAAGATGAACATCCGTGGAGGGATGCAGGCAAAGCCGATGAGTCAGATGCCTTCTATGACCTCCTGTCACAGGTGCTGGCTAAAGTGGCCCCTCGGGATAGAGTCATCATGCTGGGTGACTTCAATGCCCGAGTTGGTCATGATACTGGCACCTGGTCTGGAGTGATTGGAGGGCATGGGCCAGATCAGCTCAATAACAACGGTAGGAGGCTGCTAGATTTTTGTGCAGCCCATGGGCTTGTAATTACCAACACGCTGTTCCGGCATCGGCGCATCCACACAACATCATGGATGCATGCCGGGTCCAAGCAAGAACATCTGCTGGACTACATAGTGACGGACCAGCGAATGCGAGCCCATGTCCTTGACACCAGGACCTACCGTGGAGCTGATCTGCCCTCTGACCATCGACTAGTCATCTGTAAGATGCGCCTGCCATTCTTCCACTCCGGTGGTGGGTGTACACCCAGGACCCCATTCCAACCTAAAGTGGCCTGGTCTCAGTTATCTGATGAAAGTTGCAAGCGAGAATTTCATCATCGCTTGCGGCTGGGATTGGCATCGTCCCCGACTCCTCCTGATGTCGAGGGAAAATGGGCGAGGTTTAGGACTGTGACTCATGCAGCTGCAATGGCTGCTTTGGGTACGCGGTCCAGACCTCCCCAGACACCCTGGATGACAGAGGAGTTGTTCAGGATGGTTGAGAAAAAGCGACAGGCCCACTGTCATCGGCTACAGAATCCCACGTCAGAGAATGAGGAGGCTTACCGCAGCCTTCGCTCGGAGGTTCGGAGAGCCGTGAGGCGCTGCAAGGATGGGTGGTGGTCGCGGGTTGCTGAGGAGATGGAGTCTGCCTCAGTGGCCCGTGATCACAAATCGCTATTTAACTCCATCAAAAAAGTAACCTGCAGCGCCACACCTATTACCATCATTAGGGGAAAAAACGGTGATCCAATTTCCGACCCCCAGGAACAGGTTCGCAGATTTGCTGAGCATTTCTGTGAGGTCCTGGGGGAGGGAAAATCCCACAGCCAGGAAAACATCGTGGCACAAAGTGAGGATGACCCTGCTGAGGCTGCGGTGCCTCAAATATTGGATGAAGTCACCCCCTGTGAGTGGCTGGCTGAGGTGCCATCTGCTGAGGAAGTATTGAAGGCGATCCGGAGTCTGAGACCAGGAAAGGCAGCGGGCAGAGATGATCTCCCAAGCGAAATGCTGAGGGAGGGTGGCGTTTGTGCACAGACTGCCCTATATGACATCATAACAACAGTCTGGACCACTGGACGGGTTCCGCAGGATTGGAAGGATGCCCTGGTGGTCCCCCTTTTTAAGAAGGGGGACCGCACAGACTGTAACAACTACAGGGGCATCTCACTACTCAGTGTGCCGGGAAAGGTCCTGGCAAGGATTATTCAGCATCGCCTTGCCAGGCACGCTGAGGAGAGGCTTGCGGAGCCCCAATGCGGTTTCAGGAAAGGGCGGTCCTGCACAGATGCCATATTTTCTGTCCGTCTGCTACAGCAGAGGTGTAGGGAATTCCAACAAGACCTACATCTCTGCTTTATTGACCTGGTCAAGGCCTATGATACCATCAGTAGGCCTGGGCTCTGGGTCGTTCTTCGTGCTTTTGGAGTACCTGACCCTCTGCTCACGATCATTAAGGACCTTCATGATGGTGAGCGGGCCCGGGTAAAACTACGTGGCCGGGAGTCAGAGCCATTCCCTGTACACCTTGGGGTGCGACAGGGATGTCCTCTGGCTCCCACATTATTTAACATCTATTTTGACCACGTAGTTCGTGAAGCCTTCAATAGCTGTACCGGGGGAATCTCCATATGGTACAGATATAATGGGAGGCTAATCGATGCCCGGGTGCGGTCAAGGGATGGCTCCCTATTGCTCAACCACGTTATGTATGCTGATGACTTGGTAATAGCTGCTCAGTCAGAGGAGGAGTTGGAGACGCTGCTGCTGAGACTGGAGCGTGCCACTAAGAGGTGGGGCCTTACCATCAGCCCCACCAAAACTAAGCACCTGCCTGGGTATTTTGTACCATCGGACACTCCACCCCCACAACTCCCAATCGGTGATGGGGCAGTTGTGGAGAGAGTGGAGAGTTTCCCATACCTGGGCAGTGTGCTTATGACTGGCTCCAGTTTAACAGCAGAGGTCTCACTCCGAATCAGTCGAGCGGCAATATCTTTTCATCGGTTGCGTAACGCTGTGTGGAAGCTACCTGGTCTGTCGCTCCGCACTAAGCTTCAGGTCTTCTCGGCCACGGTCATTCCCTCCCTTCTCTACGCTTGCGAAACGTGGACCCCCCTAATGGAACATCTTCGCCGGTTAGAAACATTTAGGCTGACCTGCCTACGATCCATCCTGGGTTTAACCAGACTGGATTGTGTGAGGAGCTCACAAATCCTTGAAAGATCTGGGCAGGGTCCCATCGGTGAGCTCCTCCGGCAGGCAAGGCTGCGATGGCTGGGTCATGTAGCCCGCATGCCCAGCCACCGCATGCCGAAACAGCTTTTGTTTGGCCGGATTGAGGGGGCTAAGCGGGCGCGGCACGGGCTAGAGAAGAGATGGAGTGATGTGGTACAGGAGGACGTGGAGCTGAGTGGACTTGCCGATGACTGGTACCAGCGGTGTCAAGATCGGCCTCTGTGGAGGAGGCTCGTGAAGGATGCTACTGGGCAGTTGGAGGCAGTCGCCCTCCAACAACAACGGAGGGCGGAGGAGCGACGCTCACAACAGCGAGCGGAGCGCCGGGTGGCTAAAGCACAGCAGGTTGGCACAGTAGGGGGCACAGGTGGTGCATCAGCCAGTCATCTCAGTCAGTCGACCCGTGGCACCTGGGTCTGCCCCGTGA
Organism: Petromyzon marinus; assembly: GCF_048934315.1. Lineage (NCBI taxonomy): Eukaryota > Metazoa > Chordata > Hyperoartia > Petromyzontiformes > Petromyzontidae > Petromyzon > Petromyzon marinus. The sequence goes on from NW_027422817.1 coordinate 1,464,015, forward strand.
CCTCCTGCCAGCGGGCGTTCGACACTTCACGTGGCCTCAGGGTGCACATAGCCTGGCACAAGCGTCGTGGTGACGTCACCGCCACTTAGTGGCGAATGGCGGTTGTTGTTGTATGTAAGTGTCTTAGTGTCTGTATGTAAGTGTCTGTATGTAAGTGTCTGTATGTGTCTGTATGTAAGTGTCTGTATGTAAGTGTCTGTATGTAAGTGTCTGTATGTAAGTGTCTGTATGTAAGTGGCTGTATGTAAGTGTCTGTAAGTGTCTGTATGTAAGTATCTGTATGTAAGTGTCTGTATGTAAGTTTCTGTATGTAAGTGTTTCTATGTAAAAATCTGTATGTAAGTGTCTGTATGTCAGTGTCACAGTGTCAGTATGTAACTGTCTGTATGTAAGTGTCTGTATGTAATTGTCTGTATGTAAGTGTCTGTATGTAAGTGTCTGTATGTAAATGTCTCAGTGTCTGTATGTAAGTGTCTGTATGTAAGCGTCTGTATGTAAGTGTCTCAGTGTCTGTATGTAAGTGTCTGTATGTAAGCGTCTGTATGTAAGTGTCTATGTAAGTGTCTCAGTGTCTTTATGTAAATGTCTGTATGTAAGTGTCTCAGTGTCTGTATGTGTCTCAGTGTCTGTATGTAAGTGTCTGTATGTAAGTGTCTCAGTGTCTGTATGTAAGTGTCTGTATGTAAGTGTCTGTATGTAAGTGTGTGTGTATGTAAGTGTCTGTATGTAAGTGTCTCAGTGTCTGTATGTAAGTGTCTGTATGTAAGTGTCTCAGTGTCTGTATGTAAATGTCTGTATGTAAGTGTCTGTATGTAAGTGTCTTAGTGTCTGTATGTAAGTGTCTGTATGTAATTGTCTGTATGTAAGTGTCTTTATGTAATAGTCTGTATGTAAGTGTCTGTATGTAAGTGTCTAAGTGTCTGTATGTAAGTGTCTTTATGTAAGAGTCTGTATGTAAGTGTCTGTATGTAAGTGTCTAAGTGTCTGTATGTAAGGGTCTGTATGTAAGTGTCTGTATGTAAGTGTCTGTATGTAAGTGTCTGTATGTAAGTGTTTGTATGTAAGTGTCTGTATGTAAGTGTCTCAGTGTCTGTTTGTGTCAGTATGTAAGTGTCTGTATGTAAGTGTCTGTATGTAAGTGTGTGTATGTAAGTGTCTGTATGTGTCTGTATGTAAGTGTCTCAGTGTCTGTATGTAAATGTCTTTATGTAAGTGTCTGTATGTAAGTGTCTGTATGTAAGTGTCTGTATGTAAGTCTCAGTGTCTGTATGTCAGTGTGTGGTTGTAAGTGTCTGTATGTAAGTGTCTGTATGTTAATTGTTTATATGTAAGTGTCTGTATCTGAATATCTCAGTGTCTGTATGTAAGTGTCTGTATGTAAGTGTCTGTATGTAATTGTCTCAGTGTCTGTATGTAAGTGTCTGTATGTAAGTTTCTGTATGTAAGTGTCTGTATGTAAGTGTCTGTATTTTAAGTGTCTGTATGTAAGTGTCTGTATGTAAGTATCTCAGTGTCTGTATGTAAGTTTCTGTATGTAAGTGTCTGTATGTAAGTGTCTCAGTGTCTGTATGTAAGTGTCTGTATGTAAGTGTCTGTATGTAAGTATCTGTATGTAAATGTCTGTGTGTAAGTGTCTGTATGTAAGTGTCTTAGTGTCTGTATGTAAGTGTCTGTATGTAAGTGTCTGTATGTGTCTGTATGTAAGTGTCTGTATGTAAGTGTCTGTATGTAAGTGTCTGTATGTAAGTGGCTGTATGTAAGTGTCTGTAAGTGTCTATATGTAAGTATCTGTATGTAAGTGTCTATATGTAAGCTTCTGTATGTAAGTGTATGTTTGTAAGTGTCTGTATGTAAGTGTCTGTATGTAAGTGCCTGTTTGTAAGTGCCTGTATGTAAGTGTCTGTATGTAAGTGCCTCAGTGTCTGTATGTAAGTGTATGTATGTAAGTGTCTCAGTGTCTGTATGTAAGTGTCTGTATGTAAGCTTCTGTATGTAAGTGTCTGTAAGTAGTGTCTCTATGTAAGTGTCTCAGTGTCTGTATGTAAGTGTCTGTATGTAAGTGTCTCAGTGTCTGTATGTAAGTGTCTGTATGTAAGTGTCTGTATGTAAGTGTCTGTATGTAAATGTCTCAGTGTCTGTATGTAAGTGTATGTAAGCGTTTGTATGTCAGTGTCTATGTAAGTGTCTCAGTGTCTGTATGTAAGTGTCTGTATGTAAGTGTCTGTATGTAAGTGTCTTAGTGTCTGTATGTAAGTGTCTGTATGTAATTGTCTGTGTGTAAGTGTTTTTATGTAAGAGTCTGTATGTAAGTGTCTGTATGTAAGTGTCTAAGTGTCTGTATGTAAGTGTCTTTATGTAAAAGTCTGTATGTGTCTCTATGTAAGTGTCTAAGTGTGTGTATGTAAGGGTCTGTATGTAAGTGTCTGTATGTAAGTGTCTCAGTGTCTGTATGTAAGTGTCTGTATGTAAGCATCTGTATGTAAGTGTCTATGTAAGTGTCTCAGTGTCTTTATGTAAGTGTCTGTATGTAAGTGTCTCAGTGTCTGTATGTAAGTGTCTCAGTGTCTGTTTGTAAGTGTCTGTATGTAAGTGTCTCAGTGTCTGTATGTAAGTGTCTGTATGTAAGTGGCTGTATGTAAGTGTCTGTATGTAAGTGTCTCAGTGTCTGTATGTAAGTGTCTGTATGTTAGTGTCTCAGTGTCTGTATGTAAGTGTCTGTATGTAAGTGTCTGTATGTAAGTGTTTGTATGTAAATGTCTCAGTGTCTGTATGTAAGTGTATGTAAGCGTCTGTATGTAAGTGTCTATGTAAGTGTCTCAGTGTCTGTATGTAAGTGTCTGTATGTAAGTGTCTGTATGTAAGTGTCTTAGTGTCTGTATGTAAGTGTCTGTATGTAATTGTCTGTATGTAAGTGTCTTAATGTAAGAGTCTGTATGTAAGTGTCTGTATGTAAGTGTCTAAGTGTTTGTATGTAAGTGTCTTTATGTAAGAGTCTGTATGTAAGTGTCTGTATGTAAGTGTCTAAGTGTGTGTATGTAAGGGTCTGTATGTAAGTGTCTGTATGTAAGTGTCTCAGTGTCTGTTTGTGTCAGTATGTAAGTGTCTGTATGTAAGTGTCTATGTAAGTGTCTGTATGTAAGTGCCTGTATGTAAGTATCTGTATGTAAGTGTCTGTATGTAAGTTTCTGTATGTAACTGTCTCTATGTAAGTATCTGTATGTAAGTGTCTGTATGTCAGTGTCACAGTGTCAGTATGTAAGTGTCTGTATGTAAGTGTCTGTATGTAAGTGTCTCAGTGTCTGTATGTAAGTGTCTCAGTGTCTGTATGTAAGTGTCTGTATGTAAGTGTCTCAGTGTCTGCATGTAAGTGTCTGTATGTAAGTGTCTGTATGTAAGTGTCTGTATGTAAGTGTCTCAGTGTCTGTATGTAAGTGTCTGTATGTAAGTGTCTCAGTGTCTGTATGTAAGTGTCTGTATGTAAGTGTCTGTATGTAAATGTCTCAGTGTCTGTATGTAAGTGTATGTATGTAAGTGTCTGTATGTAAGTGTCTTAGTGTCTGTATGTAAGTGTCTGTATGTAATTGTCTGTATGTAAGTGTCTTTATGTAAGAGTCTGTATGTAAGGGTCTGTATGTAAGTGTCTAAGGGTCTGTATGTAAGTGTCTAAGTGTCTGTATGTAAGTGTCTTTATGTAAGAGTCTGTAAGTAAGTGTCTGTATGTAAGTGTCTCAGTGTCTGTATGTAAGTGTATGTAAGTGTCTGCATGTAAGTGTCTCAGTGTCTGTATGTAAATGTCTGTATGTAAGTGTCTGTATGTAAGTGTCTTAGTGTCTGTATGTAAGTGTCTGTATGTAATTGTCTGTATGTAAGTGTCTTTATGTAAGAGTCTGTATGTAAGTGTCTGTATGTAAGTGTCTAAGTGTCTGTATGTAAGTGTCTTTATGTAAGAGTCTGTATGTAAGTGTCTGTATGTAAGTGTCTAAGTGTCTGTATGTAAGGGTCTGTATGTAAGTGTCTGTATGTAAGTGTCTGTGTGTAAGGGTCTATATGTAAGTGTTTGTATGTAAGTGTCTGTATGTAAGTGTCTCAGTGTCTGTTTGTGTCAGTATGTAAGTGTCTGTATGTAAGTGTCTATGTAAGTGTATGTATGTAAGTGCCTGTATGTAAGTGTCTGTATGTAAGTGTGTGTATGTAAGTGTCTGTATGTAAGTGTCTGTATGTAAGTATCTCTATGTAAATGTCTGTATGTAAGTGTCTGTATGTAAGTGTCTGTATGTGTCTGTATGTAAGTGTCTGTATGTAAGTGTCTGTATGTAAGTGTCTGTATGTAAGTGGCTGTATGTAAGTGTCTGTAAGTGTCTGTATGTAAGTATCTGTATGTAAGTGTCTGTATGTAAGTTTCTGTATGTAAGTGTTTCTATGTAAGTATCTGTATGTAAGTGTCTGTATGTCAGTGTCACAGTGTCAGTATGTAACTGTCTGTATGTAAGTGTCTGTATGTAATTGTCTGTATGTAAGTGTCTGTATGTAAGTGTCTGTATGTAAATGTCTCAGTGTCTGTATGTAAGTGTCTGTATGTAAGCGTCTGTATGTAAGTGTCTCAGTGTCTGTATGTAAGTGTCTGTATGTAAGCATCTGTATGTAAGTGTCTATGTAAGTGTCTCAGTGTCTTTATGTAAATGTCTGTATGTAAGTGTCTCAGTGTCTGTATGTGTCTCAGTGTCTGTATGTAAGTGTCTGTATGTAAGTGTCTCAGTGTCTGTATGTAAGTGTCTGTATGTAAGTGTCTGTATGTAAGTGTGTGTATGTAAGTGTCTGTATGTAAGTGTCTCAGTGTCTGTATGTAAGTGTCTGTATGTAAGTGTCTCAGTGTCTGTATGTGAATGTCTGTATGTAAGTGTCTGTATGTAAGTGTCTTAGTGTCTGTATGTAAGTGTCTGTATGTAATTGTCTGTATGTAAGTGTCTTTATGTAATAGTCTGTATGTAAGTGTCTGTATGTAAGTGTCTAAGTGTCTGTATGTAAGTGTCTTTATGTAAGAGTCTGTATGTAAGTGTCTGTATGTAAGTGTCTAAGTGTCTGTATGTAAGGGTCTGTATGTAAGTGTCTGTATGTAGGTGTCTGTATGTAAGTGTCTGTATGTAAGTGTTTGTATGTAAGTGTCTGTATGTAAGTGTCTCAGTGTCTGTTTGTGTCAGTATGTAAGTGTCTGTATGTAAGTGTCTGTATGTAAGTGTGTGTATGTAAGTGTCTGTATGTGTCTGTATGTAAGTGTCTCAGTGTCTGTATGTAAATGTCTTTATGTAAGTGTCTGTATGTAAGTGTCTGTATGTAAGTGTCTGTATGTAAGTCTCAGTGTCTGTATGTCAGTGTGTGGTTGTAAGTGTCTGTATGTAAGTGTCTGTATGTTAAGTGTTTATATGTAAGTGTCTGTATCTGAATATCTCAGTGTCTGTATGTAAGTGTCTGTATGTAAGTGTCTGTATGTAATTGTCTCAGTGTCTGTATGTAAGTGTCTGTATGTAAGTTTCTGTATGTAAGTGTCTGTATGTAAGTGTCTGTATGTAAGTATCTCAGTGTCTGTATGTAAGTTTCTGTATGTAAGTGTCTGTATGTAAGTGTCTCAGTGTCTGTATGTAAGTGTCTGTATGTAAGTGTCTGTATGTAAGTATCTGTATGTAAATGTCTGTGTGTAAGTGTCTGTATGTAAGTGTCTTAGTGTCTGTATGTAAGTGTCTGTATGTAAGTGTCTGTATGTGTCTGTATGTAAGTGTCTGTATGTAAGTGTCTGTATGTAAGTGTCTGTATGTAAGTGGCTGTATGTAAGTGTCTGTAAGTGTCTATATGTAAGTATCTGTATGTAAGTGTCTATATGTAAGTTTCTGTATGTAAGTGTATGTTTGTAAGTGTCTGTATGTAAGTGTCTGTATGTAAGTGCCTGTTTGTAAGTGCCTGTATGTAAGTGTCTGTATGTAAGTGCCTCAGTGTCTGTATGTAAGTGTATGTATGTAAGTGTCTCAGTGTCTGTATGTAAGTGTCTGTATGTAAGCTTCTGTATGTAAGTGTCTGTAAGTAGTGTCTCTATGTAAGTGTCTCAGTGTCTGTATGTAAGTGTCTGTATGTAAGTGTCTCAGTGTCTGTATGTAAGTGTCTATATGTAAGTTTCTGTATGTAAGTGTATGTTTGTAAGTGTCTGTATGTAAGTGTCTGTATGTAAGTGTCTGTATGTAAGTGTCTGTATGTAAGTGTCTTAGTGTCTGTATGTAAGTGTCTGTATGTAATTGTCTGTGTGTAAGTGTTTTTATGTAAGAGTCTGTATGTAAGTGTCTGTATGTAAGTGTCTAAGTGTCTGTATGTAAGTGTCTTTATGTAAGAGTCTGTATGTGTCTCTATGTAAGTGTCTAAGTGTGTGTATGTAAGGGTCTGTATGTAAGTGTCTGTATGTAAGTGTCTCAGTGTCTGTATGTAAGTGTCTGTATGTAAGCATCTGTATGTAAGTGTCTATGTAAGTGTCTCAGTGTCTTTATGTAAGTGTCTGTATGTAAGTGTCTCAGTGTCTGTATGTAAGTGTCTCAGTGTCTGTTTGTAAGTGTCTGTATGTAAGTGTCTCAGTGTCTGTATGTAAGTGTCTGTATGTAAGTGGCTGTATGTAAGTGTCTGTATGTAAGTGTCTCAGTGTCTGTATGTAAGTGTCTGTATGTTAGTGTCTCAGTGTCTGTATGTAAGTGTCTGTATGTAAGTGTCTGTATGTAAGTGTTTGTATGTAAATGTCTCAGTGTCTGTATGTAAGTGTATGTAAGCGTCTGTATGTAAGTGTCTATGTAAGTGTCTCAGTGTCTGTATGTAAGTGTCTGTATGTAAGTGTCTGTATGTAAGTGTCTTAGTGTCTGTATGTAAGTGTCTGTATGTAATTGTCTGTATGTAAGTGTCTTAATGTAAGAGTCTGTATGTAAGTGTCTGTATGTAAGTGTCTAAGTGTTTGTATGTAAGTGTCTTTATGTAAGAGTCTGTATGTAAGTGTCTGTATGTAAGTGTCTAAGTGTGTGTATGTAAGGGTCTGTATGTAAGTGTCTGTATGTAAGTGTCTCAGTGTCTGTTTTTGTCAGTATGTAAGTGTCTGTATGTAAGTGTCTATGTAAGTGTCTGTATGTAAGTGCCTGTATGTAAGTATCTGTATGTAAGTGTCTGTATGTAAGTTTCTGTATGTAACTGTCTCTATGTAAGTATCTGTATGTAAGTGTCTGTATGTCAGTGTCACAGTGTCAGTATGTAAGTGTCTGTATGTAAGTGTCTGTATGTAAGTGTCTGTATGTAAGTGTCTGTATGTAAGTGTCTCAGTGTCTGTATATAAGTGTCTCTATGTAAGCATCTGTATGTAAGTGTCTCAGTGTCTCTATGTAAGTGTCTGTATGTAAGTGTCTGTATGTAAGTGTCTCAGTGTCTGTATGTAAGTGTCTGTATGTAAGCGTTTGTATGTAAGTGTCTATGTAAGTGTCTCAGTGTCTTTATGTAAGTGTCTGTATGTAAGTGTCTCAGTGTCTGTATGTAAGTGTCTCAGTGTCTGTATGTAAGTGTCTGTATGTAAGTGTCTCAGTGTCTGCATGTAAGTGTCTGTATGTAAGTGTCTGTATGTAAGTGTCTGTATGTAAGTGTCTCAGTGTCTGTATGTAAGTGTCTGTATGTAAGTGTCTCAGTGTATGTATGTAAGTGTCTGTATGTAAGTGTCTGTATGTAAATGTCTCAGTGTCTGTATGTAAGTGTATGTATGCAAGTGTCTGTATGTAAGTGTCTTAGTGTCTGTATGTAAGTGTCTGTATGTAATTGTCTGTATGTAAGTGTCTTTATGTAAGAGTCTGTATGTAAGGGTCTGTATGTAAGTGTCTAAGGGTCTGTATGTAAGTGTCTAAGTGTCTGTATGTAAGTGTCTTTATGTAAGAGTCTGTAAGTAAGTGTCTGTATGTAAGTGTCTAAGTGTGTGTATGTAAGTGTCTGTATGTAAGTGTCTGTATGTAAGTGTCTGTATGTAAGTGTTTGTATGTAAGTGTCTGTATGTAAGTGTCTCAGTGTCTGTTTGTGTCAGTATGTAAGTGTCTGTATGTAAGTGTCTATGTAAGTGTCTGTATGTAAGTGCCTGTATGTAAGTGTCTGTATGTAAGTCTTAGTGTCTGTATGTCAGTGTGTGTTTGTAAGTGTCTGTATGTAAGTGTCTGTATTTAAGTGTCTCAGTGTCTGTAAGTAAGTGTCTAAGTAAGTGTCTGTATGTAAGTGTCTGTATGTAAGTGTCTGTATGTAAGTGTCTCAGTATCTGTATGTAAATGTCTTTATGTAAGTGTCTGTATGTAAGTGTCTGTATGTAAGTGTCTGTATGTAAGTCTTAGTGTCTGTATGTCAGTGTGTGTTTGTAAGTGTCTGTATGTAAGTGTCTGTATTTAAGTGTCTCAGTGTCTGTAAGTAAGTGTCTAAGTAAGTGTCTGTATGTAAGTGTCTGTATGTAAGTGTCTGTATGTTAAGTGTTTGTATGTAAGTGTCTGTATGTGAATATCTCAGTGTCTGTATGTAAGTGTCTGTATGTAAGTGTCTCAGTGTCTGTATGTAAGTGTCTGTATGTAAGTGTCTGTATGGAAGTGTCTGTATGTAAGTGTCTGTATGTTAAGTGTCTGTATGTAAGTGTCTGTATGTAAGTATCTCAGTGTCTGTATGTAAGTTTCTGTATGTAAGTGACTGTATGTAAGTGTCTTTATGTAAGAGTCTGTATGTAAGTGTCTGTATGTAAGTGTCTGTATGTTAAGTGTTTGTAAGTAAGTGTCTGTATGTGAATATCTCAGTGTCTGTATGTAAGTGTCTGTATGTAAGTGTCTGTATGTAAGTGTCTCAGTGTCTGTATGTAAGTGTCTGTATGTAAGTGTCTGTATGTAAGTGTCTGTATGTTAAGTGTCTGTATGTAAGTGTCTGTATGTAAGTATCTCAGTGTCTGTATGTAAGTTTCTGTATGTAAGTGTCTGTATGTAAGTGGCTCAGTGTCTGTATGTAAGTGTCTGTTTGTAAGTTTCTGTATGTAAGTATCTGTATGTAAATATCTGTGTGTAAGTGTCTGTATGCAAGTGTCTTAGTGTCTCTATGTAAGTGTCTGTATGTAAGTGTCTGTATGTAAGTGGCTGTATGTAAGTGTCTGTAAGTGTCTGTCTGTAAGTATCTGTATGTAAGTGTCTGTATGTAAGTTTCTGTATGTAAGTGTATGTTTGTAAGTGTCTGTATGTAAGTGTCTGTATGTAAGTGCCTGTTTGTAAGTGTCTGTATGTAAGTGTCTTTATATAAGTGCCTGTATGTAAGTGTCTGTATGTAAGTGTCTCAGTGTCTGTATGTAAGTGTCTGTATGTAAGTGTCTCAGTGTCTGTATGTAAGTGTCTGTATGTAAGCTTCTGTATGTAAGTGTCTGTATGTAAGTGTCTCAGTGTCTGTTTGTGTCAGTATGTAAGTGTCTGTATGTAAGTGTCTATGTAAGTGTCTGTATGTAAGTGCCTGTATGTAAGTGTCTGTATGTAAGTGTCTGTATGTAAGTGTGTGTATGTAAGTGTCTGTATGTAAGTGTCTGTATGTAAGTGTCTCAGTATCTGTATGTAAATGTCTTTATGTAAGTGTCTGTATGTAAGTGTCTGTATGTAAGTGTCTGTATGTAAGTCTCAGTGTCTGTATGTCAGTGTGTGTTTGTAAGTGTCTGTATGTAAGTGTGTGTATTTAAGTGTCTCAGTGTCTGTAAGTAAGTGTCTAAGTAAGTGTCTGTATGTAAGTGTCTGTATGTAAGTGTCTGTATGTAAGTGTCTGTATGTTAAGTGTTTGTATGTAAGTGTCTGTATGTGAATATCTCAGTGTCTGTATGTAAGTGTCTGTATGTAAGTGTCTGTATGTTAAGTGTCTGTATGTAAGTGTCTGTATGTAAATATCTCAGTGTCTGTATGTAAGTTTCTGTATGTAAGTGTCTGTATGTAAGTGTCTTTATGTAAGAGTCTGTATGTAAGTGTCTGTATGTAAGTGTATGTATGTTAAGTGTTTGTAAATAAGTGTCTGTATGTGAATATCTCAGTGTCTGTATGTAAGTGTCTGTATGTAAGTGTCTGTATGTAAGTGTCTCAGTGTCTGTATGTAAGTGTCTGTATGTAAGTGTCTGTATGTAAGTGTCTGTATGTAAGTGTCTGTATGTTAAGTGTCTGTATGTAAGTGTCTGTATGTAAGTATCTCAGTGTCTGTATGTAAGTTTCTGTATGTAAGTGTCTATATGTAAGAGTCTCAGTGTCTGTATGTAAGTGTCTGTTTGTAAGTTTCTGTATGTAAGTATCTGTATGTAAATGTCTGTGTGTAAGTGTCTGTATGTAAGTGTCTGGATGTAAATGTCTGTATTTAAGTGTCTCAGTGTCTGTAAGTAAGTGTCTAAGTAAGTGTCTGTATGTAAGTGTCTGTATGTAAGTGTCTGTATGTTAAGTGTTTGTATGTAAGTGTCTATATGTGAATATCTCAGCGTCTGTATGTAAGTGTCTGAATGTAAGTGTCTGTATATAAGTGTCTCAGTGTCTGTATGTAAGTGTCTGTATGTAAGTGTCTGTATGTAAGTGTCTGTATGTAAGTGTCTGTATGTTAAGTGTCTGTATGTAAGTGTCTGTATGTAAGAGTCTGTATGTAAGTGTCTGTATGTAAGTGTCTGTATGTTAAGTGTTTGTAAATAAGTGTCTGTATGTGAATATCTCAGTGTCTGTATGTAAGTGTCTGTATGTAAGTGTCTGTATGTAAGTGTCTCAGTGTCTGTATGTAAGTGTCTGTATGTAAGTGTCTGTATGTAAGTGTCTGTATGTAAGTGTCTGTATGTTAAGTGTCTGTATGTAAGTGTCTGTATGTAAGTATCTCAGTGTCTGTATGTAAGTTTCTGTATGTAAGTGTCTATATGTAAGTGTCTCAGTGTCTGTATGTAAGTGTCTGTTTGTAAGTTTCTGTATGTAAGTATCTGTATGTAAATGTCTGTGTGTAAGTGTCTGTATGTAAGTGTCTTAGTGTCTGTATGTAAGTGTCTGTATGTAAGTGTCTGTATGTAAGTGGCTGTATGTAAGTGTCTGCAAGTGTCTGTATGTAAGTATCTGTATGTAAGTGTCTGTATGTAAGTTTCTGTATGTAAGTGTATGTTTGTAAGTGTCTGTATGTAAGTGTCTGTATGTAAGTGCCTGTTTGTAAGTGTCTGTATGTAAGTGTCTGTATATAAGTGCCTGTATGTAAGTGTCTGTATGTAAGTGTCTCAGTGTCTGTATGTAAGTGTCTGTATGTAAGTGTCTCAGTGTCTGTATGTAAGTGTCTGTATGTAAGCTTCTGTATGTAAGTGTCTGTAAGTAGTGTCTCTATGTAAGTGTCTCAGTGTCTGTATGTAAGTGTCTGTATGTAAGTGTTTGTATGTAAGTGTCTGTATGTAAGTGTCTCAGTGTCTGTTTGTGTCAGTATGTAAGTGTCTGTATGTAAGTGTCTATGTAAGTGTCTGTATGTAAGTGCCTGTATGTAAGTGTATGTATGTAAGTGTCTGTATGTAAGTGTGTGTATGTAAGTGTCTGTATGTAAGTGTCTGTATGTAAGTGTCTCAGTATCTGTATGTAAATGTCTTTATGTAAGTGTCTGTATGTAAGTGTCTGTATGTAAGTGTCTGTATGTAAGTCTCAGTGTCTGTATGTCAGTGTGTGTTTGTAAGTGTCTGTATGTAAGTGTCTGTATTTAAGTGTCTCAGTGTCTGTAAGTAAGTGTCTAAGTAAGTGTCTGTATGTAAGTGTCTGTATGTAAGTGTCTGTATGTTAAGTGTTTGTATGTAAGTGTCTGTATGTGAATATCTCAGTGTCTGTATGTAAGTGTCTGTATGTAAGTGTCTGTATGTAAGTGTCTCAGTGTCTGTATGTAAGTGTCTGTATGTAAGTGTCTGTATGTAAGTGTCTGTATGTAAGTGTCTGTATGTAAGTGTCTGTATGTAAGTATCTCAGTGTCTGTATGTAAGTTTCTGTATGTAAGTGTCTGTATGTAAGTGTCTTTATGTAAGAGTCTGTATGTAAGTGTCTGTATGTAAGTGTCTGTATGTTAAGTGTTTGTAAATAAGTGTCTGTATGTGAATATCTCAGTGTCTGTATGTAAGTGTCTGTATGTAAGTGTCTGTATGTAAGTGTCTCAGTGTCTGTATGTAAGTGTCTGTATGTAAGTGTCTGTATGTAAGTGTCTGTATGTAAGTGCCTGTATGTTAAGTGTCTGTATGTAAGTGTCTGTATGTAAGTATCTCAGTGTCTGTATGTAAGTGTCTGGATGTAAGTGTCTGGATGTAAATGTCTCAGTGTCTGTATGTCAGTGTGTGTTTGTAAGTGTCTGTATGTAAGTGTCTGTATTTAAGTGTCTCAGTGTCTGTAAGTAAGTGTCTAAGTAAGTGTCTGTATGTAAGTGTCTGTATGTAAGTGTCTGTATGTTAAGTGTTTGTATGTAAGTGTCTATATGTGAATATCTCAGTGTCTGTATGTAAGTGTCTGAATGTAAGTGTCTGTATATAAGTGTCTCAGTGTCTGTATGTAAGTGTCTGTATGTAAGTGTCTGTATGTAAGTGTCTCAGTGTCTGTATGTAAGTGTCTGTATGTAAGTGTCTGTATGTAAGTGTCTGTATGTAAGTGTCTGTATGTTAAGTGTCTGTATGTAAGTGTCTGTATGTAAGTATCTCAGTGTCTGTATGTAAGTTTCTGTATGTAAGTGTCTATATGTAAGTGTCTCAGTGTCTGTATGTAAGTGTCTGTTTGTAAGTTTCTGTATGTAAGTATCTGTATGTAAATGTCTGTGTGTAAGTGTCTGTATGTAAGTGTCTGTATGTAAGTGTCTCAGTGTCTGTATGTAAGTGTCTGTATGTAAGTGTCTGTATGTAAGTGTCTGTATGTAAGTGTCTGTATGTTAAGTGTCTGTATGTAAGTGTCTGTATGTAAGTATCTCAGTGTCTGTATGTAAGTTTCTGTATGTAAGTGTCTATATGTAAGTGTCTCAGTGTCTGTATGTAAGTGTCTGTTTGTAAGTTTCTGTATGTAAGTGTCTGTATGTAAGAGTCTGTATGTAAGTGTCTGTATGTAAGTGTCTGTATGTTAAGTGTTTGTAAATAAGTGTCTGTATGTGAATATCTCAGTGTCTGTATGTAAGTGTCTGTATGTAAGTGTCTGTATGTAAGTGTCTCAGTGTCTGTATGTAAGTGTCTGTATGTAAGTGTCTGTATGTAAGTGTCTGTATGTAAGTGTCTGTATGTTAAGTGTCTGTATGTAAGTGTCTGTATGTAAGTATCTCAGTGTCTGTATGTAAGTTTCTGTATGTAAGTGTCTATATGTAAGTGTCTCAGTGTCTGTATGTAAGTGTCTGTTTGTAAGTTTCTGTATGTAAGTATCTGTATGTAAATGTCTGTGTGTAAGTGTCTGTATGTAAGTGTCTTAGTGTCTGTATGTAAGTGTCTGTATGTAAGTGTCTGTATGTAAGTGGCTGTATGTAAGTGTCTGCAAGTGTCTGTATGTAAGTATCTGTATGTAAGTGTCTGTATGTAAGTTTCTGTATGTAAGTGTATGTTTGTAAGTGTCTGTATGTAAGTGTCTGTATGTAAGTGCCTGTTTGTAAGTGTCTGTATGTAAGTGTCTGTATATAAGTGCCTGTATGTAAGTGTCTGTATGTAAGTGTCTCAGTGTCTGTATGTAAGTGTCTGTATGTAAGTGTCTCAGTGTCTGTATGTAAGTGTCTGTATGTAAGCTTCTGTATGTAAGTGTCTGTAAGTAGTGTCTCTATGTAAGTGTCTCAGTGTCTGTATGTAAGTGTCTGTATGTAAGTGTTTGTATGTAAGTGTCTGTATGTAAGTGTCTCAGTGTCTGTTTGTGTCAGTATGTAAGTGTCTGTATGTAAGTGTCTATGTAAGTGTCTGTATGTAAGTGCCTGTATGTAAGTGTATGTATGTAAGTGTCTGTATGTAAGTGTGTGTATGTAAGTGTCTGTATGTAAGTGTCTGTATGTAAGTGTCTCAGTATCTGTATGTAAATGTCTTTATGTAAGTGTCTGTATGTAAGTGTCTGTATGTAAGTGTCTGTATGTAAGTCTCAGTGTCTGTATGTCAGTGTGTGTTTGTAAGTGTCTGTATGTAAGTGTCTGTATTTAAGTGTCTCAGTGTCTGTAAGTAAGTGTCTAAGTAAGTGTCCGTATGTAAGTGTCTGTATGTAAGTGTCTGTATGTTAAGTGTTTGTATGTAAGTGTCTGTATGTGAATATCTCAGTGTCTGTATGTAAGTGTCTGTATGTAAGTGTCTGTATGTAAGTGTCTCAGTGTCTGTATGTAAGTGTCTGTATGTAAGTGTCTGTATGTAAGTGTCTGTATGTAAGTGTCTGTATGTAAGTGTCTGTATGTAAGTATCTCAGTGTCTGTATGTAAGTTTCTGTATGTAAGTGTCTGTATGTAAGTGTCTTTATGTAAGAGTCTGTATGTAAGTGTCTGTATGTAAGTGTCTGTATGTTAAGTGTTTGTAAATAAGTGTCTGTATGTGAATATCTCAGTGTCTGTATGTAAGTGTCTGTATGTAAGTGTCTGTATGTAAGTGTCTCAGTGTCTGTATGTAAGTGTCTGTATGTAAGTGTCTGTATGTAAGTGTCTGCATGTAAGTGCCTGTATGTTAAGTGTCTGTATGTAAGTGTCTGTATGTAAGTATCTCAGTGTCTGTATGTAAGTGTCTGGATGTAAGTGTCTGGATGTAAATGTCTCAGTGTCTGTATGTCAGTGTGTGTTTGTAAGTGTCTGTATGTAAGTGTCTGTATTTAAGTGTCTCAGTGTCTGTAAGTAAGTGTCTAAGTAAGTGTCTGTATGTAAGTGTCTGTATGTAAGTGTCTGTATGTTAAGTGTTTGTATGTAAGTGTCTATATGTGAATATCTCAGTGTCTGTATGTAAGTGTCTGAATGTAAGTGTCTGTATATAAGTGTCTCAGTGTCTGTATGTAAGTGTCTGTATGTAAGTGTCTGTATGTAAGTGTCTGTATGTAAGTGTCTGTATGTTAAGTGTCTGTATGTAAGTGTCTGTATGTAAGAGTCTGTATGTAAGTGTCTGTATGTAAGTGTCTGTATGTTAAGTGTTTGTAAATAAGTGTCTGTATGTGAATATCTCAGTGTCTGTATGTAAGTGTCTGTATGTAAGTGTCTGTATGTAAGTGTCTCAGTGTCTGTATGTAAGTGTCTGTATGTAAGTGTCTGTATGTAAGTGTCTGTATGTAAGTGTCTGTATGTTAAGTGTCTGTATGTAAGTGTCTGTATGTAAGTATCTCAGTGTCTGTATGTAAGTTTCTGTATGTAAGTGTCTATATGTAAGTGTCTCAGTGTCTGTATGTAAGTGTCTGTTTGTAAGTTTCTGTATGTAAGTATCTGTATGTAAATGTCTGTGTGTAAGTGTCTGTATGTAAGTGTCTTAGTGTCTGTATGTAAGTGTCTGTATGTAAGTGTCTGTATGTAAGTGGCTGTATGTAAGTGTCTGCAAGTGTCTGTATGTAAGTATCTGTATGTAAGTGTCTGTATGTAAGTTTCTGTATGTAAGTGTATGTTTGTAAGTGTCTGTATGTAAGTGTCTGTATGTAAGTGCCTGTTTGTAAGTGTCTGTATGTAAGTGTCTGTATATAAGTGCCTGTATGTAAGTGTCTGTATGTAAGTGTCTCAGTGTCTGTATGTAAGTATCTGTATGTAAGTGTCTCAGTGTCTGTATGTAAGTGTCTGTATGTAAGCTTCTGTATGTAAGTGTCTGTAAGTAGTGTCTCTATGTAAGTGTCTCAGTGTCTGTATGTAAGTGTCTGTATGTAAGTGTTTGTATGTAAGTGTCTGTATGTAAGTGTCTCAGTGTCTGTTTGTGTCAGTATGTAAGTGTCTGTATGTAAGTGTCTATGTAAGTGTCTGTATGTAAGTGCCTGTATGTAAGTGTCTGTATGTAAGTGTCTGTATGTAAGTGTGTGTATGTAAGTGTCTGTATGTAAGTGTCTGTATGTAAGTGTCTCAGTATCTGTATGTAAATGTCTTTATGTAAGTGTCTGTATGTAAGTGTCTGTATGTAAGTGTCTGTATGTAAGTCTCAGTGTCTGTATGTCAGTGTGTGTTTGTAAGTGTCTGTATGTAAGTGTCTGTATTTAAGTGTCTCAGTGTCTGTAAGTAAGTGTCTAAGTAAGTGTCTGTATGTAAGTGTCTGTATGTAAGTGTCTGTATGTTAAGTGTTTGTATGTAAGTGTCTGTATGTGAATATCTCAGTGTCTGTATGTAAGTGTCTGTATGTAAGTGTCTGTATGTAAGTGTCTGTATGTAAGTGCCTGTATGTTAAGTGTCTATGTTAAGGGGGAGCGGTAGTGTAGCGGTTAGCGCGCTGCGCTATGAACTTGGCGACCCGGGTTCGATTCCCGCTCACGGCCAACACCAGTGACGATTATCTGAACCGGTCCCGGGCCTCCCCTAGGTCGACTCAGCCTCAAATGAGTACCTGGTGCGGTGTGTAAACATCGCTACTAGGGAGACAAAGGCGGTCGGGCGTGGTGCTGGCCACCCACCCCCTCGTGTACCGATCCGGCCTTCATAGGTGCTCGCTAACAGCACTTGCCCCTACAGTCTGTTAAGGCTATACGGGGGATCTTTGTCTTTGTCTTTGTTTGTATTTAAGTGTCTCAGTGTCTGTAAGTAAGTGTCTAAGTAAGTGTCTGTATGTAAGTGTCTGTATGTAAGTGTCTGTATGTTAAGTGTTTGTATGTAAGTGTCTGTATGTGAATATCTCAGTGTCTGTATGTAAGTGTCTGTATGTAAGTGTCTGTATGTAAGTGTCTCAGTGTCTGTATGTAAGTGTCTGTATGTAAGTGTCTGTATGTAAGTGTCTGTATGTAAGTGTCTGTATGTAAGTGTCTGTATGTAAGTATCTCAGTGTCTGTATGTAAGTTTCTGTATGTAAGTGTCTGTATGTAAGTGTCTTTATGTAAGAGTCTGTATGTAATTGTCTGTATGTAAGTGTCTGTATGTTAAGTGTTTGTAAATAAGTGTCTGTATGTGAATATCTCAGTGTCTGTATGTAAGTGTCTGTATGTAAGTGTCTGTATGTAAGTGTCTCAGTGTCTGTATGTAAGTGTCTGTATGTAAGTGTCTGTATGTAAGTGTCTGTATGTAAGTGTCTGTATGTTAAGTGTCTGTATGTAAGTATCTCAGTGTCTGTATGTAAGTGTCTGTATGTAAGTGTCTGGATGTAAATGTCTCAGTGTCTGTATGTAAGTGTATGTATGTAAGTGTCTGTATGTAAGTGTCTTAGTGTCTGTATGTAAGTGTCTGTATGTAATTGTCTGTATGTAAGTGTCTTTATGTAAGAGTCTGTATGTAAGGGTCTGTATGTAAGTGTCAAAGTGTCTGTATGTAAGTGTCTTTATGTAAGAGTCTGTATGTAAGTGTCTGTATGTAAGTGTCTAAGTGTGTGTATGTAAGGGTCTGTATGTAAGTGTCTGTATGTAAGTGTCTGTATGTAAGTGTCTGTATGTAAGTGTTTGTATGTAAGTGTCTGTAAGTAAGTGTCTCAGTGTCTGTTTGTGTCAGTATGTAAGTGTCTGTATGTAAGTGTCTATGTAAGTGTCTGTATGTAAGTGCCTGTATGTAAGTGGCTGTATGTAAGTGTCTGTATGTAAGTGTGTGTATGTAAGTGTCTGTATGTAAGTGTCTGTATGTAAGTGTCTCAGTATCTGTATGTAAATGTCTTTATGTAAGTGTCTGTATGTAAGTGTCTGTATGTAAGTGTCTGTATGTAAGTCTCAGTGTCTGTATGTCAGTGTGTGTTTGTAAGTGTCTGTATGTAAGTGTCTCAGTGTCTGTATGTAAGTGTCTGTTTGTAAGTTTCTGTATGTAAGTATCTGTATGTAAATGTCTGTGTGTAAGTGTCTGTATGTAAGTGTCTTAGTGTCTGTATGTAAGTGTCTGTATGTAAGTGTCTGTATGTAAGTGGCTGTATGTGTCTGTAAGTGTCTGTATGTAAGTATCTGTATGTAAGTGTCTGTATGTAAGTTTCTGTATGTAAGTGTATGTTTGTAAGTGTCTGTATGTAAGTGTCTGTATGTAAGTGTCTGTATGTAAGTGTCTCAGTGTCTGTTTGTGTCAGTATGTAAGTGTCTGTATGTAAGTGTCTATGTAAGTGTCTGTATGTAAGTGCCTGTATGTAAGTGTCTGTATGTAAGTGTCTGTATGTAAGTGTCTGTATGTAAGTGTGTGTATGTAAGTGTCTGTATGTAAGTGTCTGTATGTAAGTGTCTCAGTATCTGTATGTAAATGTCTTTATGTACGTGTCTGTATGTAAGTGTCTATGTAAGTGTCTGTATGTAAGTCTCTCAGTGTCTGTATATAAGTGTCTGTATGCAAGCATCTGTATGTAAGTGTCTCAGTGTCTGTATGTAAGTGTCTGTATGTAAGTGTCTGTATGTAAGTGTCTCAGTGTCTGTATGTAAGTGTCTGTATGTAAGCGTCTGTATGTAAGTGTCTATGTAAGTGTCTCAGTGTCTTTATGTAAGTGTCTGTATGTAAGTGTCTCAGTGTCTGTATGTAAGTGTCTCAGTGTCTGTATGTAAGTGTCTGTATGTAAGTGTCTCAGTGTCTGTATGTAAGTGTCTGTATGTAAGTGTCTGTATGTAAGTGTCTGTATGTGAGTGTCTCAGTGTCTGTATGTAAGTGTCTGTATGTTAGTGTCTGTATGTAAGTGTCTGTATGTAAATGTCTCAGTGTCTGTATCTAAGTGTCTGTATGTAAGTGTCTGTATGTAAGTGTCTGTATGTAAATGTCTCAGTGTCTGTATGTAAGTGTATGTAAGCGTCTTTATGTAAGTGTCTATGTAAGTGTCTCAGTGTCTGTATGTAAGTGTCTGTATGTAAGTGTCTGTATGTAAGTGTCTTAGTGTCTGTATGTAAGTGTCTGTATGTAATTGTCTGTATGTAAGTGTCTTTATGTAAGAGTCTGTATGTAAGTGTCTGTATGTAAGTGTCTAAGTGTCTGTATGTAAGTGTCTTTATGTAAGAGTCTGTATGTAAGTGTCTGTATGTAAGTGTCTAAGTGTGTGTATGTAAGGGTCTGTATGTAAGTGTCTGTATGTAAGTGTCTGTATGTAAGTGTTGTATGTAAGTGTCTGTATGTAAGTGTCTCAGTGTCTGTTTGTGTCAGTATGTAAGTGTCTGTATGTAAGTGTCTGTATGTAAGTGTCTCAGTGTCTGTATGTAAGTGTCTGTATGTAAGTGTCTGTATGTAAGTGTCTGGATGTAAATGTCTCAGTGTCTGTATGTAAGTGTATGTATGTAAGTGTCTGTATGTAAGTGTCTTAGTGTCTGTATGTAAGTGTCTGTATGTAATTGTCTGTATGTAAGTGTCTTTATGTAAGAGTCTGTATGTAAGGGTCTGTATGTAAGTGTCAAAGTGTCTGTATGTAAGTGTCTTTATGTAAGAGTCTGTATGTAAGTGTCTGTATGTAAGTGTCTAAGTGTGTGTATGTAAGGGTCTGTATGTAAGTGTCTGTATGTAAGTGTCTGTATGTAAGTGTCTGTATGTAAGTGTTTGTATGTAAGTGTCTGTAAGTAAGTGTCTCAGTGTCTGTTTGTGTCAGTATGTAAGTGTCTGTATGTAAGTGTCTGTATGTAAGTGCCTGTATGTAAGTGTCTGTATGTAAGTGTCTGTATGTAAGTGTCTGTATGTAAGTGTCTGTATGTAAGTGTCTGTATGTAAGTGTCTCAGTATCTGTATGTAAATGTCTTTATGTAAGTGTCTGTATGTAAGTGTCTGTATGTAAGTGTCTGTATGTAAGTCTCAGTGTCTGTATGTCAGTGTGTGTTTGTAAGTGTCTGTATGTAAGTGTCTCAGTGTCTGTATGTAAGTGTCTGTTTGTAAGTTTCTGTATGTAAGTATCTGTATGTAAATGTCTGTGTGTAAGTGTCTGTATGTAAGTGTCTTAGTGTCTGTATGTAAGTGTCTGTATGTAAGTGTCTGTATGTAAGTGGCTGTATGTGTCTGTAAGTGTCTGTATGTAAGTATCTGTATGTAAGTGTCTGTATGTAAGTTTCTGTATGTAAGCGTATGTTTGTAAGTGTCTGTATGTAAGTGTCTGTATGTAAGTGCCTGTTTGTAATTGTCTGTATGTAAGTGTCTGTATATAAGTGCCTGTATGTAAGTGTCTGTATGTAAGTGTCTCAGTGTCTGTATGTAAGTGTCTGTATGTAAGTGTCTCAGTGTCTGTAAGTGTCTGTATGTAAGCTTCTGTATGTAAGTGTCTGTAAGTAGTGTCTCTATGTAAGTGTCTCAGTGTCTGTATGTAAGTGTCTGTATGTAAGTGTCTGTATGTAAATGTCTCAGTGTCTGTATGTAAGTGTATGTAAGCGTCTGTATGTAAGTGTCTATGTAAGTGTCTCAGTGTCTGTATGTAAGTGTCTGTATGTAAGTGTCTGTATGTAAGTGTCTTAGTGTCTGTATGTAAGTGTCTGTATGTAATTGTCTGTGTGTAAGTGTCTTTATGTAAGAGTCTGTATGTAAGTGTCTGTATGTAAGTGTCTAAGTGTGTGTATGTAAGGGTCTGTATGTAAGTGTCTGTATGTAAGTGTCTGTATGTAAGTGTCTGTATGTAAGTGTTTTTATGTAAGTGTCTGTATGTAAGTGTCCCAGTGTCTGTTTGTGTCAGTATGTAAGTGTCTGTATGTAAGTGTCTATGTAAGTGTCTGTATGTAAGTGCCTGTATGTAAGCATCTGTATGTAAGTGTCTGTATGTAAGTGTCTGTATGTAAGTGTGTGTATGTAAGTGTCTGTATGTAAGTGTCTGTATGTAAGTGTCTCAGTATCTGTATGTAAATGTCTTTATGTAAGTGTCTGTATGTAAGTGTCTATGTAAGTGTCTGTATGTAAGTGTCTCGGTGTCTGTATATAAGTGTCTGTATGCAAGCATCTGTATGTAAGTGTCTCAGTGTCTGTATGTAAGTGTCTTTATGTAAGTGTCTGTATGTAAGTGTCTCAGTGTCTGTATGTAAGTGTCTGTATGTAAGCGTCTGTATGTAAGTGTCTATGTAAGTGTCTCAGTGTCTTTATGTAAGTGTCTTATGTAAGTGTCTCAGTGTCTGTATGTAAGTGTCTCAGTGTCTGTATGTAAGTGTCTGTATGTAAGTGTCTCAGTGTCTGTATGTAAGTGTCTGAATGTAAGTGTCTGTATGTAAGTGTCTGTATATAAGTGTCTCAGTGTCTGTATGTAAGTGTTTGTATGTTAGTGTCTCAGTGTCTGTATCTAAGTGTCTGTATGTAAGTGTCTGTATGTAAGTGTCTGTATGTAAATGTCTCAGTGTCTGTATGTAAGTGTATGTAAGCGTCTTTATGTAAGTGTATATGTAAGTGTCTCAGTTTCTGTATGTAAGTGTCTTTATGTAAGAGTCTGTATGTAAGTGTCTGTATGTAAGTGTCTAAGTGTGTGTATGTAAGGGTCTGTATGTAAGTGTCTGTATGTAAGTGTCTGTATGTAAGTGTCTGTATGTAAGTGTTTGTATGTAAGTGTCTGTATGTAAGTGTCTCAGTGTCTGTTTGTGTCAGTATGTAAGTGTCTGTATGTAAGTGTCTATGTAAGTGTCTGTATGTAAGTGCCTGTATGTAAGTTTCTGTATGTAAGTGTCTGTATGTAAGTGTCTCAGTGTCTGTATGTAAGTGTCTGTATGTAAGTGTCTGTATGTAAGTGTCTGGATGTAAATGTCTCAGTGTCTGTATGTAAGTGTATGTATGTAAGTGTCTGTATGTAAGTGTCTTAGTGTCTGTATGTAAGTGTCTGTATGTAATTGTCTGTATGTAAGTGTCTTTATGTAAGAGTCTGTATGTAAGGGTCTGTATGTAAGTGTCAAAGTGTCTGTATGTAAGTGTCTTTATGTAAGAGTCTGTATGTAAGTGTTTGTATGTAAGTGTCTGTAAGTAAGTGTCTCAGTGTCTGTTTGTGTCAGTATGTGTAAGTGTCTGTATGTAAGTGTCTAAGTGTGTGTATGTAAGGGTCTGTATGTAAGTGTCTGTATGTAAGTGTCTGTATGTAAGTGTCTGTATGTAAGTGTTTGTATGTAAGTGTCTGTAAGTAAGTGTCTCAGTGTCTGTTTGTGTCAGTATGTAAGTGTCTGTATGTAAGTGTCTATGTAAGTGTCTGTATGTAAGTGCCTGTATGTAAGTGTCTGTATGTAAGTGTCTGTATGTAAGTGTGTGTATGTAAGTGTCTGTATGTAAGTGTCTGTAATAAAGTGTCTCAGTATCTGTATGTAAATGTCTTTATGTAAGTGTCTGTATGTAAGTGTCTGTATGTAAGTGTCTGTATGTAAGTCTCAGTGTCTGTATGTCAGTGTGTGTTTGTAAGTGTCTGTATGTAAGTGTCTCAGTGTCTGTATGTAAGTGTCTGTTTGTAAGTTTCTGTATGTAAGTATCTGTATGTAAATGTCTGTGTGTAAGTGTCTGTATGTAAGTGTCTTAGTGTCTGTATGTAAGTGTCTGTATGTAAGTGTCTGTATGTAAGTGGCTGTATGTGTCTGTAAGTGTCTGTATGTAAGTATCTGTATGTAAGTGTCTGTATGTAAGTTTCTGTATGTAAGTGTATGTTTGTAAGTGTCTGTATGTAAGTGTCTGTATGTAAGTGTCTTTATGTAAGTGTCTCAGTGTCTGTTTGTGTCAGTATGTAAGTGTCTGTATGTAAGTGTCTATGTAAGTGTCTGTATGTAAGTGCCTGTATGTAAGTGTCTGTATGTAAGTGTCTGTATGTAAGTGTCTGTATGTAAGTGTGTGTATGTAAGTGTCTGTATGTAAGTGTCTGTATGTAAGTGTCTCAGTATCTGTATGTAAATGTCTTTATGTAAGTGTCTGTATGTAAGTGTCTATGTAAGTGTCTGTATGTAAGTGTCTCAGTGTCTGTATATAAGTGTCTGTATGCAAGCATCTGTATGTAAGTGTCTCAGTGTCTGTATGTAAGTGTCTGTATGTAAGTGTCTGTATGTAAGTGTCTCAGTGTCGGTATGTAAGTGTCTGTATGTAAGCGTCTGTATGTAAGTGTCTATGTAAGTGTCTCAGTGTCTTTATGTAAGTGTCTGTATGTAAGTGTCTCAGTGTCTGTATGTAAGTGTCTCAGTGTCTGTATGTAAGTGTCTGTATGTAAGTGTCTCAGTGTCTGTATGTAAGTGTCTGTATGTAAGTGTCTGTATGTAAGTGTCTGTATGTGAGTGTCTCAGTGTCTGTATGTAAGTGTCTGTATGTTAGTGTCTCAGTGTCTGTATCTAAGTGTCTGTATGTAAGTGTCTGTATGTAAGCTTCTGTATGTAAGTGTCTGTAAGTAGTGTCTCTATGTAAGTGTCTCAGTGTCTGTATGTAAGTTTCTGTATGTAAGTGTCTCAATGTAAGTGTCTGTATGTAATTGTCTGTATGTAAGTGTCTCAGTGTCTGTATGTAAGTGTCTGTATGTAATTGTCTGTATGTAAGTGTCTCAGTGTCTGTATGTAAGTGTATGTAAGTGTCTGTATGTAAGTGTCTCAGTGTCTGTATGTAAGTGTCTGAATGTAAGTGTCTGTATGTAAGTGTCTGTATGTAAATGTCTCAGTGTCTGTATGTAAGTGTATGTATGCGTCTTTATGTAAGTGTATATGTAAGTGTCTCAGTGTCTGTATGTAAGTGTCTGTATGTAAGTGTCTGTATGTAAGTGTCTTAGTGTCTGTATGTAAGTGTCTGTATGTAATTGTCTGTATGTAAGTGTCTTTATGTAAGAGTCTGTATGTAAGTGTCTGTATGTAAGTGTCTAAGTGTCTGTATGTAAGTGTCTTTATGTAAGAGTCTGTATGTAAGTGTCTGTATGTAAGTGTCTAAGTGTGTGTATGTAAGGGTCTGTATGTAAGTGTCTGTATGTAAGTGTCTGTATGTAAGTGTCTGTATGTAAGTGTTTGTATGTAAGTGTCTGTATGTAAGTGTCTCAGTGTCTGTTTGTGTCAGTATGTAAGTGTCTGTATGTAAGTGTCTATGTAAGTGTCTGTATGTAAGTGCCTGTATGTAAGTTTCTGTATGTAAGTGTCTGTATGTAAGTGTGTGTATGTAAGTGTCTGTATGTAAGTGTCTGTATGTAAGTGTCTCAGTATCTGTATGCAAATGTCTTTATGTAATTGTCTGTATGTAAGTGTCTGTATGTAAGTGTCTGTATGTAAGTATCAGTGTCTGTATGTCAGTGTGTGTTTGTAAGTGTCTGTATGTAAGTGTCTGTATGTAAGTGTCTCAGTGTCTGTAAGTAAGTGTCTAAGTAAGTGTCTGTATGTAAGTGTCTGTATGTAAGTGTCTGTATGTTAAGTGTTTGTATGTAAGTGTCTGTATGTGAATATCTCAGTGTCTGTATGTAAGTGTCTGTATGTAAGTGACTGTATGTAAGTGTCTCAGTGTCTGTATGTAAGTGTCTGTATGTAAGTGTCTGTATGTAAGTATCTGTATGTAAATGTCTGTGTGTAAGTGTCTGTATGTAAGTGTCTTAGTGTCTGTATATAAGTGTCTGTATGTAAGTGTCTGTATGTGTCTGTATGTAAGTGTCTGTATGTAAGTGTCTGTATGTAAGTGTCTGTATGTGAGTGTCTGAGACCAGGAAAGGCAGCGGGCAGAGATGATCTCCCAAGCGAAATGCTGAGGGAGGGTGGCGTTTGTGCACAGACTGCCCTATATGACATCATAACAACAGTCTGGACCACTGGATGGGTTCCGCAGGATTGGAAGGATGCCCTGGTGGTCCCCCTTTTTAGGAAGGGGGACCGCACAGACTGTAACAACTACAGGGGCATCTCACTCCTCAGTGTGCCGGGAAAGGTCCTGGCAAGGATTATTCAGCATCGCCTTGCCAGGCACGCTGAGGAGAGGCTTGCGGAGCCCCAATGCGGTTTCAGGAAAGGGCGGTCCTGCACAGATGCCATATTTTCTGTCCGTCTGCTACAGCAGAGGTGTAGGGAATTCCAACAAGACCTACATCTCTGCTTTATTGACCTGGTCAAGGCCTATGATACCATCAGTAGGCCTGGGCTCTGGGTCGTTCTTCGTGCTTTTGGAGTACCTGACCCTCTGCTCACGATTATTAAGGACCTTCATGATGGTGAGCGGGCCCGGGTAAAACTACGTGGCCGGGAGTCAGAGCCATTCCCTGTACACCTTGGGGTGCGACAGGGATGTCCTCTGGCTCCCACATTATTTAACATTTATTTTGACCACGTAGTTCGTGAAGCCTTCAATAGCTGTACCGGGGGAATCTCCATATGGTACAGATATAATGGGAGGCTAATCGATGCCCGGGTGCGGTCAAGGGATGGCTCCCTATTGCTCAACCACGTTATGTATGCTGATGACTTGGTAATAGCTGCTCAGTCAGAGGAGGAGTTGGAGACGCTGCTGCTGAGACTGGAGAGTGCCACGAAGAGGTGGGGCCTTACCATCAGCCCCACCAAAACTAAGCACCTGCCTGGGTATTTTGTACCATCGGACACTCCACCCCCACAACTCCCAATCGGTGATGGGGCAGTTGTAGAGAGAGTGGAGAGTTTCCCATACCTGGGCAGTGTGCTTATGACTGGCTCCAGTTTAACAGCAGAGGTCTCACTCCGAATCAGTCGAGCGGCAATATCTTTTCATCGGTTGCGTAATGCTGTGTGGAAGCTACCTGGTCAGTCGCTCCGCACTAAGCTTCAGGTCTTCTCGGCCACGGTCATTCCCTCCCTTCTCTACGCTTGCGAAACGTGGACCCCCCTAATGGAACATCTTCGCCGGTTAGAAACATTTAGGCTGGCCTGCCTACGATCCATCCTGGGTTTAACCAGACTGGATTGTGTGAGGAGCTCACAAATCCTTGAAAGATCTGGGCAGGGTCCCATCGGTGAGCTCCTCCGGCAGGCAAGGCTGCGATGGCTGGGTCATGTAGCCCACATGCCCAGCCACCACATGCCGAAACAGCTTTTGTTTGGGGGGGCTAAGCGGGCGCGGCACGGGCTAGAGAAGAGATGGAGTGATGTGGTGCAGGAGGACGTGGAGCTGAGTGGACTTGCCGATGACTGGTACCAGCGGTGTCAAGATCGGCCTCTGTGGAGGAGGCTCGTGAAGGATGCTACTGGGCAGTTGGAGGCAGTCGCCCTCCAACAACAACGGAGGGCGGAGGAGAGACGCTCACAACAGCGAGCGGAGCGCCGGGTGGCTAAAGCACAGCAGGTTGGTACAGTAGGGGGCACAGGTGGTGCATCAGCCAGTCATCTCAGTCAGTCGACCCGTGGCACCTGGGTCTGCCCCGTGACCTCCTGCCAGCGGGCGTTCGACACTTCACGTGGCCTCAGGGTGCACATAGCCTGGCACAAGCGTCGTGGTGACGTCACCGCCACTTAGTGGCAAATGGCGGTTGTTGTTGTTGTATGTAAGTGTCTGTATGTAAGTGGCTGTATGTAAGTGTCTGTAAGTGTCTGTATGTAAGTATCTGTATGTAAGTGTCTGTATGTAAGTTTCTTTATGTAAGTGTATGTTTGTAAGTGTCTGTATGTAAGTGTCTCAGTGTCTGTATGTAAGTGTCTCAGTGTCTGTATGTAAGTGTCTGTATGTAAGCTTCTGTATGTAAGTGTCTGTAAGTAGTGTCTCTATGTAAGTGTCTCAGTGTCTGTATGTAAGTTTCTGTATGTAAGTGTCTCAATGTAAGTGTCTGTATGTAATTGTCTGTATGTAAGTGTCTCAGTGTCTGTATGTAAGTGTCTGTATGTAAGTGTCTGTATGTAAGTGTCTCAGTGTCTGTATGTAAGTGTCTGAATGTAAGTGTCTGTATGTAAGTGTCTGTATGTAAATGTCTCAGTGTCTGTATGTAAGTGTATGTATGCGTCTTTATGTAAGTGTATATGTAAGTGTCTCAGTGTCTGTATGTAAGTGTCTGTATGTAAGTGTCTGTATGTAAGTGTCTTAGTGTCTGTATGTAAGTGTCTGTATGTAATTGTCTGTATGTAAGTGTCTTTATGTAAGAGTCTGTATGTAAGTGTCTGTATGTAAGTGTCTAAGTGTCTGTATGTAAGTGTCTTTATGTAAGAGTCTGTATGTAAGTGTCTGTATGTAAGTGTCTAAGTGTGTGTATGTAAGGGTCTGTATGTAAGTGTCTGTATGTAAGTGTCTGTATGTAAGTGTCTGTATGTAAGTGTTTGTATGTAAGTGTCTGTATGTAAGTGTCTCAGTGTCTGTTTGTGTCAGTATGTAAGTGTCTGTATGTAAGTGTCTATGTAAGTGTCTGTATGTAAGTGCCTGTATGTAAGTTTCTGTATGTAAGTGTCTGTATGTAAGTGTGTGTATGTAAGTGTCTGTATGTAAGTGTCTGTATGTAAGTGTCTCAGTATCTGTATGCAAATGTCTTTATGTAAGTGTCTGTATGTAAGTGTCTGTATGTAAGTGTCTGTATGTAAGTATCAGTGTCTGTATGTCAGTGTGTGTTTGTAAGTGTCTGTATGTAAGTGTCTGTATGTAAGTGTCTCAGTGTCTGTAAGTAAGTGTCTAAGTAAGTGTCTGTATGTAAGTGTCTGTATGTAAGTGTCTGTATGTTAAGTGTTTGTATGTAAGTGTCTGTATGTGAATATCTCAGTGTCTGTATGTAAGTGTCTGTATGTAAGTGACTGTATGTAAGTGTCTCAGTGTCTGTATGTAAGTGTCTGTATGTAAGTGTCTGTATGTAAGTATCTGTATGTAAATGTCTGTGTGTAAGTGTCTGTATGTAAGTGTCTTAGTGTCTGTATATAAGTGTCTGTATGTAAGTGTCTGTATGTGTCTGTATGTAAGTGTCTGTATGTAAGTGTCTGTATGTAAGTGTCTGTATGTGAGTGTCTGAGACCAGGAAAGGCAGCGGGCAGAGATGATCTCCCAAGCGAAATGCTGAGGGAGGGTGGCGTTTGTGCACAGACTGCCCTATATGACATCATAACAACAGTCTGGACCACTGGATGGGTTCCGCAGGATTGGAAGGATGCCCTGGTGGTCCCCCTTTTTAAGAAGGGGGACCGCACAGACTGTAACAACTACAGGGGCATCTCACTCCTCAGTGTGCCGGGAAAGGTCCTGGCAAGGATTATTCAGCATCGCCTTGCCAGGCACGCTGAGGAGAGGCTTGCGGAGCCCCAATGCGGTTTCAGGAAAGGGCGGTCCTGCACAGATGCCATATTTTCTGTCCGTCTGCTACAGCAGAGGTGTAGGGAATTCCAACAAGACCTACATCTCTGCTTTATTGACCTGGTCAAGGCCTATGATACCATCAGTAGGCCTGGGCTCTGGGTCGTTCTTCGTGCTTTTGGAGTACCTGACCCTCTGCTCACGATTATTAAGGACCTTCATGATGGTGAGCGGGCCCGGGTAAAACTACGTGGCCGGGAGTCAGAGCCATTCCCTGTACACCTTGGGGTGCGACAGGGATGTCCTCTGGCTCCCACATTATTTAACATTTATTTTGACCACGTAGTTCGTGAAGCCTTCAATAGCTGTACCGGGGGAATCTCCATATGGTACAGATATAATGGGAGGCTAATCGATGCCCGGGTGCGGTCAAGGGATGGCTCCCTATTGCTCAACCACGTTATGTATGCTGATGACTTGGTAATAGCTGCTCAGTCAGAGGAGGAGTTGGAGACGCTGCTGCTGAGACTGGAGAGTGCCACGAAGAGGTGGGGCCTTACCATCAGCCCCACCAAAACTAAGCACCTGCCTGGGTATTTTGTACCATCGGACACTCCACCCCCACAACTCCCAATCGGTGATGGGGCAGTTGTAGAGAGAGTGGAGAGTTTCCCATACCTGGGCAGTGTGCTTATGACTGGCTCCAGTTTAACAGCAGAGGTCTCACTCCGAATCAGTCGAGCGGCAATATCTTTTCATCGGTTGCGTAATGCTGTGTGGAAGCTACCTGGTCAGTCGCTCCGCACTAAGCTTCAGGTCTTCTCGGCCACGGTCATTCCCTCCCTTCTCTACGCTTGCGAAACGTGGACCCCCCTAATGGAACATCTTCGCCGGTTAGAAACATTTAGGCTGGCCTGCCTACGATCCATCCTGGGTTTAACCAGACTGGATTGTGTGAGGAGCTCACAAATCCTTGAAAGATCTGGGCAGGGTCCCATCGGTGAGCTCCTCCGGCAGGCAAGGCTGCGATGGCTGGGTCATGTAGCCCACATGCCCAGCCACCACATGCCGAAACAGCTTTTGTTTGGGGGGGCTAAGCGGGCGCGGCACGGGCTAGAGAAGAGATGGAGTGATGTGGTGCAGGAGGACGTGGAGCTGAGTGGACTTGCCGATGACTGGTACCAGCGGTGTCAAGATCGGCCTCTGTGGAGGAGGCTCGTGAAGGATGCTACTGGGCAGTTGGAGGCAGTCGCCCTCCAACAACAACGGAGGGCGGAGGAGAGACGCTCACAACAGCGAGCGGAGCGCCGGGTGGCTAAAGCACAGCAGGTTGGTACAGTAGGGGGCACAGGTGGTGCATCAGCCAGTCATCTCAGTCAGTCGACCCGTGGCACCTGGGTCTGCCCCGTGACCTCCTGCCAGCGGGCGTTCGACACTTCACGTGGCCTCAGGGTGCACATAGCCTGGCACAAGCGTCGTGGTGACGTCACCGCCACTTAGTGGCAAATGGCGGTTGTTGTTGTTGTATGTAAGTGTCTGTATGTAAGTGGCTGTATGTAAGTGTCTGTAAGTGTCTGTATGTAAGTATCTGTATGTAAGTGTCTGTATGTAA
Source organism: Petromyzon marinus (assembly GCF_048934315.1). Taxonomy (NCBI): domain Eukaryota; kingdom Metazoa; phylum Chordata; class Hyperoartia; order Petromyzontiformes; family Petromyzontidae; genus Petromyzon; species Petromyzon marinus. The sequence goes on from NW_027422817.1 coordinate 1,493,788, forward strand.
GTTTCTTTATGTAAGTGTATGTTTGTAAGTGTCTGTATGTAAGTGTCTCAGTGTCTGTATGTAAGTGTCTCAGTGTCTGTATGTAAGTGTCTGTATGTAAGCTTCTGTATGTAAGTGTCTGTAAGTAGTGTCTCTATGTAAGTGTCTCAGTGTCTGTATGTAAGTTTCTGTATGTAAGTGTCTCAATGTAAGTGTCTGTATGTAATTGTCTGTATGTAAGTGTCTCAGTGTCTGTATGTAAGTGTCTGTATGTAAGTGTCTGTATGTAAGTGTCTCAGTGTCTGTATGTAAGTGTCTGAATGTAAGTGTCTGTATGTAAGTGTCTGTATGTAAATGTCTCAGTGTCTGTATGTAAGTGTATGTATGCGTCTTTATGTAAGTGTATATGTAAGTGTCTCAGTGTCTGTATGTAAGTGTCTGTATGTAAGTGTCTGTATGTAAGTGTCTTAGTGTCTGTATGTAAGTGTCTGTATGTAATTGTCTGTATGTAAGTGTCTTTATGTAAGAGTCTGTATGTAAGTGTCTGTATGTAAGTGTCTAAGTGTCTGTATGTAAGTGTCTTTATGTAAGAGTCTGTATGTAAGTGTCTGTATGTAAGTGTCTAAGTGTGTGTATGTAAGGGTCTGTATGTAAGTGTCTGTATGTAAGTTTCTGTATGTAAGTGTCTGTATGTAAGTGTTTGTATGTAAGTGTCTGTATGTAAGTGTCTCAGTGTCTGTTTGTGTCAGTATGTAAGTGTCTGTATGTAAGTGTCTATGTAAGTGTCTGTATGTAAGTGCCTGTATGTAAGTTTCTGTATGTAAGTGTCTGTATGTAAGTGTGTGTATGTAAGTGTCTGTATGTAAGTGTCTGTATGTAAGTGTCTCAGTATCTGTATGCAAATGTCTTTATGTAAGTGTCTGTATGTAAGTGTCTGTATGTAAGTGTCTGTATGTAAGTATCAGTGTCTGTATGTCAGTGTGTGTTTGTAAGTGTCTGTATGTAAGTGTCTGTATGTAAGTGTCTCAGTGTCTGTAAGTGTCTAAGTAAGTGTCTGTATGTAAGTGTCTGTATGTAAGTGTCTGTATGTTAAGTGTTTGTATGTAAGTGTCTGTATGTGAATATCTCAGTGTCTGTATGTAAGTGTCTGTATGTAAGTGACTGTATGTAAGTGTCTCAGTGTCTGTATGTAAGTGTCTGTATGTAAGTGTCTGTATGTAAGTATCTGTATGTAAATGTCTGTGTGTAAGTGTCTGTATGTAAGTGTCTTAGTGTCTGTATATAAGTGTCTGTATGTAAGTGTCTGTATGTGTCTGTATGTAAGTGTCTGTATGTAAGTGTCTGTATGTAAGTGTCTGTATGTGAGTGTCTGAGACCAGGAAAGGCAGCGGGCAGAGATGATCTCCCAAGCGAAATGCTGAGGGAGGGTGGCGTTTGTGCACAGACTGCCCTATATGACATCATAACAACAGTCTGGACCACTGGATGGGTTCCGCAGGATTGGAAGGATGCCCTGGTGGTCCCCCTTTTTAAGAAGGGGGACCGCACAGACTGTAACAACTACAGGGGCATCTCACTCCTCAGTGTGCCGGGAAAGGTCCTGGCAAGGATTATTCAGCATCGCCTTGCCAGGCACGCTGAGGAGAGGCTTGCGGAGCCCCAATGCGGTTTCAGGAAAGGGCGGTCCTGCACAGATGCCATATTTTCTGTCCGTCTGCTACAGCAGAGGTGTAGGGAATTCCAACAAGACCTACATCTCTGCTTTATTGACCTGGTCAAGGCCTATGATACCATCAGTAGGCCTGGGCTCTGGGTCGTTCTTCGTGCTTTTGGAGTACCTGACCCTCTGCTCACGATTATTAAGGACCTTCATGATGGTGAGCGGGCCCGGGTAAAACTACGTGGCCGGGAGTCAGAGCCATTCCCTGTACACCTTGGGGTGCGACAGGGATGTCCTCTGGCTCCCACATTATTTAACATTTATTTTGACCACGTAGTTCGTGAAGCCTTCAATAGCTGTACCGGGGGAATCTCCATATGGTACAGATATAATGGGAGGCTAATCGATGCCCGGGTGCGGTCAAGGGATGGCTCCCTATTGCTCAACCACGTTATGTATGCTGATGACTTGGTAATAGCTGCTCAGTCAGAGGAGGAGTTGGAGACGCTGCTGCTGAGACTGGAGAGTGCCACGAAGAGGTGGGGCCTTACCATCAGCCCCACCAAAACTAAGCACCTGCCTGGGTATTTTGTACCATCGGACACTCCACCCCCACAACTCCCAATCGGTGATGGGGCAGTTGTAGAGAGAGTGGAGAGTTTCCCATACCTGGGCAGTGTGCTTATGACTGGCTCCAGTTTAACAGCAGAGGTCTCACTCCGAATCAGTCGAGCGGCAATATCTTTTCATCGGTTGCGTAATGCTGTGTGGAAGCTACCTGGTCAGTCGCTCCGCACTAAGCTTCAGGTCTTCTCGGCCACGGTCATTCCCTCCCTTCTCTACGCTTGCGAAACGTGGACCCCCCTAATGGAACATCTTCGCCGGTTAGAAACATTTAGGCTGGCCTGCCTACGATCCATCCTGGGTTTAACCAGACTGGATTGTGTGAGGAGCTCACAAATCCTTGAAAGATCTGGGCAGGGTCCCATCGGTGAGCTCCTCCGGCAGGCAAGGCTGCGATGGCTGGGTCATGTAGCCCACATGCCCAGCCACCGCATGCCGAAACAGCTTTTGTTTGGGGGGGCTAAGCGGGCGCGGCACGGGCTAGAGAAGAGATGGAGTGATGTGGTGCAGGAGGACGTGGAGCTGAGTGGACTTGCCGATGACTGGTACCAGCGGTGTCAAGATCGGCCTCTGTGGAGGAGGCTCGTGAAGGATGCTACTGGGCAGTTGGAGGCAGTCGCCCTCCAACAACAACGGAGGGCGGAGGAGAGACGCTCACAACAGCGAGCGGAGCGCCGGGTGGCTAAAGCACAGCAGGTTGGCACAGTAGGGGGCACAGGTGGTGCATCAGCCAGTCATCTCAGTCAGTCGACCCGTGGCACCTGGGTCTGCCCCGTGACCTCCTGCCAGCGGGCGTTCGACACTTCACGTGGCCTCAGGGTGCACATAGCCTGGCACAAGCGTCGTGGTGACGTCACCGCCACTTAGTGGCAAATGGCGGTTGTTGTTGTTGTTGTATGTAAGTGTCTGTATGTAAGTGGCTGTATGTAAGTGTCTGTAAGTGTCTGTATGTAAGTATCTGTATGTAAGTGTCTGTATGTAAGTTTCTTTATGTAAGTGTATGTTTGTAAGTGTCTGTATGTAAGTGTCTCAGTGTCTGTATGTAAGTGTCTCAGTGTCTGTATGTAAGTGTCTGTATGTAAGCTTCTGTATGTAAGTGTCTGTAAGTAGTGTCTCTATGTAAGTGTCTCAGTGTCTGTATGTAAGTTTCTGTATGTAAGTGTCTCAATGTAAGTGTCTGTATGTAATTGTCTGTATGTAAGTGTCTCAGTGTCTGTATGTAAGTGTCTGTATGTAAGTGTCTGTATGTAAGTGTCTCAGTGTCTGTATGTAAGTGTATGTAAGTGTCTGTATGTAAGTGTCTGTATGTACGTGTCTCAGTGTCTGTATGTAAGTGTATGTAAGCGTCTGTATGTAAGTGTCTATATAAGTGTCTCAGTGTTTGTATGTAAGTGTCTGTATGTAAGTGTCTGTATGTAAGTGTCTGTATGTAAGTGTCTGTATATAAGTGTCTGTATGTAAGTGTCTGTATGTAAGTGTTTGTATGTAAGTGTCTCAGTATCTGTATGTAAATGTCTTTATGTAAGTGTCTGTATGTAAGTGTCTCAGTGTCTGTTTGTGTCAGTATGTAAGTGTCTGTATGTAAGTGTCTGTATGTAAGTGTCTATGTAAGTGTCTCAGTGTCTGTATGTAAGTGTCTGTATGTAAGTGTCTGTATGTAAGTGTCTTAGTGTCTGTATGTAAGTGTCTCTATGTAATTGTCTGTATGTAAGTGTCTTTATGTAAGAGTCTGTATGTAAGTATCTGTATGTAAGTGTCTAAGTGTCTGTATGTAAGTGTCTTTATGTAAGAGTCTGTATGTAAGTGTCTGTATGTAAGTGTCTAAGTGTGTGTATGTAAGGGTCTGTATGTAAGTGTCTGCATGTAAGTATCTGTATGTAAGTGTCTGTATGTAAGTGTTTGTATGTAAGTGTCTGTATGTAAGTGTCTCAGTGTCTGTTTGTGTCAGTATGTAAGTGTCTGTATGTAAGTGTCTGTATGTAAGTGTCTGTATGTAAGTGTGTGTATGTACGTGTCTGTATGTAAGTGTCTGTATGTAAGTGTCTCACTATCTGTATGTAAATGTCTTTATGTAAGTGTCTGTATGTAAGTGTCTGTATGTAAGTGTCTGTATGTAAGTCTCAGTGTCTGTATGTCAGTGTGTGTTTGTAAGTGTCTGTATGTAAGTATCTGTATGTAAGTGTCTGTATTTAAGTGTCTCAGTGTCTGTAAGTAAGTGTCTAAGTGTCTGTATGTAAGTGTCTGTATGTAAGCTTCTGTATGTAAGTGTCTGTAAGTAATGTCTCTATGTAAGTGTCTCAGTGTCTATATGTAAGTGTCTGTATGTAAGTGTCTCAATGTAAGTGTCTGTATGTAAGTGTCTGTATGTCAGTGTCACAGTGTCTGTATGTAAGTGTCTGTATGTAAGTGTCTCAGTGTCTGTATGTAAGTGTCTGTATGTAAGCATCTGTATGTGTCTATGTAAGTGTCTCAGTGTCTGTATGTAAGTGTCTGTATGTAAGTGTCTGTATGTAAGTGTCTCAGTGTCTGTATGTAAGTGTCTGTATGTAAGTGTCTCAGTGTCTGTATGTAAGTGTATGTAAGCGTCTGTATGTAAGTGTCTATGTAAGTGTTTCAGTGTCTGTATGTAAGTGTCTGTATGTAAGTGTCTGTATGTAAGTGTCTCAGTGTCTGTATGTAAGTGTCTGTATGTAATTGTCTGTATGTAAGTGTCTTTATGTAAGAGTCTGTATGTAAGTGTCTGTATGTAAGTGTCTAAGTGTCTGTATGTAAGTGTCTCTATGTAAGAGTCTGTATGTAAGTGTCTGTATGTAAGTGTCTAAGTGTCTGTATGTAAGGGTCTGTATGTAAGTGTCTATATGTAAGTGTCTGTATGTAAGTGTCTGTATGTAAGTGTCTGTATGTAAGTGTTTGTATGTAAGTGTCTGTATGTAAGTGTCTCAGTGTCTGTTTGTAAGTGTCAGCATGTAAGTGTCTGTATGTAAGTGTCTATGTAAGTGTCTGTATGTAAGTGCCTGTATGTAAGTGTCTGTATGTAAGTGTCTGTATGTAAGTGTCTGTATGTAAGTGACTGTATGTAAGTGTGTGTATGTAAGTGTCTGTATGTAAGTGTCTGTATGTAAGTGTGTCAGTATCTGTATGTAAGTGTCTGTATGTAAGTGTCTGTATGTAAGTGTCTCTATGTAAGTCTCAGTGTCTGTATGTCAGTGTGTGTTTGTAAGTGTCTGTATGTAAGTGTCTGTATGTAAGTGTCTGTATATAAGTGTCTGTATATAAGTGTCTGTATGTAAGTGTCTGTATGTAAGTGTCTAAGTGTGTGTATGTAAGGGTCTGTATGTAAGTGTCTGTATGTAAGTGTCTGTATGTAAGTGTCTGAATGTAAGTGTCTGTATGTAAGTATCTGTATGTAAGTGTCTGTATGTAAGTGTCTGTATGTACGTGTCTTAGTGTCTGTATGTAAGTGTCTGTATGTAAGTGTCTGTATGTAATTGTCTGTATGTAAGTGTCTCAGATCTGTATGTGTCTGTATGTAAGTGTCTGTATGTAAGTGTCTGTATGTAAGTGGCTGTATGTACGTGTCCGTATGTAAGTGTCTTTATGTAAGAGTCTGTATGTAAGTGTCTGTATGTGTCTGTATGTAAGTGTCTGTATGTAAGTGTCTGTATGTTAAGTGTCTGTATGTAAGTATCTCAGTGTCTGTATGTAAGTTTCTGTATGTAAGTGTCTGTATGTAAGTGTCTCAGTGTCTGTATGTAAGTGTCTGTATGTAAGCTTCTGTATGTAAGTGTCTGTAAGTAATGTCTCTATGTAAGTGTCTCAGTGTCTGTATGTAAGTGTCTGTATGTAAGTGTCTCAATGTAAGTGTCTGTATGTAAGTGTCTGTATGTCAGTGTCACAGTGTCTGTATGTAAGTGTCTGTATGTAAGTGTCTCAGTGTCTGTATGTAAGTGTCTGTATGTAAGCATCTGTATGTGTCTATGTAAGTGTCTCAGTGTCTGTATATAAGTGTCTGTATGTAAGTGTCTGTATGTAAGTGTCTCAGTTTCTGTATGTAAGTGTATGTAAGTGTCTGTATGTAAGTGTCTCAGTGTCTGTATGTAAGTGTATGTAAGCGTCTGTATGTAAGTGTCTATGTAAGTGTCTCAGTGTCTGTATGTAAGTGTCTGTATGTAAGTGTCTGTATGTAAGTGTCTGTATGTAAGTGTCTCAGTGTCTGTATGTAAGTGTCTGTATGTAAGTGTCTGTATGTAAGTGTCTCAGATCTGTATGTGTCTGTATGTAAGTGTCTGTATGTAAGTGTCTGTATGTAAGTGGCTGTATGTACGTGTCCGTATGTAAGTGTCTTTATGTAAGAGTCTGTATGTAAGTGTCTGTATGTGTCTGTATGGAAGTGTCTGTATGTAAGTGTCTGTATGTTAAGTGTCTGTATGTAAGTATCTCAGTGTCTGTATGTAAGTTTCTGTATGTAAGTGTCTGTATGTAAGTGTCTCAGTGTCTGTATGTAAGTGTCTGTATGTAAGCTTCTGTATGTAAGTGTCTGTAAGTAATGTCTCTATGTAAGTGTCTCAGTGTCTGTATGTAAGTTTCTGTATGTAAGTGTCTCAATGTAAGTGTCTGTATGTAAGTGTCTATGTCAGTGTCACAGTGTCTGTATGTAAGTGTCTGTATGTAAGTGTCTCAGTGTCTGTATGTAAGTGTCTGTATGTAAGCATCTGTATGTGTCTATGTAAGTGTCTCAGTGTCTGTATATAAGTGTCTGTATGTAAGTGTCTGTATGTAAGTGTCTCAGTGTCTGTATGTAAGTGTATGTAAGTGTCTGTATGTAAGTGTCTCAGTGTCTGTATGTAAGTGTATGTAAGCGTCTGTATGTAAGTGTCTATGTAAGTGTCTCAGTGTCTGTATGTAAGTGTTTGTATGTAAGTGTCTGTATGTAAGTGTCTCAGTGTCTGTATGTAAGTGTCTGTATGTAATTGTCTGTATGTAAGTGTCTTTATGTAAGAGTCTGTATGTAAGTGTCTGTATGTAAGTGTCTAAGTGTCTGTATGTAAGTGTCTCTATGTAAGAGTCTGTATGTAAGTGTCTGTATGTAAGTGTCTAAGTGTCTGTATGTAAGTGTCTCTATGTAAGAGTCTGTATGTAAGTGTCTGTATGTAAGTGTCTAAGTGTCTGTATGTAAGGGTCTGTATGTAAGTGTCTATATGTAAGTGCCTGTATGTAAGTGTCTGTATGTAAGTGTCTGTATGTAAGTGTCTGTATGTAAGTGTGTGTATGTAAGTGTCTTATGTAAGTGTCTGTATGTAAGTGTCTCACTATCTGTATGTAAATGTCTTTATGTAAATGTCTGTATGTAAGTGTCTGTATGTAAGTGTCTGTATGTAAGTCTCAGTGTCTGTATGTCAGTGTGTGTTTGTAAGTGTCTGTATGTAAGTATCTGTATGTAAGTGTCTGTATTTAAGTGTCTCAGTGTCTGTAAGTAAGTGTCTAAGTAAGTGTCTGTATGTAAGTGCCTGTATGTAAGTGTCTGTATGTAAGTGTCTCAGTGTCTGTATGTAAGTGTCTGTATGTAAGTGTCTCAGTGTCTGTATGTAAGTGTCTGTATGTAAGCTTCTGTATGTAAGTGTCTGTAAGTAATGTCTCTATGTAAGTGTCTCAGTGTCTGTATGTAAGTGTCTGTATGTAAGTGTCTCAATGTAAGTGTATGTATGTAAGTGTCTGTATGTCAGTGTCACAGTGTCTGTATGTAAGTGTCTGTATGTAAGTGTCACAGTGTCTGTATGTAAGTGTCTGTATGTAAGCATCTGTATGTGTCTATGTAAGTGTCTCAGTGTCTGTATGTAAGTGTCTGTATGTAAGTGTCTGTATGTAAGTGTCTCAGTGTCTGTATGTAAGTGTATGTAAGTGTCTGTATGTAAGTGTCTCAGTGTCTCTATGTAAGTGTATGTAAGCATCTGTATGTAAGTGTCTATGTAAGTGTCTCAGTGTCTGTATGTAAGTGTCTGTATGTAAGTGTCTGTATGTAAGTGTCTCAGTGTCTGTATGTAAGTGTCTGTATGTAATTGTCTGTATGTAAGTGTCTTTATGTAAGAGTCTGTATGTAAGTGTCTGTATGTAAGTGTCTAAGTGTCTGTATGAGGAGGCGAGGAATGGTGGTCGTGGTTACTTATGCCCCCACCGAAGATGAACATCCGTGGAGGGATGCAGGCAAAGCCGATGAGTCAGATGCCTTCTATGACCTCCTGTCACAGGTGCTGGCTAAAGTGGCCCCTCGGGATAGAGTCATCATGTTGGGTGACTTCAATGCCCGAGTTGGTCATGATACTGGCACCTGGTCTGGAGTGATTGGAGGGCATGGGCCAGATCAGCTCAATAACAACGGTAGGAGGCTGCTAGATTTTTGTGCAGCCCATGGGCTTGTAATTACCAACACGCTATTCCGGCATCGGCGCATCAACACAACATCATGGATGCATGCCGGGTCCAAGCAAGAACATCTGCTGGACTACATAGTGACGGACCAGCGAATGCGAGCTCATGTCCTTGACACCAGGACCTACCGTGGAGCTGATCTGCCCTCTGACCATCGACTAGTCATCTGTAAGATACGCCTGCCATTCTTCCACTCCGGTGGTGGGTGTACACCCAGGACCCCATTCCGACCTAAAGTGGCCTGGTCTCAGTTATCTTATGAAAGTTGCAAGCGAGAATTTCATCATCGCTTGCGGCTGGGATTGGCATCGTCCCCGACTCCTCCTGATGTCGAGGGTAAATGGGCGAGGTTTAGGACTGTGACTCATGCAGCTGCAATGGCTGCTTTGGGTACGCGGTCCAGACCTCCCCAGACACCCTGGATGACAGAGGAGTTGTTCAGGATGGTTGAGAAAAAGCGACAGGCCCACTGTCATCGGCTACAGAATCCCACGTCAGAGAATGAGGAGGCTTACCGCAGCCTTCGCTCGGAGGTTCGGAGAGCTGTGAGGCGCTGCAAGGATGGGTGGTGGTCGCGGGTTGCTGAGGAGATGGAGTCTGCCTCAGTGGCCCGTGATCACAAATCTCTATTTAACTCCATCAAAAAAGTAACCTGCAGCGCCACACCTATTACCATCATTAGGGGAAAAAACGGTGATCCAATTTCCGACCCCCAGGAACAGGTTCGCAGATTTGCTGAGCATTTCTGTGAGGTCCTGGGGGAGGGAAAATCCCTCAGCCAGGAAAACATCGTGGCACAAAGTGAGGATGACCCTGCTGAGGCTGCGGTGCCTCAAATATTGGATGAAGTCACCCCCTGTGAGTGGCTGGCTGAGGTGCCATCTGCTGAGGAAGTATTGAAGGCGATCCGGAGTCTGAGACCAGGAAAGGCAGCGGGCAGAGATGATCTCCCAAGCGATATGCTGAGGGAGGGTGGCGTTTGTGCACAGACTGCCCTATATGACATCATAACAACAGTCTGGACCACTGGACGGGTTCCGCAGGATTGGAAGGATGCCCTGGTGGTCCCCCTTTTTAAGAAGGGGGACCGCACAGACTGTAACAACTACAGGGGCATCTCACTCCTCAGTGTGCCGGGAAAGGTCCTGGCAAGGATTATTCAGCATCGCCTTGCCAGGCACGCTGAGGAGAGGCTTGCGGAGCCCCAATGCGGTTTCAGGAAAGGGCGGTCCTGCACAGATGCCATATTTTCTGTCCGTCTGCTACAGCAGAGGTGTAGGGAATTCCAACAAGACCTACATCTCTGCTTTATTGACCTGGTCAAGGCCTATGATACCATCAGTAGGCCTGGGCTCTGGGTCGTTCTTCGTGCTTTTGGAGTACCTGACCCTCTGCTCACGATCATTAAGGACCTTCATGATGGTGAGCGGGCCCGGGTAAAACTACGTGGCCGGGAGTCAGAGCCATTCCCTGTACACCTTGGGGTGCGACAGGGATGTCCTCTGGCTCCCACATTATTTAACATCTATTTTGACCACGTGGTTCATGAAGCCTTCAATAGCTGTACCGGGGGAATCTCCATTTGGTACAGATATAATGGGAGGCTAATCGATGCCCGGGTGCGGTCAAGGGATGGCTCCCTATTGCTCAACCACGTTATGTATGCTGATGACTTGGTAATAGCTGCTCAGTCAGAGGAGGAGTTGGAGACGCTGCTGCTGAGACTGGAGCGTGCCACTAAGAGGTGGGGCCTTACCATCAGCCCCACCAAAACTAAGCACCTGCCTGGGTATTTTGTACCATCGGACACTCCACCCCCACAACTCCCAATCAGTGATGGGGCAGTTGTGGAGAGAGTGGAGAGTTTCCCATACCTGGGCAGTGTGCTTATGACTGGCTCCAGTTTAACAGCAGAGGTCTCACTCCGAATCAGTCGAGCGGCAATATCTTTTCATCGGTTGCGTAACGCTGTGTGGAAGCTACCTGGTCTGTCGCTCCGCACTAAGCTTCAGGTCTTCTCGGCCACGGTCATTCCCTCCCTTCTCTACGCTTGCGAAACGTGGACCCCCCTAATGGAACATCTTCGCCGGTTGGAAACATTTAGGCTGGCCTGCCTACGATCCATCCTGGGTTTAACCAGACTGGATTGTGTGAGGAGCTCACAAATCCTTGAAAGATCTGGGCAGGGTCCCATCGGTGAGCTCCTCCGGCAGGCAAGGCTGCGATGGCTGGGTCATGTAGCCCGCATGCCCAGCCACCGCATGCCGAAACAGCTTTTGTTTGGCCGGATTGAGGGGGCTAAGCGGGCGCGGCACGGGCTAGAGAAGAGATGGAGTGATGTGGTACAGGAGGACGTGGAGCTGAGTGGACTTGCCGATGACTGGTACCAGCGGTGTCAAGATCGGCCTCTGTGGAGGAGGCTCGTGAAGGATGCTACTGGGCAGTTGGAGGCAGTCGCCCTCCAACAACAACGGAGGGCGGAGGAGCGACGCTCACAACAGCGAGCGGAGCGCCGGGTGGCTAAAGCACAGCAGGTTGGCACAGTAGGGGGCACAGGTGGTGCATCAGCCAGTCATCTCAGTCAGTCGACCCGTGGCACCTGGGTCTGCCCCGTGACCACCTGCCAGCGGGCGTTCGACACTTCACGTGGCCTCAGGGTGCACATAGCCTTGCACAAGCGTCGTGGTGACGTCACCGCCACTTAGTGGCGAAGGGCGGTTGTTGTTGTTGTTGTTTGTAAGTGTCTGTATGTAAGTGTCTGTATGTAAGTGTCTGTATTTAAGTGTCTCAGTGTCTGTAAGTAAGTGTCTAAGTAAGTGTCTATGTAAGTGTCTCAGTGTCTGTATGTAAGTGTCTGTATGTAAGTGTCTGTATGTAAGTGTCTTAGTGTCTGTATGTAAGTGTCTGTATGTAATTGTCTGTATGTAAGTGTATGTATGTAAGTGTCTGTATGTAAGTGTCTTCGTGTCTGTATGTAAGTGTCTGTATGTAAGTGTCTGTATGTAAGTGTCTTAATGTAAGAGTCTGTATGTAAGTGTCTGTATGTAAGTGTCTAAGTGTTTGTATGTAAGTGTCTGTATGTAAGTGTTTGTATGTAAGTGTCTGTATGTAAGTGTCTCAGTGTCTGTTTGTAAGTGTCTGTATGTAAGTGTCTGTATGTAAGTGTCTTAGTGTCTGTATGTAAGTGTCTGTATGTAATTGTCTGTATGTAAGTGTATGTATGTAAGTGTCTGTATGTAAGTGTCTTCGTGTCTGTATGTAAGTGTCTGTATGTAAGTGTCTGTATGTAAGTGTCTTAATGTAAGAGTCTGTATGTAAGTGTCTGTATGTAAGTGTCTCAGTGTCTGTATGTAAGTGTCTGTATGTAAGTGTCTGTATGTAAGTGTCTCAGTGTCTGTATGTAAGTGTCTGTATGTAAGTGTCTGTATGTAAGTGTCTCAGTGTCTGTATGTAAGTGTCTTATGTTAGTGTCTCAGTGTCTGTATGTAAGTGTCTGTATGTAAGTGTCTGTATGTAAGTGTCTGTATGTAAATGTCTCAGTGTCTGTATGTAAGTGTATGTAAGCGTCTGTATATAAGTGTCTATGTAAGTGTCTCAGTGTCTGTATGTAAGTGTCTTCGTGTCTGTATGTAAGTGTCTGTATGTAAGTGTCTGTATGTAAGTGTCTCAGCGTCTATATGTGTCTGTATGTAAGTGTCTGTATGTAAGTGTCTCAGTGTCTGTATGTAAGTGTCTGTATGTAAGCGTCTGTATGTAAGTGTCTATGTAAGTGTCTCAGCGTCTTTATGTAAGTGTCTGTATGTAAGTGTCTCAGTGTCTGTATGTAAGTGTCTCAGTGTCTGTATGTAAGTGTCTGTATGTAAGTGTCTCAGTGTCTGTATGTAAGTGTCTGTATGTAAGTTTCTGTATGTAAGTGTCTGTATGTAAGTGTCTCAGTGTCTGTATGGAAGTGTCTGTATGTAAGTGTCTCAGTGTCTGTATGTAAGTGTCTGTTTGTAAGTGTCTGTATGTAAGTGTCTGTATGTAAGTGTCTGTATGTAAGTGTATGTATGTAAGTGTCTCAGTGTCTCTATGTAAGTGTCTGTATGTAAGTGTCTGTATGTAAGTGTCTTAGTGTCTGTATGTAAGTGTCTGTATGTAATTGTCTGTATGTAAGTGTCTTTATGTAAGAGTCTTATGTAAGTGTCTGTATGTAAGTGTCTAAGTGTCTGTATGTCAGTGTCTGTATGTAAGTGTCTAAGTGTCTGTATGTAAGGGTCTGTATGTAAGTGACTGTATGTAAGTGTCTGTATGTAAGTGTCTGTATGTAAGTGTCTTAGTGTCTGTATGTAAGTGTCTGTATGTAATTGTCTGTATGTAAGTGTCTTTATGTAAGAGTCTGTACGTAAGTATCTGTATGTAAGTGTCTAAGTGTCTGTATGTAAGTGTCTTTATGTAAGAGTCTGTATGTAAGTGTCTGTATGTAAGTGTCTAAGTGTGTGTATGTAAGGGTCTGTATGTAAGTGTCTGTATGTAAGTGTCTGTATGTAAGTGTCTGTATGTAAGTGTTTGTATGTAAGTGTCTATGTAAGTGTCTCAGTGTCTTTATGTAAGTGTCTGTATGTAAGTGTCTCAGTGTCTGTATGTAAGTGTCTCAGTGTCTGTATGTAAGTGTCTGTATGTAAGTGTCTCAGTGTCTGTATGTAAGTGTCTGTATGTAAGTTTCTGTATGTAAGTGTCTGTATGTAAGTGTCTGTATGTAATTGTCTGTATGTAAGTGTCTTTATGTAAGAGTCTGTATGTAAGTATCTGTATGTAAGTGTCTAAGTGTCTGTATGTAAGTGTCTTTATGTAAGAGTCTGTATGTAAGTGTCTGTATGTAAGTGTCTAAGTGTGTGTATGTAAGGGTCTGTATGTAAGTGTCTGTATGTAAGTGTCTGTATGTAAATGTCTCAGTGTCTGTATGTAAGTGTATGTAAGCGTCTGTATATAAGTGTCTATGTAAGTGTCTCAGTGTCTGTATGTAAGTGTCTGATTGTAAGTGTCTGTATGTAAGTGTCTTAGTGTCTGTATGTAAGTGTCTGTATGTAATTGTCTGTATGTAAGTGTCTGTATGTAAGTGTCTGTATGTAAGTGTCTTCGTGTCTGTATGTAAGTGTCTGTATGTAAGTGTCTGTATGTAAGTGTCTCAGTGTCTGTATGTAAGTGTCTGTATGTAAGTGTCTGTATGTAAGTGTCTCAGTGTCTGTATGTAAGTGTCTGTATGTAAGTGTCTGTATGTAAGTGTCTGAATGTAAGTGTCTCAGTGTCTGTATGTAAGTGTCTTATGTTAGTGTCTCAGTGTCTGTGTGTAAGTGTCTGTATGTAAGTGTCTGTATGTAAGTGTCTGTATGTAAATGTCTCAGTGTCTGTATGTAAGTGTATGTAAGCGTCTGTATATAAGTGTCTATGAAAGTGTCTCAGTGTCTGTATGTAAGTGTCTGTATGTAAGTGTCTTAGTGTCTGTATGTAAGTGTCTGTATGTAATTGTCTGTATGTAAGTGTCTGTATGTAAGTGTCTGTATGTAAGTGTCTTCGTGTCTGTATGTAAGTGTCTGTATGTAAGTGTCTGTATGTAAGTGTCTCAGCGTCTATATGTGTCTGTATGTAAGTGTCTGTATGTAAGTGTCTCAGTGTCTGTATGTAAGTGTCTGTATGTAAGCGTCTGTATGTAAGTGTCTATGTAAGTGTCTCAGTGTCTTTATGTAAGTGTCTGTATGTAAGTGTCTCAGTGTCTGTATGTAAGTGTCTCAGTGTCTGTATGTAAGTGTCTGTATGTAAGTGTCTCAGTGTCTGTATGTAAGTGTCTGTATGTAAGTTTCTGTATGTAAGTGTCTGTATGTAAGTGTCTCAGTGTCTGTATGGAAGTGTCTGTATGTAAGTGTCTGTTTGTAAGTGTCTGTATGTAAGTGTCTGTATGTAAGTGTATGTATGTAAGTGTCTCAGTGTCTCTATGTAAGTGTCTGTATGTAAGTGTCTGTATGTAAGTGTCTTAGTGTCTGTATGTAAGTGTCTGTATGTAATTGTCTGTATGTAAGTGTCTTTATGTAAGAGTCTTATGTAAGTGTCTGAATGTAAGTGTCTCAGTGTCTGTATGTAAGTGTCTTATGTTAGTGTCTCAGTGTCTGTGTGTAAGTGTCTGTATGTAAGTGTCTGTATGTAAGTGTCTGTATGTAAATGTCTCAGTGTCTGTATGTAAGTGTATGTAAGCGTCTGTATATAAGTGTCTATGAAAGTGTCTCAGTGTCTGTATGTAAGTGTCTGTATGTAAGTGTCTGTATGTAAGTGTCTTAGTGTCTGTATGTAAGTGTCTGTATGTAATTGTCTGTATGTAAGTGTCTGTATGTAAGTGTCTGTATGTAAGTGTCTTCGTGTCTGTATGTAAGTGTCTGTATGTAAGTGTCTGTATGTAAGTGTCTCAGCGTCTATATGTGTCTGTATGTAAGTGTCTGTATGTAAGTGTCTCAGTGTCTGTATGTAAGTGTCTGTATGTAAGCGTCTGTATGTAAGTGTCTATGTAAGTGTCTCAGTGTCTTTATGTAAGTGTCTGTATGTAAGTGTCTCAGTGTCTGTATGTAAGTGTCTCAGTGTCTGTATGTAAGTGTCTGTATGTAAGTGTCTCAGTGTCTGTATGTAAGTGTCTGTATGTAAGTTTCTGTATGTAAGTGTCTGTATGTAAGTGTCTCAGTGTCTGTATGGAAGTGTCTGTATGTAAGTGTCTCAGTGTCTGTATGTAAGTGTCTGTTTGTAAGTGTCTGTATGTAAGTGTCTGTATGTAAGTGTATGTATGTAAGTGTCTCAGTGTCTCTATGTAAGTGTCTGTATGTAAGTGTCTGTATGTAAGTGTCTTAGTGTCTGTATGTAAGTGTCTGTATGTAATTGTCTGTATGTAAGTGTCTTTATGTAAGAGTCTTATGTAAGTGTCTGTATGTAAGTGTCTAAGTGTCTGTATGTCAGTGTCTGTATGTAAGTGTCTAAGTGTCTGTATGTAAGGGTCTGTATGTAAGTGACTGTATGTAAGTGTCTGTATGTAAGTGTCTGTATGTAAGTGTCTTAGTGTCTGTATGTAAGTGTCTGTATGTAATTGTCTGTATGTAAGTGTCTTTATGTAAGAGTCTGTATGTAAGTATCTGTATGTAAGTGTCTAAGTGTCTGTATGTAAGTGTCTTTATGTAAGAGTCTGTATGTAAGTGTCTGTATGTAAGTGTCTAAGTGTGTGTATGTAAGGGTCTGTATGTAAGTGTCTGTATGTAAGTGTCTGTATGTAAGTGTCTGTATGTAAGTGTTTGTATGTAAGTGTCTATGTAAGTGTCTCAGTGTCTTTATGTAAGTGTCTGTATGTAAGTGTCTCAGTGTCTGTATGTAAGTGTCTCAGTGTCTGTATGTAAGTGTCTGTATGTAAGTGTCTCATTGTCTGTATGTAAGTGTCTGTATGTAAGTTTCTGTATGTAAGTGTCTGTATGTAAGTGTCTGTATGTAATTGTCTGTATGTAAGTGTCTTTATGTAAGAGTCTGTATGTAAGTATCTGTATGTAAGTGTCTAAGTGTCTGTATGTAAGTGTCTTTATGTAAGAGTCTGTATGTAAGTGTCTGTATGTAAGTGTCTAAGTGTGTGTATGTAAGGGTCTGTATGTAAGTGTCTGTATGTAAGTGTCTGTATGTAAATGTCTCAGTGTCTGTATGTAAGTGTATGTAAGCGTCTGTATATAAGTGTCTATGTAAGTGTCTCAGTGTCTGTATGTAAGTGTCTGTATGTAAGTGTCTGTATGTAAGTGTCTTAGTGTCTGTATGTAAGTGTCTGTATGTAATTGTCTGTATGTAAGTGTCTGTATGTAAGTGTCTGTATGTAAGTGTCTTCGTGTCTGTATGTAAGTGTCTGTATGTAAGTGTCTGTATGTAAGTGTCTCAGTGTCTGTATGTAAGTGTCTGTATGTAAGTGTCTGTATGTAAGTGTCTCAGTGTCTGTATGTAAGTGTCTGTATGTAAGTGTCTGTATGTAAACCCCAATTGGCGGAGCCAGGAGATTGAATACCTACCCTCGGGGCTACTCCAGAAACAACGAAAAGCCACTACGGTTGGCCACGTGGAATGTTCGAACGCTCACTGCAGAGGAGAGGCTGCCACTCCTCTGTCGGGAGCTGGACCGGTACCGCCTGGATCTATGCGGCATTCAGGAGGTCCGGTGGACCGGCTCTGGCTCCTGCCACCATGAGGGGTGGACAGTCCTCTACTCGGGGCAGCAGACTGCCAAACAACAGGGTGTGGGTCTTCTTTTGAACAAAAGAATGAAGGGGGCGTGGGAGCGTGGCGGTGAGGTGTGGGAAGCTGTAAGCCCCAGGCTACTTTGGGCTCGCCTTCCCATCAACCGGAGGCGAGGAATGGTGGTCGTGGTTACTTATGCCCCCACCGAAGATGAACATCCGTGGAGGGATGCAGGCAAAGCCGATGAGTCAGATGCCTTCTATGACCTCCTGTCACAGGTGCTGGCTAAAGTGGCCCCTCGGGATAGAGTCATCATGTTGGGTGACTTCAATGCCCGAGTTGGTCATGATACTGGCACCTGGTCTGGAGTGATTGGAGGGCATGGGCCAGATCAGCTCAATAACAACGGTAGGAGGCTGCTAGATTTTTGTGCAGCCCATGGGCTTGTAATTACCAACACGCTGTTCCGGCATCGGCGCATCCACACAACATCATGGATGCATGCCGGGTCCAAGCAAGAACATCTGCTGGACTACATAGTGACGGACCAGCGAATGCGAGCCCATGTCCTTGACACCAGGACCTACCGTGGAGCTGATCTGCCCTCTGACCATCGACTAGTCATCTGTAAGATGCGCCTGCCATTCTTCCACTCCGGTGGTGGGTGTACACCCAGGACCCCATTCCAACCTAAAGTGGCCTGGTCTCAGTTATCTGATGAAAGTTGCAAGCGAGAATTTCATCATCGCTTGCGGCTGGGATTGGCATCGTCCCCGACTCCTCTTGATGTCGAGGGTAAATGGGCAAGGTTTAGGACTGTGACTCATGCAGCTGCAATGGCTGCTTTGGGTACGCGGTCCAGACCTCCCCAGACACCCTGGATGACAGAGGAGTTGTTCACGATGGTTGAGAAAAAGCGACAGGCCCACTGTCATCGGCTACAGAATCCCACGTCAGAGAATGAGGAGGCTTACCGCAGCCTTCGCTCGGAGGTTCGGAGAGCCGTGAGGCGCTGCAAGGATGGGTGGTGGTCGCGGGTTGCTGAGGAGATGGAGTCTGCCTCAGTGGCCCGTGATCACAAATCTCTATTTAACTCCATCAAAAAAGTAACCTGCAGCGCCACACCTATTACCATCATTAGGGGAAAAAACGGTGATCCAATTTCCGACCCCCAGGAACAGGTTCGCAGATTTGCTGAGCATTTCTGTGAGGTCCTGGGGGAGGGAAAATCCCTCAGCCAGGAAAACATCGTGGCACAAAGCGAGGATGACCCTGCTGAGGCTGCGGTGCCTCAAATATTGGATGAAGTCACCCCCTGTGAGTGGCTGGCTGAGGTGCCATCTGCTGAGGAAGTATTGAAGGCGATCCGGAGTCTGAGACCAGGAAAGGCAGCGGGCAGAGATGATCTCCCAAGCGAAATGCTGAGGGAGGGTGGCGTTTGTGCACAGACTGCCCTATATGACATCATAACAACAGTCTGGACCACGGGACGGGTTCCGCAGGATTGGAAGGATGCCCTGGTGGTCCGCCTTTTTAAGAAGGGGGACCGCACAGACTGTAACAACTACAGGGGCATCTCACTCCTCAGTGTGCCGGGAAAGGTCCTGGCAAGGATTATTCAGCATCGCCTTGCCAGGCACGCTGAGGAGAGGCTTGCGGAGCCCCAATGTGGTTTCAGGAAAGGGCGGTCCTGCACAGATGCCATATTTTCTGTCCGTCTGCTACAGCAGAGGTGTAGGGAATTCCAACAAGACCTACATCTCTGCTTTATTGACCTGGTCAAGGCCTATGATACCATCAGTAGGCCTGGGCTCTGGGTCGTTCTTCGTGCTTTTGGAGTACCTGACCCTCTGCTCACGATCATTAAGGACCTTCATGATGGTGAGCGGGCCCGGGTAAAACTACGTGGCCGGGAGTCAGAGCCATTCCCTGTACACCTTGGGGTGCGACAGGGATGTCCTCTGGCTCCCACATTATTTAACATCTATTTTGACCACGTAGTTCGTGAAGCCTTCAATAGCTGTACCGGGGGAATCTCCATATGGTACAGATATAATGGGAGGCTAATCGATGCCCGGGTGCGGTCAAGGGATGGCTCCCTATTGCTCAACCACGTTATGTATGCTGATGACTTGGTAATAGCTGCTCAGTCAGAGGAGGAGTTGGAGACGCTGCTGCTGAGACTGGAGCGTGCCACTAAGAGGTGGGGCCTTACCATCAGCCCCACCAAAACTAAGCACCTGCCTGGGTATTTTGTACCATCGGACACTCCACCCCCACAACTCCCAATCGGTGATGGGGCAGTTGTGGAGAGAGTGGAGAGTTTCCCATACCGGGGCAGTGTGCTTATGACTGGCTCCAGTTTAACAGCAGAGGTCTCACTCCGAATCAGTCGAGCGGCAATATCTTTTCATCGGTTGCGTAACGCTGTGTGGAAGCTACCTGGTCTGTCGCTCCGCACTAAGCTTCAGGTCTTCTCGGCCACGGTCATTCCCTCCCTTCTCTACGCTTGCGAAACGTGGACCCCCCTAATGGAACATCTTCGCCGGTTAGAAACATTTAGGCTGGCCTGCCTACGATCCATCCTGGGTTTAACCAGACTGGATTGTGTGAGGAGCTCACAAATCCTTGAAAGATCTGGGCAGGGTCCCATCGGTGAGCTCCTTCGGCAGGCAAGGCTGCGATGGCTGGGTCATGTAGCCCGCATGCCCAGCCACCGCATGCCGAAACAGCTTTTGTTTGGCCGGATTGAGGGGGCTGGGCGGGCGCGGCACGGGCTAGAGAAGAGATGGAGTGATGTGGTACAGGAGGACGTGGAGCTGAGTGGACTTGCCGATGACTGGTACCAGCGGTGTCAAGATCGGCCTCTGTGGAGGAGGCTCGTGAAGGATGCTACTGGGCAGTTGGAGGCAGTCGCCCTCCAACAACAACGGAGGGCGGAGGAGCGACGCTCACAACAGCGAGCGGAGCGCCGGGTGGCTAAAGCACAGCAGGTTGGCACAGTAGGGGGCACAGGTGGTGCATCAGCCAGTCATCTCAGTCAGTCGACCCGTGGCACCTGGGTCTGCCCCGTGACCTCCTGCCAGCGGGCGTTCGACACTTCACGTGGCCTCAGGGTGCACATAGCCTGGCACAAGCGTCGTGGTGACGTCACCGCCACTTAGTGGCGAATGGCGGTTGTTGTTGTTGTATGTAAGTGTCTGTATGTAAGTGTCTCAGTGTCTGTATGTAAGTGTCTTATGTTAGTGTCTCAGTGTCTGTATGTAAGTGTCTGTATGTAAGTGTCTGTATGTAAGTGTCTGTATGTAAGTGTCTGTATGTAAATGTCTCAGTGTCTGTATGTAAGTGTATGTAAGCGTCTGTATATAAGTGTCTATGTAAGTGTCTCAGTGTCTGTATGTAAGTGTCTGTATGTAAGTGTCTGTATGTAAGTGTCTTAGTGTCTGTATGTAAGTGTCTGTATGTAATTGTCTGTATGTAAGTGTCTGTATGTAAGTGTCTGTATGTAAGTGTCTTCGTGTCTGTATGTAAGTGTCTGTATGTAAGTGTCTGTATGTAAGTGTCTCAGCGTCTATATGTGTCTGTATGTAAGTGTCTGTATGTAAGTGTCTCAGTGTCTGTATGTAAGTGTCTGTATGTAAGCGTCTGTATGTAAGTGTCTATGTAAGTGTCTCAGTGTCTTTATGTAAGTGTCTGTATGTAAGTGTCTCAGTGTCTGTATGTAAGTGTCTCAGTGTCTGTATGTAAGTGTCTGTATGTAAGTGTCTCAGTGTCTGTATGTAAGTGTCTGTATGTAAGTGTCTCAGTGTCTGTATGGAAGTGTCTGTATGTAAGTGTCTCAGTGTCTGTATGTAAGTGTCTGTTTGTAAGTGTCTGTATGTAAGTGTCTGTATGTAAGTGTCTTAGTGTCTGTATGTAAGTGTCTGTATGTAATTGTCTGTATGTAAGTGTCTTTATGTAAGAGTCTTATGTAAGTGTCTGTATGTAAGTGTCTAAGTGTCTGTATGTCAGTGTCTGTATGTAAGTGTCTAAGTGTCTGTATGTAAGGGTCTGTATGTAAGTGACTGTATGTAAGTGTCTGTATGTAAGTGTCTGTATGTAAGTGTCTTAGTGTCTGTATGTAAGTGTCTGTATGTAATTGTCTGTATGTAAGTGTCTTGATGTAAGAGTCTATATGTAAGTATCTGTATGTAAGTGTCTAAGTGTCTGTATGTAAGTGTCTTTATGTAAGAGTCTGTATGTAAGTGTCTGTATGTAAGTGTCTAAGTGTCTGTATGTAAGTGTCTGTATGTAAGTGTCTGTATGTAAGTGTCTGTATGTAAGTGTTTGTATGTAAGTGTCTATGTAAGTGTCTCAGTGTCTTTATGTAAGTGTCTGTATGTAAGTGTCTCAGTGTCTGTAAGTGTCTCAGTGTCTGTATGTAAGTGTCTGTATGTAAGTGTCTTAGTGTCTGTATGTAAGTGTCTGTATGTAATTGTCTGTATGTAAGTGTCTTTATGTAAGAGTCTGTATGTAAGTATCTGTATGTAAGTGTCTAAGTGTCTGTATGTAAGTGTCTTTATGTAAGAGTCTGTATGTAAGTGTCTGTATGTAAGTGTCTAAGTGTGTGTATGTAAGGGTCTGTATGTAAGTGTCTGTATGTAAGTGTCTGTATGTAAATGTCTCAGTGTCTGTATGTAAGTGTATGTAAGCGTCTGTATATAAGTGTCTATGTAAGTGTCTCAGTGTCTGTATGTGTCTGTATGTAAGTGTCTGTATGTAAGTGTCTTAGTGTCTGTATGTAAGTGTCTGTATGTAAGTGTATGTATGTAAGTGTCTGTATGTAAGTGTCTTCGTGTCTGTAGGTAAGTGTCTGTATGTAAGTGTCTGTATGTAAGTGTCTCAGTGTCTGTATGTAAGTGTCTGTATGTAAGTGTCTGTATGTAAGTGTCTCAGTGTCTGTATGTAAGTGTCTTATGTTAGTGTCTCAGTGTCTGTATGTAAGTGTCTGTATGTAAGTGTCTGTATATAAGTGTCTGTATGTAAATGTCTCAGTGTCTGTATGTAAGTGTATGTAAGCGTCTGTATATAAGTGTCTATGTAAGTGTCTCAGTGTCTGTATATAAGTGTCTTCGTGTCTGTATGTAAGTGTCTGTATGTAAGTGTCTGTATGTAAGTGTCTCAGCGTCTATATGTGTCTGTATGTAAGTGTCTGTATGTAAGTGTCTCAGTGTCTGTATGTAAGTGTCTGTATGTAAGCGTCTGTATGTAAGTGTCTATGTAAGTGTCTCAGTGTCCTTATGTAAGTGTCTGTATGTAAGTGTCTCAGTGTCTGTATGTAAGTGTCTCAGTGTCTGTATGTAAGTGTCTGTATGTAAGTGTCTCAGTGTCTGTATGTAAGTGTCTGTATGTAAGTTTCTGTATGTAAGTGTCTGTATGTAAGTGTCTCAGTGTCTGTATGGAAGTGTCTGTATGTAAGTGTCTCAGTGTCTGTATGTAAGTGTCTGTTTGTAAGTGTATGTATGTAAGTGTCTGTATGTAAGTGTATGTATGTAAGTGTCTCAGTGTCTCTATGTAAGTGTCTGTATGTAAGTGTCTGTATGTAAGTGTCTTAGTGTCTGTATGTAAGTGTCTGTATGTAATTGTCTGTATGTAAGTGTCTTTATGTAAGAGTCTTATGTAAGTGTCTGTATGTAAGTGTCTAAGTGTCTGTATGTCAGTGTCTGTATGTAAGTGTCTAAGTGTCTGTATGTAAGGGTCTGTATGTAAGTGACTGTATGTTAGTGTCTGTATGTAAGTGTCTGTATGTAAGTGTCTTAGTGTCTGTATGTAAGTGTCTTATGTAATTGTCTGTATGTAAGTGTCTTTATGTAAGAGTCTGTATGTAAGTATCTGTATGTAAGTGTCTAAGTGTCTGTATGTAAGTGTCTTTATGTAAGAGTCTGTATGTAAGTGGCTGTATGTAAGTGTCTAAGTGTGTGTATGTAAGGGTCTGTATGTAAGTATCTGTATGTAAGTGTCTGTATGTAAGTGTCTGTATGTAAGTGTTTGTATGTAAGTGTCTATGTAAGTGTCTCAGTGTCTTTATGTAAGTGTCTGTATGTAAGTGTCTCAGTGTCTGTATGTAAGTGTCTCAGTGTCTGTATGTAAGTGTCTGTATGTAAGTGTCTCAGTGTTTGTATGTAAGTGTCTGTATGTAAGTTTCTGTATGTAAGTGTCTGTATGTAAGTGTCTGTATGTAATTGTCTGTATGTAAGTGTCTTTATGTAAGAGTCTGTATGTAAGTATCTGTATGTAAGTGTCTAAGTGTCTGTATGTAAGTGTCTTTATGTAAGAGTCTGTATGTAAGTGTCTGTATGTAAGTGTCTAAGTGTGTGTATGTAAGGGTCTGTATGTAAGTGTCTGTATGTAAGTGTCTGTATGTAAATGTCTCAGTGTCTGTATGTAAGTGTATGTAAGCGTCTGTATATAAGTGTCAATGTAAGTGTCTCAGTGTCTGTATGTAAGTGTCTGTATGTAAGTGTCTGTATGTAAGTGTCTTAGTGTCTGTATGTAAGTGTCTGTATGTAATTGTCTGTATGTAAGTGTCTGTATGTAAGTGTCTGTATGTAAGTGTCTTCGTGTCTGTATGTAAGTGTCTGTATGTAAGTGTCTGTATGTAAGTGTCTCAGTGTCTGTATGTAAGTGTCTGTATGTAAGTGTCTGTATGTAAGTGTCTCAGTGTCTGTATGTAAGTGTCTGTATGTAAGTGTCTGTATGTAAGTGTCTCAGTGTCTGTATGTAAGTGTCTTATGTTAGTGTCTCAGTGTCTGTATGTAAGTGTCTGTATGTAAGTGTCTGTATGTAAGTGTCTGTATGTAAATGTCTCAGTGTCTGTATGTAAGTGTATGTAAGCGTCTGTATATAAGTGTCTATGTAAGTGTCTCAGTGTCTGTATGTAAGTGTCTGTATGTAAGTGTCTGTATGTAAGTGTCTTAGTGTCTGTATGTAAGTGTCTGTATGTAATTGTCTGTATGTAAGTGTCTGTATGTAAGTGTCTGTATGTAAGTGTCTTCGTGTCTGTATGTAAGTGTCTGTATGTAAGTGTCTGTATGTAAGTGTCTCAGCGTCTATATGTGTCTGTATGTAAGTGTCTGTATGTAAGTGTCTCAGTGTCTGTATGTAAGTGTCTGTATGTAAGCGTCTGTATGTAAGTGTCTATGTAAGTGTCTCAGTGTCTTTATGTAAGTGTCTGTATGTAAGTGTCTCAGTGTCTGTATGTAAGTGTCTCAGTGTCTGTATGTAAGTGTCTGTATGTAAGTGTCTCAGTGTCTGTATGTAAGTGTCTGTATGTAAGTTTCTGTATGTAAGTGTCTGTATGTAAGTGTCTCAGTGTCTGTATGGAAGTGTCTGTATGTAAGTGTCTCAGTGTCTGTATGTAAGTGTCTGTTTGTAAGTGTCTGTATGTAAGTGTCTGTATGTAAGTGTATGTATGTAAGTGTCTCAGTGTCTCTATGTAAGTGTCTGTATGTAAGTGTCTGTATGTAAGTGTCTTAGTGTCTGTATGTAAGTGTCTGTATGTAATTGTCTGTATGTAAGTGTCTTTATGTAAGAGTCTTATGTAAGTGTCTGTATGTAAGTGTCTAAGTGTCTGTATGTCAGTGTCTGTATGTAAGTGTCTAAGTGTCTGTATGTAAGGGTCTGTATGTAAGTGACTGTATGTAAGTGTCTGTATGTAAGTGTCTGTATGTAAGTGTCTTAGTGTCTGTATGTAAGTGTCTGTATGTAATTGTCTGTATGTAAGTGTCTTTATGTAAGAGTCTGTATGTAAGTATCTGTATGTAAGTGTCTAAGTGTCTGTATGTAAGTGTCTTTATGTAAGAGTCTGTATGTAAGTGTCTGTATGTAAGTGTCTAAGTGTGTGTATGTAAGGGTCTGTATGTAAGTTTCTGTATGTAAGTGTCTGTATGTAAGTGTCTCAGTGTCTGTATGGAAGTGTCTGTATGTAAGTGTCTCAGTGTCTGTATGTAAGTGTCTGTTTGTAAGTGTCTGTATGTAAGTGTCTGTATGTAAGTGTCTCAGTGTCTGTATGGAAGTGTCTGTATGTAAGTGTCTCAGTGTCTGTATGTAAGTGTCTCAGTGTCTGTATGTAAGTGTCTGTATGTAAGTGTCTCAGTGTCTGTATGTAAGTGTCTGTATGTAAGTTTCTGTATGTAAGTGTCTGTATGTAAGTGTCTCAGTGTCTGTATGGAAGTGTCTGTATGTAAGTGTCTCAGTGTCTGTATGTAAGTGTCTGTTTGTAAGTGTCTGTATGTAAGTGTCTGTATGTAAGTGTATGTATGTAAGTGTCTCAGTGTCTGTATGTAAGTGTATGTAAGCATCTGTATGTAAGTGTCTATGTAAGTGTCTCAGTGTCTCTATGTAAGTGTCTGTATGTAAGTGTCTGTATGTAAGTGTCTTAGTGTCTGTATGTAAGTGTCTGTATGTAATTGTCTGCATGTAAGTGTCTTTATGTAAGAGTCTTATGTAAGTGTCTGTATGTAAGTGTCTAAGTGTCTGTATGTAAGTGTCTTTATGTAAGAGTCTGTATGTCAGTGTCTGTATGTAAGTGTCTAAGTGTCTGTATGTAAGGGTCTGTATGTAAGTGTCTGTATGTAAGTGTCTGTATGTAAGTGTCTGTATGTAAGTGTCTTAGTGTCTGTATGTAAGTGTCTGTATGTAATTGTCTGTATGTAAGTGTCTTTATGTAAGAGTCTGTATTTAAGTGTCTGTATGTAAGTGTCTGTATGTAAGTGTCTCAGTGTCTGTATGTAAGTGTCTGTATGTAAGTGTCTGTATGTAAGTGTCTGTATGTAAGTGTCTCAGTGTCTGAATGTAAGTGTCTGTATGTAAGTGTCTCAGTGTCTGTATGTAAGTGTTTGTATGTAAGTGTCTGTATGTAAGTGTCTGTATGTAAATGTCTCAGTGTCTGTATGTAAGTGTATGTAAGCGTCTGGATATAAGTGTCTATGTAAGTGTCTCAGTGTCTGTATGTAAGTGTCTCAGTGTCTGTATGTAAGTGTCTTAGTGTCTGTATGTAAGTGTCTGTATGTAAGTGTCTGTATGTAAGTGTCTGTATGTAAGTGTCTTCGTGTCTGTATGTAAGTGTCTGTATGTAAGTGTCTGTATGTAAGTGTCTGTATGTAAGTGTCTTCGTGTCTGTATGTAAGTGGCTGTATGTAAGTGTCTGTATGTAAGTGTCTCAGCGTCTATATGTGTCTGTATGTAAGTGTCTGTATGTAAGTGTCTCAGTGTCTGTATGTAAGTGTCTGTATGTAAGCATCTGTATGTAAGTGTCTATGTAAGTGTCTCAGTGTCTTTATGTAAGTGTCTGTATGTAAGTGTCTCAGTGTCTGTATGTAAGTGTCTCAGTGTCTGTATGTAAGTGTCTGTATGTAAGTGTCTCAGTGTCTGTATGTAAGTGTCTGTATGTAAGTTTCTGTATGTAAGTGTCTGTATGTAAGTGTCTCAGTGTCTGTATGGAAGTATCTGTATGTAAGTTTCTGTATGTAAGTGTCTGTATGTAAGTGTCTCAGTGTCTGTATGGAAGTGTCTGTATGTAAGTGTCTCAGTGTCTGTATGTAAGTGTATGTAAGCGTCTGTATGTAAGTGTCTATGTAAGTGTCTCAGTGTCTGTATGTAAGTGTCTGTATGTAAGTGTCTGTATGTAAGTGTCTTAGTGTCTGTATGTAAGTGTCTGTATGTAATTGTCTGTATGTAAGTGTCTTTATGTAAGAGTCTTATGTAAGTCTGTATGTAAGTGTCTAAGTGTCTGTATGTAAGTGTCTTTATGTAAGAGTCTGTATGTCAGTGTTTGTATGTAAGTGTCTAAGTGTCTGTATGTAAGGGTCTGTATGTAAGTGTCTCTATGTAAGTGTCTGTATGTAAGTGTGTGTATGTAAGTGTTTGTATGTAAGTGTCTGTATGTAAGTGTCTCAGTGTCTGTTTGTGTCAGTATGTAAGTGTCTGTATGTAAGTGTCTATGTAAGTGTCTGTATGTAAGTGCCTGTATGTAAGTGTGTGTATGTAAGTGTGTGTATGTAAGTGTCTGTATGTAAGTGTCTGTATGTAAGTGTCTCAGTATCTGTATGTAAATGTCTTTATGTAAGTGTCTGTATGTAAGTGTCTCAGTATCTGTATGTAAATGTCTTTATGTAAGTGTCTGTATGTAAGTGTCTCAGTGTCTGTATGTAAATGTCTGTATGTAAGTGTCTCAGTGTCTGTATGTAAGTGTCTGTATGTAAGCTTCTGTATGTAAGTGTTTGTATTTACGTGTCTCAGTGTCTGTAAGTAAATGTCTAAGTGTCTGTATGTAAGTGTCTGTATGTAAGTGTCTGTATGTTAAGTGTTTGTATGTAAATGTCTGTATGTGAATATCTCAGTATCTGTATGTAAGTGTCTGTATGTAAGTGTCTGTATGTAAGTGTCTCAGTGTCTGTATGTAAGTGTCTGTATGTAAGTGTCTGTAGGAGCCATCCCTTGACCGCACCCGGGCATCGATCAGCCTCCCATTATATCTGTACCATATGGAGATTCCCCCAGTACAGCTATTGAAGGCTTCACGAACTACGTGGTCAAAATAGATGTTATATAATGTGGGAGCCAGAGGACATCCCTGTCGCACCCCAAGGTGTACAGGGAATGGCTCTGACTCCCGGCCACGTAGTTTTACCCGGGCCCGCTCACCATCATGAAGGTCCTTAATGATCGTGAGCAGACGGTCAGGTACTCCAAAAGCACGAAGAACAACCCAGAGCCCAGGCCTACTGATGGTATCATAGGCCTTGACCAGGTCAATAAAGCAGAGATGTAGGTCTTGTTGGAATTCCCTACACCTCTGCTGTAGCAGACGGACAGAAAATATGGCATCTGTGCAGGACCGCCCTTTCCTGAAACCGCATTGGGGCTCCACAAGCCTCTCCTCAGCATGCCTGGCAAGGCGATGCTGAATAATCCTTGCCAGGACCTTTCCCGGCACACTGAGGAGTGAGATGCCCCTGTAGTTGTTACAGTCTGTGCGGTCCCCCTTCTTAAAGAGGGGGACGACCAGGGCATCCTTCCAATCCTGTAGAACCCGTCCAGCGGCCCAGACCGTTGTTATGATGTCATATAGGGCAGTCTGTGCACAAACGCCACCCTCCCTCAGCATTTCGCTTGGGAGATCATCTCTGCCCGCTGCCTTTCCTGGTCTCAGACTTCGGATCGCCTTCAGTACTTCCTCAACAGATGGCACCTCAGCCAGCCACTCACGGGGGGTGACTTCTTCCAATATTTGAGGCACCACAGCCTCAGCAGGGTCATCCTCACTTTGTGCCACGATGTTTTCCTGGCTGAGGGATTTTCCCTTCCCCAGGACCTCACAGAAATGCTCAGCAAATCTGCAAACCTGTTCCTGGGGGTCGGAGATTGGATCACCGTTTTTTCCCCTAATGATGGCAATAGGTGTGGCGCTGCAGGTTACTTTTTTTATGGAGTTAAATAGAGATTTGTGATCACGGGCCACTGAGGCAGACTCCATCTCCTCAGCAACCCGCGACCACCACCCATCCTTGCAGCGCCTCACGGCTCTCCGAACCTCCGAGCGAAGGCTGCGGTAAGCCTCCTCATTCTCTGACGTGGGATTCTGTAGCCGATGACAGTGGGCCTGTCACTTTTTCTCAACCATCCTGAACACCTCCTCTGTCAGCCAGGGTCTCTGTGGAGGTCTGGACCGCGTACCCAAAGCAGCCATTGCAGCTGCATGAGTCACAGTCCTAAACCTCGCCCATTTACCCTCGACATCAGGAGGAGTCGGGGACGATGCCAATCCCAGCCGCAAGCGATGATGAAATTCTCGCTTGCAACTTTCATCAGATAACTGAGACCAGGCCACTTTAGGTCGGAATGGGGTCCTGGGTGTACACCCACCACCGGAGTGGAAGAATGGCAGGCGCATCTTACAGATGACTAGTCGATGGTCAGAGGGCAGATCAGCTCCACGGTAGGTCCTGGTGTCAAGGACATAGGCTCGCATCCGCTGGTCCGTCACTATGTAGTCCAGCAGATGTTCTTGCTTGGACCCGGCATGCATCCATGATGTTGTGTGGATGCGCCGATGCCGGAACAGCGTGTTGGTAATTACAAGCCCATGGGCTGCACAAAAATCTAGCAGCCTCCTACCGTTGTTATTGAGCTGATCTGGCCCATGCCCTCCAATCACTCCAGACCAGGTTCCAGTATCATGACACACACACACAGACACACACAGACACACACACAGACACACACAGACACACACAGACACACAGACACACACAGACACACACAGACACACACACAGGCACACACACAGACACACACACACACAGACACACACACAGACAACAACAACAACAACAACCGCCATTAGCCACTAAGTGGCGGTGACATCACCACGACACTTGTGCCAGGCTATGTGCACCCTGAGGCCACGTGAAGTGTCGAACGCCCGCTGGCAGGAGGTCACGGGGCAGACCCAGGTGCCACGGGTCGACTGACTGAGATGACTGGCTGATGCACCACCTGTGCCCCCTACTGTGCCAACCTGCTGTGCTTTAGCCACCCGGCGCTCCGCTCGTTGTTCTGAGCGTCGCTCCTCCGCCCTCCGTTGTTGTTGGAGGGCGACTACCTCCAACTGCCCAGTAGCGTCCTTCACGAGCCTCCTCCACAGATACCAACCTTGACACCGCTGGTACCAGTCATCGACAAGTCCACTCAGCTCCACGTCCTTCTGTACCACATCACTCCATCTCTTCTCTAGCCCGTGCCGCGCCCGTTTAGTCCCCTCGATCCGGCCGAACAAAAGCTGTTTCGGCATGCGGTGGCTGGGCATGCGGGCTACATGACCCAGCCATCGCAGCCTTGCCCGCGGGAGGAGCTCACCGATGGGACCTTGCCCAGATCTTTCAAGGATTTGTGAGCTCCTCACACAATCTAGTCTGGTTAAACCCAGGATGGATCGTACGCAGGCCAGCCTAACTGTTTCTAACCGGTGAAGATGTTCCATTAGGGGGGTCCACGTTTCGCAAGCGTAGAGAAGGGAGGGAATGACCGTGGCCGAGAAGACCTGAAGCTTAGTGCGGAGCGATAGACCAGGTAGCTTCCACACAGCGTCACGCAACCGATGAAAAGATTTTGCTGCTCGACTGATTCGGAGTGAGACCTCTGCTGTTAAAATGGAGCCGGTCATAAGCACACTGCCCAGGTATGGGAAACTCATACTCTTTGGTTCTATTCGGTAAAGTCACGTAGGTAAAAAATAAATATGGGAATCTCTCCACTCTCTCCACAACTGCCCCATCACCGATTGGGAGTTGTGGGGGTGGAGTGTCCGATGGTACAAAATACCCAGGCAGGTGCTTAGTTTTGGTGGGGGTGATGGTAAGGCCCCATCTCTTAGTGGCACGCTCCAGTCTCAGCAGCCAGCATCTCCAATTCCTCCTCTGAATGAGCAGCAATTACCAAATCATCGGCATACATAACGTGGTTGAGCAATAGAGAGCCATCCCTTGACTGCACCTGGGCATCGATCAGCCTCCCTTATATCTGTACCAAATGGAGATTCCCCCAGTACAGCTATTGAAGGCTTCACGAACTACGTGGTCAAAATAGATGTTAAATAATGTGGGAGCCAGAGGACATCACTGTCGCACCCCGGCCACAAAGTTCTACCCGGGCCCGCTCACCATCATGAAGGTCCTTAATGATCATAAGCAGAGCGTTAGGGACTCTGAAAGCACTAAGAACAACCCAGAGCCCAGGCCTACTGATGGTATCATAGGCCTTGAGCAGGTCAAAAAAGCGGAGATGTGGAATTTCCTACACTTCTGCTGTAGCAGACCGATAGAAAATATGGCATCTTTGCAGGACCGCCCTTTCCTGAAACCGCAATGGGGCTCTGCAAGCCTCGCCTCAGCGTGCCTGGCAAGGCGATGTTGAATAATCCTTGCCAGGACCTTTCCCGGCACACTGAGGCATGAGATGCCCCTGTAGTTGTTACAGTCTGTGCGTTCCCCCTTCTTAAAGAGGGGGACCACCAGGGCATCCTTCCAATCCTGCGGAACCCGTCCAGTGGTCCAGACTGCTGTTATGATGTCATATAGGGCAGTCTGTGCACAAACGCCACCCTCCCTCAGCATTTTGCTTGGGAGATCATCTCTACCCAGTGCCTTTCCTGGTCTCAGACTCCGGATCGCCTTCAGTACTTCTTCAACAGATGGCACCTCAGCCAGCCACTCACAGGGGGTGACTTCCTCTTCTATGAGGCACCGCAGCCTCAACAGGGTCATCCTCACTTTGTGCCACGATGTTTTCCAGGTTGGGGGATTTCCCCTCCCCCAGGACCTCCCAAAAATGCTCAGCAAATCTGCAAACCTGTTCCTGGGGGTCGGAGATTGGATCACCGTTCTTTCTCCTAATGATGGTAATAGGTGTGGCGCTGCAGGTTACTTTTTTGATGGAGTTAAATAGGAATTTGTGATCACAGGCCATTGGGGCAGACTCCATCTCCTCAGCAACCTGCAACCACCAACCATCCTTAAGGCGCCTCACGGCTCTACGAACCTCCGAGCGAAGGCTTCGGTAAGCCTCCTCATTCTCTGACATGGGATGTTGTAGATGATGAGAGTGGGCCTGTCGCTTTTTCTCAGCCAGCCTGAACACCTCCTTTGTCAGCCAGGGTCTCTGAGGAGGTCTGGACCGTGTACCCAAAGAAGCCATTGCAGCTGCATAAGCCACAGTCCTAAACCTCGCCCATTTCCCCTCGACATGAGGAGGTTTGGGATGATGCCAACCCCAGCTGCAAGCGATGATTAAATTCTCGCTTGAAATTTTAATCAGCTAGCTGAGACCATGCCACTATGGGTTTGAATGGGGTCCTGGGTGTACACCCACCACCGGAGTGGAAGAATGGCAGGCACATCTTAAAGATGCCAAGTCGATGGTCAGTGGGCAGATCAGCTCCTGGTGTCAAGGACATGGGCCCGCATCCACTGTTCCATCACAATGTAGTCCAGCAGATGGTCTTGCTTGTGTAGTGACTGTGATTGTCACTGTGTGGTGCCGGGCTTACGAAACCACAGCGGATAATGTCTTGGCATTATGTGTAGTCCGCTTACTGGGCGAAGTACCAGCCCTCACGGGGCTTGGGTGAGCGCTGTGCAGCGTGGAGGCACCATGTGCGGTGTGCGGTGCGGGCTCCCGGTGAGGGAGCGAGAGGGAGTGTCAGCCAGCCAGGGTTACGTTGGGGCATGATACGCTGGTTGGCCTGCCGACACGTAACCGGATGATATTGGAGGGGGGCCTCCGGTGGACGGGGGCCGCTGGGCGGTCACGTGGTATAGCAGAGCTCTCGGGGAGCCTTCGGGAAAGAGCCGGAGAGATCTGGAAGGTGGGCGGGGCGAGGGGCGGAGCCAACCCCAGCCCAGGCCGATATAATGGGGGCCCCAGGAGGGGCTCGGGGTTCTTCGTGTTACTGGTGATGAAGATCCACGTCGGGTTGAAGAAGCCTCTAGCCACGTGGTCCGGGACCCAGCTTGTGGTCTGGGCCGGGATAGCGAACCGTGTCTAGTTCTGCCGTAGCGTGGCTAGATGAGCATTCAACACCCAAGTGTAGGTTGTGTTATGTTACGTTGAGTTTCTGAATAAAGTGTTGCTCCCAAGACAACGTCTGCGACTCAGTTGAACTCGTTACACTTGGACCTGGCATGCATCCATGATGTTGTGTGGATGTGCCGATGCCGGAACAGCGTGTTGGTAATTACAAGCCCATGGGCTGCACAAAAATCTATCAGCCTCTTACCGTTGTTATTGAGCTGATCTGGCCCATGCCCTCCAATCACTTCAGACCAGGTGCTAGCATCATGACCAACTCGGGCATTGAAGTCACCCAACAAGATGACTCTATCCCGAGGGGCCACTTTAGCCAGTATCTTTGACAGGAGGTCATAGAAGCCATCTGACTCATCGGCCTTGCCTGCATCCTTCCAGATGTTCGTCTTCAGTGGGGGCATACATAACCACGACCACCACTCCTTGCCTCTGGTTGATGGGAAGGCGAGCCCAAAGTAGCCTGGGGATTACAGCATCCCACACCTGACCGCCACACTCCCACGCCCCCTTCATTCTTTTGTTCAGAAGAAGAGCCACTCCCTGTTGTTTGGCAGTCTCCTGCCCCGAGTAAAGGACTGTCCACCCCTCATGGTGGCAGGAGCCAGAGCCGGTCCCCTGGACCTCCTGAATACCATAGAGATGCAGGCGGTACCGGTCCAGCTCCCAACAAAAGAATGGAAGCCTCTCCTCCGCAATGAGCGTTCGAACATTCCACGTGGCCATCCGTAGAGGCTTTTTGTTGTTTCTGAAGAAGCCCCGAGGATAAAGATTCAATCTCCTCGCTCCGCCAAATGGGGTTTGGCCAGGAGACGTCATAGACGCCCGTACCCCTGGTGCCTCCGGCACAAACTTAATAAATGCATTACCTCGTATTTTAGTGGTATTTAATTGAAAGTGGAGGGGTTACCAGTCCCTCGCACCGGTCCAA
This sequence comes from Petromyzon marinus, assembly GCF_048934315.1. Lineage (NCBI taxonomy): Eukaryota > Metazoa > Chordata > Hyperoartia > Petromyzontiformes > Petromyzontidae > Petromyzon > Petromyzon marinus. The sequence continues at coordinate 1,527,249 of NW_027422817.1, forward strand.
AGCCCCCTTTTGGCCATTGTGGTGGTAACAAATGCCATGAAGGGAAAGGCCAATCTAAATTGGCCCTCCCCCCACGGCACTGCCCACCACAATTTTGCCGTCCGGCACCTCAAGGAGGTAGGGGGTTGTTTTTGCCGGACAATACACACACGGACATACATACACATACACATACATCCACACACGTGTACATACATACACATACATAAACAAAGACCCTCCATATAGCCTCAACAGACTGTAGGGGCAAGTGCTGTTAGCGAGCACCTATGAAGAGACCGGAACGGCACACGAGGGGGTTGGTGGCAAGCACAACGCCCGACCACCTTTGTCTGCTCAGTGGCGATGTTTACACACCACACCAGGTACTCAATTGAGGCTGAGTACACCTAGGGGAGGCCCAGGACCATTTCAGATAATCTTCACCGGTGTTGGCCACGAGCGGGAATTGAACCCGGGTCGCCGGGTTCGTAGCGCTAACCACTACTTTACCACTACCCATCTTGGTGTGGGGGTCACCTGAGTCTCGATGTTGTGCCCTTTGAGTGCCGAGCGGATGAAGTGCAGCACGCAGTCCACCAGCCCCTCGCACTGCCGCATGCTCAGCCGCCTGTCCGGGTCTGCCAAGCTCAACTCCCTGCAACGTCACCGCCGTGACGTGAACCCTGACGTCCCCGTCACGTCAACCACGACATTCCCGTCGCGTCCACCGCAACGTCCCCGTCACGTCTGTCTCGGCGCGCCTTACCGCAGGCACGCCAAGGCGTTGCAGAACGCCGCGGAAGGCGAGGCGGGCGAGCTGAGTGAGGAGGGTGAGACGGGCGAGCTAGGTGAGGACGGTGAGGAGGGTTTGTCTCCAACGTTGCTCCTCCAGCCGCTCTCTGGCACCAGCACGAGCTCCACCAGCGCCGGGAGGCAGAGCTCCACCAGCGCAGCCCTCAGAGGCTCGTGGCACGACAGGTTCCACAGCGTGCCTGGGGTGGCGAGGGTGGGTGGGTGGTGAGTGTGAGTGGTGAGTGTGGGTGGTGAGCATGGCGAGAGTGGTGAGCCTGGTGAGAGTGGTGAGCCTGGTGAGAGTAGTGAGCGTGGTGAGAGTGGTGAGCGTGACGAGCGTGGCGAGCATGGGTGGTGAGTGTGGGTGGTGAGTGTGGGTGGTGAGCGTGGGTGGTGAGTGTGGGTGGCGAGAGTGGGTGGTGAGTGGTGAGTGTGGGTGGCGAGAGTGGGTGGTGAGTGTGGGTGGGTTGCTACCGGTGATCTTCTCCAGGGTGTGAGGGTTGTGAGTGCGTCCCAGCAGGCTGGCGAAGGCCGCGATGCCTCCATTGTTGCAGAGGGCCAATGCGCCAACATGGTTGGAGCTGAGGACTTGCAACACCTCACATGCACGCACCTGTGGGGGCACGGGGAGATGAGGAGATGCACAAACAACAACCGCCATACGCCACCAAGTGGCGGTGATGTCACCACGACGCTTGTGCCAGGCTATGTGCACCTTGAGGCCACGTGAAGTGTCGAACGCCCGCTGGCAGAAGGTCAAGGGACAGACCCAGGTGCCACGGGTCGACTGACTGAGATGACTGGCTGATGCACCGCCTGTGCCCCCTCCTGTGCCAACCTGCTGTGCTTTAGCCACCCGGCGCTCCGCTCGTTGTTCTGAGCGTCGCTCCTCCGCCCTCCGTTGTTGTTGGAGGGCGACTGCCTCCAACTGCCCAGTAGCGTCCTTCACGAGCCTCCTCCACAGAGGCCGATTTTTACACCGCTGGTACCAGTCATCGGGAAGTCGACTCAGCTCCACATCCTCTTGTACCACGTCACTCCATCTCTTCTCTAGCCCGTGCCGCGCACAGACAAAGATACCCCGTATAGCCTTAACAGACTGTAGGGGCAAGTGCTGTTAGCGAGCGCCTTTAAAGGCCGGCACAGCACACGAGGGGGTGGGTGGCCAGCACCATGCCCGGCCGCCTTTGTCTCCCTAGCGGCGATGTTTACACATCCCTCCAGGTACTCATTTGAGGCTGAGTCGACCTACACACACACAGACACATATCCTTGTGCGCCCCACCCGTGGTCTCACCTGGTCGTCGTCCTCACGGTCAGTGAGCAGCGTGAGGAGTGAGCGCGGCGTCCCAGCCGCCCTCACCACTGCCACCGCCCACTCCTCGGGTTGCTCGCAACCACCACTGCCACCACGGCCACCACCCCCACCAACACCACCACCACCGCCACCACCACCAACACCACCACCCCCACCACCACCAACACCACCACCGCCACCAACACCACCACCGACAACACCACCACCACCAACACCACCGCCACCAACACCACCACCAATAACACCACCACCAACACCACCACCGCCACCACCCCCACCAACACCACCAACACCACCAACACCACCGCCACCACCGCCACCAACACCACCACCCCCACCACCACCAACACCACCAACACCACAGCCAGCGGCGGTGGTGTTGGTGGTGGTGCAGCAGCAGCAGCAGCGTCTGAGAGCGCCCAGGAAGCCGAGCCACCAGCGGCACAGCGGGGAGCTAAGCGGCAGTGCGGCAGTAGCAGCAGGGACAGCAGCAGGAGCAGCAGCAGGGACAGCAGGGGCAGCGGCGGCAGGGGCAGCAGGGGCAGCGGCGGCAGGGGCAGCAGCAGCAGGGACAGCAGCAGCAGGGGCAGCAACAGCAGGGGCAGCAGCAGCAGGGACAGCAGCAGGGACAGCAGGGACAGCAGCAGCAGGGACAGCAACAGCAGGGACAGCGGGGGCAGCAGGGGCAGCAGCAGCAGCAGGGACAGCAGCAGGGGCAGCAGGGACAGCAGGGACAGCAGCAGCAGGGGCAGCAGCAGCAGGGACAGCAGGGGCAGCAACAGGGGCAGCAGGGACAGCGGGGGCAGCAGGGACAGCAGGGGCAGCAGCAGCAGGGACAGCAGGGGCAGCAACAGCAGCAGGGACAGCAGAAGGGTCAGGGCGCAGAGCGTGAGACAGGAAGGCCGCGTTGGCCATGGTGGTGACAAAGTCCTCGTCCTGGGGGGGAGGGAGGGGGAGTGGGGGAGTGGTGAGTGTACTAGTGGTGAGTGTACTAGTGGTGAGTGTACTAGTGGTGAGTAGTGGTGAGTGTACTAGTGGTGAGTGTACTAGTGGTGAGTGGTGAGTGTACTAGTGGTGAGTAGTGGTGAGTGGTGAGTGTACTAGTGGTCAGTGTACTAGTGGTGAGTGGTGGGTGTACTAGTGGTGAGTAGTGGTGAGTGGTGAGTGTACTAGTGGTGAGTGTACTAGTGGTGAGTGTGCTAGTGGTGAGTGGTGAGTGTACTAGTGGTGAGTGTACTAGTGGTGAGTGTACTAGTGGTAAGTGTACTAGTGGTGAGTAGTGGTGAGTGGTGAGAGTACTAGTGGTGAGTGTACTAGTGGTGAGTAGTGGTGAGTGGTGAGTGTACTAGTGGTGAGTGTACTAGTGGTGAGTGGTGAGTAGTGGTGAGTGGTGGGTGTACTAGTGGTGAGTATACTAGTGGTGAGTGTACTAGTGGTGAGTAATGGTGAGTGGTGAGTGTACTAGTGGTGAGTAGTGGTGAGTGTACTAGTGGTGAGTGGTGAGTAGTGGTGAGTGTTGAGTAGTGGTGAGTGTACTAGTGGTGAGTGTACTAGTGGTGAGTAGTGGTGAGTGTACTAGTGGTGAGTGTACTAGTGGTGAGTGTACTAGTGGTGAGTAGTGGTGAATGTATTAGTGGTGAGTGTACTAGTGGTGAGTGGTGAGTAGTGGTGAGTAGTGGTGAGTGTACTAGTGGTGAGTGGTGAGTAGTGGTGAGTGTTGAGTGTACTAGTGGTGAGTGTACTAGTGGTGGGTAGTGGTGAGTGGAGAGTAGTGGTGAGTGTACTAGTGGTGAGTGTACTAGTGGTGAGTGGTGAGTAGTGGTGAGTGTACTAGTGGTGAGTAGTGGTGAGTGTACTAGTGGTGAGTGGTGAGTGTACTAGTGGTGAGTAGTGGTGAGTGTACTAGTGGTGAGTGGTGAGTGTACTAGTGGTGAGTGTACTAGTGGTGAGTGTACTAGTGGTGAGTGTACTAGTGGTGAGTAGTGGTGAGTGGTGAGTAGTGGTGAGTGGTGAGTGTACTAGTGGTGAGTGGTGAGTGTACTAGTGGTGAGTGTACTAGTGGTGAGTAGTGGTGAGTGTACTAGTGGTGAGTAGTGGTGAGTGTACTAGTGGTGAGTGTACTAGTGGTGAGTGTACTAGTGGTAAGTAGTGGTGAGTGTTGAGTGTAAACTCACCAGGCGATGCTGAACCCCCCAAACCCGGATCCAACTCCACACGACGAACCGGTTCCAAACACAAGTCGACAAGGTATTGATTCAGACTCTAAGTCGATTTCTCATGCAATTCAATGAGCAATCGAATTCTAATACAACTCTTCAATCCGATTCCCCGTGCAAGTCAATAGGAGTCGATTCTTAATGCGTTTAAAAAGGAGTCGACTCCTCACGAAACAATGTTGAGAATCAATTTATACGGTGGCGTCACGGAGGTAAAATAAAACAAAATAAAATAAACAATTAAATCACGACGTTTCGGAGGCAACACAAGTCTCCTTCTTCAGGTGGAACAGACACAGCGGTGTACTAGTGGTGAGTGGTGAGTAGTGGTGAGTAGTGGTGAGTGGTGAGTGTACTAGTGGTGAGTGTACTAGTGGTGAGTGTACTAGTGGTGAGTAGTGGTGAGTAGTGGTGAGTGGTGAGTAGTGGTGAGTGGTGAGTGTACTAGTGGTGAGTGTACTAGTGGTGAGTAGTGGTGAGTGGTGGGTGTACTAGTGGTGAGTGTACTAGTGGTGAGTGTACTAGTGGTGAGTGTACTAGTGGTAAGTAGTGGTGAGTGTTGAGTGTAAACTCACCAGGCGATGCTGAACCCCCCAAACCCGGATCCAACTCCACACGACGAACCGGTTCCAAACACAAGTCGACAAGGTATTGATTCAGACTCTAAGTCGATTTCTCATGCAATTCAATGAGCAATCGAATTCTAATACAACTCTTCAATCCGATTCCCCGTGCAAGTCAATAGGAGTCGATTCTTAATGCGTTTAAAAAGGAGTCGACTCCTCACGAAACAATGTTGAGAATCAATTTATACGGTGGCGTCACGGAGGTAAAATAAAACAAAATAAAATAAACAATTAAATCACGACGTTTCGGAGGCAACACAAGTCTCCTTCTTCAGGTGGAACAGACACAGCGGTGTACTAGTGGTGAGTGGTGAGTAGTGGTGAGTAGTGGTGAGTAGTGGTGAGTGGTGAGTGTACTAGTGGTGAGTGTACTAGTGGTGAGTGTACTAGTGGTGAGTAGTGGTGAGTAGTGGTGAGTGGTGAGTAGTGGTGAGTGGTGAGTGTACTAGTGGTGAGTAGTGGTGAGTGGTGGGTGTACTAGTGGTGAGTGTACTAGTGGTGAGTGTACTAGTGGTGAGTAGTGGTGAGTGTACTAGTGGTGAGTGTACTAGTGGTGAGTGGTGAGTAGTGGTGAGTGGTGAGTGTACTAGTGGTGAGTGTACTAGTGGTGAGTAGTGGTGAGTGGTGAGTAGTGGTGAGTGGTGAGTGTACTAGTGGTGAGTGTACTAGTGGTGAGTAGTGGTGAGTGGTGAGTAGTGGTGAGTGTACTAGTGGTGAGTGTACTAGTGGTGAGTAGTGGTGAGTGGTGAGTAGTGGTGAGTGGTGAGTGTACTAGTGGTGAGTGTACTAGTGGTGAGTGTACTAGTGGTGAGTAGTGGTGAGTAGTGAGTGTACTAGTGGTGAGTGGTGAGTGTACTAGTGGTGAGTGTACTAGTGGTGAGTAGTGGTGAGTGGTAGGTGTACTAGTGGTGAGTGTACTAGTGGTGAGTGTACTAGTGGTGAGTAGTGGTGAGTGTACTAGTGGTGGGTGTACTAGTGGTGAGTGTACTAGTGGTGAGTGTACTAGTGGTGAGTGTTGAGTAGTGGTGAGTAGTGGTGAGTGTACTAGTGGTGAGTGTACTAGTGGTGAGTGGTGAGTGTACTAGTGGTGAGTAGTGGTGAGTAGTGGTGAGTGTACTAGTGGCGAGTGGTGAGTAGTGGTGAGTGGTGAGTAGTGGTGAGTGTACTAGTGGTGAGTGTACTAGTGGTGAGTGGTGAGTGTACTAGTGGTGAGTGTACTAGTGGTGAGTAGTGGTGAGTGTACTAGTGGTGAGTGGTGGTGAGTAGTGGTGAGTGTGCTAGTGGTGAGTGTTGAGTAGTGGTGAGTGTACTAGTGGTGAGTGGTAAGTGTGCTAGGGGTGAGTGTACTAGTGGTGAGTGGTGAGTGTACTAGTGGTGAGTGTACTAGTGGTGAGTAGTGGTGAGTGGTGAGTGTACTAGTGGTGAGTGTACTAGTGGTGAGTGGTGAGTAGTGGTGAGTGTTGAGTGTAAACTCACCAGGCGATGCTGAACCCCCCAGACCCGGATCCAACTCCACACGACGAACCGGTTCCAAACACAAGTCGACAAGGTATTGATTCAGACGCTAAGTCGATTGCTCATGCAATTCAATGAGCAATCGATTTCTAATACAACTCTACAATCCGATTCCCCGTGCAAGTCAATGGGAGTCGATTCTTAATGCGATTAAAAAGGAGTCGACTCCTCACGAAAGAATGAGAATCAATTTGTACGGTGGAGTCACGGAGGTAAAATAAAATAAAACAAAAGAAAACAATTAAATCACGACGTTTCGGAGGCAACACAAGTCTCCTTCTTCAGGTGGAACAGACACAGCGGAACATCAGTGTCAAGTGGACAGCTCAGTGACACAGAATTAGTAAAGTTGGACTACATGTTTATTTCTCGAAAGCATTTTGTCTGTAGACCAGTGTAACAAGTCAAAAATTTAACTGGAGGCTTTATTTCTTCCAGCACAGGACGCATGATATGGTAGCTGCAGTAAGCCACCCACCGCCGACACACACACACCCACGTGTATTTGTGGATGCACTAAGCCGACACACACACACACCTGTACTTGTGGATGCACTAAGCCAACACACACACACCCACCTGTACTTGTGGATGCACTAAGTCCGACACACACACACACACCTGTACTTGTGAATGCACTAAGTCCGACACACACACACACACCTGTACTTGTGGATGCACTAAGCCGACACACACACACACCTGTACTTGTGGATGCACTAAGCCAACACACACACACCCACCTGTACTTGTGGATGCACTAAGTCCGACACACACACACACCTGTACTTGTGGATGCGTGAAGTCCGACACACACACACCGACCCATCTGTACTGGTGGATGCACTAAGTCCGACACACACACACACCGACCCACCTGTACTTGTGGATGCACTAAGTCCGACACACACACACACCTGTACTTGTGGATGCACTAAGTCTGTGACACACACACCTGTACTTGTGGATGCACAACACGGACGACAGTTTATAAAACAACAACACACAACAATAACTATAACATTCACAGTGTTAATAATAATAACAACAACACGGACGACAGTTTATAAAACAACACACAACAATAACGACAACATTCACAGTGTTAATAATAATAACAACAACACGGACGACAGTTTATAAAACAACAACAACACACAACAATAACGACAACATTCACAGTGTTAATAATAATAACAACAACACGGACGACAGTTTATAAAACAACAACACACAACAATAACGACAACATTCACAGTGTTAATAATAATAACAACACGGACGACAGTTTATAAAACAACAACACACAACAATAACGACAACATTCACAGTGTTAATAATAATAACAACAACACGGACGACAGTTTATAAAACAACAACAACATACTACAATAACGATAACATTCACAGTGTTAATAATAATAACAACAACACGGACGACAGTTTATAAAACAACAACACACAACAATAACGACAACATTCACAGTGTTAATAATAATAACAACAACACGGACGACAGTTTATAAAACAACAACAACACACAACAATAACGACAACATTCACAGTGTTAATAATAATAACAACAACACGGACGACAGTTTATAAAACAACAACACACAACAATAACGATAACATTCACAGTGTTAATAATAATAACAACACGGACGACAGTTTATAAAACAACAACACACAACAATAACGATAACATTCACAGTGTTAATAATAATAACAACACGGACGACAGTTTATAAAACAACAACACACAACAATAACGACAACATTCACAGTGTTAATAATAATAACGACACGGACGACAGTTTATAAAACAACAACAACACACAACAATAACGACAACATTCACAGTGTTAATAATAATAACGACACGGACGACAGTTTATACAACAACAACAACACACAACAATAACGACAACATTCACAGTGTTAATAATAATAATAATAACGACACGGACGACAGTTTATAAAACAACAACAACACACAACAATAACGACAACATTCACAGTGTTAATAATAACAACACGGCTACTGTGGCGATGCGATTGCACAATCATGATGAAGAAGAAGAGCGACGGAAGAGCCCAGTTGACATTGGCTGATTGGATTCCTCCAATATGAACAAACACATTCTCCTGCGGAGGGAGCCGGTAGGAACGTTGGGTTGCTTGGTCAACGACCAGGGTCAACGGCGGCTCCGTGGTGTATTCCGCAAATATGCCCGACTGTGAGGGCGGGCACAAGCCGGCGTGAGTAGGTTAAACGTTGAGTTTTATAAGGGCACCACGGGGTGACCAGCCCCTGCCCCCCCGGCCCCACCCCTCCCACCCCCACCCCCAGCCCCACCCTCCCCACCCAGCCCCTCCCCACCCTCCCCTCCCCACCCAGCCCCACCCTCCCCTCCCCACCCAGCCCCACCCTCCCCACCCTCCCCACCCTCCCCACCCAGCCCCTTCCTCCCCACCCAGCCCCTCCCCACCCTCCCCTCCCTACCCAGCCCCTCCCTCCCTACCCAGCCCCTCCCCACCCTCCCCTCTCCACCCAGCCCCACCTCTCCCATTTTTGGATGCACGACGGACGGACACAACAACAATAATCCCCGTGTGGGCTGGTGGTGTAACCAGGAGGTTCCTACCGCTATCAATATTCTCCTGATTCCGATACAGTTGGAGATCGCCGCCTCAACACAATGGGAGGCTCTCTCAAGCAATGCGGGGGGCGGGTGGGTGGTGGGGGGGGGTGGTTTTTGCCGGCTGTACGTACGTTGATCTTTCTCCTTCTGGCGTCTCTCCATCTCCTTAGACTTGTAACCAGTGGTGGGCAGGATGTCCTCCAGAAAGAACCGCTTCACCTCGAAAAGCCTCCCAGGCACTGGCCCACGGACGAGAGGCAACACGGCGTGCACACCGCCACGTCCAACATCGCCGTTGCGTTTGGCCCGCCGCCGCCACCGCCGCCGCCGACGCACGGTTAGATCGAGTGAATATAAATGTTGTGTCGTTAAACCTGCCACCACCCGACGCAGCAGCCGGTTAGCGAGGTTTGTCAAGTAAACAAAACGTGGCCAACGAGTTGCTAATTCGGCACACACCGGTGTGCTGGAGGAGTAAACCCACAACATTTACCGTTCGGTAATTACAACCGGCAAATGTCGCACTCCAATGGTAAATGTTGTGGGTTTACTCCTCCAACACAACGGTGCGCCGTGCTAGTAACGATATTTTGTTTTACGTGACAAAATCTTACAAATTGGCCGTCGGGTTTAACAACACATTTACATTGACGCGATCAAACCCAAAAAAACCTCTAATACATTATCGATAATATTGGTCGCGAAAGCCTACCGCTACGTGTTCAACCGACGGATGGATTTAGCCGTCTCTCACGTCTGACGACGGGGCAGCCGCCGAAGTACTCTGAAAAGAGTGAGACGTTGAGGGGGGCGCTCATCAGCACGACGCGGAGGTTGCACTGCCGCTCCAGAATGTCGCGCAGCTTGATGAGCAGGATGTCGCAGAAGCGGTCGCGTTCATGGATCTCGTCCTAGTGGATACATCACCGCCAACGCTGCCATCATCATCATCATCGTCAATGTAACCACCACCACCACCGCCATCATCACCATTGCCAATTTCGCCACCACCAGTTAACAAAAATCTATCATGACCAACTGACAAGACAAAGATCCCCCGTATAGCCTTAACAGACTCGTTGGGGCAAGTGCTGTAAGCGAGTAGCTCCTATGAAGGCAGGCACGGTACACAAGGGGGTGGGTGGCAAGCACCACTCTTTAAGAACCACCACCAATACCACCACCAGAACCAACACCAGCACTACCACCATCATCATCACCACCCGTAATCACCACCACCACCACAATTATCACTACCATCATCACCACCCTTAACCATCACCACCACCAGCAGAACCATCAATAACCACCACCCTTAGCAGCAGCAACAACACTACCAGCATCACCACCATCATCACCTTTAACCAACCAGTAGCAACAGCATCAGCACCAGCTTCATAACAATAATTAAACTTCACCATGTACATACAGTCCGTTGTCAATCCAATGATTGAGACACTAAAACCGAACAAAAACTCAGAAACCGGAACTGGCCACATCTTGGGTTAGACCGAATAAAATAAAATAAATTAAAATCACGACGTTTCGAGCGAGCGCACACACAAGGGTCCGTCAGCAGGTGGGACAACCACATCTACAGGCCTCGATAGCCTCTTGTGACAGCAGCAGCAGCCCTTTTGCCCACTTCAGCAATTCTTTCTTGCTGTGGTTGTTCCACCTGCTGACTGACGCTTGCGTGTGCGCGCGCCCGAAACGCCGTGATTTAATTCATTTCATTTTCTACCTACCACGGTGACTTTACCGAGAGAACCCAGGGGCGTGGACCCCTGCAGTCACGAAAACTTCAAATCTAGATTAGACTGAAAAGAAAACTTTTGAGCACCGGTGTGTGGTGGATCGACTGTAGCTCGGCACGTACCACGATGATGTGCGTCACGACGGTAGACGTGGCGCTGTCTCCGGCCATGAGGGTCCTCAGCAGCACGTCGTTGGTGCAGAACGTGAGGAGCGTCTTTGGCGAGACCCTGCGCGCAACGCCGCGTGCGGAACGCGACGGTATGAGGGATACTCTTTGGTTCTATTGGGTAAAGTCACCACGTAGCAGGTTAAAAATAAAATAACAAAAATCACGACGTTTCGGCCACAACACAAGCGGCCTTCATCAGGTGAAGGGACGAGACTGTCTGGAGGACAGCGCTGGAGTGAGAGAAGCCACGCTGAGATCACGACCTTTAATGAGGGATACTCTTTGGTTCTATTGGGTAAAGTCACCACGTAGGTAAAAAATAAAATAACAAAAATCACGACGTTTCGGCCACAACACAAGCGGCCTTCATCAGGTGAAGGGACGAGACTGTCTGGTAGGACAGCGCTGGAGTGAAAAAAGCCACGCTCAGATCACGACCTTTAAGCTGTGTGAGAAGAAAAACACTAAGCGCCTTGACAAAGGAATTATCATATAATTTAGCATTGAAATGGCTCATTGAAATAGCTAAGTTAAAGTATACACATCTGCAGAGGCACCCCTTGACAAAGGAATTAGCATAGAATTTAGCATTGAAATGGCTCATTGAAATAGCTAAGTTAAAGTGTACACATCCGCAGAGGCACCCCTTGACAAAGGAATTAGCATAGAATTTAGCATTGAAATGGCTCATTGAAATAGCTAAGTTAAAGTATACACATCCGCAGAGGTACCCCTTGACAAAGGAATTAGCATATAATTTAGCATTGAAATGGCTCATTGAAATAGCTAAGTTAAAGTATACACATCCGCAGAGGCACCCCTTGACAAAGGAATTAGCATAGAATTTAGCATTGAAATGGCTCATTGAAATAGCTAAGTTAAAGTATACACATCCGCAGAGGCACCCCTTGACAAAGGAATTAGCATAGAATTTAGCATTGAAATGGCTCATTGAAATAGCTAAGTTAAAGTATACACATCCGCAGAGGCACCCCTTGACAAAGGAATTAGCATAGAATTTAGCATTGAAATAGCTGAGTGATAAGCTGAGGTATAAGGGATCTCAAATACATACATGGTGTTTTCCTGTTAACCTAACATCTAGGTTGTCAGTCAATATTACGATTCGTAAATTTAACGTAGGTATGCAAGTTGAACTTCTTTCGCACCACCGTACGTAGCCAACCGTGCTCAATGGTCCAACGTGTGTGAAGTCCTCCCCCCACCAGCCGACACAGCCAAACCAATTAAATTACCACATGGTGGTAAAAGTGTTTCACTGTGCGCCCAACAAGATTGTTTCAGCTCACCACCGACAGTTGAGTTGAAGAACAATTCCATCAACACAAATTCAGCAATCGTATACAATGCCTATAAAGCGATATGCTAAATTTCCTTGTGACAATTGTTCTGCACCCCCACCCATACCCATGGCAAATTGTTGTTTGGCTTGCATCGTGCAGAGGAAGGATTTCACGACAGCTGTTTTTGTCAAGATAATTTCTTCGTTGCCTAACCAAAAATAAATGTGCCGTAAATATTGTTGCACCGGCTCGGTTTTCGTAGAGTTGTGTCACTGCAGAGCTCAGACAGGACGGAGAAACGCAAACCGAACACAACCCTAAAAATCACACAACTCAACGAAAGGACACGGCGCAGGGCAGGGAGAAACACGACAGGACACAGCGGTAAAAGTACACAATAACAAACGTATGTGTGCATGTGCGCGTGTGTACGTTGAACGTCTTTCACACCGTACGCAGCCGACCGCGCTAATCGTGGGGGCGCGACTAGCACAGTTGGAATGAAACGACGAGAAAAATTACAATAGCACACGGCCCAGAGGGAAAACACAACAACAACAACAAAAACAACAGAACACACACACACGCGCACGCGCGCACAACGGAAGCGCCAACACGCGTACACGCACTTGCTCTCCAACCGGATCTGGTAGCCGACGGTCTGGCCGACGCCCTCCCCTCGCTCCTCCGCCACCCTCTCGGCCGCGGCGACGGCAGAGATTCGGCGCGGCTGCGCGCAAATCACGCGGCACGGCGACCCCAGGCGGCTGCCCTCGTCCAGGATGTACTGAGGGATCTGCCGGGGGGGTGGGGGACGACACGGGCGGCGGCGCGCGCCGAGTGTTAAGCGGTGATCGGAGGCAGTCCTCAAGATCGCAATTCGGGGGTAAAAAATAAAATAATAATCCACGTTCACCCCGCTCGTCGTGGTGGTGGTCCTGGGGAAATGAGCCCGACATGCTGAATGAAGGAGCGCCGAGTTCTAGGACTGTGCTGCGAGCACCTGCGTGGTTTTGCCGGAGCCGGTCTCGCCCAGCACCAGCAGGATGTTGGACTTGGCGATGGTGCCCAGCAACTGCTCCCGGAACGCGGCCACGGGGAGGGTCTGGCGGAACGCCTCCAGCTCCGATCGCCCCCGCGGTGGCGGGACCTGAGCGATCCCGTCGTTGAGCCGTCCGCTCGGCCTGCTCGCCTCGCGTCTCGCCCCTGTGAGTGACACGCGTCGAATTGCATCAGCGTCACGGGTGCCACGGTGGCTAGATGTTGACTCCGTCGCCTGGTGTACAGGAGGTCGTGGGTTCGATCCCAACCCCGACATATGCTGCTGTATATTTGGAGTCTGTGTCTCTCTCCCTCATCATCATCATGGTGGCTAGATGTTAACTCCCTCGCCTGGTATACAGGATGTCGTGGGTTCGATCCCAACCCCGACATCTGCTGTATATTTGGAGTCTGTGTCTCTCTCCCTCGTCATCATCATGGTGGCTAGATGTTAACTCCCTCACCTGGTATACAGGAGGTCGTGGGTTCGATCCCAACCCCGATATCTGCTGCTGTATATTTGGAGTCTGTGTCTCTCTCCCTCATCATCATCATGGTGGCTAGGAGATGTTAACTCCCTCGCCTGGTATACAGGAGGTCGTGGGTTCGATCCCAACCACGACATCTGCTGCTGTATATTTGGAGTTTGCGGTGTCTCTCTCGAATCGACGTGCGTTGAGCGTATTTGGCTGCTGCGAACGTCCACGTGATAAGCCACTTCATTCGAGCAATCATTTTGTGGCCAGGTCGCTGCTGATAAATGGCTACGCAGCTCAGCGCAGCCTTACCCGGTAAAATAATGCCTGAATAGATTAGTTGATAGAGGGCACCAATGGAGCACCACGGAAAAAAAAAACGTCGCCGGCAACTCCAAAGCGGGAACGAACCTGGGTCAGAGCCAGTGTCGGGGAAGCGCTGCAGAAGCACACGGGCGGCGTGGCGCGCCCGTTGCGACAGCGCAAATGACATCTCGGCGCCCGCCACCTCCGCTGTCTCCTTCTTGCGCACGGTGAGGCGCTGCATCGGCCCCCCCCTTGCTACCGAAACGCAGCGAGGAACGTGGGGGGCAGCGTTAATTTACCGGTGGGTGGGCGGGTTAGGTGGGTGGGTGGGTGGGTGTGTGGGCGTGTGGGTGTGTGGGTGGGTGGGTGGGTGGGCGAGCGGGTAGACGGATAGGTGTGCATGCAGGCGCACGGGTAGGCGTGTAGGTGGGCAAGTATATGAGTGGGTTTGCGAGTGCGTGACGAGGCAGGCAGGCAGGTAGGTAGGCATGTAGGTGGACATGCATGTGGGCAGGCAGGTGCACAGGTAGATATGGGGACCGGTACTGTAGCGGTTAGCACGCTGCTGCGCTACGAACCCGATTCCCGCTGACGGCCAACACCAGTGACAATTATCTGAACCGATCATATGCCTCTCCTAGGTCGACTCAGCCTCAAATGATTACCGAATGTAGTATGTAAACATCGCCACTCGGGAGACGAAGGCGATCAGGCGTGGTGCCGGCCACCCACCCGTGCCGGCCCTCATAGGTGCTCGCTAACGGCACCTCCTCCAACAGCCTGTTAAGACTACACGGGGGATCTTTGTCTTGTATAGGTTGGGTGGGTAGGTGAGCGGGTACGTAGGTTAGTGCATGCGAATCACAAGCTTAGTCCGTGCTCGCCAGTTGCCTGGGTGAAAGGTTGGGCTCCGTTTTGCCCTAACGCCTGGCCAGCTGGCTTCAAAAAAACGTAACCAATGAATGAGCCGATTTTCATCGCTCCCAACTCGGCAGTGGGATGGTCTCAGGCACGTTTTCTCCTCTTGGCTGGGCCGCTGTCCCGATTAGCACGGGTGGCTACGTGCAGTGCAAAAGAGGTTCTACTAGACGTGCCCACACACTTACATTCTCTGACACTGCCCTTGGCCGTGCCTTAGAACGCCAACGCCCCGCACAATCCCGCTCGCCTCTCTCTTGACAATGTGTCTCTTACCTTTTCGTACGTTCTCTAATCAATGTGCTTTCTCTATGCCGAAAACAAACTTCTTTGAAGCTGATTTTGCGTTGAAGTTCGTTGCCCTTCCCCCACGCCTCTGGTCAGCACGGTTTGGCTACGTACGGTGCGAAAGACGCTCAACATACACACGCTCCTGTCCCTGTCTCTTAGAGTTTAATTCAGAATTTGTTCCATTACAAAGACCCCCTCCCCGTGTAGCCTGTAACAGACTGTCGGGGCAAGTGCTGTTAGGGAAGCACCTATGAAGGCCGGCACAGCAAACAAGGGGGGTGGGTGGCCAACACCACGCCCGGCCACCCTTTGTCTCCTTCGTGGCAATGTTTCCGCATCGCACCAGGTACTCATTTGAGGCTGAGTCGACCTAGGGGAGGCCCGGGAGCAGTTCAGACAATCGTCACTGGTGTTGGCCGTGAGTGGGAATCGAACCCGGGTCGCCAGGTTTGTAGCTCGGCGCACTAACCGCTACACTAACCGCTCCCCACAGGCACTCCTTGGCATACGCGAAAAGCACGCCTATCTCAAAATCGTGTATGTCAAAAGCAATGTTCCCATAAGGGGCCGTCCATAAATGACGTCACACGAGTTTGGCCGATTTTTGACCCCCCCCCCCTGCCCCCCTCGTCACACAGCGTCACAAAGTCAGACGCCCCTGAAATATGACGTCACAAAGTTCTGCCCCCCACACCCCCCAAACCATATTTCCATTTTTAAAATGAAACACGCTTCAAATCGCTTTACACTATTGTCATTGTAGTGCGTATTTAATGTGGCGCTGCACTCTGATGTTGTAGGAGAAAACATTTGTAGAATTATAAAATATTAAAAGTAATTCTATTAAAAAAATACTTGAAACTTTGCAGTAGAACGAAGCAAAATGGAGAGTACAATAATATCAATTACATATTCATTCCACAGAATGAAAAGCCCTGGTAGAATCATTAAAATCAAAATGTTTAATAACAATCATTCAAAATGTTTTTTACTAAATGTATGCATCACCATTCTCCCACGGAGAAGCGAAATGCTCCTTCATGGAATAAATAAAAGGTGACCTTAGTAAATTTAAAACATCAAATAGTTAATAATGAAAATTATTCAAAATTAGTGCCGTTATAACAATTCTATTTAATTAAGTAGATATTTAAATTTTGATTTAAAGCTTTCGTGACTGCAGTAATTCATATTCTTAGCTCTTTCGGTAAAGTCACGTTGAAGGGAAACAATAAAATAACAATATATATAAAACAATAAAAATTCTCACGACGTTTCGACCATAACGCCTGATGACGACCGTTTGTGTTATGGTCGAAACGTCGTGAGAATTTTTATTGTTTTATATATTTTTATTATTTTATTGTTTCCCTTCAACGTGACTTTACCGAAAGAGCTAAGAATATAGATATTTAAAGTTGCGCATTTTGATGTGACGTCACATTTCTCAACCCCTCCTCCCCCCCTACGTCACACATCGTCACAAACGTCTGACGCCCTCCATAGGTGCGTGACGTCATTTATGGGCGGCCCCTAAGTGATAATGATACAGGATTCGTCTTCTTTGCTTCTCTCGGTAAAGTCACCACCACCACGTGAGAGAATGAGAATAAAATAATAAAATCACGCGATACAATTCCCACGACGTTTCACGAGATGAAGGGGGTTAGGGGATTTCACCGAGACTCGCAGAGATAGTCGCCTAAGTTATCCTTGCCCATATCAATACAACGGCACACAATATACAATAGAGGGCTTCAACAAAAATGTTAACACATTACGGGGCTGTCGCTTTTAATAGAAAAAAAAGAACGAATTTTGATTTAAAGCTTCCGTGACTGCAGGGATTCATATTCTTGGTTCTTTTGGTAAAGTCACCACCACGTTAGAAGGGAAACAATGAAATAATAAAAATATAACACAATAACAATAAAATCATCTGATGATGATTGCTTGTGTTGCGGTCGAAACGTCGTGAGAATTTTATTGTTTTATATTTTGTATTATTTTATTGGTTCCCTTCTACGTGCAGGTGACTTTACAAAAAGAACCAAGAATAATAATTTTATTGTTTTACAATAATTTTATTGTTTTATATTTTGTATTATTTTATTGGTTCCCTTCTACGTGCAGGTGACTTTACAAAAAGAACCAAGAATAATAATTGTATTGTTTTACAATAATTTTATTGTTTTATATTTTTTATTATTTTATTGTTTCCCTTCTACGTGGTGGTGACTTTACCGAAAGAACCAAGAATAATAATTTTGTTTTACAATAATTTTATTGTTTTATTATTTTTATTATTTTATTGTTTCCCTTCTACGTGGTGGTGACTTTACCGAAAGAACCAAGAATAATAATTTTATTGTTTTACAATAATTTTATTGTTTTATATTTTTATTATTTTATTGTTTCCCTTCTACGTGGTGGTGACTTTACCGAAAGAACCAAGAATAATAACTTTATTGTTTTACAATAATTTTATTGTTTTATATTTTTATTATTTTATTGTTTCCCTTCTACGTGCAGGTGACTTTACCGAATTACCAACAATATGAATCCCTGCAGTCACGAAAGCTTTAAATAAAAAATATATCAATATTCATTAATTATTTCCAAGCAAACTACATTCGTGTGTTTTTCTTAAATGCATTCCGTTTAAACTTGTAACAAATATTTTTTTACGTACTGACAAATTAAAGGTTTTAATTCCACTGTGTGGTGCAATTATTAAACATTCTAACAATAACGTGCCCAACATTGTGTATACATATATTTAAAATGTGATTCACAGCAAAAAAAAATTAAGTATGCTTTTTAATGAAATACTATCAACCCAAATAAATGAACGGTTAACACACTTGCAACATGATAACAAACGTGATGTTAATATCTTCACAAAGTCAAAAAGATTATCTCTCCTCCCCACTTGTCCGCCTTCGTTGGTCAGCGCGTGCCTCTGGAATCCTTCCCCAGAGCCACGTTTCTCGTTGAAAATTCTCACGAGTGTCAACATTTTCTTGTTACTTTACGTTAAAATGTAAACTCTTAATATGCTTAAATTTTGATTTAAAGCTTTCGTGACTGCAGTAATTCATATTCTTTTTATTGTTATATATTTTATTATTTTATTGTTTCCCTTCAACGTGGTGACTTTACCGAAAGAACTAAGAATATATCTTAATATGCTTCCCGTAAAATAAAATTAAGCAACACAGTTGAGGAATACAAAAGCGGTGAACACAAGCAAACCGGACACATGCACAATCACAACGAGACGAGCAAGGGCAAATAAGTGTTGTTGTTATTCTTGCCACGTGTGTGTGTACACGTGTGTGTACACGTGTGTGTGTACACGTGTGTGTGTACACGTGTGTGTGTACACTGTGTGTACACTGTGTGTGTGTACACGTGTGTGTATACACGTGTGTGTACACATGTGTGTGTGTACACTGTGTGTGTGTACACGTGTGTGTGTGTACACTGTGTGTGTACACGTGTGTGTGTACACTGTGTGTGTACACTGTGTGTGTGTACACGTGTGTGTACACGTGTGTGTGTACACGTGTGTGTGTGTGTACACTGTGTGTGTGTACACTGTGTGTGTACACGTGTGTGTGTGTGTACACCTGTGTGTGTGTGTACACTGTGTGTGTGTGTACACATGTGTGTGTGTACACGTGTGTGTACACGTGTGTGTGTGTGTACACTGTGTGTGTGTACACTGTGTGTGTACACGTGTGTACACTGTGTGTGTGTAGACGTGTGTGTACACGTGTGTGTGTACACGTGTGTGTGTGTACACGTGTGTGTGTACACGTGTGTGTGTGTACTGTGTGTGTGTACACGTGTGTGTGTACACGTGTGTGTGTGTACACGTGTGTGTGTACACGTGTGTGTGTGTACACGTGTGTGTACACTGTGTGTGTACACTGTGTGTATACACGTGTGTGTGTGTGTACACGTGTGTGTGTACACGTGTGTGTGTACTGTGTGTGTGTACACGTGTGTGTGTACACTGTGTGTGTGTGTACACTGTGTGTGTATACACGTGTTTATCTTTAGAATGTGAAAGGGGGTCACTAACACCACTTGCCCCCTACAGCCTGCTAAGGCTACACGGGGGATCTTTGTCTTTGTGTTCACGTGGCGTGTTGTTTCACGATGTCCACGCGAACGACGTTAAACACCACCACCACCACGAGTTCGATCGATCGATCATTCGATCGATTGAAGGGAAGAAATCGGCGAAAGGCCCCCAGACTTGCAGGCCCCGAAGCCGGCTTTTTTTTTAGTTTCGATCGCTTTTTAAAACGAGGGGTTAATCGATTAATCTCGGTCGGTACATTTTGTATTTTGTTTGTTTTAAATGTTTAAAAGTGCGGGTGGATTAAGATGGAAGTTTAAAAAAAAACTCACTCAGTCGCAAACTCCCTCAGCCGCAAACTCCCAAGGCCAGCCGAGATCTTACAAAGTGAAGTGGAACCAAAATCGTGACGCTGACGGGCGAAACCAAATTGGTGTCAAGCTGAGGGGGGGAGGGCGAAACCAAATTGGTGTCAAGCTGAGGGGTGTGGGCGAAACCAAATTGGTGTCAAGCTGAGGGGTGTGGGCGAAACCAAATTGGTTACAAGCTGGGGGGGAGGGCGAAACCAAATTGGTTACAAGTTGAGGGGTGTGGGCGAAACCAAATTGGTTACAAGCTGGGGGGGTGGGCGAAACCAAATTGGTTACAAGCTGGGGGGGTGGGCGAAACCAACTTGGTGACAAGTTGAGGGGTGTGGGCGAAACCAAATTGGTTACTAGCTGGGGGGGTGGGCGAAACCAAATTGGTTACTAGCTGAGGGGGTGGGCGAAACCAAATTGGTTACTAGCTGAGGGGGTGGACGAAACCAAATTGGTTACAAGCTGAGGGGGGGTGGGCGAAACCAAATTGGTTACAAGCTGAGGGGGTGGGCGAAACCAAATTGATTACAAGCTAAGGGGGTGGGCGAAACCAAATTGGTTACTAGCTAAGGGGGTGGGCGAAACCAAATTGGTTACTAGCTAAGGGGTGGGCGAAACCAAATTGGTTTCAAGCCGGGGGGGTGGGCGAAACCAAATTGGTTACAAGCTGGGGGGGAGGGCGAAACCAAATTGGTTATAAGCTGGGGGGGGTTTGTGGACGACTGTAACAGGGGGGCAGGTACAGTACTCTTGCGCGTGTTAAAGTACAGTGCGTATTAACAGGAGTCTACGGGGGGAGGGGCAGCGCTTATCAGTTCTACGGAATTCTAGCCTCGCTGTCACGTGGTCGCCTTATCCGCGCTACGTTTTCTAAACGTGCCCTGCTAAGGCCTCGCACGTGGTCGCAAACGAGCGTGGGGGTCGCGTCACCCCGGGCCCGGCGGCGCGAAACGTCGGACCTCCCCCTCCTATCAGCCCGCCGGCACCGCCACGCGAGGGAATAGTTTTTCGCGTGTAACCTCGCCAATGGCTGGCATCGGCGGAACCCGTCAGCAGGCAACGATGAGCCAGGTAGGAGGGCGCACACGGGGAGAGAGGAGAGGGGGTGGTGGTGGTGCACCACGTGGTTCACACGGTGGTGTGGTGTGTGGGTGATGTTGTTGTGTGGGTGATGTAGTGTAGGTGATGTTGTGTGTAGGTGATGTTGTTGTGTAGGTGATGTTGTTGTGTAGGTGATGTAGTGTAGGTGATGTTGTGTGTAGGTGATGTTGTTGTGTAGGTGATGTTGTTGTGTAGGTGATGTAGTGTAGGTGATGTAGTGTGTAGGTGATGTAGTGTGTAGGTGATGTAGTGTAGGTGATGTGTGTAGGTGATGTTGTTGTGTAGGTGATGTAGTGTAGGTGATGTAGTGTAGGTGATGTTGTGTGTAGGTGATGTTGTTGTGTAGGTGATGTTGTTGTGTAGGTGATGTAGTGTAGGTGATGTTGTGTGTAGGTGATGTTGTGTGTAGGTGATGTAGTGTGTAGGTGATGTAGTGTGCAGGTGATGTATTGTGTAGGTGATGTATTGTGCAGGTGATGTAGTGTGTAGGTGATGTAGTGTGTAGTTGATGTGTGTAGGTAATGTGTGTAGGTGATGTAGTGTGCAGGTGATGTGTGTAGGTGATGTGTGTAGGTGATGTAGTGTGCAGGTGATGTGTGCTGATGATGTTGTGTGCAGGTGATGTGTTGATGTTGTGTGCAGGTGATGTGTGTAGGTGATGTGTTGATGTTGTGTGCAGGTGTTGTGTGCAGGTGATGTGTGTAGGTGATGTAGTGTGTAGGTGATGTAGTGTGTAGGTGATGTGCTGATGTTGTTTGGTGTAGTGATGTAGTGTGTAGGTGATGTAGTGTGTAGGTGATGTTGTGTGCAGGTGATGTAGTGTGTAGGTGATGTTGTGTGCAGGTGATGTAGTGTGTAGGTGATGTAGTGTGCAGGTGATGTAGTGTGCAGGTGATGTAGTGTGTAGGTGATGTAGTGTGCAGGTGATGTTGTGTGCAGGTGATGTGTGTAGGTGATGTAGTGTGTAGGTGATGTAGTGTGCAGGTGATGTTGTGTGCAGGTGATGTAGTGTGTAGGTGATGTAGTGTGTAGGTGATGTATTGTGTAGGTGATGTAGTGTGTAGGTGATGTAGTGTGTAGGTGTAGTGTGTAGGTGATGTAGTGTGCAGGTGATGTTGTTGTGTGTAGGTGATGTAGTGTGTAGGTGATGTAGTGTGTAGGTGATGTTGTGTGTAGGTGATGTTGTGTGTAGGTGATGTTGTGTGTAGGCGATGTAGTGTGTAGGTGATGTAGTGTAGGTGATGTAGTGTGTAGGTGATGTAGTGTGTAGGTGATGTAGTGTGTAGGTGATGTAGTGTGTAGGTGATGTTGTGTGTAGGTGATGTTGTGTGTAGGTGATGTAGTGTGTAGGTGATGTAGTGTGTAGGTGATGTAGTGTGTAGGTGATGTTGTGTGTAGGTGATGTTGTGTGTAGGTGATGTTGTGTGTAGGCGATGTAGTGTGTAGGTGATGTAGTGTAGGTGATGTAGTGTGTAGGTGATGTAGTGTGTAGGTGATGTAGTGTGTAGGTGATGTAGTGTGTAGGTGATGTTGTGTGTAGGTGATGTAGTGTGTAGGTGATGTTGTTGTGTAGGTGATGTTGTGTGTAGGTGATGTTGTGTGTAGGTGATGTGTGTAGGTGATGTAGTGTGCAGGTGATGTGTGTAGGTGATGTAGTGTGTAGGTGATGTAGTGTGTAGGTGATGTTGTTATGTAGGTGATGTTGTGTGTAGGTGATGCACTGTGTAGGCGATGTAGTGTGTAGGTGATGTAGTGTGTAGGTGATGTAGTGTGTAGGTGATGTTGTGTGCAGGTGATGTGTGTAGGTGATGTAGTGTGTAGGTGATGTAGTGTGTAGGTGATGTTGTGTGTAGGTGATGTGTGTAGGTGATGTAGTGTGTAGGTGATGTAGTGTGCAGGTGATGTTGTTGTGTGTAGGTGATGTAGTGTGTAGGTGATGTAGTGTGTAGGTGATGTTGTTGTGTAGGTGATGTTGTGTGTAGGTGATGTAGTGTGTAGGCGATGTAGTGTGTAGGTGATGTAGTGTGTAGGTGATGTAGTGTGTAGGTGATGTTGTGTGTAGGTGATGTAGTGTGTAGGTGATGTTGTGTGCAGGTGATGTGTGTAGGTGATGTAGTGTGTAGGTGATGTAGTGTGTAGGTGATGTTGTGTGTAGGTGATGTAGTGTGTAGGTGATGTGTGTAGGTGATGTAGTGCAGGTGATGTGTGCTGATGATGTTGTGTGCAGGTGATGTGTTGATGTTGTGTGCAGGTGATGTGTGTAGGTGATGTCTGTAGGTGATGTGTTGATGTTGTGTGCAGGTGTTGTGTGCAGGTGATGTGTGTAGGTGATGTAGTGTGTAGGTGATGTAGTGTGTAGGTGATGTGCTGATGTTGTTGTGTGTAGTGATGTAGTGTGTAGGTGATGTAGTGTGTAGGTGATGTTGTGTGCAGGTGATGTAGTGTGTAGGTGATGTTGTGTGCAGGTGATGTAGTGTAGGTGATGTAGTGTGCAGGTGATGTAGTGTGCAGGTGATGTGTGTAGGTGATGTAGTGTGTAGGTGATGTAGTGTGTAGGTGATGTTGTTATGTAGGTGATGTTGTGTGTAGGTGATGTACTGTGTAGGCGATGTAGTGTGTAGGTGATGTAGTGTGTAGGTGATGTAGTGTGTAGGTGATGTTGTGTGCAGGTGATGTGTGTAGGTGATGTAGTGTGTAGGTGATGTAGTGTGTAGGTGATGTTGTGTGTAGGTGATGTGTGTAGGTGATGTAGTGTGTAGGTGATGTAGTGTGCAGGTGATGTTGTTGTGTGTAGGTGATGTAGTGTGTAGGTGATGTAGTGTGTAGGTGATGTTGTTGTGTAGGTGATGTTGTGTGTAGGTGATGTAGTGTGTAGGCGATGTAGTGTGTAGGTGATGTAGTGTGTAGGTGATGTAGTGTGTAGGTGATGTTGTGTGTAGGTGATGTAGTGTGTAGGTGATGTTGTGTGCAGGTGATGTGTGTAGGTGATGTAGTGTGTAGGTGATGTAGTGTGTAGGTGATGTTGTGTGTAGGTGATGTAGTGTGTAGGTGATGTGTGTAGGTGATGTAGTGCAGGTGATGTGTGCTGATGATGTTGTGTGCAGGTGATGTGTTGATGTTGTGTGCAGGTGATGTGTGTAGGTGATGTGTGTAGGTGATGTGTTGATGTTGTGTGCAGGTGTTGTGTGCAGGTGATGTGTGTAGGTGATGTAGTGTGTAGGTGATGTAGTGTGTAGGTGATGTGCTGATGTTGTTGTGTGTAGTGATGTAGTGTGTAGGTGATGTAGTGTGTAGGTGATGTTGTGTGCAGGTGATGTAGTGTGTAGGTGATGTTGTGTGCAGGTGATGTAGTGTGTAGGTGATGTAGTGTGCAGGTGATGTAGTGTGCAGGTGATGTAGTGTGTAGGTGATGTAGTGTGCAGGTGATGTGTGCAGGTGATGTTGTGTGTAGGTGATGTAGTGTGTAGGTGATGTAGTGTGCAGGTGATGTTGTGTGCAGGTGATGTAGTGTGTAGGTGATGTAGTGTGTAGGTGATGTATTGTGTAGGTGATGTAGTGTGCAGGTGATGTAGTGTGTAGGTGATGTGTGTAGGTGATGTAGTGTGTAGGTGATGTAGTGTGTAGGTGATGTAGTGTGCAGGTGATGATGTGTGTAGGTGATGTAGTGTGTAGGTGATGTAGTGTAGGTGATGTTGTGTGTAGGTGATGTAGTGTGTAGGTGATGTGTGTAGGTGATGTTGTGTGTAGGTGATGTAGTGTGTAGGTGATGTTGTGTGCAGGTGATGTTGTGTGCAGGTGATGTAGTGTAGGTGATGTTGTGTGTAGGTGATGTTGTGTGTAGGTGATGTAGTGTGTAGGTGATGTAGTGTGTAGGTGATGTAGTGTGTAGGTGATGTAGTGTGCAGGTGATGTTGTGTGCAGGTGATGTAGTGTGCAGGTGATGTAGTGTGCTGGTGATTTGTGTAGGTGATGTGTGTAGGTGATGTGTGTAGGTGATGTGTGTAGGTGATGTAGTGTGCTGGTGTTGTTGTGTGCAGGTGATGTGTGCAGGTGATGTGTTGATGTTGTGTGCAGGTGATGTGCTGATGTGTGTAGGTGATGTGCTGATGTTGTTGTGTGCAAGTGATGTGCTGATGTTGTGTTGGGTGATGTGTGTAGGTGATGTGTTCAGGTGATGTTGTGTTGGGTGATGTGTGCAGGTGATGTGTGCAGGTGATGTAGTGTTTGGTGATGTGTGTAGGTGATGTACTGATGTGTGCAGGTGATGTGTGCAGGTGATGTGCTGATGTTGTGTGCAGGTGATGTGTGTAGGTGATGTACTGATGTGTGCGGATGATGTGTGTAGGTGATGTGTTGATGTTGTGTGCAGGTGATGTGTGTAGGTGATGTGCTGATGTTGTGTGCAGGTGATGTGTGTAGGTGATGTACTGATGTAGTGTTGGGTGATGTGTGTAGGTGATGTACTGATGTTGTGTGCAGGTGATGTGTGTAGGTGATGTGTTGATGTTGTGTGCAGGTGATGTGTGTAGGTGATGTACTGATGTAGTGTTGGGTGATGTGTGCAGGTGATGTACTGATGTTGTGTGCAGGTGATGTGTGTAGGTGATGTGTTGATGTTGTGTTGGGTGATGTGTGTAGGTGATGTGCTGATGTTGTGTGCAGGTGATGTGTTGATGTTGTGTGCAGGTGATGTGTGTAGGTGATGTACTGATGTAGTGTTGGGTGATGTGTGCAGGTGATGTACTGATGTTGTGTGCAGGTGATGTGTGTAGGTGATGTGTTGATGTTGTGTTGGGTGATGTGTGTAGGTGATGTGCTGATGTTGTGTGCAGGTGATGTGTTGATGTTGTGTGCAGGTGATGTACTGATGTGTGCAGGTGATGTGTGCAGGTGATGTACTGATGTGTGCAGGTGATGTGTGTAGGTGATGTGTTGATGTTGTGTGCAGGTGATGTGCGGATGTAGTGTTGGGTGATGTGTGCAGGTGATGTACTGATGTTGTGTGCAGGTGATGTGTGTAGGTGATGTGTTGATGTTGTGTTGGGTGATGTTTGTCGGTGATGTGCTGATGTTGTGTGCAGGTGATGTGTTGATGTAGTGTTGGGTGATGTGTGCAGGTGATGTGTTGATGTTGTGTTGGGTGATGTGTGCAGGCTGAATTTGTAGAAGAAGTGGATGCGCTCTCCATCGTAATGAATCGGATGGGGAAGGATTTATTTCACATGGGCTACTACCTTGAAGCCCTCAAAATCTACGAGGAGGCTCTGTCCCTGCAACTCTGCCACTCCGCCTCTGTCGGCAGGTATCGTCAAATGCAGACGCATATCGTGACATCTAACGGGCAGGTTCCAAATGGAATTTGTGACATCTCAGCTTGGTCACACGCGTACGTCGTCACGGGATTGCCCCGGCGTTGACAATAATAATAATCAACGTGGTTAAATTTCGATTTGAAGCTTTCGTGACTGCAAGGATTCATCTTCTTTGGTTCTTTCGGTAAAGTCACCACCACCACCACGTAGAATGAGAATAAAATAATAAATTGATAAAATAAAATAACACAATAATAATATTCTCACTACAGCGCTGTCCTACCAGACACAGTCTCGTCCCCTTCGCCTGATGAAGGCCGCTTGTGTTGTGGCCGAAACGTCGTGTTAGAATATTATTATTGTGTTATTTTATTTTATCAATTTATTATTTCATTCTCATTCTACGTGGTGACGGTGGTGACTTTACCGAAAGAACCAAAGAAGAATAATCAATGTGGTGGCGCTGATCGGCTGGAGGTCACAACGTGAGATTGTTACAGGGTCAAGGAACGCGGTCGCGAGGTAGCAGCTGCTGTGCGTTGTGCGATGGAGACTCGGCGCTTGTTGCGCAACCATCCCGAGTCGGGATTTTATTTGAACTTTGATTTGCTGACTCCTCACCCCCCCCTTCCCTCAACCGCCTGGGATAAGAAGGCTCAACTAATCGAGTCTCTCACCTTTCTGAAGAGATGCCGCGACTCTAAGCTGTCTCTCTCCCCCTCCTCTGTTCCGACCATGGATGAACTCGTCCGTCTAAACGGGGCCCGTAGCTATCCGTGGTGCTAAAGTTGAGGGCGCTTTGTTTCCTCTCACACAGCTTAAAAGTCGTGATCTGAACGTGGCTCTTTCACTCCAGCGCTGTCCTACCAGACAGTCTCGTCCCTTCACCTGATGAAGGCCGCTTGTGTTGTGGCCGAAACGTCGTGAGAATTTTATTGTGTTATTTTATTTTATCAATTTATTATTTTATTCTCATTCTACGTGACTTTACCGAAAGAACCAAAGAAGACGCCTGCTTCACGTTTCAGGGCAAGTGCTCCTTTGATCGCTATCAAAGGGGTAACTTATCCCAGCCCCTCCCTTAACCTGTGTATATATAATCCAGGTCGTCTCTAAACTGTGCTCCCGACACAGATATTCTGCGTTGACTTTTACACCCGAAGACGGAAGCTCGTGTTGCCTCCGAAACGTCCGTGATTTAATTGTTTTGTCTTATTTCGTTTTATCTACGCGACTTTACCGAATGAAACCAAAAGAGTTATGAATCCTTGCAGTCACGAAAGCTTCAAATCTAGAATTTGATTTGAAGCTTTCCGTGACTGCAAGGATTCGTGCTCTTTGTTTTTTTGCGGTAAAGTCCCACGTTAGGTAAAAAAATAAAATAATGAAAACGACTAAAAATGAAATCGCGACGTTTCGGAGGCAACACAAGCTTCCGTCTTGTTTATGAATACCACGAAACATTTTAATAGTAATTGTTTTAACAGAAAGTAGTCACTTTTGACTGTTTATTTACCATGCATTAGGCTAGGCCTAGACTTGTACCGATCATTCTTGGCTGAGACCAAAAACAATCAAAGTGTAATTGCATTAAATAAAGTACCCACAGTAAATAACTCGTGAAATTAACTTAAAGTGAAGAGAACTACCAATAGAGACAGGCACCGAGGGTAGACAAAGGAATACAGAGATACAGGAGAGACAGCAAGACAAAATACAAAGGCAAAGATCCCCCGTGTAGCCTTAGCAGACTGTAGTGGCAAGTGCTGTTAGCGAGCACCTACGAAGCCGGCACCGCACAAGAGGGGGTGGGTGGCCAGCACCACGCCCGACCGCCTTTGTCTCCCCAGTGGCGATGTTTACTACACACCACACCAGGTACTCATTTGAGGCTGAGTCGACCTAGGAGAGGCCCAGGACCGGTTCAGATAATCGTCACTGGTGGTGGCCGTGACTGGGAATCGAACCCGGGTAACTGAGTTCATGGCACAGTGCCACCAACCACTACACATAGAGACAGGCATCAGCTGGGTCCGAGATGTAATAACGGGTGATAATGCTTCCCCTTGTAGGCCAGGCCTATGCCAGGAGGTGTTTGTGCTTTCGTGGGATGAACTGTTGCATTGGCAGTAAATGCCCTTTAAAAAAAAAAACTAGAGACCTTTGCTGTAAATCATGACATTCATTCATTAATCGCTGCGAGTGGATTTCAGTGAAACAAACCCCGAGTCGTGGCATTAAGCGACAGCTGACGTGTGACTCCTGGCAGAGTTGTTTCCCTGCTCTTCTGCAACATGGCCATGACTTACGTCAAGTTGGGGAGATTCGAAGATGCTGTGACCATGTCGTGCAAGTCCATCGACGCTGACCGGCAATGGTGCAAGGTATTCATTGCAGGCGGCAAGCCACACCTTTGCACGAGTCATCATCATAGTCAACAACGCGAATTGTCGTCTGTGTAAATATGTACGCTGGTCAGATGCTACGTTAATTCATATTTGGTATAATCCTTTTGGCATTGCCAACTGCTTTTCAAATGCATTTGGAAGTTGTGCCATCATGTGCCCCCCCCCAACGGAATTTGTTTTACAGCCCCCAGGGAGAGATAGGCCCACTCAACAGCAATGTGGGATGTCACGCAGACGGGGAGTTGAGGGAAACACAGCCACACACACACACACAGAGAGAGAGAGACGGGAGGGACACACAGAGACAGACAAAAATCTAGACACGTATCAAATATTTCCTAGATAACCTGCATATGCTGTTGGTGCACGTGCTCCGACCAAGCACCTTCTCTAAGGCTGGCACAGCCCCGGCGAAGGCGATCGTGTTACGTGTGGAGTAAGCGTCTCAGCGGTTTAGCGCGTTGCTCTTAACGACCCCACCACCTGTGTTCAACGTCCACCCACAGTTAAAACTGTCGTGAGAGATATCCACACTTGTCCTGGGCCCTTGCCCCGGTGTACAGGGTAGTCCCCGACTCACGACGGAGATGCGTTACGACGACCCCCCCATCGTAAGTCGAAAAATGGCCTAGCCCTACCCAAGAGTCTCAAGAAATGGTGATAATTTAGCATAACAGAGCAATTTACAGTACCGTACTGTATAAACTATATAGTGTATGTATTTATTAATTACTATACTGTGTTGCACAGTAAAATTAAAAGTAAAAAACAAGGTAAATTCTTTGCCTACCCACATGAACTGCAATTTCATAGAAAGTTTTTTTCAGGAAACAATCCCACACTCATTGCCAACACCAGTGACCATTATCCGAACCGTTCCTGGGCTTCCGCCGAGTTCGATTCGACCTCAAATGAGTACCTGGTGCATTGTGTAAATAATCGCAACTTAGGGAGACACGGGCAGCCCAGCATGGTGCTGGCCACCCACCCCCTCGTGTGCCACGCTGGTCTTCATAGGTGGTTTGCAAAACAGCACTTTCCCCAAAAGTCTGTTGAGGCTCCAAGGGGGGATCTTTGTCTTTGTGTGCAGGGTTACTATCAGCTGGGCACGGCGCTCGCTGGGCTGGGCGAGGCAAAGGAAGCAGTCGCTGCGCTGCAACATGGCCTGGCTGTCCTGCTTGTCTCCTCTGGCCACACCGTCAACCTCACCGTTGAATTCCTCATGGAAATGTTCAAGGCCATGAACCGTTAGTATGCCTTGGGATCATTAGGCGCAATGTCATACGGTTTGTGGGCACACTTACCGCAACACAGGCACGTGTGGTTTTAGATACAGAGGTCACCTCCTAGATGATGTGGATTTGTGTAGCGTGCATCTAAATGTGATTTGATCTCTTAGGCACGTGTGGTTTTATATACAGAGGTCACCTTCTAGATAATGTGGATCTGTGTAGCGTGCATCTAAATGTGATTTGATCTCTTAGGCACGTGTGGTTTTAGACACAGAGAGGTCACCTCCTAGATAATGTGGATCTGTGTAGCGTGCATCTAAATGTGATTTGATCTCTTAGGCACGTGTGGTTTTAGATACAGAGGTCACCTCCTAAATAATGTGGATCTCTGTAGCGTGCATCTAAATGTGATTTGATCTCTTAGGCACGTGTGGTTTTAGACACAGAGGTCACCTCCTAGATAATGTGGATCTGTGTAGCGTGCATCTAAATGTGATTTCATCTCAAGGTTCTGTAAGTGGACGGTGCGCGTTGTTATTTTGTACACATTGGGAACGCACACACACGAACACCGCATTCCTCACTCGAAGCTGACACACACATGAACGTATGATCAACACGCACACGAACGCCACTTTTCTCACCAGCAGCTGATGCACGTTTACACACGCGCACACACGCGCACACACAAATGGTAAGTTTTTTTCACGTAAATGTTCCCTTCGTTTTTACACCCTACGGTGTGACATTGCTACGTTTTTGTCTTTTACGTATGCTCCCACGCTTGACTTGGTGGCCTTTCTGTCTGTGTTGGCCGCAGGCAAGACCGACAACAAGAGCCTGTTCGTAGGGGTTCTCCGCATGCTTCAAGAAGAACCGCTGCTGCACACGGAGAAAGTGTGGCAACAGCTGCTGCGCGAGATGGCAGAGCAGGGCCTCTGGAAGGCACGTGCGGCCGACCGCGAGTCGCGCACGCCAGTCGTGTCTGATGCCCCTACGGGCGCGGCGGCATCTCCCGCTCGGCCTCGTGGGATCGTGTCACGCGTCTGCTGAGAGCAAGGCGACGTTTGCGGGCACCCTGGAGCATCGTACGGCACAACGACGGGGGTTTTACGGCGCTCCGTTCTGCCGTCAGCTTGGCGCGTGTGAATTGGCACGCGCAGCGTTCGCGCCGTCTTGGACGCGCGCGAATGCTCAACGAGCGGCGTTTTAATGTTGCGCGATCCGTTCGATGCACGCGCAGTTCCCGTAGTGATCGTGCCCTGTTCGAATTAACGGCGGTGTTTTCCAACGACTCGTGCTGGTTTTAACCTGGCTGACGTTAATGCTTGGGGGGGGGGGGGGGATAGCCCTCATGTCGTGGAACGTGTGTGGGTGATGTTGGTTTTTATTTGTGTCCGGTGTGCAAATAACAGGAGATGTACATAGTGCCGTGTACGCCCGATGACCTCCGACCCCTAAATTCTGTGGTGGGAGTGGAGCCGGCGTCATTAGTGAGTCTCTACTCCCTCTTTCAGGTGGGTCGATGAGTTTGCGATGTGGCCGTAGAATGTTTCTGGTCATACCCCTGTCATTACCTCCCGTAGCCACCAGTCCCTTCACACTCATAACTGATACCCCTGTCATTATCTCCTGTAGCCACCAGTCCCTTCACACTCATAACTGATACCCCTGTCATTATCTCCTGTAGCCACCAGTCCTTTCACACTCACAACTGATACCACTGTCGTTACCTCCTGTAGCCACCAGTCCCTTCACACTCACAACTGATACCCCTGTCGTTACCTCCCGTAGCCACCAGTCCCTTCACACTCACAACGGATACCCCTGTCATTACCTCCCGTAGCCACCAGTCCCTTCACACTCACAGCTGACTCCCCCTGTCGTTACCTCCCGTAGCCACCAGTCCCTTCACACTCACAACTGATACCCCTGTCGTTACCTCCCGTAGCCACCAGTCCCTTCACACTCACAACTGATACCCCTGTCATTATCTCCCGTAGCCACCAGTCCCTTCACACTCATAACTGATACCCCTGTCATTATCTCCTGTAGCCACCAGTCCCTTCACACTCACAACTGATACCACTGTCGTTACCTCCTGTAGCCACCAGTCCCTTCACACTCACAACTGATACCCCTGTCGTTACCTCCCGTAGCCACCAGTCCCTTCACACTCACAACGGATACCCCTGTCATTACCTCCCGTAGCCACCAGTCCCTTCACACTCACAGCTGACTCCCCCTGTCGTTACCTCCCGTAGCCACCAGTCCCTTCACACTCACAACTGATACCCCTGTCGTTACCTCCCGTAGCCACCAGTCCCTTCACACTCATAACTGATACCCCTGTCATTATCTCCTGTAGCCACCAGTCCCTTCACACTCACAACTGATACTACTGTCGTTACCTCCCGTAGCCACCAGTCCCTTCACACTCACAACTGATACCCCTGTCATTACCTCCCGTAGCCACCAGTCCCTTCACACTCATAACTGATACCCCTGTCATTATCTCCTGTAGCCACCAGTCCCTTCACACTCACAACTGATACCACTGTCCTTACCTCCTGTAGCCACCAGTCCCTTCACACTCACAACTGATACCCCTGCCATTACCTCCCGTAGCCACCAGTCCCTTCACACTCACAACTGATACCCCTGTCATTACCTCCCGTAGCCACCAGTCCCTTCACACTCACAACTGATACCCCTGTCATTACCTCCTGTAGCCACCAGTCCCTTCACACTCACAACTGATACCCCTGTCATTACCTCCCGTAGCCACCAGTCCCTTCACACTCACAACTGATACCCCTGTCATTACCTCCTGTAGCCACCAGTCCCTTCACACTCATAACTGATACCCTTGTCATTACCTTCCGTGGCCACTAGTGCATTCGCACTGTAGGCTGACTCAACCTGTCGGTGATTGTTCATAAGGTCATGCAAAATAGTCAAAACCTTTTTTACCCTGAGCTGCATTGCCATGTAGTCGTATGTCCTCGTCAAAGTTAAGTTTAATACCATGATCAAGAATATTCATATGCGGTGGCTGTCATTATCAACGTTTCGACTCCAATCACCAGGATGTATTCTAAATTAATGTTCAGATACTGAGTGTGGCCAGTTCCCTGTCTTGGGCACAGTTCAAACAGCAGGGTATGGCCTCTCTGGTGATGCCTGTGCTCGAGGAAGGAGTTTCCCAGGTTCACGTGAACTTGTTATCATTCCAAGCCACCAAGCCTGTTCGATTTCCAACTACTGTGCTAATTTATTTTTTTCTGCATCTGTTTTTTTTAACTCTTGGAACTCAAAGATAACACACAAATGTCTACAAGGGACAGACAAGATCGCATTTTTTAAATTCTTTTTTGGAAAAGTCAAATATACAGCAGCCTCTAACGCGTGATTATTCTCTAATCGACGTTGTTCCCTCTCCCTGTCTCTCGGTGCATTCCAACGGATGTCTCGCCGTGATTTTTTGCGTAATTTCCAGCTTTTATTTTCCGGTGTTTTCCCAGCGGCTCTCTGCGTTTCTCATCCGTGTCTTATTAGGCGGTGATTGTGATCTAAGCAACCTGCCGGGTGGCTCAGTGGCAGAGCAAACGGCTCCCAGTTAGAGGGCTGTGAGTTCTAATCCTGGTTGGGAGTTCACTTCACCCATCATCATCATCACCCCTCAACCGTTTGATAACAAAGCAATCATCATCAGCTGTGAAAACCACAGCAAGAAAATTTGAAAAAAAAAATTCTTGCTGTGGTTTTCACACCTGATGATGATTGCTTCTTGTGTTGCAGTCGAAACGTCGTGAGAATTTTATTTCGATTTAAAGCTTTCGTGACTGCAATGATTCATCTTCTTTGGTTCTTTCGGTAAAGTCACGTATTTTATTGTTTCCCTTCTACGTGGTGGTGACTTTACCGAAAGAACCAAGAATATGAATCTCTCTCTGCAGTCACGAAAGCTTTAAATCAAAACTTTAAAATGAGCAACCACTTTGTGAGGATGTCAGCGGCAGTTGGCGTGTGGATCGACTCGCCCTCCCACCGTAGAAACGCAGAGTTTACACCGCTGGCTAGGGCCGTGAAACAGCAGATGAGCACCGCTTCAACTAATTTGGGGTAGGCAAATCACTTTTGACTTAACCTAAGCGAGAACGGTTTCAAGGGAGGAGACCCGTGGTGAACTGGCGTGTGGAGGGCCCTCCTGTGTACTTTTTGACCAGTGTCATCTTGCCACAGCTGCTGGCCCCGGGTCAAGAGAAGTGGATCGCCGTTATGGTCACGTGGCTCCTCAGCCACGGCGCGAAGCCCGCCTCCATCGGCGCCAACCCCTTGCACGCCGCGATGATCCTCATCCTTCACAAGGGCATTGATGGTAAGTAGCAAGAAGTGCGCGGTGATTCTTCGAGGTGCGCAAGTGGGAAACGCGTAAGAGTGTGTGTTAACCCAGGGGTGCTATTGTATTGCACGTATGTTTAATTAATTTTGCGCCGTTATGTGTGGTGGGTTCTGGAGACACTTTGGATAGGCAACTTCTTTATTACAGTACATAGTTCATAGTTAGTTCATAGTTCATTTATTTGGTATAGCCCTGTGAGCCATTCGGCTCTTGAATCGGGTGCAACCGCAACAAACAAAAAACATGAACAAGAAAACATCTTAAAGTGACTTTGTGTTGACTGTGCAAACAGAAAATTCAGGAACAAAAATATCAAAATATTCCTGAAATAGCACCGTACACCAACGCTGTGTGCAAAAATCCCAGTGGGATGCAAGTCAAATAACAACAACAACAACCACAAGACAACTAAGATTAAGGCCATCAGTCTAACTCCGCCACGTGGCGGTGAGCGGCCGTCTACGGGCAAACTGGCCGGCACGTCGGTTCGCCACCCGGGCCACGTCGCGGGCTCGGCGCCTGCTTAGCTCGCGAGAACCGACAGGGTCGGGAGGCGCGCCTCCGGGCGATTGGCGCAGAGAGCCGCGTTTCTCTGGAGCTGCTTATCGCTTTGCGCCGTGTTTTTTTATCTGTCGCCAGACGAAGAGGGGCTGCGCGTCCTGAAGCTGCTCTTGGAGAAAGCCCCGAACGTCAACGCGAGGGACGCGGGCGGCAACTCCCTGCTGCACCTCGTCTTCTCTTCGCCGCCCTCGAAGCGCCACGACGAGATACTGCGCCTGCTCGCCGCGTGCCGCGTCGACGGCGCGTGCCGCAACAAGGCGGGGAGGCGCGCGTTCTGGGGCGTCGGGCCGAAAGACCCCCGCGTGCGGACGTGGAACAGCCTCGCCCGCGAGCAGAAAGGCGGCGGCGGCGGCGGCGGCGGCGGCGGGAGCGGACGCGACGGCGGGAGACGCAGGCGCCCGCCGGAGCGCAGGAGGGCGGCCGGGCCCGAGGCGCTCGCCTCCGATCCCGTGGGCGAAACGGTCGAGGAGGCGGGGCAGGACGACGACGGCGACGACGGCGACGTGGAAAAAGTGGACGCCGCGAAGGAGGATGCGGTCAGTTTGGCCCGAGACGCCTTGGCCCGAGAAATCGAAGGGCTCATCGAGGAGTACGACCCCGCGGAGACGCGGGCGGCGAGATCCGCGGAGCCGGCGTCTCCCGCGCCGACGGCCGCCGAGCCGCCCCCGAGCGTCGCCGAACGCCAAGCCGGCGGCGGCGGCGGCGGCGGCCCTCCGGACGCGCCCGACGAAGCGGACGGTTTGTCCGACGGCGAAGACGCCCGCGACGAGGACGGTGTCGGGGACGGCGACGACGACGGTGACGACGGCACGGCGGGCCCTGACTTTGAATCGCTGACCTGGGAAATCGAGTGCACTCGCGACGCCCTCAGAACCCTCAACGACAAGAGCCTCCCGCGCGCCGCGAGGAGGAATATCGTGAGGGTGATTTACTCGCTGGGCAACGGTGACTGGCACCTTCACCGCATCAAGAAAGTGAAAGGCGTCGCCGAGTCCAGCGAGATCAGGCTGTTTGAGGCCAGGGTAGACAGGGCCGCCAGGCTGCTTTGGGAATTGGCGATCGACTTTTCGCCACGTTGCAGTGCCAAGCCCGAGAAAATCACCGGCTCCGAAGAGTCTGCTTCGGGAGGAGAGACGACTGGAGAAGTCTACAGCGAGATCATCCGCATTTGGGACATTGTCCTTGATCACAAGCAACTCGACCACAGAATAAAGAGGATCATTTCCTCCTGCGACCGTGGGACGTCCTGCTCGCTCCGCCGCAAGCTGAAGGGCATCGAGCGAGCATCGTTCCCCTCGCAGCAGAACGTGCGGCGGAGGTACCCGCTGCTCTTCGTCAAGGCGGGCGGCTCCGCCGGTGCCCGGCCCGTGTCGGCGGAAGCCCGGGATTACTTTCCTCCGGCGAGCACGACGGAGAACGAGTACAACATCGAGAAGTTCCACACCTTCGGCACGACCGTGGCGCTCAACGTCCTGCGCTGCCCCGAGCAGACGATCGAATACCCGTTCCGCGTGGGAGAGCTGGAGCACGCGGTCATCAACCTGAACCCCATGCCCTCGGAAGCCATCATCCTCGTTGGCCGCTCGGGCACCGGCAAGACCACGTGCCTGATGTACCGGCTGTGGAACACGTTCGACAGGTATTGGCAGACGACCGCGCTCCGGGGAGAGCCGTGGATCCCGAAGGCCGCGCTTCCGCCGCCTCCGTTGCCGGACGACGCGGGAGTCGGGGAGGACGTTGCGTTTGACTGCCCCGTGAAGAACGGCTGTGTGGGTGATACCGGCCGAAAGGGAACGCGCGAGCCGGAACGAGAAGCTTGCCTCCATGCTTCAGAGCTTTTCGACGTCGACCGAGGAAATGATTTCTTGGAACCTGCGGCCGAGCTCGGTGCCGCACGGCTCGCAAGTCACCAGCCCGAGGGAGGCGCCGCTCCAATTTGTGAACATCTTCATCAGCTGTTTGTCACCAAGAACCACGTGCTGTCTCGAGAGGCGCAAAGGAACTTTGTGGAACTGTCCAAATCTACCGCCGGCACCCGGCACTACTCGCCCGTTGACATCAGCGGCGTGTACAGGCTCCAGGACGTCAAAGACGAGAACTTTCCGCTCTTCTTGAACTCGCGACAACTCCTCCTGCTGCTCGACGCGTCGCTCGCGAACCCATTCTTTGCCAGGAACGGAGACGGGAGCTTAAAGGAAGCCGTCCGCGGGTGGTCCATGGACGACGACATTTTGGGCCTCGGCGACACAGAAGACGCGATGGAAGAGGATCCTGACGACGAGGAAGACCACCGGGCGGACATCGGCAAACTTCACGAATCCAAAAAAGAGGACCCCAGGAAGTTCGTGACGTACGAAGTGTTCACGAGCGACATCTGGCCCGCCATGGTGAAGGGGAAGAGCCCGTATAACCCTGCCACGGTGTGGATGGAGATCAAGTCTTTCGTAAAGGGCTCCGTGGAGGCCCTCCAGAGCCCCAACGGGGTCCTCGGTTTGGAGCACTACGAGGAGCTGGGCCGGAAGCGGGCGCCAAACTTCACCGGGGACCGTGGCGAGGTGCATCGGCTGTTCCGCGCCTACCAGCACGTCAAGTCCCAGAGGTGCTTCTTTGACGAGGAGGACCTGGTGTTCCACATCTACTCTCGCCTCTGCCGGCTCGAGGTCACGCCTTGGTCAATACATGAGCTCTACGGGGACGAGATCCAGGACTTCACGCAGGTGCAAAATCAACCGTGCCGGTGCACGCGTTAAGTCGTCGGAATCGGAACGTTTATTTGCATTGGAGGAATCCGATGAGCTATGAAGCTAAATTTTGATTTAAAGCTTTCGTGACTGCAGGGATTCATATTCTTGGTTCTTTCGATAAAGTCACCACGTTGAAGGGAAACGATAAAATAATAAAAATAAAACCATCACAACGTTTCGACTGCAACACAAGCAATCATCATCAGGTGTGAAAACCACAGCAAGAAAATTTGAAAAAAGTGGCGTTTTTTTCTTAACGTCAGCACCACGCAGAGCGATTTGACAAGTTTGTTCAGATGGACGAGTCCATCTATGTTTGGAAAAGAGGAGGGGGGAGACGAAAATAATTGATGCGGTCTGAAAGCCACCGTAAGCGTGAACAATCAATTAAGACCCGAAATGAAAGGACTTTACCGAAAGAACCAAGAATATGAACTATAAAGCTCTTTTTTTTACAGATCTCCAGATCTCAGGGCACATTTGGAGATGTGTTCCTGATTTTTGGATGCATCTGAAAAATTATGAAAATTGGTACCTAGATAAGAATTTCGGACGAGATCAGAATTTACATCATTAGACCTCCTTTGCCAGTACCAAAATAAAATAATAGGGTTTTCCCCTTTTTTTTCTGGCAACAAAACTGAAACCTTTTTACAAGGATTAATGTTACTGCATTAACCACAATACCTGCAGTCAAAATGCAAACAAAAAACACACACTATGATAATATATGTGGCATTGTCCTTGAAACTGATTGGTCCACACCAAGGGACGAGCTTGATGATTCGCTACTGCCTTAGTGCTGCGTGGTTAGCGAATCATCAAATAACACGTTATTTAAATGCGTGCCTACAAAGAGCAGCGTACTTCAATAGGGATTGCCATTGGTAGGGCTATTTTAATAAACAATGAATAATAAAGAGGAAGGACAAGTTCAAAGGCCTCGCATAATGCACATGCATAATGTACGTTGCCTCAGTAATCCCCCCCCCCCCCCCCCCGTCAATTGTGCAAGAGCCCAGCTGCGTGGTCAACACATCTATGCCTCTATATAAGGAACGGAACAGTAAGACTTTTCCACATATCTGGCTGTTGCCTGATGAAGCTAATTGTAATTACTGGCGAAACGTCACGGTACTCAGACTGTAAATGTTGTGGCTTGGCTCTCCAACGCACAACCGGTGTGCTGTACTAGTACACAACACTATACACTACACTACTATACACTACACTATACACTACTATACACTACACTATACACTACATTATACACTACACTACTATACATGACACTACACACTAGTGCTGTACTAGTGATGAATTGGCCACATTCTGTTTACGTGACAATCCTTACTAGTTGGCTGTTTTGACGACACATTTATATATTTACGCGATTTAACCCAAAAACCTCTATTACGGATGATATTGGTTGCGAAAGCCTACGTGACGTGTTAAACTGCATTGCGCACGTGTGGATTCTTGTATTTCACCACGGTGACCCACAGAGCATTAACCGGGTCCATAACTAAATAGCAAGGTTAGGGAGGTGTACAGCACGCCATTGGTGAAAATAACCAGGAGCGACGGGCCAAAGTGTGAAGCAACACTTGGGAATCAAAAAGAGCAGAACAAACGTCTCCCACAAAATAAAAACGCTGAGATAGACCCTGGGCCGGGACATCCGGCTAGGACGTCGGGGGACTGACGGGCGAGACTAACGGCGGAGTAGAGGTTCCAAGGAAGGAGAAAGCGGTGTAGACAGACGACGCGATTCGGAGAAGCGACGGCGAAGAGCCGCCGACACCGCCGGGAGGCGTTTGCCCAGCAGCGGGAGGACGTTGACGGTGGAGAGACGACGGCAAAGTAGGTGCCGACTGACCGAGCGCCGTCACCTGCGACCGCCGCCCCCCCTTTGCCCCCTCCACCCACCACCACTCCACCGTGTCCCGTGCGCAGGCCGAGCTGGCGTTGCTCATGCGCTGCTGCGCCGACCCCAACGCCATGTTCCTCACGGGGGACACGGCCCAGAGCATCGTGCGCGGCGTGGCGTTCCGTTTCAGCGAGCTGCGTTCGCTCTTCCACTTCGCCAGCCTCCCGCCAAGCGGCGGCGGCGGCGGCGGCGGCGCGGCGCGTCGCTCGCGCATCGACGTGCGCAAGCCCAAGCGTCTGTACGAGCTCTGCCAGAACTACCGCTCGCACTCGGGTGAGCGCCTGCGAACACGTGCAGGCCTGCGCCTGGGCGGGGGGGGGGGGGGCAGGCGGGTGGCACGCCGAGCCGCCGTCGCTGCCACCGAGGTCCGGGTCTGCGGATGTCCCCGGCGCGAGGTACGCGCCCTTGCGTTGGGGGGGGCGTCCGCCCGTGTTCGGTGACTCTCCTTGGCTCCGTGTGGCAGAGTCGGCTTGAGCGAGCTGGTTGGACTCGGGCTCTGAACCGGCATCTAATGAATCCGCTGTGGTTATTGGGGAAGGGCCCTTTTTTGCCGTACACCGCCGCCCTTCCGTGAATGCAGCCGGGAGCAAAACTAGTCGGGCTCATTGAACGGTGAAGCCTGCAGCAGATAGTTTAACATGGAGGCTTTTCGCAACCATTATTAGATTGCGTAAATGTGAAAATGCGTCATTAAACCCACCACCACCCAACACAGCAAATTGGTAAGGTTTGTCACGTAATCAAAACGTGCCAATTAGTTACTGCTGCTGAGTATCGCCGGTTCTCGTAATGCTATTAAAAACGCGACAACCTCGGCGCAAAGTCAAGCCGCGCCTTCTTCTCAGGTCGGGACCACGAGTTTAAACACTTGGTCCGTTAACACGCGGCCTCCGCACGATCCCCCCCCACCACGTAACCACCGCCGGTCCTTCCTCTCCCACGTGCCCCCCGCGTCCCTTCGCGCCAGGCATCCTGGCGTTCGCCTCCAGCGTCGTGGACCTGCTCCAGCACTTCTTCCCCGAGTCGCTGGACTGGCTGCCACGGGACCAGGGGCTGTTCGCGGGGCCGCTGCCCGTCCTGCTCGACTCGTGCAGCTCCGAGGACCTGGCCATCCTGCTGCGAGGCCACCAGCGCCGCGCCCAGCCCATAGAGTTCGGGGCGCACCAGGTTTGTTTGCCATTGGGCGGCGGAGGTCGGCTTTGTTTTTTTTGTCATCTGTAATCCGTGTACAACCTGGTGGAAACCGGTATGAAACCGGTATAAAGCGGTCTGAACCGGTTTTCGGCACGTGTAGATATCTGCAGCAGTAAACGTAACCTTTTAAACTCGGGAACGAAGGGAGCTGCCTGCCGCGGTGGGTGTCATAGGCAGCACGCTGGACTTGCAATCCAGCGGTCGTTGATTCCGGGGCACAGCAGCTGCAACAATGGAGCAGGTTTTTCAAATCCCT
The DNA here is from genome assembly GCF_048934315.1 of Petromyzon marinus. NCBI lineage: Eukaryota > Metazoa > Chordata > Hyperoartia > Petromyzontiformes > Petromyzontidae > Petromyzon > Petromyzon marinus. Next base: position 1,568,198 of record NW_027422817.1, read on the forward strand.
CCCCTCCCCCACTATCCACTCTGCAATACACACGGGCGCACCGCAGTCGACTGGCAGGTTACGCGTGGTGGGATCAAGTGAGGGTACGCCTCCTCCTTCCAAGACGTTAGCTTAGGAGACAATGCCAGATACCCTCTATTGGAAGCCCTTCTTCCGGAAGTGGCATGAGCAATAAATCAATTGCAGGGCTTGCCCCTCTATCTCTTTTCGACCCAGTAACTAGGACAAATGTAACCGAGGGGTGATCTAGGCCGCCGTGAGGTTTGTACGTCCGCGTGTGCGCCAATCGGTGCATTCGTTACTTAAAAGTTCCACTGGAATCGGTTGCCGTTTCCTAGACTTTCATAACCGGTAATCGTTGCTCAAGCCGGTTATCGGATCAGTTACCAGTTAGCAACAGCGGTTTGTACGTGTCTTAGCTTTCCACTCGCGTACGAAGCGCATGGCACCCTCGTTTGAGAAATGGGCCCGAACGATTTGTTACCGAGATACCTCTGGATGTAACGTACGTTGAACTTCTTTCGCCTCCGTACGTAACCAACCGTGCTAGTGTTCAGATGTAGCCTCGCAGTTCCAAGCCGAGCCCGTACTCGAGCGTAAGGAGTGCTCGGTGCAGGTTAGGGCTCGTCTACACGTAGCGCATTGTTATCGCCTGCTTGTGAGTGTGCACGTATGCCCCCTTACACGCGAGTCATTACACAGGTAAACACGCATGGTGTAGTGGATATCAGCCGGAAACCTGGGTTCCATTACTGGTCGATTCAGCCTTAAAGGACCATCTTGTGCGGCATGTAAACTTCAGCGCTTGGGAAACAAAGGCGGCCGGGCGTGGTGCTGGCCACCACCACCACCCCCCTCGTGCTCAGCAGAGCCACTCGCCCCAATAGTCTTGCGTGGTGCCGCTACAGGGGGTACCTTTGCCTCTTGCGCGCGACAGGTGATCCTGGTTTGTAATGAGAAAGCCAAGGAGCAGCTCCCAGAGGAGCTGAGCCTGGGCCTGGTGCTCACCGTCTACGAGGCCAAGGGGCTGGAGTTTGACGACATTCTCCTCTACAACTTCTTCTCCGACTCGGAGGCGAGCTTCCCCCCCCCCCCACGGCCTCCGCTTGGTGCCCGTTGCACGTGTCCCCGATATTGCCACCTTTCCCTCCTTGTCAGGGGACTCCTCGGTGCGGCCATCATGCCCTGGCGGCACGTCTTCGCCCTCCTTCTGGTCACGCCGGCTCAACTCTTTCCGCTCGTCTCGTTCTCTCGCTCGTGCGTCTGGCGTGCGCGCGTCCCCGCCGACCCTCCTCGCTCCGGTCGCGTTCTTTACGCCCGCGGGGGGGGCCGTGCGCAGGCAACCAAGGAGTGGCGGGTGGTGAACTCGTACGAGGCGCCTGCCCGCAGCGACGACGCCGGCACCGTGCCCTCGCCGCGGCCGCTGGAGGAGACGTTGCTGGAGGAGGAGGTGCTGCTGCCCGGCTCCCGCCCTCTCAACTTTGACCCCATTGCCCACAAGGTCGGCTCCTCGCTAACGGTCGCTCGCTTGTCTGGCCAGCTATCGCTGCACAACACAAAGCAAGCGGACGATACCTCTCCTTCGTTGATATTTTAAAGATGTTTTTTTTACATAATTAAAAATAAGAAAAGGTTTTAACCCTTTCTGGGAAATTAAACAGGAGGTTTAAAAATAGAAACATTTTGCAAGGCATCAAGTCTGCATTAACCACCACACACAGTACTTGTGGCAAATCATGCCAGGCAAGGCCCACTGAGCTACACAGCTCTTTTTCAGAAGTGGCCTGGCCACAAATCATAGCTCAGTGAATTAACTTATGATGTGGATTTCATTTTTCCTCAGCCAAATACTCCAAATGCATGTTTCTAAATGTGGAAACGGAGAGAAATCCACGTGCCCACGGGGGAGAAACAGGCAAACTCCAAATACACAGGTGCCAGGCTTGGGGATGGAACCAGTGACCTTCTCTGTACCACGCGAGATAGTTAACATCTCGCCACTGTGGCACCCGCACATCCCTGTCCTCCACGTGAAAGCACTTCTCACATTCCTCGTCACGCAACGCTTCTCAGATCGCGCATTCCCAGAGTACCTTGCGGTAGACAGGAAGTTTTTAAAAGCGACTTTATTTTTCACACGGCGGCAACAGATCTGGTTGAACGGGACGCGTCGTCCGGTTATTGACGTCGTTGCCGCCGCACACAAAGCCGGCTCCACCGACACCGCTGACCGTGCCGAGCGCTCGCCCCCCCACAGGGCCTCTCCACCTGACGTTCACAAACCCGAGTCGACTTCGGAGCAGCGCTTGAACCCCGTGCGCACATTCGGCCGTCTCGTCACTCCGCTGCTGGATGAGGGCCTCCCCATTGGCCAGGCGGGCTGTGGTGGGGGGGGGGGGGGTGATTTGACCATACTTCACCACGCCGGTCAACGTCGGTTGACGAAGTCGGGGAGCTTAGACGTGTGAGCATGGAAGCGCAGTATAACAATTTGATGTTGCTACACCTCTCCCACTGCTGCTCATCACGGAGCTCTGCGGCCTCCAGCACGTGTTATGCATGGCGGTCACGCGTGGAAGCACTAGCCAGGCCCAAATACCAGCTTAGCTTCTTAGAACTGATGAGCATATTGAGCAAATATTCCAGGCGATTACTCAGTTGGTGATTACACGTGGCAGTAATCATCGCCCGCGACTGGCAGACTCATGCCTGTTGGCGGGTCAAGTGCCGAGTCACCTTGTGAATTGGCGCTTGACCTCATCTGAGATTAGATGTAAGATTTTTTATTTAAAGCTTTCGTGACTGCAGGGATTCATATTCTTGGTTCTTTCGGTAAAGTCACCACGTAGAAGGGAAACAATAAAAAAAATAAAACAATAAATTTCTCACGACGTTTCGACTGCAACACAAGCAATCACCATCAGGTGTGAAAACCACAGCAAGAAAATTTGAAACAAGTGGCGGTTATTTTTAACGTTAGCACCACTTTTTTTCAAATTTTCTCGCTGTGGTTTTCACACCTGATGATGATTGCTTGTGCTGCAGTCGAAACGTCATGAGAATTTTATTTTAATTATTTTTTTATAATTTTATTGTTTCCCTTCTACGTGGTGGTGACTTTACCGAAAGAACCAAGAATATAGATAGATGTAAGGTGTACAGCACTCTGGGACGACCCAGCGTACAGGAGGGAGGTGGCACTCTGTCAAACGCAAACCGTTGCCGTCATCGACATTGTTCGATGAAAAGGCATTTGAAGAATCCCCCGGGGTGAAAATTGGCGCGGGGTTTCATTTTTTTGTACCCTCGTGAAAATTGGCAAGCTGGAACGGTTTGTGTCAAAACCATCGCTGATCTCGTCACCGAGCGCAAACCATCGCCGCAAACTCCGCCCCACCCTTGCAGCGGCCTTTGGCTGGCCCGTTGAACAAAGACGGCCGCCGCATCGCGCGCCTTCAGGGTGCGCTTCCACAGCTCTCTGAAACGCCCCTCCTTCTTCAGGACCGCTTCTCGCATTGTTTAGTTTCGTTGTTCTTCATCCCATGCGCCTCCTACGAAGGTCGGTTGGCTACGTACGGCGTGAAAGACGTTCGACGCTACGCGCCGGGCGCCTCCGCACACTCGGCGCGTCTCTCGCACACACACACAGACACACACACACAGACACACAGACACACACACACACACAGACACACAAACACAGACACACACACACACAGACACACAGACACACACACAGACACACACACACAGACACACACACACAGACACACACACACAGACACACACAGACAGACACAGACACGCACAGACACACACACACAGACACACACACAGACACACACACACACAGACACACACACACAGACACACAGACACACACATACAGACACACACAGACACACACACACACAGACACACACACACAGACACACACAGACACACAGACACACAGACACACACACACAGACACACACACACAGACACACAAACACACACACACAGACACACAGACACACACAGACACACGCACAGACACACACACAGACACACACACACACAGACACACACACACAGACACGCACACACACACACACACGCTGCGGAGGGCGGCGGCTACACCGAGCGGCAGGGTTTCCACTTGCCAAGGGGGTTTTACCGAGGTCACGCGGCGACGCCGGCGCGCCGGCTCACCGCGCCGTATCCATTCCCCCAGGTGCTTGTCGGCGAGCTCAAGCGCCTGTACACGGCGGTGACGCGCGCCCGGGTCAACCTGTGGGTGTTCGATGACCACGAGGAGAAGCGCACGCCCATGTTCCGCTACCTCGTCGGGAGGAACCTCGTCACGCTCGTCCGTGCCACCCCGGGCGAAGAGGAGGGTGGGTGGCGGAGTCGCGTCGCCGCTTCGGCGATAACGCTCCGCCGGCTCCCGAGCCGATCGGTCGTCCAACTTGCGCTCGCACGATCCTGCTTGTCCCAAGAGCCTCCATTCAGCCACTGACTAGCACTCGTCTCACTCCACGGCACTCTCCATTCTCCTGCCTCTCCCCTCTCATCTCACCATACTCACCTCCATGTCCTCTCCTGCCTCTCCCCTCTCATCTCACTCACCTCCAGGCACTCTCCTGCCTCTCCCCTCTCATCTCACCATACTCACCTCCATGTCCTCTCCTGCCTCTCCCCTCTCATCTCACCATAATCATCTCCATGTCCTCTCCTGCCTCTCCCCTCTCATCTCACCATACTCACCTCCATGTCCTCTCCTGCCTCTCCCCTCTCATCTCACCATAATCATCTCCATGTCCTCTCCTGCCTCTCCCCTCTCATCTCACCATACTCACCTCCATGTCCTCTCCTGCCTCTCCCTCTCATCTCACCATAATCATCTCCATGTCCTCTCCTGCCTCTCCCCTCTCATCTCACCATACTCACCTCCATGTCCTCTCCTGCCTCTCCCCTCTCATCTCACCATACTCACCTCCATGTCCTCTCCTGCCTCTCATCTTACCATACTCACCTCCATGTCCTCTCCTGCCTCTCCCCTCTCATCTCACCATACTCACCTCCATGTCCTCTCCTGCCTCTCCCCTCTCATCTCACCATACTCACCTCCATGTCCTCTCCTGCCTCTCCCCTCTCATCTCACTCACCTCCAGGCACTCTCCTGCCTCTCCCCTCTCATCTCACCATACTCACCTCCATGTCCTCTCCTGCCTCTCCCCTCTCATCTCACCATAATCATCTCCATGTCCTCTCCTGCCTCTCCCCTCTCATCTCACCATACTCACCTCCATGTCCTCTCCTGCCTCTCCCTCTCATCTCACCATACTCACCTCCATGTCCTCTCCTGCCTCTCCCTCTCATCTCACCATACTCACCTCCATGTCCTCTCCTGCCTCTCCCTCTCATCTCACCATACTCACCTCCATGTCCTCTCCTGCCTCTCCCCTCTCATCTCACCATACTCACCTCCATGCATTCTCCTCCCTCTCATCTCACTATACTCACCTCCATGTCCTCTCCCGCCTCTCCCCTCTCATCTCACCCCACCACCCTCCACGCTCTCTCCTGCCTCTCTCCTCTCATTGTAAGATTTAGCTCGCTTAACAGCACTTTCCCCAACAGTCTGTTAAGGCTATACGGGAGACCTTTGTCTTATGCCCTGCAGGCCTGGATGATGGTGTCTTTGTGCGCTCTTCCACGCCGGAGGAGTGGAACGCTCAGGGAGATTTCTTTTTCAAGCATCGTCGCTGGAAGGTGAGTGCCGAGACAGCTCAGTCTGGACACCTGGGCCTCAGCGTGGCAGTCCAGCCGTCGCTTGCCAGTGCTTGTTATTGAATTCACGGTTACCAATTTCACTAAACTGAGCTTTTTTATTTGACCAGGCAAGGCCCACTGAGTTGTAGAGCTCTTTTTTGGAAGCAACCTGGCCACAAATCAAAGCTCAATGCGCTGGCTAATCTAGCAGCCAAATCCTGTTAACGCACATTGATCAACGTGGAGGGAAAAATCGGAGTGCCTCCATGCGTCCACGAAGAGAGAGAGATAGAGGGAGGGAGACATGCAAACTCCAGGCATCAGGGTCGCGATTGAACCCACAACCTCCTGTATCCCAGGCGAGGTATTTAACATCTTGTAACCCAAGGCCTTTGGCAGAGGTGGCCCACTCAGAACATAGCAGAGCTAAAACATTTCCACGGCGACCCTTTTGCCAGTTTTGAGATGATAAAAAAAAAGGTTTTACCCTTGCTGGCATTATACCGGAGGCGTTCATATTTTGCAACGCAAAATAAGACGCGAGGAATCGCACGCACACACACGCACACGTGTGATGACGCAGGCAAACAAACAGAAGCGCTTGCTTCCACGCAAGGAAGTTTCCTCCAGGATAAGGAAACGGCGGCGCGATGGCAACCGGCCTCTCGTGCGCCGTGCCGGAGCTTCGTAGCGCGCTCGCAACCAGCGCTCGCCCCGACAGATCTTTGTCTTTGTGTCCAGGTGGCAGCCAAGTGCTACCACAAGGGTGGGGTTGCGGCGAAGGAGAAGCTGGCGCTGGCTCACGACGCGGCGCTGCGCGTGCAGAGCAACGGATGGAGCCCCGGGTACGGCCGCACCTGCGCCGCTCCCTCGCGGAGGGCCGGGCGGGGGGTCGGCGCTCGGTAGTGAGGAAGCCGGCGTCGGCGGCGCCTGGGGGGGAAGAGCGCCCGGGAAAGCCGGTTCCGTGCCACCCGCGAGTCGGTTCCACGCTTCCCAATCCTCCGCATCGCCGGCGGCAGTGATGTGGATCGGAAGTCGTTAGGACGCTGACCGAGAATGTTTTTTGTTACGAAAGGCGCAAAGAAGTGTGCAGAGGTGCATGGGGGTGGGGGGTGGGGGGGGGGGGGGGGGGGGGAATTACACTGAGAGACTAAAAGGTAAAACGCATGGATCAGAGAAGAGACAGAAATCAGAGACGTCAAGTTGACCGGAAAAGAGTAAATTGTCCCGGGTAGAACGCAACGCCGGTGAAGGGCGACCGCCGTGGGAGACGGAGCCACGATTACCGGCTTTTTGTGCTAGAAGCTGATTTAATTGCTGAATTGTTAGACAATGAGGAATGGCGGCGGCTCGGGGAGGCCTTCATTTAACGGTTGATAGAACACAGCCGGCGATGATATTTAGTTTTGTTTAAACAATGGGATGCACATTAACACTGTAACTCTAACTCACGAGCCTTTGTCACTGCCCATGACTTTAAAGCAGGGCGTGGGCAAATTTTTTGACTCGCGGGCCACGATGGTTTCTAAAATTTGACAGAGGGGCCGGGCCAGGAACAGATGGATGGAGTGTTTGTGTGAACTGAATAAAAATTACGTGTTAAAAATCATTACGTGAAATGATTTGGCCTTTAACAGGTAGCAAAGCATTTATTTGCAAGGCAGTTTAACAAATTGCACGAACATAGGGCCTATACACCACACTCCCGGTCAAAGTGCGCCATCTAATGGGGAAACTGGGGGCATTACAGGAGAAAGGTAAAATTTAATTTAATAATAATATTTGGACAAGTTCGGCGGGCCGGATTAAAAAGCCCAACGGGCCGTATAGGGCCCGGGGGCCGTACTTTTCCCACGTCTGCTTTAAAGGATACCGAGCCAGGCTTGAGCACCACAGAACGTCGCCGCTTCTCGGTATGCAACGACGCTCCCCCTCTGCTGCTGTTGCTGCTGCCCGCGTGTTGCGAGCAGCAAGGCCCAGGACTACCTTGCCCTGGCCAAAACGTACCTCGAGTGTGGCCTGCCCCACATGGCGCTCAAGTGCCTGCAGAACGCAAAGAGCTACCCCCTCTGCGGCAGGCTGTGCGAGCGTCTCGGCAAGGTGAGCCTCCGGCATCATCACCACCACCACCCCCCCCCCCCCCTTACCATCTTTCATCCCACGCCTGTAAACGTTATTCATCATATTCTTGGTTCTTTTGGTAAAGTCACCACGTAGAAGGGAAACAATAAATGATAAAAATATAAAACAATAAAATTCTCACGACGTTTCGACTGCAACGCAAGCAATCGTCATCAGGTGTGAAAACCACAGCAAGAAAATTTGGAAAAAAATTATTGCTGTGGTTTTCACACCTGATGATGATTGCTTGTGTTGCAGTCGAAACGTCGTGAGAATTTTATTGTTTTATATTTTTACTATTTTATTTTTTCCCTTCTACGTGGTGACTTTACCGAAAGAACCAAGAATATGAATCCCTGCAGTCATGAAAGCTTTAAATCAAAAGTTATTCATCATCTTAAGTACGTCGCCCGTTATTATAAGCCACGACATTGGATCCTGCCCCATTATTGATATCGCGACAATTGCCAAGCGACGCAGGAGGCACGTCCTGAAGGACGGCGTGGCTTTGTGTCACGTGCTCACCGAGTGTTGCCTATCCCGAGCTGCCTGGCACGAGCTGGAGCCTCGTTAATGATACAGGGCTAGGGGCCAAGTGGCCGGGTGGCTCAAAGAGTTCCCAAACGCTGCGATGGCCACCCCTGAGAAGAACCGGATTCGAATCCGGGCTGCAGCCACCTGTGAATAATGCGGGTTCTCAAGTGTTAGCGAGCCGATGGGTCGCCCAGTGACCGAACGATGACGTCGCGATGCGAGGACAGCAGCAGCAGCAGCAGCGCTGTCGGACTGCCTCGTGTTGACCCGGCGTTGACCTCGTGTTGATCTCGTGTTGACCTCGCGTGCTGCACGTGGTGTGCGAGTAGGTGCGAGAGGCAGTCGGGTGGTACATGAAGAGCTCGTGCTACGACGAGGCCGCGAGGCTCATTGAACGGTTTGTACTCCGCCCGTGCCCCGGGTTGCATTTCAATCGCGCGACTTTCATCCGCTCAACCAGGTTGCCCTCTTCGCATGTTAAAGTCGTACGACAACCCACCGTCGTCGTCGTCCTCGTGTGTCGCTGCGCGATCTGGTACGCTTCGATTTTGGCGCTGCATCAGTTGTTGTAACGGTTAGACAGTTCGTGAAGTTTCTGAGAGATTGTTTGGCGTGTTTTTACAGCTGGATGATTGAGAAACCACGGTTTGCGCATTATCGCCAAACAATCAGCGTCGTTATTTTTCACTCTTCTCTAAAAACTCACGAATGGCCCCTTGCTTACCCTCAACTCCCCTTCCCCATCCATTCCCCATCTTTTACACGATCTCTCTTCCCAACTTCCCTACCCATTCATCACACTCATTCATCATCAACTACTGATTGTCACTTTCATCATCGTTTATTGCACTCATCATATTCACGGGCTACTCATCGCACCGTTCGATTTCCAACACGTAGGCTTTCACGACCAATATCGTTCATAATACAGGGGTTTTTTGGGGTTAAATCGCGTAAATATAAATGTGTCGTTAAACAGAACACGCCAATTCGTTACTAGTACAGCACACCGGTGGTGTGTTGGAGAGTAAATCCACATTTACAATCCAAATTACGTTTCGCCATTAATTACAACTAGCATCATCAGGCGAAACAGCAGGATTTTTCCATAAATCTGGCTGTCGCCTGATGATGCTAGTTGTAATTGCTGGCGAAACATCGTAGTCAGATTGTAAATGAATGTTGTTTTGGATTTACTCTCCCAACACACCGGTGTGCTGTACTAGTAACCAATTGCCACGTTCCGTTCACGTGCCAAACATTACCAATTGGCTGTGTCAGGTGGTGGCCGGCTTAACGTGGACACGTTTATAATTAAGCGACCTAACCCAAAAAAACACTTGTATGTATCATTGCCAATTCTCCATTGGGCACCTTAGCGAAGGGGCTGTATGGAATCAAAACGTGATCGGCCATACGTTTAAAAGTGTTGAACGGCGTGGTGCCACCGTCACTCTGGACCCCCCCCCCCCGTGCCACGGTGCGGTGCGCCCAGGTGTGAGGCCGAGCAGAGCCCCGACGGAGGCCTCGCCCCCGTGGACTTCCCGTGGAAGTGGCGCGAGCTCCGCTTCGTGGCCGCCAGGCGTCACGTGGAGCGGGGCGACGAGGGCGCGATGATGAGCTCGCTGTCCCGCGTCGCCTTCGAGGAGCAGCTCGCCTTCCTCAGGATGAACGACTTTTTGGCCCAGGCCGTCGCCCTCCTCGAGCAGAGGGGCAGGGTCGAAGAAGCCGGGAAGATGCTTCGAGAACACGGGATGATTACCGACGCGTTGCGGCTCGCCAGGCCCGGGAGCCAATTCGCTGGCGAGTGCCTCCTGGCGAAGGCCCGTGCCGCGTTGCGGGCGTTGCGGGCGTTGCGGGCACGCGCCAGCCGACGAGACGAGGCGGAGGAGGAGGAAGCTTTGCGCGAAATAAAAGCAGAACTCCAGAGCGTGAGGGAAACGTGCGAGAATAACAACTTTGTGAGCGGGAAGGCCGAAGCCTGCTACATGCTTGGGAAGTTGGAAAGCGACGAAGACCTCCTGCGTGAAGCAATCACGCTCTTCCTCGAGGCCGACGTGGTCGTGGGCGCTGCCGAAGCGACCGCGGCTTTGCTGGACGTCGAGGGCGGGGGGTCGCCGCACGTCGTCCCCATCACACTCGAGGTGCTGCAGCCCCTGCTGCGGCTCGTGGCGAGCTTCCTCGGCGGCGGCGGCGCGAGATCGGGGGAGGCCGCGGCTCATCGGGAGCAGTGGCTGGCGCAGAGCTACGAGTTTTACGGCTTGAGCCGGAGCGAGGGGACCTGCAGGGTGTTGACGCAGGAGGGCTCCAGGTTCCTCGACGTCCCCGGCGGCCCGAGGCACGGCGACGGCGAGCCGCCGCGCGTGCCCACGCCCGAGGCGGACCGCGTCCTCGCGCGGCACCTGCTGGGTCGCTGCGAGCGCCTCGCCCGGGCGGCGGAGTCCCGCGCGCGCCAGACGCCGGGGGTCTGCGGGCGCCACCCGACGGGAGGGGCGTGCCCGCTCCGAGATTGCCGCGGCGCGCACGGCGGCGCGGCCGGCGGGGCGGAATTGAAAAAGTTGGTGGCGAGCAAAGTTCACCTGGTGACGCTGTCCGGAATTCTCCTGGAAGCGATCCCGCAACTGGAGTCCCGGAGCCCCGAAGCGGCAAAATTTGTGGAGGCGCTCCTTCCCAAGCCAGAGCTGGCTGACTGCGAGGACCTCCTCGCCCTGCTGTTCCCCAGCCGTTTCCACCCGCGAGGGCTGTCGGAGAGCCCGGCGTCCTGCGGGGACATCCTGGCGCCGATACGGAGCAACCCTCACGTCGGCTCCGCGATGCGCGAGCTCGTGGCGCGGGAAGTCGCCTCCCGCGGCGAGGAGAGCCGGAGGGAATCGACCGACCTTTGGCTCGAGGCGTACCGCGCGGCGCGCGCCGTCAATTCTCCGACGGAGCCCGGCAGGCTCCTGCGCGCCGAAGAAGAAGAAGAAGAAGAAGCGTTTCGCCGGCGCGTCGAGCGGAAGAGGTCGGGGCCGGGCGGCGCCACCGGCATGCTCGTCCTGCCCAATGGACGCTACGCCAGCTTTTTCAACCTCTTCGCGGAATCGGCGGAGAAGGCGTTCGCGCGGGGAGACGTGCTGGGCTCGATCCACGCCTTCTGCCGCTTCCGCAAGCTGATCGGGACGCGGCGGCAGCGTCGCGGCGGCGGCGGCGGCCTCGCGCCCAGCGTGGCCAACGCGGCGGCGATGGCGGAGCTGCAGTTGGTGCTGGTCTGCGCGGTCCACGCGAGCGCGCGCCCCGACGTGAACACGGTCTGCCTGCCGCAGGGCTACCTCGCCACGCTGAACCTGTGGAGCTGGATGCATCCGCCCAACCCGCGGGTGGGTGCGCCACGCGCGGACCGGGGGGGGCGCCTCGCGGATATTTACCTCCCGGACGTTTTTCCGTGAGGCTTTTCCAACGGAGAGTGAAAGTTAGTCATGCGTCAACTCTGTCCGGCCGTCCGTCCGTCCGTCTCTCTGTAACGCGGGGGTTGCGGTGGCTCTCTCCTGCTGAGAATGATCCGACACGAACGGAATTTGATCGTGAGAAAACCGTCCCCGTTGATCGAAAAGTTTAAGCGCCCACGATGTGGCTATAACAGCCGGCACCAAGCAGATAGGCGCGTGTGTGTGTATGTGTGTACGTGTGTGTACGTGTGTGTGTGTATGTGTGTGTGTGTATGTGTGTGTGTGTGGACGGAGTCTTGGCGTGTATTGAATCGTAATCGATTGTTGATCTGGCCAACTGCGTGTCATTAGAAACACCGCACCCGCCGCACACGGCCAAACAAATTGAACGTCGGGCGCGGCACGCAAACTTTTAAAGTTGCGGCTCACCGGTAAGCTGACGGACAATCCGCAACAACCAAATTCAGCAACCGCCTCCGAGCCCAAAACTCAACGAGGAGATTGGCCACGGCAACTCAGGCGCAGAGTTGGCGACGCGTTTTGGTGCGATTGTATCATCGTACGGCTCTCGCAACGTGACACACGCTGACGGAGCACGTGAGCGCGATGCTCCGGACGCTCGCTCTCTCACGCCGTTTAATTGTCACTCTGTGGCTCTTTCGGTAAAGTCCACGTGGTGGTTAGAAAATAAAATAAATTAAATCACGACGTTTCGTGCGCAACAACAACAGGCGTCCGTCAGCAGGTGGGACAACCACAGCAAGAAATAATTGCTGAAGTGGGCGAGAGGCCTGCCGTGACAAGAGGTTATATAGGTAAGAGAGGGGGGAGGAGTAAGGGGGGAGAGAGAGGGGGGGGTGAGTGGGCGGGGTTGGGAGTGGGAGGCTGGCGAAGCTGGAGATGCGGATATGAAGGCAACAACCATAAAGCAGTTAAGGTTTGGATACAAATTGAGCAATCATTGGAAGGATGTTATTAACCAGGTAAAAAACTTAACTGCTTCATGGTTGTTGCCTTCATATCCGCATCTCCAGCTTCCCCAGCCTCCCACTCCCAGCCCTGCCCACTTCCCCCCCGGTCTCAGGTCCTCTCTTCCCCTAGCGCTTCTCTCTCCTCCCCCCTCTCTTACCTATATGACCTCTTGTCACGGAAGACCTCTCGCCCACTTCAGCAATTCTTTCTTGCTGTGGTTGTCCCACCTGTTGTCGCGATTCGTTTTATTTCGTCTTATTTTCTACCTACCACGTGGGCTTTTACCGAAAGAATCAAGGAGTGTGGATTCCTGCAGCCACGAAAGCTTAAAATCAAGATTGTTTCATCGTTCCCCCCTTCAGGCGAAACATCACCGTGACGTCTTCGAGGCTATTAATGAGTTCGGCAGAGGCCAGCAGCAACCTTCCGGCCACGACAGAGTGCTGAGGCACGTCGACCACTTGGCCCTCATGGTGTGCGGCGAGCGCAACGAGTTCCTACTCGACGCCTGCGGCGATGACCCCTGCGTGGAGTCGGGGGCAGCGGAGCGCCTGGTCGTGCTGTGCCTGGTCATGCTCGTTAACGTCCACATTCTGAGGAGGGCGAAGCTCCAGTCCCGCATCCGCGCGGCCGTCAGGAACGCCGGCGAGGGCCTCCCGCCCGAGAGGCGGGACAGGCTGCCGCCGCGTCTCCTGCGCTGCCTGGAAGCGGCCGACGCGGCCAAAGGACCCGGCGACGTGGCGGCTGCCCTGGACGCGCTTCTGCGGCAGAGGGATGGCGATCGTCTCTACGACTGCGTGTGGAGCTCGCGGAGGCGCGGCTTCTTCCTCCACCGCGGGTCGTCGGCCTCCCGATTCCCCGAGCGATTTGAGCGCGACCCGGGGGAGCCGGGGATTTCCGCTTCGAGCCCGGGGCGGTTCCCGAACGGCGACGGCGGCGAGGAGAGGGGGGAGGAGGAGGAGGAGGAGGACGAGGACGAGGAGCGGAGCGAGCTGCTCTTGCTGCGTCATCTGGCTGCGCGGCGGGAGACGGAGGAGCGGACGCGGCTGAAGGCTCGGCGCAGGTGGAGAGCGGCACGGCGGGCCCTGCAGTTTGCCGTGGCCCTGAGCGCCGGGCTGAGGGAGGAAGCCACGGGACAGACGGTCCTCAGACCCGCGCGGCTGACCCAGGGGCGCTGCGGCGTGTGCGGCGTGAGCTTCGCCGAGGAGCGGGACGCCGACGCCGACGCCGCCGCCGCCGCCGCCGGCGCGTCCGGCGTCTCGGCGAGCGGCCACTACGGGTCCCGGGGCCACGCGTCCGGGACGGAGCGGTATCACGCCTACGTCGTCGAGTTCCGTCGCCTGGTAGATCCGGCGACGCGGAAGGCGGCGGCGGGGCTCCGGCGGTCTGAAGGGCCGCGCCGCCGGGGGCGCGCCGGCGCGCGGTTGGAGATGCGTCGGGAGGAGCTGAGGGAGGCGATGAAGCGCGTGGAGCTGCTGGAGCGCGAGCAGCGCACCGGCGTGCTTTGGGATGGTAAGGGTCGCTGCTCCTCCTCGTCGCGTGCACGGCTATCGGGGGTTTAAATATCCGCTCGCCTTGATTTGTTTTACCAAGATGTCCTCCTCGGTTTCCTGCTCGCCGCGTCCGATCGGAATCTTAATTTAGACTGCAAGGAGGAATCCGGTGAGCTGTGAAGCTCTTTCCCGCGGATGTCCAGAATGGGGGGGGGGGGGCTGGGTCAGCCAGTTACAACAGCAATCAATGCAATAAAAACCGATAGGAGTGCAACACTGAGAAGATGGTTAAGCAATTCACTAAATATAAATAAGTGATCATTTGTATTATTGGTTCTTTCGGTAAAGTCACCACATAGAAGGGAAACAATAAAAATATATTTTTTAAAAATTCTCCCGACGTTTCGACTGCAACACAAGAAGCAATCATCATCAGGTGTGAAAACCACAGCAATAATTTTTTTTCAAATGTTCTTGCTGTGGTTTTCACACCTGACGATGATTGCTTGTGTTGCAGTTGAAACGTCGTGAGAATATTTTTTTTATATTTTTATTATTTTATTGTTTCCCTTCTACGTGGTGACTTTACCGAAAGAACCAAGAATATGAATTCCTGCAATCACGAAAGCTTTAAATCAAAAGTGATGATTTGTATTCGTATTTATCAAAGCTTGGGCAAAGTATTAAAAAAACACCAGCAAAAGACATCCAAAGTGCTGCTGCTAGGAGAAGCGAGCTTGGGGGGCTTGGGCAGGACGCGTCGTCAACGGACCGGGAGGAACGACGGTTACCCGATGGTCGACGCCGATAACGGAGCAAGCGGCGAAGGGACATTGCGTCCGAGAGAGAGAGAGAGAGGTCGCGTCCACCGGAGCGACGAGATCGAGATTGTTGCACCGCGGGATTGCGCGGGCGGTGGCAGTGGCCCCGGGAGGCCTTCACTCGGCGGTGGATTGATCACGGCGATCTTTTATTTTCCATTCGTACGGCTGCCGATATGGATGCAGAGCAACGTGCACAATTTGACGTGCATGGGGGGTCAAGCCGGACAATCGCGTCAGGAACACCGGGTGTATCGCTGTAACGATGTCTTCTGCGTATTTGTTGGATGATCGGGAATTGCGTCGTTACGTGTCCACAGTCGCATCCAGGAGAGTTTTTAATATTCCATTTCTGCATCAGGTATCTGCTTCTGCCCCCGCTCTGTGCGGATGCGGTTTATTAATTAATCGCATCCGCTGATGATGGATCTTGGAGAAGCGTCGCTTTGTAATCAAAACTGTATCCTGTCAGAGTGAAGGCTCCTAACTCCTTTTTAAAGAGATTACTTTGAACACCGTTTACTTGATTAACTCCCTTAACATAAATGCGATTTGCGGTCCCATCTTGTGGCAGATGGAACCTTACAGAGCAAATTAATCCGTGTGGTCGTCAATCCGAAGATGGTGAGAGCACCGCATCTTCACATCGGATCACGGACTCCTTGGTGCCGGGTCTCCAGTACCGCATCAGGGCAACACCAAACCCGCGATGCCACTCAGACCCGGTCGCGGTGCCTCGTGATGGGGCGCCTCGGTGGCTTTGAGATGTGAACTACCTCGCCCGGCATACAGGAGGTCGCGGGTTACATCCCGACCCTGACGCCTCTCGGCAATCCCCTCCGCTTATGCGAACGCAACCTTAGAGGCCTCGGATTGACCGAGCGGGCCATCGCGCGCGGCTCTGCCTCCGCGGAGGAGGCTTGCAATGATGAGGCCTTAGAGGTCGGCGCAAGCACCTTGAGGTGGCGGTTCACGCGGGGAGAGGAGAGGAAGCGCCAACCAGGATTTGAACTCGCAGCCATCGCGAGCCTCCCCCCCCTCTCTCCAACACTGAGCCACACGGCCGGTTTGCCACGGTGCGCAGCAGGGTGACGTGCAATTGTTAACGCGACCTCTACCGGCGCTTTCTCAGCGCTGTGAAGGAGGGCCGTTGCCTGAAACGTCGCGTTACGTAGATACGTTTTGAGGCCGTGACTAACGCGAGGTTTTTCTTTGTTAGGCTGTGCTCTGCGCAGCATCGCCAAATAATTCGTCTCGTTCCGGTGCATTGGTGGTTTGTCGCGATGGGAAAACGGCGTTCCGGGCTTCCAGGCTCCGCGGAGGACGATTCCACGAGCATCCCTGATGATCCCCCGCCTGGGCGTGTTTGCGTGTTGGCGTGCGTGTCGGGAATTTCACCATGCAGTCGGCGAGAAGCTGCGATCGGCGGTGGAGCATTTGGACAGGTGCACCACGGAGCTGGAGTCGATCGTGGCCCGCGGAGCGGCCGACGCAGGTTTGTCGCTCGATTTTACCCCGAGGTCGTTTTTTAATCATCCGGTCGGAGTGACGAGCTCACGGCGGTCAACTCTCTCTCTCTCTGTCTGCTGCTGGAGTCGGCCAAGTGAGCTCGCGTGAACCAGTTTTGCCGTACGGGGGGGGGTTTCTCCTTTCACCCGTACCCCTCATGGACAAAGATGGCCAACGCGCGACCGTGTACGACCCATTGAGTCCACATTCCTCGCTCCGCCGTCTCGTGTTCGGCCGCCCCGCGGGGGCGTCCGCGTCGGATTTTGAGTGCGCGGCGGAGGCGGCCGGTGGAGGAGTGGGGCCCCCCGTGCTCGGCGGCGCGTCGATCGGCGGGCCCTGCGTTGTTGGCGGGACGCGCTCTGTGGTTTTGCCCGTTGCGGGCGGTTGACCGGGCCCTGGTGGTGTTCATCAGACGAGGTGCATGAGGATGAAGGAGAGCCAGAGGGGGCGGCGACCTTCAAGGAGCTCGACCCGCTGCACAAGACGGAGCGCAGGCCGGGGCCACGGCGACGCCGAGGAGTCCCGGCTCCGGCACTCGGGCTTTGAACGGGGACTCCGCCCCTGCTACACACACACACACACACCACCAGATCTACACACATTCACTAACCCCAGCTATACACACACACACACACACCACCAGATCTACACACATTCACTAGCCCCAGCTACACACACACACACACCACCAGATCTACACACATTCACTAGCCCCAGCTACACACACACACACACCACCAGATCTACACACATTCACTAACCCCTGCTACACACACACCACCAGATCTACACACATTCACTAACCCCTGCTACACACACACACACACCATCCCCAGATCTACACACATTCACTAACCCCAGCTACACACACACACACCACCAGATCTACACACATTCACTAACCCCAGCTACACACACACACACACCACCAGATCTACACACATTCACTAACCCCTGCTACACACACACCATCCCCAGATCTACACACATTCACTAACCCCAGCTACACACACACACACCACCAGATCTACACACATTCACTAACCCCTGCTACACACACACAACATCCCCAGATCTACACACATTCACTAACCCCAGCTACACACACACACACCATTCCCAGATCTACACACATTCACTAACCCCAGCTACACACACACCATCCCCAGATCTACACACATTCACTATCCCCAAGCTCCGGCACTCAGGCTTTGAACGGGGACTCCGCCCCTGCTACACACACACACACACCACCAGATCTACACACATTCACTAACCCCAGCTACACACACACACACACCACCCCCAGATCTACACACATTCACTAGCCCCAGCTACACACACACACCATCCCCAGATCTACACACATTCACTAACCCCAGCTACACACACACACACCATCCCCAGATCTACACACATTCACTAACCCCTGCTACACACACACACACACCATCCCCAGATCTACACACATTCACTAACTCCTGCTACACACACACACACACACCATCCCCAGATCTACACACATTCACTAACCCCAGCTACACACACACACACACACCATCCCCAGATCTACACACATTCACTATCCCCAGCTACACACACACACACACACCATCCCCAGATCTACACACATTCACTAACCCCAGCTACACACACACACACACCACCCACAGATCTACACACATTCACTAGCCCCAGCTACACACACACACACACCATCCCCAGATCTACACACATTCACTAACCCCAGCTACACACACACACACACCATCCCCAGATCTACACACATTCACTAACCCCTGCTACACACACACACCATCCCCAGATCTACACACATTCACTAACCCCAGCTACACACACACCATCCCCAGATCTACACACATTCACTAATCCCAGCTACACACACACACCATCCCCAGATCTACACACATTCACTAACCCCAGCTACACACACACACACCATCCCCAGATCTACACACATTCACTAGCCCCAGCTACACACACACAAACACCATCCCCAGATCTACACACATTCACTATCCCCAGCTACACACACACACACACCATCCCCAGATCTACACACATTCACTATCCCCAGCTACACACACACACACACCATCCCCAGATCTACACACATTCACTAACCCCAGCTACACACACACACAATCCCCAGATCTACACACATTCACTATCCCCTGCTACACACACACACCATCCCCAGATCTACACACATTCACTATCCCCAGCTACACACACACACACACCATCCCCAGATCTACACACATTCACTAACCCCAGCTACACACACACACCATCCCCAGATCTACACACATTCACTATCCCCAGCTACACACACACACCATCCCCAGCGCAACACACACACACACCATCTTCCGGACCAGGCAATGTGCGTGGATTCCACGTGCCTGCAACATTTCACATTTGAATACAAATTAGTTTGTGTTAGTACGTTTTGAAGGGTTTGTCTGTTACCTTAATATTTACCAACAGGCAACTAGTTCCTATGCCAATTTAAAGCTGTTCTTTATAACATTTTGCATTTCAAGGCCACGGTTGGTACGGACCAATGCGTTTGGCTTTTGTTATTCAGGCTAACGGAGAAAAACGTGCACGGTGCATCTCCTTCGTGTCGCGGTGCAGTGATCAACGAGCGCTCCACTCTCCTCCACGGCGACACCATCACGCTCCACTCTCTACAGTGACACCCTCACGCTCCACTCTCTACAGCGACACCATCACGCTCCACTCTCCTCCATGGCGACACCATCACGCTCCACTCTCTACAGTGACACCATCACGCTCCACTCTCTACAGTGACACCCTCACGCTCCACTCTCTACAGCGACACCACCACGCTCCACTCTCTACAGCGACACCATCACGCTCCACTCTCTACAGCGACACCATCACGCTCCACTCTCTACAGCGACACCATCACGCTCCACTCTCTACAGTGACACCATCACGCTCCACTCTCTACAGCGACACCATCACGCTCCACTCTCTACAGTGACACCATCACGCTCCACTCTCTACAGCGACACCCTCACGCTCCACTCTCTACAGCGACACCATCACGCTCCACTCTCTACAGTGACACCATCACTCTCCACTCTCTACAGTGACACCATCACGCTCCACTCCCTACAGCGACACCATCACGCTCCACTCTCTACAGCGACACCATCACGCTCCACTCTCTACAGTGACACCATCACACTCCACTCTCTACAGTGACACCATCACGCTCCACTCTCTACAGTGACACCCTCACGCTCCACTCTCTACAGTGACACCATCACGCTCCACTCTCTACAGTGACACCATCACGCTCCACTCTCTACAGCGACACCATCACGCTCCACTCTCCTCCACGGCGACACCATCACGCTCCACTCTCTACAGTGACACCCTCACGCTCCACTCTCTACAGTGACACCATCACGCTCCACTCTCTACAGCGACACCATCACGCTCCACTCTCTACAGTGACACCATCACGCTCCACTCTCTACAGCGACACCCTCACGCTCCACTCTCTACAGCGACACCATCACGCTCCACTCTCTACAGTGACACCATCACTCTCCACTCTCTACAGTGACACCATCACGCTCCACTCCCTACAGCGACACCATCACGCTCCACTCTCTACAGCGACACCATCACGCTCCACTCTCTACAGTGACACCATCACGCTCCACTCTCTACAGTGACACCATCACGCTCCACTCTCTACAGTGACACCCTCACGCTCCACTCTCTACAGTGACACCATCACGCTCCACTCTCTACAGTGACACCATCACGCTCCACTCTCTACAGTGACACCCTCACGCTCCACTCTCTACAGCGACACCATCACGCTCCACTCTCCTCCACGGCGACACCATCACGCTCCACTCTCTACAGTGACACCATCACGAGCCGAGCTCGCAGTGCCGGAGAGACCGCCGCGCGACATGCACAACTTCGTTTTTTCACGCAGCTACCCAGAATGCCGAGCAGGCCGCGTCCCGCACGTGCTTCTCTTGCCGCTAAACTGAATCGTAGTTTTGTGGACCGTGCCTGGGCCTGTGTCCAGGTCATCATTGACCAAAAGTCGGCGTGATGGACGTGAATGTAGTTTGTTTGTAATAGTTTACGTGGGGTTTAACTAGTTTTGTGTAACCACCGAACGCGTTCATTTTACGTAGCAGGCGCTTCCTGCGATTGACAGAATGACAGCAACGAAAGAACACGGTAGATCATTTAGAAATTCATCTTCACGCATGGGATTCGCATCCCAGATTTCTTCCGCTGTACACGTTAATTTACTTCTCTAACATCTTAAATGGATTTTGTTAGCTGTCAACGCGACGAATATAAATTCGGCATTCCGTTTTGGTAACACTTTTTTGCATCTTGTCTGTATTGTTCTGAAACAAGATGAGTAGCCTTTTATTTACAATAGCAATGTAGACACGTGAATGATGTCATGCCAAAATTGTAATTGTTTTACATTAAAAAGATAATCAGACGATTAAAAGGTCCAATTCATTTTCGATTGTGGTCAACATTCCACCACTTTGTACAGGAATGACGGCCGCATTTGCAATTGAACATCGAACCACTCTGTCTCTAAACTCTTTGGTTCTATTGGGTAAAGTCACGTAGGTAAAAAATAAAATAACAAAAATCACGACGTTTCGGCCACAACACAAGCGGCCTTCATCAGGTGAAGGGACGAGACTGCTTGTGTTGTGGCCGAAACGTCGTGATTTTTGTTATTTTATTTTTGTTACCTACGTGACTTTACCCAATAGAACCAAAGAGTGTGGGTCCTTGCAGTCACGAAAGCTTTAAATCTAGAACACTCCAGTGTCTCTACTCACTCCCGCAGACTGAGGGTGGCCCACAGCGGCCGGGGTGAAAGGGCGCAGTGCTACGGTGCCCCTGGGCACTGAGGAGTTGCTCCCGTGCAGTCTTGTCGTGGTGGTGGTGGTTCACGCTGTCAGGTGGGGGTGGGGGTGCCAGGGACATTTTTTTAATCATCAGAAAACTTCGGAGCAACAAAAAAAATCGCGTTGCTCAAATCGGTACAGACGGGTTGACAGAAGAGGCCGCAGTCGCACGTGAAATACGGCGACTGATAAATGATCGCGATGATTGCGATCACGATCTTTGCGTTGGCCGCTGCTGCTGTTTGATGATGATGACGACGATGGTGAGATAGAAATAAAGCGTCGGCTTGATTTAAACAAAGTTTACTCGCCACTTCTTTGTTCCGCCTTTGTTAGTGTAGGGGGTGAAGTGCTCCTGTTACTGCCGCCGCCTCGCTGATGGATTGAGCAGCAAGGCGATTTGTGCCTGAGAACATTTCACGAGGACATGCAGCGAGCACTGACCGCGATCATCCGCGGGGTTCGCTCGAGAATGCCGCTGACCCCATAACATTGATTAGCCCAGCGACCTTTTTTACGGGCCACGTCCTGCAGTTGAGAATCCGAAAATCTAAATTGGTCCAAAGTTTGCTGCTGAAAAAACATCGGTTCACAAAGCCCTTCGGCCATTGCACCTACAAGGCGTCTACTTGATTTACATTGTCAAATAGAGCCTTTAAATTTTGATTTAAAGCTTTCGTGACTGAAGGGATTCATATTCTTGGTCTTTTGGTAAAGTCTCGTAGAAGTTTCCCTTATACGTGACTTTACCGAAAGAACCAAGAATATAAATAGATCCTTGTTTATTATGTGATGAAAAGCTTTGAGTTGTGATTGGAGGGATCTCTGATCAATTCCTGGAGAAACGATGGAGGGCCTGGATTTCGTTTTTTTTTCTATCTGCGAGGGGCCACTGATTGACACAACAGACACTGCTTTAGAGTTGCTCCAGATCTGCCACCAAATGAATTGCTGTCTCTGCAACACGTGTTCATTTCACTGATTGACGTTGGAGAAACTGTCTCCTTTATCTCCCCTTTGCATACAGCAGAGTAAAACCTTGGATTGCGAGTAACTTGGTCTGCAAGACGAGCAAAAATTTTAAGTAAATAATTTGATAAACGAGCGAGGTCTTGCAATACGAGCAGTACGTACAGTACACGCTTTGTCTGCGGAGCGTCACGTGATCACAACTGATATACGAGTGCTTTGATATACGAGTATATGTATATTTTATTGATGGATTACAAACACGTTTCCGGAACGAATTATGCTCGCAATCCAAGGTTTTACTGCATGTATATTTTATTGGTGTAAATTTAGATGTCAACCAAGCACAGGGTGAGCAAGTGGGTTTAGGAAAGGTTTCTCTACAATCCACCACGTGCATACAAACAACCAATCAGATCCTGTAAAAAAACTAATACCAATACAATTATACCTGGCCGTTCTAAACTTATGAAAATGCAGTTGACTTGGCAGGAAACTGACAGCATATACGCTCTAAAGAAACCAAGCCCTGCATATATAATAAGTTTACAGAGATTGCGCGTAAAGAGTTAAATAGATGTTGGAATGCGAGCGTCAACCGAGAAGACCCGTAGCGTTATCCGTGGGTACAAAGCGGTCACCCCAGATTCCAGCCACGCCACGCTCGCACGGCCCCGGACCAAGCGCTCGGCCGGCGCGCCTCTCCGCGTGGGGGTTCCGTGGCATCCCCTCCGTGTTTCGCGGGCTGTAGTTGCTACCCGATTTGGTGTCGAGTTACCCCGACAGTCGGTATCCCGTGGACGGAACGGCACTCATTTAACACGCAAAGCGCTTTGCCACGAATTAGCCGCAGTAACCTCGCTGGTCTCGTCAAAGAGCAAAAAACCACCGTCACGCAAACTCCGGTGGTCATCCTCACATCAGCGGCTTCTGGCGGGCCCTTGCGGCCGTCTGGAACGCTCTGACTTCCGATAAGCCACCGGAATTATGCACTTTTAAAAATAATTGCCCAACATGCATTACTTTTACACCTGGCGCACATTATAACATTGCAAATACATCCATCATGTAAACACAATACCTAACAAACCTTTGCCTGTGCTCGCAGAAGGTATCCACTGGTCTTTTTAAACAATTCTAGTTAAAGATAAGCGGGGAATTTACAGGCAAGCGGTAGATGCGGCCCGATTTGGTGTCGAGGTACCCCAACAGTCGGTGTCCTGTGGACGGAACGGCACTCATTGACACACAAAAAGCGATTGCCACAGCGCCGCTGCCATGAGCCCATCTCTCATGAAACAAGAACCGGAAGAAAATAACAACTTCGCTACGTGGCCCGGAGTGATGGTGGAGTGTGAAGAGGAGATAACGGTGGAGCGTGAAGGTCAGGGTTCGACTCCAGGTGGCGACCTCCTGGTGGATGTAGTCGCCGTAAAGCAGGAGGATGAGAACTGAGACTGTCGCTTGTGATCGCCCGGTCAACTTCTGAAAAAGCGGTCATTTAGCTCGGTCGGCATTACCGGGAAAAATTAAAGATTTGTTCGTCTAGTAAACTGGAAAGGGAATTTGGCCACATTCTATGGATCCGTTTGGGCCGCCGTTTTTTTATGGGGGGTGGGGGGAAGTTATTGATCACGTAAATATATTCCCTTAATTTAGAGGCATCCATATAGTTAATTTGTTCTGAAAGGCGGCCTTAGAAAAGTAAACATTGAACAAAATAGTATCATTGCACGCGTCTCCATAACGAGCGTGTAATGACTCTTGATTTTAAGCTTTCGTGACTGCAGGAATCCATGCCGTCTGGTTCTTTCGGCAACGTCGTCGCACAGCAGGTAAGAACAAGACGCTTGCTCGTGTTGCGATGGAAACGTCACGTGATCTATTATTGTGTTTCTACCCACCGTGCGACTTCACCGTGAGAACCACGGCGTGGAGCTGGTGCTGAAAGCGCCAACAACGCCGGCGAACGTGTCGCTGTATTTTCAATACTGAGAGCAAGTAACGCAATTATTATTATTATTACTGTAACCAGTTCTAACGTGTAAAATGCACGCGTAGAATTGCGCCAGTGGGAATTGAAATGCGCGCAAATGTTACGCCGATACATTTTGCGTACTTGGGCAAAATGTAATTCAATGCAGACAATGCAAATGCGACATAGATTATTGCATTGTCAAAATTCCAGGGAGTTGGGGTTTGGTAAGGGTGAAACTCTGCAACATCGTTTTTACCGGTAATTTTCCCCACTGTAAAAACCTTTGGCGGTTGCACAATTAATTGTATAGATTTACACTTTGCAACAAATGGGGCACGTTTAAATTCAAGGAGCTACGTTCACACAATTAACTAGACCAACCTCATCCACATTGCTCCTCACAAAAGTGTCATATATACATGAACCAGAAGCCATATATACATGAACCAGAAGCCATATATACAAGAACATAGTACTGAACTGCCACCGTACATCGTCAGCGTACTTACCAGACATACGTGAGCAATGTTTTTAATCAAGTGATATCTCCTTCCTACGACGATATATTAATATTTTTTTTTTAAATAAATACACATCATGTACAAACATGCCAATGGCCTGTAACTTTGTTGGCGCCAACATGCTTTTTCTCGTTGCCCCACTAGCAGCGCGAGTAGCCCAAATGTTGTTGTGGGTGAGTCCAGCCACGGTGTTCACCACGGGCCAGCTTCGTGCAAGCGGCAAAACAGCGGCACGTTTCAGACGACGGGATTAGAGCGCTACCCAATTGAGTTTGGGGGGCTTCCTCCGATGTTGGAAAGTCAAGTTCAGGGGCCGTCCATAAATGACGTCACGCACCTATGGGGGGGGGGGGGAGGTCAGACATTTGTGACGATGTGTGACGAGGTGGAGGGAGGAGGGGGGTTTGAGAAATGTGACGTCACGTAAAAATGCGCAACTTTAAATAAACGTAATTAAATAGAATTGTCACAGCTACTTTTGATTCATTATTCACTATTTGATTATTTAAATTGACTAAGGCCATCTTTTATTTCTTCCACGAAGGAGCATTTTGCTTCTCCATGGGAGAATGGGTGAGTGGGTCGTTGAGTGAGTGGGTGGTTGAGTGGGTGGGTGAGTGGATGGGTGAGTGGGTGAGTGGTTGAGTGAGTGGATGGGTGAGTGGGTGGTTTAGTGGATGGGTGAGTGAGTGGTTGAGTGGGTGGTTGAGTGAGTGGGTGGGTGAGTGGGTGGGTGAGTGAGTGAATGGGTGAGTGGGTGGGTGGTTGAGTGAGTGGGTGGTTGAGTGAGTGGGTGGTTGAGTGGGTGGGTGGATGAGTGGGTGGATGAGTGGGTGGGTGAGTGGGTGAGTGAGTAGTGGGTGGGTGGGGTAAGTGAGTGGGTGAGGTGAGTGGGTGGGTGAGTGAGTGGGTGAGTGAGTGGGTGGGTGAGTGAGTGAGTAGTGGGTGGGTGGGGTAAGTGGGTGTGTGAGGTGAGTGAGTGGGTGAGTAGTGGGTGGGTGAGGTGAGTGGGTAGGTGAGTGAGTGGGTGGGTGAGTGAGTGGGTGGTTGAGTGAGTGAGTTGCTTCTCTATGGGAGAATGTTGAAGCAAACAATCTCGAGTTGAAGCGTTCGTGACTACAGGAATCCACACTCTTTGGTTCTGTCGGTAAAGTCGTCTCGTTGGTAGGCAGACCATAAAATAATTAAATACGCACTACAATGACAATAGTTTAAAGTGATTTGCCGCGTGTTTTATTTTCAAAATGGAAATATGGTTTAGGGGGGGAGGGGCAGAGCTTTGTGACGTCATATTTGAAAGGGGGGTCTGACTTTTTGTGACGCCGTGTGACGAGGAGGAGGGGGGGGGGGTCAAAAATCGGCCAAATCGTGTGACGTCATTTATGGACGTGCCCCCCTTTATATCCCTCCGTACCGGTGTCATCGCTGCTCACGACTCTGTGTGGCGAGCAGATAACGTCGGGGCAAGAGGACGGTAACGTTGTTCAAACTACACGCCACGGGCCCGGCACCATGCGGTGTGACATGCCCCCATGTCACGACACAATTATTTAACGTTCTTACAATAACACGTCCGGCATTGTGTATGCATGTATTTACTTCAATTGTGATTCGCAGCCGACAAAAAATTTCCCCAAAAAGTTTTCCTTTTTTAATGAAATACTATTAATCAAAATAAGCAATAGGTCGATTAATTAACAAAAAAAATCTGTTTGTCAAGAAATGTCAACATGCAAATTCGTACAAATTCGTACTGAGGTTTTACATTTGCCAGAAATTGTTAAAAGCTCAGTACGTCAAGCTCACCATACTCACGTCTTCAGCATCATAATTGGTGACCTATGGTGCGTGGTAGTCCGTGACCTTTAGATTACAAACGCAAATATTCCTCACCTGGGTCCTTACAAAACTCGGTAGACACCTACCCGCGGAGATCATCGATAGAGCATCAGGTTTTTCAAAATCTTTATAAATATTCTCCACACGTAGACGGAAGAATGTGCATTTACACGTCAATATTCCCCACATGCGGGGGTTTGCGTTTTAGCAACTGCATAAAAAGTGTTGTGCTGCACTATGCTCCTGCGTCTATGCTCCCTGCCTTCACCAACATTCGCTGAACAGCGTTGAAGTAAAGTGAAATAAGCCCCCACGACCCTGAATGCCATGAGGAGACCCTCATCCATCACTAGATTGAAACAAGGGCGGAACAAGCGCATGCTGAGCCTGCCCACGTGCGTAATCCACGTTTCAGGTCTACGGACAAATAGATGACGATATTGTTTTAGGCTGGGAACTTCGCATACTGTATATTATATTTTCTAAGTGATTTTAAGTCCATTCCAATCAGGCCAAGCGATTCTAAAATGTTTTTTTTCACAGTAGCCAAACCCCGGTGTAGTTAATAAGAGTTAAAGCGAACTCCATGGACAATTGGCATTCAGTGGACCATGTAAGCCCCACCTGATGTGTGCACTCTGGACAACGTGGATCGATACTCTTTGGTTCTATTGGTAAAGTCACGTAGGTAAAAAATAAAATAACAAAAATCACGACGTTTCGGCCACAACACAAGCGGCCTTCATCAGGTGAAGGGACGAGACTGTCTGGAGGACAGCGCTGGAGTGAAAAAAGCCACGCTCAGATCACGACCTTTAAGCTGTGTGAGAAGAAACAAAGTGCCTTGACAAAAGAATTAGCATAGAATTTAGCATTGAAATGGCTCATTGAAATAGCTAAGTTAAAGCATACACATCCGCAGAGGCACCCCTTGACAAAGGAATTAGCATAGAATTTAGCATTGAAATAGCTGAGTGATTAGCTTGTAATTGGTCACAGAAATAGCTATGTTAAAGTCAGAGCATATACATTCACCGAGGCACCTAGTACAAATCAAACAGGAGAATTTAGCGAAACACAACCACGCTCAGACCGCGGACCTTTAAACTGTGTGCGAGCAAACAAGGTGTCCTGACAAAGAAATTAGCATAAAAATTAGCATTTGATTGGCCGATTTTAGAAAAGAGGTGGTGTACGTGCCGGTGGACTTGCCGTTTGGCGCGGGGGGGGGGGGGGAGTTTACCTATTGATGGTGTGAAAAGGGAATTTATAAGAGCTGCGAAAGTTTGGGGTACCACTACTTGAAAAATATACTGTACCATTGAAATTAGTTTAATGTGGGTGGACGTAACGTGGATCGACTTAGCGTACACTGCGTGCAAGCTTTCCATTTCCCCCTCCCTCCACGATAGACTTTGCATCTTGTGTTGCCAGAAAAGAAGTGGAAAACCTCTTCTCATACCTAATACTAAACTTTACAACGAAATGAAACTGAAGTGAAGGCTCTTGAATGTTTTTTTTCTTGAACTACTTAGGACCAACTTGGTGTTGTTGTCTCTGTTTCCGCATCAATGTGGAAGATTGAGTTGAGCAGACTGTTTTGTCTAATCCATGCAACGTTCAACCAACATTTTGCAAGTCACAACACAACTATGTCGGCTTCTTCCTTCACACTGGTCAGCATTCAAATTCCTTCCCATCATCACTTTTCCCCAAGCACTCAGGGAGTGTTTTATCAAATGCCTTGGGACATTTGTCCAATTTTTTTTTTACTTAGTTTCGTTGCTTATGAGAAACAAAACCATTACACAGAGACTACCATTGCAATACACAGAGGGTTGATACTCAAACATCTGTATAGATAGTAGGTCTCCCAACCTACTTAATGTACTTCCATTAACTCGGTGTCTCCATAGCCCAACAAACGGGGTGTTTGACATGCAGGGCGATGTCTAATCTACTAGCCCTGCATTATTAAGAGTGTCCTTAATATACGATTAATATTCACGTTCTTGGTTCTTTGGGTAAAGTCACGTAGAAGGGAAACAATAAAATGAAAATTTTCCCGCTGTGGTTTTTCACGCTTGATGATGATTGCTTGTGGTTGCAGTCGAAACGTCGTGAGAATTTTGTTGTTTTATATTTTTTTATTGTTTCCCTTCTACGTGGTGACTTTACCGAAAGAACCAACAATATGAATCCCTGCAGTTACGAAAGCTTTAAATAAAAAAATATATTAATATTCATTATTACCAAGCAAACTACATTCGTGTTTTTTTTCTTAAATGCATTCCGTTTTAACTTGTAACAAATATTTTTTTTTTATGTATTGACAAATTATAGGTTTGCATTCCACTGTGTGGTGCAATTATTAAACATTCTAACAATAACATACCCAGCATTGTGTATACATATATTTAAAATGTGATTCACAGCAAAAAAAAAATAGTATGCTTTTTAATGAAATACTATTAACCCAAATAAGCAATAGGTCGATTAATTTTAAAAAAAAATCTGTTTGTAAAGAAATGTCAACATGCTAAATAAGTAAATGAAATAAGCATAGGAGTAAATGCTTATCTTAACATACTTATTACACACGTTCATTTGAAATGTTATGCAGGAGATAAAATCACCAAAGTTGACCAACACAGCAGAGCAATCCGTTCAGACTGGTAGTGAGTGGCAAGTCTACACAACGATGGTTTTTTTTATGGTAAATCGTCCAAAGAAATGTAACTGAAACCAACACACCAGCATAACACAATGCCCCCAAATCATTTTTCTTGACGATTGGCGATTCCCTGGGCATGCAGCCAGTGGTCTGGGCTGAGTTCATTTAATAGTTAGTTCATTTATTAGGTATAGCCCTGTGAGCCATTCGGCTCTTGAATCGGGTGCAACCGCAACAAACAAAATACATGAACAAGAAAACATCTTAAAGTGATTATGTGACTGTGCAAACAGAAAATACAGGGAAAAAATATCAAAATATTCCTGAAATAGCACCGTACACCAACGCTGTGCGCAAAAAATCCCAGTGGGATGCAAGTCAAATAACAACAACAACAACCACAAGACAACTAAGATTAAAGCCATCAGTCTAACTCCGTACTACAATAAACAAAAACATGGCCAAAACAAAAAAAAACTTTTCGAAATCACCAAAATAAAATCCAAAAATCCAATGTAACAGTGATCATAGGGACTGTGACCGAATTTTTAACAATAAACTACGTAAATAAATTATAGCACCAAAATCTAGAGCCATATTTTAGGCCACTGAATAGCAGTGGCAGCTAGGGTTTGATTACAGCACCGAGGCTCACCTGTGGTGCAACTTCGCCCTGCTAGGTGCGTGGCAGGACCAAGTCTGGATCGTGACTCTGGCTCGACTCGTTGTTTAGCCGTGGCTTGGGGCGAGGAAGGAGATGGTATAGTTATCTCTTGAACGGGGGTCACACCCCTCAAAACTGTACCACCAACAGCCTCATCCCACGCGCACGTGCAGCCACGGGCCACCAATCGCTTCTGCGAACCATTTACTAAAAACCACATGGGATAAAAACCACGTGCTTCATACAGTACACAAGGCAGTGACATATTACCGTGTTAGAGTACTCGAAGGCACCAAATTCGTTATGCGCCGTTTCTGCATGATCCAGAAGCCATATATACATGAACCAGAAGCCATATATACATGAACCAGAAGCCATATATACATGAACCAGAAGCCAAATATACATGAACCAGAAGCCATATATACATGAACCAGAAGCCTTATATACATGAACCAGAAGCCATAAATACATGAACCAGAAGCCATATATACGTGATCCAGAAGCCATATATACATGAACCAGAAGCCATATAAACATGAACCAGAAGCCATCTAGACATGAACCAGAAGCCATATATACATGAACCAGAAGCCATATATACATGAACCAGAAGCCATATAGACATGAACCAGAAGCCATATAGACATGAACCAGAAGCCATATAAACATGAACCAGAAGCCATATACACATGAACCAGAAGCCATATATACATGAACCAGAAGCCATATATACATGAACCAGAAGCCATATAGACATGAACCAGAAGCCATATAGACATGAACCAGAAGCCATATAGACATGAACCAGAAGCCATATATACATGAACCAGAAGCCATATATACATGAACCAGAAGCCATATATACATGAACCAGAAGCCATATATACATGAACCAGAAGCCATATATATACATGAACCAGAAGCCATATATATACATGAACCAGAAGCCATATATACATGAACCAGAAGCCATATATACATGATCCAGAAGCCATATATACATGAACCAGAAGCCATATATACATGAACCAGAAGCCATATATACATGAACCAGAAGCCATATATACATGAACCAGAAGCCATATATACATGAACCAGAAGCCATATATACAAGAACATAGTACTGAACTGCCACCGTACATCGTCAGCGTACTTACCAGACATACGTGAGCAATGTTTTTAATCAAGTGATATCTCCTTCCTACGACGATATATTAATATTTTTTTTTTAAATAAATACACATCATGTACAAACATGCCAATGGCCTGTAACTTTGTTGGCGCCAACATGCTTTTTCTCGTTGCCCCACTAGCAGCGCGAGTAGCCCAAATGTTGTTGTGGGTGAGTCCAGCCACGGTGTTCACCACGGGCCAGCTTCGTGCAAGCGGCAAAACAGCGGCACGTTTCAGACGACGGGATTAGAGCGCTACCCAATTGAGTTTGGGGGGCTTCCTCCGATGTTGGAAAGTCAAGTTCAGGGGCCGTCCATAAATGACGTCACGCACCTATGGGGGGGGGGGGGAGGGGGGTCAGACATTTGTGACGATGTGTGACGAGGTGGCGGGAGGAGGGGGGTTTGAGAAATGTGACGTCACGTAAAAATGCGCAACTTTAAATAAACGTAATTAAATATAATTGTCACAGGGGCGGTGCCGAGGGGTGCCGGGGGGTAGGTCCAGGGGCGGTGCCGAGGGGTGCCGAGGGGTGGGTCCAGGGGCGGTGCCGAGGGGTGCCGAGGGGTGGGTCCAGGGGCGGTGCCGAGGGGTGCCGAGGGGTGGGTCCAGGGGCGGTGTCGAGGGGTGCCGAGGGGTGGGTCCAGGGGTGGTGCCGAGGGGTGCCGAGGGGTGGATCCAGGGGCGGTGCCGAGAGGTGCCGAGGGGTGGGTCCAGGGGCGGTGCCGAGGGGTGCCGAGGGGTGGGTCCAGGGGCGGTGCCGAGGGGTGCCGAGGGGTGGGTCCAGGGGCGGTGCCGAGGGGTGCCAAGGGCTGGGTCCAGGGGCGGTGCCGATAGGTGCCGAGGGGTGCCGAGGGGTGGGTCCAGGGGCACTGCCGAGGGGTGCCGAGGGGTGGGTCCAGGGGCGGTGCCGAGGGGTGCCGAGGAGTGGGTCCAGGGACGGTGCCGAGGGGTGCCGAGGGGTGGGTCCAGGGGCAGTGCCGAGGGGTGCCAAGGGGTGGGTCCAGGGGCGGTGCCGAGGGGTGCCGAGGGGTGGGTCCAGGGGCGGTGCCGAGGGGTGCCGAGGGGTGGGTCCAGGGGCGGTGCCGAGGGGTGGGTCCAGGGGCGGTGCCGAGGGGTGCCGAGGGGTGGGTCCAGGGGCGGTGCCGAGGGGTGCCGAGGGGTGGGTCCAGGGGCGGTGCCGAGGGGTGCCGAGGAGTGGGTCCAGGGACGGTGCCGAGGGGTGCCGAGGGGTGGGTCCAGGGGCAGTGCCAAGGGGTGGGTCCAGGGGCGGTGCCGAGGGGTGCCGAGGGGTGGGTCCAGGGGCGGTGTCGAGGGGTGCCGAGGGGTGGGTCCAGGGGCGGTGCCGAGGGGTGGGTCCAGGGGCGGTGCCGAGGGGTGCCGAGGGGCGGGTCCAGCGGCGGTGCCGAGGGGTGCCGAGCGGTGCCGAGGGGCGGGTCCAGGGGCGGTGCCGACGGGTGCCGAGGGGCCGGTCCAGGGGCGGTGCCGAGGGGTGCCGAGGGGCGGGTCCAGGGCCGGTGCCGAGGGGTGCCGAGGGGCGGGTCCAGGGGCGATGCCGAGGGGTGCCGAGGGGCAGGTCCAGGGCCGGTGCCGAGGGGTGCCGAGGGGCGGGTCCAGGGGCGGTGCCGAGGGGTGCCGAGGGGCGGGTCCAAGGGCGGTTCCGAGGGGTGCCGAGGGGCGGGTCCAGCGGCGGTGTCGAGGGGTGCCGAGGGGGAGGTCCAGGGGCGGTGCCGAGGGGTGCCGAGGGGCGGGTCCAGGGGCGGTGCCGAAGGGTGCCGAGGGGCGGGTCCAGGGGCGGTGCCGAGGGGTGCCGAGGGGCGGGTCCAGCGGCGGTGCCGAGGGGTGCCGAGCGGTGCCGAGGGGCGGGTCCAGGGGCGGTGCCGAGGGGTGCCGAGGGGCGGGTCCAGGGGCGGTGCCGAGGGGTGCCGAGGGGCGGGTCCAGGGACGGTGCCGAGGGGTGGGTCCAGGGGCGGTGTCGTGGAGTGGGTCCAGAGGCGCTGCCGAGGGGTGCCGAGGGATGGGTCCAGGGGCGGTGCCAAGGGGTGCCGAGGGGTGGCTCCAGGGGCGGTGCCGAGGGGTGGGTCTAGGGGTGGTGCCGAGGGGTGGGTCCAGGGGCGGTTCCGAGGGGTGCTGAGGGGTGGGTCCAGGGGTGGGTCCAGGGGCGGTGCCGAGGGGTGCCAAGGGGTGGGTCCAGGGGCGGTGCCGAGGGGTGCCGAGGGGTGGGTCCAGGGGCGGTGCCGAGGGGTGCCAAGGGGTGGGTCCAGGAGCAGTGCATAGGGGTGCCGAGGGGTGGGTCCAGGGGCGGTGCCGAGGGGTGCCGAGGGGTGGGTCCAGGGGCGGTGCCGAGGGGTGGGTCCAGGGGCGGTGCCGAGGGGTTCCAAGGGGTGGGTCCAGGGGCGGTGCCGAGGGGTTCCGAGGGGTGGGTCCAGGGGCGGTGCCGAGGGGTTCCGAAGGGTGGGTCCAGGGGCGGTGCCGAGGGGTGCCGAGGGGTGGGTCCAGGGGCGGTGCCGAGGGGTGCCGGGGGGTAGGTCCAGGGGCGGTGCCGAGGGGTGCCGAGGGGTGGGTCCAGGGGCGGTGCCGAGGGGTGCCGAGGGGTGGGTCCAGGGGCGGTGCCGAGGGGTGCCGAGGGGTGGGTCCAGGGGCGGTGCCGAGGGGTGCCGAGGGGCGGGTCCAGGGCGGGTCCAGAGGTGGGTCCAGGGGCGGTGCCGAGGGGTGCCAAGGGGTGGGTCCAGGAGCAGTGCATAGGGGTGCCGAGGGGTGGGTCCAGGGGCGGTGCCGAGGGGTGCCGAGGGGTGGGTCCAGGGGCGGTGCCGAGGGGTGGGTCCAGGGGCGGTGCCGAGGGGTTCCAAGGGGTGGGTCCAGGGGCGGTGCCGAGGGGTTCCGAGGGGTGGGTCCAGGGGCGGTGCCGAGGGGTTCCGAAGGGTGGGTCCAGGGGCGGTGCCGAGGGGTGCCGAGGGGTGGGTCCAGGGGCGGTGCCGAGGGGTGCCGGGGGGTAGGTCCAGGGGCGGTGCCGAGGGGTGCCGAGGGGTGGGTCCAGGGGCGGTGCCGAGGGGTTCCGAGGGGTGGGTCCAGGGGCGGTGCCGAGGGGTGCCGAGGGGCGGGTCCAGGGGCGGTGCCGAGGGGTGCCGAGGGGCGGGTCCAGGGGCCGTGCCGAGGGATGCCGAGGGGCGGGTCCAGGGGCGGTGCCGAGGGGTGCCGAGGGGTGCCGAGGTAGTTAACATCTTTCAGAGACATGATCTAACCCACGACCTCCTGTATACCAGGCGAGGTAGTTAACATCTCTCAGAGACATGATCTAACCCACGAGGGTCCTCCTCTACCGGAGCAGATAGTTTTTCCCGTATTTGCTCAACTAAATGTTGGTCACCTAATATACAAACCTATAGCCCATATTTTCAACCTGTCCATCAAATAAGCATCAGTTCCTCTAGAATGGAAAGATTCCTATGTCCGTCCACTTTACAAAGGGGGCCCTAAAGATGATCCCAATAACTACCGACCTATCTCAATTTTGTCCCCATTGATGAAAATTTTTGAAAAATTATTGAACTACCAAATTATCAGTTTCCTGTCCACCAACAATCTACTACATCTAAAACAATCCATGTTCCTAAAAAAAATACAGCACCACATCTGCTGCATTAGACTCTTTGAATAAAATTCACAACAGCCTTGATAATAAGCAGTACTGTGCCTGTCTTTTTCTTGACCTGTCCAAAGCTTTTGATACAGTAGACCACAACACCCTGCTTAGTAAACTAAGTTGCCTCGGTTTTTCCGAGAACACAGTACAATGGTTAAAAAATTACCTCTTTTCTCGCACACAAACTGTATTCACAGATGGTTGGAGGTCAAACAGTGTTAAGATAACAAAAGGGGTTTCACAGGGTTCCATCCTCGGCCCCCTCTTGTTCTCTCTTTATGTCAATGTCTTGGGCACTGACCTGGATCATTCCAGGGTAAATCTTTTTGCAGATCACACGATACTGATTATTGCTGGCCGCTCTCCAGATGACGTGATTGCTAAGTTCCAGGGTGATTTCAACAAACTACAACATCAGCTAGTTTCTCTTAAACTAGTCTTGAATACCTCCAAAACCAAGGTGCTATGCTTTTCACCGGAACTAAAGCAGGAAGTTATTTTTCCCCAATTACATTCCTTGAATAATTATCCAATAGAGCAAGTTAAGATCTATAAGTATCTTGGGGTCATCCTGGATTCAAAACTTAATTTTGAAGATCACATTGATTATATTGGTAAAAAGACAAAAAATGTTTTTCTGTATTGACACAAGCATTGCTTCCCCCCAATGTTCCGTTTGGAATTGATAAAAGCTACCATACTGCCTCTACTTGACTACTGTGACATCGTGTATAAATCAGCCCCAAGTACTGTACTGAAGAAGCTTGATTCCATCTATCACTCGGCCTTAAGATTTGCATTGAACTGCCCATATAGGACTCACCACTATGATCTCTACATTGGGTCAAACTTAACATATCTTAATGTTCGACGGCTTGTGCACCAGATCTTATTTATTCACGATGTACTTACAAAACATTCCGCAGACTACCTACTGGATCTCCTCTCTGTTTCAAAGAACAAATTTGACCTCAGGTCTTCGCTCATTTACCAGCTTCACATTCCCTATTGCCGTACAAAAACTGGATGAAGGGCCTTTGCTATTGATGCCCCCAGGGTCTGGAATGCTATTGCCAATAAACTGCAACTTGAATCACTACCTATGAGATCTTCACTCAAAACTGCTCTAGAGGAGTTGTACAACCCTAACTGCCACTGCTATTCAGTGGCCTAAAATATGGCTCTAGATTTTGGTGTTATAATTTATTTATGTAGTTTATTGTTAAAAATTCGGTCACAGTCCCTATGATCACTGTTACATATGATCACTGTTACATTGGATTTATGGCTTTTATTTTGGTGATTTCGAAAAGTTTTTTTGTTTGTTTTGGCCATGTTAATGTTTATTGTAGTACGGAGTTAGACTGATGGCCTTAATCTTAGTTGTCTTGTGGTTGTTGTTGTTATTTGGCTTGCATCCCACTGGGATTTTTGCACACAGCGTTGGTGTACGGTGCTATTTCAGGAATATTTTGATATTTTTTTCCTGTATTTTCTGTTTGCACAGTCACACAAAGTCACTTTAAGATGTTTTCTTGTTCATGTTTTTTGTTTGTTGCGGTTGCACCCAATTCAAGAGCCGAATGGCTCACAGGGCTATACCAAATAAATGAACTATGAACTATGAGTGTTGAGTCTATGGTGCAGTGTTGAGTCTATGGGCAGTGTTGAGTCTATGGGCAGTGTTGAGTCTATGGTGCAGCGTTGAGGCTATGGGCAGTGTTGAGTCTATGGGCAGTGCTTATCAGTTCTACGGAATTTTAGCCTCGCTGTCACGTGGTCGCCTATCCGCGCTACGTTTTATAAACGCGCCCTGCTAAAGCCACACGTGGTCGCGACAGCGGACAAGTCACCCGCCCGTGTTAGCGGCACGAAACGTCGGACCTCCTTCACCACCACACGAGGGAATAGTTTCGTGTGTAACCTCGCCACGACGTGGTAAAGAGTTGAAGACCCCCCCCCCCACCCCCACAGACATCTACGGAGCGTTGTGCCGGTAAGTGAGGCCTGGTCCTGGTGAGTGTCTCCGGCCTGGGCTAGATGGCCCGGCCTGCCGGGGCTGGGCTGGGCTGGGCTGGTACCACCCCCCCCTCCCTCCCACCATTCCCCTGTCGTCTTTGTGGAATAGCTGAGGGGGTCTAAACTGTGTTTGTTAATCCGCCCGTGGATTTTTAACATTCGTGTAAATATCTCAATAGAGATCATTTACATTTTGATTTCAAGCTTTCGTGGCTGGTCTGCGTGCACAGCTTCCTAGGGGACACTGGGAGACAGCGGAGAGAGATTAAACGGACAGTGGTCAGTATTGTAAACACAGGCAAAGCGATGATTGCATCGATGTTCAAAATACCTTTTGGTAAACGTTAGAATTTTCTTTGTTATGGTTTCCCGATTCAAGAGCCGAATGGCTCACAGGGCTATACCAAATAAATAAACTATGAAACTATGAAAACCTAATTCCTACCCCAAACCTAGCTCAGTCGATTCACCACGAAGCAATTTAATTGATTGCTGCGACGATCATTGATTCATGCCAGCCATTCTGTCGTTCATTGGCTTCCTCATCAATAATGGATAGTTATTACCAGGACCATAGTTCTAATAAATGTCATATCTTGATACCTCTGCAAATGTCAAGGACTCAATTAGCTAGGTTGACCGTTACATACATGTTATGTATATCGTTTATTGTTACATTTGAATCGCAGTTACTTTGATTGCTGTTGTTAGATTGTATTTTACATCTTTATTTTGGTGATTTTGAAAACATGGTTAAGCCATGTTTCTTGCGGAAGTGCGGAGTTGGGCCTGATAACTTGAATCTAAATTGTCTTATGGTTGTTATTGTTTGACTTGCATCACACTGGGAATTTTACACACAGCGTTGTAATACGGTGGGGTTTTTTTCTGTAAGATTTGCGGGTTTATCCAGGTTGCTTCTGTTGCACGTCGTCACTTTAAGATGTTTCTCTGTTCATATTTTGTGCGCGTGTAAAGTATTTGTATCTGCCACGGTTGGTTGGGCGGGGGGGGGCAGTGCAGTTGTGCAACCTCGTGTGGTTCATAAACATGTCACAAAGGTTTTTGGGGTCAGAGCGCATTAAGTATAAATGTTGTGTCATAACCCTCCACCAGCCGACACAGCCAGTAAGGTTTGTCACGTAAACAACGCGCCAAGTAGTTACGAGTATAGTAGTGTAGCGTATAGTGTAATGTATAGTGTATAGTAGTGTATATAGTAGTGTAGTGTATAGTAGTGTATAGTATAGTGTATAGTGTGTAGTGTAGTGTATAGTGTAGTGTATAGTAGTGTATAGTGTAGTGTATAGTAGTGTAGCGTATAGTAGTGTAGAGTATAGTGTAGTGTATAGTGTAATGTATAGTGTATAGTAGTGTATATAGTAGTGTAGTGTATAGTAGTGTATAGTGTAGTGTATAGTGTGTAGTGTATAGTATTGTAGTGTATAGTGGCGTGTATAGTAGTGTAGAGTATAGTGTAGTGTATAGTAGTGTAGTGTATAGTAGTGTAGTATATAGTGTAGTGTATAGTAGTGTAGAGTATAGTGTAGTGGATAGTAGTCTAGTGTATAGTGGTGTGTATAGTAGTGTAGAGTATAGTAGTGTAGTGTATAGTGTAGTGTATAGTGGCATGTATAGTAGTGTAGAGTGTAGTGTAGTGTATAGTAGTGTAGTGTATAGTGTAGTGGATAGTAGTGTAGTGTATAGTGGTGTGTATAGTAGTGTATAGTGTGTAGTGTATAGTAGTGTAGTGGATAGTAGTGTAGTGTATAGTGTAGTGTATAGTAGTGTAGTATATAGTAGTGTAGTGTATAGTAGTGTAGTGTATAGTGTGTAGTGTAGTGTATAGTGTAGTGTATAGTAGTGTAGTAAATAGTAGTGTAGTGTATAGTAGTGTAGTGTATAGTGTGTAGTGTATAGTGTAGTGTATAGTAGTGTAGTAAATAGTAGTGTAGTGTATAGTAGTGTAGTGTATAGTGTGTAGTGTAGTGTATAGTGTAGTGTATAGTAGTGTAGTGTATAGTGTAGTGTATAGTGTAGTGTATAGTAGTGTAGTGTATAGTAGTGTATAGTGTGTAGTGTAGTGTATAGTGTGTAGTGTATAGTGTAGTGTAGTAGTGTATAGTATAGTAGTGTAGTGTATAGTGTAGTGTATAGTAGTGTAGTATATAGTACTGTAGTGTATAGTAGTGTAGTGTATAGTGTAGTGCATAGTGTAGTGTATAGTGTAGTGTATAGTAGTGTATAGTGTAGTGTATAGTAGTGTAGTGTATATTGTGTAGTAGTGTAGTGTAGTGTATAGTGTAGTGTAGAGTAGTGTAGTGTATAGTAGTGTAGTATATAGTAGTGTAGTGTATAGTGTATAATGTAGTGTGTAGTGTATAGTGTAGTGTATAGTGTAGTGTATAGTGTATAGTCGTGTAG
This sequence comes from Petromyzon marinus, assembly GCF_048934315.1. Lineage (NCBI taxonomy): Eukaryota > Metazoa > Chordata > Hyperoartia > Petromyzontiformes > Petromyzontidae > Petromyzon > Petromyzon marinus. Next base: position 1,607,701 of record NW_027422817.1, read on the forward strand.
TGTATAGTGTGTAGTGTATAGTGTATCGTACTGTACAGTTGTCCCTCACTATAACGCGGTTCACCTTTCACGGCCTCGCTGTTTCGCGGATTTTTTTTAGTGTAATTTTGCATGCTTTCTTTTCCTGCATACAGTATGAACGCGCATTGTGTTCGGCGTCCTGATTGGCTAAGGGAGAACCGCACATGTGTTCTGCGTCCTGATTAGCTAAGGGAGTACAGAATGCGTTCGGCTAGCCAGATTTACAAAAATGTTTGGGCTTGAAAACAGGTTTTGATCTTTGGTTTCATTTACTAATATTGTACTTATTTTTTTAAATCTGCAAAAGTTTGAACTTTGAGAGTGTTTAAATAAGAGAGAAATGTGAGAAAATGTTAATGCCTGTCTGAGAAAAGGGGTACCTCTGCGGATGTGTATACTTTAACTTAGCTATTTCAATGAGCCATTTCAATGCTAAATTATATGCTAATTCCTTTGTCAAGGCACGTGGTCTTTTTCTTCTCACATAGCTTAAAGGTCGTGATCTAAGCGTGGCTTCTTCCACTCCAGCGCTGTCCTTCAGACAGTCTCGTCCCTTCACCTGATGAAGGCTGCTTGTGTTGTGGCCGAAACGTCGTGATTTTTTGTTATTTTATTTTCACCTACGTGACTTTACCCAATAGAACCAAAGAGTATGAATCCTAGCAGTCACGAAAGCTTTAAATCTAGAGCTTGAGACAGGTTCAACCTGCAGAGTAAGAGCGAGCGGCCAGTCTTTGTGGACCTGTGGGTTGGGGAGATCTCTGACCAGGAGCGAGAGCCAATACGCCCCCAAGCATTCACTATGTTATCATGATAATTGCTTTTACACGGTGCTTGATAAATCGCCTCAGCAACTCGGAGTTTTGTATCTCGTCTGAGACGCTCGAAGAGCATCCCCAAGTAGCAGCTGCCCCTGTGTGGCACAAGGTGGTGGCCCTGCATGAAATAAAATAAAGATTCATCTGTTTGTGCGAAGTGGCAAAAACTCTCGAACGCTGACACTCCGACATCATTAAATTTCTTCTTTGGTTCTTTCGGTAAAGTCACCGCGTAGAATGATAATAAATTAATAAATTAATAAAATAACGCAATAAAATTCTCACGACGTTTCGGCCACAACACAAGTGGCCCTCTTCAGGTCGGACGACAGGTCTGTTCCTTTCACCTGAAGAGGGCCACTTGTGTTGTGGCCGAAACGTCGTGAGAATTTTATTGTTATTTTTTTATTATTTTATTCTCATTCTACGTGGTGACTTTACCGAAAGAACCAAAGAAGATGAATCCTTGCAGTCACGAAAGCTTTAAATCGTCATGAAATTTGCACAGCTTACGCCGTCTGGAATTTCTAAGGGAACGCGACAATTTTCAGCTCGCCACGTCATTCCCCTTCCGAGTTGCCTGGTTAAGGTTCAATTTCCTTGAGTGAAAGACATAATTGATTTGTTTCGGATGTTTTTCCTTCTTGCAGGCATCAATGTTTTTTCAGGGTTTTCCACTGAAATAAAAGGGAATATTAAATTAATCCAAGACGATAATCCAAGTCCCCGGCGAAGCCGGGTAGTAAAGCTCGTTCATAATAAAGGCTGTCACAAGTCCTACCTGCCTCATGTGGATTTACAATTCCATTTACGTACGAATAAGGTGCGCAGAGGTTGATCAAATACAACTGTAAAAGCGAGGTATTGTTGTATAAGCTGAGCAGGATTAACTTCGTATTGTCTTACTCGGGGCCAAGAGGTTGATCAAATACAAATGTAAAAGCGAGGTGTTGTTGTATAGCTGAGCGGTATTAACTGCGTATAGTCTTACTCGGGGTCAAGAGGTTGATCAAACACAACTGTAAAAGCGAGGTGTTGTTGTATAAGCTGAGCCGTATTAACTGCGTATAGTCTTACTCGGGGTCAAGAGGTTGATCAAATGCAACTGTAAAAGCGAGGCTATTGTTGTTTAAGCTGAGCGGGATTAACTGTGTATAGTCTTACTCGGGGTCAAGAGGTTGATCAAATGCAACTGTAAAAGCGAGGTGTTGTTGTTTAAGCTGAGCAAGATTAACTGTGTATAGTCTTACTCGGGGTCAAGAGGTTGATCAAATACAACTGTAAAATCGAGGTGTTGTTATACAAGCTGAGCGGTATTAACTGCGTATAGTCTTACTCGGGGTCAAGAGGTTGATCAAACACAACTGTAAAAGCGAGGCTATTGTTGTATAAGCTGAGCGGTATTAACTGTGTATAGCCTTCCTCGGGGTCAAGAGGTTGAACATTCAAATGAAAGTCGAAGGTCGACTTAGGCCATAATCCGTCAGAGGCGATAACAAAAAAACCGAGCACCACAAAGGCCCTTCTCTCTTAAAACACACATCCCGAGTAGGCGTGTGTATTAATATATAACGCGAGACTACGGTCGTGCACACATCAAACTCTCCCGTACCGCAGCCTGAGCTGCCAATGCGTCCAGTCGCCGCTGTCCACATCTTCAGTTGCATTGTCGTCGTAAGACGCTGTTTGTAATCGTGGTCGTCTTTCGCGTCGCAGCAATGAGGGATCTTCACGACGAGCTCGCAGCTGCCGATCTGGGAAGGGTGGCGGCAATGCTTGGGTGAGCAGCAGCAGAAGAAGAAGAGACGCTTTGAAATGGGTTCCATTGGCAAAGAAGTCAGCGGCTCTCGTCTGGTACGGCCACCGAGGGAGGAGGAAGTGGGGCAAGCCCCCCCAAGTTTCGGGTTTGCTCCGACAAGCCCACAGCTGCGAGCCACAGCGGTCTCCACCGCTGGCAGCAAACTCTGAGTCTGAACCGACGACGTTCCACAAATACGCAGCCCCCTACGCGCCAACACCGCCGTCGCATCGAACAAACATCCACTGAATTAATCTTTGTTTTTTTCGGTAAAGTTACGTAGAAATAAGAAAAAATATAATTACATAATATACGACTTTTCGATTGCAACACAAGCAATCATCATTAGGTAGAGGACACACGTAACCGCAGATATATACAGCCCTTAAGGAGAAGGAATTAACACAGATATACCAGGGGATATAGAGAGACGGAGCATCACACTAAATCAAACAGGGTTTAGCAAAATTTGGAAACTTTGTAAAGCAACACAGACGGTCAGTTAAAACACAACGCATGGTCTAGTTGAATACGCTATTTCAAAGATTGTTAAACTGTAAGTTGAGTGTGAAATTTACGAGTGATAGAATACATACCATAGAGAGACCTATGGGGGGAGACACGCACACAGTTAAGAGGTGAAGCAGCTCTGTACCGAGCCCTTAAATAGCCAGAGATGGAGGGACTGGGTTTCAGAGACAATGGGACACAAATTAGCATGTACCGAGGCGCAAACCGTTTAGCTATTGCGAATCGTGTGTTGTGTTTCACATCGATATTCTCGGTTCTTTCGGTAAAGTCACGTAGACGTAGACGGCAAATGAGGAATATTTTAATTCCTGCAGCCGCGAAAGTTTTCGGTGAAAATTTCGTCTTTCAATAACGCGTGGGGTGGAGCGGTTGTTGCCGCGGTGAGCGCGGTGCGCGATGAACTCCACCGCCCGAGTTTGATTCTCCGTCACGGCTAACTGTCAAGTGGCAGAGTGACACCTGAGCCAGACCTGGACACTGCCTCATTCAGTCAACCTGCACACTGTGTGTACAGTGAGGGAATGTATGTATGTACAGTGAGGGAAAAAAGTATTTGATCCCCTGCTGATTTTGTACGTTTTCCCGCAGACAAAGAAATGATCAGTCTAGGATTTTAATGGTAGGTTTATTTGAACAGTGAGAGACAGAATGACAACAAAAAAATCCGGAAAAACGCATGTTAAAAATGTTATAAATTGATTTGCATTTTAATGAGGGAAATAAGTATTTGACCCCTCTGTAATTTGTCGGTAATGTTTAGAATTCGCCAGCGTGCAATGGCCTACTCGTTTTGAATGACACTACAATAGTATGTTTTACATCCACTGTTAAGCAGATGCTGCATATTTTTTTAAAGAGCTTCTTAATCAGATGTTATCTGATGCAGTATATTTCACTGCAGTAATTAAATTTTGTTAAAATGCCTGTCAATTATTTCGATTAAACACTTGTCTGATTTTGTGTGTACATGCATCATTTTATTTATAAGGGTCAAACATTGAATAAGTGATGTTAGGACAAAGTGTGTGTGTGTTTGGAAGTAACCTGTACAGAGAACTCAGGTGAGACCCGTTGTTCTTGTGATACAGGTCAAAGGGTACTTTTGTGTTTCACGAAGCGTCTGCCTCTGGAGCAACTCATTGTCTTTGAAATAGGGAGCACGCTCGGATCATTCATCAGTTACAAGGCATACCACTTGAAAGTTACACGTACAGGAGATACATACACACAGTGTACACACAGTGTACACACACACAGTGTACACAGTGTACACACACACACAGTGTACACACACAGTGTGCACACACACAGTGTACACACACACAGTGTATACACAGTGTATGTCCACAGTGTATATACGTACACACAGTGTACACACACACACAGTGTATATACACAGTGTACACACACACACAGTGTACACACACACAGTGTATACACAATAATGTCCACGTTGTTGTAGCTGAGCCCACGCACCCAAGGGAGGTAGCAATGTAAAATGAATCTAAATCAACTTAAACTCCAATCCCGCTGTGTGACGTCACCACTCAGCATTACTTCATCGGCGTGAAAGGCCAGGGGGAGGTGTACCTCGCTAGTGACGTCATGTCACCAAGGTATTCATCCGTCCATCGCGCTCTTGAACGTGACGTCACCTCCGCTTGGGTCACTGCCGATATCGGTCCAGTGCCAATCCTTATTTGGGCAAAGCTACGCCCAGTGACTGGCGGCTCATTAACATAATGTATCCGTTAAAGCCGTCGCGAGTTTATTGCGACGGGTTCAGCACCCACGACATAACGGGAGGTACATTAACATAATTTATTTACCCTATAATTTATTTATTTACGGAGCAGCTCATGGGAGGAGCGCGTCTCGTGACCCGGAAGTGACGTCACGTCACCTGCTACCGCGTGACGTCACGAGGTAACAGGAAGCTATCGCTTCCTGCACTGAAATCTGAGGTGAGAAATTCTCATTGCGATTGTGGTTGTTGTGGTGGTGGTTGTTGTGGTTGTGGTGGTTGTTGTTGTTTACCAAGGTAGAGCTTCGCTCTCTCTCTCAGGGATGTCAGTTGAGTAGCAGCGAGCATGGGAATCGATGTCCAGGTTGGAACTTTACAACGCGGGGCCTAGCCACGCGGGGCCTTGCCTCCTGCCCTCGCCTGATTGCATTCACTTTAATTATCTCGCTTAAGTTTAATTTGTATTCACCCGGCTCGCCACTTTGTAACTTTGTTTTATTGTAAATATTCACGCAGTTTTTATTTTCGTTCTTTTGTTAGCAGGCCAATCCCGCTTGAGCTGCTATACCGCTCTTGTTATCAGAAGCGACCTGCCCACAACAACACAAGGTGAGGCTTTGTCAACGTGTGTGAATGTTTTGACTTAAAACTTTCGTGACTGCATGAAGTGCCAGCGGGAGGTGTAACTCGCTAATTAATATTCATGGTTTATTCGGTAAAGCCACGTAGATAGAAAATAAAATAATACAAATAAATGAAAAATATTTTTTTTAAAATAAAGCAATAAACCCACGACGTTTTGATCGCAACACAAGTGGTCTTTATTTATTAAATTTGATCTGTTATCTTTATTTTCTATCTACGTGACTTTACTGAAAGAACCAACAATACGTGCGTCAATGTCTATCGGTCAAAGACGCTAAGCGCGTGCCGCTGTTGACTCTGAATGTGTGGAGGGGAACACCTTCACCACGGGGAGAGAGAGACAGAGACACGGATAGCCTCGGCTATGTTGATTGATCCTCGATTCATTACTTGGTGGAGTGAGGAAGAATTAATGCTGAGCAGATGAAGGTGGCCAGGCATGGTTCTGGTCACACCGCCACCTGTTTACCCATGGCAGTGTGTGACAGTGTCAAGTTTGTGTTTGCAGTAAAGTCTATTAACTCTGTTGAACACGGAGGTTATATCAAAACAATAGTTTATTTTTGTTTTCCTCTGGAACTCTTTATAAGAATGGAAACAGGAGGTGAACACAGCACACACATTCAGCTGAAGTCGGAACTGTTCATCCCCAGCATTCAAGGACATCTGAGCCTGGATTCACACCTCTAAGTTGCGATTGAACGTTAATTTATGCATTTCTGCATAACACAAATAGTATTGTTTTCAACACCATTTGCTATGTCAGCTGAATTTAGCTTTTATAAATATTCATTTTGTAGTCAGACAGCCGAAATTGTGTGCTTAGAGTTTTGGGTTAACATTCATCTTGAAGATATGAAGGCTTCCAGGCATATTCATGACATTTTCCCTCTCACTGTGTCCCATAACAGCCCGTGGAGAGAAACCCTTCAGGTGCACTCTGTGTGGGAAGGCGTTTGCACGTTCATCAAATCTGATGAATTTGGGAAACTTTTTCACTACATCATGAATATATTAATAAGTATAAACGTGTAAGTCACGTGTGCATTCCTCTGTGCCTGACGTGTAGATGGTGTGGATATTCTTTTTTTCTGTCTGCAGCTGACGCTTCCTCTGCAGATTTGGTCTGATGGAGCAAAGGCAGTCAGCGCAGCTCGGTACGACAAGTCAACAATGCGACCAGCGTGCATACAGCACAGACCGGACTGGAAATTTGACACGGCACCAGAGAACTCATACAGGAGAGAAACCCTTCAAATGTACTGTGTGTAACAAGGCATTTGCATTGCCATCAGTTTTTCAGAACCACCAGAGAACACACACAGGAGAGAAACCCTTCAGGTGCACGATGTGCGGGATGGCGTTTACACAGTCATGTAATCTTGTAACACACCAGAGAACACACACGGGAGAGAAACCCTTCAAGTGCAGTGTGTGCGTGAAGGCATTTGCACAGTCATCTGATCTTGTAAAACACCAGAGAACACACACGGGAGAGAAACCCTTCAAGTGCAGTGTGTGTGGGAAGGCATTTTCAGATTTATCTACTCTTAAAAAACACCAGAGAACACACACAGGAGAGAAACCCTTCAAGTGCAGTGTGTGCGTGAAGGCATTTGCACAGTCATCTGATCTTGTAAAACACCAGAGAACACACACGGGAGAGAAACCCTTCAAGTGCAGTGTTTGTGGGAAGACATTTTCATGGTCATCTGCTCTTAAAAAACACCAGAGAACACACACGGGAGAGAAACCCTTCTTGTGCAGTGTGTGTGGGAAGACATTTTCTGATTCATCTGCTCTTAAAAAACACCAGAGAACACACACGGGAGAGAAACCCTTCAAGTGCAGTGTTTGTGGGAAGGCATTTTCACGGTCATCTGCTCTTAAAAAACACCAGAGAACACACACGGGAGAGAAACCTTTCACGTGCACTCTGTGCGGGAAGGCGTTTGCACGTTCATCAAATCTTGAAGTACACCAGAGAACACACACGGGAGAGAAACCCTTCAAGTGCAGTGTGTGTGGGAAGGCGTTTGCAGATTCATCAAATCTTCAAGTACACCAGAGAACACACACAGGAGAGAAACCCTTCAGGTGCACTCCGTGCGGGAAGGCGTTTGCACAGCAACAACAACTTAAAGTACACCAGAGAACACAGAAGCATCAGAAGATCCACAAGGAGCGGAGTCTGAAATCAGCTTGTGAAAGTCAATGTGCCGCAATGAGCCCATCCCTCATGAAACACGAACCGGAAGAAAATCCCAGCTTGGACACTTTTAAAGGTATCGAGGTGAAATATGAAGAAGTGATGGTGAAGAGGGAAGATGTGAAGATGAAGAGGGAAGAAGTGACGGTGAAGAGTGAAGAAGTGAAGGTGAAATATGAAGAGGTGATGGTGAAATGTGAAGAAGTGAAGGTGAAATGTGAAGAAGTGAAGGTGAAATGTGAAGAAGTGATGGTGAAGAGGGAAGAAGTGAAGGTGAAATGTGAAGATGAATATTCAACTCCAAAATGGGACCTTCACATCGATGGAGGCAACGTGAAGCAGGAGGAGAATTCTGACTGTGAGGCAGAGCGAGGCAACTCCCAGCAGTTTGTGGAAGTGGAGGTGTGGGTGGACTTCCTCCGAGACAATACAAAGTCAAGTGGAGACCCGGTAGATGTGTAAGCTTGAGATGATGTCGCTACAATGGATGCACCTTTGTCACAGGCCTTTAATGACAAGAACGTGAAGTTGGACACTCAGTTGCTAGGTTCAACCTGCAGAATAAGGGCGGCCAGTCTTTGTGGACCTGTGGGTTGGGTAGATCTTTAACCAGGAGCGAGAGACAATAAGCCCCCAAGCATTAACTATGTTATAATAATTGCATTTACACGGTACTTGCTTAACCGCCTCAGCAACTCGGAGTTTAGTGTCTCGTCTGAAACACTCGAAGAGCAACCCCAAGTAGCAGCTGCCCCTGTGTGGCACAAGGTGGTGGCCCTGCACCAGCTTGCATGTGGACAAGAGCCTGTCAGTAGGGGGCGATGATTGATGCGTTATCTCAGTTGTGTAGTTTGTAGGTAATGTTTAGAATTTGCTACATTTTCACTCAGATGCCAGCATGCAATGGCCTACTCGTTTTGAATGACACAATAATGGTTTGCATACACTGAAGCAGACTGTGCAACTTTTTTTTAAAAGCTTCTTGTTAATACGATGTAACGTGATGCAGTATATTTAACTGCAGTAATCAAATTTTGTTAATATGCCTGTCAATAATTTAGAATGAATACTTATTTGATTTTGTGCATACTTGTAACATTTGATCTGTAAGGGTCAAACATTGAATAAGTGATGTTAGGACAAAGTGTGCGTGTGTTTGAAAGTAACCTGTACAGAGAACTCAGGTGAGACCCGTTGTTCTTGTGATACAGGTCAAACGGTGTTTTTGTGTTCCACGAAGCATCTGGAGCAACGCATTGTCTTTGAAATAGGGAGCACGCTCGGATCATTCATCAATTACAAGGCATACCACTTGAAAGTTACACGTATAGGAGGAGGTACATTCTCTACAACACGAATTATAGTTTTGTCTTACGTGTTGAGGCCACGTGATATGTCGAAGGCTCTCTGCCAGCTCACAGGACAGACCCAAGTTGCCATGTGCTCAATAAGATGACTGACAGGCACCACTGCACCGACTTGGTGTGGTAGACGCTCCGCTCGTCGTGAGCGTCGCTCATCCGCCCTCCGTTGTTACTGGAGGGCGACTGCCTCCAACTGCCCAGCAGCGTGCTTCACGAGCCTCCTCCACAGAGGCCTATCTTAACACCACTGGTACCGGTCATCGGCAAGTCCACTCAGCTCCACATCTTTATGTACAGCATAAGTCCATACATCTTTAAGAGGGTTATCGAAATGCCATGCAACAGACAGATGGGCAGATATGAACGAACAGAGCTAATGCATGAACATCTCAACCTTGGTTGGAAAGCGTTAAAAAGGAATGTCTTATTTGACCTGAACTGCATATTGTTTGATTTGAGTTAAGGACAATAAAAAAACTAATACAGAGATCGTGCACTCACATCAGTCTGGGTTAGCGCGTGAGAGGACCTGTAATACTATGATCTTACCAGATACGGAGACAAATTGGCATTAATGCAGATTTGAGGCTATGCGGATGGTTTTGAACCCAATGCACCCTTCAATGGTAATGCACATAATAGAGACATGCTTTGTTCTCTTTCCTAAACCCATGCTTTTAAAACATTCTCAAGCAATTTTCTCTGCCAGTCATGTTGCCTGATCTTTTTGCACTCACACAAAGACAAAGATCCCCCATATAGCCTTAACAGACAGTAGGAGCAAGTGCTGTTAGCGAGCACCTATGAAGGCCAGAACGGTACACGAGGTGGTGGGTGGCCAGCACCACGCCCGACCGCCTTTTCTCCCTAGTGGCAATGTTTACACTGTACCAGGTACTCACACACACACACAAAGAGCCCCCGTACAGCCTTCAACAGACTGCTGGGGCAAGTGCTGTTGGTGAGCTCCTATAAACGCCGGCACGCACGGCACTCGAGGGGGAGGGTGGCCAACACCGCACCGGGCCGCCTTTGTCTCCCCTGATATTTACACAGCACACTAGGAAGTCATTCAAGACTACATCGATGTAGGGAAAACCCAGGACTGGTTTAAATATCTGCCACTGTTGTGTGTCATGAGCAGGAATCCAATTTGGGTCACCGAGTTTCGGAGTGCAGTGCGATAGCCACTAAATTACCGCTCCCCACTCGTACACAACGACAAGAACAAAGATCCCCGGTAGAGCATTAGCAGACTCTAGGGGCAAGTGCTGTTAGCGAGCACCTATGAAGGATGGCACGGCACACGTGGGGGGTGGGTAGCCAGCACCGCGCCCGGCCGCCTTTGTATCCCGAGTGGCGATGCTCACATCACACGAAGTACTCATTTTTAGGCTGAGACGACCTAGGGAAGGCCCAGGACCGGTTCAGATAATCGTCACTGGCGGTGTTGGCCGTGAGCGGGAAACGAACCCGGGTCTCCGGGTTCGTAGCGCAGCGTAGCGCTAACCGCTGCCCTACTGCTCGTACAAAGATACGTTTAAACACGCGCACGCAAATACACATTCTGTTTGACTAACACTTCTTTCAAACCTTACGTAGCCAAACATTTCCGTTGTAGAGTTTCTGGATAATGTCTGGAATTAACCACAATTTTGACTGTGACACCAGCATGCAATGACCTGTGCGTTGTGAGTGACACAATACTCTGTTTTACATCCGCCGTGAAGCAGAACAGCGCATATTGTGGTGAATGTTACAGGGGTAGCCAGGTGTGCCTGTCGGATTTGAACTTTGAACCTCTGCAACAAATAGAGAATGCGCTACCATATTCCTGGTTCTTTCGGTAGAGCCACGTAAAGAGAATACAAAAAATAAACAATAAAAGATTAAAAAGATGCAAATAAATAAAAATAATACATTTTAAAAAATAAATTGATGAGAAGATGCCATGGGTCGAATGACTGAGATGACTGGCCAATGCTCCGCCTTTGCCCTCCACTACACACACACAGTGTGTACGTACACACACTGTGTGTGTGTGTACATACACTGTGTGTGTATGTACACACTGTGAGTGTGTACGTATACACAATAATGTCCAGGTTGCTGAGATCACACACCCAAGGGAGGGGGCAATGGAAAATGAATCTAAATCAACTTAAACTCCATCCCCGCTCTGTGACGTCACCACTCAGCATGACCTCATCGCCATGAAGTGTTAGCGGGAGGTGTACCTCGCTAGTGACGTCATGTCACCAAGGTATTCACACTACCCCCAACCCCGTCCACAGCGCTCTTGAGCGTGACGTCACCTCCGCTTGGGTCACTGCCGATATCAATCCAGTGGCAATCCTTATTTGGCCAAAGGTACGCCCAGTGACTGGCGGTCATTAACATAATGTATTCGTTGAAACCGTCGAGTGTTCATTGCGACGGGTTCAGCAGCCACGCCCCATCCCATGGACATATGGCCCGAACTCATTAACATAATTTATTCTGTTACAGAGCCGCTCCTTATGGGAGGGGCGTGTCTCTTAACCCGGAAGTGACGTCATGTTACCTGATTTACGCGCGTGACGTCGCGAGGTAACAGGAGGCTGCCGATCCGCGCTTGCACTGAAATCCGAGGTGAGAAATTCTCATGGTGGTGGTGGTAGTGGTGGTTGTTGTTTACCAAGGTAGAGCCTCTCTCTCGTAGGGATGTCAGTTGAGTAGCAGCGAGCATGGGAATCGATGTCCAGGTTGGAACTTTACAACGCGGGGCCTAGCCACATGGGGCCTTGCCTCTTGCCCTCGCCTGATTGCGTTTACTTTAATTATCTCGCTTAAGTTTAATTTGTCTTCACCCGGCTCGCCACTTTGTAACTTTGTTTTATTGTCAATATTCACGCAGTTTTTATTTCTTTCACCAGGCCAAGCCCGCTTGAGCTGCTATACCGCTCTTGTTATCAGAAGCGACCTGCCCACAACAACACAAGGTGAGGCTGTGTGTGTGAATGTTTTGACTTAAAATTTTGGTGACTGCAGGAATTAATATTCTTGGTTCTTTCGGTAAAGTCACGTAGATAGAAAATTAAATGAAAATAACAATAAAATAAATGAATAATTCCAAATAAAGCAAAAAAACGTCGTTTTGATCGCAACACAAATGGTCTTTATTTAATGTAATTGTATTATCAGTTATTGTTATTTTCTATCTACGTAACTTTACCGAAAGAAACAAGAATACGTGTGTCAATGTCTATCGGTCAAAGACGCTAAACGGAGAAACGCGCAAACTCCAAATATACAGCAGGCGTCAGGGTCGGGATCGAACCCACAACTTCCTGTATACCAGGTGAGGTAGTTAACATCTCACCACGGAGAGAGATACGCAAACTCCAGTTAGCCTCGGCTATGTTCGTTGATCCTCAATTAATTACTTGGTGTAGTGAGGAAGCATTCATGCCAAGCAGATGAAGGTGGCCAGGCATGATTCTAGACACGCCACCGCCAGTGTGTGACAGTGACAAAGTTTGTATTTGCAGTAAAGTCTATCAACTCTATTGAACACGGAGGTTATATCAAAACAATAGTTTATTTTAGTTTTCCTATGGAACTCTTTATATGAATGGAAACAGGAGGTGAACACAGCACACACATTCAGCTGAAGTCGGAACAGTTCATCCCCAGCATTCAAGGACATCTGAGCCTGGATTCACACCTCTAAGTTGCGATTGAACATTAATTTATGCATTTCTGCATAACACAAATAGTTTTGTTTTCAACACCCTTTGCTATGTCAGCTGAATTTAGCTCTCATAAATATTCCTTTTGTAGCCAGACAGCCGAAATTGTGTGCTTAGAGTTTTGGGTGAACATTCATTTTGAGGATACGAGGACTTCCAGGCATATTTATGACATTTGCCCTCTCATTGTGTGCCATAACAACCCTGTGATGAATTTATGAATATATGAATAAGTATAGACGTGTAAGTCACATGTGACTGTATATATGCATTCCTCTGTGCCTCGATACTGACGTGTAGATGATGTGGATATTATTTTTTTCTCTCTGCAGCTGATGCTTCCTCTGACGCTTCCTCTGCAGAATTGGTCTGATGGAGCAAATGCACTCAGCGCAGCTCGGTACGACAAGTCAACATTGCGACCAGCGTGCATACAGCACGGATCGGACTGGAAATTTGACACAGCACCAGAGAACACACACAGGAGAGAAACCCTTCAAGTGCAGTGTGTGTAACAAGGCATTTGCACGGTCATTTGCTCTTAAAATACACCATAGAACACACACGGGAGAGAAACCCTTCAAGTGCACTGTGTGTGGGAAGGTGTTTGCACGTTCATCTACTCTTGTAATACACCAGAGAACACACACGGGAGAGAAACCCTTCAAGTGCAGTGTGTGTGGGAAGGCGTTTCCACATTAATCTACTCTTGTAGAACACCAGAGAACACACACGGGAGAGAAACCCTTCAAGTGCAGTGTGTGCGTGAAGGCGTTTGCACTTTCATAACATCTTCAAGTATACCAGAGAACACACACGGGAGAGAAACCCTTCAAGTGCAGTGTGTGTGGGAAGGCGTTTGCACAGTCATCTGCTCTTAAAATACACCAGAGAACTCACACAGGAGAGAAACCCTTCAAGTGCAGTGTGTGTGGGAAGGCGTTTGCACAGTCATCTCCTCTTGTAACACACCGGAGAACACACACGGGAGAGAAACCCTTCAGGTGCACTCCGTGCGGGATAGCATTTGCACAGCAACAACAACTTCAAGTACACCAGAGAACACAAAAGCATCAGAAGATCCACAAGGAGTGGAGTCTGAAATCAGCTTGTGAAAGTCAAAGTGCCACCATGAGCCCATCCCTCATGAAACAAGAATCGGAAGAAAATCCCAGCTTGGACACTTTTAAAGGTATCGGGGTGAAATATGAAGAGGTGATGGTGAAGAGGGAAGAAGTGATGGTGAAGAGCGAAGAAGTGAAGGTGAAATGTGAAGAAGTGATGGTGAATAGCGAAGAAGTGAAGGTGAAATGTGAAGATGAAGATTCAACTCCAAAATCGGACCTTCACATCGATGGAGGCAACGTGAAGCAGGAGGAGAATTCTGACTGTGAGGCAGAGCGAGACAACTCCCAGCAGTTTGTGGAAGTGGGGGTGTGGGTGGACTTCCTAGACAATACAAAGTGAAGTGGAGAACCGGTAGATGTGTAAGCCAGAGACGATGTCGCTACAATAGATGCACCTTTGTCACAGGCCTTTAATGACAAGAATGTGAAGTTGAACACTCAGTTCTTAGGTTCAACCTGCAGAGTAAGAGCGGCCAGTCTTTGTGGACCTGTGGGTTGGGTCAATCTCTCACCAGGAGCGAGAGCCAATAAGCTCCCAAGCATTCACGATGTTCTCATGATAATTGCTTTTACGCTTTGCTCGCTTAATCGCCTCGGCAACTCGGAGTTTTGTGTCGTATCTCGTCTGAGACACTCGAAGAGCATCCCAAAGTAGCAGCTGCTCCTGTGTGACACAAGGTGGTGGCCCTGCACCAGCTTGCATGTGGACAAGAGCCTGTCAGTAGGGGGCGATGATTGATGCGTCATCTCGGTTGTGTAGTTTGTAGGCAATCTTGATTCGAAGCTTTTGTGACTGCAGGAATCCACACTGTCTAGTTATTTCGGTAAAGTCATCACGTGGGTAGAAACATAACAGACCACGGCGTTTAGATCACAACACAAGCAATCGTCATCAGGTGGGACAACCACAGCAAGAAGATGCTGAAGTAGGCGCCTACTCCAGCAGTTTTGTCTTCTTGCTGCTGTGGTTGTCCCACCTGATGTCGATTGCTTGTGTTGCGATCTAAACTCCGTGATCTATTATTTGTAGCTAATGTTTAGAATTTGCTACATTTTGACCAGGACGCCAGCATGCAATGGCCTACTCCTTTTGAATGACACTACAATAGTACGTTGTACATACACTGTTAAGCAGGCGGTGCGTATTTTAAAAATAGCTTCTTGTTAATACGATGTAACCTGATGCAGTATATTTCACTGCAGTAATTTTTGTTAATATGCCTGTCAATAATTCCGAATGAATACTTGTCTGTGCGTATTTTAAATGTTATTCTTTTATAAGGTGATGTTGATATGGAAAACTGACACATAACCGGCATGCCATAAATAGGAAATTAACTCTGCTTATTCGAATCAATGTATTCATATATGTTGATAAACTGTTTTCAAGCAGATTTTGTCTCTAACGGCGACTACAGGGACCACGTGATTGTTTAAAAATGTATTTGATTATAACTATAATTGCCTACAATTCGTCATGTGTAGCTTATTTAGACTAATTTATTCACTACCCAAACTGTATTGACTTGAAAACATAGAGCTGATATTTGTAAGCAATGTCTTTTTTATTTTTACGTTTGGAAAAAAATATTTGCACAAATTTAACTTGTTCAGATACAAGGTGAATTCACAAGGCTTTGTAAAAAATCCAATATTTTAGAATTTTGCCTTAACGGAGAATATTTTTTTTAATGTTGGTAAAAATAAAGATTCAGAAATATATATTGTGCCGTGTCTACAATTTTATTGTAAAGTGGAATTGGTAAAAAAAAATGATGGTTCAATGAGCCACTCTGTCTACGGGAAAGCTACCCATATGGATGCTTAGCTGAAACCGGATTCCCACCACCATCCATCCCAGAATTCCCTCATCAAGACTCTAAACCATAGAGCCCAATACATATCCGACCAGGAACACATAGCCAGTGAACTCAAGCACGTACACCAAGCTCTTAAGGCTAATGGTTACTCCGACTACAATCCGCAAAGCTATCACTCCAACCATGAAGGACCCTCTTGAGGAGCCTTTCAAAACCATCACTTTGCCCTACATTGCGGGGATCACAAAAAAGATCTCCAAAATCTTGAATAAACACAAGATCCAGGTCCGATTCAACACATTACATAAACTCCGTGATCTGGTTCCGTCTGTAAAAGATGTGATTCCGGACATACAGTACCCTGGTGTCTACAAACTAAGTTGCCTCTGTGGTAGTAGTTACATTGGAGAAACCAAACGCCATGTCTCGGACCGCATTCGTGAACACAAAGCAGACCTGAAACACTGTAGAACCAACACCCCGGCCGTGGCAGATTATTGTTATAATTCAGTAGGCTTACATGACATTGACTTCTCCAAGACAGAGGTTGTTTGTAAGCCATCTGGCTACCATGAGAGATTCGTTCATGAGGCTATCCACATATACAGAGACAATTTCAGCTGGGAAGATGGATTCTGGCTTAGCAATCATTGGAAAGATTTGATAAACCATTTCAGGTCTTAATTGATTGTTCACGCTTATGGTGGCTTTCAGACACCATCCATTATTTTCGTCTCCCCCCTCCTCTATTCCGAACTTAGATGGACTCGTCCATCTGAACAAACTGTCAAATCGCTCTCCGTGGTGCTAACGTTAAAAAAAACCCGCCAATTTTTTCAAAATTTCTTGCTGTGGTTTTCACACCTGATGACGATTGCTCGTGTTGCAGTCGAAACGTCGTGAGAATTTTATTGTTTTATATTTTTATTATTTTATTGTTTCCCTTCTACGTGGTGGTGACTTTACCGAAAGAACCAAGAACATTAATTCCTCGCAGTCACGAAAGCTTTAAATCAAAATTGATTATTACTTCGTTAACACCTTTCACTTTCGCACGCCGCTAATTTTTTGCGACAAGAGGTTTCATTACCATAGGTGACACGTGCAGTGGGTCCAAGACGAGGCGAGACGGTTCGCTAGAGGAAACACGTTTATTCAACAAGGGAACCACAGCACAGAGGGGTGATGACCCCTCACAGCCGATAACCTCAGGAGGCAGTCCCTCCACACTACGGTGCCCTTACTCTGGTTCGAGCGCTAACCCTACACTGGTTATGTCTGAACTCGACCCTAGCCAGGGTCACTGGGCTCTTCGCTTCAGGGTCTTCAGGGTCTTCAGGGTAGCGCTCAGAGTCTTCTTCAGAGCTTCAGGTGGACGAGGACCACCAAACCCGTTCAGGGGTCCGGCTTTTATCCCTGTTCCAGGGTCTCTCCGCCCCTGGCCAAGCCTTCTGGAACTCTCTAGGGGGCCCAGGAACATCCCCCAGCCCCGCCCCCCCCCCCCCCACGGTCTTGGGGTCTGGGGGCCCTGTTAGTCCCACCTGGTCTGTATACCACCCCGTTGACGCATGTCCGCTATTACAGGTCAGCTCCCGTGGTAATACGCATACAGCCCAACAATGGCACTACATCATCCCCCCCCCCCCCTTGTAGCATCCAGGCGTCTGCTACGTTCACAGGAAGCCCTAGACGCATGCACGAATATGCTCAAGGTGCCATGTCATACGTTCGAGCGTAGGGATGTCCCCGACTTATTTATTACCTTTACATGTAATCCAACTTGGCCTCAGATAAAACAAAAAAGTAATAACTTTCATTCGGCCAGACACCCAGCCGTCGATACGACTTCACAGCCAGGGTGTTCAGACGAAAGCAAGTCAAATTCATCGAGAGCATTCACTGAGAGTCGTGTTTTTTGGAGAAACAAGATGCTGGATGTACTCAACTGAGTGGCAGAAACGAGGACTTACACATCATAGGGGTTTCCCCATTTTTTCTGGCCACAAAACTGAAACCTTTTGGCGTCCTCTGCTCGAGCACCAATTGGGTCGAGGCTCTCAAGAAAGCCGTCCCTTGGTGTGGACCAATCGGTTTCAAGGACAATGCCACATATTATCATAGTGCGTGTGTTTTGTTTGCATTTTGACTGCAGGTATTGTGGTTAATGCAGTAACATGAATCCTTGTAAAAAGGTTTCAGTTTTGTTGCCAGAAAAAAGGGGAAAAACCCCTATTATTATATTTTGGTACCGCCAAAGGTGGTCTAATGATGTAGATGACTTCCCCACGCTCATATTTTAATCTGGCTGAAAGAATAAAATCATCCAATCCAAATCGATGTTATATCTGCCGAGTTTCCAAATCCAGAGGAAGACCCAAAATCTGTTTGCAGTAGTGACCGCAAATATGATTCATGGACCATGCGGAAACCTTAATGTCAATGCAGCAGCATGTATGAAGGACATAGAGAGCAGCAAGAAATATCCGAGACAATTTATTAAAGACACACAAACTGGAGATGATGGATATCCTCGCTATAGAAGGTGAGCTCCAGCAGACGGTGGATACACAGCAAGACTGAAGATTAGAGGCAACACGGAAATCGAAATGGACAACAGGTGGGTTGTTCCGTATTCTCCGCTTCTTACTAAAATGTTTCAGGCGTAGATGTGTTGACCACGCTCCACCTCCTCCAGTCAGTGTGTGTATCATGGTGTGTGTGTCAGTGTGTGTGTCAGTGTGTGTAGGTGCTCGCTAACAGCACTTGCCCCTACAGTCTGTTAAGGCTATACGGGGGATCTTTGTTTTTTGCTTTGTCAGTGTGTGTCAGTGTGTGTGTCAGTGTGTGTGTGTCAGTGTGTCAGTGTGTGTCTGAGTGACTGATTGTCTGAGTGAGTGACTGAGTGACTGTCTGAGTGAGTGACTGAGTGTCTGAGTACGTGTCTGAGTGACTGAGTGTCTGAGTGAGTGACTGAGTGACTGAGTGAGTGACTGAGTGTCTGAGTACGTGTCTGAGTGAGTGACTGAGTGAGTGACTGAGTGTCTGAGTGAGTGACTGAGTGAGTGACTGAGTGAGTGTCTAAGTAAGTGTCTGAGTGAGTGAGTGACTGAGTGAGTGTCTGAGTGAGTGTCTGAGTGAGTGACTGAGTGAGTGACTGAGTGTCTGAGTGAGTGACTGAATGTCTGAGTGAGTGACTGAGTGTCAGAGTATGTGTCTGAGTGACTGAGTATCTGAGTGAGTGTCTGAGTGACTGAGTGAGTGACTGTCTGAGTAAGTGTCTGAGTGAGTGACTGAGTGAGTGACTGAGTGTCTGAGTGAGTGTCTGAGTGAGTGACTAAGTGAGTGACTGAGTGTCTGAGTGAGTGACTGAGTGTCTGAGTGAGTGACTGAGTGAGTGACTGAGTGTCTGAGTGAGTGACTGAGTGAGTGACTGTCTGAGTGAGTGTCTAAGTAAGTGTCTGAGTGAGTGACTGAGTGAGTGACTGAGTAAGTGTATGAGTGAGTGACTGAGTGAGTGACTGAGTGAGTGACTGAGTGTTCGAGTGAGCGAGTGAGTGACTGAGTGAGTGTCTAAGTGAGTGACTGAGTGAGCGAGTGAGTGTCTGAGTGAGTGACTGAGTGAGTGACTGAGTGAGTGACTGAGTGAGCGACTGAGTGTCTGAGTGAGTGTCTGAGTGAGTGACTGAGTGAGTGACTGAGTGAGTGTCTGAGTGAGTGACTGAGTGAGTGAGTGACTGAGTGAGCCACTCCCAACGCCCTCACCCGCTGCCCGGTAGTCTCCTCACCCTCCTCCTCTCCACCCTACACCTCACCACCCAGCCCCTCCTCACCACCCTACACCTCACCACCCAGCCCCTCCTCACCACCCTACACCTCATCTCCTCCTCCTCACCCTGCATCTCCCCTCCAGCTGGGGTATCTCAGCCATGATGTCGTCTATCTGCTTGAGAATCCGGCACTCCTCCACCCTCTTGAGACTCGCCACCCTCTCCTCCTCCTCCTCCTTCTCCTCCACCTCGTCGCCCGACTTGTAGTCGCCATCATCGACTGCACTGCGTGATCTCCGTAGTCCCCTCCTCCTCCTCCTCCTCGTCCTCTTCTTCTTCTTCTTCCTCCTCCTCGTCTTCCTCTCCTCCTCCTCGTTCTCCTCCTCCTCGTTGTCCGCCGCCTCCTCCTCGTCTCGTGCTCTGTCGACGCTCGGCTGCAGGCGGCTGGCGCGAAACTTCAGCAGCAGCCTGCGGACGCCCCCCGTAGACTCCACCACCTCCTCCTTCTCGCCCCTCCGCTCCTTCACCTCGTTACCCTCCACCACCTCCTCCTCGCCCCTCCGCTCCTTCGCCTCGTCACCCTCCACCACCTCCTCCGGCGATGAAGACGATGACGACGATGCGTCCGAGAACGACCAACAGCTGGACGACGATGACAACGCTCTCTGCTGCCGGTATTGTTGCTGAATTTGTCTCCGTCGCTGCCGCTGCTTCTCCAGAGCGCAACCCCGGCGCCTCCCGGTGGGCGGTGGTGGCGGCTCAGCCAGCGGCCGCGGCATCAGCGAGCAGAAGTGGAACGTCGCCCCACGCGGGGCCGTCTCCTCCGTCTCCTCCGCCGCCAGCGGCGGCGGAGGAGACGGAGGAGACGGAGGAGCGCGGCAGGTAGAGGAGCCCGGGCAGGGATCGGGATTCGGTCCCGCCGGGCAATCCGCCGCCGCCGCCTCCCGCCGCTTGCTTAGCGGCGACCGCCCGGCCAAAACCTCCTCCTCCTCTTCCTCCTCCGCCTTCATCGCTGCCTCGGCCTCCTCTTCCCCTCCTCCTCCTCTCGCTCCTCCTCCTCCTCCGCCCCTCCTGCTGCTCCCCCTCCTGCCCATGCCCTGCCACCAAAAGTCGAAGTGTCTCTTCCGCACCGCACGCGGTCCAACCGCGGCCTCCCTGCGTCTCTCCGCCTCCTCCGCATCCGCCTCCGCCGCGCCCGCCGCCTCGTCGGCGCCGAGCGCCGGCCCCGACTCTCCGCCGCCGTCTCCACGCTCCGGGGCGACCTTCGGGCCGATTCCCGGCGGCGGCGTCGGCCGGGCGCCGCCGCCGCTGCCGCGGGAGCTCTCCTGGGGGGGCGCCGTCGCCGGAGTCTCCCGGCGACACCGCCCCCCCCCCTCGAGAGCCCGGAACGTCACGGGGCGACGAAGACGACGGCCGCGGCGGGGAGGCCCCGGCGCGAGCCCCGGCCCCCCGGCGTCGTCATCGCCGCCGCCGCCGGCGTTGAGCGGGCGAGCGACCTTGGAGGGCGCCGCGTGGGACTCGGCTCCTTCTCCTCCGGCGTCCGCGGAGCAAGCCCTCGAGGAGGGGGCGGCCGTGGCCGTGGTCGTGGTCGGGGTCGGGGCCCGGGTTGGGGGAGGCCGTCTGGGAGGCCGCTGGTGAGGGGGGAGGGCCGGAGGAGAGGGAGGAGACGCGGGATCAGATTCCAGCATTCAGCACGCAAACGTCCCGGTAGTGGTATTGGTGGTAGCGGTGGTGGTAGTGATTGTAGTGATGTTGGTAATGGTGGTGGTAGTGATGGTAGTGTATAGTAGTAGTGGTGGTGGTGGTAGTGATGGCAGTGTATGGTAGTGGTGGTAATGGTGGTGATGGTGCTAGTGGTGGTGGTAGTAGTGGTGGTGTAATGGTGATGGTAGTGTATAGTAGTAGTGGTGGTGGTGGTAGTGATGGCAGTGTATGGTAGTGGTGGTAATGGTGGTGGTAATGGTGGTGGTGGTAGTGTTGGTAGTGTATGGTAGTGGTGGTAATGGTGGAAGTGGTGGTGGTGGTGATGATGCTAGTGGTGGTGGTAGTGTTGGTGGTAGTAGTGGTGGTAATGGTGGTGGTGTCCGGCAAAACAACCCCCTACCTCCTTGTGGTGCCGGACGGGCAACGCTGTACAATAAAATAGAAAAACTAGTTTATAGTTTAAGAAGAGAGATGAGTTAGATCTGTCACGTGGGTTATTAAAAAAAAAGGTTATTCGTTTCATCAGGTCATGTGCACAGATTACAATAACATTTGGAGGGGAAAAAAACATGCTGGCCGTTATGTGACTTCACCGAAAAAGCCAAAGAGTACGTTATGGTCACATTCACTGCATTGTCTTGGTGAATGCGAGGCATCGCGTGGTCATAACCCACCGGGATATTTTCCCCTTACGCGTCAAGAGATTGACATTCTCATGGAAATCATTTCAGGTATTCACTGAAAGTGTCAGAGATGAATGTTCAGGATAAAACTGAACATTCGTGCTAAAGATTGGTGCCATATTGTACGATTATAATTGTGCAAAATGCAACCAGAACACAATTAGCACGATTAGCTACGTACCGCTACAGTCTACATTATAGACTGTCAGTACACTCACTCAGCTTAATAACCAGGCTACAGTCTACATTATAGACTGCCAGTACACTCACCATACTTAATAACCATTACTACAGTCTACATTATAGACTGTCAGTACACTCACTCAGCTTAATAACCATTACTACAGTCTACATTATAGACTGTCAGTACACTCACCATACTTAATAACCATTACTACAGTCTACATTATAGACTGTCAGTACACTCACTCAGCTTAATAACCATTACTACAGTCTACATTATAGACTGTCAGTACACTCACCATACTAAATAATCATTACTACAGTCTACATTATAGACTGTCAGTACACTCACCATACTTAACCATTACTACAGTCTACATTATAGACTGTCAGTACACTCACCATACTTAATAACCATTACTACAGTCTACATTATAGACTGTCAGTACACTCACTCAGCTTAATAACCAGGCTACAGTCTACATTATAGACTGTCAGTACACTCACCATACTTAATAACCAGGCTACAGTCTACATTATAGACTGTCAGTACACTCACTATACTTAATAACCATTACTACAGTCTACATTATAGACTGTCAGTACACTCACCATACTTAATAACCAGGCTACAGTCTACATTATAGACTGTCAGTACACTCACCATACTTAATAACCAGGCTACAGTCTACATTATAGACTGTCAGTACACTCACCATACTTAATAACCATTACTACAGTCTACATTATAGACTGTCAGTACACTCACCATACTTAACCATTACTACAGTCTACATTATAGACTGTCAGTACACTCACCATACTTAATAACCATTACTACAGTCTACATTATAGACTGTCAGTACACTCACCATACTTAATAACCATTACTACAGTCTACATTATAGACTGTCAGTACACTCACCATACTTAATAACCATTACTACAGTCTACATTATAGACTGTCAGTACACTCACCATACTTAATAACCAGGCTACAGTCTACATTATAGACTGTCAGTACACTCACCATACTTAATAACCATTACTACAGTCTACATTATAGACTGTCAGTACACTCACCATACTTAACCATTACTACAGTCTACATTATAGACTGTCAGTACACTCACCATACTTAATAACCATTACTACAGTCTACATTATAGACTGTCAGTACACTCACCATACTTAATAACCATTACTACAGTCTACATTATAGACTGCCAGTACACTCACCATACTTAATAACCATTACTACAGTCTACATTATAGACTGTCAGTACACTCACCATACTTAATAACCAGGCTACAGTCTACATTATAGACTGTCAGTACACTCACCATACTTAATAACCATTACTACAGTCTACATTATAGACTGTCAGTACACTCACCATACTTAACCATTACTACAGTCTACATTATAGACTGTCAGTACACTCACCATACTTAATAACAATTACTACAGTCTACATTATAGACTGTCAGTACACTCACCATACTTAACCATTACTACAGTCTACATTATAGACTGTCAGTACACTCACCATACTTAATAACCATTACTACAGTCTACATTATAGACTGTCAGTACACTCACTCAGCTTAATAACCAGGCTACAGTCTACATTATAGACTGTCAGTACACTCACCATACTTAATAACCAGGCTACAGTCTACATTATAGACTGTCAGTACACTCACCATACTTAATAACCATTACTACAGTCTACATTATAGACTGTCAGTACACTCACCATACTTAACCATTACTACAGTCTACATTATAGACTGTCAGTACACTCACCATACTTAATAACCATTACTACAGTCTACATTATAGACTGTCAGTACACTCACCATACTTAATAACCATTACTACAGTCTACATTATAGACTGCCAGTACACTCACCATACTTAATAACCATTACTACAGTCTACATTATAGACTGTCAGTACACTCACCATACTTAATAACCAGGCTACAGTCTACATTATAGACTGTCAGTACACTCACCATACTTAATAACCATTACTACAGTCTACATTATAGACTGTCAGTACACTCACCATACTTAACCATTACTACAGTCTACATTATAGACTGTCAGTACACTCACCATACTTAATAACAATTACTACAGTCTACATTATAGACTGTCAGTACACTCACCATACTTAATAACCATTACTACAGTCTACATTATAGACTGTCAGTACACTCACCATACTTAATAACCATTACTACAGTCTACATTATAGACTGTCAGTACACTCACCATACTTAATAACCATTACTACAGTCTACATTATAGACTGTCAGTACACTCACCATACTTAATAACCAGGCTACAGTCTACATTATAGACTGTCAGTACACTCACCATACTTAATAACCATTACTACAGTCTACATTATAGACTGTCAGTACACTCACCATACTTAACCATTACTACAGTCTACATTATAGACTGTCAGTACACTCACCATACTTAATAACCATTACTACAGTCTACATTATAGACTGTCAGTACACTCACCATACTTAATAACCATTACTACAGTCTACATTATAGACTGCCAGTACACTCACCATACTTAATAACCATTACTACAGTCTACATTATAGACTGTCAGTACACTCACCATACTTAATAACCAGGCTACAGTCTACATTATAGACTGTCAGTACACTCACCATACTTAATAACCATTACTACAGTCTACATTATAGACTGTCAGTACACTCACCATACTTAACCATTACTACAGTCTACATTATAGACTGTCAGTACACTCACCATACTTAATAACAATTACTACAGTCTACATTATAGACTGTCAGTACACTCACCATACTTAATAACCATTACTACAGTCTACATTATAGACTGTCAGTACACTCACCATACTTAATAACCATTACTACAGTCTACATTATAGACTGTCAGTACACTCACCATACTTAATAACCATTACTACAGTCTACATTATAGACTGTCAGTACACTCACCATACTTAATAACCAGGCTACAGTCTACATTATAGACTGTCAGTACACTCACCATACTTAATAACCATTACTACAGTCTACATTATAGACTGTCAGTACACTCACCATACTTAACCATTACTACAGTCTACATTATAGACTGTCAGTACACTCACCATACTTAATAACCATTACTACAGTCTACATTATAGACTGTCAGTACACTCACCATACTTAATAACCATTACTACAGTCTACATTATAGACTGTCAGTACACTCACTCAGCTTAATAACCATTACTACAGTCTACATTATAGACTGTCAGTACACTCACTCAGCTTAATAACCATTACTACAGTCTACATTATAGACTGTCAGTACACTCGCCATACTAAATAATCATTACTACAGTCTACATTATAGACTGTCAGTACACTCACCATACTTAACCATTACTACAATCTACATTATAGACTGTCAGTACACTCACCATACTTAATAACCATTACTACAGTCTACATTATAGACTGTCAGTACACTCACCATACTTAATAACCATTACTACAGTCTACATTATAGACTGTCAGTACACTCACCATACTTAATAACCATTACTACAGTCTACATTATAGACTGTCAGTACACTCACCGTACTTAATAACCATTACTACAGTCTACATTATAGACTGTCAGTACACTCACCATACTTAATAACCAGGCTACAGTCTACATTATAGACTGTCAGTACACTCAGCATACTTAATAACCATTACTACAGTCTACATTATAGACTGTCAGTACACTCACCCAGCTTAATAACCATTACTACAGTCTACATTATAGACTGTCAGTACACTCACCATACTTAATAACCAGGCTACATTATTATTCACAAATTGAATCGTTTGTATTTTGTCAATGGCCATAGACTCAACACTGCCCCATAGACTCAGCACTGCCCCATAGACTCAGCACTGCCCCATAGACTCAGCACTGCCCCATAGACTCAGCACTGCCCCATAGACTCAGCACTGTCCTATAGACTCAGCACTGCCCCATAGACTCAGCACTGTCCATAGACTCAGCACTGTCTCATAGACTCAGCCCTGCCCCATAGACTCAACACTGCCCCATAGACTCAGCACTGCCCCATAGACTCAGCACTGTCCCATAGACTCAGCACTGCCCCATAGACTCAGCACTGCCCATAGACTCAGCACTGTCCCATAGACTCAGCACTGCCCCATAGACTCAGCACTGCCCCATAAACTCAACACTGCCCCATAGACTCAGCACTGCCCCATAGACTCAGCACTGCCCCATAAACTCAGCACTGCCCAATAGACTCAGCACTGTCCCATAGACTCAACACTGCACCATAGACTCAACACTGCACCATAGACTCAGCACTGTCCCATAGACTCAGCACCGCCCCATAGACTCAGCACTGTCTCATAGACACAACACTGCCCCATAGACTCAGCACTGCCCCATAGACTCAGCACTGTCCCATAGACTCAGCACTGTCCCATAGACTCAACACTACACCATAGACTCAGCACTGCCCCATAGACTCAGCACTGCCCCATAGACTCAGCACTGCCCCATAGACTCAACACTGCCCCATAGACTCAGCACTGCCCCATAAACTCAACACTGCCCCATAGACTCAGCACTGTCCCATAGACTCAGCACTGCACCATAGACTCAACACTGCCCCATAGACTCAGCACTGCCCCAAAAACTCAGCACTGCCCATAGACTCAACACTGCCCCATAGATTCAGCACCGCCCCATAGACCCAACACTGCCCATAAATTCAACAGTGCATATTTAAACTATCTGCGAATCACGGGCTGGACATTTGAGGCCACTTTTTACCTCACGTTTTCCCTCACGAGAGGCGATCTCGCACCCCTGGGGGGTCGTCATCGTCGTTAATTTCTGCTCCGAAATAAAAAAAAAATTCAAATCCGCACCTCACGACTCTCAAAATGGCGCCTGGCCGAGGAGGAGCCTCAAAAATTTGGCGGGAAAAAAAAATCCCGCGTCACGTGGCTAGGGAGGAACCAAATCTGATTGGCTCCAAGTCGCCGCTTGGACCAATCAGAGAGCTCCAAGCGCCTCGCCTCACAGCAGCTCCGCTCCTGCACTGACAGATCACTGCAGAAGGTCTCTCGTCTGTAGTTGAATAGTGTAATAGTGTGTGTATCTGTGTGTATGTGTGTGTATGTGTGTATCTGTGTCTCTGTGTGTGTGTATCTGTGTGTGTATCTGTGTGTGTATGTATGTATGTCAATGACTTGGCCACTGAACTGGATAATTCCAGGGTAAATCTTTTTGCAGATGACACGATACTGATTACTGCTGGCATCTCCGGATGACGTGATTGCTAAGCTCCAGGGTGATTTCAACAAACTACAACATCAGCTAGTTTCTCTTAAACTAGTCCTGAATACCTCCAAAACCAAGGTGCTATGCTTCTCTCCGGGACTAAAGCAGGAAGTTATTTTTCCCCAATTACATTCCTTGAATAATTATCAAATAGAGCATGTTAATATCTATAAGTATCTTGGGGTCATCCTGGATTCAAAACTTAGTTTTGAAGATCACATTGATTATATTGGTAAAAAGACACAAGTAAAAATTGGTTTTCTGTATCGACACAAGCACTGCTTCCCCCCAATGTTCCGTTTGGAATTGATAAAAGCTACCATACTGCCTCTACTTGACTACTGTGACATCGTGTATAAATCAGCCCCAAGTACTGTACTGAAGAAGCTTGATTCCATCTATCACTCGGCCTTAAGATTTACATTGAACTGCCCATATAGGACTCACCACTGTGATCTCTACATTGGGTCAAACTTAACATCTCTTAATGTTTGACAGCTTGTGCACCAGATCTTATTTATTCACGATGTACTTACAAAAAAATCTGCAGACTACCTACTGGATCTCCTCTCTGTTTCAAAGAACAAATTTGACCTCAGGTCGTCGCTCATTTACCAGCTTCACATTCCCTATTGCCGTACAAAAACCGGAGGAAGGGCCTTTGCTATTGATGCCCCCAGGGTTTGGAATGCTATTGCCAATAAACTGCAACTTGAATCACTACCTATGAGATCAAAACTGCTCTAGAGGAGTTGTACACCCCTAGCTGCCACTGCTATTCAGTGGCCTAAAATATGGCTCTAGATTTTGGTGTTATAATTTATTTATGTAGTTTATTGTTAAAAATTCGGTCACAGTCCCTATGATCACTGTTACATTGCATGTATGGCTTTTATTTTGGTGATTTCGAAAAGTTTTTTTGTTTTGGCCATGTTTTTGTTTATTGTAGTACGGAATTAGACTGATATCCTTAATCTTAGTTGTCCTGTGGTTGTTGTTGTTGTTATTTTGACTTGCATCCCACTGGGATTTTTTGCACACAGCGTTGGTGTACGGTGCTATTTCAGGAATATTTTTTATGTTTTTTTCCCTGGATTTTCTGTTTGCACAGTCACATAATCACTTTAAGATGTTTTCTTGTTCATGTTTTTTCGTTTGTTGTGGTTGCACCCGATTCAAGAGCCGAATGGCTCACAGGGCTATACCAAGTAAATTAAACTATGAACTACGACCTCCTGTAGACCAGGCGAGGTTTTTCAAATTTCCCGCGCTTTTTGTGACTCCGGGTCACATGGCCCCGGCTGCCTCCCCCCACCCTCGCGCCCTCGGCAGCGCCTCTCAGTCCCTGAAGGCCACCGCGAGGTTGTTTTGTTAACAAAGTAAATAATCTCCTCATCGTGTAAATGTACACACGCGCGCGTGTGTATAGAGAGAGTGAGTCACGAGTGATAGATAATTAATAATTAAGCTGAAGTTAGTCGTCCAAGTGGGAACGTGAAGAGTTTGCTGTGTTGGTTTTGGTGACGGTTTGTTTTTGGCGGGAAAAGTGGAAACGGCTGCGCTGGGGGCTCGCGTGAGGTAAACTTTTAATTAAACACAACTCTTAAATTACTCGCCTAATGTTTATTTTATCATCGTAATATACACGGCGTTTAATATTTGCGCAGGTTGAGCACGTTTAGGGCAACGGGGGGAGCGGTGGCACAATGGTTAGCACGCATTGACCAGCGTGGTGAAGTATGGTCAGGTCACATTGACCAGCGTGGTGAAGTATGGTTAGCACGCATTGACCAGGGTGGTGAAGTATGGTCAGTACACATTGACCAGCGTGGTGAAGTATGGTCAGTACACATTGACCAGCGTGGTGAAGTATGGTCAGTACACATTGACCAGAGTGGTGAAGTATGGTCAGTACACATTGACCAGAGTGGTGAAGTATGGTCAGTACACATTGACCAGCGTGGTGAAGTATGGTCAGTACACATTGACCAGCGTGGTGAAGTATGGTCAGTACACATTGACCAGCCTGGTGAAGTATGGTCAGTACACATTGACCAGGGTGGTGAAGTATGGTCAGTACACATTGACCAGGGTGGTGAAGTATGGTCAGTCCACATTGACCAGCGTGGTGAAGTATGGTCAGGTCACATTGACCAGGGTGGTGAAGTATGGTCAGTGCACATTGACCAGCGTGGTGAAGTATGGTCAGTACACATTGACCAGAGTGGTGAAGTATGGTCAGTACACATTGACCAGGGTGGTGAAGTATGGTCAGTACACATTGACCAGGGTGGTGAAGTATGGTCAGTACACATTGACCAGGGTGGTGAAGTATGGTCAGTACACATTGACCAGGGTGGTGAAGTATGGTCAGTACACATCGACCAGGGTGGTGAAGTATGGTCAGTACACATTGACCAGCGTGGTGAAGTATGGTCAGTCCACATTGACCAGCGTGGTGAAGTATGGTCAGGTCACATTGACCAGCATGGTGAAGTATGGTCAGTACACATTGACCAGCGTGGTGAAGTATGGTCAGTACACATTGACCAGCGTGGTGAAGTATGGTCAGTACACATTGACCAGCGTGGTGAAGTATGGTCAGTACACATTGACCAGCGTGGTGAAGTATGGTCAGGTCACATTGACCAGGGTGGTGAAGTATGGTCAGTATACATTGACCAGCGTGGTGAAGTATGGTCAGTCCACATTGACCAGCGTGGTGAAGTATGGTCAGGTCACATTGACCAGCGTGGTGAAGTATGGTCAGTACACATTGACCAGCGTGGTGAAGTATGGTCGGTACACATTGAACAGCGTGGTGAAGTATGGTCAGGTCACATTGACCAGCGTGGTGAAGTATGGTCAGTACACATTGACCAGGGTGGTGAAGTATGGTCAGTACACATCGACCAGGGTGGTGAAGTATGGTCAGTACACATTGACCAGCGTGGTGAAGTATGGTCAGTCCACATTGACCAGAGTGGTGAAGTATGGTCAGGTCACATTGACCAGCGTGGTGAAGTATGGTCAGGTCACATTGACCAGGGTGGTGAAGTATGGTCAGTACACATTGACCAGAGTGGTGAAGTATGGTCAGGTCACATTGACCAGGGTGGTGAAGTATGGTCAGTACACATTGACCAGCGTGGTGAAGTATGGTCAGTACACATTGACCAGGGTGGTTAAGTATGGTCAGTCTACATTGACCAGCGTGGTGAAGTATGGTCAGTACACATTGACCAGAGTGGTGAAGTATGGTCAGTACACATTGACCAGGGTGGTGAAGTATGGTCAGTACACATTGACCAGCGTGGTGAAGTATGGTCAGTACACATTGACCAGCGTGGTGAAGTATGGTCAGGTCACATTGACCAGCGTGGTGAAGTATGGTCAGTACACATTGACCAGGGTGGTGAAGTATGGTCAGTACACATTGACCAGCGTGGTGAAGTATGGTCAGTACACATTGACCAGGGTGGTGAAGTATGGTCAGTACACATTGACCAGGGTGGTGAAGTATGGTCAGTACACATTGACCAGCGTGGTGAAGTATGGTCAGGTCACATTGACCAGCGTGGTGAAGTATGGTCAGTACACATTGACCAGCGTGGTGAAGTATGGTCAGTACACATTGACCAGGGTGGTGAAGTATGGTCAGTACACATTGACCAGCGTGGTGAAGTATGGTCAGTACACATTGACCAGCGTGGTGAAGTATGGTCAGTACACATTGACCAGCGTGGTGAAGTATGGTCAGTACACATTGACCAGCGTGGTGAAGTATGGTCAGGTCACATTGACCAGGGTGGTGAAGTATGGTCAGTACACATTGACCAGCGTGGTGAAGTATGGTCAGGTCACATTGACCAGGGTGGTGAAGTATGGTCAGTTCACATTGACCAGCGTGGTGAAGTATGGTCAGGTCACATTGACCAGCGTGGTGAAGTATGGTCAGTACACATTGACCAGCGTGGTGAAGTATGGTCAGTACACATTGACCAGGGTGGTGAAGTATGGTCAGTACACATTGACCAGCGTGGTGAAGTATGGTCAGTACACATTGACCAGCGTGGTGAAGTATGGTCAGGTCACATTGACCAGGGTGGTGAAGTATGGTCAGGTCACATTGACCAGCGTGGTGAAGTATGGTCAGTACACATTGACCAGGGTGGTGAAGTATGGTCAGGTCACATTGACCAGCGTGGTGAAGTATGGTCAGTACACATTGACCAGAGTGGTGAAGTATGGTCAGTACACATTGACCAGGGTGGTGAAGTATGGTCAGTACACATTGACCAGGGTGGTGAAGTATGGTCAGTACACATTGACCAGGGTGGTGAAGTATGGTCAGTACACATCGACCAGGGTGGTGAAGTATGGTCAGTACACATTGACCAGCGTGGTGAAGCATGGTCAGTCCACATTGACCAGAGTGGTGAAGTATGGTCAGGTCACATTGACCAGCGTGGTGAAGTATGGTCAGGTCACATTGACCAGGGTGGTGAAGTATGGTCAGTACACATTGACCAGAGTGGTGAAGTATGGTCAGGTCACATTGACCAGGGTGGTGAAGTATGGTCAGTACACATTGACCAGCGTGGTGAAGTATGGTCAGTACACATTGACCAGGGTGGTTAAGTATGGTCAGTCTACATTGACCAGCGTGGTGAAGTATGGTCAGTACACATTGACCAGAGTGGTGAAGTATGGTCAGTACACATTGACCAGGGTGGTGAAGTATGGTCAGTACACATTGACCAGCGTGGTGAAGTATGGTCAGTACACATTGACCAGCGTGGTGAAGTATGGTCAGGTCACATTGACCAGCGTGGTGAAGTATGGTCAGTACACATTGACCAGGGTGGTGAAGTATGGTCAGTACACATTGACCAGCGTGGTGAAGTATGGTCAGTACACATTGACCAGGGTGGTGAAGTATGGTCAGTACACATTGACCAGGGTGGTGAAGTATGGTCAGTACACATTGACCAGCGTGGTGAAGTATGGTCAGGTCACATTGACCAGCGTGGTGAAGTATGGTCAGTACACATTGACCAGCGTGGTGAAGTATGGTCAGTACACATTGACCAGGGTGGTGAAGTATGGTCAGTACACATTGACCAGCGTGGTGAAGTATGGTCAGTACACATTGACCAGCGTGGTGAAGTATGGTCAGTACACATTGACCAGCGTGGTGAAGTATGGTCAGTACACATTGACCAGCGTGGTGAAGTATGGTCAGGTCACATTGACCAGGGTGGTGAAGTATGGTCAGTACACATTGACCAGCGTGGTGAAGTATGGTCAGGTCACATTGACCAGGGTGGTGAAGTATGGTCAGTTCACATTGACCAGCGTGGTGAAGTATGGTCAGGTCACATTGACCAGCGTGGTGAAGTATGGTCAGTACACATTGACCAGCGTGGTGAAGTATGGTCAGGTCACATTGACCAGTGTGGTGAAGTATGGTCAGTACACATTGACCAGAGTGGTGAAGTATGGTCAGTACACATTGACCAGCGTGGCGAAGTATGGTCAGTACACATTGACCAGCGTGGTGAAGTATGGTCAGTACACATTGACCAGCGTGGTGAAGTATGGTCAGTCCACATTGACCAGCGTGGTGAAGTATGGTCAGTACACATTGACCAGCGTGGTGAAGTATGGTCAGTACACATTGACCAGCGTGGTGAAGTATGGTCAGTACACATTGACCAGCGTGGTGAAGTATGGTCAGTACACATTGACCAGAGTGGTGAAGTATGGTCAGTACACATTGACCAGCGTGGTGAAGTATGGTCAGTTCACATTGACCAGTGTGGTGAAGTATGGTGAGTACACATTGACCAGGGTGGTGAAGTATGGTCAGGTCACATTGACCAGGGTGGTGAAGTATGGTCAGGTCACATTGACCAGCGTTGTGAAGTATGGTCAGTACACATTGACCAGGGTGGTGAAGTATGGTCAGTACACATTGACCAGAGTGGTGAAGTATGGTCAGTACACATTGACCAGAGTGGTGAAGTATGGTCAGTACACATTGACCAGCGTGGTGAAGTATGGTCAGTACACATTGACCAGCGTGGTGAAGTATGGTCAGTACACATTGACCAGCCTGGTGAAGTATGGTCAGTACACATTGACCAGGGTGGTGAAGTATGGTCAGTACACATTGACCAGCGTGGTGAAGTATGGTCAGGTCACATTGACCAGAGTGGTCAAGTATGGTCAGTACACATTGACCAGAGTGGTGAAGTATGGTCAGTACACATTGACCAGGGTGGTGAAGTATGGTCAGTACACATTGACCAGGGTGGTGAAGTATGGTCAGTCCACATTGACCAGCGTGGTGAAGTATGGTCAGGTCACATTGACCAGGGTGGTGAAGTATGGTCAGTACACATTGACCAGGGTGGTGAAGTATGGTCAGTACACATCGACCAGGGTGGTGAAGTATGGTCAGTACACATTGACCAGCGTGGTGAAGTATGGTCAGTCCACATTGACCAGCGTGGTGAAGTATGGTCAGGTCACATTGACCAGCGTGGTGAAGTATGGTCAGTACACATTGACCAGCGTGGTGAAGTATGGTCAGTACAAATTGACCAGCGTGGTGAAGTATGGTCAGTACACATTGACCAGCGTAGTGAAGTATGGTCAGTACACATTGACCAGCGTGGTGAAGTATGGTCAGGTCACATTGACCAGGGTGGTGAAGTATGGTCAGTACACATTGACCAGCGTGGTGAAGTATGGCCAGGTCACATTGACCAGGGTGGTGAAGTATGGTCAGTTCACATTGACCAGCGTGGTGAAGTATGGTCAGGTCACATTGACCAGCGTGGTGAAGTATGGTCAGTACACATTGACCAGCGTGGTGAAGTATGGTCAGGTCACATTGACCAGCGTGGTGAAGTATGGTCAGTACACATTGACCAGAGTGGTGAAGTATGGTCAGTACACATTGACCAGCGTGGCGAAGTATGGTCAGTACACATTGACCAGCGTGGTGAAGTATGGTCAGTACACATTGACCAGCGTGGTGAAGTATGGTCAGTCCACATTGACCAGCGTGGTGAAGTATGGTCAGTACACATTGACCAGCGTGGTGAAGTATGGTCAGTACACATTGACCAGCGTGGTGAAGTATGGTCAGTACACATTGACCAGAGTGGTGAAGTATGGTCAGTACACATTGACCAGCGTGGTGAAGTATGGTGAGTACACATTGACCAGGGTGGTGAAGTATGGTCAGGTCACATTGACCAGGGTGGTGAAGTATGGCCAGGTCACATTGACCAGCGTTGTGAAGTATGGTCAGTACACATTGACCAGGGTGGTGAAGTATGGTCAGTACACATTGACCAGAGTGGTGAAGTATGGTCAGTACACATTGACCAGAGTGGTGAAGTATGGTCAGTACACATTGACCAGCGTGGTGAAGTATGGTCAGTACACATTGACCAGCGTGGTGAAGTATGGTCAGTACACATTGACCAGCCTGGTGAAGTATGGTCAGTACACATTGACCAGGGTGGTGAAGTATGGTCAGTACACATTGACCAGCGTGGTGAAGTATGGTCAGGTCACATTGACCAGGGTGGTGAAGTATGGTCAGTGCACATTGACCAGCGTGGTGAAGTATGGTCAGTACACATTGACCAGAGTGGTGAAGTATGGTCAGTACACATTGACCAGGGTGGTGAAGTATGGTCAGTACACATTGACCAGCGTGGTGAAGTATGGTCAGTACACATTGACCAGGGTGGTGAAGTATGGTCAGTACACATTGACCAGGGTGGTGAAGTATGGTCAGTACACATCGACCAGGGTGGTGAAGTATGGTCAGTACACATTGACCAGCGTGGTGAAGTATGGTCAGTACACATTGACCAGCGTGGTGAAGTATGGTCAGTACACATTGACCAGCGTGGTGAAGTATGGTCAGTACACATTGACCAGCGTGGTGAAGTATGGTCAGTACACATTGACCAGAGTGGTGAAGTATGGTCAGTACACATTGACCAGAGTGGTGAAGTATGGTCAGTACACATTGACCAGCGTGGTGAAGTATGGTCAGTACACATTGACCAGCGTGGTGAAGTATGGTCAGTACACATTGACCAGCGTGGTGAAGTATGGTCAGTACACATTGACCAGCCTGGTGAAGTATGGTCAGTACACATTGACCAGGGTGGTGAAGTATGGTCAGTACACATTGACCAGCGTGGTGAAGTATGGTCATGTCACATTGACCAGAGTGGTGAAGTATGGTCAGTACACATTGACCAGAGTGGTGAAGTATGGTCAGTACACATTGACCAGGGTGGTGAAGTATGGTCAGTACACATTGACCAGGGTGGTGAAGTATGGTCAGTCCACATTGACCAGCGTGGTGAAGTATGGTCAGGTCACATTGACCAGGGTGGTGAAGTATGGTCAGTGCACATTGACCAGCGTGGTGAAGTATGGTCAGTACACATTGACCAGAGTGGTGAAGTATGGTCAGTACACATTGACCAGGGTGGTGAAGTATGGTCAGTACACATTGACCAGCGTGGTGAAGTATGGTCAGTACACATTGACCAGGGTGGTGAAGTATGGTCAGTACACATTGACCAGGGTGGTGAAGTATGGTCAGTACACATCGACCAGGGTGGTGAAGTATGGTCAGTACACATTGACCAGCGTGGTGAAGTATGGTCAGGTCACATTGACCAGGGTGGTGAAGTATGGTCAGTACACATTGACCAGCGTGGTGAAGTATGGTCAGGTCACATTGACCAGGGTGGTGAAGTATGGTCAGTTCACATTGACCAGCGTGGTGAAGTATGGTCAGGTCACATTGACCAGCGTGGTGAAGTATGGTCAGTACACATTGATCAGCGTGGTGAAGTATGGTCAGTACACATTGACCAGCCTGGTGAAGTATGGTCAGTACACATTGACCAGCCTGGTGAAGTATGGTCAGTACACATTGACCAGAGTGGTGAAGTATGGTCAGTACACATTGACCAGCGTGGTGAAGTATGGTCAGTACACATTGACCAGCGTGGTGAAGTATGGTCAGTACACA
Source organism: Petromyzon marinus (assembly GCF_048934315.1). Taxonomy (NCBI): domain Eukaryota; kingdom Metazoa; phylum Chordata; class Hyperoartia; order Petromyzontiformes; family Petromyzontidae; genus Petromyzon; species Petromyzon marinus. The sequence goes on from NW_027422817.1 coordinate 1,644,316, forward strand.
TTGACCAGCGTGGTGAAGTATGGTCAGTACACATTGACCAGCCTGGTGAAGTATGGTCAGTACACATTGACCAGGGTGGTGAAGTATGGTCAGTACACATTGACCAGCGTGGTGAAGTATGGTCAGGTCACATTGACCAGAGTGGTGAAGTATGGTCAGTACACATTGACCAGAGTGGTGAAGTATGGTCAGTACACATTGACCAGGGTGGTGAAGTATGGTCAGTACACATTGACCAGGGTGGTGAAGTATGGTCAGTCCACATTGACCAGCGTGGTGAAGTATGGTCAGGTCACATTGACCAGGGTGGTGAAGTATGGTCAGTGCACATTGACCAGCGTGGTGAAGTATGGTCAGTACACATTGACCAGAGTGGTGAAGTATGGTCAGTACACATTGACCAGGGTGGTGAAGTATGGTCAGTACACATTGACCAGCGTGGTGAAGTATGGTCAGTACACATTGACCAGGGTGGTGAAGTATGGTCAGTACACATTGACCAGGGTGGTGAAGTATGGTCAGTACACATCGACCAGGGTGGTGAAGTATGGTCAGTACACATTGACCAGCGTGGTGAAGTATGGTCAGGTCACATTGACCAGGGTGGTGAAGTATGGTCAGTACACATTGACCAGCGTGGTGAAGTATGGTCAGTACACATTGACCAGCGTGGTGAAGTATGGTCAGTACACATTGACCAGCCTGGTGAAGTATGGTCAGTACACATTGACCAGGGTGGTGAAGTATGGTCAGTACACATTGACCAGCGTGGTGAAGTATGGTCAGTACACATTGACCAGCGTGGTGAAGTATGGTCAGTACACATTGACCAGCCTGGTGAAGTATGGTCAGTACACATTGACCAGCCTGGTGAAGTATGGTCAGTACACATTGACCAGAGTGGTGAAGTATGGTCAGTACACATTGACCAGCGTGGTGAAGTATGGTCAGTACACATTGACCAGCGTGGTGAAGTATGGTCAGTACACATTGACCAGCGTGGTGAAGTATGGTCAGTACACATTGACCAGCCTGGTGAAGTATGGTCAGTACACATTGACCAGGGTGGTGAAGTATGGTCAGTACACATTGACCAGCGTGGTGAAGTATGGTCAGGTCACATTGACCAGAGTGGTGAAGTATGGTCAGTACACATTGACCAGAGTGGTGAAGTATGGTCAGTACACATTGACCAGGGTGGTGAAGTATGGTCAGTACACATTGACCAGCGTGGTGAAGTATGGTCAGTACACATTGACCAGCCTGGTGAAGTATGGTCAGTACACATTGACCAGCCTGGTGAAGTATGGTCAGTACACATTGACCAGAGTGGTGAAGTATGGTCAGTACACATTGACCAGCGTGGTGAAGTATGGTCAGTACACATTGACCAGCGTGGTGAAGTATGGTCAGTACACATTGACCAGCGTGGTGAAGTATGGTCAGTACACATTGACCAGCCTGGTGAAGTATGGTCAGTACACATTGACCAGGGTGGTGAAGTATGGTCAGTACACATTGACCAGCGTGGTGAAGTATGGTCAGGTCACATTGACCAGGGTGGTGAAGTATGGTCAGTACACATTGACCAGCGTGGTGAAGTATGGTCAGTACACATTGACCAGCGTGGTGAAGTATGGTCAGTACACATTGACCAGCGTGGTGAAGTATGGTCAGTACACATTGACCAGAGTGGTGAAGTATGGTCAGTACACATTGACCAGCGTGGTGAAGTATGGTCAGTACACATTGACCAGCGTGGTGAAGTATGGTCAGTACACATTGACCAGCGTGGTGAAGTATGGTCAGTACACATTGACCAGCCTGGTGAAGTATGGTCAGTACACATTGACCAGCCTGGTGAAGTATGGTCAGTACACATTGACCAGAGTGGTGAAGTATGGTCAGTACACATTGACCAGCGTGGTGAAGTATGGTCAGTACACATTGACCAGCGTGGTGAAGTATGGTCAGTACACATTGACCAGCGTGGTGAAGTATGGTCAGTACACATTGACCAGCCTGGTGAAGTATGGTCAGTACACATTGACCAGGGTGGTGAAGTATGGTCAGTACACATTGACCAGCGTGGTGAAGTATGGTCAGTACACATTGACCAGCGTGGTGAAGTATGGTCAGTACACATTGACCAGCCTGGTGAAGTATGGTCAGTACACATTGACCAGCCTGGTGAAGTATGGTCAGTACACATTGACCAGAGTGGTGAAGTATGGTCAGTACACATTGACCAGCGTGGTGAAGTATGGTCAGTACACATTGACCAGCGTGGTGAAGTATGGTCAGTACACATTGACCAGCGTGGTGAAGTATGGTCAGTACACATTGACCAGCCTGGTGAAGTATGGTCAGTACACATTGACCAGGGTGGTGAAGTATGGTCAGTACACATTGACCAGCGTGGTGAAGTATGGTCAGGTCACATTGACCAGAGTGGTGAAGTATGGTCAGTACACATTGACCAGAGTGGTGAAGTATGGTCAGTACACATTGACCAGGGTGGTGAAGTATGGTCAGTACACATTGACCAGGGTGGTGAAGTATGGTCAGTCCACATTGACCAGCGTGGTGAAGTATGGTCAGGTCACATTGACCAGGGTGGTGAAGTATGGTCAGTGCACATTGACCAGCGTGGTGAAGTATGGTCAGTACACATTGACCAGAGTGGTGAAGTATGGTCAGTACACATTGACCAGGGTGGTGAAGTATGGTCAGTACACATTGACCAGCGTGGTGAAGTATGGTCAGTACACATTGACCAGGGTGGTGAAGTATGGTCAGTACACATTGACCAGGGTGGTGAAGTATGGTCAGTACACATTGACCAGAGTGGTGAAGTATGGTCAGTACACATTGACCAGCGTGGTGAAGTATGGTCAGTACACATTGACCAGCGTGGTGAAGTATGGTCAGTACACATTGACCAGCGTGGTGAAGTATGGTCAGTACACATTGACCAGCCTGGTGAAGTATGGTCAGTACACATTGACCAGCCTGGTGAAGTATGGTCAGTACACATTGACCAGAGTGGTGAAGTATGGTCAGTACACATTGACCAGAGTGGTGAAGTATGGTCAGTACACATTGACCAGCGTGGTGAAGTATGGTCAGTACACATTGACCAGCGTGGTGAAGTATGGTCAGTACACATTGACCAGCGTGGTGAAGTATGGTCAGTACACATTGACCAGCGTGGTGAAGTATGGTCAGTACACATTGACCAGCCTGGTGAAGTATGGTCAGTACACATTGACCAGCGTGGTGAAGTATGGTCAGTACACATTGACCAGCCTGGTGAAGTATGGTCAGTACACATTGACCAGGGTGGTGAAGTATGGTCAGTACACATTGACCAGCGTGGTGAAGTATGGTCAGGTCACATTGACCAGAGTGGTGAAGTATGGTCAGTACACATTGACCAGAGTGGTGAAGTATGGTCAGTACACATTGACCAGGGTGGTGAAGTATGGTCAGTACACATTGACCAGGGTGGTGAAGTATGGTCAGTCCACATTGACCAGCGTGGTGAAGTATGGTCAGGTCACATTGACCAGGGTGGTGAAGTATGGTCAGTGCACATTGACCAGCGTGGTGAAGTATGGTCAGTACACATTGACCAGGGTGGTGAAGTATGGTCAGTACACATTGACCAGGGTGGTGAAGTATGGTCAGTACACATCGACCAGGGTGGTGAAGTATGGTCAGTACACATTGACCAGCGTGGTGAAGTATGGTCAGGTCACATTGACCAGGGTGGTGAAGTATGGTCAGTACACATTGACCAGCGTGGTGAAGTATGGTCAGTACACATTGACCAGCGTGGTGAAGTATGGTCAGTACACATTGACCAGCGTGGTGAAGTATGGTCAGTACACATTGACCAGAGTGGTGAAGTATGGTCAGTACACATTGACCAGCGTGGTGAAGTATGGTCAGTACACATTGACCAGCGTGGTGAAGTATGGTCAGTACACATTGACCAGCGTGGTGAAGTATGGTCAGTACACATTGACCAGCCTGGTGAAGTATGGTCAGTACACATTGACCAGCCTGGTGAAGTATGGTCAGTACACATTGACCAGAGTGGTGAAGTATGGTCAGTACACATTGACCAGCGTGGTGAAGTATGGTCAGTACACATTGACCAGCGTGGTGAAGTATGGTCAGTACACATTGACCAGCGTGGTGAAGTATGGTCAGTACACATTGACCAGCCTGGTGAAGTATGGTCAGTACACATTGACCAGGGTGGTGAAGTATGGTCAGTACACATTGACCAGCGTGGTGAAGTATGGTCAGTACACATTGACCAGCGTGGTGAAGTATGGTCAGTACACATTGACCAGCCTGGTGAAGTATGGTCAGTACACATTGACCAGCCTGGTGAAGTATGGTCAGTACACATTGACCAGAGTGGTGAAGTATGGTCAGTACACATTGACCAGCGTGGTGAAGTATGGTCAGTACACATTGACCAGCGTGGTGAAGTATGGTCAGTACACATTGACCAGCGTGGTGAAGTATGGTCAGTACACATTGACCAGCCTGGTGAAGTATGGTCAGTACACATTGACCAGGGTGGTGAAGTATGGTCAGTACACATTGACCAGCGTGGTGAAGTATGGTCAGGTCACATTGACCAGAGTGGTGAAGTATGGTCAGTACACATTGACCAGAGTGGTGAAGTATGGTCAGTACACATTGACCAGGGTGGTGAAGTATGGTCAGTACACATTGACCAGCGTGGTGAAGTATGGTCAGTCCACATTGACCAGCGTGGTGAAGTATGGTCAGGTCACATTGACCAGCGTGGTGAAGTATGGTCAGTACACATTGACCAGCGTGGTGAAGTATGGTCAGTACACATTGACCAGCATGGTGAAGTATGGTCAGTACACATTGACCAGCGTGGTGAAGTATGGTCAGGTCACATTGACCAGGGTGGTGAAGTATGGTCAGTACACATTGACCAGCGTGGTGAAGTATGGTCAGGTCACATTGACCAGGGTGGTGAAGTATGGTCAGTTCACATTGACCAGCGTGGTGAAGTATGGTCAGGTCACATTGACGAGCGTGGTGAAGTATGGTCAGTACACATTGACCAGCGTGGTGAAGTATGGTCAGTACACATTGACCAGCATGGTGAAGTATGGTCAGTACACATTGACCAGAGTGGTGAAGTATGGTCAGTACACATTGACCAGCGTGGCGAAGTATGGTCAGTACACATTGACCAGCGTGGTGAAGTATGGTCAGTACACATTGACCAGCGTGGTGAAGTATGGTCAGTCCACATTGACCAGCGTGGTGAAGTATGGTCAGTACACATTGACCAGCGTGGTGAAGTATGGTCAGTACACATTGACCAGCGTGGTGAAGTATGGTCAGTACACATTGACCAGCGTGGTGAAGTATGGTCAGTACACATTGACCAGAGTGGTGAAGTATGGTCAGTACACATTGACCAGCGTGGTGAAGTATGGTCAGTTCACATTGACCAGTGTGGTAAAGTATGGTGAGTACACATTGACCAGGGTGGTGAAGTATGGTCAGGTCATATTGACCAGGGTGGTGAAGTATGGTCAGGTCACATTGACCAGCGTTGTGAAGTATGGTCAGTACACATTGACCAGCGTGGTGAAGTATGGTCAGGTCACATTGACCAGGGTGGTGAAGTATGGTCAGTGCACATTGACCAGCGTGGTGAAGTATGGTCAGTACACATTGACCAGAGTGGTGAAGTATGGTCAGTACACATTGACCAGGGTGGTGAAGTATGGTCAGTACACATTGACCAGCGTGGTGAAGTATGGTCAGTACACATTGACCAGGGTGGTGAAGTATGGTCAGTACACATTGACCAGGGTGGTGAAGTATGGTCAGTACACATCGACCAGGGTGGTGAAGTATGGTCAGTACACATTGACCAGCGTGGTGAAGTATGGTCAGTCCACATTGACCAGCGTGGTGAAGTATGGTCAGGTCACATTGACCAGCGTGGTGAAGTATGGTCAGTACACATTGACCAGCGTGGTGAAGTATGGTCAGTACACATTGACCAGCGTGGTGAAGTATGGTCAGTACACATTGACCAGCATGGTGAAGTATGGTCAGTACACATTGACCAGCGTGGTGAAGTATGGTCAGGTCACATTGACCAGGGTGGTGAAGTATGGTCAGTACACATTGACCAGCGTGGTGAAGTATGGTCAGGTCACATTGACCAGGGTGGTGAAGTATGGTCAGTTCACATTGACCAGCGTGGTGAAGTATGGTCAGGTCACATTGACCAGCGTGGTGAAGTATGGTCAGTACACATTGACCAGCGTGGTGAAGTATGGTCAGGTCACATTGACCAGCGTGGTGAAGTATGGTCAGTACACATTGACCAGAGTGGTGAAGTATGGTCAGTACACATTGACCAGCGTGGCGAAGTATGGTCAGTACACATTGACCAGCGTGGTGAAGTATGGTCAGTACACATTGACCAGCGTGGTGAAGTATGGTTCGTCCACATTGACCAGCGTGGTGAAGTATGGTCAGTACACATTGACCAGCGTGGTGAAGTATGGTCAGTACACATTGACCAGCGTGGTGAAGTGTGGTCAGTACACATTGACCAGCGTGGTGAAGTATGGTCAGTACACATTGACCAGAGTGGTGAAGTATGGTCAGTACACATTGACCAGCGTGGTGAAGTATGGTCAGTTCACATTGACCAGTGTGGTGAAGTATGGTGAGTACACATTGACCAGGGTGGTGAAGTATGGTCAGGTCACATTGACCAGGGTGGTGAAGTATGGTCAGGTCACATTGACCAGCGTTGTGAAGTATGGTCAGTACACATTGACCAGGGTGGTGAAGTATGGTCAGTACACATTGACCAGAGTGGTGAAGTATGGTCAGTACACATTGACCAGAGTGGTGAAGTATGGTCAGTACACATTGACCAGCGTGGTGAAGTATGGTCAGTACACATTGACCAGCGTGGTGAAGTATGGTCAGTACACATTGACCAGCCTGGTGAAGTATGGTCAGTACACATTGACCAGGGTGGTGAAGTATGGTCAGTACACATTGACCAGCGTGGTGAAGTATGGTCAGTACACATTGACCAGCGTGGTGAAGTATGGTCAGTACACATTGACCAGCGTGGTGAAGTATGGTCAGTACACATTGACCAGCGTGGTGAAGTATGGTCAGTACACATTGACCAGCGTGGTGAAGTATGGTCAGTACACATTGACCAGGGTGGTGAAGTATGGTCAGTGCACATTGACCAGCGTGGTGAAGTATGGTCAGTACACATTGACCAGAGTGGTGAAGTATGGTCAGTACACATTGACCAGGGTGGTGAAGTATGGTCAGTACACATTGACCAGCGTGGTGAAGTTTGGTCAGTACACATTGACCAGGGTGGTGAAGTATGGTCAGTACACATTGACCAGCGTGGTGAAGTATGGTCAGGTCACATTGACCAGAGTGGTGAAGTATGGTCAGTACACATTGACCAGAGTGGTGAAGTATGGTCAGTACACATTGACCAGGGTGGTGAAGTATGGTCAGTACACATTGACCAGGGTGGTGAAGTATGGTCAGTCCACATTGACCAGCGTGGTGAAGTATGGTCAGGTCACATTGACCAGGGTGGTGAAGTATGGTCAGTGCACATTGACCAGCGTGGTGAAGTATGGTCAGTCCACATTGACCAGCGTGGTGAAGTATGGTCAGGTCACATTGACCAGCGTGGTGAAGTATGGTCAGTACACATTGACCAGCGTGGTGAAGTATGGTCAGTACACATTGACCAGCATGGTGAAGTATGGTCAGTACACATTGACCAGTGTGGTGAAGTATGGTCAGGTCACATTGACCAGGGTGGTGAAGTATGGTCAGTACACATTGACCAGCGTGGTGAAGTATGGTCAGGTCACATTGACCAGGGTGGTGAAGTATGGTCAGTTCACATTGACCAGCGTGGTGAAGTATGGTCAGGTCACATTGACCAGCGTGGTGAAGTATGGTCAGTACACATTGACCAGCGTGGTGAAGTATGGTCAGTACACATTGACCAGCATGGTGAAGTATGGTCAGTACACATTGACCAGAGTGGTGAAGTATGGTCAGTACACATTGACCAGCGTGGCGAAGTATGGTCAGTACACATTGACCAGCGTGGTGAAGTATGGTCAGTACACATTGACCAGCGTGGTGAAGTATGGTCAGTCCACATTGACCAGCGTGGTGAAGTATGGTCAGTACACATTGACCAGCGTGGTGAAGTATGGTCAGTACACATTGACCAGCGTGGTGAAGTATGGTCAGTACACATTGACCAGCGTGGTGAAGTATGGTCAGTACACATTGACCAGAGTGGTGAAGTATGGTCAGTACACATTGACCAGCGTGGTGAAGTATGGTCAGTTCACATTGACCAGTGTGGTAAAGTATGGTGAGTACACATTGACCAGGGTGGTGAAGTATGGTCAGGTCACATTGACCAGGGTGGTGAAGTATGGTCAGGTCACATTGACCAGCGTTGTGAAGTATGGTCAGTACACATTGACCAGCGTGGTGAAGTATGGTCAGGTCACATTGACCAGGGTGGTGAAGTATGGTCAGTGCACATTGACCAGCGTGGTGAAGTATGGTCAGTACACATTGACCAGAGTGGTGAAGTATGGTCAGTACACATTGACCAGGGTGGTGAAGTATGGTCAGTACACATTGACCAGCGTGGTGAAGTATGGTCAGTACACATTGACCAGGGTGGTGAAGTATGGTCAGTACACATTGACCAGGGTGGTGAAGTATGGTCAGTACACATCGACCAGGGTGGTGAAGTATGGTCAGTACACATTGACCAGCGTGGTGAAGTATGGTCAGTCCACATTGACCAGCGTGGTGAAGTATGGTCAGGTCACATTGACCAGCGTGGTGAAGTATGGTCAGTACACATTGACCAGCGTGGTGAAGTATGGTCAGTACACATTGACCAGCGTGGTGAAGTATGGTCAGTACACATTGACCAGCATGGTGAAGTATGGTCAGTACACATTGACCAGCGTGGTGAAGTATGGTCAGGTCACATTGACCAGGGTGGTGAAGTATGGTCAGTACACATTGACCAGCGTGGTGAAGTATGGTCAGGTCACATTGACCAGGGTGGTGAAGTATGGTCAGTTCACATTGACCAGCGTGGTGAAGTATGGTCAGGTCACATTGACCAGCGTGGTGAAGTATGGTCAGTACACATTGACCAGCGTGGTGAAGTATGGTCAGGTCACATTGACCAGCGTGGTGAAGTATGGTCAGTACACATTGACCAGAGTGGTGAAGTATGGTCAGTACACATTGACCAGCGTGGCGAAGTATGGTCAGTACACATTGACCAGCGTGGTGAAGTATGGTCAGTACACATTGACCAGCGTGGTGAAGTATGGTTCGTCCACATTGACCAGCGTGGTGAAGTATGGTCAGTACACATTGACCAGCGTGGTGAAGTATGGTCAGTACACATTGACCAGCATGGTGAAGTGTGGTCAGTACACATTGACCAGCGTGGTGAAGTATGGTCAGTACACATTGACCAGAGTGGTGAAGTATGGTCAGTACACATTGACCAGCGTGGTGAAGTATGGTCAGTTCACATTGACCAGTGTGGTGAAGTATGGTGAGTACACATTGACCAGGGTGGTGAAGTATGGTCAGGTCACATTGACCAGGGTGGTGAAGTATGGTCAGGTCACATTGACCAGCGTTGTGAAGTATGGTCAGTACACATTGACCAGGGTGGTGAAGTATGGTCAGTACACATTGACCAGAGTGGTGAAGTATGGTCAGTACACATTGACCAGAGTGGTGAAGTATGGTCAGTACACATTGACCAGCGTGGTGAAGTATGGTCAGTACACATTGACCAGCGTGGTGAAGTATGGTCAGTACACATTGACCAGCCTGGTGAAGTATGGTCAGTACACATTGACCAGGGTGGTGAAGTATGGTCAGTACACATTGACCAGCGTGGTGAAGTATGGTCAGGTCACATTGACCAGAGTGGTGAAGTATGGTCAGTACACATTGACCAGAGTGGTGAAGTATGGTCAGTACACATTGACCAGGGTGGTGAAGTATGGTCAGTACACATTGACCAGGGTGGTGAAGTATGGTCAGTCCACATTGACCAGCGTGGTGAAGTATGGTCAGGTCACATTGACCAGGGTGGTTAAGTATGGTCAGTGCACATTGACCAGCGTGGTGAAGTATGGTCAGTACACATTGACCAGAGTGGTGAAGTATGGTCAGTACACATTGACCAGCGTGGTGAAGTATGGTCAGTGCACATTGACCAGCGTGGTGAAGTATGGTCAGTACACATTGACCAGAGTGGTGAAGTATGGTCAGTACACATTGACCAGCGTGGTGAAGTATGGTCAGTGCACATTGACCAGCGTGGTGAAGTATGGTCAGTACACATTGACCAGAGTGGTGAAGTATGGTCAGTACACATTGACCAGGGTGGTGAAGTATGGTCAGTCCACATTGACCGGCGTGGTGAAGTATGGTCAGCACGCATTGACCATCGTGGTGAAGTATGGTCAGTACACATTGACCAGCATGGTGAAGTATGGTCAGTACACATTGACCAGGGTGGTGAAGTATGGTCAGTACACATTGACCAGAGTGGTGAAGTATGGTCAGTCCACATTGACCAGGGTGGTGAAGTATGGTCAGTACACATTGACCAGCGTGGTGAAGTATGGTCAGGTCACATTGACCAGAGTGGTGAAGTATGGTCAGTACACATTGACCAGAGTGGTGAAGTATGGTCAGTACACATTGACCAGGGTGGTGAAGTATGGTCAGTACACATTGACCAGCGTGGTGAAGTATGGTCAGTCCACATTGACCAGAGTGGTGAAGTATGGTCAGTACACATTGACCAGCGTGGTGAAGTATGGTCAGTGCACATTGACCAGCGTGGTGAAGTATGGTCAGTACACATTGACCAGAGTGGTGAAGTATGGTCAGTACACATTGACCAGGGTGGTGAAGTATGGTCAGTCCACATTGACCGGCGTGGTGAAGTATGGTCAGCACGCATTGACCATCGTGGTGAAGTATGGTCAGTACACATTGACCAGCATGGTGAAGTATGGTCAGTACACATTGACCAGGGTGGTGAAGTATGGTCAGTACACATTGACCAGAGTGGTGAAGTATGGTCAGTCCACATTGACCAGGGTGGTGAAGTATGGTCAGTACACATTGACCAGCGTGGTGAAGTATGGTCAGGTCACATTGACCAGAGTGGTGAAGTATGGTCAGTACACATTGAGCAGAGTGGTGAAGTATGGTCAGTACACATTGACCAGGGTGGTGAAGTATGGTCAGTACACATTGACCAGGGTGGTGAAGTATGGTCAGTCCACATTGACCAGCGTGGTGAAGTATGGTCAGGTCACATTGACCAGGGTGGTGAAGTATGGTCAGTGCACATTGACCAGCGTGGTGAAGTATGGTCAGTACACATTGACCAGAGTGGTGAAGTATGGTCAGTACACATTGACCAGGGTGGTGAAGTATGGTCAGTACACATTGACCAGCGTGGTGAAGTATGGTCAGTACACATTGACCAGGGTGGTGAAGTATGGTCAGTACACATTGACCAGGGTGGTGAAGTATGGTCAGTACACATCGACCAGGGTGGTGAAGTATGGTCAGTACACATTGACCAGCGTGGTGAAGTATGGTCAGTCCACATTGACCAGCGTGGTGAAGTATGGTCAGGTCACATTGACCAGCGTGGTGAAGTATGGTCAGTACACATTGACCAGCGTGGTGAAGTATGGTCAGTACACATTGACCAGCGTGGTGAAGTATGGTCAGTACACATTGACCAGCATGGTGAAGTATGGTCAGTACACATTGACCAGCGTGGTGAAGTATGGTCAGGTCACATTGACCAGGGTGGTGAAGTATGGTCAGTACACATTGACCAGCGTGGTGAAGTATGGTCAGGTCACATTGACCAGGGTGGTGAAGTATGGTCAGTTCACATTGACCAGCGTGGTGAAGTATGGTCAGGTCACATTGACCAGCGTGGTGAAGTATGGTCAGTACACATTGATCAGCGTGGTGAAGTATGGTCAGGTCACATTGACCAGCGTGGTGAAGTATGGTCAGTACACATTGACCAGAGTGGTGAAGTATGGTCAGTACACATTGACCAGCGTGGCGAAGTATGGTCAGTACACATTGACCAGCGTGGTGAAGTATGGTCAGTACACATTGACCAGCGTGGTGAAGTATGGTCAGTACACATTGACCAGCGTGGTGAAGTATGGTCAGTACACATTGACCAGCGTGGTGAAGTATGGTCAGTACACATTGACCAGCGTGGTGAAGTATGGTCAGTACACATTGACCAGCGTGGTGAAGTATGGTCAGTACACATTGACCAGAGTGGTGAAGTATGGTCAGTACACATTGACCAGCGTGGTGAAGTATGGTCAGTTCACATTGACCAGTGTGGTGAAGTATGGTGAGTACACATTGACCAGGGTGGTGAAGTATGGTCAGGTCACATTGACCAGGGTGGTGAAGTATGGTCAGGTCACATTGACCAGCGTTGTGAAGTATGGTCAGTACACATTGACCAGGGTGGTGAAGTATGGTCAGTACACATTGACCAGAGTGGTGAAGTATGGTCAGTACACATTGACCAGAGTGGTGAAGTATGGTCAGTACACATTGACCAGCGTGGTGAAGTATGGTCAGTACACATTGACCAGCGTGGTGAAGTATGGTCAGTACACATTGACCAGCCTGGTGAAGTATGGTCAGTACACATTGACCAGGGTGGTGAAGTATGGTCAGTACACATTGACCAGCGTGGTGAAGTATGGTCAGGTCACATTGACCAGAGTGGTGAAGTATGGTCAGTACACATTGACCAGAGTGGTGAAGTATGGTCAGTACACATTGACCAGGGTGGTGAAGTATGGTCAGTACACATTGACCAGAGTGGTGAAGTATGGTCAGTCCACATTGACCAGGGTGGTGAAGTATGGTCAGTACACATTGACCAGCGTGGTGAAGTATGGTCAGTCCACATTGACCAGCGTGGTGAAGTATGGTCAGGTCACATTGACCAGGGTGGTGAAGTATGGTCAGTACACATTGACCAGAGTGGTGAAGTATGGTCAGTACACATTGACCAGCGTGGTGAAGTATGGTCAGTACACATTGACCAGCGTGGTGAAGTATGGTCAGTACACATTGACCAGCCTGGTGAAGTATGGTCAGTACACATTGACCAGGGTGGTGAAGTATGGTCAGTACACATTGACCAGCGTGGTGAAGTATGGTCAGTCCACATTGACCAGCGTGGTGAAGTATGGTCAGGTCACATTGACCAGCGTGGTGAAGTATGGTCAGTACACATTGACCAGCGTGGTGAAGTATGGTCAGTACACATTGACCAGCGTGGTGAAGTATGGTCAGTACACATTGACCAGCATGGTGAAGTATGGTCAGTACACATTGACCAGCGTGGTGAAGTATGGTCAGGTCACATTGACCAGGGTGGTGAAGTATGGTCAGTACACATTGACCAGCGTGGTGAAGTATGGTCAGGTCACATTGACCAGGGTGGTGAAGTATGGTCAGTGTGAAGTATGGTCAGGTCACATTGACCAGCGTGGTGAAGTATGGTCAGTACACATTGATCAGCGTGGTGAAGTATGGTCAGGTCACATTGACCAGCGTGGTGAAGTATGGTCAGTACACATTGACCAGAGTGGTGAAGTATGGTCAGTACACATTGACCAGCGTGGCGAAGTATGGTCAGTACACATTGACCAGCGTGGTGAAGTATGGTCAGTACACATTGACCAGCGTGGTGAAGTATGGTCAGTACACATTGACCAGCGTGGTGAAGTATGGTCAGTACACATTGACCAGCGTGGTGAAGTATGGTCAGTACACATTGACCAGCGTGGTGAAGTATGGTCAGTACACATTGACCAGCGTGGTGAAGTATGGTCAGTACACATTGACCAGAGTGGTGAAGTATGGTCAGTACACATTGACCAGCGTGGTGAAGTATGGTCAGTTCACATTGACCAGTGTGGTGAAGTATGGTGAGTACACATTGACCAGGGTGGTGAAGTATGGTCAGGTCACATTGACCAGGGTGGTGAAGTATGGTCAGGTCACATTGACCAGCGTTGTGAAGTATGGTCAGTACACATTGACCAGGGTGGTGAAGTATGGTCAGTACACATTGACCAGAGTGGTGAAGTATGGTCAGTACACATTGACCAGAGTGGTGAAGTATGGTCAGTACACATTGACCAGCGTGGTGAAGTATGGTCAGTACACATTGACCAGCGTGGTGAAGTATGGTCAGTACACATTGACCAGCCTGGTGAAGTATGGTCAGTACACATTGACCAGGGTGGTGAAGTATGGTCAGTACACATTGACCAGCGTGGTGAAGTATGGTCAGGTCACATTGACCAGAGTGGTGAAGTATGGTCAGTACACATTGACCAGAGTGGTGAAGTATGGTCAGTACACATTGACCAGGGTGGTGAAGTATGGTCAGTACACATTGACCAGGGTGGTGAAGTATGGTCAGTCCACATTGACCAGCGTGGTGAAGTATGGTCAGGTCACATTGACCAGGGTGGTGAAGTATGGTCAGTGCACATTGACCAGCGTGGTGAAGTATGGTCAGTACACATTGACCAGAGTGGTGAAGTATGGTCAGTACACATTGACCAGCGTGGTGAAGTATGGTCAGTGCACATTGACCAGCGTGGTGAAGTATGGTCAGTACACATTGACCAGAGTGGTGAAGTATGGTCAGTACACATTGACCAGAGTGGTGAAGTATGGTCAGTACACATTGACCAGGGTGGTGAAGTATGGTCAGTACACATTGACCAGAGTGGTGAAGTATGGTCAGTACACATTGACCAGCGTGGTGAAGTATGGTCAGTACACATTGACCAGCGTGGTGAAGTATGGTCAGCACGCATTGACCATCGTGGTGAAGTATGGTCAGTACACATTGGCCAGCGTGGTGAAGTATGGTCAGTACACATTGACCAGCGTGGTGAAGTATGGTCAGGTCACATTGACCAGGGTGGTGAAGTATGGTCAGTCCACATTGACCGGCGTGGTGAAGTATGGTCAGCACGCATTGACCATCGTGGTGAAGTATGGTCAGTACACATTGACCAGCATGGTGAAGTATGGTCAGTACACATTGACCAGGGTGGTGAAGTATGGTCAGTACACATTGACCAGAGTGGTGAAGTATGGTCAGTCCACATTGACCAGGGTGGTGAAGTATGGTCAGTACACATTGACCAGCGTGGTGAAGTATGGTCAGTCCAC
Organism: Petromyzon marinus; assembly: GCF_048934315.1. Taxonomy (NCBI): domain Eukaryota; kingdom Metazoa; phylum Chordata; class Hyperoartia; order Petromyzontiformes; family Petromyzontidae; genus Petromyzon; species Petromyzon marinus. Next base: position 1,659,742 of record NW_027422817.1, read on the forward strand.
ATTGACCAGCGTGGTGAAGTATGGTCAGGTCACATTGACCAGGGTGGTGAAGTATGGTCAGTACACATTGACCAGAGTGGTGAAGTATGGTCAGTACACATTGACCAGCGTGGTGAAGTATGGTCAGTACACATTGACCAGCGTGGTGAAGTATGGTCAGTACACATTGACCAGCCTGGTGAAGTATGGTCAGTACACATTGACCAGGGTGGTGAAGTATGGTCAGTACACATTGACCAGAGTGGTGAAGTATGGTCAGGTCACATTGACCAGAGTGGTGAAGTATGGTCAGTACACATTGACCAGAGTGGTGAAGTATGGTCAGTACACATTGACCAGGGTGGTGAAGTATGGTCAGTCCACATTGACCAGCGTGGTGAAGTATGGTCAGGTCACATTGACCAGGGTGGTGAAGTATGGTCAGTGCACATTGACCAGCGTGGTGAAGTATGGTCAGTACACATTGACCAGAGTGGTGAAGTATGGTCAGTACACATTGACCAGGGTGGTGAAGTATGGTCAGTACACATTGACCAGCGTGGTGAAGTATGGTCAGTACACATTGACCAGGGTGGTGAAGTATGGTCAGTACACATTGACCAGGGTGGTGAAGTATGGTCAGTACACATCGACCAGGGTGGTGAAGTATGGTCAGTACACATTGACCAGCGTGGTGAAGTATGGTCAGTACACATTGACCAGCGTGGTGAAGTATGGTCAGTACACATTGACCAGCGTGGTGAAGTATGGTCAGTACACATTGACCAGCGTGGTGAAGTATGGTCAGTACACATTGACCAGAGTGGTGAAGTATGGTCAGTACACATTGACCAGCGTGGTGAAGTATGGTCAGTACACATTGACCAGCGTGGTGAAGTATGGTCAGTACACATTGACCAGCGTGGTGAAGTATGGTCAGTACACATTGACCAGCCTGGTGAAGTATGGTCAGTACACATTGACCAGGGTGGTGAAGTATGGTCAGTACACATTGACCAGCGTGGTGAAGTATGGTCAGGTCACATTGACCAGAGTGGTGAAGTATGGTCAGTACACATTGACCAGAGTGGTGAAGTATGGTCAGTACACATTGACCAGGGTGGTGAAGTATGGTCAGTACACATTGACCAGGGTGGTGAAGTATGGTCAGTCCACATTGACCAGCGTGGTGAAGTATGGTCAGGTCACATTGACCAGGGTGGTGAAGTATGGTCAGTGCACATTGACCAGCGTGGTGAAGTATGGTCAGTACACATTGACCAGAGTGGTGAAGTATGGTCAGTACACATTGACCAGGGTGGTGAAGTATGGTCAGTACACATTGACCAGCCTGGTGAAGTATGGTCAGTACACATTGACCAGGGTGGTGAAGTATGGTCAGTACACATTGATCAGGGTGGTGAAGTATGGTCAGTACACATCGACCAGGGTGGTGAAGTATGGTCAGTACACATTGACCAGCGTGGTGAAGTATGGTCAGTCCACATTGACCAGCGTGGTGAAGTATGGTCAGGTCACATTGACCAGCGTGGTGAAGTATGGTCAGTACACATTGACCAGCGTGGTGAAGTATGGTCAGTACACATTGACCAGCGTGGTGAAGTATGGTCAGTACACATTGACCAGCGTGGTGAAGTATGTAGTACACATTGACCAGCGTGGTGAAGTATGGTCAGTACACATTGACCAGCATGGTGAAGTATGGTCAGTACACATTGACCAGCGTGGTGAAGTATGGTCAGTACACATTGACCAGCGTGGTGAAGTATGTAGTACACATTGACCAGCGTGGTGAAGTATGGTCAGGTCACATTGACCAGGGTGGTGAAGTATGGTCAGTACACATTGACCAGCGTGGTGAAGTATGGTCAGGTCACATTGACCAGGGTGGTGAAGTATGGTCAGTTCACATTGACCAGGGTGGTGAAGTATGGTCAGTTCACATTGACCAGCGTGGTGAAGTATGGTCAGTACACATTGACCAGCGTGGTGAAGTATGGTCAGGTCACATTGACCAGCGTGGTGAAGTATGGTCAGTACACATTGACCAGAGTGGTGAAGTATGGTCAGTACACATTGACCAGCGTGGCGAAGTATGGTCAGTACACATTGACCAGCGTGGTGAAGTATGGTCGGTACACATTGACCAGCGTGGTGAAGTATGGTCAGTCCACATTGACCAGCGTGGTGAAGTATGGTCAGTACACATTGACCAGCGTGGTGAAGTATGGTCAGTACACATTGACCAGCGTGGTGAAGTATGGTCAGTACACATTGACCAGCGTGGTGAAGTATGGTCAGTACACATTGACCAGAGTGGTGAAGTATGGTCAGTACACATTGACCAGCGTGGTGAAGTATGGTCAGTTCACATTGACCAGTGTGGTGAAGTATGGTGAGTACACATTGACCAGGGTGGTGAAGTATGGTCAGGTCACATTGACCAGGGTGGTGAAGTATGGTCAGTACACATTGACCAGAGTGGTGAAGTATGGTCAGTACACATTGACCAGAGTGGTGAAGTATGGTCAGTACACATTGACCAGCGTGGTGAAGTATGGTCAGTACACATTGACCAGCGTGGTGAAGTATGGTCAGTACACATTGACCAGCCTGGTGAAGTATGGTCAGTACACATTGACCAGGGTGGTGAAGTATGGTCAGTACACATTGACCAACGTGGTGAAGTATGGTCAGGTCACATTGACCAGAGTGGTGAAGTATGGTCAGTACACATTGACCAGAGTGGTGAAGTATGGTCAGTACACATTGACCAGGGTGGTGAAGTATGGTCAGTACACATTGACCAGAGTGGTGAAGTATGGTCAGTCCACATTGACCAGGGTGGTGAAGTATGGTCAGTACACATTGACCAGCGTGGTGAAGTATGGTCAGTCCACATTGACCAGCGTGGTGAAGTATGGTCAGGTCACATTGACCAGGGTGGTGAAGTATGGTCAGTACACATTGACCAGAGTGGTGAAGTATGGTCAGTACACATTGACCAGCGTGGTGAAGTATGGTCAGTACACATTGACCAGCGTGGTGAAGTATGGTCAGTACACATTGACCAGCCTGGTGAAGTATGGTCAGTACACATTGACCAGGGTGGTGAAGTATGGTCAGTACACATTGACCAGCGTGGTGAAGTATGGTCAGGTCACATTGACCAGAGTGGTGAAGTATGGTCAGTACACATTGACCAGAGTGGTGAAGTATGGTCAGTACACATTGACCAGGGTGGTGAAGTATGGTCAGTCCAAATTGACCAGCGTGGTGAAGTATGGTCAGGTCACATTGACCAGGGTGGTGAAGTATGGTCAGTGCACATTGACCAGCGTGGTGAAGTATGGTCAGTACACATTGACCAGAGTGGTGAAGTATGGTCAGTACACATTGACCAGGGTGGTGAAGTATGGTCAGTACACATTGACCAGCGTGGTGAAGTATGGTCAGTACACATTGACCAGGGTGGTGAAGTATGGTCAGTACACATTGACCAGGGTGGTGAAGTATGGTCAGTACACATTGACCAGGGTGGTGAAGTATGGTCAGTACACATTGACCAGCGTGGTGAAGTATGGTCAGTACACATTGACCAGCGTGGTGAAGTATGGTCAGTACACATTGACCAGCGTGGTGAAGTATGGTCAGTACACATTGACCAGCGTGGTGAAGTATGGTCAGTACACATTGACCAGAGTGGTGAAGTATGGTCAGTACACATTGACCAGCGTGGTGAAGTATGGTCAGTACACATTGACCAGCGTGGTGAAGTATGGTCAGTACACATTGACCAGCGTGGTGAAGTATGGTCAGTACACATTGACCAGCCTGGTGAAGTATGGTCAGTACACATTGACCAGGGTGGTGAAGTATGGTCAGTACACATTGACCAGCGTGGTGAAGTATGGTCAGGTCACATTGACCAGAGTGGTGAAGTATGGTCAGTACACATTGACCAGAGTGGTGAAGTATGGTCAGTACACATTGACCAGGGTGGTGAAGTTTGGTCAGTACACATTGACCAGGGTGGTGAAGTATGGTCAGTCCACATTGACCAGCGTGGTGAAGTATGGTCAGGTCACATTGACCAGGGTGGTGAAGTATGGTCAGTGCACATTGACCAGCGTGGTGAAGTATGGTCAGTACACATTGACCAGAGTGGTGAAGTATGGTCAGTACACATTGACCAGGGTGGTGAAGTATGGTCAGTACACATTGACCAGCCTGGTGAAGTATGGTCAGTACACATTGACCAGGGTGGTGAAGTATGGTCAGTACACATTGACCAGGGTGGTGAAGTATGGTCAGTACACATCGACCAGGGTGGTGAAGTATGGTCAGTACACATTGACCAGCGTGGTGAAGTATGGTCAGTCCACATTGACCAGCGTGGTGAAGTATGGTCAGGTCACATTGACCAGCGTGGTGAAGTATGGTCAGTACACATTGACCAGCGTGGTGAAGTATGGTCAGTACACATTGACCAGCGTGGTGAAGTATGGTCAGTACACATTGACCAGCGTGGTGAAGTATGGTCAGTACACATTGACCAGCGTGGTGAAGTATGTAGTACACATTGACCAGCGTGGTGAAGTATGGTCAGTACACATTGACCAGCATGGTGAAGTATGGTCAGTACACATTGACCAGCGTGGTGAAGTATGGTCAGTACACATTGACCAGCGTGGTGAAGTATGTAGTACACATTGACCAGCGTGGTGAAGTATGGTCAGGTCACATTGACCAGGGTGGTGAAGTATGGTCAGTACACATTGACCAGCGTGGTGAAGTATGGTCAGGTCACATTGACCAGGGTGGTGAAGTATGGTCAGTTCACATTGACCAGCGTGCTGAAGTATGGTCAGGTCACATTGACCAGCGTGGTGAAGTATGGTCAGTAAACATTGACCAGCGTGGTGAAGTATGGTCAGGTCACATTGACCAGCGTGGTGAAGTATGGTCAGTACACATTGACCAGAGTGGTGAAGTATGGTCAGTACACATTGACCAGCGTGGCGAAGTATGGTCAGTACACATTGACCAGCGTGGTGAAGTATGGTCGGTACACATTGACCAGCGTGGTGAAGTATGGTCAGTCCACATTGACCAGCGTGGTGAAGTATGGTCAGTACACATTGACCAGCGTGGTGAAGTATGGTCAGTACACATTGACCAGCGTGGTGAAGTATGGTCAGTACACATTGACCAGCGTGGTGAAGTATGGTCAGTACACATTGACCAGAGTGGTGAAGTATGGTCAGTACACATTGACCAGCGTGGTGAAGTATGGTCAGTTCACATTGACCAGTGTGGTGAAGTATGGTGAGTACACATTGACCAGGGTGGTGAAGTATGGTCAGGTCACATTGACCAGGGTGGTGAAGTATGGTCAGGTCACATTGACCAGCGTTGTGAAGTATGGTCAGTACACATTGACCAGGGTGGTGAAGTATGGTCAGTACACATTGACCAGAGTGGTGAAGTATGGTCAGTACACATTGACCAGAGTGGTGAAGTATGGTCAGTACACATTGACCAGCGTGGTGAAGTATGGTCAGTACACATTGACCAGCGTGGTGAAGTATGGTCAGTACACATTGACCAGCCTGGTGAAGTATGGTCAGTACACATTGACCAGGGTGGTGAAGTATGGTCAGTACACATTGACCAACGTGGTGAAGTATGGTCAGGTCACATTGACCAGAGTGGTGAAGTATGGTCAGTACACATTGACCAGAGTGGTGAAGTATGGTCAGTACACATTGACCAGGGTGGTGAAGTATGGTCAGTACACATTGACCAGGGTGGTGAAGTATGGTCAGTCCACATTGACCAGCGTGGTGAAGTATGGTCAGGTCACATTGACCAGGGTGGTGAAGTATGGTCAGTGCACATTGACCAGCGTGGTGAAGTATGGTCAGTCCACATTGACCAGCGTGGTGAAGTATGGTCAGGTCACATTGACCAGCGTGGTGAAGTATGGTCAGTACACATTGACCAGCGTGGTGAAGTATGGTCAGTACACATTGACCAGCATGGTGAAGTATGGTCAGTACACATTGACCAGCGTGGTGAAGTATGGTCAGGTCACATTGACCAGGGTGGTGAAGTATGGTCAGTACACATTGACCAGCGTGGTGAAGTATGGTCAGGTCACATTGACCAGGGTGGTGAAGTATGGTCAGTTCACATTGACCAGCGTGGTGAAGTATGGTCAGGTCACATTGACCAGCGTGGTGAAGTATGGTCAGTACACATTGACCAGCGTGGTGAAGTATGGTCAGGTCACATTGACCAGCGTGGTGAAGTATGGTCAGTACACATTGACCAGAGTGGTGAAGTATGGTCAGTACACATTGACCAGCGTGGCGAAGTATGGTCAGTACACATTGACCAGCGTGGTGAAGTATGGTCAGTACACATTGACCAGCGTGGTGAAGTATGGTCAGTCCACATTGACCAGCGTGGTGAAGTATGGTCAGTACACATTGACCAGCGTGGTGAAGTATGGTCAGTACACATTGACCAGCGTGGTGAAGTATGGTCAGTACACATTGACCAGCGTGGTGAAGTATGGTCAGTACACATTGACCAGAGTGGTGAAGTATGGTCAGTACACATTGACCAGCGTGGTGAAGTATGGTCAGTTCACATTGACCAGTGTGGTAAAGTATGGTGAGTACACATTGACCAGGGTGGTGAAGTATGGTCAGGTCACATTGACCAGGGTGGTGAAGTATGGTCAGGTCACATTGACCAGCGTTGTGAAGTATGGTCAGTACACATTGACCAGCGTGGTGAAGTATGGTCAGGTCACATTGACCAGGGTGGTGAAGTATGGTCAGTGCACATTGACCAGCGTGGTGAAGTATGGTCAGTACACATTGACCAGAGTGGTGAAGTATGGTCAGTACACATTGACCAGGGTGGTGAAGTATGGTCAGTACACATTGACCAGCGTGGTGAAGTGTGGTCAGTACACATTGACCAGGGTGGTGAAGTATGGTCAGTACACATTGACCAGCGTGGTGAAGTATGGTCAGGTCACATTGACCAGAGTGGTGAAGTATGGTCAGTACACATTGACCAGAGTGGTGAAGTATGGTCAGTACACATTGACCAGGGTGGTGAAGTATGGTCAGTACACATTGACCAGGGTGGTGAAGTATGGTCAGTCCACATTGACCAGCGTGGTGAAGTATGGTCAGGTCACATTGACCAGGGTGGTGAAGTATGGTCAGTGCACATTGACCAGCGTGGTGAAGTATGGTCAGTCCACATTGACCAGCGTGGTGAAGTATGGTCAGGTCACATTGACCAGCGTGGTGAAGTATGGTCAGTACACATTGACCAGCGTGGTGAAGTATGGTCAGTACACATTGACCAGCATGGTGAAGTATGGTCAGTACACATTGACCAGCGTGGTGAAGTATGGTCAGGTCACATTGACCAGGGTGGTGAAGTATGGTCAGTACACATTGACCAGCGTGGTGAAGTATGGTCAGGTCACATTGACCAGGGTGGTGAAGTATGGTCAGTTCACATTGACCAGCGTGGTGAAGTATGGTCAGGTCACATTGACCAGCGTGGTGAAGTATGGTCAGTACACATTGACCAGCGTGGTGAAGTATGGTCAGTACACATTGACCAGCATGGTGAAGTATGGTCAGTACACATTGACCAGAGTGGTGAAGTATGGTCAGTACACATTGACCAGCGTGGCGAAGTATGGTCAGTACACATTGACCAGCGTGGTGAAGTATGGTCAGTACACATTGACCAGCGTGGTGAAGTATGGTCAGTCCACATTGACCAGCGTGGTGAAGTATGGTCAGTACACATTGACCAGCGTGGTGAAGTATGGTCAGTACACATTGACCAGCGTGGTGAAGTATGGTATGGTCAGTACACATTGACCAGCGTGGTGAAGTATGGTCAGTACACATTGACCAGAGTGGTGAAGTATGGTCAGTACACATTGACCAGCGTGGTGAAGTATGGTCAGGTCACATTGACCAGGGTGGTGAAGTATGGTCAGGTCACATTGACCAGCGTTGTGAAGTATGGTCAGGTCACATTGACCAGCGTTGTGAAGTATGGTCAGTACACATTGACCAGCGTGGTGAAGTATGGTCAGGTCACATTGACCAGGGTGGTGAAGTATGGTCAGTGCACATTGACCAGCGTGGTGAAGTATGGTCAGTACACATTGACCAGAGTGGTGAAGTATGGTCAGTACACATTGACCAGGGTGGTGAAGTATGGTCAGTACACATTGACCAGCGTGGTGAAGTATGGTCAGTACACATTGACCAGGGTGGTGAAGTATGGTCAGTACACATTGACCAGGGTGGTGAAGTATGGTCAGTACACATCGACCAGGGTGGTGAAGTATGGTCAGTACACATTGACCAGCGTGGTGAAGTATGGTCAGTCCACATTGACCAGCGTGGTGAAGTATGGTCAGGTCACATTGACCAGCGTGGTGAAGTATGGTCAGTACACATTGACCAGCGTGGTGAAGTATGGTCAGTACACATTGACCAGCGTGGTGAAGTATGGTCAGTACACATTGACCAGCGTGGTGAAGTATGGTCAGTACACATTGACCAGCATGGTGAAGTATGGTCAGTACACATTGACCAGCGTGGTGAAGTATGGTCAGGTCACATTGACCAGGGTGGTGAAGTATGGTCAGTACACATTGACCAGCGTGGTGAAGTATGGTCAGGTCACATTGACCAGGGTGGTGAAGTATGGTCAGTTCACATTGACCAGCGTGGTGAAGTATGGTCAGGTCACATTGACCAGCGTGGTGAAGTATGGTCAGTACACATTGACCAGCGTGGTGAAGTATGGTCAGGTCACATTGACCAGCGTGGTGAAGTATGGTCAGTACACATTGACCAGAGTGGTGAAGTATGGTCAGTACACATTGACCAGCGTGGCGAAGTATGGTCAGTACACATTGACCAGCGTGGTGAAGTATGGTCACTACACATTGACCAGCGTGGTGAAGTATGGTTCGTCCACATTGACCAGCGTGGTGAAGTATGGTCAGTACACATTGACCAGCGTGGTGAAGTATGGTCAGTACACATTGACCAGCGTGGTGAAGTGTGGTCAGTACACATTGACCAGCGTGGTGAAGTATGGTCAGTACACATTGACCAGAGTGGTGAAGTATGGTCAGTACACATTGACCAGCGTGGTGAAGTATGGTCAGTTCACATTGACCAGTGTGGTGAAGTATGGTGAGTACACATTGACCAGGGTGGTGAAGTATGGTCAGGTCACATTGACCAGGGTGGTGAAGTATGGTCAGGTCACATTGACCAGCGTTGTGAAGTATGGTCAGTACACATTGACCAGGGTGGTGAAGTATGGTCAGTACACATTGACCAGAGTGGTGAAGTATGGTCAGTACACATTGACCAGAGTGGTGAAGTATGGTCAGTACACATTGACCAGCGTGGTGAAGTATGGTCAGTACACATTGACCAGCGTGGTGAAGTATGGTCAGTACACATTGACCAGCCTGGTGAAGTATGGTCAGTACACATTGACCAGGGTGGTGAAGTATGGTCAGTACACATTGACCAGCGTGGTGAAGTATGGTCAGGTCACATTGACCAGAGTGGTGAAGTATGGTCAGTACACATTGACCAGAGTGGTGAAGTATGGTCAGTACACATTGACCAGGGTGGTGAAGTATGGTCAGTACACATTGACCAGGGTGGTGAAGTATGGTCAGTCCACATTGACCAGCGTGGTGAAGTATGGTCAGGTCACATTGACCAGGGTGGTTAAGTATGGTCAGTGCACATTGACCAGCGTGGTGAAGTATGGTCAGTACACATTGACCAGAGTGGTGAAGTATGGTCAGTACACATTGACCAGCGTGGTGAAGTATGGTCAGTGCACATTGACCAGCGTGGTGAAGTATGGTCAGTACACATTGACCAGAGTGGTGAAGTATGGTCAGTACACATTGACCAGCGTGGTGAAGTATGGTCAGTGCACATTGACCAGCGTGGTGAAGTATGGTCAGTACACATTGACCAGAGTGGTGAAGTATGGTCAGTACACATTGACCAGGGTGGTGAAGTATGGTCAGTCCACATTGACCGGCGTGGTGAAGTATGGTCAGCACGCATTGACCATCGTGGTGAAGTATGGTCAGTACACATTGACCAGCATGGTGAAGTATGGTCAGTACACATTGACCAGGGTGGTGAAGTATGGTCAGTACACATTGACCAGAGTGGTGAAGTATGGTCAGTCCACATTGACCAGGGTGGTGAAGTATGGTCAGTACACATTGACCAGCGTGGTGAAGTATGGTCAGGTCACATTGACCAGAGTGGTGAAGTATGGTCAGTACACATTGACCAGAGTGGTGAAGTATGGTCAGTACACATTGACCAGTGTGGTGAAGTATGGTCAGTACACATTGACCAGCGTGGTGAAGTATGGTCAGTCCACATTGACCAGGGTGGTGAAGTATGGTCAGTACACATTGACCAGAGTGGTGAAGTATGGTCAGTCCACATTGACCAGGGTGGTGAAGTATGGTCAGTACACATTGACCAGCGTGGTGAAGTATGGTCAGGTCACATTGACCAGAGTGGTGAAGTATGGTCAGTGCACATTGACCAGCGTGGTGAAGTATGGTCAGTACACATTGACCAGAGTGGTGAAGTATGGTCAGTACACATTGACCAGCGTGGTGAAGTATGGTCAGTGCACATTGACCAGCGTGGTGAAGTATGGTCAGTACACATTGACCAGAGTGGTGAAGTATGGTCAGTACACATTGACCAGGGTGGTGAAGTATGGTCAGTCCACATTGACCGGCGTGGTGAAGTATGGTCAGCAAGCATTGACCATCGTGGTGAAGTATGGTCAGTACACATTGACCAGCATGGTGAAGTATGGTCAGTACACATTGACCAGGGTGGTGAAGTATGGTCAGTACACATTGACCAGATTGGTGAAGTATGGTCAGTCCACATTGACCAGGGTGGTGAAGTATGGTCAGTACACATTGACCAGCGTGGTGAAGTATGGTCAGGTCACATTGACCAGAGTGGGGAAGTATGGTCAGTACACATTGACCAGAGTGGTGAAGTATGGTCAGTACACATTGACCAGGGTGGTGAAGTATGGTCAGTACACATTGACCAGGGTGGTGAAGTATGGTCAGTCCACATTGACCAGCGTGGTGAAGTATGGTCAGGTCACATTGACCAGGGTGGTGAAGTATGGTCAGTACACATCGACCAGGGTGGTGAAGTATGGTCAGTACACATTGACCAGCGTGGTGAAGTATGGTCAGTCCACATTGACCAGCGTGGTGAAGTATGGTCAGGTCACATTGACCAGCGTGGTGAAGTATGGTCAGTACACATTGACCAGCGTGGTGAAGTATGGTCAGTACACATTGACCAGCGTGGTGAAGTATGGTCAGTACACATTGACCAGCATGGTGAAGTATGGTCAGTACACATTGACCAGCGTGGTGAAGTATGGTCAGGTCACATTGACCAGGGTGGTGAAGTATGGTCAGTACACATTGACCAGCGTGGTGAAGTATGGTCAGGTCACATTGACCAGGGTGGTGAAGTATGGTCAGTTCACATTGACCAGCGTGGTGAAGTATGGTCAGGTCACATTGACCAGCGTGGTGAAGTATGGTCAGTACACATTGATCAGCGTGGTGAAGTATGGTCAGGTCACATTGACCAGCGTGGTGAAGTATGGTCAGTACACATTGACCAGAGTGGTGAAGTATGGTCAGTACACATTGACCAGAGTGGTGAAGTATGGTCAGTACACATTGACCAGCGTGGTGAAGTATGGTCAGTACACATTGACCAGCGTGGTGAAGTATGGTCAGTACACATTGACCAGCCTGGTGAAGTATGGTCAGTACACATTGACGAGGGTGGTGAAGTATGGTCAGTACACATTGACCAGCGTGGTGAAGTATGGTCAGGTCACATTGACCAGAGTGGTGAAGTATGGTCAGTACACATTGACCAGAGTGGTGAAGTATGGTCAGTACACATTGACCAGGGTGGTGAAGTATGGTCAGTACACATTGACCAGGGTGGTGAAGTATGGTCAGTCCACATTGACCAGCGTGGTGAAGTATGGTCAGGTCACATTGACCAGGGTGGTGAAGTATGGTCAGTGCACATTGACCAGCGTGGTGAAGTATGGTCAGTACACATTGACCAGAGTGGTGAAGTATGGTCAGTACACATTGACCAGCGTGGTGAAGTATGGTCAGTGCACATTGACCAGCGTGGTGAAGTATGGTCAGTACACATTGACCAGAGTGGTGAAGTATGGTCAGTACACATTGACCAGAGTGGTGAAGTATGGTCAGTACACATTGACCAGGGTGGTGAAGTATGGTCAGTACACATTGACCAGAGTGGTGAAGTATGGTCAGTACACATTGACCAGCGTGGTGAAGTATGGTCAGTACACATTGACCAGCGTGGTGAAGTATGGTCAGCACGCATTGACCATCGTGGTGAAGTATGGTCAGTACACATTGGCCAGCGTGGTGAAGTATGGTCAGTACACATTGACCAGCGTGGTGAAGTATGGTCAGGTCACATTGACCAGGGTGGTGAAGTATGGTCAGTCCACATTGACCGGCGTGGTGAAGTATGGTCAGCACGCATTGACCATCGTGGTGAAGTATGGTCAGTACACATTGACCAGCATGGTGAAGTATGGTCAGTACACATTGACCAGGGTGGTGAAGTATGGTCAGTACACATTGACCAGAGTGGTGAAGTATGGTCAGTCCACATTGACCAGGGTGGTGAAGTATGGTCAGTACACATTGACCAGCGTGGTGAAGTATGGTCAGTCCACATTGACCAGCGTGGTGAAGTATGGTCAGGTCACATTGACCAGGGTGGTGAAGTATGGTCAGTACACATTGACCAGCGTTGTGAAGTATGGTCAGCACGCATTGACCATCGTGGTGAAGTATGGTCAGTACACATTGACCAGCATGGTGAAGTATGGTCAGTACACATTGACCAGGGTGGTGAAGTATGGTCAGTACACATTGACCAGAGTGGTGAAGTATGGTCAGTCCACATTGACCAGGGTGGTGAAGTATGGTCAGTACACATTGACCAGCGTGGTGAAGTATGGTCAGTCCACATTGACCAGCGTGGTGAAGTATGGTCAGGTCACATTGACCAGGGTGGTGAAGTATGGTCAGTACACATTGACCAGCGTGGTGAAGTATGGTCAGGTCACATTGACCAGGGTGGTGAAGTATGGTCAGTACACATTGACCAGCGTGGTGAAGTATGGTCAGGTCACATTGACCAGGGTAGTGAAGTATGGTCATTTCACATTGACCAGCGTGGTGAAGTATGGTCAGGTCACATTGACCAGCGTGGTGAAGTATGGTCAGTACACATTGACCAGCGTGGTGAAGTATGGTCAGGTCACATTAACCAGCGTGGTGAAGTATGGTCAGTACACATTGACCAGAGTGGTGAAGTATGGTCAGTACACATTGACCAGCGTGGTGAAGTATGGTCAGTACACATTGACCAGCGTGGTGAAGTATGGTCAGCACGCATTGACCATCGTGGTGAAGTATGGTCAGTACACATTGACCAGCATGGTGAAGTATGGTCAGTACACATTGACCAGGGTGGTGAAGTATGGTCAGTACACATTGACCAGAGTGGTGAAGTATGGTCAGTCCACATTGACCAGGGTGGTGAAGTATGGTCAGTACACATTGACCAGCGTGGTGAAGTATGGTCAGGTCACATTGACCAGAGTGGTGAACTATGGTCAGTACACATTGACCAGAGTGGTGAAGTATGGTCAGTACACATTGACCAGTGTGGTGAAGTATGGTCAGTACACATTGACCAGCGTGGTGAAGTATGGTCAGTCCACATTGACCAGGGTGGTGAAGTATGGTCAGTACACATTGACCAGAGTGGTGAAGTATGGTCAGTCCACATTGACCAGGGTGGTGAAGTATGGTCAGTACACATTGACCAGCGTGGTGAAGTATGGTCAGGTCACATTGACCAGAGTGGTGAAGTATGGTCAGTGCACATTGACCAGCGTGGTGAAGTATGGTCAGTACACATTGACCAGAGTGGTGAAGTATGGTCAGTACACATTGACCAGCGTGGTGAAGTATGGTCAGTGCACATTGACCAGCGTGGTGAAGTATGGTCAGTACACATTGACCAGAGTGGTGAAGTATGGTCAGTACACATTGACCAGGGTGGTGAAGTATGGTCAGTCCACATTGACCGGCGTGGTGAAGTATGGTCAGCACGCATTGACCATCGTGGTGAAGTATGGTCAGTACACATTGACCAGCATGGTGAAGTATGGTCAGTACACATTGACCAGGGTGGTGAAGTATGGTCAGTACACATTGACCAGAGTGGTGAAGTATGGTCAGTCCACATTGACCAGGGTGGTGAAGTATGGTCAGTACACATTGACCAGCGTGGTGAAGTATGGTCAGGTCACATTGACCAGAGTGGGGAAGTATGGTCAGTACACATTGACCAGAGTGGTGAAGTATGGTCAGTACACATTGACCAGGGTGGTGAAGTATGGTCAGTACACATTGACCAGGGTGGTGAAGTATGGTCAGTCCACATTGACCAGCGTGGTGAAGTATGGTCAGGTCACATTGACCAGGGTGGTGAAGTATGGTCAGTACACATCGACCAGGGTGGTGAAGTATGGTCAGTACACATTGACCAGCGTGGTGAAGTATGGTCAGTCCACATTGACCAGCGTGGTGAAGTATGGTCAGGTCACATTGACCAGCGTGGTGAAGTATGGTCAGTACACATTGACCAGCGTGGTGAAGTATGGTCAGTACACATTGACCAGCGTGGTGAAGTATGGTCAGTACACATTGACCAGCATGGTGAAGTATGGTCAGTACACATTGACCAGCGTGGTGAAGTATGGTCAGGTCACATTGACCAGGGTGGTGAAGTATGGTCAGTACACATTGACCAGCGTGGTGAAGTATGGTCAGGTCACATTGACCAGGGTGGTGAAGTATGGTCAGTTCACATTGACCAGCGTGGTGAAGTATGGTCAGGTCACATTGACCAGCGTGGTGAAGTATGGTCAGTACACATTGATCAGCGTGGTGAAGTATGGTCAGGTCACATTGACCAGCGTGGTGAAGTATGGTCAGTACACATTGACCAGAGTGGTGAAGTATGGTCAGTACACATTGACCAGAGTGGTGAAGTATGGTCAGTACACATTGACCAGCGTGGTGAAGTATGGTCAGTACACATTGACCAGCGTGGTGAAGTATGGTCAGTACACATTGACCAGCCTGGTGAAGTATGGTCAGTACACATTGACCAGGGTGGTGAAGTATGGTCAGTACACATTGACCAGCGTGGTGAAGTATGGTCAGGTCACATTGACCAGAGTGGTGAAGTATGGTCAGTACACATTGACCAGAGTGGTGAAGTATGGTCAGTACACATTGACCAGGGTGGTGAAGTATGGTCAGTACACATTGACCAGGGTGGTGAAGTATGGTCAGTCCACATTGACCAGCGTGGTGAAGTATGGTCAGGTCACATTGACCAGGGTGGTGAAGTATGGTCAGTGCACATTGACCAGCGTGGTGAAGTATGGTCAGTACACATTGACCAGAGTGGTGAAGTATGGTCAGTACACATTGACCAGCGTGGTGAAGTATGGTCAGTGCACATTGACCAGCGTGGTGAAGTATGGTCAGTACACATTGACCAGAGTGGTGAAGTATGGTCAGTACACATTGACCAGAGTGGTGAAGTATGGTCAGTACACATTGACCAGGGTGGTGAAGTATGGTCAGTACACATTGACCAGAGTGGTGAAGTATGGTCAGTACACATTGACCAGCGTGGTGAAGTATGGTCAGTACACATTGACCAGCGTGGTGAAGTATGGTCAGCACGCATTGACCATCGTGGTGAAGTATGGTCAGTACACATTGGCCAGCGTGGTGAAGTATGGTCAGTACACATTGACCAGCGTGGTGAAGTATGGTCAGGTCACATTGACCAGGGTGGTGAAGTATGGTCAGTCCACATTGACCGGCGTGGTGAAGTATGGTCAGCACGCATTGACCATCGTGGTGAAGTATGGTCAGTACACATTGACCAGCATGGTGAAGTATGGTCAGTACACATTGACCAGGGTGGTGAAGTATGGTCAGTACACATTGACCAGAGTGGTGAAGTATGGTCAGTCCACATTGACCAGGGTGGTGAAGTATGGTCAGTACACATTGACCAGCGTGGTGAAGTATGGTCAGTCCACATTGACCAGCGTGGTGAAGTATGGTCAGGTCACATTGACCAGGGTGGTGAAGTATGGTCAGTACACATTGACCAGTGTTGTGAAGTATGGTCAGCACGCATTGACCATCGTGGTGAAGTATGGTCAGTACACATTGACCAGCATGGTGAAGTATGGTCAGTACACATTGACCAGGGTGGTGAAGTATGGTCAGTACACATTGACCAGAGTGGTGAAGTATGGTCAGTCCACATTGACCAGGGTGGTGAAGTATGGTCAGTACACATTGACCAGCGTGGTGAAGTATGGTCAGTCCACATTGACCAGCGTGGTGAAGTATGGTCAGGTCACATTGACCAGGGTGGTGAAGTATGGTCAGTACACATTGACCAGCGTGGTGAAGTATGGTCAGGTCACATTGACCAGGGTGGTGAAGTATGGTCAGTACACATTGACCAGCGTGGTGAAGTATGGTCAGGTCACATTGACCAGGGTAGTGAAGTATGGTCATTTCACATTGACCAGCGTGGTGAAGTATGGTCAGGTCACATTGACCAGCGTGGTGAAGTATGGTCAGTACACATTGACCAGCGTGGTGAAGTATGGTCAGGTCACATTAACCAGCGTGGTGAAGTATGGTCAGTACACATTGACCAGAGTGGTGAAGTATGGTCAGTACACATTGACCAGCGTGGTGAAGTATGGTCAGTACACATTGACCAGTGTGGTGAAGTATGGTCAGTACACATTGACCAGCGTGGTGAAGTATGGTCAGTCCACATTGACCAGCGTGGTGAAGTATGGTCAGTACACATTGACCAGCGTGGTGAAGTATGGTCAGTACACATTGACCAGCGTGGTGAAGTATGGTCAGTACACATTGACCAGCGTGGTGAAGTATGGTCAGTACACATTGACCAGAGTGGTGAAGTATGGTCAGTACACATTGACCAGCGTGGTGAAGTATGGTCAGTTCACATTGACCAGTGTGGTGAAGTATGGTGAGTACACATTGACCAGGGTGGTGAAGTATGGTCAGGTCACATTGACCAGGGTGGTGAAGTATGGTCAGGTCACATTGACCAGCGTTGTGAAGTATGGTCAGTACACATTGACCAGGGTGGTGAAGTATGGTCAGTACACATTGACCAGAGTGGTGAAGTATGGTCAGTACACATTGACCAGCGTGGTGAAGTATGGTCAGTACACATTGACCAGCGTGGTGAAGTATGGTCAGTACACATTGACCAGGGTGGTGAAGTATGGTCAGTACACATTGACAAGCGTGGTGAAGTATGGTCAGGTCACATTGACCAGAGTGGTGAAGTATGGTCAGTACACATTGACCAGAGTGGTGAAGTATGGTCAGTACACATTGACCAGGGTGGTGAAGTATGGTCAGTACACATTGACCAGGGTGGTGAAGTATGGTCAGTCCACATTGACCAGCGTGGTGAAGTATGGTCAGTACACATTGACCAGGGTGGTGAAGTATGGTCAGTCCACATTGACCGGCGTGGTGAAGTATGGTCAGCACGCATTGACCATCGTGGTGAAGTATGGTCAGTACACATTGACCAGCATGGTGAAGTATGGTCAGTACACATTGACCAGGGTGGTGAAGTATGGTCAGTACACATTGACCAGAGTGGTGAAGTATGGTCAGTCCACATTGACCAGGGTGGTGAAGTATGGTCAGTACACATTGACCAGCGTGGTGAAGTATGGTCAGGTCACATTGACCAGAGTGGTGAAGTATGGTCAGTACACATTGACCAGAGTGGTGAAGTAGGGTCAGTACACATTGACCAGGGTGGTGAAGTATGGTCAGTACACATTGACCAGGGTGGTGAAGTATGGTCAGTCCACATTGACCAGCGTGGTGAAGTATGGTCAGGTCACATTGACCAGGGTGGTGAAGTATGGTCAGTGCACATTGACCAGCGTGGTGAAGTATGGTCAGTACACATTGACCAGAGTGGTGAAGTATGGTCAGTACACATTGACCAGGGTGGTGAAGTATGGTCAGTACACATTGACCAGCGTGGTGAAGTATGGTCAGTACACATTGACCAGGGTGGTGAAGTATGGTCAGTACACATTGACCAGGGTGGTGAAGTATGGTCAGTACACATCGACCAGGGTGGTGAAGTATGGTCAGTACACATTGACCAGCGTGGTGAAGTATGGTCAGTCCACATTTACCAGCGTGGTGAAGTATGGTCAGTACACATTGACCAGCGTGGTGAAGTATGGTCAGTACACATTGACCAGCGTGGTGAAGTATGGTCAGTACACATTGACCAGCATGGTGAAGTATGGTCAGTACACATTGACCAGCGTGGTGAAGTATGGTCAGGTCACATTGACCAGGGTGGTGAAGTATGGTCAGTACACATTGACCAGCGTGGTGAAGTATGGTCAGGTCACATTGACCAGGGTGGTGAAGTATGGTCAGTTCACATTGACCAGCGTGGTGAAGTATGGTCAGGTCACATTGACCAGCGTGGTGAAGTATGGTCAGGTCACATTGACCAGCGTGGTGAAGTATGGTCAGTACACATTGACCAGAGTGGTGAAGTATGGTCAGTACACATTGACCAGCGTGGCGAAGTATGGTCAGTACACATTGACCAGCGTGGTGAAGTATGGTCAGTACACATTGACCAGCGTGGTGAAGTATGGTCAGTACACATTGACCAGCGTGGTGAAGTATGGTCAGTACACATTGACCAGCGTGGTGAAGTATGGTCAGTACACATTGACCAGCGTGGTGAAGTATGGTCAGTACACATTGACCAGCGTGGTGAAGTATGGTCAGTACACATTGACCAGCGTGATGAAGTATGGTCAGTACACATTGACCAGCGTGGTGAAGTATGGTCAGTCCACATTGACCAGCGTGGTGAAGTATGGTCAGGTCACATTGACCAGGGTGGTGAAGTATGGTCAGTACACATTGACCAGCGTTGTGAAGTATGGTCAGCACGCATTGACCATCGTGGTGAAGTATGGTCAGTACACATTGACCAGCATGGTGAAGTATGGTCAGTACACATTGACCAGGGTGGTGAAGTATGGTCAGTACACATTGACCAGAGTGGTGAAGTATGGTCAGTCCACATTGACCAGGGTGGTGAAGTATGGTCAGTACACATTGACCAGCGTGGTGAAGTATGGTCAGTCCACATTGACCAGCGTGGTGAAGTATGGTCAGGTCACATTGACCAGGGTGGTGAAGTATGGTCAGTACACATTGACCAGCGTGGTGAAGTATGGTCAGGTCACATTGACCAGGGTGGTGAAGTATGGTCAGTACACATTGACCAGCGTGGTGAAGTATGGTCAGGTCACATTGACCAGGGTAGTGAAGTATGGTCATTTCACATTGACCAGCGTGGTGAAGTATGGTCAGGTCACATTGACCAGCGTGGTGAAGTATGGTCAGTACACATTGACCAGCGTGGTGAAGTATGGTCAGGTCACATTAACCAGCGTGGTGAAGTATGGTCAGTACACATTGACCAGAGTGGTGAAGTATGGTCAGTACACATTGACCAGCGTGGTGAAGTATGGTCAGTACACATTGACCAGCGTGGTGAAGTATGGTCAGCACGCATTGACCATCGTGGTGAAGTATGGTCAGTACACATTGACCAGCATGGTGAAGTATGGTCAGTACACATTGACCAGGGTGGTGAAGTATGGTCAGTACACATTGACCAGAGTGGTGAAGTATGGTCAGTCCACATTGACCAGGGTGGTGAAGTATGGTCAGTACACATTGACCAGCGTGGTGAAGTATGGTCAGGTCACATTGACCAGAGTGGTGAACTATGGTCAGTACACATTGACCAGAGTGGTGAAGTATGGTCAGTACACATTGACCAGTGTGGTGAAGTATGGTCAGTACACATTGACCAGCGTGGTGAAGTATGGTCAGTCCACATTGACCAGGGTGGTGAAGTATGGTCAGTACACATTGACCAGAGTGGTGAAGTATGGTCAGTCCACATTGACCAGGGTGGTGAAGTATGGTCAGTACACATTGACCAGCGTGGTGAAGTATGGTCAGGTCACATTGACCAGAGTGGTGAAGTATGGTCAGTGCACATTGACCAGCGTGGTGAAGTATGGTCAGTACACATTGACCAGAGTGGTGAAGTATGGTCAGTACACATTGACCAGCGTGGTGAAGTATGGTCAGTGCACATTGACCAGCGTGGTGAAGTATGGTCAGTACACATTGACCAGAGTGGTGAAGTATGGTCAGTACACATTGACCAGGGTGGTGAAGTATGGTCAGTCCACATTGACCGGCGTGGTGAAGTATGGTCAGCACGCATTGACCATCGTGGTGAAGTATGGTCAGTACACATTGACCAGCATGGTGAAGTATGGTCAGTACACATTGACCAGGGTGGTGAAGTATGGTCAGTACACATTGACCAGAGTGGTGAAGTATGGTCAGTCCACATTGACCAGGGTGGTGAAGTATGGTCAGTACACATTGACCAGCGTGGTGAAGTATGGTCAGGTCACATTGACCAGAGTGGGGAAGTATGGTCAGTACACATTGACCAGAGTGGTGAAGTATGGTCAGTACACATTGACCAGGGTGGTGAAGTATGGTCAGTACACATTGACCAGGGTGGTGAAGTATGGTCAGTCCACATTGACCAGCGTGGTGAAGTATGGTCAGGTCACATTGACCAGGGTGGTGAAGTATGGTCAGTACACATCGACCAGGGTGGTGAAGTATGGTCAGTACACATTGACCAGCGTGGTGAAGTATGGTCAGTCCACATTGACCAGCGTGGTGAAGTATGGTCAGGTCACATTGACCAGCGTGGTGAAGTATGGTCAGTACACATTGACCAGCGTGGTGAAGTATGGTCAGTACACATTGACCAGCGTGGTGAAGTATGGTCAGTACACATTGACCAGCATGGTGAAGTATGGTCAGTACACATTGACCAGCGTGGTGAAGTATGGTCAGGTCACATTGACCAGGGTGGTGAAGTATGGTCAGTACACATTGACCAGCGTGGTGAAGTATGGTCAGGTCACATTGACCAGGGTGGTGAAGTATGGTCAGTTCACATTGACCAGCGTGGTGAAGTATGGTCAGGTCACATTGACCAGCGTGGTGAAGTATGGTCAGTACACATTGATCAGCGTGGTGAAGTATGGTCAGGTCACATTGACCAGCGTGGTGAAGTATGGTCAGTACACATTGACCAGAGTGGTGAAGTATGGTCAGTACACATTGACCAGAGTGGTGAAGTATGGTCAGTACACATTGACCAGCGTGGTGAAGTATGGTCAGTACACATTGACCAGCGTGGTGAAGTATGGTCAGTACACATTGACCAGCCTGGTGAAGTATGGTCAGTACACATTGACCAGGGTGGTGAAGTATGGTCAGTACACATTGACCAGCGTGGTGAAGTATGGTCAGGTCACATTGACCAGAGTGGTGAAGTATGGTCAGTACACATTGACCAGAGTGGTGAAGTATGGTCAGTACACATTGACCAGGGTGGTGAAGTATGGTCAGTACACATTGACCAGGGTGGTGAAGTATGGTCAGTCCACATTGACCAGCGTGGTGAAGTATGGTCAGGTCACATTGACCAGGGTGGTGAAGTATGGTCAGTGCACATTGACCAGCGTGGTGAAGTATGGTCAGTACACATTGACCAGAGTGGTGAAGTATGGTCAGTACACATTGACCAGCGTGGTGAAGTATGGTCAGTGCACATTGACCAGCGTGGTGAAGTATGGTCAGTACACATTGACCAGAGTGGTGAAGTATGGTCAGTACACATTGACCAGAGTGGTGAAGTATGGTCAGTACACATTGACCAGGGTGGTGAAGTATGGTCAGTACACATTGACCAGAGTGGTGAAGTATGGTCAGTACACATTGACCAGCGTGGTGAAGTATGGTCAGTACACATTGACCAGCGTGGTGAAGTATGGTCAGCACGCATTGACCATCGTGGTGAAGTATGGTCAGTACACATTGGCCAGCGTGGTGAAGTATGGTCAGTACACATTGACCAGCGTGGTGAAGTATGGTCAGGTCACATTGACCAGGGTGGTGAAGTATGGTCAGTCCACATTGACCGGCGTGGTGAAGTATGGTCAGCACGCATTGACCATCGTGGTGAAGTATGGTCAGTACACATTGACCAGCATGGTGAAGTATGGTCAGTACACATTGACCAGGGTGGTGAAGTATGGTCAGTACACATTGACCAGAGTGGTGAAGTATGGTCAGTCCACATTGACCAGGGTGGTGAAGTATGGTCAGTACACATTGACCAGCGTGGTGAAGTATGGTCAGTCCACATTGACCAGCGTGGTGAAGTATGGTCAGGTCACATTGACCAGGGTGGTGAAGTATGGTCAGTACACATTGACCAGCGTTGTGAAGTATGGTCAGCACGCATTGACCATCGTGGTGAAGTATGGTCAGTACACATTGACCAGCATGGTGAAGTATGGTCAGTACACATTGACCAGGGTGGTGAAGTATGGTCAGTACACATTGACCAGAGTGGTGAAGTATGGTCAGTCCACATTGACCAGGGTGGTGAAGTATGGTCAGTACACATTGACCAGCGTGGTGAAGTATGGTCAGTCCACATTGACCAGCGTGGTGAAGTATGGTCAGGTCACATTGACCAGGGTGGTGAAGTATGGTCAGTACACATTGACCAGCGTGGTGAAGTATGGTCAGGTCACATTGACCAGGGTGGTGAAGTATGGTCAGTACACATTGACCAGCGTGGTGAAGTATGGTCAGGTCACATTGACCAGGGTAGTGAAGTATGGTCATTTCACATTGACCAGCGTGGTGAAGTATGGTCAGGTCACATTGACCAGCGTGGTGAAGTATGGTCAGTACACATTGACCAGCGTGGTGAAGTATGGTCAGGTCACATTAACCAGCGTGGTGAAGTATGGTCAGTACACATTGACCAGAGTGGTGAAGTATGGTCAGTACACATTGACCAGCGTGGTGAAGTATGGTCAGTACACATTGACCAGTGTGGTGAAGTATGGTCAGTACACATTGACCAGCGTGGTGAAGTATGGTCAGTCCACATTGACCAGCGTGGTGAAGTATGGTCAGTACACATTGACCAGCGTGGTGAAGTATGGTCAGTACACATTGACCAGCGTGGTGAAGTATGGTCAGTACACATTGACCAGCGTGGTGAAGTATGGTCAGTACACATTGACCAGAGTGGTGAAGTATGGTCAGTACACATTGACCAGCGTGGTGAAGTATGGTCAGTTCACATTGACCAGTGTGGTGAAGTATGGTGAGTACACATTGACCAGGGTGGTGAAGTATGGTCAGGTCACATTGACCAGGGTGGTGAAGTATGGTCAGGTCACATTGACCAGCGTTGTGAAGTATGGTCAGTACACATTGACCAGGGTGGTGAAGTATGGTCAGTACACATTGACCAGAGTGGTGAAGTATGGTCAGTACACATTGACCAGCGTGGTGAAGTATGGTCAGTACACATTGACCAGCGTGGTGAAGTATGGTCAGTACACATTGACCAGGGTGGTGAAGTATGGTCAGTACACATTGACAAGCGTGGTGAAGTATGGTCAGGTCACATTGACCAGAGTGGTGAAGTATGGTCAGTACACATTGACCAGAGTGGTGAAGTATGGTCAGTACACATTGACCAGGGTGGTGAAGTATGGTCAGTACACATTGACCAGGGTGGTGAAGTATGGTCAGTCCACATTGACCAGCGTGGTGAAGTATGGTCAGTACACATTGACCAGGGTGGTGAAGTATGGTCAGTCCACATTGACCGGCGTGGTGAAGTATGGTCAGCACGCATTGACCATCGTGGTGAAGTATGGTCAGTACACATTGACCAGCATGGTGAAGTATGGTCAGTACACATTGACCAGGGTGGTGAAGTATGGTCAGTACACATTGACCAGAGTGGTGAAGTATGGTCAGTCCACATTGACCAGGGTGGTGAAGTATGGTCAGTACACATTGACCAGCGTGGTGAAGTATGGTCAGGTCACATTGACCAGAGTGGTGAAGTATGGTCAGTACACATTGACCAGAGTGGTGAAGTAGGGTCAGTACACATTGACCAGGGTGGTGAAGTATGGTCAGTACACATTGACCAGGGTGGTGAAGTATGGTCAGTCCACATTGACCAGCGTGGTGAAGTATGGTCAGGTCACATTGACCAGGGTGGTGAAGTATGGTCAGTGCACATTGACCAGCGTGGTGAAGTATGGTCAGTACACATTGACCAGAGTGGTGAAGTATGGTCAGTACACATTGACCAGGGTGGTGAAGTATGGTCAGTACACATTGACCAGCGTGGTGAAGTATGGTCAGTACACATTGACCAGGGTGGTGAAGTATGGTCAGTACACATTGACCAGGGTGGTGAAGTATGGTCAGTACACATCGACCAGGGTGGTGAAGTATGGTCAGTACACATTGACCAGCGTGGTGAAGTATGGTCAGTCCACATTTACCAGCGTGGTGAAGTATGGTCAGTACACATTGACCAGCGTGGTGAAGTATGGTCAGTACACATTGACCAGCGTGGTGAAGTATGGTCAGTACACATTGACCAGCATGGTGAAGTATGGTCAGTACACATTGACCAGCGTGGTGAAGTATGGTCAGGTCACATTGACCAGGGTGGTGAAGTATGGTCAGTACACATTGACCAGCGTGGTGAAGTATGGTCAGGTCACATTGACCAGGGTGGTGAAGTATGGTCAGTTCACATTGACCAGCGTGGTGAAGTATGGTCAGGTCACATTGACCAGCGTGGTGAAGTATGGTCAGGTCACATTGACCAGCGTGGTGAAGTATGGTCAGTACACATTGACCAGAGTGGTGAAGTATGGTCAGTACACATTGACCAGCGTGGCGAAGTATGGTCAGTACACATTGACCAGCGTGGTGAAGTATGGTCAGTACACATTGACCAGCGTGGTGAAGTATGGTCAGTACACATTGACCAGCGTGGTGAAGTATGGTCAGTACACATTGACCAGCGTGGTGAAGTATGGTCAGTACACATTGACCAGCGTGGTGAAGTATGGTCAGTACACATTGACCAGCGTGGTGAAGTATGGTCAGTACACATTGACCAGCGTGATGAAGTATGGTCAGTACACATTGACCAGAGTGGTGAAGTATGGTCAGTACACATTGACCAGCGTGGTGAAGTATGGTCAGTTCACATTGACCAGTGTGGTGAAGTATGGTGAGTACACATTGACCAGGGTGGTGAAGTATGGTCAGTACACATTGACCAGCGTGGTGAAGTATGGTCAGGTCACATTGACCAGGGTGGTGAAGTATGGTCAGTTCACATTGACCAGCGTGGTGAAGTATGGTCAGGTCACATTGACCAGCGTGGTGAAGTATGGTCAGGTCACATTGACCAGCGTGGTGAAGTATGGTCAGTACACATTGACCAGAGTGGTGAAGTATGGTCAGTACACATTGACCAGCGTGGCGAAGTATGGTCAGTACACATTGACCAGCGTGGTGAAGTATGGTCAGTACACATTGACCAGCGTGGTGAAGTATGGTCAGTACACATTGACCAGCGTGGTGAAGTATGGTCAGTACACATTGACCAGCGTGGTGAAGTATGGTCAGTACACATTGACCAGCGTGGTGAAGTATGGTCAGTACACATTGACCAGCGTGGTGAAGTATGGTCAGTACACATTGACCAGCGTGATGAAGTATGGTCAGTACACATTGACCAGAGTGGTGAAGTATGGTCAGTACACATTGACCAGCGTGGTGAAGTATGGTCAGTTCACATTGACCAGTGTGGTGAAGTATGGTGAGTACACATTGACCAGGGTGGTGAAGTATGGTCAGGTCACATTGACCAGGGTGGTGAAGTATGGTCAGGTCACATTGACCAGCGTTGTGAAGTATGGTCAGTACACATTGACCAGGGTGGTGAAGTATGGTCAGTACACATTGACCAGAGTGGTGAAGTATGGTCAGTACACATTGACCAGCGTGGTGAAGTATGGTCAGTACACATTGACCAGCGTGGTGAAGTATGGTCAGCACGCATTGACCATCGTGGTGAAGTATGGTCAGTACACATTGGCCAGCGTGGTGAAGTATGGTCAGTACACATTGACCAGCGTGGTGAAGTATGGTCAGGTTACATTGACCAGGGTGGTGAAGTATGGTCAGTCCACATTGACCGGCGTGGTGAAGTATGGTCAGCACGCATTGACCATCGTGGTGAAGTATG
Source organism: Petromyzon marinus (assembly GCF_048934315.1). NCBI lineage: Eukaryota > Metazoa > Chordata > Hyperoartia > Petromyzontiformes > Petromyzontidae > Petromyzon > Petromyzon marinus. Next base: position 1,686,393 of record NW_027422817.1, read on the forward strand.
GTCAGTACACATTGACCAGCATGGTGAAGTATGGTCAGTACACATTGACCAGGGTGGTGAAGTATGGTCAGTACACATTGACCAGAGTGGTGAAGTATGGTCAGTCCACATTGACCAGGGTGGTGAAGTATGGTCAGTACACATTGACCAGCGTGGTGAAGTATGGTCAGTCCACATTGACCAGCGTGGTGAAGTATGGTCAGGTCACATTGACCAGGGTGGTGAAGTATGGTCAGTACACATTGACCAGAGTGGTGAAGTATGGTCAGTACACATTGACCAGCGTGGTGAAGTATGGTCAGTACACATTGACCAGCGTGGTGAAGTATGGTCAGTACACATTGACCAGCCTGGTGAAGTATGGTCAGTACACATTGACCAGGGTGGTGAAGTATGGTCAGTACACATTGACCAGCGTGGTGAAGTATGGTCAGGTCACATTGACCAGAGTGGTGAAGTATGGTCAGTACACATTGACCAGAGTGGTGAAGTATGGTCAGTACACATTGACCAGGGTGGTGAAGTATGGTCAGTCCACATTGACCAGCGTGGTGAAGTATGGTCAGGTCACATTGACCAGGGTGGTGAAGTATGGTCAGTGCACATTGACCAGCGTGGTGAAGTATGGTCAGTACACATTGACCAGAGTGGTGAAGTATGGTCAGTACACATTGACCAGGGTGGTGAAGTATGGTCAGTACACATTGACCAGCGTGGTGAAGTATGGTCAGTACACATTGACCAGGGTGGTGAAGTATGGTCAGTACACATTGACCAGGGTGGTGAAGTATGGTCAGTACACATCGACCAGGGTGGTGAAGTATGGTCAGTACACATTGACCAGCGTGGTGAAGTATGGTCAGTACACATTGACCAGCGTGGTGAAGTATGGTCAGTACACATTGACCAGCGTGGTGAAGTATGGTCAGTACACATTGACCAGCGTGGTGAAGTATGGTCAGTACACATTGACCAGAGTGGTGAAGTATGGTCAGTACACATTGACCAGCGTGGTGAAGTATGGTCAGTACACATTGACCAGCGTGGTGAAGTATGGTCAGTACACATTGACCAGCCTGGTGAAGTATGGTCAGTACACATTGACCAGGGTGGTGAAGTATGGTCAGTACACATTGACCAGCGTGGTGAAGTATGGTCAGGTCACATTGACCAGAGTGGTGAAGTATGGTCAGTACACATTGACCAGAGTGGTGAAGTATGGTCAGTACACATTGACCAGGGTGGTGAAGTATGGTCAGTACACATTGACCAGGGTGGTGAAGTATGGTCAGTCCACATTGACCAGCGTGGTGAAGTATGGTCAGGTCACATTGACCAGGGTGGTGAAGTATGGTCAGTGCACATTGACCAGCGTGGTGAAGTATGGTCAGTACACATTGACCAGAGTGGTGAAGTATGGTCAGTACACATTGACCAGGGTGGTGAAGTATGGTCAGTACACATTGACCAGCCTGGTGAAGTATGGTCAGTACACATTGACCAGGGTGGTGAAGTATGGTCAGTACACATTGACCAGGGTGGTGAAGTATGGTCAGTACACATCGACCAGGGTGGTGAAGTATGGTCAGTACACATTGACCAGCGTGGTGAAGTATGGTCAGTCCACATTGACCAGCGTGGTGAAGTATGGTCAGGTCACATTGACCAGCGTGGTGAAGTATGGTCAGTACACATTGACCAGCGTGGTGAAGTATGGTCAGTACACATTGACCAGCGTGGTGAAGTATGGTCAGTACACATTGACCAGCGTGGTGAAGTATGTAGTACACATTGACCAGCGTGGTGAAGTATGGTCAGTACACATTGACCAGCATGGTGAAGTATGGTCAGTACACATTGACCAGCGTGGTGAAGTATGGTCAGTACACATTGACCAGCGTGGTGAAGTATGTAGTACACATTGACCAGCGTGGTGAAGTATGGTCAGGTCACATTGACCAGGGTGGTGAAGTATGGTCAGTACACATTGACCAGCGTGGTGAAGTATGGTCAGGTCACATTGACCAGGGTGGTGAAGTATGGTCAGTTCACATTGACCAGCGTGCTGAAGTATGGTCAGGTCACATTGACCAGCGTGGTGAAGTATGGTCAGTACACATTGACCAGCGTGGTGAAGTATGGTCAGGTCACATTGACCAGCGTGGTGAAGTATGGTCAGTACACATTGACCAGAGTGGTGAAGTATGGTCAGTACACATTGACCAGCGTGGCGAAGTATGGTCAGTACACATTGACCAGCGTGGTGAAGTATGGTCAGTACACATTGACCAGCGTGGTGAAGTATGGTCAGTCCACATTGACCAGCGTGGTGAAGTATGGTCAGTACACATTGACCAGCGTGGTGAAGTATGGTCAGTACACATTGACCAGCGTGGTGAAGTATGGTCAGTACACATTGACCAGCGTGGTGAAGTATGGTCAGTACACATTGACCAGAGTGGTGAAGTATGGTCAGTACACATTGACCAGCGTGGTGAAGTATGGTCAGTTCACATTGACCAGTGTGGTGAAGTATGGTGAGTACACATTGACCAGGGTGGTGAAGTATGGTCAGGTCACATTGACCAGGGTGGTGAAGTATGGTCAGGTCACATTGACCAGCGTTGTGAAGTATGGTCAGTACACATTGACCAGAGTGGTGAAGTATGGTCAGTACACATTGACCAGAGTGGTGAAGTATGGTCAGTACACATTGACCAGAGTGGTGAAGTATGGTCAGTACACATTGACCAGCGTGGTGAAGTATGGTCAGTACACATTGACCAGCGTGGTGAAGTATGGTCAGTACACATTGACCAGCCTGGTGAAGTATGGTCAGTACACATTGACCAGGGTGGTGAAGTATGGTCAGTACACATTGACCAACGTGGTGAAGTATGGTCAGGTCACATTGACCAGAGTGGTGAAGTATGGTCAGTACACATTGACCAGAGTGGTGAAGTATGGTCAGTACACATTGACCAGGGTGGTGAAGTATGGTCAGTACACATTGACCAGGGTGGTGAAGTATGGTCAGTCCACATTGACCAGCGTGGTGAAGTATGGTCAGGTCACATTGACCAGGGTGGTGAAGTATGGTCAGTGCACATTGACCAGCGTGGTGAAGTATGGTCAGTCCACATTGACCAGCGTGGTGAAGTATGGTCAGGTCACATTGACCAGCGTGGTGAAGTATGGTCAGTACACATTGACCAGCGTGGTGAAGTATGGTCAGTACACATTGACCAGCATGGTGAAGTATGGTCAGTACACATTGACCAGCGTGGTGAAGTATGGTCAGGTCACATTGACCAGGGTGGTGAAGTATGGTCAGTACACATTGACCAGCGTGGTGAAGTATGGTCAGGTCACATTGACCAGGGTGGTGAAGTATGGTCAGTTCACATTGACCAGCGTGGTGAAGTATGGTCAGGTCACATTGACCAGCGTGGTGAAGTATGGTCAGTACACATTGACCAGCGTGGTGAAGTATGGTCAGGTCACATTGACCAGCGTGGTGAAGTATGGTCAGTACACATTGACCAGAGTGGTGAAGTATGGTCAGTACACATTGACCAGCGTGGCGAAGTATGGTCAGTACACATTGACCAGCGTGGTGAAGTATGGTCAGTACACATTGACCAGCGTGGTGAAGTATGGTCAGTCCACATTGACCAGCGTGGTGAAGTATGGTCAGTACACATTGACCAGCGTGGTGAAGTATGGTCAGTACACATTGACCAGCGTGGTGAAGTATGGTCAGTACACATTGACCAGAGTGGTGAAGTATGGTCAGTACACATTGACCAGCGTGGCGAAGTATGGTCAGTACACATTGACCAGCGTGGTGAAGTATGGTCAGTACACATTGACCAGCGTGGTGAAGTATGGTCAGTCCACATTGACCAGCGTGGTGAAGTATGGTCAGTACACATTGACCAGCGTGGTGAAGTATGGTCAGTACACATTGACCAGCGTGGTGAAGTATGGTCAGTACACATTGACCAGCGTGGTGAAGTATGGTTAGTACACATTGACCAGAGTGGTGAAGTATGGTCAGTACACATTGACCAGCGTGGTGAAGTATGGTCAGTTCACATTGACCAGTGTGGTGAAGTATGGTGAGTACACATTGACCAGGGTGGTGAAGTATGGTCAGGTCACATTGACCAGGGTGGTGAAGTATGGTCAGGTCACATTGACCAGCGTTGTGAAGTATGGTCAGTACACATTGACCAGGGTGGTGAAGTATGGTCAGTACACATTGACCAGAGTGGTGAAGTATGGTCAGTACACATTGACCAGAGTGGTGAAGTATGGTCAGTACACATTGACCAGCGTGGTGAAGTATTGTCAGTACACATTGACCAGCGTGGTGAAGTATGGTCAGTACACATTGACCAGCGTGGTGAAGTATGGTCAGTACACATTGACCAGGGTGGTGAAGTATGGTCAGTACACATTGACCAGCGTGGTGAAGTATGGTCAGGTCACATTGACCAGAGTGGTGAAGTATGGTCAGTACACATTGACCAGAGTGGTGAAGTATGGTCAGTACACATTGACCAGGGTGGTGAAGTATGGTCAGTACACATTGACCAGGGTGGTGAAGTATGGTCAGTCCACATTGACCAGCGTGGTGAAGTATGGTCAGTGCACATTGACCAGCGTGGTGAAGTATGGTCAGTACACATTGACCAGAGTGGTGAAGTATGGTCAGTACACATTGACCAGAGTGGTGAAGTATGGTCAGTACACATTGACCAGGGTGGTGAAGTATGGTCAGTACACATTGACCAGAGTGGTGAAGTATGGTCAGTACACATTGACCAGCGTGGTGAAGTATGGTCAGTACACATTGACCAGCGTGGTGAAGTATGGTCAGCACGCATTGACCATCGTGGTGAAGTATGGTCAGTACACATTGGCCAGCGTGGTGAAGTATGGTCAGTACACATTGACCAGCGTGGTGAAGTATGGTCAGGTCACATTGACCAGGGTGGTGAAGTATGGTCAGTCCACATTGACCGGCGTGGTGAAGTATGGTCAGCACGCATTGACCATCGTGGTGAAGTATGGTCAGTACACATTGACCAGGGTGGTGAAGTATGGTCAGTACACATTGACCAGAGTGGTGAAGTATGGTCAGTCCACATTGACCAGGGTGGTGAAGTATGGTCAGTACACATTGACCAGCGTGGTGAAGTATGGTCAGTCCACATTGACCAGCGTGGTGAAGTATGGTCAGTACACATTGACCAGGGTGGTGAAGTATGGTCAGTACACATTGACCAGCGTGGTGAAGTATGGTCAGTCCACATTGACCAGCGTGGTGAAGTATGGTCAGGTCACATTGACCAGCGTGGTGAAGTATGGTCAGTACACATTGACCAGCGTGGTGAAGTATGGTCAGTACACATTGACCAGGGTGGTGAAGTATGGTCAGGTCGCATTGACCAGCGTGGTGAAGTATGGTCAGTACACATTGACCAGGGTGGTGAAGTATGGTCAGTCCACATTGACCAGAGTGGTGAAGTATGGTCAGTACACATTGACCAGGGTGGTGAAGTATGGTCAGGTCACATTGACCAGAGTGGTGAAGTATGGTCAGTACACATTGACCAGAGTGGTGAAGTATGGTCAGTACACATTGACCAGCGTGGTGAAGTATGGTCAGTACACATTGACCAGGGTGGTGAAGTATGGTCAGTTCACATTGACCAGCGTGGTGAAGTATGGTCAGGTCACATTGACCAGCGTGGTGAAGTATGGTCAGGTCACATTGATCAGAGTGGTGAAGTATGGTCAGTACACATTGACCAGAGTGGTGAAGTATGGTCAGTACACATTGACCAGGGTGGTGAAGTATGGTCAAGCAAATCCCTCCTCAACCTCTCACTGGGAGACTAGCATAATGTTTTGTGTTTTTCACTCGTGATGAGACTTTGTAGTATGAACGTTGAGATGTATAAGGGGCACCGAGGGGTGATCAATAAGTTCTGAATTACTCATTGGTTTTGTCGGTAAAGTCACGTGTGTAGAAATACAATAAAATTATATTAAAACAAAAATAATCACGACGTTTCGATCACAACGCAAGCGATCTTCATCAGGTGTCAAGAACAAATCACGGAGGTAAATACAGCAAAAAGATGAGAGACGAGAATTCAACAAACCTGAAACAACATTACGTGAAGCACATCCAGTCAGGCCAACAACACAGTTAGACACTTCCTGGCGGACCACGAATTTCAGAAGAGTGTTACATTTCGTGTTCAACCTTTGGATTGCACATAGCAGCATAGACAGAATGAAAAAATACGAGGTACACGGTCGGTATAAATACATATACAAGTCCACCAAGAGGTAAGGAGAATTCAACAAACCTGAAACAACATTACGTGAAGCACATCCAGTCAGGCCAACAACACAGTTAGACACTTCCTGGCGGACCACGAATTTCAGAAGTGTTACATTTCGTGTTCAACCTTTGGATTGCACATACCACCTGATGAAGATCGCTTGCGTTGTGATCGAAACGTCGTGATTGTTTATTGTTTTTTATATAATTTTATTGTATTTCTACATACGTGACTTTACCGAAGAAACCAATGAGTAATTTCATGCAGTCACGAAAGCTTTAATACTTTATTAAGTTCTGAATTGGCCCGTAGTAAGGTAGGGGCAACTGATGAGGGGTTGACAGCTGCGCCATCGAGAGGGAATCTTGATGGTAACGGTGTTTGTCTTTGTGGGTGAAGGACGCCAGTGGAAGAGCCTCGCCATGGACACGTCAGGTGACGAACTTGGCCGTGGTGGCAGCAGCAGCAAGGCCGCTTCTGACAGCCGGTGATGGCTCTGTGGTGATCGTGATGGGGTTGGTGGTGGTGATTGTGAGGGTGGTAGTGATGGGTGGTGATCGTAATGATTGTGGTAATGGTGGTGATCGTGAGGGTGGTTATCGTGATGGGGTAGGTGGTGATCATGATGATGGTAGTGATGGTTGGGGATCGTTATGGTGAATGTGAGGATGGTAGTAATGGTGGTGATCGTGAGGGTGGTTATTGTGAGGGTGGTTATCGTGATGGGGTTGGTGGTGATCATGATGATGGTAGTGATGGTTGGAGGTCTTTATGGTGATTGTGAGGGTGGTAGTGATGGTGGTGATCGTGAGGGTGGTTATTGTGAGGGTGGTTATCGTGATGGGGTTGGTGGTGATCATGATGATGGTAGTGATGGTTGGAGATCTTTATGGTGATTGTGAGGGTGGTAGTGATGGTGGTGATCGTGAGGGTCGTGGTGATGGTGGTGATCGTGAGGGTGATGGTGGTGATCGTGATGATGGTGGTGATCGTGATGGCGATGATGTTCATGACGATGGTACACGTGATGGGGATGGTTATGATGGCGATCGTGGTCATCAGGGCCATAGAAAGTCATAGACGACAGTTAGGCAATACAAAAAAAAGATGTATTCCTGACCAGGGAGTATACATTTTGTGAAGTATAATTACCTTCTCAGGGAGTATAATTTCCAACAGTTTTGCACTATTGGACATTGTGCTCCCTAGTTGGATCGTATTCTCCCCGTACAGAAATTCACGATCACATTGTGTTTCGTACATTTTCTCTCCCACCTGTCACAATCCCAACACCAGGTACGATTCCAACACCAACTATGACCCTTCCACCCAATTATCTCCAGCCGCCGTGGAAGCCTCGACCCTGCTCTCAACCCCCTTGGGCAGGCCCACCTCTGACGATCTGTCAAACGAGCTGGAAGCACTGGTGCAGGAGATTAACGATAAACGCGCCAGGGACTTGGAGATGTTGAACGAGTTCCAGAATTCACTATTATTCGAGGTGAGAGGATGTTACTACGACCCAGGGTAGCCTTAGTCTGGCTCTCTTGAGCCTCTGGGGCTTAACGCCTGGGTCCTTAGGCGCCCTCATTCTGGCTTTGAAACTGCGCGAAGGATTATGAAACAAGCCTCAGAGTTGTAACACTGAACCTGACGGGGAGCCTTCAGACCAAAATGTGCAAGGGCAATTTTCAGGAAACGGTTGGCAAAAATCATCAATGATGATTACATATGAAAGAAATGCTGTATCTTAAAAAAAACTGACTCAAATCTGATGACTGATCTCCCTTTTGTACATTTGGGTAAGCAACTTCCGTTGAGATCTTAGAAGTCACCTTTCTTGAGGTGCGCTCTTCAGATACCCAGTGGTCGTTCATGTAACCCACGTAGCAACAAACTCTGTTTTTTTACTAGCTAGACCAGGGGTGGGCAAATTTTTTGACTCGCGGGCCACAGTGGGTTCTAAAATTTGACAGAGGGGCCTGGCCAGGAACAGATGGATGGAGTGTTTGTGTGAACTAAATATAAATGACGTGTTAAAAATCATTACGTGAAAGGATTTGGCCTTTAACAGGTAGCAAAGCATTCATTTGCAAGGCAATTTAACAAGTTGCACGAACATAAACGGTACAAAAACATAAATTTTGATTTAAAGCTTTCGTGACTGCAGTAATTCATATTCTTAGCTCTTTCGGTAAAGTCACCACGTTGAAGGGAAACAATAAAATAATAAAATATATATAAAACAATAAAAGTTCTCACGACGTTTCGACCATAACACAAACGGTCGTCATCAGGTGTGTCGGTTTGCATTAATTAATTTACTGTTTTATATATTTTATGTTATTGTTTCCCTTCAACGTGACTTTACCGAAAGAGCTAAGAATATGAATTACTGCAGTCACGAAAGCTTTAAATCAAAATTTTACCGAAAGAGCTAAGAATGTGAAATACAAAAACATGTCGTAACTCGTGGTCAAAGTGCGCCATCTAATGGGGAAACGGGGGCATTACAGGAGAAGGGGAAATTTAATTTAGCAATAATATTTGGACAAGTTCGGCGGGCCGGATTATAAAGCCCAACGGGCCGCACTTTGCCCACGTCTGAGCTAGACACAACTCTTTCACCATACGGCAGGATTCCTCACGTTGGCTATTAGGCCACGTGACATCACGCACGTTATCTCTGTTCTTGGGGGAGCTTGGCTGTCATCTCGCTTTATCTCTTATCTCCAGCTATTTTAACAACAAAAAAAACACTCAGTGGGACACTCCAAGAGCATTTGACTTACAGCCCACCGGTTGCGCATTTACTTACCGTGACAATGTGTGTTTCCCTCAAGTTTAGTTCAAATAAATGTTTAACGAGGTGAGAAACCAAGGGACCAGGATAGTCTCATTATTTAAAATCGATCCCCCGAGTCCAAGGTTGACAAAAGAGTAAGCAACAAAGAAAGTACAGAAATTATCAAATAAAAAATCTGAAGAAAAACAACAACAGCCGCCATTCACCGCTCCGCCACTAACTGGTGGTAATGTCACCAAATAGCTTGCGCCTTTGAATCCATGGTGCCCGTTTCGAAGGCAAGAGGTCATTGGACAGGCCCAGATCATTGTGGGTTATCTGACCGAGGTAAATGGCAGATGCACGGCCTGTGATCCCCACTGTGCCAACTTGTGTGTTTTAGCCGCCCACTGCTCCACTCTTGAGCGTCGCTCCTCCACCCTACATTGATGCTTGCAGAGCGACTGCCTCCAACTGCCCAGTAGCATCGTTCATGAGCCTCCTCCACAGAGGCCGATCTTGACAACGCTGGTACCAATCCTTGGCAAGTCCAATCAGCTTTATATTCTCCTGTACCACAGCAGCCCCTGTGTTCTGTAGCTTGTACCATGACCATTCAGTCCCTTCTATCTGGCTAGACAGAAACTGATTGGGCATGCGGTGGCTGGGCATGTGGGCTATGTGACCCAGCTACACACAGTCTAGCCTCATTGAGGAAGTCACTGGTGTGACTTTGTCCAGATCTTTCAAGAACATGTGAGTTCCTCACAACACAGCCTGGTTAAACGCAGGGTGGATTGGAGGCAGGCCAGCCTGAATGTTTCAAACCGATGCAAAATGTTCCTTTAAATGTGTTCAGTTCCACGAAAACAAAACACGATCATATGAGGAATTGAAAACATTTCCCTCCATTATTGCTTGTAAAATTGCCCTTTCGCCCCCCCCTCCCCCCACTGTAGGTGTCTCAGGTGTGCGATGCTATCCGCTCCTCCATCATGTCACGTCACGAAGGCTACAATATCCGCTTGACCATGCAGTTTGGGGAAATGGCGACGGTGCTGCAACAAGCTCGACAACAAGAGGTAGCCCTCGCCACCTCGTGGCAAGCCCTGGACTCAATCATGCAGTTACAACAGAGTCCCTAGAGGGCGTCAGTAATGGTCGTGTCAGACATGAGCCCTGGGGTATTTATTTACAGAGAGAAAAAGCAACGTAGGAAGTTCACAACGCCCATGGTAGATTGACAACGAATTTGTTGGTAAAGTCACGTAAAATAGAAATAATAATAAAAGGAAATGAATAAAAATAAAACCTACGACGTTTCAATCGCAGCGCAAGCGGCGGTCGTCATCAGGGTTCATATTGGCCATGCCATGTTCTGACTGAGTTCGTACCGGATTGAGGCTTCACTTGAGCCTAACGAGGTGCAGAGTAATGGGAGAAAACTGGCAGAGGAAAAAAAACCCTATAGAGGAATCGAGCCGGAGGACTCCACCATTTGTGGAGGTGCAGATGTGCGTGTTTGGCAGGGGTCTTACACGAGACCAGCACTTAAAACATTCATATGCCAGGTTCCTAAACTTAAATACAAATTGTTGGCTAATCCTTCACTCACAACGCTCCTCCACACGTGGAATTATATCACATTTGTATAACATCTAAACATGATCCTGGCCCACTCAGTTTTTATAATTGTCAAGTCAAAGTTGATTTCCTGCTCAAATGTGCAATGGTGTTGTGTTTTTACGGCCCTTAACCAGTCTTATAAATGTCACATTTCAATGATGGGTGTGAGTCGACCCATAGGACAACCACTGTTTACTTCCCTACTTAGTGGTACTAATTGTATTGTCCCTGGAGGGCTCATAGGCTGAGTCAACCCCCAACCTTAGGATTTTATTGGTTTTTAATAAGCTATTAATTCCATAATTGGATGTTATAAATTTGAGCGCTTTTCAGTTTTGTTGCATAGATAGTATGAGTTTTCAGATTTTAGTTAGACCTTTTTGGCAATGTTAATTGTAAAATGTTGTGAAATGTATTCTAATATATTCTTAGCTGTTACTGCAACTGCTTTTAAAATTGCTTTGTACTTGCTGTGCTTTCGTGATGTTTCATGAGTGCTGACCCAGGGCTCACTGAAATAAAATACATCGAGACTCTGGGCTTACACTTGGTTATAAAGTTAATACTGGTAGGAACCTCCTGGTTATTACACCACCAGCCCACAGGGGATTATTGTTGGGTCCGTCCGTCGTGCATCCACAAATGGGAGGGGTGGGGCTGGGTGGAGAGGGGAGGGTGGGGAGGGGCTGGGTGGGGAGGGGAGGGTGGGGAGGGGAGGGTGGGGCTGGGTGCGGTGGGTGGTGGAGGGGCTGAGTGGGGTGGGTGTGGCGGGGTGGGGAGGGGAGGGAGGGGAGGGTGGGGCTGAGTGGGGATGGGTGGGGCTGGGTGGGGAGGGGCTGGTCACCCCGTGGTGCCCTTATAAAACTCAACGTGTAACCTACTCACGCCGGCTCATGCCCGCCCTCACAGTCGAGCATATTTACGGAATACACCACGTGGTGGTGCCGCCGTTGACCCTGGCCATTGACCGAGCAGCCCAACGTTCCTACTACCAGCTCCCTCCGCAGGAGAATCTGTTATGTTATCTTATGGTTGTGCCTCTACGTGCCTTTGGCCTTGCTTTACATACCCTTTAACTCTCTAAACATTGGGCCTCGCTCTTTGGTCCTTTAGGTAAAGTCACGTAGTAGGTATAAAATAAATTAAATCCGCGACATTTCGGGCGCAACACAAGCGTCCGCCGTGAGGTGGGACAACCACAGCAAGAAAACAATTGCTGAAGTGGGCAAAAGGGCTGCTGTGACAAGAGGCTATGTAGGTAAGAGAGGGGTTCAGGAGCCAGGGAGGAGAGAGTGGAGGGGGTGTGGAGTAGGGGCAGTGGAGTGCTGCAAGTGAGTCACATCTAGATTGGGTCTTGCGTTTCATTATCAAGTTACATTTTCCGAAAGTGCACCAACCTGCTCTCATCCGCTTATTTTGTAAGTTTGATCCCAGGCGGCCTTCAGTTTTATGCGTGCCTCTTATGGCAGCCAGGATGCGTTCTTGATAAACGGAACACTTCGTGAAACAGCGCTGTAGGAGGTCATCATAACATGCTTCCAATGGAGATGCATTACCGAATGAGCATTGGTTTTCCTCTGACCAAATATGAGCACTTTATTGGGGTATCAGTACCCGCCTTAATTACGATACTGTACACATGATAAATGTTTAGAGTTTTTATATGTATTTAAAACAAGTTCAATGGTTAAAGACGTAAGAGTTATGCCTGTACATGTGTAGTGGGTTCTTTAAGACAGCGTAGAGACGAATCGGTAGAGGCAATGCTTATTTATTACAAAGGTGCTTAACACAATACAATACAGCCTTCTACTTGAAGGGGTAACGGCCCCTTCACCCGCTGCTAGCTGAGGAGGTACGGCTTCGGTCTAACTCGCCCTATTCCTGGGCTAGGGTCTCGGGGTCCTCCGGCTAAGGGGGTCCTAGGGGAGGCTAGTCTGACCTGACCCAGCCAAGGTACAGGTCTCGACCACTGGCCACACGAGACCCGTCCCTGATAAGCCACCCACACAGACACACACTCACCTAGCCACCCACACACTCAGTCACTCACTCACCTAGCCACCCACACAGTCACTCACCTAGCCACCCACACACTCAGTCATTCACTCACCTAGCCACCCACACAGTCACTCACCTAGCCACCCACACACTCAGTCACTCACTCACCTAGCCGCACACACACAGTCACTCATTCACGCACTCACCTAGCCACCCAAACACTCACCTAGCCACCCACACAGACACACAGTCACTCACCTACCCACCCACACAGACACTGTCACTCATTCACTCACCTAGCCACCCACACAGTCACTCACTCACCTAGCCACCCACACAGTCACTCATTCACTCACCTAGCCACCCACACACTCAGTCACTCACTCACCTAGCCACCCACACACTCAGTCACTCACTCACCTAGCCACCCACACACTCAGTCACTCATTCACTCACTCACCTAGCCACCCACACACACTCATTCACACACTCACCTAGCCACCCACACACTCAGTCACTCATTCACTCAGTCACTCACTTAGCCACCCACACACTCATTCACTCACTCACCTAGCCACCCACAGACACAGTCACTCATTCACTCAGTGACTCATCTAGCCACCCACACAGTCACTCACCTAGCCACCAACACTCAGTCACTCACCTAGCCACCCACACACTCACTCATTCACTCACTTAGCCACCCACACAGACACTTAGTCACTCATTCAGTCACTCACCTAGCCACCCACAGTCACTCACCTAGCCACCCACACAGTCACTCATTCACGCAGTCACTCACCTAGCCACCCACAGTCACTCATTCACTCACTCACCTAGCCACCCACACACTCAGTCACTCACCTAGCCACCCACACACTCAGTCACTCATTCACTCAGTCACTCACCTAGCCACCCACACACTCATTCACTCAGTCACTCACCTAGCCACCCACACACTCAGTCACTCAGTCACTCACCTAGCCACCCACACACTAGTCACTCACCTACCCTATGCCCAACTTCCTTCATGTCTCCACGCTCATGTTCAATCGATTCCAGTTCGATGTCAAACATGCATCTCTCCATACTTTTATTTTCAAACACTGTTCTATTTTCTCTTGGGGTTTATATTTGCAAGCGTATTAACCTGCTAAATACACGCACTGTACAGAATGCCAACCCATGTTTTTCAATGGGATTTTCAATGAGTCGGGGTATATTTTTACCAGCCCCCCCCAAAAGGGTCTCTTTGGCATTTATTTCAGAGCTCTCCGTTATGAAATTAAATGGGCAATATTAGTGCCATGGGCTACAGCAAGAAAGGAGCATCACTCGTGGTGGGAGCAAAAACTTTGGCTATGAGCAAGTTGAGAACCCCCCCAAATTGTAAATTAATTGGAGCCGCTAAAGTTACGGCACCCGAGGACTGCCAAGTGAAATCTGGTTTGGGGCTCATGGACAAAATAGCAATGCACACGGCAGACAAACTCGGCAGGTTAAGGAGACTAATCATAATTATTTTAATTTCAACATTCTTCATTTCCACTGCGACCTTTAAAATCTTTCGGTACAGTCAATATAGAAATCTAAATTAATCCTCCAAAAAATGACAACTAAAATGTAAACGCGTCAATTGCACTTTCGACCTATACCCACGGTTAACTTTCAACAAGAGTGATGGGACATTCACAAATAGTACACAAAGTGACAATGATGTTGACACCGACGTTCAATACGGCATGAAACATGTTGAGTTGTCTTCTATGAAGGCTGGGCAGTGGAGAAGCACAGTTTGAGGGTGTAGAGGTATGGAACATCTGAGAAAATAAAAACAGGGGAGCCACATGACGTCTTCACTGGAGCACACAAAAACTTAAAACAATGAAGCAATTCTTAGGAGGGTCTTTGTCGATGTCAACAAACTCGTTCAGGGAGCTAAGATAACGTTGAGTTGTGATAAGTGAAAGTGCTTGGCTATGTCAACTTTCAATTCCATTCTGTATATGCAAAGAACAACAACGAAATCCAAATCGCCCATAAATAACAACCTGTTAATATATAATATAACAATCTACAACTGCTTTCGCTTCCTGCAATTTCACCCAAGGCTGCTAGGCAGCCAGTGTACACAGATGGTGCTATGGTAATAACAAGCGCCCCCCCCAAATCTGAACATTAGGTGCTCAACAGAGCGTACGACCAAAGATTTGCCGATAATGCAGCCCCGCTTCAATGTCATCGCACCAACACAAATGGCCAACACCCCACAACTTACTTGCGTTCTTCAGGGGGTGATGGTTAATGCACGCCAGAGCCTCCATGGCATCGTTCTTGGTCTCCCACTCCATCAGGCCGGACACGCTCCTATCGGCTGGACACGTGGACGGACCGTCGCTCATAGAGTCATTTGGGTCGTGTAAAACGCAACACCCTTCGCCATTTTGATTTAAAGCTTTCGTGACTGCAGGGATTCATATTCTTGGTTCTTTCGGTAAAGTCACCACCACGTAGAAGGGAAACAATAAAATAATAAAAATATAAAATAAAATTCTCACGACGTTTCGACTGCAACACAAGCAATCATCATCAGGTGTGAAAACCACAGCAAGAAAATTTTAAAAAAGTGGCGGTTATTTTTAACGTTAGCACCACGGAGAGCGATTTGGCAGTTGTTCAGATGGACGAGTCCATCTATGTTCTGAAAAGAGGAGGGGGGAGACGAAAATAATGGATGCGGTCTGAAAGCCACCGTAAGCGTGAACAATCAATTAAGACCCGAAATGGTTTATCAAATCCTTCCAATGATTGCTAAGCCAGAATCAATCTTCTCGGTTGAAATTGTCTGTGTTTGTATATATTTATTATTTTGTTGTTTCCCTTCTACATGACTTTACCTAAAGAAGCCGTGTTTAAAGGGTGGTGTCAGTCGTCGGTGAATTTCTGCAGCAGGAAGGCTTCAGTCCGATGCCTTGGCTACGCTAACACGCTTCAGTCAGCTTGGGCGCGAGTGAATAGCAAGGACTGCTCTCGGGAGAGAATTTCTCACAGGGTTTCTTGAGCATGGCCTCATAGCACACGTTGCAGATCATCTGGTGTCGTGCTGTAAATCAAGCGACGATTGCATGGAGAATACAGTACACGATTTATTCTGTGCCGTGACACGTAAGATAAATAATAAACATACTTTGCGGGACTTACTTTTTCCAGAAAACACTTTGAAAGAGCGGGGCCTCGCAATCGACATTTCGTCGCACAGCTGCGGGGACAGAACGGGCGGCGTTCACGTTATAGTTGGTAACAGTTAACGTGCACCAATCCCGTTTTCCATTTTTAAATTTACATTCGCCAGCTTTGGAGCAGTCTTTCAAAGTGCTCAGATTAGTGTGAACACCAAGCATAGACTCAGGGGGAATGCAACCATTTGCAGAAACAATGTCCAAAGACTGAAATGTAAAGCTTTCGAATACGAATGAATATGAATCGTAATGTATTAAACAGGACAAATTAACGCGAGGTGTTGTCTAGTCTGTAACAAAAAAGTCCCTTTGGAACATCGACTGCATTATTTATACATCTTATGTTTTAACCGCTGAAAGGAAACTACATTACACCATTTAACATTTGTCCCGTCACAGGAAACGTGTCATGGGCCACCACAAACTCCACAACATCAATAGGCTCATCTTAAAAACCCACGATTGTTTCACGTGCAAACTTTGGACTTGAATATTTATAAAAGCTTCACCTGGGAAAACTTTTAAAGAAACCGAACGCGCTCCCCTTCTGCGCTGCTGGCAGCAGGCTGAAGGGGCGGCGGGGGCACGGACCTGCGCGAACATCTCGGCCGTGATGTCCGTGGGTGCGTTGAAGAAGTGCAGCACCGCGGTGGGACGCTGGTTGCGGTTCTTCGCCGCCTTCTCGCTGTCGGCATAGCGGTGGTTGCGAGAACCTGTGTAGTCCCTGTAGCTGTCGGTGCCGTCCGGCAGCTCGAACGCCTGGCCCGGCACAATTGACCGCTGCCTCGACACGCTGCCGAGACGAGGGCGGAAGGGAGGGAATAGCGCGAAGAAACTGTTTTTAGTTTTTATTTTATCACGTTCCAAATTTCATGTGCTCTTTGGTTCGATTCGGTAAAGTCACGTGGGTAAAAAATAAAATAACAAAAAATCACGACGTTTCGGCCACAACACAAGTGGCCTTCATCAGGTGAAGGGACCGGACTGTCCAGAGGACAGCGTTGGAGTGAAGACAGCAAGCCCAGGTCGCGTCCTTTAAGCTTGTTGTCGCGGCATCTTTTGAGGAAGGTCAGCGTCTCGATGAGCTTTGACTTCTTGTCCCGTTGTCTGTTGAAAGCTCTAACAGATAGGTGAAAGCCCTCCCCGTAGAGCTTCAAATCTAGAATCCAAATTTCACGTTCGCTATTTCAATAAAGGCCCTCCCCGTAAAGCTTCAAATCTAGAATCCAAATTTCATGTTCGCCACTTCAATAAAGGCTCTGGACAGCAAGTAATCGGGGTCCTCGTGAGCTGTGTGACAAGTGTTTCGTTCACGGTATTCATCAGCTCTCTTTTTCACCGTCCTAAAATTTCGTCACTTGCACTAAATATTTACTAAAGTGTCTTCCCTAAAGAGAAAGCAGTATCCAATTACATTAACAGGATATGACGAGTTACATTTACCAATTTAACACGGGAACAAAAAGGCTCACCAGAGGTTGATTTTATTTCCAAAGATCTGAGACATATTGAGGTGAAAAACCGCCCTGTGCACGGCGTACTGATCTCCCATCTCGACCATGGCGGCTCCCGGCTTGCTCTTCAGGAACTTAACCTACAAAAATAACAACCCGTAAGACGGTTCAGCATCGCGCAATCTTGCACGAAAATATCTACAAGTTTCGTTGTAACGCATTGTTGAAATGTGAAGTGTTGGCCGAGGGGCCATTAGAAAACATGCACAAAGAACACTTCGCATTGGGTACATTTTTGTAAAGAAAATGACCAAATGTGTATGTTGTCAATCGGTGAACAAATTTGGTCGTGTGAATCTCCCACTTTATATAACACGATCAGCGCACGACGTGCACCACACGCATGCGTACGCATTGCACCGCGGTTGAACCTTTGGAAGAAAAAAAACGGGGACTCATTTCAAAGCAGGTGCGCGCAACACCCAGCGAAGGCACCTTCTCCACGTCGCCGAAGAGGCAGAGGATGTTAAACACGCGGTCGCAGTTGAAGCGTTCGGCGTCCAAGTCGTACACAATGAGGACCTTGTTGTCGGCCTGCTGGTTCATCATGGCCTGCACGTGCTGGCCCTGGGTACCACCCAGGTTGCCCATTCCTCCCATGCCCATTCCTCCCCCACCGCCCATGCCGTCGCCGCCAGATCCGTAGTCGACGCCCGGTGGCGATGGCTGCTGGTGGCCTGTGACGCAAATACACAAGAGGGGGAAACGCATCGTGAACAGCTGAAACTCTCTAAACTTCTCTGAAAAACAGATTTACCACAGCCATCATCCTACACACACGTGTGCCCTTTCCTATAAGATCAGGCAACCCAGGATTCACCACTCTACCCCTTGGAGACACTGGAAAACATTGGTCCAGAAGACTCAGTTGCCTAGGGAAGACTAAACTAGTTTTTATTTTAGGTTGAGGCCCACCAAGCTCTTATTCAGCATAGCTTGTTTTAAATACCCAATACATCTGATAACTGTTGGAAATATCGTCTCTTAAAACACAAAGCAACTCGTACGTTGCAATTGTTAACCGCAAAAAAAGGTTTTTAGGATGCACCTTAACACTAATTCCAAATAAGAAATGTTCTCAACAGGCAGCAGGTTCTTTCAATCTGACAGCAAGCTGAAGGAAACCGAAATTACAGCATTCGCAACAAAGGGATTACCTCCACAGTCGCCACCACCGCAAGCGTGTGCTTTGGGATGTTCGCCAAGGAGAGACGTTTGCTTCGCTGGCATCACTGCATTGCCCTCTGAAAACAACAAAAAAACGATCACCAAATTCACCCACGGGAAACATAAGCGCTCACTGCTGCACAAAATATGACAATCCAAAAAATTAATTCTGCACCCAGAACATTCACACTACCAACACATTAAGAAATTCCGGGCACACTCCACAAGGGGGCGCGCTGCGTCTGCCCATAAAACAATCGGCGGTATTTTAAAAATGCAGATTTCACACGGCACAACATAAATAACGAGTGCCATACAAAATACAGCGCGTAAAGAAATGCTCATCGCAAGAAGAAGAAAAAAACAAAATTTATTGGAGGTGTACAGATGCACGCGACAAATTGTTCCGAGGTGCGGCGTCAGCGAGTGTCCGTGGTTGCCGCCTGCGATGCCCGCTCGTTTCTTACCCAGTCTACGCTTCGACGGGAACACAAAGTTGCCCAGAGTCGGGCGGCGGCTGACGACCCATCGCGAGGAGGATGCAACAGAAAGGCCGGCACCTTCTTTCCTGCGCCAACAGCAGTCACACTCGGCACAAACGGACCCCCCCGCGTTGTCCGTGCCACTGCACCTCTCGCTCTCCGGCGACCCTTTTTGGTTTGGGGCTTAAAATTGGGACGCTTGAAGTGGGCGACGGGGCCTTACGAACCTTTAAAATGAAAAAGATCGCCGCTTATAAACCGATGCGAAATGCGTTGTGTCTGGCATCTGCAATGTCAAAAGCCTCGTTTGCAAACAAAACTTTAGCAAGGCAGTCTAAACGTACGAGCGTGGAGGTAAATTCTCACCAACGGAGCGATTTTAAGCCCCAAACGCATCGGCACGCATTCCGTTCGGCTTATTTCCAAGTCCCGTTCGCGGTGAATGCGGGCTTTCGTCGCTCCCAGCTTCTTCGCGGCGGTTCCGGTGCTTTGCCGGTCTGTCAGCGCCGTGTCCCCCGGTGCCTGCGGCTGGACGCGGGTTATCCGATGGCCTCTGCCAAGCGGCACGTGGCAGTTGCGGTGCAGCGGATGCAGCGTGCTGCGCCGAGTGTTCCGTGACGTGGCGCTGCAGGCGTGGGGTGCGCGGGTCGGCCGTGCGTGTCACAGCGGTGGCGGCGTGTTGGTTGCTTGGTCCCTGGTGCCTCCCAAGTGCCGACGAGGATGTCGCCAATGTCGCCGTTCGTGTCGTCGCCGTTCACGTCGGTGGCTGTTGGCTGCCGGGCGCTTGATTGCTCGTGTGTTGCTTGCAAATTGCCTCCGTGTGCTTCTGTGTGCGGCAATGCTCGCAGATGCTCCTTGTAGCGTTGATGTTGGGAGTGAGGAAAATACTCTTCGAAGCGTTTACGGAAATTTGGCGATTAAATCAAACCGCACCATGTCCCTGAAGCTCCCTTGATAAAGTGGCGAGACTTACCTCTTCGGAAACTAATATCTGTGCGTACACACAATGTACTCGGGACAAAGATACCATTTTCCTGTTCAGGCTCAATCGTACCAAATTAAAAGGGTTACTTTATAATAAGTGATATTTTCAATCGTAAATATCGGCTTTTCTGACATCCTCTAAGCTTCTCCGCTTAGTATCCAGACACCACATAATGCAGTCAAGGTTTCTCAACCCTACAAAATATAAAAACGCAACGTGCAATGTCCACCTCAAATATGCCAGTGAAAGTTGGCACCTACTTCTGATCCAACAGACACACACCCTGGTAAATCTAAATATAAAAGTAAAACCTTGGATTGCGAGTAACTTGGTCTGCAAGTGTTTTGCAAGACGAGCTAAAATTGTAAATAAATATTAACTTGATAAACGAGCGAGGTCTTGCAATACGAGCAGTGTACGTGTAGACACACTTTGTACTGCCGTGAGTCACGTGATCACACAACTGATAGACGAGTGCTTTGATGTACGAGCGCTTTGGATTACAAACACGTTCCCGGAACGAATTATGCTCGCAATGCAAGGTTTTACACTGTAGTGTAAAAATGCCCAGCCTTGATACACCCCGAACAACCGAGTACCCGCCCATGGGCCACATGCACTTGACGTTGGGAAAATCTTCAAAGCTGATCAAAATCTAAAACGCCACCAACTTAATGGCAATGTCTATCGCATGTCCAGTACCAGGGCAACAGCTTTAATGGTAACAAAAAAATTAATCCAATGGATTATTGAACACTCCAGCAGCCACATGCCTCCTTGTGAATCCTGTTCTTCACAACATTCACTTATACTGCCAAATTGTTCTGAAGGGTAAACTAGAAAAAACAAAGTACACGGGCACGAGTTTAAAACCAATCTGCCCAGAGTAAACTACGCAAGCTTAGCATGGGCTAAAAAAACACAAAGATTATTTAGTTATATGTTGCGCTAGCTGTTACTACCCGGCTTCGCCCGGGACTTGGATCCACCACGCCCGGCCGCCTTTGTCTCCCCAGTGGCGATGTTCACACACCACAGCAGTTACTCGTTTGAGGCTGAGTCGACCTAGGGGAGGCCCAGGACCGGTTAAAATAATCGTCACCGGTGGTGGCGGTGAACGGGAATCGAACTTGGGTCGCCGGGTTCGTAGCGCAGCGTAGCGCTAACCGCTACACTACGGGTCACGTGACAGATTTGACGTCACAGCTCACTTGCCGTGCAAAAAATAAATGCATTATCGAGCTCCCCCCCCCCCCAAAAACAAAAGTGTATTTGTGTAATGTTTGCACGGTATACAGTCTGGAAAGTACCCACATGGCAAATTTCCAGTTTGTTGCATGTCGGGAAGTACGCTAAACATTTTGAACAGACACACATATTCACAACTTTGCCTTTTATATATATGGAGATGATAGGTATAAACGAAAATAACCTTGACCAGCTCTACACAATTGCAGTGATTGATACAAAAGAGGGGAATGGCGTTTCAAATAACTTCCTGTGACAACGACCAAGTTCTGTAGATTGTAAACAGTACACCAATGTGCTTCAAGACAACCAAGTGTCTGCAGGTGTGACATTTTTCTGCAACCAAAATCTCAAGTGCAGAAGCTGCATTATCCTCTTGAGAACGCTCCAAACTTCCCCCTCTACTTGGCCACTGATCTTCAAGTATAACACGGCGAAGCCGGCCGCGTACAGAAATAGTCAATGCCTGTTTCATCACGCCGTGCACACCCCTCCCCTTGCGTTAAAAACGTCACCCCCCCCCCCCACACACCGAGGGCTCACCACCACCAGCTGTCGAGAGAGCGCGGCTCTGATATGCTCGATATTGGTCTTACCTTGCTTGAGGCCAGGGTTGGTGAAGTCCCAGGTCTCAGAGTCATTTTTAAACACATTCAGACGCGTCGCCTGTAAAGAGGACACAGCAGGGGGAAAAGATAAACATTATTCGTGGCCAGCATATAGGGCATAGATGCTGGGAAAAAATTATATAACTTTAGAACCTTCTTTGGTTCTTTCGGTAAAGTCTCCACGTAGAATGAGGATAAAAAAATAAAATAAAACAATAAAATTCTCACGACGTTTCGGCCACAACACAAGTGGCCTTCTTCAGGTGAAAGGAACAAACCTGTCGTCCCGACCTTGTGTTGTGGCCGAAACGTCGTGATAATTTGATTGTTTTATTTTATTATTTTATTCTCATTCTACGTGGTGACTTTACCGAAAGAACCAAAGAAGATGAATCCTTGCAGTCACGAAAGCTTTAAATCGAAACTTTAGAACCATTTAAAATTTACAAGCATAATAATTATTAAGCGGTCATTACCCCCGAGACAATTACGGCACGCAACTTGCGGTGAAGCCGAGGTACTTAACGCAACCCTTAACTTCCTGGGAGATGAATGAATAAGAGCTGCCACACGTAGGAAGTCAACGATAAGCTAAACTTTCGCACCGTACGTAGCAAAAGCATGCTTATCGGAGTTGTGGGAAAACAGTGGCCTTCTGCCACCAGTTTTTTTTTTAAGATCACGTGTTGATTATCCCTCTTCGTTGGAACAAGCTCCCTTCGTGTTTGCAGATAAAAATCGCTATCCCTCGGTGGCCTATTTAAATTCGAAACTTGTTTAATTGCACAAGTTTGGCATGCTCTGCCTAACTCGGTATTATTTATTCGCAGTGTTCCTCGTGTACTGTAAAGCGTTAGCCTTGATCGTATACCTCAAAAATGTTGAAGTGCCATAACCCCGTTATGAAAATGATGCATTCGTTATTACTGTTCTGTAATTTTATTTCCTGCTAACAATGTAACATCTCCCCTCAGGTACTCTGCAGGTCTCGCAAAGCGGTCTATGGCTGAATGTTAATCACCCGTCACCAAATAAAATCGAATTAAAAACCAACTCTACCCTTCCCACTGGATGCGAATTTTCCATTAACTGGCTCAGGGCACTGGCTCAGATGAGAACCACCCTCACACGGTAATATCAATTGGGAAAAGTTTGACTTTAGACAACGGCAAGGATGCCCGTCATGCACAATGGGTTGTTGTAGGTTGTGGGGCTGTGTGGTGGGCAGCTGTAAAATCCATTGGGTGCATTGTATTTCTATGCTGCCACAATATATGCTACACTCCTTTACCCCGCACACAAGTCAAATAACCCCCACAACAGGCATCGAGTGCGGAAGCCCTCATCTAGCAATGAATTGCCGTGTGTATTCAGCATTATTTGCTCACCAAAGTGGTCAATTCAGTATATTAAATGAAATCTTTGGTCTGCGGGTGAAAAAAACCAGGTTGTGGTGCACACACTTGTGAATGTACAAAATATCGGTTGTACTTGCCCTCGCATACTCCACTATAAGAGTACAGCAGCCCGAATAGATGTCCGCTCCATTCAGAGATGAGTTCGCTCTTTCGGCGCTCTCAACCGAAACAAACGTGGCCAAAAATTAAGGAAAACACGACCATTTCATTTTAATAACAATACATTTAGCATCTCCAAAATAACACGTAAAATTACGTGAATGGCGGATATATCGTTACGGTTATGCATCTCGTTGAAAGGATATTCCACAAAGGCCTGCAGGCCATTCTTCCTGAAGATCACAATGCGTTGCAGAGGCCCAAATGGTTTGCAAATGTTGTAAAGCACATCCTGCAGGACCACATGGAGCACACAAACGCAGCGAGGTGATTTTGCACGCATTACCAAGTAAATTTGAAAAGCTTTTTTTCCAGTGAATTTTTAAGATCGAGCCATACAGGACATCAACGCTTTCCAAAATCAACATTAGGTCTATATATTGTTTTTTATTCAATGCCATTGGTAGACTTCGAAGCACAAACAAAAAACACGACTTCAATTGCCTCAAATGAACCAAAGGATCAATGTAATTTCCTTAGCAAAGCCATTCACTGTAATCCAAAACGGACATAATTTCACTCGTATAAATGAAACACGCGCGTGTGTGCATGGCACACCCGACAAACTATTCACACATTAATGTCCAGCTGCTGTAAGTGTAACAATGCCCACCGTGGTGATGGGGTAGATGGGGTTGAGGATGGTGAAGAGCAGGACGTGGTTGCTGTTGCCGTTGTCCCCCGGGACACCAGGGCGCCAAAGCTTCTGGCTGGTAGAGAAGTTAAAGTAGGCCGGCTGCCCACACACGTAGACGGAGCCCTTGGACAAGTAGTCGACGCAGCTGCAGGAGCTCTCCGGGTCTTCAAACTCCACCAGCGCCTGCCGCGTCTTGGGTATCATCACCACGTAGCTGCACGGAGGGAGCGATTCAAACGAGTGCCGTTATTCAAAGATGTGGCCGACTTTAAAACGCGTGCCTGTTGTTGTTAATGTTAAACACGAGGTTGGTCTGCTCCAAGTCACCTCATTTGATCTCAAGAAATGTTTCAATGCATGCAACGGAGTGGAGACTGGTTGGATGCAGGTTAGATGCCACGTCCCATTTCAGTTTGGCAGTGTAGTACGTTGCAATTGAATGTACTGTAAGAATATAATTATATTTAAAATACATCTTTAGGGTAATATAGTCTTCTTCTGTCGATGTATCACCTGACAAACGAAGCCTCTTCAAACGTACATAAACAAGGTACGTGTGTGCACCATTTCAATACGAGATATTAATTTTTAACACGGTTACTAATCACATTTGAACGTGTGCCGCTTTTGTCAGACGGCACAACAAAAGCAGCAGCGGCACTTTAATTCGGAGGGAATTCGTGACTTGGGAAAATTGAAAAACAAACGGTTTTTGTTTCGATTTAAAGCTTTCGTGACTGCAAGGATGAATCTTCTTTGGTTCTTTCGGTAAAGTCACCAACACGTAGAATGAGAATAAAATAATAAATTAATACAATAAAATAACACAATTCTCACGACGTTTCGGCCACAACACAAGTGGCCTTCATCAGGTGAAGGGACGAAACTGTCCCATTTCAGTTTGGCAGTCTCGTCCCTTCACCTGATGAAGGCCACTTGTGTTGTGGCCCAAAACGTCGTGAGAATTTTATCGTGTTATTTTAATTTTGATCGATTTATTATTTTATTCTCATTCTACGCCGTGGTGACTTTACCGAAAGAACCCCAAAGATGATGAAGCGGTTTTTGGTTGGTCACTTGAGGCTGTAAAGGCCCCGAGTAAGCCACGCCCGGCGTCGCCGATCACGCCGTGACGTGGGCAACGCCGCGCCCTCTCGTCCGCCGCCACACGCGGCCACGACTTTTTATTTACGGAAGTGGTTCTTGAGCTTTAATCTGCAGCCTTGCCACCCCCCCTTTGGTTCTCAATATTTTTTTTAAAACGTACAATGTTTATTAATTTAGAGGTTTGATGGAACAAAGTAGCGGTGCTTACGTGCCCGTGCTCAATGTGTTTCGATGATTTACCTTGTTAAAAATAATCTGGCACGTCTTGCGCCCCCAGAAAGGGCATCTCCCACCCCGTGCTTAAGAACCATCGAGTATTTTCGTGTTATGCAATTTCTTGAGTTGTCGAAGCGAAAATCGGTAATATTCGAATTTCCAAGGTCTACGTTCACTCCATGTCCGCAAACACCACCACCACAACAATAATAACAATAACAACAATAATAACAACAATAATAACAACAATAATAATAATAACAACAATAATAACACCAATAATAATAACAACTATAATAACAATAATCTTTGTTTTTTTCGGTAAAGTCACGTATAAATAAGAAATAATAAAATAACATAATAGCGTACGACGTTTCGGTTGCAACACAAGCAGCCATCATCATGTACAGAAGAGCTAAATTTACGAGAGAGGGGAGACACATAACCTCAGATGTATACACAGACACCCAAGTAGGGGGAACTAACACCGACACAATAGGGGACACAGAGAGAGAAGCATACCAAACAGACAAGAGTTTAGCAGAATTTGGAAACCAAATAAAGCAACACAGACGGTCGGTCAAAACACAATTAACGCAAAGCCTGGTTGATTACGTTATTTCAAAGATTGCTAAATTGCAAGTTAAGTATGAAATTTAAGATACAGACGGCACACACACACATAGACATTAAAGTAGAGCGGACCAGCACAGGTACAAGCACACAGTGAAGTCGCCTTAAATAGGCAGAGAAGGCAAGGCTGAGAGACAATGGGACATATTAGCATGAGAAGGCAAGGCTGAGAGACAATGGGACATTTTAGCATCAGGTATGCATAGAGCAAAGTGGAGCACGGCAGCAAACATTCGGAAGCACCAAGACCGACACACAGGCAGAGACAGCACAGAGAAACAAATCCAAGCACAGACACAAAGGCAGATACACAAGCAGAGACAACACACAGACAACACAAGACAACACAAAGACAGACACAAAGATACAGACCTTATACCTCCCCGTAGAGGCGGTTTAAACTTGGTTCAAAGGTTTCGTGACTGCAGGAATTAATCTTTGGTGTTTTCGGTAAACAACAATAACAATAATACAGCTTCCTTCCCCATGCGGGCAACGGTCACCACCGACTGGTCACCTGACTAGGCCAAAGTGCCGCACGGCCTCCACGAGGTCCGACTCGAGGGCTGTGTCCAAGAGTCCCCGCACGTGAACCACAGCCGACGGTGGGGGCTTGTGTGGGTCCTCAAACGTGTCCTGTGCACGTCGGCAAGGAAGCAAACTCAACACGACTATTGTGCAAAGCTGTTGTTTCCTCCTATACCGAGAAGACAGTTTTCAGTTTCATTTATTTGGTATAGCCCTGTGAGCCATTCGGCTCTTGAATCGGGTGCAACCGCAACAAACAAAAACATGAACAAGAAAAACATCTTACAGTGATTATGTGACTGTGCAAACAGAAAATCCAGGAAAAATCAGCAAAATAATCCTTGAAATAGCACCGTACACCAACGCTGTGTGCAAAAATCCCAGTGGGATGCAAGTCAAACAACAACAACAACCACAAGACAACTTAGATTAAGGCCATCAGTCTAACTCCGTACTACAACAAAACAAACATGGCCAAACCATAAAACTTTTTCAAAATCACCAAAATAAAGCCACGGCTAACATCGCCGGCAAGTGATATCGGAGCAGATGCAGACACTTGCATTTAAGGGGTTTTTAAATCTGCATCCGTTTGGCAAAAAATGGCCATAGCTCAGTGCCATCATTTCAGTAATCGCTAAGAACGTTCGCGAGTTTAACTTTAAATCTAAACGGCCCTCGAGTTACAAACTCTGGAACTCGCATCCCCCACCGCCAGGTGCGCTTTTGTAGATGCTGTAAAGTTTTATTATTCCGCAAAGTTTTTAATCACATTGGGGAGGGTCGAAGAGCTACCCCACGACGCCATCGCGTGGGACATTTAACACATCGGTATTTTAACTTAATTAGTATTTTAACTTTTGATTTAAAGCTTTCGTGACTGCAGGGATTAATATTCTTGGTTCTTCCGGTAAAGTCACCACGTAGAAGGGAAACAATAAAATAATAAAAATATAAAACAATACAATTCTCACGACGTTTTGACTGCAACACAAGAAGCAATCATCGTCAGGTGTGAAAACCACAGCAAGAAAATTTGAATAAAAGTGGCGTTTTTTTAACGTCAGCACCACGGAGAGCGATTTGAGAGTTTGTTCAGATGGACGAGTCCATCTATGTTCTGAAAAGAGGAGGGGGGAGACGAAAATAATGGATGCGGTCTGAAAGCCACCGTAAGCGTGAACAATTAAGACCCGAAATGGTTTAACAAATCCTTCCAATGATTGCTAAGCCAAAATCCATCTTCTCGGTTGAAATTGTCTCTGTGCTTGTATATGTGGATAGCCTCATGAACGAATCTCTCCTGGAAGGCAATGTTTTTATTCGTGGTCCGCCAGGAAGTGTCTAACTGTGTTGTTGGCCTGACTGGATGTGCTTCACATAATGTTGTTTCAGGTTTGTTGAATTCTCGTCTCTCATCTTTTGCTGTATTTACCTCCGTGATTTGTTCTTGACACCTGATGAAGATCGCTTGCGTTGTGATCGAAACGTCGTGATTGTTTTTTTAAATATAATTTAATTGTATTTCTACATACGTGACTTTACCGAAAAAAACAATGAGTAATGTTTTTATTGTTTCATATTTTTATTATTTTAGTTCAGTGCAAAGAGAATACACACCCTTAGAAGAGAAAACGCCGTCTAAAAAAATTACACTGGAAATAGCCCAAAGTGTTAACGAACACGAAATCCACGTTTACCAAAACGCGTTTTACTGAACGTAAGCAGAGCCTAGCGATGCTGTGGTCCGCGTGGTCCATCCCCAACACCAACAACGAGAAGCTCTTCGCAACGGCACTGGAATCTGCGAGTTACAAAGCTAAACAATCACGTTAAATAATATAAACACGGCTGGTGGTGGTGGTGGCACGTCGCCTGAGTGAAGCCTCTGGCCCAGGCCTCACAACGAGGCTCTGGGCGAGGAGGAGTAAAATAAACATCTTCTCGTTATAAAAACACCTCGTCAAGTCGCTCGTCACTGACGCTCACCATCGCGCCCGCCTGGACGCGGTCGTTGCCTTCGCCATTGACTCCCAGGCGCTTGGCCGCGTGCCGGGCGGCGGAGGCGGCGGCGGTGGTCAACATCGTGATGGCGTGGAGCGCCGGAGGGAATCGATTCGCGATCCTGTCGCTCGAAAACGACGCCCGCGCGGATCGCCGAGCGTCAGCGGCAGCAGCGGGCGGCGGCGGCGGGGCGATTCCAACGCGTGACATCGATTCTCGGATCGATGTGGCCTCTGGCGATGTTCGCGCGGCTTGGTGTGACCCCACAGCCACTCGTCACGTGACGCCTCTCTCGGCCGACTGGGGCCGGCGACGGAGATCTGAAGCAGTCGTGGGCCTCCCCCTAGGTCGGACTCGGACTACAATTAAATTTGATTATATTTTTATAATATTAAATAAATAATAATAAATGATAAATAATAATAAATGATAAATAAAAATAATCAAATTTGATTATTGTAAAAGCATTATAAATAAATAAAAAAATCCAATAATCACATTTTATTACTTTTAAATAAGAATAAATAAAAACCACATTTTATTATTTTTAAAATAAGATTAAATAAATAAAAAACATACATTAAAATAATAAAATGTGATTGTTTTAAATAATAAAGAAATATACATTATAAGTTAAAATAATCAAATTGGATTATTTTCAAATAATAATGATTAAATAATAAAATAATTGACCTATTTCGATCACTTTTACATAATAAATAAAGGCAGAAATATTTAATTAATAATTTAGCCTTTCTTTATAACCACAAATAATCACATTTGATTATTTTAAATAATAAGTAAATAAAATTTCGTTTAAAATGTAACTAATCAAATTTGATTATATTTAAATAAGAATAAATAAATAAAAATAATGAAATCTGATTATTATATGAATTAAAAAAAGAGGGATGACATTGTCATCCTCTCAGCCGACAAGGTCAATGCCACTGTCATCATGGATAAAATAGAATATAACAACAAAATTAAAGAATTACTCAATGATGGTAGCTATACAAAAATAAAAAGAGATCCCACCAACAGCCTCGTCATACAAACCAAAATCATTTCTGATTCAACCACATTAATTGATCAAACCAAACAGTTCTCGTTGAAACCTTCTGCTGCCAGGCCACCAAGATTATACGGCTTACCAAAAATACATGAACTAGCACCCTTCGTCCCATCGTCTCTACTACAGTGAGGGAAAAAAGTATTTGATCCCCCGCTGATTTTGTACGTTTGCCCACTGACTCAACACTGCCCATAGACTCAACACTGCACCATAGACTCAACACTGCACCACCATAGACTCAACACTGTACCATAGACTCAGCACTGCACCATAGACTCAACACCGCACCATAGACTCAACACTGCCCATAGACTCAACACTGCACCATAGACTCAACACTGCACCATAGACTCAACACTGCACCATAGACTCAACACTGCACCATAGATTCAACACTGCCCATAGACTCAACACTGCCCATAGACTCAACACTGCCCATATACTCAACACTGCACCATAGACTCAACACTGCACCATAGACTCAGCACTGCACCATAGACTGAGCACTGCACCATAGACTCAACACTACACCATAGACTCAGCACTGCACCATAGACTCAGCACTGCACCATAGACTCAACACTGCACAATAGACTCAGCACTGTACCATAGACTCAGCACTGCACCATAGACTCAGCACTGCACCATAGACTCAACACTGCACCATAGACTCAGCACTGCACCATAGACTCAGCACTGTACCATAGACTCAACACTGCACCATAGACTCAACACTGCACCATAGACTCAACACTGCCCATAGACTCAACACTGCACCATAGACTCAACACCGCACCATAGACTTAACACTGCCTACTGACTCAACACTGCACCATAGACTCAACACTGCCCATAGACTCAGCACTGCACCATAGACTCAGCACTGCACCATAGACTCAACACTGCACCATAGACTCAACACCGCACCATAGACTCAACACTGCCCACTGACTCAACACTGCACCATAGACTCAACACCACACCATAGACTCAACACTGCCCATAGGGGGATCCCTGCCTAGGGGTGTGAGGGGTCAAGGGGATCCCTGCCTAGGGGGTGTGAGGGGTCAAGGGGATCCCTGCCTAGGGGGTGTGAGGGGTCAAGGGGATCCCTGCCTAGGGGGTGTGAGGGGTCAAGGGGATCCCTGCCTAGGGGGTGTGAGGGGTTTTACTGGCACGAAGTTTTCGCCGAGGCTTCGCGGTCCGCCCCTCTAGGCCGCTGTAACTTTATTGACACCACGCGGTTCCTGTAACTTTATTGACACCACGTGGTGTCTGTAACTTTATTGACACCACGTGTGTCACTGTGTGTCGCTGTGTCACTGTGTACACTGTGTGTGTGTACACTGTGTCACTGTGTGTGTGTACACTGTGTGTGTACACTGTGTGTGTGTACTGTGTGTCACTGTGTGTACACTGTGTGATGTACTGTGTGTCACTGTGTGTGTGTCGCTGTGTGTCACTGTGTGTGGGGAGCGATAGTGTAGCGGTTAGCGCGCTGCGCTATGAACCTGGCGACCCGGGTTCGATTCCCGCTCACGGCCAACACCAGTGACGATTATCTGAACCGGTCCCGGGCTTCCCCTAGGTCGACTCAGCCTAAAATGAGTACCTGGTGCGGTGTGTAAACATTGCCACTAGGGAGAAAAAGGCGGTCGGGCGTGGTGCTGGCCACCCACCCCCTCGTGTACCGTTCAGGCCTTCATAGGTGCTCGCTAACAGCACTTGCCCCTACAGTCTAAGGCTATATGGGGGATCTTCAGCAGTTTCTATTGCTGTGGTTGTCCCACCTGATGACGATTGCTTGTGTTGTGATCTAAACGCCGTGATCTGTTATGTTTCTACCCACGTGGTGACTTTACCGAAATAACTCAAGAGTGTGGATTCCTGCAGTCACGACAGCTTCGAATCAAGATTACCTACAAACAACACAACTGAGATGACGAAAAAAGTATTTGATCCCCCGCTGATTTTGTACGTTTGCCCACTGACTCAACACTGCCCATAGACTCAACACTGCACCATAGACTCAACACTGCACCACCATAGACTCAACACTGTACCATAGACTCAGCACTGCACCATAGACTCAACACCGCACCATAGACTCAACACTGCCCATAGACTCAACACTGCACCATAGACTCAACACTGCACCATAGACTCAACACTGCACCATAGACTCAACACTGCACCATAGATTCAACACTGCCCATAGACTCAACACTGCCCATAGACTCAACACTGCCCATAGACTCAGCACTGCACCATAGACTCAACACTGCACCATAGACTCAGCACTGCACCATAGACTGAGCACTGCACCATAGACTCAACACTACACCATAGACTCAGCACTGCACCATAGACTCAGCACTGCACCATAGACTCAACACTGCACAATAGACTCAGCACTGTACCATAGACTCAGCACTGCACCATAGACTCAGCACTGCACCATAGACTCAACACTGCACCATAGACTCAACACTGCACCATAGACTCAGCACTGCACCATAGACTGAGCACTGCACCATAGACTCAACACTACACCATAGACTCAGCACTGCACCATAGACTCAGCACTGCACCATAGACTCAACACTGCACAATAGACTCAGCACTGTACCATAGACTCAGCACTGCACCATAGACTCAGCACTGCACCATAGACTCAACACTGCACCATAGACTCAGCACTGCACCATAGACTCAGCACTGTACCATAGACTCAACACTGCACCATAGACTCAACACTGCACCATAGACTCAACACTGCCCATAGACTCAACACTGCACCATAGACTCAACACCGCACCATAGACTTAACACTGCCCACTGACTCAACACTGCACCATAGACTCAACACTGCCCATAGACTCAGCACTGCACCATAGACTCAGCACTGCACCATAGACTCAACACTGCACCATAGACTCAACACCGCACCATAGACTCAACACTGCCCACTGACTCAACACTGCACCATAGACTCAACACCACACCATAGACTCAACACTGCCCATAGGGGGATCCCTGCCTAGGGGTGTGAGGGGTCAAGGGGATCCCTGCCTAGGGGGTGTGAGGGGTCAAGGGGATCCCTGCCTAGGGGGTGTGAGGGGTCAAGGGGATCCCTGCCTAGGGGGTGTGAGGGGTCAAGGGGATCCCTGCCTAGGGGGTGTGAGGGGTTTTACTGGCACGAAGTTTTCGCCGAGGCTTCGCGGTCCGCCCCTCTAGGCCGCTGTAACTTTATTGACACCACGCGGTTCCTGTAACTTTATTGACACCACGTGGTGTCTGTAACTTTATTGACACCACGTGTGTCACTGTGTGTCGCTGTGTCACTGTGTACACTGTGTGTGTGTACACTGTGTCACTGTGTGTGTGTACACTGTGTGTGTACACTGTGTGTGTGTACACTGTGTGTGTGTACTGTGTGTCACTGTGTGTACACTGTGTGATGTACTGTGTGTCACTGTGTGTGTGTCGCTGTGTGTCACTGTGTGTGGGGAGCGATAGTGTAGCGGTTAGCGCGCTGCGCTATGAACCTGGCGACCCGGGTTCGATTCCCGCTCACGGCCAACACCAGTGACGATTATCTGAACCGGTCCCGGGCTTCCCCTAGGTCGACTCAGCCTAAAATGAGTACCTGGTGCGGTGTGTAAACATTGCCACTAGGGAGACAAAGGCGGTCGGGCGTGGTGCTGGCCACCCACCCCCTCGTGTACCGTTCAGGCCTTCATAGGTGCTCGCTAACAGCACTTGCCCCTACAGTCTAAGGCTATATGGGGGATCTTCAGCAGTTTCTATTGCTGTGGTTGTCCCACCTGATGACGATTGCTTGTGTTGTGATCTAAACGCCGTGATCTGTTATGTTTCTACCCACGTGGTGACTTTACCGAAATAACTCAAGTGTGGATTCCTGCAGTCACGACAGCTTCGAATCAAGATTACCTACAAACAACACAACTGAGATGACGAAAAAAGTATTTGATCCCCCGCTGATTTTGTACGTTTGCCCACTGACTCAACACTGCCCATAGACTCAACACTGCACCATAGACTCAACACTGCACCACCATAGACTCAACACTGTACCATAGACTCAGCACTGCACCATAGACTCAACACCGCACCATAGACTCAACACTGCCCATAGACTCAACACTGCACCATAGACTCAACACTGCACCATAGACTCAACACTGCACCATAGACTCAACACTGCACCATAGATTCAACACTGCCCATAGACTCAACACTGCCCATAGACTCAACACTGCCCATATACTCAACACTGCACCATAGACTCAACACTGCACCATAGACTCAGCACTGCACCATAGACTCAGCACTGCAC
Source organism: Petromyzon marinus (assembly GCF_048934315.1). Classification (NCBI taxonomy): domain Eukaryota; kingdom Metazoa; phylum Chordata; class Hyperoartia; order Petromyzontiformes; family Petromyzontidae; genus Petromyzon; species Petromyzon marinus. The sequence goes on from NW_027422817.1 coordinate 1,720,547, forward strand.
CATAGACTCAACACTACACCATAGACTCAGCACTGCACCATAGACTCAGCACTGCACCATAGACTCAACACTGCACAATAGACTCAGCACTGTACCATAGACTCAGCACTGCACCATAGACTCAGCACTGCACCATAGACTCAACACTGCACCATAGACTCAGCACTGCACCATAGACTCAGCACTGTACCATAGACTCAACACTGCACCATAGACTCAACACTGCACCATAGACTCAACACTGCCCATAGACTCAACACTGCACCATAGACTCAACACCGCACCATAGACTTAACACTGCCCACTGACTCAACACTGCACCATAGACTCAACACTGCCCATAGACTCAGCACTGCACCATAGACTCAGCACTGCACCATAGACTCAACACTGCACCATAGACTCAACACCGCACCATAGACTCAACACTGCCCACTGACTCAACACTGCACCATAGACTCAGCACTACACCATAGACTCAACACTGCCCATAGGGGGATCCCTGCCTAGGGGTGTGAGGGGTCAAGGGGATCCCTGCCTAGGGGGTGTGAGGGGTCAAGGGGATCCCTGCCTAGGGGGTGTGAGGGGTCAAGGGGATCCCTGCCTAGGGGGTGTGAGGGGTCAAGGGGATCCCTGCCTAGGGGGTGTGAGGGGTTTTACTGGCACGAAGTTTTCGCCGAGGCTTCGCGGTCCGCCCCTCTAGGCCGCTGTAATTTTATTGACACCACGCGGTTCCTGTAACTTTATTGACACCACGTGGTGTCTGTAACTTTATTGACACCACGTGTGTCACTGTGTGTCGCTGTGTCACTGTGTACACTGTGTGTGTGTACACTGTGTCACTGTGTGTGTGTACACTGTGTGTGTACACTGTGTGTGTGTACACTGTGTGTGTGTACTGTGTGTCACTGTGTGTACACTGTGTGATGTACTGTGTGTCACTGTGTGTGTGTCGCTGTGTGTCACTGTGTGTGGGGAGCGATAGTGTAGCGGTTAGCGCGCTGCGCTATGAACCTGGCGACCCGGGTTCGATTCCCGCTCACGGCCAACACCAGTGACGATTATCTGAACCGGTCCCGGGCTTCCCCTAGGTCGACTCAGCCTAAAATGAGTACCTGGTGCGGTGTGTAAACATTGCCACTAGGGAGACAAAGGCGGTCGGGCGTGGTGCTGGCCACCCACCCCCTCGTGTACCGTTCAGGCCTTCATAGGTGCTCGCTAACAGCACTTGCCCCTACAGTCTAAGGCTATATGGGGGATCTTTGTATCTTTGTTTTTGTCACTGTGTGTGTCGCTGTGTCACTGTTTGTGTACACTGTGTGTGTACACTGTGTGTGTACACTGTGTGTGTGTACACTGTGTGTATACACTGTGTGTGTGTACACTGTGTTTGTGTACACTGTGTGTGTGTACACTGTGTGTGTACACTGTGTATGTGTACACTATGTGTGTATACACTGTGTGTGTACACTGTGTGTGTACACTGTGTGTATACACTGTGTGTGTGTACTGTGTGTACACTGTATGTGTGTATACACTGTGTGTGTGTACACTGTTTGTGTCCGCATTGAACCGAACCCCCGGCAAGGCCATCCACTTAACGTTGAGAGAAAATTCACACGAAATGTCCTTTTCAACGAAGTCTTCCAGATGTAAATTGATACAAGCTTTTAATGAAGAAATAAAATCATCTAATTCAAAACACAACACAATTCAAAGATGCTTCATTTTAAAACTTCAAAACGGAGCATGGGGTACTTGCGTGAATGCGTCCTTCGTGTGCAAATGTTGTGACTTTCCTGGCCTGAAGGCCGTCAATGTGTTGGACCCTTATTGGTGCACAGCGTCTCAACAACAGCAGTGGGGTTTGCTTCAACCGATAGGTACGAACATCCAGACGTCAATCAGCAAGGAGCATTTATAGTCCTAGCTAGACAAAATCTACGTCAACACGTAAGACAAAACTACAATTCGTGTTGTAGAGAATGTACCTCCTCCTATACGTGTAACTTTTAAGTGGTATGCCTTGTAACTGATAAATGATCCGAGCGTGCTCCCTATTTCAAAGACAATGAGTTGCTCCAGAGGCAGACGCTTTGTGAAACACAAAAGTACCCTTTGACCTGTATCACAAGAACAACGGGTCTCACCCGAGTTATCTGTACAGGTTACTTCCTAAACACACACACACACTTTGTCCTAACATCACTTATTCAATGTTTGACCCTCAGATAAAATGTTACATTTACGCGCACAATCAGACAAGTATTAATTCTAAATTATTGACGGGCATATTAACATTGAATTACTGCAGCGAAATTGACTGCATCACGTTAAATCGTATTAACAAGAAGTTATTTTACAAATACGCACCGTCTACTTAACAGTGTATGTACAACGTACTATTGTTGCGTCATTCAAAACGAGTAGGCCGTTGCATGCTGGCGTCTGGGTCAAAATGTATCAAATTCTAAACATTACGCTACAAATAATAGATCACGGAGTTTCGATGGCAACACAAGCAATCGTCATCAGGTGGGACAAGCACAGCAGCAAGAAGAAGAAACTGCTGGAGTAGGCGCCTACTACTTCAGCAGTTTCTATTGCTGTGGTTGTCCCACCTGATGACGATTGCTTGTGTTGTGATCTAAACGCCGTGATCTGTTATGTTTCTACCCACGTGGTGACTTTACCGAAATAACTCAAGAGTGTGGATTCCTGCAGTCACGACAGCTTCGAATCAAGATTACCTACAAACAACACAACTGAGATGACGCATCAATCATCGCCCCCTACTGACAGGCTCTTGTCCACATGCAGGCCGGTGCAGGGCCACCACCTTGTACCACACAGGGGCAGCTGCTACTTGGGGATGCTCTTCGAGTGTTTCAGACGAGGTACGACACGAAACTTTGAGTTGCTGAGGCGATAAAGCAAGCACCGTGTAAATGCAATTGTTATAACATAGTGAATGCTTGGGAGCTTATTGTCTCTCGCTCCTGGTTACAAATCTACCCAACCCATGGGCCCACAAAGTGTTCAACTTCACGTTCTTGTCATTAAAGGCCCGTGACAAAGGTGCATCTATTGTAGCGACATCGTCTCTGGCTTACACATCTACCGGGTCTCCACTTGACTTTGGATTGTCAAGGAGGAAGTCCACCCACACCTCCACTTCCACAAACTGCTGGGAGTTGCCTCGCTCTGCCTCAGTCAGAATTCTCCTCCTGCTTTACGTTGCCTCCATCGATGTGAAGGTCCCATTTTGGAGTTGAATCTTCATCTTCACATTTCACCTTCACTTCTTCGCTCTTCACCATCACTTCTTCACATTTCACCTTCACCTCTTCATATTTCACCTCGATACCTTTAAAAGTGTCCAAGCTGGGATTTTTTTCCAGTTCATGTTTCATGAGGGATGGGCTCATTGCGGCACTTTGACTTTCACAAGCTGATTTCAGACTCCACTCCTTGTGGATCTTCTGATGCTTCTGTGTTCTCTGGTGTACTTGAAGATTTGATGAATGTGCAAATGCCTTCCCACACACACTGCACTTAAAGGGTTTCTCTCCCGTGTGTACTCTGGTGTTTTTTAAGAGCAGATGACTGTGAAAATGCCTTCCCACACACACTGCACTTGAAGGCTTTCTCTCCCGTGTGTGTTCTCCGGTGTGATTTAAGACCAGATGACTGTGAAAATGCCTTCCCACACACACTGCATTTGAAGGGTTTCTCTCCCGTGTGTGTTTTCTGGTGTTTTTTAAGAGCAGATGACCGTGAAAATGCCTTCCCACACACACTGCACTTGAAGGGTTTCTCTCCCGTGTGTGTTCTGTGGTGTTTTATAAGAGTAGATGAATCTGAAAATGTCTTCCCACACACAGTGCACCTGAAGGGTTTCTCTCCCGTGTGTGTTCTCTGGTGTGTTTTAAGAGCAGATGAATCAGAAAATGTCTTCCCACACACACTGCACAAGAAGGATTTCTCTCCTGTATGTGTTCTCTGGTGTGTTTTAAGAGCAGATGACCGTGAAAATGCCTTCCCACACACACTGCAAATGAAGGGTTTCTCTCCTGTGTGTGTTCTCTGGTGTGTTTTAAGAGCAAATGAATCTGAAAATGTCTTCCCACACACAGTGCACCTGAAGGGTTTCTCTCCCGTGTGTGTTCTCTGGTGTGTTTTAAGAGCAGATGAATCAGAAAATGTCTTCCCACACACACTGCACAAGAAGGGTTTCTCTCCTGTATGTGTTCTCTGGTGTGTTTTAAGAGCAGATGACCGTGAAAATGCCTTCACACACACACTGCACTTGAAGGGTTTCTCTCCCGTGTGTGTTCTGTGGTGTTTTATAAGAGTAGATGAATCTGAAAATGTCTTCCCACACACAGTGCACCTGAAGGGTTTCTCTCCCGTGTGTGTTCTCTGGTGTGTTTTAAGAGCAGATGAATCAGAAAATGTCTTCCCACACACACTGCACAAGAAGGGTTTCTCTCCTGTATGTGTTCTCTGGTGTGTTTTAAGAGCAGATGACCGTGAAAATGCCTTCACACACACACTGCACTTGAAGGGTTTCTCTCCCGTGTGTGTTCTCTGGTGTTTTTTAAGAGTAGATAAATCTGAAAATTTCTTCCCACATACAGTGCACTTGAAGGGTTTCTCTCCCGTGTGTGTTCTCTGGTGTGCTTTAAGAGCAGATGACCATGAAAATGCTGTCCCACACACACTGCACTTGAAGGGTTTCTCTCCCGTGTGTGTTCTCTGGTGTTTTTTAATATTAGATGATTCTGGAAATGCCTTCCCACACAGACTGCAAATGAAGGGTTTCTCTCCTGTGTGTGTTCTCTGGTGTGTTTTAAGAGCAAATGAATCTGAAAACGTCTTCACACACATACTGCACTTGAAGGGTTTCTCTCCCGTGTGTGTTCTCTGGTGTATTTTAAGAGTCGATGAATCTGAAAATGCCTTCCCACACACAGTGCACTTGAAGGGTTTCTCTCCCGTGTGTGTTCTCTGGTGTATTTTAAGAGCAGATGACCGTGAAAATGCCTTCCCACACACACTGCACTTGAAGGGTTTCTCTCCTGTGTGAGTTCTCTGGTGGGTCTCAAGAACTGATGGCCATGCAAATGCCTTGTCACACACAGTGCACTTAAAGGGTTCCTCTCCCGTGTGTGTTCTCTGGTGTGATATAAGACCATATGACTGTGAAAATGCCTTCCCACACACACTGCACTTGAAGGGTTTCTCTCCCGTGTGTGTTTTCTGATGTTTTTTAAGAGCAGATGACCGTGAAAATGCCTTCCCACACACACTGCACTTGAAGGGTTTCTCTCCCGTGTGTGTTCTCTGGTGTGTTTTAAGAGTAGATGAATCTGAAAATGTCTTCCCACACACACTGCACCTGAAGGGTTTCTCTCCCGTGTGTGTTCTCTGGTGTGTTTTAAGAGCAGATGAATCAGAAAATGTCTTCCCACACACACTGCACAAGAAGGATTTCTCTCCCGTGTGTGTTCTCTGGTGTGTTTTAAGAGCAGATGACCGTGAAAATGCCTTCGCACACACACTGCACTTGAAGGGTTTCTCTCCCGTGTGTGTTTTCTGATGTTTTTTAAGAGCAGATGACCGTGAAAATGCCTTCCCACACACACTGCACTTGAAGGGTTTCTCTCCCGTGTGTGTTCTCTGGTGTGTTTTAAGAGTAGATGAATCTGAAAATGTCTTCCCACACACACTGCACCTGAAGGGTTTCTCTCCCGTGTGTGTTCTCTGGTGTGTTTTAAGAGCAGATGAATCAGAAAATGTCTTCCCACACACACTGCACAAGAAGGATTTCTCTCCCGTGTGTGTTCTCTGGTGTGTTTTAAGAGCAGATGACCGTGAAAATGCCTTCGCACACACAGTGCACTTGAAGGGTTTCTCTCCTGTGTGTGTTCTCTGGTGTGTTTTAAGAGCAAATGAATCTGAAAACGTCTTCACACACATACTGCACTTGAAGGGTTTCTCTCCCGTGTGTGTTCTCTGGTGTATTTTAAGAGTCGATGAATCTGAAAATGCCTTCCCACACACAGTGCACTTGAAGGGTTTCTCTCCCGTGTGTGTTCTCTGGTGTTTTTTAAGAGTCGATGAATCTGAAAATGTCTTCCCACACACAGTGCACTTGAAGGGTTTCTCTCCTGTGCGAGTTCTCTGGTGCTGTGTCAAATTTCCAGTCCGATCCGTGCTGTATGCACGCTGGTCGCATTGTTGACTTGTCGTACCGAGCTGCTGTGCTGAGGGCCTTTGCTCCATCAGACCAGCGTCAGCTGCAGCCAGAAAATAAGAATATCCACACCATCTACACGTCAGTATCGAGCCATGGAGGAATGAATATAAACAGTCACACGTGAGTTACACGTCTATATTCATTCATGTATTCACGACTAGCTGTACTACCTGGCTTCGCCCGGGACTTGGATCCACCACGTCCGGCCGCCTTTGTCTCCCCAGTGGCGATGTTCACACCACAGCAGTTCCTCGTTTGAGGCTGACTCGACCTAGGAGAGGCCCAGAAGCGGTTCAAATAATCGTCGCCGGTGGTGGCCGTGAGCGGGAATCGAACTCGGGTCGCCGGGTTCGTAGCGCGGTGTAGCGCTAACCGATACACTACAATACTTTACGCTTCCACACACACACAGATACACACACAGACACACACACAGACACACACAGACACACACACAGATACACACACAGACAACGCTAACCGCTACACTACAATGAGTGACGCTTCCACATGCGCGGGTCACGTGACAGATTTGACGTCACAGCTCACTTGCTGTGCAAAAAATCTATACATTATTGAGCTCCCCCCCCCTAAAAAAACCAAAAGTGTATTTGTATAATGTTTGCACGGTGTACAGTCTGGAAAGTACCCACATGGCAAATTTCCAGTTTGTTGCATGTCGGGAAGTACGCTAAACATTTTGAACAGACAACACACAATCACAACTTTGCCTTTTATATATATATTTGGAGATGCAGTGAAAAACCTTCCCAAATTCATCACGCGGTTTCAGTTTTTTGATTTTCAGTTTGATTTCTTTTGGTTATAGTCCCGTGAGGCATTCGGCTCTTGAATCGGGTGCAACCACAACAAGCAAAAAAACAAAACCACGACCGAGAAAATCATCTTACAGTGAGTATGTGTGACTGTGCAAACAGCACTGTCATGGCACGCAATGAGAGGGCAAATGTCATAAATATTCCTGTAAGCCCTCGCATCTTCAACATTAATGTTGCAATAGAAACGTTGTGGGGTGTTTTGCTTCATTTAAAAAAATAAAATTTATTATGTTATTTTAATTTTATTTTCTATCTACGTGACTTTACCGAAAGAACCAAGAATATTAATTCCTGCAGTCACCAAAGTTTTAAGTCAAAACATTCACACACGTTGACAAAGCCTCACCTTGTGTTGTTGTGGGCAGGTCGCTTCTGATAACAAGAGCGGTATAGCAGCTCAAGCGGGCTTGGCCTGCTAACAAAAATAAAAACTGCGTGAATATTGACAATAAAACAAAGTTACAAAGTGGCGAGCCGGGTGAAGGCAAATTAAACTTAAGCGAGATAATTAAAGTGAATGCAATCAGGCGAGGGCAGGAGGCAAGGCCCCGCGTGGCTAGGCCCCGCGTTGTAAAGTTCCAACCTGGACATCGATTCCCATGCTCGCTGCTACTCAACTGACATCCCTACGAGAGAGCGAGGCTCTACCTTGGTAAACAACAACAACAACCACCACAACGACCACCACCACCACAACGATGAGAATTTCTCACCTCGGATTTCAGTGCAAGCGCGCACACGGCAGCTTCCTGTTGCCTCGCGACAGCAGGAAGTAGTATGACGTCACTTCCCTCCAACGAGCGGCTCTGTAACTGAATAAATTATGTTAATGAGGCCTGCCCATATGTCGAGGGATGGGGGCGTGGGCACTGAACCCATCGCAATAAACTCGCGACGGCTTTAACGAACACATTATGTTAATGAGCCGCCAGTCACTGGGCGTAGCTTTGCCCAAATAAGGATTGCCACTGGAACCATATTGGCAGCGACCCGAGCGGAGGTGACGTCACGCTCAAGAGCGCGGTGGACGGGGGAGGGGTGAACACCTTGGTGACATGACGTCACTAGCGATGTACACCTCCCCCTGACGTTTCACGCCGATGAGGTAATGCAGAGTGGTGACGTCACAGAGTTGGAGTTTAAGTTGATTTAGATTCATTTTCCATTGCTCCCTCCCTTGGGTGTGTGAGCTCAGCAACAACGTGGACATTGTTGTGTGTGCACTGTGTGTGTGTGTGTACACTCTGTGTGTGTACACTATGTGTATACACTGTGTGTCACTGTGTGTCACTGTGTGTGTCACTGTGTGTGTACACTGTGTGTATGTACACTATGTGTATACACTGTGTGTGTACACTGTGTGTGTCACTGTGTGTGTGTACACTGTGTGTGTATATATATACACTGTGTGTACCCTGTGTGTGTACACTAGGTGTATACACTGTATGTACACCGTGTGTACACTGTGTGTGTGTACAGTGTATACCCTGTGTGTGTGTGTACACTGTGTGTGTACACTGTGTGTGTACACTATGTGTATACACTGTGTGTACACTGTGTGTGTACATTGTGTGTGTACATTGTGTGTGTGTACACTGTGTATACCCTGTGTGTGTGTGTACACTGTGTGTACACTGTGTGTGTGTACACTATGTGTATACACTGTGTGTACACTGTGTGTACATTGTGTACATTGTGTGTGTGTACACTGTGTGTGTACATTGTGTGTACACTGTGTGTGTACACTGTGTGTGTCACTGTGTGTCGCTGTGTGTGTCACTGTGTGTGTCACTGTGTCACTGTGTGTGTCTGTGTGTCACTGTGCCTGGCACAAGCGTCGTGGTGACGTCACCGCCACTTAGTGGCGAATGGCGGTTGTTCTTGTGTCACTGTGTACACTGTGTGTGTCACTGTGTGTGTACACTGTGTGTGTGTACACTGTGTCACTGTGTGTGTCACTGTCACTGTGTGTGTGTACACTGTGTATATGTACACTGTGTGTGTACACTGTGTGTGTGTACACTGTGTGTATGTACAGTGTGTATGTACACTGTGTATACAGTGTGTGTGTACACTGTGTACACTGTGTGTACACTGTGTGTGTACAGTGTGTGTACATTGTGTGTACAGTGTATAAACTGTGTGTGTACACTGTGTGTGTGTACACTGCGTGTACACTGTGTGTGTGTACACTGTGTGTGTACACTGTTTGTGTCCGCATTGAACCGAACCCCCGGCAAGGCCATCTACTTAATGACGAGAGAAAATTCACACGAAATGTCCTTTTCAATTAAGTCTTCCAGATGTAAATTGATACAAGCTTTTAATGAAGAAATAAAATCATCTAATTCAAAACACAACACAAGTCAAAGATGTTTCATTTTAAAACTTCAAAAGGGAGCATGGGGTACTTGTGTGAATGCGTCCTTCGTGTGCAAATGTTGTGACTTTCCTGGCCTGAAGGCCGTCAATGTGTTGGACCATTATTGGTGCACAGCGTCTCAACAACAGCAGCGGGGTTTGCTTCAACCGATAGGTAACGAACATCCAGACGTCAATCAGCAAGGAGCACTTCTAGTCCCAGTTAGACAAAATCTACGTCAACATGTAAGACAAAACTACAAGTCGTGTTGTAGAGAATGTATCTCTTCTACGTGTAACTTCAAGGTGGTATGCCTTGTAACTGATGAATGATCCGAGCGTGTTCCCTATTTCAAACACAATGAGTTGCTCCAGATGCTTCGTGAAACACAAAAATACCGTTTGACCTGTATCACAAGAACAACGGGTCTCACCTGAGTAATCTGTACAGGTTACTTTCAAACACACACACACACTTTGTCCTAACATCACTTAATCAATGTTTGACCCTTATAGATCAAATGTTACAAGTATGCACAAAACCAGACAAGTATGCATTCTAAATTATTGACAGGCATATTAACAAAATTGGATTACTGCAGTGAAATATACTGCATCACGTTACATCATATTACAAGAAGCTTTTTTAAAAAGTTGCAGTCTGCTTCACCGTGTATGTAAAACATACTATTGTCATTCAAAACGAGTAGGCCATTGCATGCTGGCGTCTGAGTGAAAATGTAGCAAATTCTAAACATTACCTACAAACCACACAACTGAGATGACACATCAATCATCGCCCCCTACTGACAGGCTCTTGTCCACATGCAGGCCGGTGCAGGGCCACCACCTTGTGCCACACAGGGGCAGCTGCTACTTGGGGATGCTCTTTGAGTGTTTCAGGCGAGGTACGACACAAAACTCCGAGTTGCTGAGGCGATTAAGCAAGCACCGTGTAAAAGCAATTATTATAACATAGTGAATGCTTGGGAGCTTATTGGCTCTTGCTCCTGGTTAGAGATCTACCCAACCCACGGGCCCACAAAGTGTTCAACTTCACATTGTCATTAAAGGCTTGTGACAAAGGTGCATCTATTGTAGCGACATCGTCTCTGGCTTACACATCTACCGGGTCTCCACTTGACTTTGGATTGTCTCGGAAGTCCACCCACACCTCCACTTCCACAAACTGCTGGGAGTTGCCTCGCTCTGCCTCACAGTCAGAATTCTCCTCCTGCTTTACGTTGCCTCCATCGATGTGAAGGTCCCATTTTGGAGTTGAATCTTCATCTTCACATTTCACCTTCACTTCTTCCCTCTTCACCATCACCTCTTCATATTTCACCTCGATACCTTTAAAAGTGTCCAAGCTGCGATTTTCGTCCGGTTCTTGTTTCATGAGGGATGGGCTTATTGTGGCACTTTGGCTTTCACAAGCTGATTTCAGATTCCACTCCTTGCAGATCTTCTGATGCTTCCGTGTTCTCTGGTGTACTTGAAGATTTTATGAATGTGCAAACGCCTTCCCGCAGAGTGCACCTGAAGGGTTTCTCTCCCGTGTGTGTTCTCTGGTGTACTTTAAGATGTGATGACTGTGCAAACATCATCCCACACAGAGTGCACCTCAAGGGTTTCTCTCCTGTCTGTGTTCTCTGGTGTACTTGAAGATTTGATGAATGTGCAAATGCCTTCCCGCACACACTGCACTTGAAGGGTTTCTCTCCCGTGTGTTTTCTGGTGGTTTAAGAGCAGATAACTGTGAAAATGCCTTCACACACACAGTGCACTTGAAGGGTTTCTCTCCCGTGTGTGTTCTGTGGTGTTTTTTAAGAGCAGATGAATCAGAAAATGTCTTCCCACACACACTGCACAAGGGTTTCTCTCCCGTGTGTGTTCTCTGGTGTGTTTTAAGAGCAGATGACCGTGAAAATGCCTTCACACACACACTGCACTTGAAGGGTTTCTCTCCCGTGTGTGTTCTCTGGTGTGTTTTAAGAGCAAATGAATCTGAAAATGTCTTCACACACTGCACTTGAAGGGTTTCTCTCCCGTGTGTGTTCTCTGGTGTGTTTTAAGAGCAGATGACCATGCAAATGTCTTCCCACACACACTGCACCTGAAGGGTTTCTCTCCCGTGTGTGTTCTCTGGTGTGTTTTAAGAGTCGATGAATCTGAAAATTTCTTCCCACACACACTGCATTTGAAGGGTTTCTCTCCCGTGTGTGTTCTCTGGTGTGTTTTAAGAGCAAATGAACCTGAAAAAGTCTTCCCACACACACTGCACCTGAAGGGTTTCTCTCCCGTGTGTGTTCTCTGGTGTCTTTGAAGATGAGATGAATCTGAAAATGCCTTCCCACACACACTGCACTTGAAGGGTTTCTCTCCCGTGTGTGTTCTCTGGTGTGTTTTAAGAGTAGATGAATCTGAAAATGTCTTCCCACACACACTGCACCTGAAGGGTTTCTCTCCCGTGTGTGTTCTCTGGTGTGTTTTAAGAGCAGATGACCGTGAAAATGCCTTCACACACACACTGCACTTGAAGGGTTTCTCTCCCATGTGAGTTCTCTGGTGTGTTTTAAGAGCAAATGAATCTGAAAATGTCTTCACACACTGCACTTGAAGGGTTTCTCTCCCGTGTGTGTTCTCTGGTGTGTTTTAAGAGTAGATGAATCTGAAAAGTCTTCCCACACACACTGCATCTGAAGGGTTTCTCTCCCGTGTGTGTTCTCTGGTGTGTTTTAAGAGCAAATGAACCTGAAAATGTCTTCCGACACACACTGCACCTGAAGGGTTTCTCTCCCGTGTGTGTTCTCTGGTGTTTTTTAAGAGCAGATGACCGTGAAAATGTCTTCCCACAAATACTGCACTTGAAGGGTTTCTCTCCCGTGTGTGTTCTCTGGTGTTTTATTAGATGAATCTGGAAATGCCTTCCCACACACACTGCACTTGAAGGGTTTCACTCCCGTGTGTGTTCTCTGGTGTGTTTTAAGAGTAGATGAATCTGAAAAAGTCTTCCCACACAAAGTGCATTTGAAGGGTTTCTCTCCCGTGTGTGTTCTCTGGTGTTTTTTAAGAGCAAATAACTGTGAAAATGCCTTTCCACACACACTGCACTTGAAGGGTTTCTCTCCCGTGTGTGTTCTCTGGTGTGTTTTAAGAGCAAATGAATCTGAAAATGTCTTCCCACACACACTGCACTTGAAGGGTTTCTCTCCCGTGTGTGTTCTCTGGTGTCTTTGAAGATGAGATGAATCTGAAAATGCCTTCCCACACACACTGCATTTGAAGGGTTTCTCTCCCGTGTGTGTTCTCTGGTGTGTTTTAAGAGCAGATGAATCTGAAAATGTCTTCCCACACACACTGCACTTGAAGGGTTTCTCTCCCGTGTGTGTTCTGTGGTGTTTTTTAAGAGCAGATGAATCAGAAAATGTCTTCCCACACACACTGCACAAGAAGGGTTTCTCTCCCGTGTGTGTTCTCTGGTGTGTTTTAAGAGCAGATGACCATGCAAATGTCTTCCCACACACACTGCACCTGAAGGGTTTCTCTCCCGTGTGTGTTCTCTGGTGTGTTTTAAGAGTCGATGAATCTGAAAATTTCTTCCCACACACACTGCATTTGAAGGGTTTCTCTCCCGTGTGTGTTCTCTGGTGTGTTTTAAGAGCAAATGAACCTGAAAAAGTCTTCCCACACACACTGCACCTGAAGGGTTTCTCTCCCGTGTGTGTTCTCTGGTGTCTTTGAAGATGAGATGAATCTGAAAATGCCTTCCCACACACACTGCACTTGAAGGGTTTCTCTCCCGTGTGTGTTCTCTGGTGTGTTTTAAGAGCAAATGAATCTGAAAATGTCTTCCCACACACACTGCACTTGAAGGGTTTCTCTCCCGTGTGTTCTCTGGTGATTTGTAAGAGTAGATGAATCTGAAAATGCCTTCCCACACACACTGCACTTGAAGGGTTTCTCTCCCGTGTGTGTTCTCTGGTGTGATTTAAGACCAGATGACTGTGAAAATGCCTTCCCACACACACTGCACTTGAAGGGTTTCTCTCCCGTGTGTGTTTTCTGGTGTGTTTTAAGAGCAGATGACTGTGAAAATGCCTTCACACACACAGTGCACTTGAAGGGTTTCTCTCCCGTGTGTGTTCTCTGGTGTTTTTTAAGAGCAGATGACCGTGAAAATGTCTTCCCACAAACACTGCACTTGAAGGGTTTCTCTCCCGTGTGTATTCTCTGGTGTGTTTTAAGAGTAGATTAATCTAAAAATGTCTTCCCACACACACTGCACCTGAAGGGTTTCTCTCCCGTGTGTGTTCTCTGGTGTTTTTTAAGAGCAGATGAATCAGAAAATGTCTTCCCACACACACTGCACAAGGGTTTCTCTCCCGTGTGTGTTCTCTGGTGTGTTTTAAGAGCAGATGACCGTGAAAATGCCTTCACACACACACTGCACTTGAAGGGTTTCTCTCCCATGTGAGTTCTCTGGTGTGTTTTAAGAGCAAATGAATCTGAAAATGTCTTCACACACTGCACTTGAAGGGTTTCTCTCCCGTGTGTGTTCTCTGGTGTGTTTTAAGAGTAGATGAATCTGAAAAGTCTTCCCACACACACTGCATCTGAAGGGTTTCTCTCCCATGTGTGTTCTCTGGTGTGTTTTAAGAGCAAATGAACCTGAAAATGTCTTCCGACACACACTGCACCTGAAGGGTTTCTCTCCCGTGTGTGTTCTCTGGTGTTTTTTAAGAGCAGATGACCGTGAAAATGTCTTCCCACAAATACTGCACTTGAAGGGTTTCTCTCCCGTGTGTGTTCTCTGGTGTTTTATTAGATGAATCTGGAAATGCCTTCCCACACACACTGCACTTGAAGGGTTTCACTCCCGTGTGTGTTCTCTGGTGTGTTTTAAGAGTAGATGAATCTGAAAAAGTCTTCCCACACAAAGTGCATTTGAAGGGTTTCTCTCCCGTGTGTGTTCTCTGGTGTTTTTTAAGAGCAAATAACTGTGAAAATGCCTTTCCACACACACTGCACTTGAAGGGTTTCTCTCCCGTGTGTGTTCTCTGGTGTGTTTTAAGAGCAAATGAATCTGAAAATGTCTTCCCACACACACTGCACTTGAAGGGTTTCTCTCCCGTGTGTGTTCTCTGGTGTCTTTGAAGATGAGATGAATCTGAAAATGCCTTCCCACACACACTGCATTTGAAGGGTTTCTCTCCCGTGTGTGTTCTCTGGTGTGTTTTAAGAGCAGATGAATCTGAAAATGTCTTCCCACACACACTGCACTTGAAGGGTTTCTCTCCCGTGTGTGTTCTGTGGTGTTTTTTAAGAGCAGATGAATCAGAAAATGTCTTCCCACACACACTGCACAAGAAGGGTTTCTCTCCCGTGTGTGTTCTCTGGTGTGTTTTAAGAGCAGATGACCATGCAAATGTCTTCCCACACACACTGCACCTGAAGGGTTTCTCTCCCGTGTGTGTTCTCTGGTGTGTTTTAAGAGTCGATGAATCTGAAAATTTCTTCCCACACACACTGCATTTGAAGGGTTTCTCTCCCGTGTGTGTTCTCTGGTGTGTTTTAAGAGCAAATGAACCTGAAAAAGTCTTCCCACACACACTGCACCTGAAGGGTTTCTCTCCCGTGTGTGTTCTCTGGTGTCTTTGAAGATGAGATGAATCTGAAAATGCCTTCCCACACACACTGCACTTGAAGGGTTTCTCTCCCGTGTGTGTTCTCTGGTGTGATTTAAGACCAGATGACTGTGAAAATGCCTTCCCACACACACTGCACTTGAAGGGTTTCTCTCCCGTGTGTGTTTTCTGGTGTGTTTTAAGAGCAGATGACTGTGAAAATGCCTTCACACACACAGTGCACTTGAAGGGTTTCTCTCCCGTGTGTGTTCTCTGGTGTTTTTTAAGAGCAGATGACCGTGAAAATGTCTTCCCACAAACACTGCACTTGAAGGGTTTCTCTCCCGTGTGTATTCTCTGGTGTGTTTTAAGAGTAGATTAATCTAAAAATGTCTTCCCACACACACTGCACCTGAAGGGTTTCTCTCCCGTGTGTGTTCTCTGGTGTTTTTTAAGAGCAGATGAATCAGAAAATGTCTTCCCACACACACTGCACAAGGGTTTCTCTCCCGTGTGTGTTCTCTGGTGTGTTTTAAGAGCAGATGACCGTGAAAATGCCTTCACACACACACTGCACTTGAAGGGTTTCTCTCCCATGTGAGTTCTCTGGTGTGTTTTAAGAGCAAATGAATCTGAAAATGTCTTCACACACTGCACTTGAAGGGTTTCTCTCCCGTGTGTGTTCTCTGGTGTGTTTTAAGAGTAGATGAATCTGAAAAGTCTTCCCACACACACTGCATCTGAAGGGTTTCTCTCCCATGTGTGTTCTCTGGTGTGTTTTAAGAGCAAATGAACCTGAAAATGTCTTCCGACACACACTGCACCTGAAGGGTTTCTCTCCCGTGTGTGTTCTCTGGTGTTTTTTAAGAGCAGATGACCGTGAAAATGTCTTCCCACAAATACTGCACTTGAAGGGTTTCTCTCCCGTGTGTGTTCTCTGGTGTTTTATTAGATGAATCTGGAAATGCCTTCCCACACACACTGCACTTGAAGGGTTTCTCTCCCGTGTGTGTTCTCTGGTGTGTTTTAAGAGTAGATGAATCTGAAAAAGTCTTCCCACACACAGTGCATTTGAAGGGTTTCTCTCCCGTGTGTGTTCTCTGGTGTTTTTTAAGAGCAAATGACTGTGAAAATGCCTTTCCACACACACTGCACTTGAAGGGTTTCTCTCCCGTGTGTGTTCTCTGGTGTGTTTTAAGAGCAAATGAATCTGAAAATGTCTTCCCACACACACTGCACTTGAAGGGTTTCTCTCCCGTGTGTGTTCTCTGGTGTCTTTGAAGATGAGATGAATCTGAAAATGCCTTCCCACACACACTGCATTTGAAGGGTTTCTCTCCCGTGTGTGTTCTCTGGTGTGTTTTAAGAGCAGATGAATCTGAAAATGTCTTCCCACACACACTGCACTTGAAGGGTTTCTCTCCCGTGTGTGTTCTCTGGTGAATTTTAAGAGCAGATGACTGTGAAAATGCCTTCCCACACACAGTGCACTTGAAGGGTTTCTCTCCCGTGTGTGTTCTCTGGTGTTTTTTAAGAGTCCATGAATCTGAAAATGCCTTCCCACACACAGTGCACTTGAAGGGTTTCTCTCCCGTGTGTGTTCTCTGGTGTTTTTTAAGAGTCGATGAATCTGAAAATGCCTTGTCACACACAGTGCACTTGAAGGGTTTCTCTCCTGTGCGAGTTCTCTGGTGCTGTGTCAAATTTCCAGTCCGATCCGTGCTGTATGCACGCTGGTCGCATTGTTGACTTGTCGTCCCGGCTTGCTGTGCTGAGTGCATTTGCTCCATCAGACCAGCGTGAGCTGCAGACAGAAAATAAGAATATCCACACCATCTACACGTCAGTATCGAGCCATGGAGGAATGAATATATACAGTCACACGTGACTTACACGTCTATATTCATTCATGTATTCATGACTAGGTGTACTACCCGGCTTCGACCGGGACTTGGATCCACCACGTCCGGCCGCCTTTGTCTCCCCCGTGGCGATGTTCACACCACGACAGTTACTCGTTTTAGGCTGAGTCTACCTAGGGGAGGCCCAGAAGCTGTTCAAATAATCGTCACCGGTGGTGGCCGTGAGCGGGAATCGAACTCGGGTCGCCGGGTTCATAGCGCGGCGTAGCGCTAACCGCTACACTACAATGCGTTAGGCTTCCACACACACACAGACACACAGACACACACACACACAGACACACACACAGACACACAGATACACACACAGACACACACACACACAGATACACACACAGACACACACACAGACAACGCTAACCGCTACACTACAATGCGTTACTCTTCCACGTGCGAGGGTCACGTGACAGATTTGACGTCACAGCTCACTTGCCGTGCAAAAAATCTATACATTATTGAGCTCCCCTCCCCCCCCAATAAAAACCAAAAGTGTATTTGTATAATGTTTGCACGGTGTACAGTCTGGAAAGTACCCACATGGCAAATTTCCAGTTTGTTGTATGTTGGGAAGTACGCTAAACATTTTGAACAGACACACAATCACAACTTTGCCTTTTATATATATTTGGAGATGCAGTGAAAAACTTTCCCAAAATTCATCACGCGGTTTCAGTTTTTTGATTTTCAGTTTGATTTATTTTGGTTATAGTCCCGTGAGCCATTCGGCTCTTGAATCGGGTGCAACCACAACAAGCGAAAAAACAAAAACACGACCAAGAAAATCATCTTACAGTGACTTTGTGTGACTGTGCAAACAGCACTGTCATGGCACGCAATGAGAGGGCAAATGTCATAAATATTCCTGTAAGCCCGCGCATCTTCAACATTAATGTTGCCATAGAAACGTTGTGGGGTTTTTTGCTTCATTTAAAAAAAGAAAAATTATTATCTTTTATTTTATTTTCTATCTACGTGACTTTACCGAAAGAACCAAGAATATTAATTCCTGCAGTCACCAAAGTTTTAAGTCAAAACATTCACACACGATGACAAAGCCTCACCTTGTGTTGTTGTGGGCAGGTCGCTTCTGATAACAAGAGCGGTATAGGAGCTCAAGCGGGCTTGGCCTGGTAACAAAAGAAAATAAAAACTGCGTGAATATTTACAATAAAGCAAAGTTACAAAGTGGCGAGCCGGGTGAAGACAAATTAAATTTAAGCGAGATAATTAAAGTGAATGCAATCAGGCGAGGGCAGGAGGCAAGGCCCCGCGTGGCAAGGCCCCGCGCTGTAAAGTTCCAACCTGGACATCGATTCCCATGCTCGCTGCTACTCAACTGACATCCCTACGAGAGAGAGGCTCTACCTTGGTAAACAACAACAACAACCACCACCACCACAACCATGAGAATTTCTCACCTCGGATTTCAGTGCAAGCGCGCACATGGCAGCTTCCTGTTGCCTCGCGACAGCAGGAAGTAGTATGACGTCACTTCCCTCCCACAAGCGGCTCTGTAACTGAATAAATTATGTTAATGAGGCCTGCCCATATGTCGAGGGATGGGGGCGTGGGCACTGAACCCATTGCAATAAACTCGCGACGGCTTTAACGAACACATTATGTTAATGAGCCGCCAGTCACTGGGCGTAGCTTTGCCCAAATAAGGATTGCCACTGGAACCATATTGGCAGCGACCCGAGCGGAGGTGACGTCACGCTCAAGAGCGCGGTGGACGGGGGAGGGGTGAACACCTTGGTGACATGACGTCACTAGCGATGTACACCTCCCCCTGACGTTTCACGCCGATGAGGTAATGCAGAGTGGTGACGTCACAGAGTTGGAGTTTAAGTTGATTTAGATTCATTTTCCATTGCTCCCTCCCTTGGGTGTGTGAGCTCAGCAACAACGTGGACATTGTTGTGTGTGCACTGTGTGTGTGTACACTCTGTGTGTGTACACTATGTGTATACACTGTGTGTCACTGTGTGTCACTGTGTGTGTGTCACTGTGTGTGTACACTGTGTGTATGTACACTATGTGTATACACTGTGTGTACACTGTGTGTGTCACTGTGTGTGTGTGTACACTGTGTGTATATATATACACTGTGTGTACCCTGTGTGTGTACACTAGGTGTATACACTGTATGTACACCGTGTGTACACTGTGTGTAGTGTATACCCTGTGTGTGTGTGTACACTGTGTGTGTACACTATGTGTATACACTGTGTGTACACTGTGTGTGTACATTGTGTGTGTGTACACTGTGTATACCCTGTGTGTGTGTGTACACTGTGTGTGTACACTGTGTGTGTGTACACTATGTGTATACACTGTGTGTACACTGTGTGTACATTGTGTGTGTGTACACTGTGTGTGTGTACACTGTGTGTGTACATTGTGTGTACACTGTGTGTGTACACTGTGTGTGTCACTGTGTGTCGCTGTGTGTGTCACTGTGTGTGTCACTGTGTGTCTGTGTGTCACTGTGCCTGGCACAAGCGTCGTGGTGACGTCACCACCACTTAGTGGCGAATGGCGGTTGTTCTTGTGTCACTGTGTACACTGTGTGTGTCACTGTGTGTGTACACTGTGTGTGTGTACACTGTGTCACTGTGTGTCACTGTCACTGTGTGTGTGTACACTGTGTGTATGTACACTGTGTGTGTACACTGTGTGTGTGTACACTGTGTGTATGTACACTGTGTATAGTGTGTGTGTACACTGTGTACACTGTGTGTACACTGTGTGTGTACAGTGTGTGTACATTGTGTGTACAGTGTATAAACTGTGTGTGTACACTGTGTGTACACTGTGTGTGTGTACACTGTGTGTGTACACTGTGTGTGTACACTGTTTGTGTCCGCATTGAACCGAACCCCCGGCAAGGCCATCTACTTAATGACGAGAGAAAATTCACACGAAATGTCCTTTTCAATTAAGTCTTCCAGATGTAAATTGATACAAGCTTTTAATGAAGAAATAAAATCATCTAATTCAAAACACAACACAAGTCAAAGATGTTTCATTTTAAAACTTCAAAAGGGAGCATGGGGTACTTGTGTGAATGCGTCCTTCGTGTGCAAATGTTGTGACTTTCCTGGCCTGAAAGCCGTCAATGTGTTGGACCATTATTGGTGCACAGCGTCTCAACAACAGCAGCGGGGTTTGCTTCAACCGATGGTTACGAACATCCAGACGTCAATCAGCAAGGTGCACTTCTAGTCCCAGTTAGACAAAATCTACGTCAACATGTAAGACAAAACTACAAGTCGTGTTGTAGAGAATGTATCTCTTCTACGTGTAACTTCAAGGTGGTATGCCTTGTAACTGATGAATGATCCGAGCGTGTTCCCTATTTCAAAGACAATGAGTTGCTCCAGATGCTTCGTGAAACACAAAAATACCGTTTGACCTGTATCACAAGAACAACGGGTCCCACCTGAGTTCTCTGTACAGGTTACTTTCAAACACACACACACTTTGTCCTAACATCACTTATTCAATGTTTGACCCATATAGATCAAATGTTACAAGTATGCACAAAACCAGACAAGTATACATTCTCAATTATTGACGGGCATATTAACAAAATTGGATTACTGCAGTGAAATATCCTGCATCACGTTACATCGTATTAACAAGAAGCTTTTAAAAAAAGTGGCACAGTCTGCTTCACAGTGTATGTAAAACATACTATTGAGTAGGCCATTGCATGCTGGCGTCTGAGTGAAAATGTAGCAAATTCTAAACATTACCTACAAACTACACAAGTGAGATGACACATCAATCATCGCCCCCTACTGACAGGCTCTTTTTTCGATTTAAAGCTTTCGTGACTGCAAGGATTCATCTTCTTTGGTTCTTTCGGTAAAGTCACGTAGAATCTTAGCAGCGTTGATTGTAGCTCTGTCGTCCCGACAGGTTTGTTCCTTTCACCTGAAGAAGGCCACTTGTGTTGTGGCCGAAACGTCGTGAGAATTTTATTGTTTTATTTTATTATTTTATTCTCATTCTACGTGACTTTACCGAAAGAACCAAAGAAGATGACAGGCTCTTGTCCAGGCTCTTACCACACAGGGGCAGTAGCAGCTGCCCCTGTGTGGTACAAGGGACACCACCTTGTACCACACAGGGGCAGCTGCTACTTGGGGATGCTCTTCGAGCGTGAGATGAGATACAAAACTCCGAGTTGCTGAGGCGATTAAGCAAGCACCATGTAAAAGCAATTATTATAACATAGTGAATGCTTGGGAGCTTATTGGCTCTTGCTCCTGGTTAGAGATCTACCCAACCCACGGGCCCACAAAGTGTTCAACTTCACGTTCTTGTCATTAAAGGCCTGTGACAAAGGTGCATCTATTGTAGCGACATCGTCTCTGGCTTACACATCTACCGGGTCTCCGCTTGACTTTGTATTGTCTAGGAGCAAGTCCACCCACACCTCCACTTCCACAAACTGCTGGGAGTTGCCTCACTCTGACTCACAGTCAGAATTCTCCTCCTGCTTCACGATGTGAAGGTCCCATTTTGGAGTTGAATCTTCATCTTCAGATTTTACCTTCACTTCTTCACTCATCACTTCTTCACATTTCACCATCACCTCTTCATATTTCACCTTGATACCTTTAAAAGTGTCCAAGCTGGGATTTTCGTCCGGTTCTTGTTTCATGAGGGATGGGCTCATTGCAGCACTTTGACTTTCACAAGCTGATTTCAGACTCCGACTCCGCTCCTTGTGGATCTTCCGATGCTTTTGTGTTCTCTGGTGTACTTGAAGATTTGATGAATCTGCAAACGGCTTCCCGCACAGAGTACACTTGAAGGGTTTCTCTCCTGTGTGTGTTCTCTGGTGTTTTACAAGATCAGATGACTGTGCAAACGCCTTCACGCACACACTGCACTTGAAGGGTTTCTCTCCCGTGTGTGTTCTCTGGTGTATTACAAGATTACATGAATCTGAAAATGTCTTCCCACACACACTGCACTTGAAGGGTTTCTCTCACGTGTGTGTTCTCTGGTGTTTTTTAAGAGATGACCGTGAAAATGCCTTCCCACAAACACTGCACTGGAAGGGTTTCTCTCCCGTGTGTGTTCTCTGGTGTTTTTTAAGAGCAGATGAATCTGAAAATGTCTTCCCACACACACTGCACCTGAGGGGTTTCTCTCCTGTGTGTGTTCTCTGGTGTGATTTAAGAGCAGATGAATGTGCAAATGCCTTCACGCACACACTGCACTTGAAGGGTTTCTCTCCCGTGTGTGTTCTATGGTGTACTATAAGATGTGGTGACTGTGTAAACGCCATCCCGCAGATCGTGCACCTGAAGGGTTTCTCTCCCGTGTGTGTTCTCTGGTGTTTTTTAAGAGCAGATGAATCTGAAAATGTCTTCCCACACACACTGCACCTGAAGGGTTTCTCTCCTGTGTGTGTTCTCTGGTGTGATTTAAGAGCAGATGAATGTGCAAATGCCTTCACGCACACACTGCACTTGAAGGGTTTCTCTCCCGTGTGTGTTCTATGGTGTACTATAAGATGTGGTGACTGTGCAAACGCCATCCCGCACAGAGTACACTTGAAGGGTTTCTCTCCCGTGTGTGTTCTCTGGTGTTTTACAAGATTATATGACTGTGTAAACGCCATCCCGCACATCGTGCACCTGAAGGGTTTCTCTCCCGTGTGTGTTCTCTGGTGTTTTACAAGATCAGATGACTGTGCAAATGCCTTCCCGCACACACTGCACTTGAAGGGTTTCTCTCCCGTGTGTGTTCTCTGGTGTGTTTTAAGAGCAAATGAATCTGAAAATGCCTTCCCACAAACACTGCACTTGAAGGGGTTCTCTTCCGTGTGTGTTCTCTGGTGTTTTTTAAGAGCAGATGGCCATAAAAATGCCTTCCCACAAACACTGCACCTGAAGGGTTTCTCTCCTGTGTGTGTTCTATGGTGGTTCTGAAGAACTGATGACCATGGAAATGCCTTGTTACACACAGTACATTTGAAGGGTTTCTCTCCTGTGTGACTTCTCTGGTGCCGTGTCAAATTTCCAGTCCGGTCCGTGCTGTATGCACGCTGGTCGCATTGTTGACTTGTCGTACCGAGCTGTGCTGAGTGCCTTTGCTCCATCAGACCAAATCTGCAGAGGAAGCGTCAGCTGCAGACAGAAAAAAATAATATCCACACCATCTACACGTCAGGCACAGAGGAATGCACACGAGACTTACACGTCTATACTTATTAATATATTCATGATGTAGTGAAAAAGTTTCCCAAATTAATCAGATTTGATGAACGTGCAAATGCCTTCACGCACACACTGCAACTTGAAGGGTGTATCTCCCGTGTGTGTTCTCTGGTGTACTTTAAGATGTGGTTACTGTGCAAACGCCTTCACGTACAGAGTGCACCTGAAGGGTTTCTCTCCACGGGCTGTTATGGCACGCAATGAGAGGGAAAATGTCATTAATATGCCTGGAAGCCTTCATATCTTCAAGATGAATGTTAACCCAAAACTCTAAGCACACAATTTCGGCTGACTACAAAAGAAATATTTATGAAAGCTAAATTCGGCTGACATAGCAAAGGGTGTTGAAAACAATACTATTTGTGTTATGCAGAAATGCATAAATTAATGTTCAATCGCAACTCAGGTGTGAATCCAGGCTCAGGTGTCCTTGAATGCTGGGGATGAACAGTTCCGACTTCAGCTGAATGTGTGTGCTGTGTTCACCTCCTGTTTGCATTCTTATAAAGAGTTCCAGAGGAAAACAAAACTAAAATATTGTTTTGATATAACCTCCGTGTTCAACAGAATTAATAGACTTTACTTCAAACACAAACTTGACACTGTCACACACTGCCATGAGTAAACAGGTGGTGGTGTGTCCAGAACCATGCCTGACCACCTTCATCTGCTCAGCATTAATTCTTTCATTTATTTTTATTATTTTCTATCTACGTGACTTTACCGAAAGAACCAAGAATATTAATTCCTGCAGTCACCAAAGTTTTAAGTCAAAACATTCACACACGTTGACAAAGCCTCACCTTGTGTTGTTGTGGGCAGGTCGCTCCTGATAACAAGAGCGGTATAGCAGCTCAAGCGGGCTTGGCCTGGTGAAAAAAATAAAAACTGCGTGAATATTTACAATAAAACTAAGTTACAAAGTGGCGAGCCGGGTGAAGACAAAATTAAACTTAAGCGAGATAATTAAAGTGAATGCAATCAGGCGAGGGCAGGAGGCAAGGCCCCGCGTGGCTAGGCCCCGCGTTGTAAAGTTCCAACCTGGACATCGATTCCCATGCTCGCTGCTACTCAACTGACATCCCTACGAGAGAGAGGCTCTACCTTGGTAAACAACAACAACAACCACCACCACCACAACAACAACCACCACCACCACAACAACCACCACCACCACAACAACCACGACCACCAACACGATGAAAATTTCTCACCTCGGATTTCAGTGCAAGAGCGAAGCGATCGCTTCCTGTTACCTCGTGACGTCACGCGGCAGCAGCAGGTGACATGACGTCAGTCCGGGGTACAAGACACTCTCCTCCCACGAGCGGCTAACTGAATAAATTATGTTAATGAGCCTGGGCCATATGTAGAGGGATGGTGGCGTGGGTGCTGAACCCGTCGCAATAAACTCGCGACGGCTTTCACGAACTCATTATGTTAATGAGCCGCCAGTCACTGAGCGTCGCTTTGCCCAAATTAGGATTGTACCGGAACAGATATCGCCAGTGACCAAGCAGAGGTGACGTCACGCTCAAGTGGCGCGGTGGACGGGGTGGGGTGAATACCTTGGTGACATGACGTCCCTAGCGAGGCACACCTCCCCCTGGCGTTTCACAGCGATGAGGTCATGCTGAGTGGTGACGTCACAGAGCGGGAATGGAGTTTAAGTTGATTTAGATTCATTTTCCATTGCTCCATCTCTTGAACAGAGACCCCTTGGGTGCGTGAGCTCAGGAACTACAACGTGGACATTACTGTGTGTACACACTGTTTCTGTGTGTACACACTATGTGTATACACTGTGTGTACACTGTGTATACACTGTCTACACTGTGTGTGTGTACACTATGTGTGTACACTGTGTGTGTACACTATGTGTGTGTGTACACACTGTGTGTGCCTGTATCTTTGTGTGCCTGTCTCTGTGTGTGTGCCAGTGTGTGACACCTGATGATGATTGCTTGTGTTGCAGTCGAAACGTCGTGAGAATTTAATTGTTATTTTGTTTCCCTTCTACGTGACTTTACCGAAAGAACCAAGAATAAATATCAGCTCTATGTTTTCAAGTAAATACATTTTGGGTAGTGAATAAATTATAGTCTAAATAAGCTTCACATGACGAATTGTAGGCAATTATAGTTACAATCAAAGACATTTTTAAACAATCACGTGGTCCCTGTAGTCGCCGTTAGAGACAATCTGCTTGAAATCAGTTTATCGACATATATGAATACATTGATTCGAATAAGCAGAGTTAATTTCCTATTTATGGCATGCCGGTTATGTGTCAGTTTTCGATATCAACATCACCTTATAAAAGAATAACATTTAAAATAAAAGCGCACAACTTTATCCGTGATGAACGCTGCCCTTTCCGTCGTTTTCACGCAGGGGGCGCTGTAAACCTACACGCACCCCCTGCATGCGAACGACGGACGGGCACACCTGGCTACCCCAGTAACATTCACCACAATATGCGCAGTCTGCTAAACGGCGGATGTAAAACATAACGTTGCGTCATTCACAACGCATGTTGGTGTCACGGTCAAAATTGGGGTAATTCCAAACATTATCCAGCACCCCCTGTACCAACGGCGGAGGCGCAGGGACAGACGTTCGATTACGTTGGAATCGATCTGCAGACGGCCAGCAGCTCCGTGTCGCTTTATCTCGATCCCGCAATCCCAAACAGGCGAAAGTCCGCATCGAACCGAACCCCCGGCAAGGCCGTCTACTTAACGACGAGAGAACATTCACTCGAAATGTCCTTCTCAATGAAGCCTTCCGGATGTAAAATGAAATAAACTTTTAATGAAGAAATAACAATAATCTAATTCAAAACACAACACGATTCAAAGATGTTTCATTTTAAAACTTCAAAACGGAGCATGGGGTACTTGCGTGAATGCGTCCTTCGTGTGCCATAAACGTTGTGACTTTCCTGGCCGAAGGCCCTAAAATGCTTGGACCCTTATTGGTGCACAGCGTCTCAACAACAGCAGTGGGGTTTGCTTCAACCGATAGGTACGAACATCCAGACGTCAATCAGCAAGGAGCATTTCTAGTCCCAGTTAGACAAAATCTACGTCAACACGTAAGACAATTCGTGTTGTAGAGAATGTACCTCCTCCTATACGTGTAACTTTTAAGTGGTATGCCTTGTAACTGATGAATGATCCGAGCGTGCTCCCTATTTCAAAGACAATGAGTTGCTTCAGAGGCCGACGCTTCGTGAAACACAAAAGTACCCTTTGACCTGTATCACAAGAACGTTTCTCACCTGAGTTCTTTGTACAGGTTACTTCCAAACACACACACACTTTGTCCTAACATCACTTATTCAATGTTTGACCCTCAGACAAAATGTTACATGCACACGCACAATCACACAAGTATTCATCCTAAATTATTGACAGGCATTTTAACAAAATTGAATTACTGCAGTGAAATAGACTGCATCAGGTTACATCGTATTAACAAGAAGCTGTTTTTAAAAAAAATATGCACCATCTGCTTAACAGTGTATGTACAACGTACTATTGCATTTGCATGCTGGCATCTCGGTCAAAACTTGATAACATTCTAAACATTACCTACAAATTCACGTAGAAGGGAAATAATAAGATAATAAAAATAAAATAATCAAATACAATTCTCACGACGTTCGCAAGCAGCCGAAACGTCGTGAGAATTTTATTTTATTGTTTCATTTTTATTATCTTATCGTTTCCCTTCTACGTGACTTTACCGAAAGAACCAAGAAGATGAATCCCTGCAGTCACAAAAGCTTTAAATCGAAACATTACCAACAAACTCCACAACTAAGACGCCACATCAACCAACGCCCCCTACTGACAGGCTCTTGTCCACATGCAGGCCGGTGCAGGGCCACCACCTTGTGCCACACAGGGGCAGCTGCTACTTGGGGATGCTCTTCGAGTGTCTGAAACGAGATACAAAACTCTGAGTTGCTGAGGCAATCTTGATTTGAAGTTTATGACTGCAGGGATCCATTCTCCTTGGTTCTTTCGGTAAAGCCACGTAGAGGCGATTAAGCAAGCACCATATAAATGCAATTGATAAAATAGTGAATGCTTGGGAGCTTATTGGCTCTCGCTCCTGGTTAGAGATTAACCCAACCCACAGGTCCACAAAGACTGGCCGCTCTTACTCTGCAGGTTGAACCTAAGAACTGAGTCTTCAACTTCGCGTTCTTTTCATTAAAGGCCTGTGACAAAGGTGCATCTATTGTAGCGACATCGTCTCTGGCTTACACATCTACCGGGTCTCCACTTGACTTTGTATTGTCTAGGAGCAAGTCCAGCCACACCTCCACTTCCACGAATTGCTGGGAATTGCCTCGCTCGGCCTCACAGTCAGAATTCTCCTCCTGCTTCACGTTGCCTCCATTGATGTGAAGGTCCCATTTTGGAGTTGAATCTTCATCTTCACATTTCACCTTCACTTCTTCCCTCTTCACCATCACTTCTTCACTCTTCACCATCACTTCTTCACATTTCACCATCACCTCTTCATATTTCACCTCAATAACTTTAAAAGTGTCCAAGCTGGGATTTTTTTCCGGTTCGTGTTTCATGAGGGATGGGCTCATGGTGGCACTTTGACTTTCACAAGCCGATATCAGACTGCACTCCTTGTGGATCTTCTGATGCGTGTGCGTTCTCTGGTGTACTTGAAGATTTGATGAATGTGCAAACGCCGTCCAGCAGAGTGCACCTGAAGGGTTTCTCTCCTGTGTGTGTTCTCTGGTGTATTACAAGATTAGATGCACTTGCATATGCCTTCCCACACACAGTGCACTTGAAGGGTTTCTCTCCCGTGTGTGTTCTCTGGTGTACTTGAAGATGTGGAGACTGTGCAAACGCCTTCCCACACACAGTGCACTTGAAGGGTTTCTCTCCTGTGCGAGTTCTCTGGTGCCGTGTCAAATTTCCAGTCCGATCCGTGCTGTATGCACGCTGGTCGCATTGTTGACTTGTCATACCGAGCTGCGCTGAGTGCATTTGCTCCATCAGACCAATTCTGCGGAGGAAGCGTCAGAGGAAGCGTCAGCTGCAGACAGAAAAAAATAATATCCACACCATCTACACGTCAGTATCGAGGCACAGATGAATGCATATATAGTCACATGTGACTTACACGTCTATACTTATTCATATATTCATGATGCAGTGAAAAAGTTTCCCAAATTCATCACAGGGCTGTTATGGCACACAATGAGAGGGCAAATGGTCATAAACGTGCCTGGAAGCCCTCGTATCTTCAAAATGAATGTTCACCCAAAACTCCGAGCACACAATTTCGGCTGTCTGGCTACAAAAGGAATATTTATGGGAGCTAAATTCAGCTGACATAGCAAAGGGTGTTGAAAACAATACCATTTGTGTTATGCATAAATTAATGTTCAATCGCAACTTAGAGGTGTGAATCCAGGCTCAGATGTCCTTAAATGCTGGGATGAACAGTTCCGACTTCAGCTGAATGTGTGTGCTGTGTTCACCTCCAGTTTCCATTCTTATAAAGAGTTCCAGAGGAAAACAAAAGTAAACTATTGTTGTGCTATGACGTCCGTGTTCAACAGAGTTAATAGACGTTACTGCAAACACAAACTGTACACTGTCACTGGGTAAACAGGCGGTGGCGTGTCTAGAATCATGCCTGGCCACCTTCATCTGCTTGGCATGAATGCTTCCTCACTCCACCAAGTAATTGAGGATCAACGAACACAGCCGAGGCTAACTGGAGTTTGCGTGTCTCTCTCCGTGGTGAGATGTTAACTGCCTCACCTGGTGTACAGGAAGTCGTGGGTTCGATCCCGACCCTGACACCTGCTGTATATTTGGAGTTTGCGCGTCTCTCCGCTGAGCGTCTTTGACCGATTGACATTGACACACGTATTCTTGTTGATTTCGGTAAAGTTACGTAGATAGAAAATAACAATAACAGATAATACAATTACATTAAATAAAGACCACTTGTGTTGCGATCAAAACGACGTGAGTTGTTTTTCTTTATTTGAAGTTATTTATTTATTTCATTGTTATTTTATTCAATTTTCTATCTACTTGACTTTACCGAAAGAACCACGAATATTAATTCCTGCAGTCACCAAAGTTTTAAGTCAAAACATTCACACACGTTGACAAAGCCTCACCTTGTGTTGTTGTGGGCAGGTCGCTTCTGATAACAAGAGCGGGATAGCAGCTCAAGCGGGCTTGGCCTGCTAACAAAAGAAAATAAAAACTGCGTGAATATTTACAATAAAACAAAGTTACAAAGTGGCGAGCCGGGTGAAGACAAATTAAACTTAAGCGAGATAATTAAAGTGAACGCAATCAGGCGAGGGCAGGAGGCAAGGCCCCGCGTGGCTAGGCCCCGCGTTGTAAAGTTCCAACCTGGACATCGATTCCCGTGCTCGCTGCTACTCAACTGACATCCCTACGAGAGCGAGGCTCTACCTTGGTAAACAACAACAACAACAACCACCACCACAACGACCACCACCACCACAACGATGAGAATTTCTCACCTCGGATTTCAGTGCAAGCGCGCACATGGCAGC
Organism: Petromyzon marinus; assembly: GCF_048934315.1. Taxonomy (NCBI): domain Eukaryota; kingdom Metazoa; phylum Chordata; class Hyperoartia; order Petromyzontiformes; family Petromyzontidae; genus Petromyzon; species Petromyzon marinus. The sequence continues at coordinate 1,750,383 of NW_027422817.1, forward strand.
TTCCTGTTGCCTGGCGACAGCAGGAAATAGTATGACGTCGCTTCCCTCCCACGAGCGGCTCTGTAACTGAATAAATTATGTTAATGAGTCTGGGCCATATGTCGAGGTATGGGGGCGTGGGCGCTGAACCCGTCGCAATAAACTCGCGACGGCTTTAACGAACACATTATGTTAATGAGCCACCAGTTACTGGGCGTAGCTTTGCCCAAATAAGGATTGCCACTGGAACTATATCGGCAGTGACCCAAGCGGAGGTGACGTCACGCTCAAGAGCCCGGTGGACGGGTGAGGGGTGAATACCTTGGTGACATGACGTCCCTAGCGAGGTACACCTCACCCTGGAGTTTCACGCCGATGAAGTAATACTGAGTGGTGACGTCACAGAGCGGGGTTGGAGTTGAAGTTGATTTAGATTAATTTTCCATTGCTCCCTCCCTTGGGTGCGTGAGCTCAGCAACAACAACAACGTGGACATTATTGTGTATACACTGTGTGTGTACACTGTGTGTGTGTATACTGTGTGTGTGTGTACACTGTGTGTATACACTGTGTGTATACACTGTGTGTGTATACACTCTGTGTGTGTACACTGTGTGTACACTGTGTGTATATACTGTGGGTGTGTACACTGTGTGTACACTGTGTGTGTACACAATGTGTGTGTACAGTGTGTGTGTGTGTACACTCTATGTGTGTGTATACACTGTACACTGTCTGTACACAATGTGTGTGTACACTGCGTGTACACAATGTGTATGTGTGTACACAATGTGTGTGTGTACAGTGTGTGTGTACACTGTGTGTATACTGTGTGTATACTGTGTGTGTGTACACTGTGTGTGTGTGTACACTGTGTGTGTACACTGTGTGTGTGTGTACACTGTGTGTGTACACTGTGTGTGTGTACACTGTGTGTGTACACAATGTGTGTATATACTGTGTGTGTGTACACTGTGTGTGTACACTGTGTGTGTACACAATGTGTGTGTACACTGTGTGTGTACACTGTGTGTGTGTACACTGTGTGTGTACAATGTGTCTGTGTACACTGTGTGTACGCTGTGTGTGTACACTGTGTGTGTAGTGGGGGGCACAGGTGGTGCATTGGCCAGTCATCTCAGTCGACACATGGCATCTTTTCATCAATTTATTTTCAATTTATTTTTTATTTGTTACTATTTTTATTATTAAAATGTTAATTTATTATTTGTATCTTTTATTTTTCTATCTACCTGACTTTACCGAAAGAACCAGGAATATGGTAGCGCATTCTATATTTGTTGCCGAGGTTCAAGGTTTAAATCCGACAGGCATATCTGGCTACCCCAGTAACATTCACCAAAATATGCGCAGTCTGCTTAACAGCGAATGTCAAACAAACCACTGTGTCACTCACAACGCACATTGCATGTTGGTGTCACGGTCAAAATTGTGGCAATTCCAGACACTATCCAGAAACTCCACAATGGAGACACGCACCCCCTGTACCAACGACGGAGGCGCAGGGACAGAAGTTCGATTACGTTGGAATCGATCTGCAGACGGCCAGCAGCTCCGTGTCGCCTTATCTCGATCCCGCAATCCCAAACAGGTGAAAGTCCGCATCGAACCGAACCCCCGGCAAGGCCATCGTCTACTTAACGACGAGAGAAAATTCACACGAAATGTCCTTCTCAACGAAGTCTTCCGGATGTAATATGAAATAAGTTTTTAATGAAGAAATAACAATCATCTAATTCAAAACACAACACGATTCAAAGATGTTTCATTTTAAAACTTCAAAATGGAGCACGGGGCGCTTGCGTGAATGCGTCCTTCGTGTGCAAATGTTGTGACTTTCCTGGCCGAAGGCCCTAAAATGCTTGGACCCTTATTGGTGCACAGCGTCTCAACAACAGCAGTGGGGTTTGCTTCAACCGATAGATAACGAACATCCAGACATGAATCAGCAAAGGGCATTTCTAGCCCTAGTTAGACAAAATCTACGTCAACACGTAAGACAAAACTACAATTCGTGTTGTAGAGAATGTACCTCCTCCTATACGTGTAACTTTTAAGTGGTATGCCTTGTAACTGATGAATGATCCGAGCGTGCTACCTATTTCAAAGACAATGTGTTGCTCCAGAGGCAGACGCTTCGTGAAACACAAAAGTACCCTTTGACCTGCATCACAAGAACAACGGGTCTCACCTGAGTTCTCTGTACAGGTTACTTCCAAACACACACACACACACTTTGTCCTAACATCACTTATTCAATGTTTGACCCTCAGACAAAATGTTACATGCACACGCACAATCACGCAAGTATTAATTCTAAATCATTGACGGGCATATTAACAAAATTGAATTACTGCAGTGAAATAGACTGCATCAGGTTACATCGCATTAACAAGAAGCTGTTTTAAAAAAAATATGCGCCGTCTGCTTAACAGTGTATGTACAACGTACTATTGCCATTTGCACGCTGGCGTCTCGGTCAAAATTGATAACATTCTAAACATTACCTACAAAGTCACGTAGAAGGGAAATAATAAGATAATAAAATAATCAAATAAAATTCTCACGACGTTCGCAAGCAGCCGAAACGTTGTGAGAATTTTATTTTATGTTTTATTTTCATTATCTTATTATTTCCCTTCTACGTGACTTTACCGAAAGAACCAAGAAGATGAATCCCTGCAGTCACGAAAGCTTCAAATCGAAAAATGACCAACAAACTACACAGCTAAGATGCCACATCAACCATCGCCCCCTACTGACAGACTCTTGTCCACATGCAGGCCGGTGCAGGGCCACCACCTTGTGCCACACAGGGGCAGCTGCTACTTGGGGATGCTCTTCGAGTGTTTGAAACGGGATACAAAATTCCGAGTTGCTGAGGCAATCTTGATTTGAAGTTTGTTACTGCAGGGATCATTACTCCTTGGTTCTTTCGGTAAAGTCACGTGGGGGCGATTAAGCAAGCACCATATAAATGCAATTGATAAAACAGTGAATGCTTGGGAGCTTAATGGCTCTCGCTCCTGGTTAGAGATCAACCCAACCCACAGGTCCACAAAGACTGGCCGCTCTTACTCTGCAGGTTTAACCTAGGGACTGAGTGTTCAACTTCACATTATTGTCATTAAAGGCCTGTGACAAAGGTGCATCTATTGGAGCGACATCGTCTCTGGCTTACACATCTACCGGCTCTCCACTTGACTTTGGATTGACTAGGAAGTCCAACCACACCTCCACTTCCACAAACTGCTGGAAGTTGCCTCACTCTGCCTCGCAGTCAGAATTCTCCTCCTGCTTCACGTTGCCTCCATCGATGTGAAGGTCCCATTTTGGAGTTGAATCTTCATCTTCACATTTCACCTTCACTTCTTCGCTCTTCACCATCACTTCTTCACATTTCAAATTCACTTCTTCCCTCTTCACCATCACCTCTTCATATTTCACCTCGATACCTTTAAAAGTGTCCAAGCTGTTATTTTCTTCCGGTTCGTGCTTCATGAGGGATGGGCTTATTGTGGCACTTTGACTTTCACAAGCTGATTTCAGACTCCACTCCTTGTGGATCTTCTGATGCTTTTGTGTTTTCTGGTGTACTTGAAGATGTTGTTGCTGTGCAAACGCTATCCCGCACGGAGTGCACCTGAAGGGTTTCTCTCCCGTGTGTGTTCTCTGGTGTACTTGAAGATGTGATGAATCTGCAAACGCCTTCCCACACACACTGCACTTGAAGGGTTTCTCTCCTGTGTGAGTTCTCTGGTGTTCTACAAGAAGAGATGAACGTGCAAACGCCTTCACGCACACACTGCACTTGAAGGGTTTCTCTCCCGTGTGTGTTCTCTGGTGTATTACAAGAGCAGATGAATGTGCAAACACCTTTCCACACACACTGCACTTGAAGGGTTTCTCTCCCGTGTGTGTTCTCTTGTGTGCTACAAGAGTAGATGACTGTGCAAACCCCTTCCCACACACACTGCACTTGAAGGGTTTCTCTCCTGTGTGAGTTCTCTGGTGTTCTACAAGAAGAGATGAACGTGCAAACGCCTTCATGCACACACTGCACTTGAAGGGTTTCTCTCCCGTGTGTGTTCTCTGGTGTATTACAAGAGCAGATGAATATGCAAACACCTTTCCACAAACACTGCACTTGAAGGGTTTCTCTCCCGTGTGTGTTCTCTGGTGTTCTACAAGAAGAGATGAACGTGCAAACGCCTTCACGCACACACTGCACTTGAAGGGTTTCTCTCCCGTGTGTGTTCTCTGGTGTATTACAAGAGCAGATGAATATGCAAACACCTTTCCACACACACTGCACTTGAAGGGTTTCTCTCCCGTGTGTGTTCTCTGGTGTGCTACAAGAGTAGATGACTGTGCAAACCCCTTCCCACACACACTGCACTTGAAGGGTTTCTCTCCTGTGTGAGTTCTCTGGTGTTCTACAAGAAGAGATGAACGTGCAAACGCCTTCATGCACACACTGCATTTGAAGGGTTTCTCTCCCGTGTGTGTTTTCTGGTGTATCACAAGAGCAGATGAATATGCAAACACCTTTCCACACACACTGCACTTGAAGGGTTTCTCTCCCGTGTGTGTTCTCTGGTGTGCTACAAGAGTAGATGACTGTGCAAACCCCTTCCCACACACACTGCACTTGAAGGGTTTCTCTCCTGTGTGAGTTCTCTGGTGTTCTACAAGAAGAGATGAACGTGCAAACGCCTTCACACACACACTGGACCTGAAGGGTTTCTCTCCCGTGTGTGTTCTCTGGTGTATTACAAGAGTAGATGAATGTGCAAACGTCTTCCCACACACACTGCACTTGAAGGGTTTCTCTCCCGTGTGTGTTCTCTGGTCTTCTACAAGAGCAAATGAACGTGCAAATGCCTTCCCACACACACTGCACTTGAAGGGTTTCTCTCCTGTGTGAGTTCTCTCGTGCTGTGTGAAATATCCAGTACGATCTGTGCTGTATGCACACCGGTCGCATTGGAGCCTTGTCCTACCGAGCTGCGCTGAGCGCATTTGCTCCATGAGACCAATTCTGCGGAGGAAGCGTCAGAGGAAGCGTCAGCTGCAGACAGAAAAAAATTATATCCACACCATCTACACGTCAGTATCGAGGCACAGAGGAATGAATATATAGTCACATGTGACTTACACGTCTATACTTATTCATATATTCAGGATGTAGTAAAAACGTTTCCCAAATTCATCACAGGGCTGTTATGGCACACAATTAGAGGGCAAATGGTCATAAACATGCCTGGAAGCCCTCGCATCTTCAAAATGAATGTTCACCAAAAACTCCGAGCACACAATTGCAGCTGTCTGGCTGCAAAAGGAATATTTATGAGAGCTAAATTCAGCTGACATAGCAAAGGGTGTTGAAAACAATACTAAATCAATGAATGCAGGCTCACATGTCCTTAAATGCTGGGATGAACAGTTCCGATTTCAGCTGCATGTGCGTGCTGTGTTAACTTCCTGTTTCCATTCTTATAAAGAGTTCCAGAGGAAAACAAAAGTAAACTATTATGCTATAACCTCCGTGTTCAACAGAGTTAATAGACGTTACTGCAAACACAAACTGTACACTGTCACTGGATAAACAGGCCGTGGCGTGTCTAGAATCACGCCTGGCCACCTTCATCTGCTCGGCATGATTGCTTTCTCACTCCACCAAGTAATTAATTGAGGATCAACGAACATAGCCGAGGCTAACTGGAGTTTGCGTGTCTCTCTCCGTGGTGAGATGTTAACTACCTCACCTGGTGTACAGGAAGTCGTGGGTTCGATCCCGACCCTGACGCCTGCTGTATATTTGGAGTTTGCGCGTCTCTCCGTTTAGTGTCTTTGACCGATAGACATTGACACACGTATTCTTGTTTCATTTGGTAAAGTTACGAAGATAGAAAATAACAATAACAGATAATACAATTGAATTAAATAAAGACCACTTGTGTTGCGATCAAAACGACGTGAGGTTTTTTGCTTTATTTACAATTGTTTTAAATTATTTTTATTGTTATTTTTATTTAATTTTCTATCTACGTGACTTTACCGAAAGAAATTTCGATTTAAAGCTTTCGTATGGTTTACAACATGGGGTATAATAGCGCCTCGCAGCTGTCTCTCTCCCCCTCCTCTGTTCCGACCATGGATGAACTCGTCCGTCTGAACGGGGCCCGTAGCTATCCGTGGTGCTAAAGTTGAGGGTAAGAATCCACCCATTTTTTCGCCATATAGCATTGTGATATATAACGACTTATTGTTGGTAGCTTAGCCGATTGGAGAATATAGAGTTTATTGATAACATTAAGGTAATTTATATTTTAGTTTTTTATTGGTTCACTATATAGTACTGTGAATAGCTCAGATGTGTAGGCCTTGACTTCCACATAGTCGTTTCTGTGACCAGTCACTAGCTAATCACTCAGTTATTTCAATGCTAAATTTGCCTAGTTATTTCAATGTTAAATTCTCCTGTTATATTTGTACTAAGTGCCTCGGTGAATGTGTATGCTCTGACTTCAACGTAGCTATTTCTGTGACCAGTTACAAGCTAATCACTCAGCTATTTCAATGCTAAATTCTATGCTAATTCCTTTGTCAAGGGGTGCCTCTGCGGATGTGTATGCTTTAACTTTTAACATAGCTATTTCTGTGACGTCACAAGCTAATCACTCAGCCATTTCAATGCTAAATTATATGCTAATTTAATTTTGATTTAAAGCTTTCGTGACTGCAGTAATTCATATTCTTAGTTTTTTCGGTAAAGTCACGTTGAAGAGACTTCACCGAAAAAACTAAGAATATATATGCTGATTCCTTTGTCAAGGCGCTTTGTTTCCTCTCACACAGCTTAAAGGTTGTGATCTGAACGTGGCTCTTTCACTCCAGCGCTGTCCTACCAGACAGTCTCGTCCCTTCACCTGATGAAGGCCGCTTGTGTTGTGGCCGAAACGTCGTGAGAATATTATTGTTATGTTATTTTATTTTATCAATTTATAATTTTATTCTCATTCTACGTGACTTTACCAAAAGAACCAAAGAAGATGAATCATTGCAGTCACGAAAGCTTTAAATCGAAATTTAACCGCCTCTACGGGGAGGGATTCCACACATCCTTAAGATCATTCAACAGACTCCGGGATAAGAAGGCTCAACTAATCGAGTCTCTCACCTTTCTGAAAAGATGCCGCGACTCTAAGGTAATACCAACCGCATTTACACTAACCTCTGCTGTTGCAACTTCTCTCAATGCAAAACAAATTCTAGCTAGAACTAGCTTCGCTCTTTTCTCGGAAAAAATCAGACTTACACGCACCGAACTCGATCAGTTAGACAAGACACTCTACAAATCACGCTTAAAATTGACAGCAACAATGTCTACATCGGATTGGGAACATGTAGACAATATGACTACCTCTTCGGCTGCCACTATGTCGACCAAATGTAGGGACAATTTGATTTCCAAATTCAATCACATCTCCAGCAAAAAATCGGATCCACACACCGAAAAGATAGACGTCAACAAAGTCGTAATTAATCGCAGTAACAGTTCCATTTCTGATGGTCTGAAATCCGTTTTAGCTAAAGGTCTAAACTTTGCTGTCACACCGAGACACTTACCGGTTAATGATATTATTGCCCATGTCGACGTTGCACTCAAGGGCTTGAGTCACATCTCTGCAGACGTAGCAAGATCTGAAATCGCTGCAACCCTCAAAAACGCTAAGTTGCCACCCAGCAACATCAGCAAAGACGAACGTTTTGAATTATCTCAATTAAAAAAGAGGGATGATATTGTCGTCCTCTCAGCCGACAAGGGCAATGCCACTGTCATCATGGACAAAACAGAATATAACAACAAAATTCAAGAACTACTCAACGATGGCAGCTATACAAAAATAAAAAGAGATCCCACCAACAGCCTGGTCACCAAAATGAACAAAATCATTTCTGATTCAACAGCATTAATTGATGAGATCAAACAGTTCTCGTTGAAACCCTCTGCTGCCAGACCACCAAGATTATATGGCCTTCCAAAGATACACAAAGAAGATACACCCCTTCGTCCCATCGTCTCTACTATCAACTCCCCCACCTACAAACTGGCACGTTTTCTTGCTGATATACTGCGACCTTTCACTGGAAAAACCACCTCTGCGGTACTAAATTCTACTCACCTGGTATCGACAATCAAAGGCATTTCCCTGTCCCCAGACGACCTGCTTGTCAGTTTTGATGTGGTGTCCTTGTTCATCAAAGTCCCGGTACCTGACACCATCGCTATCATTGAAGACCTGGTTCATCAAGGACTGCATACTGATGTACCCCCCCTGGTGAGACATTGCTTAACCAACACATACTTCACCTGGAATGGAACTTTCTACAAACAAACTGAGGGCACCCCAATGGGCTCACCCTATCTCCGGTTGTAGCCAACGTATTCATGGAAAAATTTGAAACTGACGCCATCCAGACTGCCACTCTATGCCCGACCTTATGGAAGAGGTACGTTGATGACACCTTTGTCATCTGGCCACATGGCCAGCCTGCTCTAGACCAATTCCGCGACCACATCAGTTCCATACACCCAGCCATCAGATTTACCATGGAGGTCGAAAAAGATGGCAAACTACCCTTTTTGGATGTCTTAATTAAAAGGAGACATGATGGTTCAATGAGCCACTCTGTCTACAGGAAAGCTACCCATACAGATGCTTACTTGAAACCGGATTCCCACCACCATCCATCCCAGAAGAACTCCCTCATCAAGACTCTATACCATAGAGCCCAATGCATTTCCGACCAGGAACACATTACCAGTGAACTCAAGCACGTACACCAGGCTCTCAGGGCTAATGGTTACTCCTACTACACAATCCGCAAAGCCATCACTCCAGTCATGAAGAAGGATCCTCTTGTGGAGCCACTCAAAACCATCACCTTACCCTACATTGCAGGGGTCACTAAAAAGATCTCCAAAATCCTGAATAAACACAAGATCCAGGTCCGATTCAACACAGTACATAAAATCCGTGATTTAATTCCATCTGTAAAAGATGCTGTTCCAGACATACAGTACCCGGGCGTTTACAAACTAAAGTGCCTCTGTGGTAGTAGCTACATTGGAGAAACCAAACGACATATCTCGGACCGCATCCGCGAACATAAAGCAGACTTGAAACACGGTAGGACGAACTGCTCTGCCGTGGCAGATCACTGTTATAATTCAGTGGGCTCACATGACATTGACTTCTCCAAGACGGAGGTTCTTTGCAAACCAACCGGCTACCATGACAGATTCGTTCATGAGGCCATTCACATATACAAGCACAGAGACAATTTCAACCGAGAATATGGATTCTGGCTTAGTAACCACTGGAAAGATGTTTTAACCCATTTCTGTTCTTAATTAATTGTATTTTTACGATGACCTTCAGACCGCAGCTCTTTCGCCAGCATTGACTCTTAATACCTCTCACACCACGGTTATTGGTATGGTTTACAACATGGAGTATAATAGCGCCTCGCAGCTGTCTCTCTCCCCCTCCTCTGTTCCGACCATGGATGAACTCGTCCGTCTGAACGGGGCCCGTAGCTATCCGTGGTGCTAAAGTTGAGGGTAAGAATCCACCCATTTTTTCGCCATATAGCATTGTGATATATAACGACTTATTGTTGGTAGCTTAGCTGATTGGAGAATATAGAGTTTATTGATAACATTAAGGTAATTTATATTTTAGTTTTTTATTGGTTCACTATATAGTACTGTGAATAGCTCAGATGTGTAGGCCTTGACTTCAACATAGTCATTTCTGTGACCAGTCACTAGCTAATCACTCAGTTATTTCAATGCTAAATTCGCCTAGTTATTTCAATGCTAAATTCTCCTGTTTGATTTGTACTAAGTGCCTCGGTGAATGTGTATGCTCTGACTTTAACGTAGCTATTTCTGTGACCAGTTACAAGATAATCACTCAGCTATTTCAATGCTAAATTCTATGCTAATTCCTTTATCAAGGGGTGCCTCTGCGGATGTGTATGCTTTAACTTTTAACATAGCTATTTCTGTGACCAGTCACAAGCTAATCACTCAGCCATTTCAATGCTAAATTATATGCTAATTCCTTTGTCAAGGCGCTTTGTTTCCTCTCACACAGCTTAAAGGTCGTGATCTCAACGTGGCTCTTTCACTCCAGCACTGTCCTACCAGACAGTCTCGTCCCTTCACCTGATGAAGGCCGCTTGTGTTGTGGCCGAAACGTCGTGAGAATATTATTGTGTTATGTTATTTTATTTTATCAATTTATTATTTTATTCTCATTCTACGTGACTTTACCGAAAGAACCAAAGAAGATGAATCATTGCAGTCACGAAAGCTTTAAATCGAAATTTAACCGCCTCTACGGGGAGGGATTCCACACATCCTTAAGATCATTCAACAGACTCCGGGATAAGAAGGCTCAACTAATCGAGTCTCTCACCTTTCTGAAGAGATGCCGCGACTCTAAGGTAATACCAACCGCATTTACACTAACCTCTGCTGTTGCAACTTCTCTCAATGCAAAACGAATTCTAGCTAGAACTAGCTTCGCTCTTATCTCGGGAAAAAATCAGACTTACACGCACCGAACTCGATCAGTTAGACAAGACACTCTACAAATCACGCTTAAAATTGACAGCAACAATGTCTACATCGGATTGGGAACATGTAGACAATATGACTACCTCTTCGGCTGCCACTATGTCGACCAAATGTAGGGACAATTTGATTTCCAAATTCAATCACCTCTCCAGCAAAAAATCGGATCCACACACTGAAAAGATAGACGTCAACAAAGTCGTAATTAATCGCAGTAACAGTTCCATTTCTGATGGTCTGAAATCCGTTTTACTAAAGGTCTAAACTTTGCTGTCACACCGAGACACTTACCGGTTAATGATATCATTGCCCATGTCGACGTTGCACTCAAGGGCTTGAGTCACATCTCTGCAGACGTAGCAAGATCTGAAATCGCTGCAACCCTCAAAAACGCTAAGTTGCCACCCAGCAACATCAGCAAAGACGAACGTTTTGAATTATCTCAATTAAAAAAGAGGGATGATATTGTCGTCCTCTCAGCCGACAAGGGCAATGCCACTGTCATCATGGACAAAACAGAATATAACAACAAAATTCAAGAACTACTCAACGATGGCAGCTATACAAAAATAAAAAGAGATCCCACCAACAGCCTGGTCACCAAAACGAACAAAATCATTTCTGATTCAACAGCATTAATTGATGAGATCAAACAGTTCTCGTTGAAACCCTCTGCTGCCAGACCACCAAGATTATATGGCCTTCCAAAGATACACAAAGAAGATACACCCCTTCGTCCCATCGTCTCTACTATCAACTCCCCCACCTACAAACTGGCACGTTTTCTTGCTGATATACTGCGACCTTTCACTGGAAAAACCACCTCTGCGGTACTAAATTCTACTCACCTGGTATCGACAATCAAAGGCATTTCCCTGTCCCCAGACGACCTGCTTGTCAGTTTTGATGTGGTGTCCTTGTTCACCAAAGTCCCGGTACCTGACACCATCGCTATCATTGAAGACCTGGTTCATCAAGGACTGCATACTGATGTACCCCCCCTGGTGAGACATTGCTTAACCAACACATACTTCACCTGGAATGGAACTTTCTACAAACAAACTGAGGGCACCCCAATGGGCTCCCCCCTATCTCCGGTTGTAGCCAACGTATTCATGGAAAAATTTGAAACTGACGCCATCCAGACTGCCACTCTACGCCCGACCTTATGGAAGAGGTACGTTGATGACACCTTTGTCATCTGGCCACATGGCCAGCCTGCTCTAGACCAATTCCGCGACCACATCAATTCCATACACCCAGCCATCAGATTTACCATGGAGGTCGAAAAAGATGGCAAACTACCCTTTTTGGTCTGATGGAGCAAAGGCCCTCAGCACAGCAGCTCGGTACGACAAGTCAACAATGCGACCAGCGTGCATACAGCACAGATCGGACGGGAAATTTGACACAGCACCAGAGAACTCGCACAGGAGAGAAACCCTTCAAGTGCAGTGTGTGTGACAAGGCATTTTCATGGCCATCAGTTCTTGAGACCCACCAGAGAACACACACAGGTGAGAAACCCTTAAAGTGCAGTGTGTGTGACAAGGCATTTTCAGATTCATCGACTCTTAAAAAACACCAGAGAACACACACGGGAGAGAAACCCTTCAGGTGCAGTGTGTGTGGGACGGCATTTTCATGGCCATCCGCTCTTAAAACACACCAGAGAACACACACGGGAGAGAAACCCTTCAGGTGCACGATGTGCGGGGTGGCGTTTACACAGTCATGTAATCTTGTAACACCAGAGAACACACACGGGAGAGAAACCCTTCAAGTGCAGTGTTTGTGTGAAGGTATTATCATGGTCATCTGGTCTTATAAAACACCAGAGAACTCACACAGGAGAGAAACCCTTCAAGTGTACTCTGTGCGGGAAGCCGTTTGCAGATTCATCAAATCTTCGAAGACACCAGAGAACACAAAAGCATCACAAGGAGCGGAGTCGGAGTCTGAAATCAGCTTGTGAAAGTCAAAGTGCCGCAATGAGCCCATCCCTCATGAAACAAGAACCGGACGAAAATCTCAGCTTGGACACTTTTAAAGGTATAAAGGTGGAATATGAAGAGGTGATGGTGAAATGTGAAGAGGTGATGAGCGAAGAAGTGAAGGTAAAATGTGAAGATGAAGATTCAACTCCAAAATGGGACCTTCACATCGTGAAGCAGGAGGAGAATTCTGACTGAGGCAGAGTGAGGCAACTCCCAGCAGTTTGTGTAAGTAGAGGTGTGGGTGGACTTGCTCCTAGACAATACAAAGTCAAGTGGAGACCCGGTAGATGTGTAAGCCAGAGACGATGTCGCTCCAATAGATGCACCTTTGTCACAGGCCTTTAATGACAAGAATGTGAAGTTGAACACTTTGTGGGCCCGTGGGTTGGGTAGATCTCTAACCAGGAGCAAGAGACAATAAGCTCCCAAGCATTCACTATGTTATCATGATTGCTTTTACATGGTGCTTGCTTAATCGCCTCAGCAACTCGGAGTTTTGTGTCGTACCTCGTCTGAAACACTCGAAGAGCATCCCCAAGTAGCAGCTGCCCCTGTGTGGCACAAGGTGGTGGCCCTGCACCGGCCTGCATGTGGACAAGAGCCTGTCAGTAGGGGGCGATGATTGATGCGTCATCTCAGTTGTGTAGTTTGTAGGTAATGTTTAGAATTTGCTACATTTTCACTCAGACGCCAGCATGCAATAGCCTACTCGTTTTGAATGACACAATAGTTTTACATACACTGTGAAGCAGACTGCAACTTTTTTTAAAAGCTTCTTGTTAATACGATGTAACGTGATGCAGTATATTTCACTGCAGTAATCCAATTTTGTTAATATGCCTGTCAATAATTTAGAATGTATACTTGTCTGGTTTTGTGCATACTTGTAACATTTGATCTGTAAGGGTCAAACATTGATTAAGTGATGTTAGGACAAAGTGTGTGTTTGAAAGTAACCTGTACAGAGAACTCAGGTGAGACCCGTTGTTTTTGTGATACAGGTGAAAGGGTACTTTTGTGTTTCACGAAGCATCTGGAGCAACTCATTGTCTTTGACATAGGGAGCACGCTTAGATCATTCATCAGTTACAAGGCATACCACTTGAAAGTTACACGTATAGGAGGTACATTCTCTACAACACGAATTGTAGTTTTGTCTTACGTGTTGACGTAGATTTTGTCTAACTGGGACTAGAAATGCTCCTTGCTGATTCACGTCTGGATGTTCGTAACCATCGGTTGAAGCAAACCCCACTGCTGTTGTTGAGACGCTGTGCACCAATAATGGTCCAACACAGTGACGGCCTTCAGGCCAGGAAAGTCACAACATTTGCACACGGACGCATTCACGCAAGTACCCCATGCTCCGTTTTGAAGTTTTAAAAGGAAACATCTTTGAATTGTGTTGTGTTTTGAATGAGATGATTTTATTTCCTCATTAAAAGCTTGTATCAATTTACATCTGGAAGACTTCATTGAAAAGGACATTTCGTGTGAATTTTCTCTCGTCATTAAGTAGATGGCCTTGCCGGGGGTTCGGACACACACAGTGTACACACACACAGTGTACACACACAGTGTACACACAGTGTGCACACACAGTGTACACAATGTACACACAGTGCACACACAGTGTACCCTCTGTGTGCACACAGAGTGTAGACACACTGTACACACAGTGTATACACAATGTACACACACACAGTGACACACAGTGTACACACGCACAGTGTACACACACACAGGGTACACACACAGTGCACACACACAGTGCACACACACACAGAGTACACACACAGTGTACACACACATTGTACACACACAGTGTATATACACACACACAGTGACACACACACAGTGACACAGTGACACAACAACAACCGCCATTCGCCACTAAGTGACGGTGACGTCACCACGACGCTTGTGCCAGGCACAGTGACACACAAAGACAAAGATCCCCCGTGTAGCCTTAACAGACTGTAGGGGCAAGTGCTGTTAGCGAGCACCTATGAAGGCCGGAACGGTACACGAGGGGGTGGGTGGCCAGCACCACGCCCGACCGCCTTTGTCTCCCTAGTGGCGATATTTACACACCGCACCAGGTACTCAGTGACACAGCGACACACAGTGACACAGTGTACACACACAGTGTACACACGCACACAGTGTATACACAGTGTATGTCCACATTGTTGCTGAGCTCACATACGCAAGGGAGGGAGCAATGGAAAATTAATCTAAATAAACTTAAACTCCAACTCTGTGACGTCACCACTCAGCATCGGCGTGAAACGCCAGTGGGAGGTGTACCTCGCCAGTGACATCTCTGTCACCAAGGTATTCACCCTTCCCCCGTCCACCGCGCTCTTGAACGTGACGTCACCTCCGCTTGGGTCACTGCCGATATCGTTCCAGTGGCAATCCTTATATGGGCAAAGCTACGCCCAGTGACTGGTGGCTCATTAACATAATGTATCCGTTAAAGCCATCGCGAGTTTATTGCGACAGGTTCAGCGCCCACGCCCCCATCCCTCGACGTATGGGCAGGCCTCATTAACATAATTTATTCAGTTAGAGAGCCGCTCGTGGGAGGGAAGTGACGTCTTACTACTTCCTGCTGTCGCGAGGTAACAGGAAGCTGCCGTGTGCGCGCTTGCACTGAAATCCGAGGTGAGAAATTCTCATCGTTGTGGTGGTGGTGGTCGTTGTGGTGGTTGTTGTTGTTTACCAAGGTAGAGCCTCGCTCTCTCTCGTAGGGATGTCAGTTGAGTAGCAGCGAGCATGGGAATCGATGTCCAGGTTGGAACTTTACAGCGCGGGGCCTTGCCACGCGGGGCCTTGCCTCCTGCCCTCGCCTGATTGCGTTCACTTTAATTATCTCGCTTAAGTTTAATTTGTCTTCACCCGGCTCGCCACTTTGTAACTTTGTTTTATTGTAAATATTCACGCAGTTTTTATTTTTGTTAGCAGGCCAAGCCCGCTTGAGCTGCTATACCGCTCTTGTTATCAGAAGCGACCTGCCCACAACAACACAAGGTGAGGCTTTGTCAACGTGTGTGAATGTTTTGACTTAAAACTTTGGTGACTGCAGGAATTAATATTCTTGGTTCTTTCGGTAAAGTCACGTAGATAAAAAATAAAATAAGAAAAATAAAAAAAATAAAGTAATAAACCCACGACGTTTCGATCGCAACACAAGTGGTCTTTATCTTATTGAATTTAATCTGTTATTTTTATTTTCTATCTACGTGACTTTACTGAAAGAACCAACAATACGTGCGTCAATGTATCTATCGGTCAAAGACGCTAAGCGCGTGCCGCTGTTGACTCTGAATGTGTGGAGGGGAACACCTTCACCACGGGGAGAGAGAGACAGAGACACGGATAGCCTCGGCTATGTTGATTGATCCTCGATTCATTACTTGGTGGAGTGAGGAAGAATTAATGCTGAGCAGATGAAGGTGGCCAGGCATGGTTCTGGTCACACCACCACCTGTTTACCCATGGCAGTGTGTGACAGTGTCAAGTTTGTGTTTGCAGTAAAGTCTATTAACTCTATTGCACACGGAGGTTATATCAAAACAATAGTTTATTTTTGTTTTCCTCTGGAACGCTTTGTAAGAATGGAAACAGGAGGTGAACACAGCACACACATGCAGCTGAATTCGGAACTCTTCATCCCAGCATTCAAGGACATCTGAGCCTGGATTCACACCTCTAAGTTGCGATTGAACATTAATTTCTGCATAACACAAATAGTATTGCTATGTCAGCTGAATTTAGCTCTCATAAATATTCCTTTTGTAGTCAGACAGCCGAAATTGTGTGCTTAGAGTTTTGGATTATCATTCATCTTGAAGATATGAAGGCTTCCAGGCATATTAATGACATTTGCCCTATCATTGTGTGCCCTAACAGCCCGTGGAGAGAAACCCTTCAGGTGCACTCTGTGCGGGAAGGCGTTTGCACGTTCATCAAATCTGATGAATTTGGGAAACTTTTTCACTACATCATGAATATATTAATAAGTATAGACGTGTAAGTCACGTGTGCATTCCTCTGTGCCTGACGTGTAGATGGTGTGGATTTTCTTTTTTTTCTGTCTGCAGCTGACGCTTCCTCTGCAGAATTGGTCTGATGGAGCAAAGGCACTCAGCGCAGCTCGGTACGACAAGTCAACAATGCGACCAGCGTGCATACAGCACGGACCGGACTGGAAATCTGACACGGCACCAGAGAAGTCACAAAGGAGAGAGACCCTTCAAATGTACTGTGTGTGGGAAGGCGTTTGCATGGCCATCAGTTTTTCAGAACCACCAGAGAACACACACGGGAGAGAAACCCTTCAGGTGCACTGTGTGCGGGAAGGCGTTTACACAGTCATGTAATCTTGTAATACACCAGAGAACACACACGGGAGAGAAACCCTTCAAGTGCAGTGTGTGTGGGAAGACATTTTCAGATTTATCTACTCTTAAAAAACACCAGAGAACACACACAGGAGAGAAACCCTTCAAGTGCAGTGTGTGCGTGAAGGCATTTGCAGTCATCTGATCTTGTAAAACACCAGAGAACACACACGGGAGAGAAACCCTTCAGGTGCACGATGTGCGGGATGGCGTTTGCACAGTCAAGTAATCTTGTAACACACCAGAGAACACACATGGGAGAGAAACCCTTCAAGTGCAGTGTGTGTGGGAAGGCATTTTCACATTTATCTACTCTTAAAACACACCAGAGAACACACACAGGAGAGAAACCCTTCAAGTGCAGTGTGTGTGGGAAGACATTTTCAGATTTATCTACTCTTAAAAAACACCAGAGAACACACACAGGAGAGAAACCCTTCAAGTGCAGTGTGTGCGTGAAGGCATTTGCACAGTCATCTGATCTTGTAAAACACCAGAGAACACACACGGGAGAGAAACCCTTCAGGTGCACGATGTGCGGGATGGCGTTTGCACAGTCATGTAATCTTGTAACACACCAGAGAACACACACAGGAGAGAAACCCTTCAATTGCACTGTGTGTGGGAAGACATTTTCAGATTCATCTACTCTTAAAACACACCAGAGAACACACACGGGAGAGAAACCCTTCAGGTGCAGTGTGTGTGGGAAGACATTTTCACATTTATCTACTCTTAAAAAACACCAGAGAACACACACAGGAGAGAAACCCTTCAAGTGCAGTGTGTGTGGAAAGGCATTTTCAGATTCATCGCATCTTCAAAGACACCAGAGAACACGCACGGGAGAGAAACCCTTCAAGTGCAGTGTGTGTGGGAAGACATTTTCAGATTCATTTGCTCTTAAAACACACCAGAGAACACACACAGGAGAGAAACCCTTCAAGTGCAGTGTGTGTGGAAAGGCATTTTCAGATTCATCTGCTCTTAATACACACCAGAGAAAACACACGGGAGAGAAACCCTTCAAGTGCAGTGTGTGTGGGAAGGCATTTGCACAGTCATCTGCTCTTAAAAAACACCAGAGAACACACATGGGAGAGAAACCCTTCAAGTGCACTGTGTGTGGGAAGACATTTTCAGATTCATCTGCTCTTAAAACACACCAGAGAACACACACGGGAGAGAAACCCTTCAAGTGCACTGTATGTGGGAAGGCATTTGTACAGTCATTTGCTCTTAAAACACACCAGAGAACACACACGGGAGAGAAACCCTTCAGGTGCAGTGTGTGTGGGAAGACATTTTCACAGTTATCTGCTCTTAAAACACACCAGAGTACACACACGGGAGAGAAACCCTTCAAGTGCAGTGTGTATGGGAAGGCATTTTCACAGTCATCTGCTCTTAAAACACACCAGAGAACACAGAAGCATCAGAAGATCCACAAGGAGTGCAGTCTGAAATCAGCTTGTGAAAGTCAAAGTGCCGCAATTATCCCACCCCTCATGAAACACGAACCGGAAGAAAATCCCAGCTTGGACACTTTTAAAGGTATCGAGGTGAAATGTGAAGAGGTGATGGTGAAATGTGAAGAAGTGATGGTGAAGAGGGAAGAAGTGATGGGGAAGAGCGAAGAAGTGAAGGTAAAATGTGAAGATGAAGATTCAACTCCAAAATGGGACCTTCACATCGATGGAGGCAACGTAAAGCAGGAGGTGAATTCTGACTGTGAGGCAGAGCGAGGCAACTCCCAGCAGTTTGTGGAAGTGGAGGTGTGGGTGGACTTCCTCCGAGACAATACAAAGTCAAGTGGAGACTCGGTAGATGTGTAAGCTTGAGATGATGTCGCTCCAATAGATGCACCTTTGTCACAGGCGTTTAATGACAAGAACGTGAAGTTGGACACTCAGTTGCTAGGTTCATCCTGCAGAGTAAGAGCGGCCAGTCTTTGTGGACCTGTCTGTTGGGTAGATCTTTAACCAGGAGCGAGAGACAATGAGCCCCCAAGCATTCACTATGTTATAATAATTGCATTTACACGGTGCTTGCTTTATCGCCTCGGCAACTCGGAGTTTTGTGTCGTACCTCGTCTGAAACACTCGAAGAGCATCCCCAAGTAGCAGCTGCCCCTGTGTGGCACAAGGTGGTGGCCCTGCACCGGCCTGCATGTGGATAAGAGCCTGTCAGTAGGGGGCGATGATTGATGCGTCATCTCAGTTGTGTAGTGTGTAGGCAATCTTGATTCGAAGCTTTCGTGCCTGCAGGAATCCACACTCTTGAGTTATTTCGGTAAAGTCACCACGTGGGTAGAAACATAACAGATCACGGCGTTTAGATCACAACACAAGCAATCGTCATCAGGTGGGACAACCACAGCAAGAGAAACTGCTGAAGTAGTAGGCGCCTACTCCAGCAGTTTCTACTTATTGCTGCTGTGCTTGTCCCACCTGATGACGATTGCTTGTGTTGCTATCGAAACGCCGTGATCTATTATTTGTAGCGTAATGTTTTAAATTTGCTACATTTTGACCCAGACGCCAGCATGCAATGGCCTACTCGTTTTGAATGACGCAACAATAGTACGTTGTACATACACTGTTAAGTAGACGGTGCGTATTTTTAAAATAACTTCTTGTTAATACGATGTAACGTGATGCAGTCAATTTCGCTGCAGTAATTCAATGTTGGTAATATGCCCGTCAATGATTTATAATGAATACTTGTCTGATTGTGCATTTAACATTTTATCTGAGGGTCAAACATTGAATAAGTGATGTTACATTCTCTACAACACGAATTGTAGTTTTGTCTTACGTGTTAACGTAGATTTTGTCTAACTGGGACTAGAAATGCTCCTTGCTGATTCACGTCTGGATGTTCGTAACCATCGGTTGAAACAAACCCCACTGCTGTTGTTGAGACGCTGTGCACCAATAATGGTCCAATACATTGACGGCCTTCAGGCCAGGAAAGTCACAACATTGGCACACGAAGGACGAATTCACACAAGCACCCCATGCTCCGTTTTGAAGTTTTAAAATGGAACATCTTTGAATTGTGTTGTGTTTTGAATTAGATGATTTTATTTCTTCATTAAAAGCTTGTATCAATTTACATCTGGAAGACTTCATTGAAAAGGACATTTCGTGTGAATTTTCTCTCGTCATTAAGTAGATGGCCTTGCCGGGGGTTCGGTTCAATGCGGACACACACAGTGTACACACACAAAGTGTACACACACACAGTGTACACACAGTGTACACACAGTGTACACACACACAGTGTACACACAGTATACACAGTGTACACACACACACAGTGTACACACACAGTGTACACACAGTGTACACACAGTATACACACAGTGTACACAAACAGTGTACACACAGTGTACACAGACAGTGTACACACACAGTGTACACACACACAGTGTACACAAACAGTGTATACACAGTGTACACACACAGTGTACACACACAGTGTACACACACAGTGTACACAAACAGTGTATACACAGTGTACACACACAGTGTACACACACAATGTACACACACACTGTACACACACAGTGTACACACACAGTGTACACACACACACAGTGTATACACAGTGTACACACACAGTGTACACACTGTATACACATAGTGTACACACACAGTGTACACACACAGTGTATACACAGTGTACACAAACACAGTGTACACACACAGTGTACACACAGTGTACATACAGTGCACACACTGTACACACACAGTGACACAGTGATACAGTGTACACACAGTGTACACACACACTGTACACACACACACAGTGTACACACACGCACAGTGACACAGTGACACAACAACAATCACCATTCGCCACTAAGTGGCGGTGACGTCACCACGAAGCTTGTGCCAGGCAGTGACACACACAGTGACACACAGTGACACACACAGTGACAGTGACACACAGTGACACACACAGTGTATACACATAGTGTACATACACACAGTGTACACACACAGTTTATACACAGTGTACACACACACAGTGTACACACACACAGTGTATACACAATAATGTCCACGTTGTAGCTGAGCTCACACACCCAAGGGAGGGAGCAATGGAAAATGAATCTAAATAAACTTAAACTTCAACTCTGTGACGTCACCACTCTGCATTACCTCATTGGCGTGAAACGCCAGGGTAAGGTGTACCTCGTTAGTGACGTCATGTCACCAAGGTATTCATCCCTCCCCCGTCCACCGCTCTCTTGAGCGTGACGTCACCTCCGCTCGGGTCGCTGCCGATATCGTTCCAGTGGCAATCCTTATTTGGGCAAAGCTACGCCCAGTGACTGGTAGCTCATTAACATAATGTGTCCGTTAAAGCCGTCGCGAGTTTATTGCGACGGGTTCAGCGCCCACGCCCCCATCCCTCGACCAATGAGCCGGCCTCATTGACATAATTTATTCACAAGCTTAGTTTTTTCGGTAAAGTCACGTTGAAGGGAAACAACAAAATAATAAAATATACATAAAACAATAAAAAATTCTCACGACGTTTCGACCATAACTCAAACGGTCGTCTTAAGGTGAAGACGACCGTTTCAGGTGAAGACGACTGTTTGAGTTATGGTCGAAACGTCGTGAGAATTTTTTTATTGTTTTATATACATTTTATTATTTTGTTGTTTCTCTTCAACGTGACTTTACCGAAAAAACTAAGAATATGAATTACTGCAGTCACGAAAGCTTTAAATCAAAATATAATTTATTCAGTTACAGAGCCGCTCATGGGAGGGGCGTGTCTCTTACCCCGGAATTGACGTCATGTTACCTGCTTACACGCGTTACGTCGTGAGGTAACAGGAGGCTGCTGATCCGCGCTTGCACTGAAATCCGAGGTGAGAAATTCTCATGGTGGTCGTGGTTGTTGTTTACCAAGGTAGAGCTTCTCTCTCTCTCAGGGATGTCAGTTGAGTAGCAGCGAGCATGGGAATCGATGTCCAGGTTGGAACTTTACAACGCGGGGCCTAGCCACGCAGGCCCTTGCCTCCTGCCCTCGCCTGATTGCTTCACTTTAATTATCTCGCTTAAGTTTAATTTGTCTTCACCCGGCTCGCCACTTTGTAACTTTGTTTTATTGTAAATATGCACGCAGTTTTTATTTTCTTTTGTTACCAGGCCAAGCCCGCTTGAGCTGCTATACCGCTCTTGTTATCAGAAGCGACCTGCCCACAACAACACAAGGTGAGGCTTTGTCAACGTGTGTGAATAGGAATAGGTTTTACCCTTTTAACTGGCACAAAAACTGACACCTTTATAATTAAGGTGTCAGCTTTATAATAAAGGTGTTAGTTTTTGTGCCAGTTAAAAGGGTAAAACCTATTCCTATATCTTGTTTCTGGCAAATGAGGTCTCATAATGTAAATGCTCACCCCAAGCCCTCAATACTCTGATAGTGCGCTGTTTTTGAGTTGTACGCCTTTTGGCGTCTTCTGGTCCAACACCAGTGGAGACTAAAGGGCTCTAAGAAAAGCCGTCTCGGGTGTGGACCAATGAAATTCAAGGACAGTGCCAATATTATTATCAGAGTTGTCCTTTTTTGTTTGCATTTTGACTGCTTGTGTTGTGGTTATTGCAAACATGATGCCTTGAACAAAGGTGTCAGTTTTTGTGCCAGTTAAAAGGGTAAAACCTATTCCTAAAAATTGATGCTTGCAAGAAAGAAAAACGCCGAAACAAATCAATTTACCTAAATCGGATGTTTTCACTCAAGGAACTTTAACCTTACCCCACTTCTACATAAGGTCGATTTTGGTCACTCGGGGAAGGGAATAATGACGTGGCGAGCTGGAAATAGTCACGTTCACTTAGAAATTCCAGACAGCGTTAGCTGTGCAAATTTTCACGACGCCAGAGCTCAGCGTTGGAGAGGTTTTTGCTGCTTCGCACAAACAAACAGATGGAATGTTCTGCTTCATATTTAAGATAGCAGTTCTACCCGTTCTTCGCACGGAGGATATGTATTGAACTCCCGAGAAGCCAATGGCTTCATCGGCCAGGAGCGAAGCGGCACCTAAAATCTCCCGGCACGCTGTTAACAGCTCTAAGCATTGCAGAGCGCTTAACTCAGAGGTGTTGCGGGTTGACGCCAGACACTTCATGGTCATTCCCCCCCCCAAAAAAAATATACAAAAGCCAGTATAGTATGGAACATACCCACATGCCAAATTTCAAGTGTGTGGCACGTTGGGAAGTATGCTAAACATTTCGAACAGACACAAGTATCCACACATTTCCCTTTCATATATATAGATTAATCAGCATTTTGCGACCCCCACTGCCACCGTGTGGCATATTATTACGTGCCAGGGACTCTATGAGAGGACAACAGTCCGAGTCCATAATTGGCAATAAGTAATGGCAGAGCAGTTGTGACTCACAGAATTTTGCGCAGTTGCGTATACAGTACACGACTTCCCTGAAGGCAAACACCTTCAGCGAGCACAATGCCGATCACACGCGTCGAATAAAAAGCAAGGGACAAGTCATTACTTACTAACAACTCCTTACTAACAACTCCTTACTAACTAACAACCCCTTACAACTCCTTACTTACTAACAACTCCTTACTAACAACTCCTTACTAACAACTCCTTACTAACAACTACTTACTAACAACTACTTACTAACAACTCCTTACTAACAACTCCTTACTTACTAACAACTCCTTACTAACAACTCCTTACTAACAACTCATTACTTACTAACAACTCCTTACTTACTAACAACTCCTTACGTACTAACAACTCCTTACTTACTAACAACTCCTTACTTACTAACAACTATCATTTTTCATTGCTGGAGGGGTTGCCCCCCCTACCTGAAAATCCTGGCTCCGCCTCTGAGTGTGTGACAATGTCAAGTTTGTGTTTGCAGTAAAGTCTATTAACTCTATTGAGCACGGAGGTTATATCAAAACAGTAGTTTAGTTTTTTTTTCCTCTGCAACTCTTTGTAAGAATGGAGTCAGGAAGTTAACACATCACACACGCGCAGCTGAAGTCGGATCTGTTCATCCCAGCATTCAAGGACATCTGTGCCTGGCTTCACACCTCTAAGTTGTGATTGAACATTAATTTATGCATTTCTGCATAACACAAATAGTATTATTTTAAACACCCTTTGCTATGTCAGCTGAATTTAGCTTTCATAAATATTCATTTTGAAGCCAGACAGCTGAAATTATGTGCTCGGAGTTTTTGGTGAACATTCATTTTGAAGATATGAGAGCTTCCAGGATATGTGTATAACCATTTGCCCTCTCATTGTGTGCCATAACAGCCCGTGTGATGAATTTGGGACACTTTTCCACTATATCATGAATATATGAATAAGTATAGACGTGTAAGTCACGTGTTACTGTGTATATATGCTTTCCTCTGTGCATCGATACTGACGTGTAGATGGTGTGGATATTATTTTTTTCTGTCTGCCGCTGACGCTTCCTCTGACGCTTCCTCTGCAGAATTGGTCTAATGGAGCAAATGCACTCAGCGCAGCTCGGTATGACAAGTCAACAATGCGACCGGTGTGCATACAGCACGGATCGTACTGGAGATTTCACACGGCACAAGAGAACTCACACAGGAGAGAAACCCTTCAAGTGCAGTGTGTGTGGGAAGGCGTTTGCATGGCAATCTGTTCTTCAGACCCACCAGAGAACACACACAGGAGAGAAACCCTGCAAGTGCATTTTGTGCGGGATGATGTTTTCACAGTTATCAAATCTTAAAGTACACCAGAGAACACACACGGGAGAGAAACCTTTCAAGTGCACTCTGTGCGGGAAGGCATTTTCACAGTCACCACATCTTAAAGCACACCAGAGAACACACACGGGAGAGAAACCCTTCAGGTGCACGATGTGCGGGAAGGCGTTTGCACAGTCATCAAATCTTAAAGTACACCAGAGAACACACACGGGAGGGAAACCATTAAAGTGCACTTTGTGTGGGAAGGCGTTTTTACTGTCATCTGTTCTTATAAAACACCAGAGAATACACACAGGAGAGAAACCATTCAAGTGCACTTTGTGTGGGAAGGCGTTTTCACGGTCATCTGTTCTTAAAAAACACCAGAGAACACACACAGGAGAGAAGCCCTTCAGGTGCATTTTGTGCGAGATGATGTTTGCACAGTCATCAAATCTTCAAGTACACCAGAGAACACACACGGGAGAGAAACCCTTCAGGTGCACTCTGCGGGAAGGCGTTTGCATATTCATAAAATCTTCAAGTACACCAGAGAACACGGAAGCATCAGAAGATCTGCAAGGAGTGGATTCTGAAATCAGCTTGTGAAAGTCAAAGTGCCACCATGAGCCCATCCCTTGTGAAACACAAACCGGAAAAAAATCCCAGCTTGGACACTTTTAAAGTTATCGAGGTGAAATATGAAGAGGTGATGGTGAAGAGGGAAGAAGTGATGGTGAAGAGGGAAGAGGTGATGGTGAATAGCGAAGAAGTGAAGGTGAAATGTGAAGATGAAGATTCAACTCCAAAATCGGACCTTCACATCGATGGAGGCAACGTAAAGCAGGAAGGAGAATTCTGACTGTGAGGCAGAGCGAGGCAACTCCCAGCAGTTTGTGGAAGTGGAGGTGTGGGTGGACTTCCTAGACAATACAAAGTCAAGTGGAGACCTGGTAGATGTGTAAGCTTGAGACAATGTCGCTACAATAGATGCACCTTTGTCACAGGCCTTTAATGAAAAGAATGTGAAGTTGAACACTCAGTTCCTAGGTTCAACCTGCAGAGTAAGAGTGAGCGGCCAGTCTTTGTGGACCTGTGGGTTGGGGAGATCTCTGACCAGGAGCGAGAGCCTAGAAGCCCCCAAGCATTCAATATGTTATCGTAATAATTGCATTTACTCGGTGCTTGCTTAATCGTTTAGGCAACTCTGATGTTTGTATCTCGTCTGAAACACTCGAAGAGCATCCCCAAGTAGCAGCTGCCCCTGTGTGGCACAAGGTGGTGGCCCTGCACCGGCCTGCATTTATTTTTTCCACCTGAAGACGACCGCTTGTGTTACGATCTAAGCGTCGTGATCTATTATTATTTGTTCTACCTACGTGACTTTACTGAAAGAACCAAAGAGTATGTGAACAAGAGGCTGTCAGTAGGGGGTGATGATTGATGTTTCATCTCAGTTTTGTAATTTGTCGCTAATGTTTAGAATTCGCCAGCATGCAATGGCCTACTCGTTTTGAATGACACAATAGTATGTTTTACATCCACTGTTAAGCAGACGGTGCATAATTTTAAAATAGCTTCTTGTTAATACGATGTAACCTGATGCAGGATATTTCACTGCAGTAATTCAATTTTGTTAATATGCCTGTCAATAATTAAGAATGAATACTTGTCTGATTGTGCGTGTACATGTAACATTTTGTCTATGAGGGTCAAACATTGATTAAGTATTCAAATCTAGATTGATTAAGTGATGTTAGGACAAAGTGTGTGTGTGTTTGGAAGTAACCTGTACAGATAACTCGGGTGAGACCCGTTGTTCTTGTGATACAGGTCAAAGGGTACTTTTGTGTTTCACGAAGCGTCGGCCTCTGAAGCAACTCATCGTCTTTGAAATAGGGAGCACGCTCGGATCATTCATCAGTTACAAGGCATACCACTTAAAAGTTACACGTATAGGAGGAGGTACATTCTCTACAACACGAATTGTAGTTTTGTGTTACGTGTTGACGTAGATTTTGTCTAACTAGGACTAGAAATGCACCTTGCTGATTCACGTCTGGATGTTCGTACCTATCGCTTGAAGCAAGCCCCACTGCTGCTGTTGTTGAGACGCTGTGCACCAATAAGGGTCCAAGCATTTTAGGGCCTTCAGGCCAGGAAAGTCACAACATTTACAGCACACGAAGGACGCATTCACGCAAGCGCCCCGTGCTCCGTTTTGAAGTTTTAAAATGAAACATCTTTGAATTGTGTTGTGTTTTGAATTAGATGATTCTTATTTCTTCATTAAAAGCTTATTTCATTTTACATCTGGAAGACTACGTTGAAAAGGATATTTCGTGTGAATGTTCTCTCGTCGTTAAGTAGACGATGGCCTTGCCGGGGGTTCGGTTCGATGCGGACTTTCACCTGTTTGGGATTGCGGGATCGAGATAAGGCGACACGGAGCTGCTGGCCGTCTGCAGATCGATTCCAACCTAATCGAACGTCTGTCCCTGCGCCTCCGTCGTTGGTACAGGGGGTGCTGGATAATGATTGGAATTACCCCAATTTTGACCGTGACACCAACACGCGTTGTGAATGGCGCAACGTTATGTTTTACATCCGCCGTTTAGCAGACTGCGCATATTGTGGTGAATGTTACTGGGGTAGCCAGGTGTGCCTGTCCGTCGTTCGCATGCAGGGGGCGCGTGTAGGTTTACAGCGCCCCCTGCGTGAAAACGACGGAAAGGGCAGCGTTCATCACGGTTAAAGTTGTGCGCTTTTATTTTAAATGTTATTATTTTATAAGGTGATGTTGATATCGAAAACTGACACATAGCTGGCATGCCATAAATAGGAAATTAACTCTGCTTATTCGAATCAATGTATTCATATATGTTGATGAACTGTTTTCAAGCAGATTTTGTGTCTCTAACGGCGACTACAGGGACCACGTGATTGTTTAAAAATGTCTTTGATTATAACTATAATTGCCTACAATTCGTCATGTGTAGCTTATTTAGACTATAATTTATTCACTACCCAAAATGTATTTACTTGAAAACATAGAGCTGATATTTATTCTTGGTTCTTTCGGTAAAGTCACGTAGAAGGGAAACAAAATAACAATTAAATTCTCACGACGTTTCGACTGCAACACAAGCAATCATCATCAGGTGTCACACACAGGCACACACACAGAGACAGGCACACAAAGATACAGGCACACACAGTGTGTACACACACACATAGTGTACACACACAGTGTACACACATAGTGTACACACACAGTGTAGACAGTGTATACACAGTGTACACACAGTGTATACACATAGTGTACACACAGTGTGTACACACAGAAACAGTGTGTACACACAGTAATGTCCACGTTGTAGTTCCTGAGCTCACGCACCCAAGGGGTCTCTGTTCAAGAGATGGAGCAATGGAAAATGAATCTAAATCAACTTAAACTTCATTCCCGCTCTGTGACGTCACCACTCAGCATGACCTCATCGCTGTGAAACGCCAGGGGGAGGTGTGCCTCGCTAGGGACGTCATGTCACCAAGGTATTCACCCCACCCCGTCCACCGCGCCACTTGAGCGTGACGTCACCTCTGCTTGGTCACTGGCGATATCTGTTCCGGTACAATCCTAATTTGGGCAAAGCGACGCTCAGTGACTGGCGGCTCATTAACATAATGAGTTCGTGAAAGCCGTCGCGAGTTTATTGCGACGGGTTCAGCACCCACTCCACCATCCCTCGACATATGGCCCAGGCTCATTAACATAATTTATTCAGTTAGCCGCTCGTGGGAGGAGAGTGTCTTGTACCCCGGACTGACGTCATGTCACCTGCTGCTGCCGCGTGACGTCACGAGGTAACAGGAAGCGATCGCTTCGCTCTTGCACTGAAATCCGAGGTGAGAAATTTTCATCGTGTTGGTGGTGGTCGTTGTGGTGGTGGTTGTTGTTGTTTACCAAGGTAGAGCCTCTCGCTCTCTCTCGTGGGGATGTCAGTTGAGTAGCAGCGAGCATTGGAATCGATGTCCAGGTTGAAACTTTACAACGCGGGGCCTAGCCACGCGGGGCATTGCCTCCTGCCCTCGACTGATTGCATTCACTTTAATAATCTCGCTTAAGTTTAATTTGTCTTCACCCGGCTCGCCACTTTGTAACTTTGTTTTATTGTAAATATTCACGCAGTTTTTATTTTCTTTTGTTACCAGGCCAAGCCCGCTTGAGCTGCTATACCGCTCTTGTTATCAGAAGCGACCTGCCCACAACAACACAAGGTGAGGCTTTGTCAACGTGTGTGAATGTTTTGACTTAAAACTTTGGTGACTGCAGGAATTTATATTCTTGGTTCTTTCGGTAAAGTCACGTAGATAGAAAATAAAATGAAAATAAATGGAAAAAAATGTAAATAAAGCAAAAAACTCACGTGGTTTTGATCGCAACACAAGTGGTCTTTATTTAATGTAATTGTATAATCTGTTATTGTTATTTTCTATCTACGTAACTTTACCGAAAGAAACAAGAATACGTGTGTCAATGTCTATCGGTCAAAGACGCTCAGCAGAGAGAGGCGCAAACTCCAAATATACAGCAGGCGTCAGGGTCGGGATCGAACCCACGACTTCCTGTATACCAGGTGAGGTAGTTAACATCTCACCACGGAGAGAGACACGCAAACTCCTGTTAGCCTCGGCTATGTTCGTTGATCCTCAATTAATTACTTGGTGGAGTGAGGAAGCATTCATGCCAAGCAGATGAAGGTGGCCAGGCATGCATGATTCTAGACACGCCACCGCCTGTTTACCCAGTGACAGTGTACAGTTTGCAGTAACGCCTATTAACTCTGTTGAACACGGAGGTTATATAACAGTAGTTTACTTTTGTTTTCCTCTGGAACTCTTTGTAAGAATGGAAACAGGAGGTGAATACAGCACACACATTCAGCTGAAGTCGGAACTGTTCATCCCAGCATTTAAGGACATCTGAGCCTGGATTCACACCTCTAAGTTGCGATTGAACATTAATTTATGCATTTCTGCCTAACACAAATAGTATTGTTTTCAACACCCTCTGCTAGGTCAGCTGATTTTAGCTCTCATAAATATTCCTTTTGTAGCCAGACAGCCGAAATTGTGTGCTCGGAGTTTTGGGTTAACATTCATCTTGAAGATACGAGGGCTTCCAGGCATGTTAATAACCATTTGCCCTCTCATTGTGTGCCATGACAGCCCGTGTGAGGAATTTGGGAAACTTTTTTACTACATCATAAATATATGAATAAGTATAGACGTGTAAGTCACATGTGACTATATATGCATTCCTCTGTGCCTCGATACTGACGTGTAGATGGTGTGGATATTTTTTTCTGTCTGCAGCTGATGCTGGTCTGATGGAGCAAAGGCAGTCAGCACAGCAGCTCGGTACGACAAGTCAACAATGCGACCAGCGTGCATACAGCACGGATCGGACTGGAAATTTGACACAGCACCAGAGAACTCACACAGGAGAGAAACCCTTCAAGTGCACTGTGTGTGGGAAGGCATTTGCTTGGCCATCTGTTCTTCAGACCCACCAGAGAACACACACAGGAGAGAAACCCTTCAAGTGCACTGTGTGTGGGATCGCGTTTGCACAGTCCCCACATCTTCTAGTACACCAGAGAACACACACGGGAGAGAAACCCTTCAAGTGCAGTGCGTGTGGGAAGGCATTTGCACAGTCATCTCCTCTTGTAGCACACCAGAGAACACACACAGGAGAAAAACCCTTCAAGTGCAGTGTGTGTGGGAAGGAGTTTGCACATTCATCTGCTCTGGTAACACACCAGAGAACACACACGGGAGAGAAACCCTTCAAGTGCAGTGTGTGTGGGAAGGCGTTTGCACAGTCATATGCTCTGGTAACACACCAGAGAACACACACGGGAGAGAAACCCTTCAAGTGCACTCTGTGCGGGAAGCCGTTTGCACTTTCATCACATCTTCAAGTACACCAGAGAACACACACGGGAGAGAAACCCTTCAGGTGCACTCCATGCGGGATAACGTTTGCGCAGCAACCACATCTTCAAGTACACCAGAGAACACAGAAGCATCAGAAGGTCCACAAGGAGTGGAGTCTGAAATCGGCTTGTGAAAGTCAAAGTGCCACAATAAGCCCATCCCTCATGAAACACGAACCGGAAGAAAATCCCAGCTTGGACACTTAAAGGTATCGAGGTGAAATAAGAAGAAGTGATGGTGAAGAGCGAAGAAGTGAAGGTTAAATGTGAAGATGAAGATTCAACTCCAAAATCGGACCTTCACATCGATGGAGGCAACGTGAAGCAGGAGGAGAATTCTGACTGTGAGGCAGAGCGAGGCAACTCCCAGCAGTTTGTGGAAGTGGAGGTGTGGGTGGACTTCCTCCGAGACAATCCAAAGTCAAATGGAGACCCGGTAGATGTGTAAGCCAGAGACGATGTCGCTACAATAGATGCACCTTTGTCACAGGCCTTTAATGAAAAGAATGCGAAGTTGAACACTCAGTTCCTAGGTTCAACCTGCAGAGTAACAGCGAGCGGCCGGTCTTTGTGGACCTGTGGATTGGGGAGATCTCTGACCAGAAGTGAGAGCCAAGAAGCCCCCAAGCATTCACTATGTTATAATAATTGCATTTACTCGGTGCTTGCTTAATCGCCTCGGCAACTCGGAGTTTCGTATCTCGTCTGAAACACTCGAAGAGCATCCACAAATAGCAGCTGCCCCTGTGTGGCACAGGGTGGTGGCCCTGCACCGGCCTGCATTTATTATTTTTTCCGCCTGAGGACGACCGCTTGTGTTACGATCGAAACGTCGTGATCTATTATTATTTTGTCTACCTACGTGACTTTACTGAAACAACCAAAGAGAATGTGAACAAGAAGCTGTCAGTAGAGGGCAATGATTGATGTTTCATCTCAGTTTTGTAATTTGTCGCTAATGTTTAGAATTCGCCAGCATGCAATGGCCTACTCGTTTTGAATGACACTACAATAGTATGTTTTACATCCACTATTAAGCAGACTGTGCGTATTTTTTAAATAGCTTCTTGTTAATACGATGTAACCTGATGCAGAATATTTCACTGCAGTAATTCATTTTTGTTAATATGCCTGTCAATAATTAAAAATGAATACTTGTCTGATTGTGCGTGTACATGTAACATTTTGTCTATGAGGGTCAAACATTGATTAAGTGTTCAAATCTAGATTGATTAAGTGATGTTAGGACAAAGTGCGTGTGTGTGTTTTGGAAGTAACCTGTACAGATAACTTGGGTGAGACCCGTTGTTCTTGTGATACAGGTCAAACGGTAATTTTGTGTTTCACGAAGCGTCGGCCTCTGCAGCAACTCATCGTCTTTGAAATAGGGAGCACGCTCGGATCATTAATCAGTTACAAGGCATACCGCTTAAAAGTTACACGTATAGGAGGAGGTACATTCCCTACAACACGAATTGTAGTTTTGTCTTACGTGTTGACGTAGATTTTGTCTAGCTAGGACATGAAATGCTCCTTGCTGATTCACGTCTGGATGTTCACGACCAAGGGTTGAAGCAAGCCTGACCGCCAGCGGCGCCCCTCATAACCATTTGCGGCCTTGGGCCAGGAAAGTCACGAAAGAAATTGCACGCGAACAACGCCTCCACGCAAGCTCCCGATGCTCCGTCTTGAAGTGTGAAAATGAAACAGCTTTTAATTGTATTATGTCTTGAATTGTATAATTGTATTTCTTCATTAAAAGCTTATTCATTGAAAACGATATTTGGCGTGAATTTTCTCTCGTCGTTAAGTTAGACGATGGCCTTGCCGGGGGTTCGGTTCGATGCGGACTTTCACCTGGTAGGGGATTGCGGGATCGAGATAAGGCGACACGGAGCTGCTGGCCGTCTGCAGATCGATTCCAACGTAATCGAGCGTCTGTCCCTGCGCCTCCGTCGTTGGTACAGGGGGTGCGTGTCTCCGTTGTGGAGTTTCTGGGTAATGTTTGTAATTGCCACAATTTTGACCGTGACACCAACATGCAATGACCTGTGTGTTGTGAATGACACCACGTTATGTTTTAAATCTGCCGTTTAGCAGACTGCGCATATTGTGGTGAATTACTGGGGTAGCCAGGTGTGCCTGTCGGATTTGAACCTCGGCAACGGATAGAGAATGCGCTACCATATTCCTGGTTCTTTCGGTAAAGTCACGTAGATAGAAAAATAAAAGATAAAAATAATAAATTAAAATTTCCATAATAAAATAATAACAAATAAAAATAATTAATTGAAAATAAATTGATGAAAAGATGCCATGTGTCGACTGAGATGACTGGCCTATGCACCACCTGTGCCCCCCACTACACACAGTGTACACACACACAGTGTACACACACAGTGTACACACACAGTGTGCACACAGTGTACACACACACATTGTACACACACAGTGTACACACACACAGAGTACACACACAGTGTACACACACAGTGTGCACAGTGTACACACACACACAGTGTACACACACAGTGTACACACACACACAGTGTACACACACACAGTGTACACACACACACAGAGTACACACACAGTGTACACACACACACAGAGTACACACACAGTGTACACACACACAAACATAGTGTACACACACAGTGTACACAGTGTACACACACACACACAGTGTACACACAGTGTACACACACACACAGTGTACACACACAGTGTACGCACACATTGTGTACACACACATTGTACACACACAGTGTACACACACACAGTGTACACACAGTGTATATACAATAATGTCCACGTTGTTGTTGTAGCTGAGCCCACGCACCCAAGGGAGGGAGCAATGAAAATTAATCTAAATCAACTTAAACTCCAATCCCGCTCTGTGACGTCACCACTCAGGATTACTTCATCGGAGTGAAACGCCAGGGGGAGGTGTACCTCGCTAGTGACGTCATGTCACCAAGGTATTCCACTGCGCCCTTGATCGTGACGTCACCTCTGCTGGGGTCACTGCCGATTGAGTTCCAGTGCCATTCCTTATTTGGGCAAAGCTACGCCCAGTGACGGCAACTCATTAACATAATGTGTTCGTTAAAGCCGTCGCGAGTTTATTGCGATGAGTTCATTGCTCACGCCATATGGGACGAGTTACATTAACATAATTTATTTATTCTCTAATTTATTTAGTTACGGAGCCGCTCATTGTGGGAGGAGCGTGTCTCGTACCCCGGATGTGACGTCACGTCACCTGCTGCTGCGTGACGTCACGAGGTAACAGGAAGCTATCGCTTCCTGCACTGAAATCCGAGGTGAGAAATTCTCATTGCGATTGTTGTTGTTGTGGTGGTTGTGGTGGTTGTTGTTGTTTACCAAGGTAGAGCCTCGCTCTCTCTCGTAGGGATGTCAGTTGAGTAGCAACGAGCATGGGAATCGATGTCCAGGTTGGAACTTTACAACGCGGGGCCTAGCCACGCGGGGCCTTGCCTCCTGCCTTCGCCTGATTGCATTCACTTTAATTATCTCGCTTAAGTTTGATTTGTCTTCACCCGGCTCGCCACTTTGTAACTTTGTTTTATTGTAAATATTCACGCAGTTTTTATTTTCTTTTTCACCAGGCCAAGTCCGCTTGAACTGCTATACCGCTCTTGTTATCAGAAGCAACCTGCCCACAACAACACAAGGTGAGGCTTTGTCAACGTGTGTGAATGTTTTGACTTAAAACTTTGGTGACTGCAGGAATTAATATTCTTGGTTCTTTCGGTAAAGTCACGTAGATAGAAAATAAAATAAGATAATAAATTAAAATAAATGTTTTTTTTAAATAAAGCAAAAAACCCACGACGTTTCGATCGCAACACAAGTGGTCTTTATCTTATTGAATTTAATCTGTTATTTTTATTTTCTATCTACGTGACTTTACTGAAAGAACCAACAATACGTGCGTCAATGTATCTATCGGTCAAAGACGCTAAGCGCGTGCCGCTGTTGACTGAATGTGTGGAGGGGAACACCTTCACCACGGGGAGAGAGAGACAGAGACACGGATAGCCTCGGCTATGTTGATGATCCTCAATTCATTACTTGGTGTAGTGAGGAAGAATTAATGCTGAGCAGATGAAGGTGGCCAGGCATTGTTCTGGTCACACCACCACCTGTTTACTCATGGCAGTGTGTGACAGGTTATATCAAAACAATAGTTTATTTTTGTTTTACTCTGGAACTCTTTATAAGAATGGAAACAGGAGGTGAACACAGCACACACATTCAGCTGAAGTCGGAACCGTTCATCCCCAGCATTCAAGGACATCTGAGCCTGGATTCACACCTCTTAAGTTGCGATTGAACATTAATTCATGCATTTCTGCATAACACAAATAGTATTGTTTTCAAAACCCTTTGCTATGTCAGCTGAATATAGCTTTCATAAATATTCATTTTGTAGTCAGACAGCCGAAATTGTGTGCTTAGAGTTTTTGGTTAACATTCATCTTGGAAGATATGAAGGCTTCCATGCATATTAATGACATTTCCCCTCTCATTGTGTGCCATAGCAGCTCGTGGAGAGAAACCCTTCAGGTGCAGTGTGTGCGTGAAGGCGTTTGCACGTTCATCAAATCTGATGAATTTGGGAAACTTTTTCACTACATCATGAATATATTAATAAGTATAGACGTGTAAGTCACGTGTGCATTCCTCTGTACCTGACGTGTAGATGGTGTGGATATTATTTTTTTATGTCTGCAGCTGACGCTTCCTCTGCAGAATTGTTCTGATGGAGCAAAGGCAGTCAGCACAGCTCGGTACGACAAGCCAACAATGCGACCAGCGTGCATACAGCACGGACCGGACTGGAAATCTGACACGGCACCAGAGAAGTCACACAGGAGAGAAACCCTTCAAATGTACTGTGTGTAACAAGGCATTTGCATGGACATCAGTTTTTCAGAACCACCAGAGAACACACACGGGAGAGAAACCCTTCAGGTGCACGATGTGCGGGATGGCGTTTACACAGTCATATAATCTTGTAATACACCAGAGAACACACACGGGAGAGAAACCCTTCATGTGCACTGTGTGTGGGAAGGCGTTTGCACAGTCATCTGCTCTTAAAACACACCAGAGAACACACACGGGAGAGAAACCCTTCAAGTGCAGTGTTTGTGGGAAGACATTTTCAGGTTCATTTGCTCTTAAAACACACCAGAGAACACACACAGGAGAGAAACCCTTCAAGTGCAGTGTTTGTGGGATGGCATTTTCATGGTCATCTGCTCTTAAAAAACACCAGAGAACACACACGGGAGAGAAACCCTTCAGGTGCACTGTGTGCGGGATCGCGTTTGCACAGTCACCACATCTTCAAGTACACCAGAGAACACACACGGGAGAGAAACCCTTCAAGTGCAGTGTGTGCATGAAGGCATTTGCACAGTCATCTGCTCTTGTAACACACCAGAGAACACACACGGGAGAGAAACCCTTCAGGTGCACGATGTGCAGGATGGCGTTTGCACAGTCATATAATCTCGTAACACACCAGAGAACACACACGAGAGAGAAACTCTTCAAGTGCAGTGTTTGTGGGAAGGCATTTTCACGGTCATCTGCTCTTAAAAAACACCAGAGAACACACACGGGAGAGAAACCTTTCAGGTGCACTCTGTGCGGGAAGGCATTTGCACATTCATCAAATCTTCAAGTACACCAGAGAACACACGTGAGAGAAACCCTTCAAGTGTACTCTGTGCGGGAAGCCGTTTGCAGATTCATCAAATCTTCAAGTACACCAGAGAACACACACGGGAGAGAAACCCTTCAGGTGCACTCTGTGCAGGAAGGCGTTTGCACAGAAACTACATCTTCAAGTACACCAGAAAACACAAAAGCATCAGAAGATCCACAAGGAGTGGAGTCTGAAATCAGCTTGTGAAAGTCAAAGTGCCGCAATGAGCCCATCCCTCATGAAACAAGAACCGGACGAAAATTCCAGCTTGGGCACTTTTAAAGGTATCAAGGTGAAATATGAAGAAATGATGGTGAAATGTGAAGAAGTGATGAGCGATGAAGTGAAGGTAAAATGTGAAGATTCAACTCCAAAATGGGACCTTCACATCGTGAAGCAGGAGGAGAATTCTGACTGTGAGGCAGAGCGAGGCAACTCCCAGCAGTTTGTGGAAGTGGAGGTGTGGGTGGACTTCCTCTGAGACAATACAAAGTCAAGTGGAGACCCGGTAGATGTGTAAGCCAGAGACGATGTCGCTCCAATAGATGCACCTTTGTCACAGGCCTTTAATGACAAGAACGTGAAGTTGAACACTTTGTGGGCCCATGGGTTGGGTAGATCTTTAACCAGGAGCGAGAGACAATAAGCTCCCAAGCATTCACTATGTTATAATATTTGCATTTACACGGTGCTTGCTTAATCGCCTTGGCAACTCGGAGTTTTGTGTCGTACCTCGTCTGAAACACTCGAAGAGCATCCCCAAGTAGCAGCTGCCCTTTTTTGGCACAAGGTGGTGGCCCTGCAGCAGCCTGCATGTGGACAAGAGCCTGTCAGTAGGGGGCGATGATTGATGCGTCATCTCAGTTGTGTAGTTTGTAGGCAATCTTGATTGCGAAGCTTTCGTGACTGCAGGAATCCACACTCTTGAGTTATTTCGGTAAAGTCACCACGTGGGTAGAAACAACAGATCACGGCGTTTAGATCACAACACGAACAATCGTCATCAGGTGGGACAACCACAGCAAGAGAAACTGCTGAAGTA
This sequence comes from Petromyzon marinus, assembly GCF_048934315.1. Taxonomy (NCBI): domain Eukaryota; kingdom Metazoa; phylum Chordata; class Hyperoartia; order Petromyzontiformes; family Petromyzontidae; genus Petromyzon; species Petromyzon marinus. The sequence goes on from NW_027422817.1 coordinate 1,787,970, forward strand.
GTAGGCGCCTACTCCAGCAGTTTCTTCTTCTTGCTGCTGTGCTTGTCCCACCTGATGACGATTGCTTGTGTTGCCATCGAAACGCCGTCATCTATTATTTGTAGCGTAATGTTTTAAATTTGCTACATTTTGACCCAGACGCCAGCATGCAACGGCCTACTCGTTTTGAATGACGCAACAATAGTACGTTGTACATACACTGTTAAGCAGACGGTGCGTATTTGTAAAATAACGTCTTGTTAATACGATGTAACGTGATGCAGTCAATTTCGCTGCAGTAATTCAATGTTGTTAATATGCCCGTCAATGATTTAGAATTAATACTTGTCTGATTGTGCGCGTGCATGTAACATTTTGTCTGAGGGTCAAACATTGAATAAGTGATGTTAGGACAACGTGTGTGTGTGTTTTGGAAGTAACCTGTACAGAGAACTCAGGTGAGACCCGTTGTTCTTGTGATACAAGTCAAAGGGTACTTTTGTGTTTCACGAAGCGTCTGCCTCTGGAGCAACTCATTGTCTTTGAAATAGGGAGCACGCTCGGATCATTCATCAGTTACAAGGCATACCACTTGAAAGTTACACGTATAGGAGGAGGTACATTCTCTACAACACGAATTGTAGTTTTGTCTTACGTGTTGACGTAGATTTTGTCTAACTGGGACTAGAAATGCTCCTTGTTGATTGACGTCTGGATGTTCGTACCTATCGGTTGAAGCAAACCCCACTGCTGTTGTTGAGACGCTGTGCACCAATAATGGTCCAACACATTGACGGCCTTCAGGCCAGGAAAGTCACAACATTTGCACACGAAGGACGCATTCACGCAAGTACACCATGCTCCGTTTTGAAGTTTTAAAATGAAACATCTTTGAATTGTGTTGTTTTGAATTAGATGATTTTATTTCTTCATTAAAAGCTTGTATCAATTTACATCTGGGAGACTTCATTGAAAAGGACATTTCGTGTGAATTTTCTCTCGTCGTTAAGTAGATGGCCTTGCCGGGGGTTCGGTTTAATGCGGACACAAACAGTGTACACACACACTGTACACACACACAGTGTACACACACAGTGTACACACACACAGTGTACACACACAGTGACACACAGTGACACAGTGTACACACACACAGTGTACACACACAGTCCACGTTATTGCTGAGCTCACACACCCAAGGGAGGGAGCAATGGAAAATGAATCTAAATCAACTTAAACTCCAACCCCGCTCTGTGACATCACCACTCTGCATTGCCTCATTGGCGTGAAACGCCATGGGGAGGTGTACCTCGATAGTGACGTCATGTCACCAAGGTATTCATCCGTCCACCGTGCTCTTGAACGTGACGTCACCTCCGCTTGGGTCGCTGCCGATGTGTTTCCAGTGGCAATCCTTATTTGGGCAAAGCTACGCCCAGTGACTGGTGGCTCATTAACATAATGCAACCGTTTAAGCCGTTGCGAGTTCATTGCGACGGGTTCAGCGCCTACGACCCCATCCCTCGACATATGGGCCGGCCTCATTAACATAATTTATTCATTTTGATTTAAAGCTTTCGTGACTGCAGTAATTCATATTCTTAGTTTTTTCGGTAAAGTCACGTTGAAGAGAAACAACAAAATAACAAAATATATATAAAACAATAAAAAATTCTCACGACGTTTTGACCATAACTCAAACGGTCATCATCAGGTGTGTCGGTTTGCATAAATTGATTTAGAAAACGGCATATTTATTTATTTATTTATATAAAATAACGTTTGCGTCACGCGCAACGATGGCAGTTTGCCAGGACTAGTCCATCTATTTTTTGAAAAGAGGAGGGGGGAGACGAAATTTGTTTTTATGTATGCTGTCTGAAAGGCACTGTAAGCGTGAACAATCAATCAAGAACTGAAATGATTTATCAAATCTTTCCAATGATTGCTAAGATAGAATCCATCTTCTCGGTTGAAATTGTCTCTGTGTTTGTATATGTGGATAGCCTCATGAACGAATCTCTCATGGAAGCCAGATGGCTTACAAAGAACCTCCGTCTTGGAAAAGTCAATGGCATGTGAGACTACTGAATTAGAACAATGATCTGCTACGGCCGAGGTGTTGCTTATCTGAAACCGGATTCCCACCACCATCCATCACAGAAGAATTCTCTCATCAAGACTCTGTATCATAGAGCCCAATGCATATCCGACCAGGAACACATAAGCAGTGAACTCAAGCACGTACACCAAGCTCTTAGGGCTAATGGTTACTCCGACTATACAATCCGCAAAGCTATCACTCAAACCATGAAGAAGAACCCTCTTGAGGAGCCTTTCAAAACCATCACTTTACCCTACATTGCTGGGATCACAAAAAAGATCTCCAAAATCTTGAATAAACACAAGATCCAGGTCCGTTTCAACACATTACATAAAATCCGTGATCTGGTTCCGTCTGTAAAAGATGTGATTCCGGACATACAATACCCTGGTGTCTACAAACTAAGTTGCCTCTGTGGTAGTAGTTACATTGGAGAAACCATATACGTTAAGTGGAATTGGTAAAAAAAATATTTGTACACGTAGAGGCGTTGTGGTCCATAAGTCTGGTGACACAGAGCCGTTGTGGTCCATAAGTCTGGTGACACAGGCGTTGTGGTCCATAAGTCTGGTGACACAGAGCCGTTGTGGTCCATAAGTCTGGTGACACAGAGGCGTTGTGGTCCATAAGTCTGGTGACACAGGCGTTGTGGTCCATAAGTCTATGGGCTGTGTTGAGTCTATGGCAGTGTTGAGTCTATGGAAGTGTTGAGTCTATGGGTAGTGCTGAGTGTGTAGACAGTGTTGAGTCTGTGGGTAGTGTTGAGTCTATGGCAGTGTTGAGTCTATGGGTGGTAGTGTTGAGTCTGTGGGTAGTGTTGAGTCTATGGCAGTGTTGAGTCTATGGGTGGTAGTGTTGAGTCCATGGGTAGTGCTGAGTCTATGGGTAGCAGTGTTGAGTCTATGGGTGGCAGTGTTGAGTCCATGGGTAGTGCTGAGTCTATGGGCAGTGCTGATTGTATGTGCAGTGTTGAGTCTATAATAGTGTTGTGTCTATAGTAGTGTTGAGTCTATGGGTGGTAGTGTTGAGTCTATAGTAGTGTTGAGTCTATGGTAGTGTTGAGTCTATGGGTGGTAGTGTTGTGTCTATGGTAGTGTTGTGTCTATGGTAGTGTTGAGTCTATGGTAGTGTTGAGTCTATGGGTGGTAGTGTTGTGTCTATGGTAGTGTTGTGTCTATGGTAGTGTTGAGTCTATGGGTGGTAGTGTTGAGTCTATGGTAGTGTTGAGTCTATGGTAGTGTTGTGTCTATGGTAGTGTTGAGTCTGTGGGTGGTAGTGTTGAGTCTATGGGTGGTAGTGTTGAGTCTATGGTAGTGTTGAGTCTGTGGTAGTGTTGAGTCTATGGTAGTGTTGTCTACAGTGAGGGAAAAAAGTATTTGGTCCCCTGCTGGTTTTGTACGTTAGCCCCATGACAAAGAAATGATCAGCCTATAATTTTAATGATACGTTTATTTGAACAGTGAGAGACAGAACAACAACAACAAAATCCATAAAAACGATTCGCTACGTGGCCATGAGTGACGGTGAAATATGAAGAAGGGGCGACCTTGAATCGTGAAGGTCAGGAATCTTCTCCGGGTGCTCCTCCCACGTTTGCAGGCGCCTATCAACGTCATCACAGCATCCCAATGGCAGTATTCTCGACACGAATATCTCGAGACTCAAGAAGGCTATTCTGGATAAAAATCATACGCGTTATTCTCATGATTATTGTAATCCTCATGTGTGTATGTTGAACTCCTTTCGCACAGTACGTAGCCAACCTTGCTATACATCCTAAAAATAATAGAAGAGTCATCCTATGCAGAGACCGGTGCCTGCCAATAAATGTGTAACTTCCACCCTCGAGCTCAGATAAGAGCCGTCAAATGTATATTTGACAATGGTGACACTTTGCTTTGTGTTTCTGGATAAGGTTAACATATAGGTTGCATTTTGCATTCAAACAGATGACTATACAGGAATACAGCTTCTGACCTTCAAGTGTGCATAACGTTCATTTTATTTAAGCCGAGATGCCATTCATTAATGTGAATGGAAATAAGCTCAAATATGTTTTATGAAAGTATACCACATTGATGAAATTTATGGTGTGCATTATTGAAGGTCTGTGAACTTTATAACAGTCTTCCCAGCAAGTGAAGAAACTTGTCAAGCATTTCTAAAACACTTTATATAAACAAGGTTAATGTTTTAATGGTATCTGTGAAAGCAGAGGATGGAGCTCTTTTTTCATCAGCGGAGTACGGTGCCACACTCTTACACAGCAACTCTTTGAGTTTATGGATCACGCAATGATCGTAAAACTCTGCACGCCCGACTTGCAGGGCAGCACTGTGGTGTCTGTCAGAGCGTTCATTTTGATCTATGCACGTAGTCTTCAGTCTCGGTGGTGCTTTCCTGGGTAAATATTCTAATGAAATATGGATGATGAATGTTAGCAACTGCTCAATCTGCTGTGTGTGTATATATTTACATTTCTGCTCTAATTTGATGCGTGAGAAGGGGAGATCCATTTTTCACTTAATGGGAACCAGTCTTTCCAAAAAAAGACTGCAATATAGTGGCTGTACAAATATACTTACAGCTTTGTTGAACAGCACCGCTCACCTTCATTACAGTGGAGATAACCCATGTATATCTGTTCACCAACATTGATCTGTTGTTCACACATTACTAAGCTTGTGGTTATGGTGGTGGAGGCAGAAAAATACATTCTCATCCCCACAGTCCACAATTGTAATGCGAGCTTGTGATCTTTGCAGGTCTTTCTCCGGGTCAGACCACCTTGCCTTGCACATGAAGAGTGTTGTATGTGTAGAGGTGTTACGGGAGGGTGACACGCGGTTGTGTAACGGTGGCCACACAAACACGTGTAGAGGTGTTACGGGAGGGTGACACGCGGTTGTGTAACGGTGTCCACAAACACGTGTAGAGGTGTTACGGGAGGGTGACACGCGGTTGTGTAACGGTGGCCACAAACACTTGTAGGGGTGTTACGGGAGGGTGACACGCGGTTGTGTAATGGTGTCCACAAACACGTGTAGAGGTGTTACGGGAGGGTGACACGCGGTTGTGTAACGGTGGCACACAAACACGTGTAGAGGCGTTACGGGAGGGTGACACGCGGTTGTGTAACGGTGGCACACAAACACGTGTAGAGGCGTTACGGGAGGGTGACACGCGGTTGTGTAACAGTGGCCACACAAACACGTGTAGAGGTGTTACGGGAGGGTGACACGCGGTTGTGTAACGGTGGCCACACAAACACTTGTAGAGGTGTTATGGGAGGGTGACACGCGGTTGTGTAACGGTGGCCACAAACACGTGTAGAGGCGTTACGGGAGGGTGACACGCGGTTGTGTAACGGTGGCCACAAACACGTGTAGAGGTGTTACGGGAGGGTGACACGCGGTTGTGTAACGGTGGCCACAAACACGTCCGCTACGGCCACCACCCTGGGGGACTGGGGGACGCTGTGATCACTCCCAGCCCCGCCCCTCAGTGAGGGACAGTATAAAAGGTGGGACCCGGGGAGCCGAGGTTTAGTTCGACTCAAGCAAGATGAAGAGCCAGTGAAGAACGAAGATCGACTAGCCAGACCCTGGAACTCCTTTGGCCCACTGCCCTTCTGAGGGCCGGGCACAGCTTGCCAGGGTGTGACCCCAGAGCCACGAGGGCCGATGTCCTTCCGAGGGCCGGACTCGTGTGGCTGGTGATCGGGACCTGCGCCGAAGCTGGGCCAGGTCAGACAGCCTCCTGAGAGAGGACCAGGATAGAGGGAACCAGGGAGCTGGCGTGGGCTAAGGCTCGGGGAACGTTCCCTCTGTAGAGTACGGGTGAAGAGGCCGTTACCTCTTCAAGTATCAGATTAGCCACTGTAGAGTGAAGTGTCTGTAATAAATACGTGTTGCCTCCGAAGAATAAGTCTCCGTCGTCAATAAGGCCACTACACTTGCACAGCTGCTTCTGAAGTTGCTTGAAAGAGCCATTCTTACCCAATAGACAGTTTTTCACCATGACACAGGGGGTTATTTTGGGGGGTTATATATAAATGTTGTGTCGTTAAATCTGCCACCACCCGGCGCAGCCAACTAGTAAGGTTTTTCACTTAAACAGAAGACGCCAATTCGTCACTAGTATAACTCACGCCGGTGTGTTGGGGAGCGAAGCCACAACATCTGAGTACGACTTGGCATGTTCTGTTTGTGACGAACCTTACAAATTGGCTGTGTCGGATGGTGGCAGGTTTCATGACACAGTTACGTGTTCACGCAATCTAACCCAATAAAACCTACGAGGATGATATTTTGATTTAAAGCTTTCGTGACTGCAGGGATTCATATTCTTGGCTCTTTCGGTGAAGTCACCACCACGTAGAAGCGAAACAATAAAACCAAGAATAAGGATGATATTGGTCGCGAAAGCCGACGTGTTAAACAGTTCTTCACATTTCAATAATTCAGCAATGTATTTTGATCGCTCAAAGGTAAACTACCATATATGTAAATGCAGAAATAAATGTTTTACAAGACTTTGTTTGAGCTCTTGTTGGTGATAACTATGGTGTAATTAGTGTAGTTAGCCTGGTGGTCACGTAGCTAGTTACGGTGTAATTAGTGTAGTTAGCCTGGTGGTCACGTAGCTAGTTACAGTGTAATTAGTGTAGTTAGCCTGGTGGTTACGGAGCTAGCGTTATTTATAAATGTGTCGTAACCCTCCACCACCCGACACGGCCAATCAGCAAAAAAAGTGTCACATTGACAAAAGAGTTTCACTACATCAGCCCACCGGTGTGTTGAAGAGTGAATCCACAACATTTACAGTTTGAATACGACGTTTCGCTGGTAATTACATCCAGCATTATCGGGCAATTCGCCAGAATGGTAAAGCCCTCACTTACTCCCGGTCTTAAATAGAGCAGCAGCAGGGTGACGTCTTCATTTAACTCATTCAGGTGCAGTGATTATATAATCGATTGGTGATCAGTGACAGCGCCGTGACTACACGGGACGTCGCGCTTGACTTGAGCAAAAGGCAGACGGCACAAAGAATGAAGACGCACAATGTGACACTGTGAACTTGCAAGACGATTTCGTTTTGCGCGTGCAACAATCACCGCCATTCTGCTGGGTAAAATGTGTAGTACTCTTTGGTTCTATTGGGTAAAGTCACGTAGGTGAAAATAAAATAACAAAAAATCACGACGTTTCGGCCACAACACAAGCGGCCTTCATCAGGTGAAGGGACGAGACTGTCTGAAGGATAGCGCTGACTTTACCCAATAGAACCAAAGAGTATGGATCCTAGCAGTCACGAAAGATTTAAATCTAGAATTAAAATGTGTAGTCCAATCGCTTGGCACTAAACATTTTATTTAAATGTGAAGACATTTGTCGATCCACTGCTGGATAAATTCCTCCACCACGATGTCTCTGCCATGGGGGTTGTTTGACCATCATTCACCACATTGGTCAGTGTGGATTGGTGAAGGACAGGTAGGTGCCCGGAATTAGTTCAGATATCACTCGCTACTGATGTCATCCGTGATCAGTAATCAAACTTGACTCGCTGCTGGGTTCATAGTGCATTGCGCTAACAATTGCACCGCTACTACACCTTAAACATTGAATGTCATCATTGACCACGATCAATCCACAGCTGGATGAAGACCTCCCGGTGCTATCCGTGTACCTGCTTGAGTCCCGAGTGGTTGGGGTCATCTGAGTGCAAGTGGTGTGTGGTTATCCACGTCGGGTGAGTTTCCTCACCAACCTGCATTGACCAGGGTATAATGACTAATGGTCACGTATCTTCCCCACAATTTTAACGCATCTTGATACATTAACCTGAATCTGAAAATTTGAAATATTCATCATTACGAGGAAATAAAACAGGAAGGAGACAGACTTCTAAACATGGATTTCTCTGTTAGATGCAGTCATTTGATGCCACTATTTGTGATGTCTCAGGGAACACGATGTGACAAATCAAGCATACCAGCTTATATGGAAGAATGTCTCGATTCCAGCTCTCAAATCAACAGATAGACACGATGCTTATATAAATAACCACATTGTACAGCTTACCGACCTACCAAGGAGTTGACGCGTTTTTCGCTGTCTTCTAGTACACAGGTAACTATAGGCTACAACAGGTGTTTCGTAAAGCCAGTAGATACACCTTTCTGCGGCCCACTTTTCACTTCCCACAAAATCAGCAGCCTGCAATACAATGCAGCGATACGGTCCAATTTACACTTCAATGGCGACTAATGGGAGATGCGAATGGACCGTGGAAGACTGGCCCACAAACTTCAGTTTGAGAATGCAGAGGACTGGAGGGAAAAATGCCAAGGAAATCCCGATCGGATACCCCCCCCCCCCAATCTCTCTCTACGAAGAGTTGACAGCGGGGATTTGAGAGGCGGCAGCAGCAGCAGCAGATGGTGGCCGTACGCTTGTGGCAGCGAAGCCCCGAGTAGCCGTCCCTGCAGGTGCACACGCCAGGGAGCCGCGCAGCGCCCGCCGTTGACGCAGCCATCTCGGCACAGCGCTGTTCGGGGGGCATCGCCAGAGGCGCACGGGAGGAGGAGCCTTTAGCCGTCGGCAGAATCCTTGCATCGGGTAGAGTGGCCCCAGACATCGTCGTCGTCGTCGTTGTCGTCGGCCGCTAAGTGATCGGAGTGGCGATGATGACGCATTGGCGAATGTTCGTGCGTGTGTATGTGGTCACAACAGTGACTTCCTGGGCCTCAATTATGTCGGCTCAGACTTAAATGAGTACCTGGTGTGCTGTGGATACGTCAGCATTGGGGCGACAAAAGCGGCTTTGGGGCCGTCCATAAATGACGTCACGCGATTTTGGACGATTTTTGACCCCCCCCCTCGTCATTGTCACAAATGTCTGACCCCCCCCCCCCCCAAAAAAGATAAAACATGCTTCAAATCGCTTTAAACGATTGTCATTGTAGTGCGTATTTATTGTGCCGCTGCACTCTGATGTTGTAGGAGAAAACATTTATTAACAAGTCTATTTAATTAAGTGGAACGTGTTGTCTATATTTATTTAAAGTTGCGCATTTTGATGTGACGTCACATTGCTCACCCCCCCCTCGTCACACATCGTCACAAATGTCTGACCCCCCCCCCCCCAGGTGCGTGACGTCATTTATGGATGGCCCCTTTGGCGTGGTGTTGGCCACACCACCTACTCGATACAAGACGTACACAAGCTGAAGAATCAGACTGGCGAACGAGAGGCACAATTGAAATAAATACATCGTGACACGGTTGGCATAGATGAGGTGAGAAGGAAAGGAGAGCACCCCATACCTCTGAAGAGTGGCATAACCTTTCCCATCATAGGGGCACAGCTGACAGTAATTCTAGAGGAATGGGATTATATTATTGCTGTCTCTGAGAATCGCACTTCGTGTTTGATCGCTCTCATCGGATGGGGCGACCTGAAACACTGGCGGTGTACTTTCTCACTCTCGCTTGTGTACAATTACGGGTTACCAGAGCACAGAATGCAAGCTCACATTCACTCGGGTAAGATGGGCTGCAAGCACAGTGGCCAGATGTTAACTACCTCGCCTAGTGTACAGGAGGTCGTTGGTTCGATCTCGACCCTGACGCCTGCTGCTGTATATTTGGATGTTCTCCCCTTGGTCGTGTGGCTTTTTCTCCGAGTCCTCCGGTTTTTCCCTCCCAATTCAGAAGCATGCGTTTGGAGTATTTGGCTGCTAGAAATTTTCACACAATAAGCCACTTCGTTGAGCTATCATTTGTGGCCAGGTCGCTTCTAAAAAAAAGAGCTTTACAGCTCAGTGGGCCCTGGTAAAATAAAAAAGTTTTAATTTAGTATGAGAGGGCAACATTCTCGTCGGTAATGGCATAAGACAGGAGGCGGCAGTGTATACGTGGTGCATCTGCGTTCGAGGCTTAGCCAATTTTCACAGCCTCAGATCAATCCACTGCTGGATGATGCCTTTCCCCATATTATATGGGTTACTTGACCATACTGCACCACACTGGTCAATGCGGTTTGTTTGAAGGGGTCCAGATATCACTTTCAATTCATGTTATAGTCATTCCCTGTAATCGAACTTACAGTGAGGGAAAAAAGTATTTGATCCCCTGCTGATTTTGTACGTTTGCCCACTGACAAAGAAATGATCAGTCTATAATTTTCATGGTAGGTTTATTTGAACAGTGAGAGACAGAATAACAACAACAAAAATCCAGAAAAACGCATGTCAAAAATTTTATAAATTGATTTGCATTTTAATGAGGGAAATAAGTATTTGACCCCTCTGCAAAACATGACTTAGTACTTGGTGGCAAAATCCAGGAGTGTCCCACTTTTGTAGAGGAAACCTTTACAGCAAAATCATCAAATACCCACCACCCCCACCCCACTACCGTTCCCTAAGTCCGCCGAGTGGAAGGTCATGGCAACGCAAGAAAGTCGACTGATCTTTCACGAGGCCAGGACTCCCCACGCCCGTGTCTGAGGGTTCTAAGGTCAACTGTAGTTTAGATTAACAAAAATATCTGAATGCAACCACAACTCACAAAATAACAAAATTAACCCAGAATGCACCAAATCTCGTCAGATCTTTGAAGCTCAGCCGGGGAAGAGCCTGGGTTTAGTGCTTAATTTGAAGACTGTCTGGGAAAAGCAGACGTTTTAGGCCTTGCGCTGCATGTTGGCCAACAGATGTCGGTGTACGGTGACGCTTTTTATATTCTTGGTTCTTTCGGTAAAGTCACGTAGCAGGGAAACAATAAAATAATAAAAATATAAAACATCTATGCAGTTGTCGAGTGTTACCCCCCCCCACCCCCTTTCGTATGCACAGGTAATCTCCGAGTTACTCCGGTTTCCTCTCACGAGCCAAACAAGCTACAAAGGAATTGGTCGAACATCTGAACGCTGGAACTTCATGAATACAAAATCTCAGAAACAAGTCAGGATTTCCTGAGTAAATGAACGGGAAAAAAATATTCTGACAGTATTATTATTATCAACCACGGATGCGCATATGAACGCCGTTTTGTCAACAGCGCTGGATGCAGCAACAATACGTTCCTAACCTGAAGCCACGAAAAACCTCCCCTATGCATTAAGTGCCTGGCATGAGCAATTCACATTTTTCAGATTCCGTATTCAAAGATCGCACGTGTCCAAAACCAACGGCGCCACGTTCAAGTTGAAACCGGTTCCTTGCGAAGCCTCGGGAGGTACCGGTGGGGCGAGTGGGAGGACGTGTCTCACGGTGGGCCCCATCCCACCCCAAACTCCCCCTTCTCTCTCCTCGCCGTCCGCTCGATCTCCACCGCGGTTCTAGTTTCTGTACCGTGCCGCAACATCGGACCACAGCCTCTGCATGTCCTCCAGGCCCCTGGTCCAGAGCTCGCGTAGCTTCACCCAGCCGGTGCGCGCCGTTATCAGCAGGTAGTCGGCGTTCTGCGGGTATCGCAGGATCGTGTAGCGGGCCATGACCAGCGACTGGCAGAACCTGCGGGGAAAAGTAGACCATGTTGTTGTTGTCGCCGTTTGCTGTCATGACGGTTAATATCGTTTGTTATTCAAGAGGGTTTTTGCTGCCGACTTGTTGATCGGCTGGGATTTTAGCGTCCAGGAATCGCAGCCATAGTTGGATCAAGTCTCGTGGTCAGCAGCAGAAGTGCCAGCAGAAGGAAAGTCGCCGTCTTCATCTTCCTCGTCTCCAGCAGCAGCAGCGTGATCAGCAACATGATCGGAAACAACATCGCTATGAGTGTCTTTTCTATAATCATCATCACCGCCATCAGCAGCATCCGTAGAAGTGCTGTTAGCAACATCATGGTAATCAGCATTATTATGTCTTAACTGTTACTGATCCCCCCCGTTCACCAATACACATTAACCAGCATGGTGAAGTATGGTCAACCACCGCGACGATCGACATGGCATTGGCAAGACCTTCATCATTGGTCTGATGAAGAGCTTTAAATAAATAATAAAGCACTTTTTTTGCCGCACAATCATCGAGTTTATCGGATTCTCGCCAGACCTGGATTAATTCTCGTTACATAACCGCCACAGGTTTTTGAAGCCAACGTTTCCCGATGCGGCCAACGGCGATCGGGGCAGACCCGACCAAACCTGCCCCGGCCCCCCTCCCCACCTCCGCTCTCACCTGCACGCCACCAGGAAGTAAACGGCCCTCCTCTCGTCCTCGGTGAGGGCCTGCACGCTCTCGTAGCCGGCCAGGACGTGACCCCCGGCCTCCATCGCCTCTCCGCTCTCCACCATCATGTACATGATGGCCATGGCCAGGTCGTACACGTGGTAGCCGAACATCATCGAGTTGAGGTCCACAATGCCGGAGACGCGGTGCCGCGGCGCTCCCTCCGCCGACTTGGGCCCCTGCTGCTGCTGCTGCTGCTGCTCGCTTCCCGCGGCCACCTCCTGCACCAGGATGTTGTCGTCATTGAAGTCACCGTGGATTATGCCTGCGGCGAGGGGGAAACGTCGAATTTGATTTCGTCCGTTGTCTTTTATTGTTGACCGTCCTCCCCTCGTCGCCGTTGTCATCGTTCGTGCCCGTGCCGTTTTTATTCCGGCCGCACGATTGGTGTTGCGCAAGCCGCGTGTGCGAGTCTAAGAACGGCCCCCGCAGAGTCTCAGTGAATCACCGACTTCTCCTGCCTTCAAAGGCACAGAATTACAATAACCCACCAGCGTCGTACAACCCTGTACAGGGGCGAGATATGGAGCGGTGTGTAGTGGTATGCACACCGCATCACGAGCCCTTGATTCCCGGCCATGGAGAATATCACTGATATCTGAACCAGTCCTGGGATCCTACCTACCTCCTCACTGACCAGCATGGTGAAGGAGGCAAAACAACCCCCATGACCCTACACAGCCTGGGAATGCCTTCGTCCAGATAGTGCATTGACAAAGGGCTGTACATTATTATTATTATGAGTATATGTGTAACAAAAACTGTTGAACACAATTTAGCATCCATTGAAAAATGATTTGGTAGAAATTACAATTATGATTTATATACAGTAGCGTCTGAATGTAATAACCCTGTCATTTGATTTCACCTGTGATCAGTGTCTGTGCGAGTGTCCCCCATTACATGCATGCCTTGTAATGCATCTGTGTATGCTGGGTAAAAGTAATCACGTGAAGCACATTGCAAAGAAAATGCTTGCCACAAATGAATCACAATACCTTGCTGATCTCGTCAAGCAGCATAAACCATCACGCGAATTCGGGTGATCCTCGCAGCGGCTTTTGGCTAACCATCGAACAAAGAAAGACGGTCACCGCATCGCGCGCTTTCAGATGCACTTCTGCGGCCGTCTGAAAAGCTCTTCTTTCCGATATTAGGAAGGCACTGGAGCTATGCACTTTTAAACCTAGATTGAACACTAATTTATTTTTGAACTGATTTTTTTGTGTTTAGTTTGTTGTCCTTCCCCCGCACCTCCGATTAGCACGGTTGGCTACGTACGGTGCGAAAGAAGTTCAACGTACACACGTACGTGGCACCCGTCGTGGCTTCAAGGCCTCGTCGGTGGCCTGAAGCGCCCCTCGCCCCCTGAGGCATGGAGCTACGTCCCGGGTGAAGCTGCGAGGCGAGCGTACATCTGGTAAACTTGTGCAGGTTGGGTTGGATCTCCTCGCGGAACTTGGCGATGACCTCCCTGACCAGACCCTGGTTGGGGTCGCCGTCCAGAGTGAAGAGGTAGGACTCGAGCAGGTGGGTGTTTGACAGGTTCCAGATGAAATCGTCTCGTTGCAGGGAGTGCAGGAACGGGTGCTCAAACTATGCAGATGTTTAAAAACGAAGGCGGTAAGATGACAAAAAATGCAATACGAGATTAACATCGCATTGGCCAGTTGAGTACACATGTAAGTTAAAGGCAGCAAAACGTCAAGCTTAGCAAAGGATAGTCTTCGTTTCAGAAAAGAAGTTCTCCTTGACTTATTATTTTCTCTTTGGTTTTTTTCGGTAAAGTCACGTAGGTAAAACTATAAAATAAAAGAATAAATGAAAAAACAACTACATTTTTTTTCATTCTATCATTTTATAGTTTTACCTACGTGACTTTACCGAAAAAAACAAAGAGTATGAATCCTTGCAGTCACGAAAGCTAAAAATCTAGACTTATTATGCAGCTGAGGGTGGGGCTGCCCAAGTCGTGCGTGCGGCTGGCAAATGTTTGATTGGTATTTGTGAATAACAGGACACTTGAATGGATCTGAGAAGTAGTTTTGTGAGATCACCTTCTGTGGGCCATTCTCTAACCAGAGGTGATGCACAGAATGAGATGTTTTTTTCCATCTCATGACATGGCACCAATTAGCACAACTCATACAGCCCTTATCAAGGCACTGCCGTATTCAGTGTTGGTCATGTAGGGTGTTTGACCATACTTCGCCAAACTGGTCAGTGTAGGTTGGTGAAGGATAGAGGACAAGGGGGGGGTGGGGGGGGCAGGACTGGTTCAGATATCACTTGCCACGAATGTTAGCCGTGGCCGGAAATAAAACTCAGGTGGCCGGGTTCGTAGCGCAGTGTGCGCACAACTGCGCCACCGCTCCACCCCGACGCTTGGAATAAAATTTGGGGGGGGGGGAAACAACAAAAATACGTTGTTCATAATAAAGGTTTTTGGGTTAGATCGCGTTTATTTATAAATGTGTTGTAACCCTCCACCACCCGACACGGCCAATCAGCAAAATAAAGTGTCACGTTGACAAAAAGACAAATAATTCACTACTTTAGCCCACCGGTGTGTTGAAGAGTGAATCCACATTTACAGTTTGAGTACGACGTTTCGCTGGTAAATACATCCAGCATCATCGGGCAATTCGCCAGAATGGTAAAGCCCTCGCTTGCTCCCGTTTTTTTATAGAGCAGCAGGGTGACGTCATCACTTAACTCATATCAGGTGCAGTGATTAGAGGCGGAGGGGAGGGGGTATTGTAATTATATAATCGATTAGTAATCAGTCATTGGTTATGATTAGTAATGAGTTGTAGATTAGTAATTCTTTAAATCAAAATGTAACGTGTATTATTTAATAATACGCTTCCAGGCCGCACTAAGCCTGTAGCTGTCAGAGCGATTAAAGTTATTCTTGTTCCTCTCAATTTCAATGGATTATCTAATTAGTCTTTGCCAGTAATAATTAATTTTACACACCACTGCAACATTGTCAAAATCAATTGAGTGTCCTTGTTGACAAGCATGTTCTGCCACTGCCGACAGTTGTGTTTGAGATAATTTAATATTTCTCTGATGTTCTTTTAGTCTTACGCTGATGTTACGTCCCGTCTGCCCAATGTAGCAGCTGCCACATAAACAATTAATCCGATATACACCTTCTGTTGATAGTTAGGTAATGCGTCTTTAGTGCAAGATACTAGTTTTTGAATTTTGTGTACTGTACCAAATCTTACTGTAATGTTTTGCTTTTGCAAAACACGGGCTAATTTGTCAGTTACTCCTGAGATATATGGAATTTTTATTGTTTTAACAATCTGGTCGCTTTCAGCAGTATTGCTTTGCGATCGTGATTTGGCATTTAGTGCTCTGTTAATTTGAGCATTATTGTAGCCATTCTGTCGTAGTGCGTCTTTAACGTGTTTAATCTCTCTCACTAGACTCTCACCATCTGAGACTGTTTTAGCCCGATGTATGAGCATCTTGATAAGAGAGGATTTCTGAGCTGGATGATGATGTGATTCTGCATTCAGATAGGCATCAGTGTGCATTTGATTTCTGTAAACGCTGTGTTATTTTATACATCGGGCTAAAACAGTGTCAGATGGTGAGAGTCTAGTGAGAGAGATTAAACACGTTAAAGACGCACTACGACAGAATGGCTACAATAATGCTCAAATTAACAGAGCACTGAATGCCAAATCACGATCGCAAAGCAATACTGCTGAAAGCGACCAGATTGTTAAAACAATAAAAATTCCATATATCTCAGGAGTAACTGACAAATTAGCCCGTGTTTTGCAAAAGCAAAACATTACAGTAAGATTTGGTACAGTACACAAAATTCCAAAACTAGTATCTTGCACTAAAGACGCATTACCTAAATTATCAACTGAAGGTGTATATCGGATTAATTGTTTATGTGGCAGCTGCTACATTGGACAGATGGGACGTAACATCAGCGTAAGACTAAAAGAACATCAGAGAAATATTAAATTATCTCAAACACAATTGTCGGCAGTGGCAGAACATGCTTGTCAACAAGGACACTCAATTGATTTTGACAATGTTGCAGTGGTGTGTAAAACTAATTATTACTGGCAAAGACTAATTAGAGAATCCATTGAAATTGAGAGGAACAAGAATAACTTTAATCACTCTGACAGCTACAGGCTTAGTGCGGCCTGGAAGCGTATTATTAAATAATACACATTACATTTTGATTTAAAGAATTACTAATCTACAACTCATTACTAATCATAACCAATGACTGATTACTAATCGATTATATAATTACAATACCCCCCCCCTCCGCCTCTAATCACTGCACCTGATATGAGTTAAGTGATGACGTCACCCTGCTGCTCTATATAAAACCGGGAGCAAGCGAGGGCTTTACCATTCTGGCCAATTGCCCGATGATGCTGGATGTATTTACCAGCGAAACGTTGTACTCAAACTGTAAATGTGGATTCACTCTTCAACACACCGGTGGGCTAAAGTAGTGAATTATTTGTCTTTTTGTCAACGTGACACTTTTTTTGCTGATTGGCCGTGTCGGGTGGTGGAGGGTTACGACACATTTAGAAATAAACGCGATCTAACCCAAAAACCTTTATTATGAATAATATTGGTCGCGAAAGCCTACATGTTAAACTGACTAACTTCTATGGGGAGGATACTTTTCTTAAAACCAGAAAATTGGAGAAGCTCCGCATTAAGCGGATGAAATTGATATCTTCACTGGCGTTCCTCAAAAGGTGCAGAGATTCAAAGGTAATACCAAACGCAGTTAAAATAACACATCACATAAAGTCTTCTAAAGCTAACCAAATACTACACAGAGCTAGCGAATTATTATTAATAGAGAGAATACAGCACAATAGGAGTGAACTATCTTACATTTCGGAATCGCTAAAGCAGTTACACTTAGATATAAGCAATAGTGTATCTATGCATTATTGGAATATAATCGATAACATAACACAACAATCGGCTCATAATGTGTTTAAACTAACAAAAACTAACCAAATTAATCAATTTTCTAGACTACATAATAAACAAATCCCTACTGAAAACCAAAAATTTAAAAACAAAACCGTACTGAACTTGACTAACACTGTATTAACCGGTGACATGGTCTCTATCCTTTCTAAAGGCCTTAACTTTGCCGTTACCCCACGCACAATTCCAGTGGATGAGATCATTGCTGAGGTAGAATCAGCAGTTAGACTCCTTCCACATAATGAGGCAGAGATGACTAGACATGAGGTTGCTAAAATAATTGAGAATAGCAAAGTTCCAAAAGTAAATATTAGCTCTAACGAGGCAAAAGCCTTAAGAGAGCTGCGTGTAAACAAGGATATCCAAATCCTAGCAGCTGATAAAGGCCGCACTACTGTAGTGATGTCACGAGCCGATTATGATAATAAAATTAGAAATTTACTAGAAGAAAGCACCTACATTAAAATTAAACGAGATCCAACTAATACTTTAGAACGTAAGACCACTGCAATAATTGCAAATTCATTAAACCCTAAAAATGAGCAATACCTAATTAAGCCAAGGGCCTCAAAACCACCTAGACTCTATGGGCTACCAAAGATTCATAAAATCGGCATCCCATTACGACCCATAGTCAGTACAATTGGCTCTGCCACATATCAATTAGCAAAATATATAACCCAACAAATACAGCCCTACATCGGTAGGACATCTTCATTCATAAAAAAAAATTCAGAACATCTTGTGAATGTGCTTAAAGATATTAAACTTACTCCTGATGATATTCTGGTAAGTTTTGATGTGATTTCTCTATTCACTAAGGTTCCAGTGGACGAATCGCTTAAATTACTTGATACACTAGTAAAGAATACCGGTTTACCAAAATATATTCCGAAACTTGCTGGCCATTGTTTAAATAACACTTACTTCTTATGGAGAGGGGATTTCTTTAAACAAAAGGAATGAGCAGCAATGGGTTCTTCTTTATCCCCTGCTACAGCAAATGTGTACGTGGAAAACTTTGAAATAAGAGCACTTGCCTCGAGCACATTAAAACCATCCTTTTGGTTTAGATATGTGGATGACACTTTGGTTGTCTGGCCACATGGTAAAGATACACTGAATGATTTTCTAAATCATCTCAATGCACAAAACCCGGCCATCCAGTTCACCATGGAAATGGAGGTGAATAACACACTCCCATTCCTAGATATTTTGCTTGGACATGGCCTAAACGGTAAAATAACACACAGCGTTTACAGAAAGCAAACGCACACTGATACCTATCTGAATGCAGAATCACATCATCATCCAGCTCAGAAATCCTCTCTTATCAAGACGCTCATACATCGGGCTAAAACAGTGTCAGATGGTGAGAGTCTAGTGAGAGAGGTTAACCACGTTAAAGACGCACTACGACAGAATGGCTACAATAATGCTCAAATTAACAGAGCACTGAATGCCAAATCATGATTGCAAAGCAATACTGCTGAAAGCGACCAGATTGTTAAAACAATAAAAATTCCATATATCTCGGGAGTAACTGACAAATTAGCCCGTGTTTTGCAAAAGCAAAACATTACAGTAAGATTTGGTACAGTACACAAAATTAAAAAAACTAGTGTCTGGGACTAAAGACGCATTACCTAAATTATCAACAGAAGGTGTATATTGGATTAATTGTTTATGTGGCAGCTGCTACATTGGACAGACGGGACGTAACATCAGCGTAAGACTAAAAGAACATCAGAGAAATATTAAATTATCTCAAACACAACTGTTGGCAGTGGCAGAACATGCTTGTCAACAAGGACACTCAATTGATTTTGATAACGTTGAAGTGTTGTGTAAAACTAATTATTACTGGCAAAGACTAATTAGAGAATCCATTGAAATTGAGAGGAATAAAAATAACTTTAATCGCTCTGACAGCTACAGGCTTAGTGCGGCCTGGAAGCGTATTATTAAATAATACATATTACAATTCCTTATAGGGGAAACACATACTAATTAACGGATTACTAACATAGCATATAATCACTAACACACATTACAACTAATTACTAATCTACAACCCATTACTAATCATAACCATTGACTGATTACTAATCTATTACATAATTACAATACCCCCCCCCCCCAATCCGCCTCTAATCACTGCACCTGATATGAGTTAAATGATGACGTCACCCTGCTGCTGCTCTATATAAAACCGGGAGCAAGTGGAGAGGGCTTTACCATTCTGGCCAATTGCCCGATGATGCTGGATGTATTTACGAGCGAAACGTCACAGTACTACTCAAACTGTAAATGTTGTGGATTCACTCTTCAACACACCGGTGAGCTAAAGTAGTGAACTATTTGTCTTTTGTCAACGTGACACTTTTTTGCTGATTGGCCGTGTCGGGTGGTGGAGGGTTACGACACATTTATAAATAACGCGATCTAACCCAAAAACCTTTATTATGAATAATATTGGTCGCGAAAACCTACGTGTTAAACTATATAAACTCGAAAAATCACAATGAACTTAAAGAGAAACCCAAGAAACTGTGTCCTGACTTTTGTACCGCCCTGTATAATAATCATTACCCCTCACCCCCTGTACCCCCCCACCCTCCGCAGTACCCCTCCTCACTCATCCACTCACTCACCGAGTCGCTCACACATTCACCCACCCATTTACTCACCCACTCACTCAGCCACTCACCCAATCACTCACCTGCTGGCTCACCCACTCACTCACTCACCCACTCACTTGCTCACTTACTCGCCCACTCACTCAGCCACTCACCCACCCACACACTCACCCATCCACTCATACACTCACTTGTCCAGTCGCTCACATACTCATCTACACACTCACCCACACACTCACCCAGTCGCTCCCTCACTCACACACTCACCCATTCGCTTACACACTCACACACCCACTCACTCACCCAGTCGCACACACACTCACTCACACACCCACTCACTCACCCAGTTGCTCACCCAGTTGCTCACTCACTCACACAGTCACCCACCCACTCATCCACCCACACACTCACCTAGTCGCTCACCTAGTTGCTCACACACTCACCTCACACACTCACTCACTCACCCACTCACCCACACACTCACTCACCCAGTCGCTCACACACTCACCACCCACTCACCCACCCACTCACCCAATCACTCACCCACCCACTCACCCAGTCGCCAACACACTCACCTCACACACTCACTCACCCAGTTGCTCACCCAGTTGCTCACTCACTCACACAGTCACCCACCTACTCATCCACCTACACACTCACCTAGTCGCTCACCCAGTCGCTCACATACTCACCTCACACACTCACTCACTCACCCACTCACCTACACACTCACTCACCCAGTCGCTCACACACTCACCACCCACTCACCCACCCACTCACCCAGTCGCCCACACACTCACCTCACACACTCACTCACTCACCCACTCACTCACTCACCCACCCACACACTCACTCACCCAGTCGCTCACACACTCACCTCACACACTCACTCACTCACCCACTCACTCACCCACCCACACACTAACCCAGTCGCTCACACACTCACCACCCACTCACCCACCCACTCACCCAGTTGCCCACACGCTCACCCACTCACTCACCCACTCTCTCAGCCACTCACTCACCCGCTCGCTCACCCAGCCACTCACCCAGCCACTCACTCACAACAATCGCCACTAATTGGCGGTGACGTCACCACGACGCTTGTGCCAGGCTCACGTGGTTAGCGGTAATCAATTGAAGGTGGAGGGGTTAATTAATTGAAGGTGGAGAGGGGCTTAATTAATTAATTACTGCTAACCACGTGAGCCTGGCACATGCGTCGTGGTGACGTCACCGCCAATTAGTGACGATTGTTGTGAGTGGCTGGGTGTGTGGGCGACTGGGTGAGTGGGTGGATGTGTGTGGGCGGGTGAGTGAGTGGTTGGTGAGTGTCTGGGTGAGTGTCTGGGTGAGTGGGTGGGCGACTGGGTGAGTGGGTGGATGTGTGAGTGTCTGGGTGAGTGGGTGGGTGAGTGGGTAACCCCTCCACCTTCAATTAAGTAAATGAAGGTGGAGGGGTTACCAGCCCCTCCACCTTCAATTAATTAGCCACTATAGTGGTCGCAAATGCACCTGACAGAAGAGGCCGATTGGAATTGGCCCTCCACCCCACAGCACTGTCCGGCACCACGTGGAGGTAGGGAGTTGTTTTTGACAACAACAACCGCCATTCGCCACTAAGTGGCGGTGACGTCACCACGACGCTTGTGCCAGGCTATGTGCACCCTGAGGCCACGTGAAGTGTCGAACGCCCGCTGGCAGGTCACGGGGCAGACCCAGATGCCACGGGTCGACTGACTGAGATGAGTGGCTGATGCACCACCTGTGCCTCCTACTGCGCCAAACTCACCCACTCACCCAGACACTCACCCAGTCGCTCACCCACCCACTCACCCAGACACTCATACACTCACTCGTCCAGTCGCTCACATACTCATCTACACACTCACCCACCCCCTCACTCACCCAGTCGCACGCACACTCACACACCCACTCACTTACCCAGTTGCTCACCCAGTTGCTCACTCACACAGTCACCCACCCACTCATCCACCCACACACTCACCTAGTCGCTCACCCAGTCGCTCACACACTCACCTCACACACTCACTCACTCACCCACTCACCTACACACTCACTCACCCAGTCGCTCACACACTCACCACCCACTCACCCACACACTCACCACCCACTCACCCACTCACCCAGTCGCCCACACGCTCACCCACCCACTCACCCACTCTCTCAGCCACTCACCCACTCACTCACCTGCTCGCTCACCCAGCCACTCACCCAGCCACTAACAACAACCGCCACTAATTGGCGGTGACGTCACCACGACGCTTGTGCCAGGGTCACGTGGTAAGCGGTAATTAATTGAAGGTGGAGATGGTTTAATTAATTAATGCTAACCACGTGAGCCTGGCACAAGCGTCGTGGTGACGTCACCGCCAATTAGTGGCGGTTGTTGTGAGTGGCTGGGTGAGTGGGCGGGTGGGTGAGTGGGTGGCTGACTGCCGGGAGATCCGTCTCTGCATGTTCCATCCGAGCCGGATCCCGTTTCCAGGCCCTTCGCCTTCGGGTAGTAGGTCTCCATTTCTTAAGCTTTGCTCCGTGTGCGTCTCTCTCTCTCTCTCTCAATGCCCCTCCTTCCTAAGAGTGAAACGACTTCCCGTCCTTTAGCCGGCGCGGCGCGTCCATAATGAACACCGCATGCAGTGGGCCCGCCTATTTATGTTTTCTGCACCCTCACGGAACCCCCTCCTCCACCTCCCCCTTCACCCCCACGGATCAACAGCAGCACGAACGACGTGACAGCTTAAATGCCCCTACGCGTATGACAAGACGGCCAGCGCGAACGATCACAGCGAGCGTGGTTCGCCACGTGCGCACGTGCGAAGAAGTTCAACGCCGCTCGAACCATTCAGCGCGCGCTGATCCTGTTTATCTCGGAGACCAACGAAGTTGATTATTGAGTCCTCTGAAGTGCGCCACGAGGGGGTTGCGTTCGGCGGCGCCTTTCCCTACATCGCACGGCGTTGCGACCATTTGGCCGACTGGTGCGGCTGCAGACATAAGCGACCCCACGACATCAACACCCACGTCTGGGTTATATTATTATTGTTGTTGTTATAGCGTTGCCACCTTGTCCTGGTTTTCTCCCATAATCGTGGCTGTGCTGGGAATCCAGTAAACTGTTCCCCCCGGGGAAAGTTAAAAGTCTAGTTTTTTTGTCAGTTACGTAAGATTACAACTACACGAGATGATGCATTAACACGTGGTTCCTCCCATTTTCAGCTCATACAACGTATTATTCTCACGATATGTTTAAGTGGTTTGTCCCTTAGAGATGGCAACCCAAATCATATAAGTAGAATGACTGTGGAAGAAGACGTCGCTATTTCATCGTATTCATTACTTCGCCCAGTGTTGGTGTGCGTGTGTGTGTATCTTTGTGTGTGTGTGTGCATGCATCTGTGTCCCATGTAGTGTAGCGGTTAGTGCACTGCATCACGAACCCGGCTGCCCAAGTTCGATTCCCGCTCACGGCCAACACCGGTGACGATTATCTGAACCGGTCCTGGGTCTCCCCGAGGTCGACTCGGACTCAAATTAGTATCTGATGAGGTGTGTAAACATCGCCACTGCGGGGAGACAAAGGTGGCGACCGGGCGTGGTGTTGCCCACCCCCTCGCGTGCCACAGTGCCGACCTTCATAGACGCTGGCTAGCAGCACTTGCCCCAACAGTCTGTTAATGCTATACGAGGGGACCTTTGTGTTTTTTTTTGTGTCCCACATTACCTTCAGCCCGGTCGTGGGGCAGACGTCCTGGTAAGCAAACCGGGGCGAAGCTTTAGTCTTGCCGATAGCCTAAGTGGACCCCGACCTCTCCTGCACAGCGAAGAAGAGTTGGGCCCCGTGTGTCGACTGAGTGGGGTCGTCAAGGACACGGGGGTCGTCTAACGTTGACCTCGTCTCAAGTAATCTCGGCCAAAAGTCGCCCCCCGCCTCTACCGCAAAAAAAAAAACCTCTACCTTTGGGCGGTTTTTTTTCGCGTTCCCAGTTTCAGGTTGCAAGCGATGAATGTATAATCAGGAACTTTGTGGTAATGTAGAAACTCGTGGCCGATTGTTACAGCTGCCGCTGTGGTGCTCACCTCCGTTGAGTCAGCGGTGAACACTCCCCATTCCCCATGGTGGGGAGTCAGTCCTCTCGAAGGCAACCCGCTATCTATAATGGGATCCTCGTTTTATTGTGCTTGCAGAGATGAGGGGCTAAATTGATCCCAGACTCGGGTGTGAACTCATTGCCTTGATTGTGAGATGGATTGTGAGTTGGATGCTCACTGCAGAAAAGCTGAGTGGACTTCATTCCTACCTCCCGGAAGAAGCTCTGATGAAGATATTGCCTCCGCATTCCAAATGTTCCAGGAAAGCACTTGGCCCATAAACAACTGATGCTGGCAAAGCAAAGATGGCATTTTCCAGCTACCGTATTAACCCACCAATTGGAGCCACACATGCCACCGTTTCATAAACATAACTCCTGTCCCACCGCCCGACCACCTTGCGACACATTGTTCCGCACATCCGATCAGCACAGTTGGCTACGTACGGTGCGAAAGTTCAACATATATGATTATTTTAATGGCTTAGTTGCCTATCACTTCACATCATTAGCCCCAAAGTTTCGCTACTCAGTAATATACGTACAGTGAGGGAAAAAAGTATTTGATCCCCTGCTGATTTTGTACGTTTGCCCACTGACAAAGAAATGATCAGTCTCTAATTTTAATGGTAGGTTTATTTGAACAGTGAGAGACAGAATAACAACAACAAAATCCAGAAAAACGCATGTCAAAAATGTTATAAATTGATTTGCATTTTAATGAGGGAATAAGCATTTGACCCCCTCTCAATCAGAAAGATTCCTGGCTCCCAGGTGTCTTTTATACAGGTAACGAGCTGAGATTAGGAGCACACTCTTAAAGGGAGTGCTCCTAATCTCAGCTTGTTACCTGTATAAAAGACACCTGTCCTAATGTGAATCCATTTCATTAGAACAAATCACCATAATTCCCATGTTATCGAAAATGTATTCGATTACATTTTCCACTCACGACCAACGTCAATTCCAATGCAGTCCCAATAGGGATCGATGCCATCGGCTTCATTTTTGACCACTATCAATTCGCATTTGTTATCCCCATAGAATCGATCCGAGTTTTAATTTACCCTTGAATCGATTTTCTCAGCACATGGCTTGGGTGAGGAGAACGCGTGGCTGCGTGTGGGGTTCATGGCGATGTCGAAACTCTACAAACTTGGCCTACTCTTCCCCTTCATCCTGCCTCTCCTCCTCCACCACCACCACCTCGTCACGTGCAGCAGCCACGGTGAGCAGAGCCGGAGGTGAACGATAAATCGGGTGCCAGTTTGTGTGATTGTGGGGGGAGCGGTGGTGCAGTGGTTAGCGCACTGTGTGTGAGTGAGTGTGTGGGGAGTGGTGGTGCAGTGGTTAGCGCAGGGAGAGTGGTGGTGCAGTGGTTAGCGAAGTGTGTGTGAGTGGTGGTGCAGTGGTTAGCGCACTGTGTGAGTGTGTGGGGAGTGGTGGTGCAGTGGTTAGCGCACTGTGTGTGTGGGGAGTGGTGGTGCAGTGGTTAGCGCACTGTGTGTGAAGGGGAAGTGGTGGTGCAGTGGTTAGCAAACTGTGTGATTGTGTGGGGAGTGGTGGTGCAGTGGTTAGCGCACTGTGTGTGTGAAGGGGGAGTGGTGGGGCAGTGGTTAGCGCACTGTGTGTGTGTTTGGGGAGTGGTGGTGCAGTGGTTAGCGCACTGTGTGGGTGGGAAGTGGTGGTGCAGTGGTTAGCGCAGTGTATGTGTGTGGGGAGTGGTGGTGCAGTGGTTAGCACACTGTGTGTGTGAGTGTGTGGGAAGTGGTGGTGCAGTGGTTAGCGCACTGTGTGAGTGGGGAGTGGCGGTGCAGTGGTTAGCACACTGTGTGTAGGGAGTGGTGGTGCAGTGGTTAGCACACAGTGTGTGTGAGTGTGGGGAGTGGTGGTGCAGTGGTTAGCGCACTGTGTGTGTGGGTCTTTGTGTGGTCTTCCCACCCAGCCCCTCGTGTGGGTGTTGAAACGGACGGCCAGGTCACGGCGGTCGTCGGCCAGAAGGTGGCGGTGCTGCGCTGCGTCCTGTGGGGTGCGGCCGTGGTGGTGGTACACGCCAACTGGCTGAAGGCCTCCCGTGACGACGTCTGGGCGGGGGCCAATTTGGCCGCGCTCAGCCCGCTGCACGGCACGGCGTACTCCAACTCGTCCCTCGCGGGTCGACTGCGGTTCCGCAGTGGGGGGCCGCCCGGCGACGTCTCGCTGGAGCTGCTGGACGTGCGTCATGGCGACGGGGGCCTCTTCCTCTGTCGTGTGGCCACCTTCCCCCACGGCAACTTCGAGGGGAGGGTCAACCTCTCTGTCATCGGTGAGAATTGGCACTGCCCCACACAGAGACCCATAGACTCATCACACAGAGACCCATAGACTACTCACACAGAGACCCATAGACTCACCACACAGAGACCCATAGACTCATTACACAGACACCCATAGACTACTCACACAGAGACCCATAGACTCATCACACAGAGACCCATCGACTCATCACACAGACACCCATAGACTCATCACACAGAGACCCATCGACTCATCACACAGACACCCATAGACTACTCACACAGACACTCATAGACTACTCACACAGAGACCCATAGACTATTCACACAGAGACCCATAGACTACTCACACAGAGGCCCATAGACTCATCACACAGAGACCCATCGACTCATCACACAGACACCCATAGACTACTCACACAGACACTCATAGATTACTCACACAGAGACCCATAGACTACTCACACAGAGACTCAGACTACTCACACAGACACCCATAGACTACTCACACAGAGACCCATAGACTACTCACACAGAGACCCATAGACTACTCACACAGAGACCTATAGACTCATCACACAGACACCCATCGACTCATCACACAGACACCCATAGACTACTCACACAGAGACCCATAGACTACTCACACAGAGACCCATAGACTACTCACACAGAGACCCATAGACTCATCACACAGAGACCCATAGACTACTCACACAGACACCCATAGACTACTCACACAGAGACCCATAGACTACTCACACAGAGACCCATAGACTACTCACACAGAGACCCATATACTCATCACACAGAGACCCATAGACTACTCACACAGAGACCCATATACTCATCACACAGATACCCATCGACTCATCACACAGACACCCATAGACTCATCACACAGAGACCCATAGACTACTCACACAGAGACCCATAGACTCATCACACAGAGACCCATCGACTCATCACACAGACACCCATAGACTCATCACACAGAGACTCATAGACTACTCACACAGACACCCATAGACTACTCACACAGAGACCCATAGACTACTCACACAGAGACTCATAGACTACTCACACAGACACCCATAGACTACTCACACAGAGACCCATAGACTACTCACACAGAGACCCATAGACTACTCACACAGACACCCATAGACTACTCACACAGAGACCCATAGACTACTCACACAGAGACTCATAGACTACTCACACAGACACCCATAGACTACTCACACAGAGACCCATATACTACTCACACAGAGACCCATAGACTACTCACACAGAGATCCATAGACTCATCACACAGAGACCCATCGACTCATCGCACAGACACCCATAGACTCATCACACAGAGACGCATAGACTACTCACACAGACACCCATAGACTACTCACACAGAGACCCATAGACTACTCACACAGAGACCCATAGACTACTCACACAGAGACCCATAGACTACTCACACAGAGCCCCATAGACTACTCACACAGACACCCATAGACTACTCACACAGGGACCCATAGACTCATCACACAGAGACCCATCGACTCATCACACAGACACCCATAGACTCATCACACAGAGACCCATAGACTACTCACACAGACACCCATAGACTACTCACACAGAGACCCATAGACTCATCACACAGAGACCCATAGACTCATCACTACTCACACAGACACCCATAGACTACTCACACAGAGACCCATAGACTCATCACACAGACACCCATAGACTACTCACACAGAGACCCATAGACTACTCACATAGAGACCCATAGACTCATCACACAGACACCCATAGTCTACTCAGACAGAACCCCATAGACTCACACAGAGACCAAAAGCTCGTTATCTTCTGCAGATGTAGATGCCACTGGTTCTTCACGCTCTGCAGATGTAGATGCCACTGGTTCTTCACGTTCTGCAGATGTAGATGCCACTGGTTCTTCACGTTCTGCAGATGTAGATGTCACTGGTTCTTCACCTTCTACAGATGTAGATGCCACTGCTTCTTCATGTTCTACAGATGTAGATGCCACTGGTTCTTTACGTTCTGCAGATGTACATGCCACTGGTTTTTCGTATTCTGTTGATGTTAATGTCACTGGTTCTTCTCGTTTTGCAGATGTAGATGTCACTGGTTCTTCACCTTCTGGAGATGTAGATGCCACTGCTTCTTCACATTCCACAGATGTAGATGCCACTGGTTCTTCACATTCTACAGATGTAGATCCCATTGTTTCTTCATGTTCTACAGATGTAGATGCAACTCGTTCTTCATAATCTGTAGATGTAGATGCCACCAGTTTTTCATATTCTGTAGATGCCACTTGTCCTTCTCGTTTTGCAGATGTAGATGCCACTGGTTCTTCACGTTCTACAGATGTAGATGCCACTGGTTCTTCACGTTCTACAGATGTAGATGCCACTGGTTCTTCTCGTTTTGCAGATGTAGATGCCACTGTTTCTTCACGTTCTGCAGATGTAGATGCCATTGGTTCTTCTCGTTTTGCAGATGTAGATGCCACTGGTTCTTCACCTTCTGGAGATGTAGATGCCACTGGTTCTTTACGTTCTGCAGATGTACATGCCACTGGTTTTTCGTATTCTGTTGATGTTAATGTCACTGGTTCTTCTCGTTTTGCAGATGTAGATGTCACTGGTTCTTCACCTTCTGGAGATGTAGATGCCACTGCTTCTTCACTTTCTGGAGATGTAGATGCCACTGGTTCTTCACGTTCTACAGATGTAGATGCCACTGGTTCTTCACGTTCTACAGATGTAGATGCCACTGGTTCTTCACGTTCTACAGATGTAGACGCCACCACCGCCGTCTGTTGCACGCCAGTTGAACTCACGACTTTCGGTCCGAACAGGCAACTCGACACACAAACAGGTTTGTTCGCATCTCTGAATGTTGCATGCGTGTGTGTCCTAGTACGTGTGTGTGTGCAACCATGTGTGTTGGTGCGTGTCTGTCCGTGTGCGTGTGCATGCAAGTGTGTCCGTGTGCATGCATATCTGTCCGTGTGCGTGTGTGTGTGCCTGTCCGTGTGCGTGTCCCTGTTCTGGCCACCCATCCCCTCGTTTGTCACAATCAAGGCCTTCATAGTTGCTGATACTCGCTAGCAGCACCTGCCCCAACAGTCTGCTAGGGCTTTTACGGGGGAACTTTGTCTCTGTCTGCCCTTCATCTCACTCCCTCAACCCGCAACGCCTGGGTGCAAGCAGCACGAGCCTTAAAGTGCACCTAGCCTGGCGCGTGTTGTCATTGCGGTGGTTGTTGTCGCGATGGTTGTTGTCGTCGTGCTACAGCAGCACGCTAACGCCACGCGGGGGATCGTTGTGCCACGCAGAGAAGGCGGCGGAGGCGGCGGCGGCGGGCTGGGCCAGCTGGGCCATTCCGGCCGCAATCCTCGCCGTGTCCCTCGCCCTGGCAGCCAATCTGCTGCTCTGCTGCCGCCGCCGCCGGCAGCGGTAGCGTCGTCACGAGCCCTGGGGCCCCACGTGAGTCGCTCGCTTCTCTCGGACGTCGGGCGGACGTTGGCGGTGCCTGCGGGGTTACCTGTGTGACGACCTGCTGCTGTGCCCCCCCCACCACCCCCCCCGCTACCTCACCACCCCCCCCCCCGCTACCCCCCCACCACCCCTCCACTACCCACATGCGTGCAGGGAGGAACCCCCCACTCTCCCCAAGCCACCGCGGAGAAACGCGGAGGACGACCTTGGCTACGTGAGTGGCACACCGCCCGCGCACAGAGGCCCATTCCATCCGTGTCTCTCTCCGTATTCTGTGTAGTGTATAGTGTAGTGTATAGTGTAGTGTATAGTAGTGTAGTGTATACAGTGAGGGAAAAAAGTATTTGATCCCCTGCTGATTTTGCACGTTTGCCCACTGATAAAGAAATGATCAGTCTATAATTGAATGGTAGGTTTATTTGAACAGCGAGAGACAGAATAACAAAAAAAATCCAGAAAAGCGCATGTCAAAGATGTTATGAATTGATTTGCATTTTAATGAGGGAAATAGGTATTTGACCCCCTCTCAATCAGAAAGATTTCTGGCTCCCAGGTGTCTTTTATACAGGTAACGAGCTGAGATTAGGAGCACACTCTTAAAGGGAGCCATTGGTGGGCGGGCGAGCGGTGAGCAACTTCTGGCCACCCCAGGGGCGGGGGGGAGGGGGGGTGGAGTCGGTCACCGTCTCTCTTGTTTATTCTGACCCGCGCAGGTTTTCAAAGACGAAGATGACGACGAGGAGGGGAGGAAGATGTTTGAGAAGCGGCGCGGGGGGGGGGGGGGGGGGGGTGCCCGAGGAGCGAGAGTGCTCCACCTTGCCGTGCTCCACCTTGCCGTGCTCCACCCTGCCGTGCTCCACCTTGCCGTGCTCCACCTTGCCGTGCTCCACCTTACCGTGCCTCCAGTTGCCGGGGCAACGCTGGGGATTGTCGCCGTGGGCGGCTTCACGAGCGGATGAACCCCCGCGTGCGACGATCTGGACTGTAGCGGAGACTGCAGGGATTCATCTTCTTTGTTCTTCCGGTAAAGTCACCACGTAGAAGGGAATTAATAAAAATAAAACATAACGTGATAAGATTCTCCCGACGTTTCGGCTGCTTGTGTTGTGGCCGAGACGTCGTGAGAATTTTATTATTTTATGTTTTATTTTTATTATTGTATTATTTCCCTTCTACGTGACTTCACCGAAAGAACCAAGAAGATTTGTTGTTGTTGTGTGATCCCAACAATCAGTGCCAAAGTTTGGCTTTTGACTTTTGTTTTTTGGGGGGGGGGGGATTTTTTTTACGAAAGAGCTCTCTGTTACTGGACGCAGTTTTTTATTATTTTATTTTAGACTCGTGACGGTCTCTCACCTGCCAGTGCTTTCCCCCGGCATGTGCCGTTGGAAGGGAGGCGACTGGGCATGGTGCCAGGGAGCCAGGGAGAGGGGGGTGGGGGGGGGAGAATTTAAATTCGCCCTCGCGTGGCTGGGGGTCAACGAGCGGCGACATCGGCACGGTCCGTCACGACGTCCGGCACGAAGGGAGTTCCACATGTGCCGGCCGGCCGGCGGTTTATATTATTGTTTTATCGAGGCAACAAGCGGCGTCACGAGGCGCGTACAACGCCGTGAGCCTTCGTGCGCCCCGTCAGCGTCTCAGTTTTTTATTTCTCCCCGAACCCGGCCAGTTTCATCGGCCGCTCCCGCGATGCCGCGGTACTTTCATAGTTTGACGCTATTGGTTTTCGGCGAACCGATATCAGCCGGGTTAGATTGTGTAAATAAATCAATGTACAAATGTGGCTGTCGCCTGATGAAGCTGGTTGTTGTGATTGCTGGCGAAATGTCACGGTATCCAGAGTGCAAATGTTGTTGCTTGGCTCGCTAACCCACCAGTGTGCTGTACTAGTGTACTACACTACACTATACACTACACTACACACTATATATACTACACAATGTATACTACACTATACACTACACTATACACTACACACTATATATACTACAGAATGTATACTACACTATACACTACACTATACACTACACACTATATATACTACACTATGTATACCACACTATACACTACACTAGACACTACACTATACACTACACTATATATACTACACTATATATACTACACTACGCACTATACACTACACACTATATATACTACACTAGACACTACACTATACACTACACTATACACTACACTATATATACTACACTATATATACTACACTACGCACTATACACTACACACTATATATACTACACTAGACACTACACTATACACTACACTATACACTACACTATATATACTACACTATATATACTACACTACGCACTATACACTACACACTATATATACTAGACTATACATTACACTATACACTACACTACACACTATATATACTACACTACACTATACACTACACTATACACTACACTACACACTATATATACTACACTATACACTACTATACACTATATATACTACACTATACTACACTGCACACTATATACACTACACTATATATACTACACTATACACTATACACTACACACTACACTATACACTACACACTATACTATACACTACACACTATATATACTACACTATATATACTACACTATACACTACACTACACACTATATATACTACACTATATATACTACACTATACACTATATACTACACCACACTATATACACTACACTATACACTACACTACACACTATACACTACACTATACACTACACTATACACTACGACACACTACATTAGTAGGATCCGTCGATAATTGTTCACGTCATTGTTTTGTGATGTTCTTACTTCTGTCCGTTCACACAGAGCCTTACCGCTTATTCATATTCTGTTTTTTTCAGTAAAGTCACGTAGATAGAAAAAAATTAAGTGAATAAAAAATACCACGACGTTTAGATTGCAACACGGAGAGCCATCGACTCACACGGAGAGCCACAGAATCAGAGACATAGACTCACACGGAGAGCCATCGACTCACACAGAGATCCACAGAATCACAGAGCCATCGACTCACACAGAGAGCCACAGACTCAGAGCCATAGACTCACACAGAGAGCCATCGACTCACACAGAGAGCCATCGACTCACGCAGAGAGCCACAAAATGACAGAGCCATCGACTCACACAGAGAGCCACAAACTCACAGAGCCATCGACTCACACGGAGAGACAGAATCACAGACTCACACAGACTCACACAGAGACCCATAGACTCGCGCGCAGCCAAAACAAACTACAAATCAATTCACGGCCAAACACATCTGAAGAGAGGCGCCCGACAGACACCCGAGTTCGATTCCCGCTCACGGATGCGCCCTACCCAACACCATCAAAGACGTAACCAGTCCCTCTGGGGTTGGGGGGGGGAGAGACAAAGGCGGCCGGGCGTGGTTGCTGGCTCACACACCACCCCCCCCCCCCCCGTCTCGTGTGATGTCTTTAAATTCAAAAGCGCTGAAGCTTGCGCGTGGCTTGACAATGGCGCTTTTTAGTGGATGCACACGCGTGGTGATCGCACTTTGTTGAAACACATTCCTGCGGAGGGAGCTGGTAGGAACTTTGGGTTGCTCGGTCAATGGCCAGGGTCAACGGCGGCACCACGTGGTGCATTCAGCAAATATGCCCGTCTGTGAGGGCGGGCACAAGCCGGCGTGAGTAGGTTAAACGTTGAGTTTTATAAGGGCACCACGGGGTGACCAGCCCCTCCCCACCCAGCTCCACCCCTCCCACCCCCACCCAGCCCCTACCTCCCCACCCAGCCCCTCCCCACCCAGCCCCTCCCCACCCAGCCCCACCCCTCCCACCCCCCACCCAGCCCCACCCTCCCCACCCAGCCACTTCCCACCCTCCCCTCTCCACCCAGCCCCACCCCTCCCATTTTATCCGGGTGTTCGGATACATGCGTACAGACATCCACAGACATACACAATTAATCCCCTGCCTCCTGTGAGAATTAACCCCGGTTGGGCTTCCGGTACTGCGCTGCGCCGCCCACGCGCTCCGCCTCACGGCACGGGGGGGCCGCGCGGCACGAGCCATGAAGAAAAAACAAAAACATAAAAAAAAATCCTAGAAAAGAAGAGAAGGGGGGGGGGGGTTACGTTAAACAAAGCATCTTGTTTCTTCTGATCGTTAAAAAAACGAGAGAAGGACAGTGACAGAGGCAGGCAGGGAGAGAGGCATGGCACAGGGAGAGAGAGAGAGGGGCACTGAAAGCAGCAGCAGCAGCAGAGGGAGGAAGAAGCTCGTCATTGAAGAGGAGTGAGGAGGCGAAAAAAAAGAGATGGAGAGAGGCGAGGGGGGAGGAAGAGGAACGGAACGAGAGGCATGGAGGGGAGGAAGGGGAGAGGGACCAGAGAATCCTCCTCCCACACGATATTTTATTACGTGGCGGGCCATCGCCAGGTCAGGTGAGAGAGTTGATGGTGGTGGTGATGGCGATATTGTCGACGATGTTAATGATGGTGGTGATGATGGTGATGGTTGTGATGGTTATGATGGTGATGATGGTGATGATGGTGACGATGGTGGTGATGATGGTAGTGGTGGTGGTAATGGTGGTGCTGGTGACGGTTTTGATGGTGGTGATGCTGGTACGTTGACGACAATAACGGTAAATGGTCCTCTGCAGACTGAGGGCTTCCAAGCTGCAGATCGTGGGGATGAAAGGGCTTGGAGCTGAGGTTGTGAAGAACCTCATTCTGGCTGGAGTGAAGTCCATGACGTTTCTAGATAACAAGGTATGGTACTATAATAAAGCTTGATTCCAAGCACTACTTACAAATATTTTTCATTATAACTGCTATTTGTGCACACACTCAGTTCTCAGTGGTCTGGATACGGCCTCAGAGCTTTTGCACAAATACATTCACACGTTTACGTGTTAAATGTTATGTTGTGGAGTTGTGGTGCCGCCGCAGCGGAGCCGCGCCCACCACCGTGATGCCGTCACCGATGCCTCGGATTTCCCGCCACTCTCCCGGAGCCGGTGCCTTCTCAGACGTCCGCGTTTTGGCCCCTGCACAGTCGTGAGGCCGCTGCAGCAGGGCCGCTCTGCCGAGGTCGTGCCCACCGCCGCAAAGCCACCACCGGGGGATGTCGACGCCGACGCTGCGCACCCTCACCACCCCCCCTTCCCCCCCACACGAACGTACACACGCCCCACGTAGAGCCAGGAGGGGAGGTCACCCGGCTGATAGGTTTTTGTCCAGAAGTCCCTAGTGGGATCGAACTTCATGGTTTCCTGCGGCCGGGAAATTGGGCGATCTTCCCCCTGTAGCTGACATGCACTGCGGCGCCGCGACTTAATATTAAAGTTGCATGGTCACGGCAAGGGCCATCGAACCACCGCGAGTGGAGTCTCACACACACATGCACGGGTCAGTGGACTGGTAGCGGGAGAACAGAGAGCGGATGTCGGTGAGATCACTGCGGCGACGTCACCCGAGCTGGGATCCGGGCATCGATAGGGTGGGAGAATCCGAGCCCCTGATTGGACGGGAGGCCAAGGGTCTGAAAGAGCAAAAATTTCTTTGTTGTAGGTAGGATAAAAGGAGGGGGGTTGGGGTAGCAGGGGGGTTCTTCTTGTTCAAGATCATCGCGGTCCCGGGAGCAGGAGAGTCAGCCATCCGAGACGTCCGTGAGACGTACTCCAGCATCAGCAGGCTCGCCGCCTCATTCCCTTACAGCGGTCAGTACATCGGGGAGAAGTAAGTACGAGCGAGAGAGGAGTAAGTTTAGGCGTTTTAAATCCAGGATAGAGAGCGGGGCGATCGGTAGGGGAAATCGACTCGAAGAC
This sequence comes from Petromyzon marinus, assembly GCF_048934315.1. Lineage (NCBI taxonomy): Eukaryota > Metazoa > Chordata > Hyperoartia > Petromyzontiformes > Petromyzontidae > Petromyzon > Petromyzon marinus. The sequence continues at coordinate 1,823,688 of NW_027422817.1, forward strand.
CTCCGAGGGATAGATTAGCGTCCACTGACCATACCATCACAGGTAAATAAAATTCGCTAGTGGGGGGATAAAACTGTGTTGCGTGGTCTTTTGGCAGTGTGAAGTGGAGGGCAGTGTGCGCTGGGTGTCTACGTGTATGCGCGGCTGTGCACCTCGAGCCGAAGCGTGGGGTGCTTACGTGCCCGCACGATTGCTCACAATAGTGCTTAGCGATCGCGTACCTGGGTGGCTGGGCCGCGGTCACGCACCCGCACAAATGTCTGATCGCGAGGTAGATAATTAAAGCGCCGAGCGCGCGCGTATTCGCGCGACTGTTTGAGCAGGACCTTTAACTCAGAGCCAAGCGAGCGTCCCCAATCAGCGGCGCACGCACGGCAGAAACCCAGCCCGCCCGTCCCCCAGCTCCAACCCCCTCGCGTGCGATTGGTTTGTTTACGGGCGGAGGGTAGGGGCGTGGTTGTTATTGTCGGCACACGTGGAGCGCGGGTGGGAGGGAAACACGCGCCGCGCCTGTTTGTTTACGGGCGGTACGGAGATTTACTGGCGAGCGCACTTACAGCCCCACCCCGCCGTTGCACAGTGTAGCGCATCGCAAGCACGAAGCGTACGAGCCGCTAATTAAACTACGCAAACGCGGTCGACATCCCAGGCAGAGGTACAGGGGGGCGAGAGGTTAGGGGTCGTTAGTCTGGACCTGACAGAGCAGCCGGGGGGTAGCGGTGTGAGTGGAACGGGGGAGTCGGTGGGCACCAGCCCCGACAATTCAGTGATGGCGGGGGACGGTAACCCCCACATGTCTCTGACACGGCCATTATGAACCCACTGAGAGAGAGAGAGACACCCAGACCCAGGACTTGAACCCAGGGTGTCAGTGTCTCTGACACGGGCATTATGAACCCACTGAGAGAGACACCCAGACCCAGGGCTTGAACCCAGGGTCTCAGTGTCTCTGACACGGCCACTGTGAACCCCCTGAGAGAGAGACACCCAGACCCAGGGCTTGAATCCAGGGTCTCAGTGTCTCTGACACGGCCACTGTGAACCCCCTGAGAGAGAGACACCCAGACCTAGGGCTTGAACCCAGGGTGTCAGTGTCTCTGACACGGCCATTATGAACCCACTGAGAGAGAGAGACACCCAGACCCAGGGCTTGAACCCAGGGTGTCAGTGTCTCTGACACGGCCATTATTAACCCACTGAGAGACACCCAGACCCAGGGCTTGAACCCAGGGTGTCAGTGTCTCTGACACGGCCATTATGAACCCACTGAGAGAGACACCCAGACCCAGGGCTTGAACCCAGGGTCTCAGTGTCTCTGACACGGCCATTATGAACCCACTGAGAGAGACACCCAGACCCAGGGCTTGAACCCAGGGTCTCAGTGTCTCTGACACGGCCATTATGAACCCACTGAGAGAGAGAGACACCCAGGGCTTGAACCCAGGGTCCCAGTGTCTCTGACACGGCCATTATGAATCCACTGAGAGAGAGAGACACCCAGACCCAGGGCTTGAACCCAGGGTGCCAGGGTCTCAGTGTCTCTGATACGGCCATTATGAACCCACTGAGAGAGAGAGACACCCAGACCCAAGGCTTGAACCCAGGGTCTCAGTGTCTCTGACACGGCCATTATGAACCCACTGAGAGAGAGACACCCAGACCCAGGGCTTGAACCCAGGGTGTCAGTGTCTCTGACACGGCCATTTTGAACCCACAGAGAGAGACACCCAGACCCAGGGCTTGAACCCAGGGTGTCAGTGTCTCTGACACGGCCATTATGAACCCACTGAGAGAGAGACACCCAGACCCAGGGCTTGAACCCAGGGTCTCAGTGTCTCTGACACGGCCATTATGAACCCACTGAGAGAGAGAGAGACACCCAGACCCAGGGCTTGAACCCAGGGTGTCAGTGTCTCTGACACGGCCATTATGAACCCACTGACATGTATTTATTGGAGATGTTTACATCTCTCATCAATGAGCTCCCAAAGTGAAAACACCAAAAACTCCCCCACAACAACAACGCTTTTTATGGGTTTTGTTTTACTCATCCCAACACACACACGCCTGTCTCTGTGTGTGTCTGTGTGTGTGTCTGTGTGTCTGTCTGTATCGGTGTGTGTCTGTCTCTGCGTGTGTCTGTGTGTGTCTGTGTCTCTGCGTGTGTCTATGTGTCTGTCTGTGTCTGTTTCGGTGTGTGTCTGTATCAGTATGTGTCTGTGTCTCTGCGTGGGTCTGTGTGTCTATTGGTGTGTGCGTGTGTGTCTATGTGTCTCTGCGTGATTGTGTGTCTGTGTGTGTCTGTCTCGAGCGGAGCGCCGGGTGGCTAAAGCACAGCAAGTTAGCACAGTAGGGGGCACAGGTGGTGCACCAGCCAGTCATCTCAGTCAGTCGACCCGTGGTACCTGGGTCTGCCCCGTGACCTCCTGCCCGCGGGCGTTCGACACTTCACTTGGCCTCAAGGTGCAAATGGCCTGGCACAAGGGTCATGGTGACGTCACCGCCACTTAGTGGCGAATGGCGGTTGTTGTTGTGTGTGACTGTGTGTGTGTGTCTGTATCGGTGTGTGTCTGTGTCTCTGCATGTGTCTGTGTGTGTCTGTATCGGTGTGTGCGTGTATGTCTATGTGCCTCTGCGTGTTTTTGTGTCTCTGCGTGCGTGTCTATGTGTGTCTGTCTCTACGTGTGTGTCTATGTGTCTCTGTGTGTGTCTGTGTGTCTGTCTCTGCGTGTGTGTCTATGTGGTTGCGTGTGTGTCTATATCTCTACGTGTGTGTCTATGTGTCTCTGTGTGTGTCTATGTGTCTGCGTGTGTGTGTCTATGTGTCTGCGTGTGTGTTTATGTGTCTGCGGGTGTCTGCGTCTCTGCGTGTGTCTGCGTGTGTCTGTCTCTGCGTATGTGTGTCTGTCTCTGCGTGTGTATGTCTATGTGTCTCTGCGTGTGTGTCTGTCTCTGCGAGTGTGTGTCTATGTGTCTCTGTGTGTGTGTCTGTCTCTGCATGTGTATGTCTGTGTCTCTGCATGTGTGTGTCTGTCTCTGCGCATGTGTGTGTCTGTGTCTGTGTGACTGCCAAGTTGTCCTTATTTTTGTTGCCTTCTGATACGCCCAGCAGAGACACTCGCTGCACACACTCACCGTGCCGCACACAGACAAAGATCCCCCGTGTAGCCTTAACAGACTGTAGGGGCAAGTGCTGTTAGCGAGCTCCTATAAGGCCGGCATGGTACACGAGGGGGTGGGTAGCCAGCACCACGCCCGGCGGCCTTTGTCTCCCTAGTGGTGATGTTTACATGCCGCACCAGGTATTCATTTGAGGCGGAGTCGACCTAGGGGAGGCCCTGGACCGGTTCAGAGAATCGTCACCGGTGTTGGATGTGAGTGGGAATCGAACTTGGGTCGCCAGGATCGTGGTGCAGCGTAGCGCTAACCGCTACCCTTCAGCTCTCCACACACGTCGTTGGTCACACACACAACCGCAGAGGAGGGCAAGAAGGATCCGAAGCGTGCGACACTCAGAACCACAAGTGGCAGAGGCTCGGCCGAGAGAGTGGAGAGAGAGAGAGAGTGGAGAGAGTGGAGAGAGAGAGAGTGGAGAGAGAGAGTGGAGAGAGAGAGTGGAGAGAGAGAGTGGAGAGAGAGAGAGTGGAGAGAGAGTGGAGAGAGAGAGTGGAGAAAGAGAGTGGAGAGAGAGAGAGTGGAGAGAGAGAGTGGAGAGAGAGAGTGGAGAGAGAGAGAGAGTGGAGAGAGAGTGGAGAGAGAGAGTGGAGAGAGAGTGGAGAGAGAGAGAGTGGAGAGAGAGAGTGGAGAGAGAGAGTGGAGAGAGAGGGTGGAGAGAGAGAGTGGAGAGAGAGAGTGGAGAGAGAGTGGAGAGAGAGTGGAGAGAGAGAGAGTGGAGAGAGAGAGAGTGGAGAGAGAGAGAAAGTGGAGAGAGAGAGTGGAGAGAGAGTGGAGAGAGAGTGGAGAGAGAGAGAGTGGAGAGAGAGAGTGGAGAGAGAGAGAGTGGAGAGAGAGTGGAGAGAGAGTGGAGAGAGAGTGGAGAGTGTGAGAGTGGAGAGAGAGAGAGTGGAGAGAGACTTTTCAGGACTTTATTTCCACTGAAACATTAACAGAAACATTACCGGAAAAAAACACCTAAACTGAAAATCAATAAAACATCAAACTCTTAACAGCTGTATGTGTACTCTTTGGTTCTATTCGGTAAAGTCACCACGTAGGTAAAAAATAAAACAACAAAAATCACGACGTTTCGGCCACAACACAAGTAGCCTTCTTCAGGCGAAGGAACAGAACTGAAATACAAATGGCACCGGGATAGAGGCCGTGGAAACGAGGCGGTGCACGAACATCTCCGTGTGCAGCAAAGTTGTTCAAGGGTTTTTCAATTTGATAAACAATCAAATGTTCTGACATCAGAATGTGATGTGAACAAAATATATTTTTCTCCTGTGCATTTTCAAAAACGAAATGGCGTCGACATGTCAAAAAAGCTGAATGAGTTTTTTTTCTTCAAGGATTCTGTTGTCGATTTACATTAAAGTGTAATGAAAGGGTGACACCTGCTGACATCACAGGGTGACACCTGCTGACATCACAGGGTGCCACCTGCTGACAGGGTGACACCTGCTGACATCACAGGGTGACACCTGCTGACATCACAGGGTGACACCTGTTGACATGACAGGGTGACACCTGCTGACATGACAGGGTGACACCTGCTGACATGACAGGGTGACACCTGGTGACATCACAGGGTGACACCTGCTGACATGACAGGGTGACACCTGCTGACATGACAGGGTGACACCTGCTGACATCACAGGGTGACACCTGCTGACATCACAGGGTGACACCTGCTGACATGACAGGGTGACACCTGCTGGCCTGGCAAGGGCTTCACGGGTACAGCCACAGAGGTAAGAACCAATCAGGGAAGGAGGCGCATCTGGGGCAAAGGCAACAGGTGGGGCTAGCCGAGTTACTCCGGTCACCTGCTCCAAGGTTCCACGAGAGGGCGTGGCCGGAGGCGGGGCCTAGCCATGCCTCTGGCCACGCCCTCTTGTGTAACCTGCTGGAAGGTTCCACGAGAGGGCGTGGCCGGAGGCAGGGCCTAGCCACGCCTTCGGCCGCGCCCTCTCGTGTAACCTGCTGGAAGGTCACACCTAGGGGTATATATGGGGGAGCAGACCCGGAGCTCGGGGTTCGTGCGTGGGGTCCCGGGTCCTGGCGTGTCGCCGTTCGCCGACATCTCTCTCCGTCGCCGTCACGCCGCCAGCCGGAATCGCGGCCAAGAAGAGCCGGCACAGTGACGAGACGTTAACGTGGAAAGTCATTTCGTGAGACGTGCGTAGCGAGCGAGGTAGCGGCGCGTGGTCTGGTGAGAAGGAGCGAACGAGGACACGTGCGGAGCGATGAGTCAAATGAGAGAGGCGCGACGTGAAGTCAGGGGTGGTCCCCCCCCCCCCCACGAGGGAAAAAGGAAAGGGGGCGGATGGCTGAGTGGAGAGCGTGCGGTAACGTGAACGTGGAGAGTGAGTGGCCGGACAATTTGCTGTTTGAACGCCGCAATGGACATGAGATTCAGAGTGAACGCTAAGTGAGGGCTCGTGGGTAGAACATCGTCAGTGGTCTGACGAACGCCGCTGCAATGGACACATGCGCTACGGGTACATGTCGCTTTTGGGCAGGTACAGTACATGGCGACCACCTGCCGGGTCATGGGGAAGGAGCCGGGTTACGCCGAGAGGTCCTGGAAAAGGCGGCTGGGAGGCGGTGTCGCGGCAGGGGCTGGGCACATTCTCAGAGGATTCGCATCGCTGAGGATGTTGTAGGCGAGCTGACACGCCACCTCCCGTGCTCCCTCCTCGCTGGAGCTCAGAAATGCAGGGAAGATGCCGGCGCCTTCTCCCATCCCGGGAACCGAGACCTTATAGAGGAGGCCTACGGGTATCCCGGGCTCCGAGTAAGCGTGCAGCTCGAAGATTGGGTAGCTGATACCGGCGGTCCGGCACAGCATCCACAGCCGCACCTCCCACGACAGCATGGCCGCCTCCGGCAGCGCCTCGAGAGCAATGGGCATGGGCCGCAGGTGGAGAGGTACCCACCACAGCCGCGTCCGTGCCCCCCAGCCCTCAAACAGGCTGTGTGCGGCTTTGCCGGTGCCCGTGCACTCCGGCTCCGGCAGGTCTGGCACCGCCGCCTCCTTCTCCTCCTCGTGTTCCGTTGTCGCAGCCGCAGCCACCGTGTCCCACTCCGGGATGGCCCAGTCCACCTTGATGGTCCGGCCCCATAGCTGGAAGTTGATTCGGCGACAGACGCTCATCTTGACGTTCACCACGCCCTCCGTGGCACCGCTCATCGCCATCATCACCTCCGCTCGCTTCTTGTCCTTTGGCAGCCCCCCAATGAAGAGGCGGCGATTGTCCACGCTAAAGCAGACTCCAATGCGGCGTCCGGGACGGATCTCTACCTTGTTGAGTTTCTTGACGGCATCCGTGGCTTGGGCGAGCGTCGCGTAGGTAGCGAACGCGTAGCCGCGGTTCTCTCCGCTATAATCCATCATGAGGCGGAGCTGGTAGAGCTTCCCTACCGTCTCCAGCATGGGCACCAGCTCATCCTCATAGAGGTCGCACGGGATCCCCCCCAGAAACACCTCGCAGCCACGGGCGGGAGGGGGCCCCTGCCAGTCGGGCGGCGGTCCGAACTTCCTCTGTCCGTTCTCCTGGACGATGTTGTACCCCGTGCTCAACATGAGGTCCAGCAAGACCTTCATAGAGGCCATGCCGAGCACCGGTGGTTTGGCTACGGTGGTGCTGGGGCAGCGGCTTGGGGCCCAGTGGAGCCCTTGACACTCCGCGCGGTCGCCTCGTGCCGACAAAGCCACGGGGGGAATCAGCTCCTGAAAAGCCAAATCCCCGGCAGGAACTCGCTCGGCCCAAACCTACAGGCCAACAGTGAAGAGAGGAAGAGAGAGAGTGGAGACGGATGGAGAAAGAGAGACGCGTTTGTTCGGTCCATGGGCCTAAATGTGACGGTAGCGTAGCCTGTGCAGTATGCATACAGCGCTTTTGTCAATCCACTGCTGGATGAAGCCCTCCCCCACATTGCGCAGAGGGAAACAAGAAACACAAACTCACATGGTTCCCGGCATGCGTTTGTTTGTCCTCGGAAATGTTCACCGAGCGATGATTTTGCGTTTCGAGCGGCGCTCACGAAGCGGCGTTTGACTTCGTGCGGTGAACTTGGCCCGTGATGACGTCACTGGGCACGACAGGAGAGGTTGGCGCTGACTTTTAGCGCCGGTTTTTTTCTCCCCATCCAATAGTCCATGAGACGCTTCAAAATGAGACCGTTTTGCCGGTATCAAAGTATGACAAAATAAGAATAGATTTGATCCTTTTTTGGCAATTAAACGGGTGTTTAGATGTTCAAACACCAAACAGAAACCTTCTTCAATGAATCTTAAGATCTGTTTTATTGCCAGAAAGGATACAACCTATTCTTATTTTTTCATAGCCCATGAGATGTCTCCTTTGTCGGTACCACGTGAGGTGGCCTACATTGAGCAGTTTCAATTTCTCTATGTGGCCAGTGATAAACAAATGCAATGAGTGAGACTATCAAGTAATTTACTTTCATTTTCCATCCAAATAAATGGGTACGACTGAAGTTTTGCTACCTTAGGTGGTACCGAGTTCTGCTCTGTACCATGAGTGGGCCGTTTAATCAATTTTGGCCAGTTTTCAACATTGTTAGGTCCCTAATAGCAACGTGAGCTGTTGTACTACAATTGTGTTCATATTGGATCATGTTTACAACAGAGCAGACATGCAGACAGAGCTAATGCTTAATGCTTTCAACCCTCATTGTTGGAATGTGAGTTTACTTGGAAATAGAATCACAGTCCCAAATCATGACCGCAGAATGGTTGGAGCGAGTTGTTGGGGAGGGTGGTGGGTCGGGGGTTGAATTGCCATCATCAAAGCAGCACACGCCCCACCTTATGAACCACACAGAGTAATCACGTGAGGCAGACGTTGTATAGAAATGAGTATTGTTGTTGTAGCGTTCACCAAAACGATCCAGGATATCTTCTTTGGTTCTTTCGGTAAAATCACGTAGAATGAGAATAAAATAATAAATTGATAAAATAAAATAACACAAAAAATCCTCACGACGTTTCGGCCACAACACAAGCGGCCTTCATCAGGTGAAGGGACGAGACTGTCTGGAGAACAGCGCTGGAGCGAACAAAGCCAAGCTCAGATCGCGACCTTTAAGCTGTGTGAGAAGAAACAAAGCGCCTTGACAAAGGAATTAGCTTGGAATTTAGCATTGAAACGGCTGAGTGATTAGCTTGTGACTGGTCACAGAAATGGCTATGTTAAAGTCAGAGCATACACATTCACAGAGGCACCTATTACAAATCAAACAGGAGAATTTAGCATTGAAATAACTAGGAGAATTTAGCATTGAAATAGCTGAGTGATTAGCTTGTGACTGGTCACAGAAATGGCTATCTTGAAGTCAAAGCCTACACATCTGAGCTATTCACAGTAACTGGGTATACACTACACTATATAATGAATACTATATAGTGAACCAATAAAAAACTAAAATATAAATTACCTCAATGTTATCAATAAACTCTATATATTCTCCAATCAGCTAAGCTACCAACAATAAGTCGTTATATATCACAATGCTATATGGCGAAAAAATGGGTGGATTCTTACCCTCAACTTTAGCACGTACACCAGGCTCTCAGCCTCTCAGGGCTAATGGTTACTCCGACTACACAATCCGCAAAGCCATCACTCCAGTCATGAAGGATCCTCTTGTGGATCCACTCAAAACCATCACCTTATCATACATTGCAGGGGTCACTAAAAAGATCTCCAAAATCCTGAATAAACACAAGATCCAGGTCCGATGCAACACAGTACATAAAATACGTGATCTGATTCCATCTGTAAAAGATGCTGTTCTAGACATACAGTACCCGGGCGTTTACAAGCTAAAGTGCCTCTGTGGTAGTAGCTACATTGGAGAAACCAAACGACATATCTCGGACCGCATCCGCGAACATAAAGCAGACTTGAAACACGGTAGAACGAACTCCTCTGCCGTGGCAGATCACTGTTATAATTCAGTGGGCTCACATGACATTGACTTCTCCAAGATGGAGGTTCTTTGCAAACCAACCGGCTACCATGAGAGATTTGTTCATGAGGCCATTCACATATACAAGCACAGAGACAATTTCAACCGAGAAGATGGATTCTGGCTTAGTAACCATTGGAAAGATGTTTTAAACCATTTCCGTTCTTAATTTTGGTACCGCCAAAGGTGGTCTAATGATGTAGATGACTTCCCCACGCTCATATTTTAATCTGGCTGAAAGAAAAAAATCATCCAATCTAAATCGATGTTATATCTGCCGAGTTTCCAAATCCAGAGGAAGACCCAAAATCTGTTTGCAGTAGTGACCGCAAATATGATTCATGGACCATGCGGAAACCTTAATGTCAATGCAGCAGCATGTATGAAGGACATAGAGAGCAGCAAGAAATATCCGAGACAATTTATTAAAGACACAAACTGGAGATGATGGATATCTTCGCTATAGAAGGTGAGCTCCAGCAGACGGTGGAAACACAGCAAGACTGAAGATTAGAGGTAACACGGAAATCGAAATGGACAACAGGTGGGTTGTTCCGTATTCTCCGTTTCTTTCTAAAATGTTTCAGGCGTAGATGTGTTGACCACGCTCCACCTCCTCCAGTCAGTGTGTGTATCATGGTGTGTGTAAGTGTGTGTGTCAGTGTGTGTCCGGCAAAACAACCCCCTACCTCCTCGCGGTGCCGGACGGGCAACTCTGTCGTGGACAGTGCTGTGGGGGGAGATCCAATTTTGATTGGCTCCTCCCCTCATGGCATATGTGTCCACCACAGGGGCTAAACGGGGGCTCTGGACAGGTGCGAGGGGCTGGTAACCCTTCCACCTTCAATTAATTACCACGAAACCACGAATTAAACTGAAATATGTAACTAATAAGCTTGTGCCGGAGGCCCCGGGGGGCCAGGCGTCTATGACGTCTCCTGGCCAAACCCCAATTGGCGGAACCAGGAGATTGAATACCTACCCTCGGGGCTACTCCAGAAACAACGAAAAGCCACTACGGGTGGCCACGTGGAATGTTCGAACGCTCACTGCAGAGGAGAGGCTGCCACTCCTCTGTCGGGAGCTGGACCGGTACCGCCTGGATCTATGCGGCATTCAGGAGGTCCGGTGGACCGGCTCTGGCTCCTGCCACCATGAGGGGTGGACAGTCCTCTACTCGGGGCAGCAGACTGCCAAACAACAGGGTGTGGGTCTTCTTTTGAACAAAAGAATGAAGGGGGCGTGGGAGCGTGGCGGTGAGGTGTGGGAAGCTGTAAGCCCCAGGCTACTTTGGGCTCGCCTTCCCAACAACCGGATGTGAGGAGTGGTGGTCGTGGTTACTTGTGCCCCCACCGAAGACGAACATCCGTGGAGGGATCCAGGCAAGGCCGATGAGTCGGATGCCTTCTATGACCTCCTGTCACAGGTGCGAGCTAAAGTGGCCCCTCGGGATAGTCATCTTGTTGGGTGAATGCCCGAGTTGGTCATGATGCACCTGGTCTGGAGTGATTGGAAGGAATGGGCCAGACCAGCTCAATAACAACGGCAGGAGGCTGCTACATTTTTGTGCAGCCCATGGGCTTGTAAATACCAACACGTTGTTCCGGCATCGGTGCATCCACACAACATCATGGATGCATGCCGGGTCCAAGCAAGAACATCTGCTGGACTACATAGTGACGGACCAGCGGATGCGAGTCCATGTCCCTGACACCAGGACCTACCGTGGAGCTGATCTGCCCTCTGACCATCGACTTGTAATCTGTAAGATGCACCTGCAATTCTTCCACTCCGGTGGTGGGTGTACATCCAGGACCCCATTCAAACCCTTAGTGGCATGCTCTGCCGACTGGGATTGGCATCGTCCCCCACTCCTCCTGCTGTCGAGGGTAAATGGGCGAGGTTTAGGACTGTGACTCATGCAGCTGAAATGGCTGCTTTGGGTACGTGGTCCAGACCTCCCCAGAGACCCTGGCTGACAGAGGAGATGTTCAGGATGGCGACAGGCCCACTGTCATTGGCTACAGAATCCCACGGCGGAGAATGAGGAGGCTTACCGCAGCCCTCGCTCGGAGGTTCGGAGAGCCGCGAGGCGCCGCAAGGATGGGTGGCGGTCGCGGGTTGCCGAGGAAATGGAGTCTGCATCAGTGGCCCGCGATCACAAATCGCTCTTTAACTCCCATCAAGAAAGTAACCTGCGGCGCCACAACCAATTACCATCATTGGGGGAAAGAACGGTGACCCGATCTCCGACCCCCAGGGAACAGGTTTTCAGATTTGCCGAGCATTTCCGCGAGGTCCCGGTAGTGGGAGGGGGGAAACCCCTCGGCCCGGAAAAACTCATCGCGGCACAAAGTGGGGACGGCCCTGCCGAGGCCGCCGGCGCCTCAAACATCGTGAAGAAGAAGCCGTCGCCTTCCGCGACGCGGTCGGCGTCTCACGGCCACCAACCTCCCCCTCCCACCCCCCCTCCCCCTCCCCCTCCGCGTGCCCCGCGTCCAGGTCTGGAGATGGCCACGCTGTCATCGCTGCCGCCCTCCCTGCTGCGCGACGCCATGGGGCTGCTGGCTCGGATCGGCGGCAAGAGCTGGGTAACAACGCTGACCCCCGCCGACACCCCCGCCGCGACCCCCCCGCGACCCGCCCGTGACCCCCCCCCCGTGACCCCTCCGCGACCCCCCCCAGATGGAGCGTCAGGCCGACTCCGCGCCCGTGCTGCGCCGAGCGGCCGTCCACCGCCTCGCGACGCGGCTAGGCCAGGCGGCGCGACACTAGCGGCTGGACGGAGCCAGCCTGGCCACGTACCTGGGGTCGCTGAGACAGCGGTACCTCGACGAGCTGGAGCACATTGCTGACGCCACCGCTAACACCCACTGAACAACACCACCACCAACACCACCACCGCTAACACCCACTGAACGACACCACCACCAACACCACCACCGCTAACACCCACTGAGTGACACCGCCACCAACACCACCACCGCTAACACCCACTGAGTGACACCGCCACCAACACCACCACCGCTAACACCCACTGAACGACACCACCACCAACACCACCGCTAACACCCACTGAACGACACCACCACCACCACTACCACCGCTAACACACACTGAACGACACCACCACCAACACCACCACCGCTAACACCGCTAACACCCACTGAACGACACCACCACCACCACCGCTAACACCCACTGAACGACACCACCACCAACACCACCACCACCACCGCTAACACCCACTGAACGACACCACCACCGCTAACACCCACTGAAGGACACGACCACCAACACCACCACCACCGCTAACACCCACTGAACGACATCACCACCACCGCTAACACCCACTGAACGACACCACCACCACCACCACCACCGCTAACACCCACTGAAGGACACGACCACCAACACCACCACCACCACCGCTAACACCCACTGAACGACACCACCACCAACACCACCACCACCGCTAACACACACTGAACGACACCACCACCAACACCACCACCACTAACCCCCACTGAACGACACTACCACCAACACCACCACCACTAACACCCACTGAACGACACCACCACCAACACCACCACCACCGCTAACACCCACTGAACGACACCACCACCACCACCGCTAACACCCACTGAATGACACCACCAACACCACCACCACCACCGCTAACACCCATTGAACGACACCACCACCAACACCACCACCAACACCACCACCACCGCTAACACCCACTGAATGACACCACCACCGCTAACACCCACTGAACGACACCACCAACACCACCACCACCGCTAACACCCACTGAACGACACCACCACCAACACCACCATAAACACCACCACCACCGCTAACACCCACTGAACGACACCACCACCGCTAACACCCACTGAACGACACCACCAACACCACCACCACCGCTAACACCCACTGAACGACACCACCACCAACACCACCACCGCTAACACCCACTGAACGACACCACCACCAACACCGCTAACACCCACTGAACGACACCACCACCAACACCACCACCGCTAACACCCACTGAACGACACCACCACCACTACCGCTAACACCCACTGAACGACACCACCACCAACACCACCACCGCTAACACCCACTGAACGACACCACCACCAACACCACCACCGCTAACACCCACTGAACGACACCACCACCAACACCACCACCGCTAACACCCACTGAACGACACCACCAACACCACCACGATCCAACACCACCAATGCTACCACCACCACCACCAATTCCAGCACCACCACCACCACGGTGGAGGGGTAAGCATGTGGGTACCATTGTGTGGTGTGGGGTAGGCTGACGGAGGTCCTGATTAGCCAGACGATGATGTTATTTCGTGCTGTGTTGTTGGATATATAAACATAAAGTTTACTGTCAAACTGGCTCAGTGATTGAGTAATTTCGTGAGCAAGCGACTGAGTGAGCAGCTGAGCTCCTGAGTGAGTCACTGGCTGAGTGAGTGAGTCACTGGCTGAGTGAGTGAGTGAGTGACTGGCTGAGTGAGTGACTGGCTGAGTGAGTGAGTGAGTGGTTGAGTGAGTGAGTGATTGGCTGAGTGAGTGAGTGGCTGAGTGAGTGACTGGCAGAGTGACTGGCTGAGTGACTGGCTGAGTGAGTGAGTGACTGGCTGAGTGAGTCACTGGCTGAGTGAGTGAGTGACTGGCTGAGTGGGTGACTGGCTGAGTGAGTGAGTCACTGGCTGAGTGACGGCTGAGTGAGTGAGTGACTGGCTGAGTGAATGACTGGCTGAGTGAGTCACTGGCTGAGTGGGTGACTGGCTGAGTGAGTGAGTGCCGAGTGAGTGACTGAGTCCGTAATAGAGGTTTTGTTGGTTTAGATGGCGTAAATATATAAATGTTGTGTCGTTAAAATCAGCCAGCCTAGATGCATGAGGTCACTGAGACAGACCCAGCAGGTGCCGGGGTTGTACTGCTGTGCCAGGCTAGGTGCATGAGGTCACAGATACAGACCCAGCAGGTGCCATGGGTTGTACTGCTGTGCCAGGCTAGGTGTATGAGGTCACTGAGACAGACCCAGCAGGTGCCGTGGGTTGTAGTGCTGTGCCAGGCTAGGTGCACGAGGTCACAGAGACAGACCCAGCAGGTGCCGGGGTTGTACTGCTGTGCCAGGCTAGGTGCATGAGGTCACAGATACAGACCCAGCAGGTGCCATGGGTTGTACTGCTGTGCCAGGCTAGGTGTATGAGGTCACTGAGACAGACCCAGCAGGTGCCGTGGGTTGTAGTGCTGTGCCAGGCTAGGTGCACGAGGTCACAGAGACAGACCCAGCAGGTGACGTGTGTTGACTGCTGTGCCAGGCTAGGTGCATGAGGAGGTCACAGAGACAGACCCAGCAGGTGCCATGGGTTGTACTGCTGTGCCAGGCTAGGTGCATGAGGTCACAGAGACAGACCCAGCAGGTGCCATGGGTTGTACTGCTGTGCCAGGCTAGGTGCATGAGGTCACAGAGACAGACCCAGCAGGTGGCGTGTGTGTTGTACTGCTGTGCCAGGCTAGGTGCACCAGGAGGTGACAGAGACAGACCCAGCAGGTGCCGTGTGTTGTACTGCTGTGCCAGGCTAGTTGCATGAAGTCACGTGACAGACCCAGCAGGTGACGTGTGTGTGTTGTACTGCTGTGCCAGGCTAGGTGCATGAGGAGGAAGTCACGTGTGTGTGGTGTTGAACAAGGCGTGGTCGTCAACAGCTGTGGTGGAATTGCTGTGGCTCCGTGCCGTGCCCTCTGTGCTGGTCACCCCTGACCCCCAGGGGTCAGGGGTCAGCGCCACACACACACAGCTCGGACAAAGCGCCCTGACGAATATTTATTAACTCTGGGCTTGCACAGTATCACAGAAACAAGTTGGGTTATTAAATGCATTCTAGATTTAAAGCTTTCGTGACTGCTAGGATCCATACTCTTGGTTCTATTGGGTAAAGTCATGTAGTTGAAAATAAAATAACAAAAAATCACGACGTTTCGGCCACAACACAAGCGGCCTTCATCAGGTGAAGGGACGAGACTGTCTGGAGGACAGCGCTGGAGTGGGAGAAGCCACGCTTAGATCACGACCTTTAAGCTGTGTGAGAAGAAAAACACAAAGCGCCTTGACAATCTGTGTGGGTGGGTTTGACAAAGGAATTAGCATATAATTGAAATGGCTCATTGAAATAGCTAAGTTAAAGTATACACATCCGCAGAGGTACCCCTTGACAAAGGAATTTGCATGGAATTTAGCATTGAAATAGCTGAGTGATTAGCTTGTAACTGGTCACAGAAATAGCTATGTTAAAGTTAGAGCATATACATTCACCGAGGCACCTAGTACTCATCAAACAGGAGAATTTAGCGAAACACAACCACGCTCAGACAGCGGACCTTTAAACTGTGTGCGAGCAAACAAGGTGTTCTTAAGAATGCTAAGAAACCCATTAGTAACATCAGAAAAAATGAACGCTCACAAGGTAATACCCATCGCTTTCACACTCACTTCTGCTGCTGTATCTTCTCCGAATTCTAAACAGATTCTGCTTAAGGCCAGCCTATCTTTAATCTCAGAGAGGATAAGGCTACTCCGATTTGACCTCGATACTTTAGACAGGCCTCTCCTACAAGCTCATTTAATGTTAACACAAAAAATGTCACCTTCTGATTGGAATCACGTAGACAACATGACTGCTTCTTCTGCTGAGTCACTGTTAGTCAAATGTAAAGCTAACCTGATTTCTAAATTCAACCACCTATCAAAGAAGAACCCAGTTCCACATATAACAAAACTAGATGTTAACAAAATCGTCAATAATCAGAGTAGCACCCCGATTTCGGACATTCTGAAAACAGTACTGGCTAGGGGACTAAATTTTGCTGTCACCCCAAAACACATACCAGTAGATGATATCATCTCTCAGGTCGATGTAGCCCTCAAAGGCATAGGACACATCCAAGCAGACGTTGCGAGAGCTGAAATAGCCACTATTCTTAAGAATGCTAAGAAACCCATTAGTAACATCAGCAAAAATGAACGCTCTGAACTCGCGAATTTAAAAAACAGAAGTGATATAGTCATCCTCTCAGCCGATAAAGGCAACGCTACTGTTATTATGGATAAAGATTCATACAACAACAAAATCCAGAATCTGCTCAACGATGGAAGTTACTCAAAAATAAAAAAATGACCCTACTAATAGCCTAGCGATAAAAACTAACAAGATCATCGCAAGTTCGACCTCCCTAATCGACCCAACTAAACGTCCCTCCCTAAAACGTTCTGCTGCAAGACCCCCTAGATTCTATGTTCTTCCCAAGATTCATAAAGAAGGCACCCCATTACGACCCATCGTATCCACGACCAACTCCCCTACCTATAGACTAGCCCGTTTTCTGTCAGATACCTTGCTGCCTTTCACTGGCAAGACCACCTCAGCAGTACTTGACTCAGCCTAATTGGTCTCCATGGTTAAAGACGTTGTACTGTCCCCTGACGATATCCTTGTCAGCTTCGATGTGGTCTCTTTGTTCACCAAGGTCCCAGTACCTGATACCATTGAAATAATTGAAAATATGGTCCAACATGGACTAGACCCCGACACATCTGCACTGGTTAGGCACTGCCTCAACAATACCTACTTTACTTGGAATGGCTCCTTCTACAAACAAAATGAGGGTACCCCCATGGGATCCCCCTTATCACCAGTGATAGTCAATATTTTCATGGAGAAATTTGAATCAGATGCCATCCAGACTTCCACCCTCAGACCTTCCCTGTGGAAGAGATATGTGGATGACACTTTCGTCATTTGGCCAGATGGCCTCCCAGCTCTGAACCTTTCCCTACACCACATCAATTCCAAACATCCCGCCATCAAATTCACCATGGAAGTGGAGAAAGATGACAAGCTACCATTCTTAGATGTTCTGTTTGAGAGGAGACCTGATGGCTCATTGGGGCATTCTGTCTACAGGAAACCCACCCACACAGATTCCTACTTGAAACCTGATTCCCACCACCACCCAGCCCAAAATAATTCTCTCATCAAACTTTATACCATAGGGCTCATTGCATTTCGGACCAACACCACCTGACCAGTGAATTAAAACATGTACACCTGGCCCTCAAAAGGAATGGTTACTCTGACCGTACCATCCGCCAAGCTGTTTCTCCCTCCATACAGAAACAACCACTTGATACTCCGGTCAAAACCATCACACTACCATATATAGCAGGCGTTACTAAAAAGATTTCCAAAATTCTAAACAAACACAAGATCCAGGTCTGGTTCAATACAGTACACAAAATTCGTGATCTGATCCCATCCGTGAAGGATGTCATTCCTGACTTACAGTACCCCGGGGTTTACAAATTGAGTTGTACCTGCGGTGATTGCTATATCGGGGAGACAAAGCGACATGTCTCTGACCGAATTCGCGAGCACAAATCAGATTTGAAACACGGCAAAACAAATTCTTCTGCCGTGGCTGATCACTGTTACAACGCTGTGGGTGATCACGATATAATTTTCTCCGATACCAAGGTTCTTTGCAAACCCACGGGTTTTTATCAGAGATTTGTTCACGAGGCAATTCAGATCTACAAACACAGACACAATTTCAACCGAGAAGATGGTTTCAAATTAAGCAACCATTGGAAAGATGTTCTAAATCGAACTAAACATTAAACTAATTTCAATGGTACAGTATATTTTTCAAGTAGTGGTACCCCAAACTTTTGTAGCTCTTATAAATTCCCTTTTCACGCCATCAATAGGCAAACTCCCCCCCCCCCCCGCGCCAAACGGCAAGTCCACCGGCACGTACACCACCCCTTTTCTAAAATCGGCCAATCAAATGATATTTTTATGCTAATTTCTTTGTCAGGACACCTTGTTTGCTCGCACACAGTTTAAAGGTCCGCGGTCTGAGCGTGGTTGTGTTTCGCTAAATTCTCCTGTTTGATTTGTACTAGGTGCCTCAGTGAATGTATATGCTCTGACTTTAACATAGCTATTTCTGTGACCAGTTACAAGCTAATCACTCAGCTATTTCAATGCTAAATTATATGCTAATTCCTTTGTCAAGGGGTGCCTCTGCGGATGTGTATACTTTAACTTAGCTATTTCAACGAGCCATTTCAATGCTAAATTATATGCTAATTCCATTGTCAAGGCGCTTTGTTTCTTCTCACACAGCTTAAAGGTCGTGATCTTCGCGTGGCTTTTTCCACTCCAGCGCTGTCCTCCAGACAGTCTCGTCCCTTCACCTGATGAAGGCCGCTTGTGTTGTGGCCAAAACGTCGTGATTTTTGTTATTTTATTTTTTACCTACGTGACTTTACCCAATAGAACCAAAGAGTATGGATCCTAGCAGTCACGAAAGCTTTAAATCTAGAATAGAAATGTAATGCAATACAACACAGAGAGTCGGCCAACATAAGAGTCAACACCCCACCTGGTTGATAACGTTCTTCCAAAGATTGCTCAATTTGAAAGAGAGACAAAACACAGACACGGAGACACATAGACAGAGAGATAACACAGAGACACACAGAGAGAGATACACACATACAGTGAAGGAAAAAAGTATTTGATCCCCTGCTGATTTTGTACGTTTGCCCACTGACAAAGAAATGATCAGTCTATAATTTTAATGGAAGGTTTATTTGAACAGTGAGAGACAGAATAACAACAAAAAAATCCAGATAAACGCATGTCAAAAATGTTATAAATTTATTTGCATTTTAATGAGGGAAAAAAGTATTTGACCCCTCTGCAAAACATGACTTAGTACTTGGTGGCAAAACCCTTGTTGGCAATCACAGAGGTCAGACGTTTCTTGTAGTTGGCCACCAGGTTTGCACACATCTCAGGAGGGATTTTGTCCCACTCCTCTTTGCAGATCTTCTCCAAGTCATTAAGGTTTCGAGGCTGACGTTTGTCAACTTGAACTTTCAACTCCCTCCAGATTTCCTATGGGATTAAGGTCTGGAGACTGGCTAGGCCACCCCAGGACCTTAATGTGCTTCTTCTTGAGCTACTCCTTTGTTGCCTTGGCCATGTGTTTTGGGTCATTGTCATGCTGGAATACCCATCCACCATCCATTTTCAATGCCCTGGCTGAGGGAAGGAGGTTCTCACCCAAGATTTGACGGTACATGGCCCCGTCCATCGTCCCTTTGATGCGGTGAAGTTGTCCTGTCCCCTTAGCAGAAAAACACCCCAAAGCATGTTTCCACCTCCATGTTTGACGGTGGGGATGGTATTCTTGGGGTCATAGGCAGCATTCCTCCTCCTCCAAACACGGCGAGTTGAGTTGATGCCAAAGAGCTCCATTTTGGTCTAATCCGACCAAAACACTTTCATCCATTTGTCCTCTGAATCATTCAGATGTTCATTGGCAAACTTCAGACGGGCATGTATATGTGCTTTCTTGAGCAGGGGAACCTTGCAGGCGCTGCAGGATTTCAGTCCTTCACGGTGAAGTGTGTTATCAATTGTTTTCTTGGTGACTATGGTCCCAGCTGCCTTGAGATCATTAACAAGATCCTCCCTTGTGGTTCTGGGCTGATTCCTCGCCGTTCTCATGATCATTGCAACTCCACGAGGTGAGATCTTGCATGGAGCCCCAGGCCGAGGGAGATTGACAGTTTTTTTGCGTTTCTTCCATTTGCGAATAATCGCACCAACTGTTGTCACCTTCTCACCAAGCTGCTTGGCAATGGTCTTGTAGCCCATTCCAGCCTTGTGTAGGTCTACAATATTTGTCCCTGACATCCTTGGAGAGCTCTTTAGTCTTGGCCATGGTGGAGAGTTTGGGATCTGATTGATTGATTGCTTCTGTGGACAGGTGTCTTTTATACAGGTGTAGTGTTGTAAGGACGAGCAGACTTCTTTAGGAGGCACACTCTGTTTATTGTATTATTTCCTTATACAACGCTTAACACACACAGAGGGATATTCGGTCCCCTCACTCGATACCCTAGGGAGGTACAGCCTCCGGACCTGGCGGGACTCTCACGTCTACCGCTAACCTCCTTGATACCTAAGGAGGTACAACCTCCGGACTTGGCGGGACTCACACGTCTACCGCTATCCTAGTCCTCCGGCTAGGACCTAGGGGAATCTATCTGACCCACCGCTGGCCCGGTGGGTCCTGACCACTGGGTATTCCGAGCCTTAGCCCTTAGAAGGGCTGAAAGGCTGGTCCAGGGTCCTAGCTAGGCTTCAGCCCAGTCTTCTATCTTCGTGCAGGGAGAGAACTCCCCGAGGTCCGTTGGGTCACCCGTCTTATACCCCTTCGTGGCCAGGTCGAACCAATCGGGAATCGAGATGGTGGTAGTGATTATAGCTGATGGAATCGATTACCATTGGGATAATATTGGTGGAGTTATATTATTGTTACTGCTCCTCTGTTTAAATATAATTTACGTGCAAACTTTTCCGACTACACACTTATCGAAACAATGCTCTCCATAACTTTTACCCCGGGGTTTAAATATTGTTTTGTGATTAAAAAAAACCCCGAAAGAGCGGGAAACATTGAACACCCTGCTCACTGATTGGTCCAAGCGGCACCCGGCCACCTCCCACCATCGCCTTCTCCTATTGGACGCTGTCGTCAGCAGCGTTGCGCTCCCATTGGCTCAGCCACTCGGACCACGATTCGCGTATCGTAATCATAGCTCGACACGATTCAGGACGAGAAGGAATCGAAACAACGGAATCGCGTTCGAGTAAAAACATTTGATTTAAATATGGTACGTCAACAATACACCTTTTATTTTTTTTACATTTATTTACACCGCGCGAATGCCAACGCGAGTTTTATTGTCGATGTTGAGTTTTGTAATTTCGTACTGTAAAAAAAGTTTTCCTCAAAGTCGCTCCCGCCTCGGAGCCAATCGGATTTGGCGTCTCCCTTCCCACGTGACGCGAAGTTTTTTTTGTTTTCCCGCCAATTTGTTTTGGCTCCTCCCCCTCACCCACCGCCATTTTTTTTAATCCGTGAGGGGGGTGCAGACGCCGGAAAATTTATTTTTGTTGCTCAATTAACGACGAGGACGAGGAGGACGACGAGGACGACCCGCTAGGAGTGTGAGGTCGCCACTTTTGAGAGAAAGCGTGAGGTAAAGAATGCCCTCTACCGTCCACTCCGTGATTTGCAGACGATTTGCAGATGCAGCAGTGTTGAGTCTGTGGACGCTAAAAGGGGCTGCAACTAACCCAACTATCGTGCAGTAAATTGATGTGAAAAAACACAAAGTATAAATTACATCAATATAATTAATGTACTCAGTATATTCTTCAATAAGCTGAGCTATTAACACAGAGCAACTGGGTATACACTACGCTATATAATGAATGCCATATAGTAAACCAATAAAAAACTAAAATATAAACTACCTCAGTGTTTTATGAGACCTCCTTTGCCAGTAACAAGATATAGTAATAGGTTTTACTCTTTTAACTGGCACAAAAACTGACACCTTTATTCAAGTCATCATGTGTTGTGGTTATTGCAAACATGATGCCTTGAATAAAGGTGTCAGTTTTTGTGCCAGATAAAAGGGTAAAATCTATTACTATACCTCAATGTTATCAATAAACTCTCCAACCAGCTGAGCCACCAACAATAAGTCGGTATATATCACAATGCCATATGGCAAAACAATGGGTGGATTCTTCTATTCGTGACTGCAAGGATCCATACTCTTTGGTTCTATTCGGTAAAGTCACGTAGGTAACAAAAATAAAATAACAAAAATCACGACGTTTTGGCCACAACGCAAGCGGCCTTCATCATGACGGCACGGTCCCTTCACCTGATGAAGGCCGCTTGTGCTGTGGCCGAAACGTCGTGATTTTTTGTTATTTTATATTTTAATTAACCTACGTGGTGACTTTACCGAATAGAACCACAGAGTTTGTGGGATCCTTCCCCTCACCTCCAGCACCATGGACAGCGACGGGCCCCGTTCACAGGGACGCGTCCATCCACGCTCCTCGGGACGGAGGAGTGGGGGAGAGAAACAGCCACGAGGCGCTGTTATACTCCACGTTACAAACCACAACGTTAACCGTGCTGTGAGAGGTGTTAAGAGGCAGTGCCAGCGAAAGAGCTGCGGTCTGAGGTCACCGTAAAAATACAATTAGTTAAGAACCGACATGACTTTACCGAAAGAACCAAGAAGATTAATCCCTGCAGTCACGACAGCTTTAAATCGAAATCTATCGTGTAGTGTTGAGTCTATGGTGTAGTGTTGAGTCTATGGTGCAGTGTTGAGTCTATGGGCAGTGCTGAGTCTATGGTGCAGTGTTGAGTCTATGGTGCAGTGATGAGTCTATGGGCAGTGCTGAGTCTATGGACAGTGTTGAGTCTATGTGCAGTGCTGAGTCTATGGGCAGTGCTGAGTCTATGGACAGTGTTGAGTCTCTGTGCAGTGCTGAGTCTATGGACAGTGCTGAGACATCACTATGTAGTCCAGCAGATGTTCTTGCTTGGACCCGACATGTATCCATGATGTTGTGTGGATGCGCCGATGCCAGAACAGCGTGTTGGTAATTACAAGCCCATGGGCTGCACAAAAATCTAGCAGCCTCCTACCGTTGTTATTGAGCTGATCTGGCCCATGCCCTCCAATCACTCCAGACCAGGTGCCAGCATCATGACCAACTCGGGCATTGAAGTCACCCAACAAGATGACTCTATCCCGAGGGGCCACTTTAGCCAGCACCTGTGACAGGTCATAGAAGGCATCTGACTCATCGGCTTTGCCTGCATCCCTCCACGGATGTTCGTCTTCGGTGGGGGCATAAGTAACAACGACCACCACTCCTCACCTCCGGTTGATGGGAAGGCGAGCCCAAAGTAGCCTGGGGCTTACAGCTTCCTACACAGGTTTGGGTTAGAACGCCACTCCCTGTTGGTTGGCAGGCTCATGTCGTCATGGTGACGGGTAAACCGTTCATGCCATCGTCATAGTGACAGGTAAACCGCTCACTCACTCCGTCGCCATGGTGACGGGTAAACCAGTCACTCACGTCGTCGTCATGGTGACGGGTAAACCACTCACTCACTCCGTCGTCATGGTGACGGGTAAACCGCTCATGCCATCGTCATGGTGACGGGTAAACCACTCACTCACGCCGTCGTCATGGTGACGGGTAAACCACTCACTCACTCCGTCGTCGTGGTGACGGACGGCTGAACCTAGGGGACGAGGCCCAGAACGAGTGTCTGATGGTGGCGCCATTCTGATGGCGTCGTCCCTCGACCGGGGAATCAAACCCAGGCCGGTGAGTTTGCGGTGCTCCCACTTCTTGCGTGGGTAACGACAAAGACACCACTCCACCCCCCCCCACCCCCCCGTATAGCCCCAACAGGGTGTCGGGGTAAGTGCAGTCAGCGAACAGCAGTGCCTGTGAAGGCTACCGGCACTGTGGCACACGAGGGGGTGGGTGGCCAGCACCACGCCCGGCCGCCTTTGTCTCCCCCAATTCGGATTATCGCTAACCGGGCGTTGGTGGGAATCGAACTCGGTGTCGTCACCAGGTCAGCAGTGCTGACCGCTTCGCTGATTTCCGCCAACACGCCACACGCACGCACAAACACAACGAAGATCCCCCGTGTAGCCTTAACAGACTGCAGGGGCAAGTGCTGTTAGCGAGCACCTATGAAGGCCGTCACAGCACACGAGGGGGTGGGTGGCCAGCACCACGCCCGGCCGCCTTTGTCTCCCGAGTGCACTAACCGCTACGCTACGCACACTCGCGTAGCGTAGAGGTTAGTGCAGCGTAGCGCTGACCTCTACACTACGCACACTGTGTACACTGTGTGTGTGTACACTGTGTGTAAACTATGTGTACACTGTGTGTGTGTACACTGTGTATGTGTACACTGTGTGTGTACATTGTGTGTGTGTGTGTACACACTGTGTGTGTACAGTGTGGGAACACTGTGTATGTACAGTGTGTGAACACTGTGTGTGTGTACACTGTGTGTGTGTACACTGTGTGTGTATACACTGTGTGTGTGTACACTGTGTGTGTACACTGTGTGTGTATACACTGTGTGTGTGTACACTGTGTGTACAGTGTGTGTGTACAGTGTGTGTGTACACTGTGTGTACACTGTGTGTGTGTACACTGTGTGCACATTGTGTGTGTGTACATTGTGTGTGTACACTGTGTGTGTGTACACTGTGTGTGTGTACACTGTTTGTGTCCGCATTGAACCGAACCCCCGGCAAGGCCATCTACTTAATGACTAGAGAAAATTCACACGAAATGTCCTTTTCAATGGAGTCATCCAGATGTAAATTGATACAAGATTTTAATGAAGAAATAAAATCATCTCATTCAAAACACAACACAATTCAAAGATGTTTCATTTTAAAACTTCAAAACGGAGCATGGGGTACTTGCGTGAATGCGTCCATCGTGTGCAAATGTTGTGACTTTCTTGGCCTGTAGGCCGTCAATGTGTTGGACCCTTATTGGTGCACAGCGTCTCAACAACAGCAGTGGGGTTTGCTTCAACCGATAGGTACGAACATCCAGACGTGAATCAGCAAGGTGCATTTCTAGTCCTAGTTAGACAAAATCTACGTCAACACGTAAGACAAAACTACAATTCGTGTTGTAGAGAATGTACCTCCTCTTATACGTGTAACTTTTAAGTGGTATGCCT
This sequence comes from Petromyzon marinus, assembly GCF_048934315.1. NCBI lineage: Eukaryota > Metazoa > Chordata > Hyperoartia > Petromyzontiformes > Petromyzontidae > Petromyzon > Petromyzon marinus. The sequence goes on from NW_027422817.1 coordinate 1,848,578, forward strand.
TGTAACTGATGAAAGATCCGAGCGTGCTCCCTATTTCAAAGACAATGAGTTGCTCCAGAGGCAGACGCTTCGTGAAACACAAAAGTACCCTTTGACCTGTATCACAAGAACAACGGGTCTCACCTGAGTTCTCTGTACAGGTTACTTCCAAACACACACACACACTTTGTGCTAACATCACTTATTCAATGTGTGACCCTCAGACAAAATGTTACATGCACGCGCACAATCAGACAAGTATTAATTCTAAATCATTGACGGGCATATTAACAAAATTTAATTACTGCAGCGAAATTGACTGCATGACGTTACATCGTATTAACAAGAAGTTATTTAACAAATACGCACCGTCTGCTTAACAGTGTATGTACAACGTACTATTGTTGCATCATTCAAAACGAGTAGGCCGTTGCATGCTGGCGTCTGGGTTAAAATGTAGCAAATTCTAAACATTACGCTACAAATAATAGATGAGGGCACTTCGATGGCAACACAGCAATCGTCATCAGGTGGGACAAGCACAGCAGCAATAAGAAGAAACTACTGGAGTAGGCGCCTACTACTTCAGCAGTTTCTCTTGCTGTGGTTGTCCCACCTGATGACGATTCTTTGGGCTGTGATCTAAACGCCACGATCTGTTATGTTTCTACCCATGTGGTGACTTTACCGAAAAAACTCAACAGTGTGGATTCCTGCAGTCACCAAAGCTTCGAATCAAGATTGCCTACAAACTACACAACCGAGATGACGCATCAATCATCGCTGCCTACTGACAGGCTCTTGTCCACATGCAGGCTGGTGCAGGGCCACCACCTTGTGCCACACAGGGGCAGCTGCTACTTGGGGATGCTCTTCGAGTGTTTCAGACGAGGTACGACATAAAACTCCGAGTTGCCGAGGCGATAAGGCAAGCAAGCGTGTAAATGCAATTATTATAACATCGTGAATGCTTGGGGGCTTATTGTCTCTCGCTCCTGGTTAAAGATCTACCCAACCCACAGGTCTATAAAGACTGGCCGCTCTTACTCTGCAGGTTGAACCTAGCAACTGAGTGTCCAACTTCACGTTCTTGTCATTAAAGGCCTGTGACAAAGGTGCATCTATTGGAGCGACATCATCTCAAGCTTACACATCTATCGAGTCTTCACTTGACTTTGTATTGTCTCGGAGGAAGTCCACCCACACCTCCCCTTCCACAAACTGCTGAGAGTTGCCTCGCTCTGCCTCACAGTGAGAATTCTCCTCCTGCTTTACGTTGCCTCCATCGATGTGAAGGTCCCATTTTGGAGTTGAATCTTCATCTTCACATTTTACCTTCACTTCTTCCCTCTTCACCATCACTTCTTCACATTTCACCTCGATACCTTTAAAAGTGTCCAAGTTGGGATTTTCTTCCGGTTCGTGTTTCATGAGGGATGGGCTCATTGCGGAACTTTGACTTTCACAAGCTGATTTCAGACTGCACTCCTTGTGGATCTTCTGATGCTTCTGTGTTCTCTGGTGTGTTTTAAGAGCAGATGACTGTGAAAATGCCTTCCCACACACACTGCACTTGAAGGGTTTCTCTCCCGTGTGTGTACTCTGGTGTGTATTAAGAGCAGATGACTGTGAAAATGTCTTCCCACACACACTGCACCTGAAGGGTTTCTCTCCCGTGTGTGTTCTCTGGTGTATTTTAAGAGCAAATTACTGTACAAATGCCTTCCCACATACAGTGCACTTGAAGGGTTTCTCTCCCGTGTGTGTTCTCTGGTGTTTTAAGAGATGAATCTGAAAATGTCTTCCCACACACAGTGCACTTGAAGGGTTTCTCTCCCGTGTGTGTCCTCTGGTGTTTTTTAAGAGCAGATGACTGTGCAAATGCCTTCCCACACACAGTGCACTTGAAGGGTTTCTCTCCCGTGTGTGTTCTCTGGTGTGTTTTAAGAGCAGATGAATCTGAAAATGCCTTTCCACACACACTGCACTTGAAGGGTTTCTCTCCTGTGTGTTCTTTGGTGTGTTTTACGAGCAAATGAATCTGAAAATGTCTTCCCACACACACTGCACTTGAAGGGTTTCTCTCCCGTGCATGTTCTCTGGTGTCTTTGAAGATGAGATGAATCTGAAAATGCCTTTCCACACACACTGCACTTGAAGGGTTTCTCTCCTGTGTGTGTTCTCTTGTGTTTCAAGAGCAAATGAACATGAAAATGTCTTCCGACACACACTGCACCTGAAGGGTTTCTCTCCCGTGTGTTCTCTGGTGCTTTTTATGAGTAGATGAATGTGAAAATGTCTTCCCACACACTACACCTGAAGGGTTTCTCTCCCGTGTGTTCTCTGGTGCTTTTTAAGAGTAGATGAATCTGAAAATGTCTTCCCACACACAGTGCAATTGAAGGGTTTCTCTCCTGTGTGTTCTCTGGTGTGTTACAAGAGTAGATGACTGTGCAAACGCCATCCCGCACATCGTGCACCTGAAGGGTTTTTCTCCTGTGTGTGTTCTCTGGTGTGTTACAAGATCAGATGACTGTGCAAATGCCTTCACGCACACACTGCACTTGAAGGGTTTCTCTCCTGTGTGTGATCTCTGGTCTTAAGATTAGATAAATCTGAAAATGTCTTCCCACACACACTGCACTTGAAGGGTTTCTCTCCTGTGTGTTCTCTGGTGTTTTTTAAGAGTAGATAAATGTGAAAATGCCTTCCCACACACTGCACTTGAAGGGTTTCTCTCCCGTGTGTTCTCTGGTGTGTTTTAAGAGCAAATGAATCTGCAAATGTCTTCCCACACACACTGCACTTGAAGGGTTTCTCTCCCGTGTGTGTTCTCTGGTGTCTTTGAAGATGAGATGAATATGAAAATGTCTTCCCACACACAGTGCAACTGAAGGGTTTCTCTCCTGTGTGTGTTCTCTGGTGTTACAAGATTACATGACTGTGCAAACGCCATCCCGCACATCGTGCACCTGAAGGGTTTCTCTCCCGTGTGTGTTCTCTGGTGTTTTACAAGATCAGATGACTGTGCAAATGCCTTCACGCACACACTGCACTTGAAGGGTTTCTCTCCTGTGTGTGTTCTCTGGTGTTTTTTTAAGAGTAGATAAATGTGAAAATGCCTTCCCACACACACTGCACTTGAAGGGTTTCTCTCCCGTGTGTGTTCTCTGGTGTGTTTTAAGAGCAAATGAATCTGCAAATGTCTTCCCACACACACTGCACTTGAAGGGTTTTTCTCCCGTGTGTTCTCTGGTGTCTTTGAAGATGAGATGAATATGAAAATGTCTTCCCACACACAGTGCAATTGAAGGGTTTCTCTCCCGTGTGTGTTCTCTGGTGTCTGAAGATGAGATGAATCTGAAAATGCCTTTCCACACACACTGCACTTGAAGGGTTTCTCTCCTGTGTGTGTTCTCTGGTGTGTTTTAAGAGCAAATGAACCTGAAAATGTCTTCCGACACACACTGCACCTGAAGGGTTTCTCTCCCATGTGTGTTCTCTGGTGCTTTTTAAGAGTAGATGAATGTGAAAATGTCTTCCCACACACTGCACCTGAAGGGTTTCTCTCCCGTGTGTGTTCTCTGGTGTGTTTTAAGAGTAGATGAATCTGAAAATGTCTTCCCACACACAGTGCAATTGAAGGGTTTCTCTCCTCTGTGTGTTCTCTGGTGTGTTACAAGAGTAGATGACTGTGCAAACGCCATCCCGCACATCGTGCACCTGAAGGGTTTTTCTCCTGTGTGTGTTCTCTGGTGTGTTACAAGATCAGATGACTGTGCAAATGCCTTCACGCACACACTGCACTTGAAGGGTTTCTCTCCTGTGTGTGATCTCTGGTCTTTTTTAAGATTAGATAAATCTGAAAATGTCTTCCCACACACACTGCACTTGAAGGGTTTCTCTCCTGTGTGTTCTCTGGTGTTTTTTAAGAGTAGATAAATGTGAAAACGCCTTCCCACACACTGCACTTGAAGGGTTTCTCTTCCGTGTGTGTTCTCTGGTGTGTTTTAAGAGCAAATGAATCTGCAAATGTCTTCCCACACACACTGCACTTGAAGGGTTTCTCTCCTGTGTGTGTTCTCTGGTGTGTTACAAGATTACATGACTGTGCAAACGCCATCCCGCACATCGTGCACCTGAAGGGTTTCTCTCCTGTGTGTGTTCTCTGGTGTTTTACAAGATCAGATGACTGTGCAAATGCCTTCACGCACACACTGCACTTGAAGGGTTTCTCTCCTGTGTGTGTTCTCTGGTGTTTTTTAAGAGTAGATAAATCTGAAAATGTCTTCCCACACACACTGCACTTGAAGGGTTTCTCTCCTGTGTGTGTTCTCTGGTGTTTTTTAAGAGTAGATAAATGTGAAAATGCCTTCCCACACACACTGCACTTGAAGGGTTTCTCTCCCGTGTGTGTTCTCTGGTGTGTTTTAAGAGCAAATGAATCTGCAAATGTCTTCCCACACACACTGCACTTGAAGGGTTTCTCTCCCGTGTGTGTTCTCTGGTGTCTTTGAAGATGAGATGAATATGAAAATGTCTTCCCACACACAGTGCAATTGAAGGGTTTCTCTCCCGTGTGTGTTCTCTGGTGTCTTTGAAGATGAGATGAATATGAAAATGTCTTCCCACACACAGTGCAATTGAAGGGTTTCTCTCCCGTGTGTGTTCTCTGGTGTGTTACAAGATTACATGACTGTGCAAACGCCATCCCGCACATCGTGCACCTGAAGGGTTTCTCTCCCGTGTGTGTTCTCTGGTGTTTTACAAGATCAGATGACTGTGCAAATGCCTTCACGCACACACTGCACTTGAAGGGTTTCTCTCCTGTGTGTGTTCTCTGGTGTTTTTTAAGAGTAGATGAATCTGAAAATGTCTTCCCACACGCAGTGCAATTGAAGGGTTTCTCTCCTGTGTGTGTTCTCTGGTGTTTTTTAAGAATAAATAAATGTGAAAATGCCTTCCCACACACACTGCACTTGAAGGGTTTCTCTCCCGTGTGTGTTCTCTGGTGTTTTACAAGATTACATGACTGTGCAAACGCCATCCCGCACATCGTGCACCTGAAGGGTTTCTCTCCCGTGTGTGTTCTCTGGTGGGTCTGAAGAACTGATGGCCATGCAAATGCCTTGTTACACACAGTACATTTGAAGGGTTTCTCTCCTGTGCGAGTTCTCTGGTGCCGTGTCAAATTTCCAGTCCAGTCCGTGCTGTATGCACGCTGGTCGCATTGTTCACTTGTCGTACCGAGCTGCGCTGACTGCCTTTGCTCCATCAGAACAATTCTGCAGAGGAAGCGTCAGCTGCAGACAGAAACAAAGAATATCCACACCATCTACACGTCAGGCACAGAGGAATGCACACGTGACTTACACGTCTATACTTATTAATATATTCATGATGTAGTGAAAAAGTTTCCCAAATTCATCAGATTTGATGAACGTGCAAACGCCTTCACGCACAGAGTGCACCTGAAGGGTTTCTCTCCACGGGCTGTTAGGGCACACAATGAGAGGGCAGATGTCATTAATATGCCTGGAAGGCTTCATATCTTCAAGATGAATGTTAACCCAAAACTCTAAGCACACAATTTCGGCTGTCTGACTACAAAAGGAATATTTATGAAAGCAAAATTCAGCTGACATAGCAAAGGGTGTTGAAAACAATACTATCTGTGTTATGCAGAAATGCATGAATTAATGTTCAATCGCAACTTAGAGGTGTGAATCCAAGCTCAGATGTCCTTGAATGCTGGGGATGAACAGTTCCGACTTCAGCTGAATGTGTGTGCTGTGTAAACTCCGTTTCCATTCTTAGTAAGAGTTCCAGAGGAAAACAAAAATAAACTATTGTTTTGATATAACCTCCGTGTTCAACAGAGTTAATAGACTTTACTGCAAACACAAACTTGACACTGTCACACACTGCCATGAGTAAACAGGTGTTGGTGTGACCAGAACCATGCCTGGCCACCTTCATCTGCTCAGCATTAATTCTTCCTCACTCCACCAAGTAATGAATCGAGGATCATAAACATAGCCGAGGCTATCCGTGTCTCTGTCTCTCCCCGTGGTGAAGGTGTTCCCCTCCACACATTCAGAGTCAACAGCGGCACGCGCTTAGCGTCTTTGACCGATAGATACATTGACGCACGTATTGTTGGTTCTTTCAGTAAAGTCACGTAGATAGAAAATAAAAATAACAGATTAAATTCAATAAGATAAAGACCACTTGTGTTGCGATCGAAACCTCGTGGGTTTTTTGCTTTATTTTCAATTTTTCATTTAATTTATAATCTGTTATTTTATTTTCTATCTACTTGACTTTACCGAAAGAACCAAGAATATTAATTCCTGCAGTCACCAAAGTTTTAAGTCAAAACATTCACACACGTTGACAAAGCCTCACCTTGTGTTGTTGTGGGTAGGTCGCTTCTGATAACAAGAGCGGTATAGCAGCTCAAGCGGGCTTGGCCTGGTAAAATATAAAAAAACTGCGTGAATATTTAGAGGAAAACAAAGTTACAAAGTGGCGAGCCGGGTGAAAACAAATGAAACTTAAGCGAGATAATTAAAGTGAATGCAATCAGGCGAGGGCAGGAGGCAAGGCCCCGCGTGGCTAGGCCCCGCGTTGTAAAGTTCCAACCTGGACATCGATTCCCATGCTCGCTGCTACTCAATTGGCATCCTTACGAGAGAGAGAGGGAGGATCTACCTTGGTAAACAACAACAACCACCACAACAACAACCACCACCACCACGACAACCGCGATGCGAATTTCTCACCTCAGATGTCAGTGCACGGGCGGAGGCAACTCCCTGTTACCTCGCGACGTCACGCGGCAGCAGGTGACATGACGTCACTTCCGGGAGACAATACTCTCCTCCCACAATGAGTCTCTACAACTGAATAAATTATGCTAACTAGTTTGGTCCATTTGTCGAGGATGTTAATGATCCGCCAGTCACTGGGCGTAGCTTTACCCAAATAAGGATTGTACCGGAACAGATTTCGACAGTGACCAAGCGGAGGTGACGTCACGCTCAAGAGCGCACCGAATACCTCGGTGACATGACGTTACTTGCGAAGGACACCGCCGCCTGGCGTTTCACGCCGATGAGATAATGCTGAGTGGTGACGTCACAGAGCGGAGTTCGAGTTTGTTTATTTAGATTAATTTTCCATTGCTCCCTCTCTTCAACAGAGACCCCTTGGGTGCGTAAGCTCAACAAGAACGTGGATATTATTGTGTGTACAAACTGTGTGTGTGTTCAAACTGTGTGTGTGTGTACAAACTGTGTGTGTTCAAACTGTGTGTTCAAACTGTGTGTGTGTACACTGTGTGTGTGTACACTGTGTGTGTACATTGTGTGTGTGTTCAAACTGTGTGTGTGTACACTGTGTGTGTACAAACTGTGTGTGTACAAACTGTGTGTGTGTACACTGTGTGTGTGTACACTGTGTGTGTACACTGTGTGTGTACAAACTGTGTGTGTACAAACTGTGTGTGTGTACACTGTGTGTGTACACTCTGTGTGTGTACAAACTGTATGTGTGCACTGTGTGTGTACAAACTGTATGTGTGTACACTGTGTGTGTGTGTACAAACTGTGTGTGCGTACAAACTGTGTATGTGTGCACTGTGTGTGTACAAACTGTATGTGTGTACACTGTGTGTGTACAAACTGTGTGCGTGTACACTGTGTGTGTGTACAAACTGTGTGTGTACACTGTGTGTGTGTACAAACTGTGTATGTGTGCACTGTATGTGTACAAACTGTATGTGTGTACACTGTGTGTGTGTACAAACTGTGTGTGTGTGTACACTGTGTGTGTGTATACACTGTGTGTGTACAAACTGTGTGTGTACGCTGTGTGTGTGTTCAAACTGTGTGTGTGTACACTGTGTACAAACTGTGTGTGTGTACACTGTGTGTACAAACTGTGTGTGTACAAACTGTGTGTGTTAAAACTGTGTGTACAAACTGTGTGTGTGTGTACACTGTGTGTGTGTACAAACTGTGTGTGTGTACAAACTGTGTGTGTACACTGTGTGTGTGTACAAACTGTGTGTGTGTACACTGTATGTGTGTGTGTACAAACTGTGTGTGTGTACACTGTGTGTGTGTACAAACTGTATGTGTGTGTGTACACTCTGTGTGTGTGTGTACAAACTGTGTGTGTGTACACTGTGTGTGTGTACAAACTGTGTGCACACTGTGTGTGTACAAGCTGTGTGTGTGTACACTGTGTGTGTGTGTACAAACTGTGTGTACACTGTGTGTGTACAAACTGTGTGTACAAACTGTGTGTGTGTACACTGTGTGTGTGTACAGTGTGTGTACACTCTGTGTGTGTGTACAAACTGTGTGTGTGTACACTGTGTGTGTACACTGTGTGTGTGTACAAACAGTGTGTGTGTACACTGTAGGGGGCACAGGTGGTGCATTGGCCAGTCATCTCAGTTGTGGTGCCACGACCACGGAGCAACTCCGCAAATACCACAATCCCCTCCCGGCCCCCGACTAAGCGCACAACCCGCACACAGCGCCACCCCCCTAGTAGTGTCCTGACGGGGGGTTTCCTGGCACATCGGGTTTTAATATAAAGGGCGCCTAGAGGGAGAGTCCCACGGTTTCCCGGTGCCAGGAGATTGGCCAGCCCCCCACAGGACAGGTTACATTGCGGTGCCCCTAAATTGGCTGAAGATTTTATGGGCGCAGAAGGGAAAGGTTCACTGGACCAACCGCGATGAGTTACTCACGACCTTGGGATAGGCGGAGTGTGGAATAATTGGCCAGAAGAGCAGACCAGTGGGTTAGAATTAATGAGCACGGGAGGACAATGGGTGAGCAGCAGCAGACCCCGTGGCCCTCCATTTAGACGGCGCAGGTTAAGCGCGCGATTGGCCGCGCGGTACAATTCCACCTTGGGCCTTTTAAGTTTAGAGAATGAAGGTGGGAGCCCCGGGACGATTGGGGCAGTTGTCTTCAACCTCCGGGCAATCCAGACCCACTGCCTGCCGTCCTGCCTCCTCGAGCCGCTCGCAGCATCCATGTGATGCCAGCAAGTGCTGCTATGAGGCAGCGATAGGCAAGGGTTTCGCTCGTCCTTCTCCCTCTGACTCTCATAGCGTCCGTGCGATGCCGTGAGTACAGCTACGAGGTACATGGTAGGACGTTTGTGTAACTGGGGGCATAGGCTGAGTTAGGCTAGGTTCTCCTCACGAAATATTCCCCCTCCAGGTAGCGGGTTTTTGTGCCGTTAATAAACTTTAGTTCATTTCTGTGTGTGTGGGTAGAGCCTCGGCGTGGAGTCTGTGATTTTTGTGGGGAGACGGTGTGCATGAGAAGGTGTGCATGAGAAGGTGTGCGCGGTGCTGCAAGGTTTCGGCGTGGGGCCCGCTTGCTGGCAATCGCGCGCACTTACACAGCGTGTGCATAGTAAAAACAGCCTTAGCGGCGAGGCGTGCACCCAGAGTCCTGCCGCAGCTATCCCTTTTTCCTTATCATTAGCATTGGTACACAGCGGATTAGGGCCTCGCCACGGTACATTCTAAATCCACTCACACGCTCACTCACCCTCATGCAGAACAAGGGGAGTACATTCCAACTACACTCACTCACACGCTCACCCTCATGCAAAACAAGGGGAGTACATTCCAACTCCACTCACTGACACGCTCACTCACCCTTATGCAGAACAAGGGGAGTACATTCATACTCCACTCACTCATACGCTCACTCACCCTCATGCAGAACAAGGGGAGTACATTCCAACTCCACTCACTCACACGCTCACTCACCCTCATGCAGAACAAGGGGAGTACATTCCAACTCCACTCACTCACTCACCCTCATGCAGAACAAGGGAAGTACATTCCAACTCCACTCACTCATAAGCTCACTCACCCTCATGCAGAACAAGGGGAGTACATTCCAACTCCACTCACTCACACGCTCACTCACCCTCATGCAGAACAAGGGGAGTACATTCCAACTCCACTCACACGCTCACTCACCCTCATGCAGAACAAGGGGAGTACATGCCAACCCCACCCAAAAAAACACACGAGTCTGGAATCGATCCCAGACCCATTCTGGTGCACCACTGCCCCCCAATAGAGCGTGATTCAATTATTTCTGTCAATATGTAGCGTTGACTTCGGATGCACCTCATGTAACTCCTGAACCCCGTTAAATCGGTTGCATTGGATTGTTGCAGCCAACTCTCTGGGAACCAATTCCTTCAACAAAGTGCGGGCTTGCGTGTGGCGGTCTGAGTGTCTGGAGACAACTGGAATTGGACTCTGCGATGCCTGTAATGTGAAGGTTTCTGGTCTTTTTCACAAATGTCCAGCAGGGGCGGATCAAGTTACAACAAGCAATACAATTTTGTTAGGAGTACAAAATAGAAAAAAGTAATGCAAGTCACTAAAAATGTACGAATATAAATATAGTATCTAAGTACAAATTAAATGAGTACATACATGCCTGCCGATGTATCAATACCGAACGCAAGCTAGGGCAAGGCAGTAAAACACCAACAAAACAGTCCCAGACCACACCAAGACAACACGCAGTCATTTAATTAAATGTTCTGATCTGTGTTCTGACTTTACTGCTTCCTAACTTGTATTCTCCTGCAAGAGATGATGACATTCTAACTTGCAACTTTCATCAGCTAGCTGAGACCAGGCCACTGTGGCTTTGAATGGTGTCCTAGATGGACACCCACCACCGGAATGGAAAATCTTACAGATGTCAAGCATATGGTCAGCGGGCAGATCACCTCAACAGTAGGTCCTGGTGTCAAGGACATGGGCTCGCATTCGGTGTTCTGTTACTATATAGTCCAGCAGATGTTCCTGCTTGGACCCAGTGTGCATTCATGATGCTGTGTGGATGTGCCGATGCCGGAACAGCGTGTTGGTAAGCCCAATGTGCTGCATAGAAGTCTAGCAGCCTCCTACCGTTATTATTGAGCTGTTTTGGCCGATGCCTTCCAATCACTCTGGCCCAGGTGCCAGTGACATGACCCACTCAGGTATTAAAGTCATCCGACAGGATGACTCCATCCCAAGGGGCGACTTTAGCTAGTACTTGTGACAGGTCTTAGAAGGCATCTGACTCACCAGCCTTGCCACCATCCCTCCACTGGTGTTAATAGTCGGTTGAGGCGTAAGCAACCACCATTACCATTCCTCGCGTTTTGTTTATGGGAAAGCCAGACCATAGAAGCCTGGGACTTACAGTTTCCTAAACCTCAGCGCCATGCTCCCACACCTGTTGTATATATGCCTCTTCCAAAAAAAATGTTATTGTGTAATATTGTCTATTTTTTATATCATGGCTCCTTGGAGACAAATATGCGTTCCCTGCATGCTGAAGCTTGGGAAAACCAGATGACGAAGCCAAAACAGCACTATAATGAGAAACGGGTAAACATAATACAAGAGACATTGATCAGATGGGCATGATGAGAATAACCAGAGCTGAGGAGGGCCTTAAAGCCGTCGAATATTTCGCTTCTCAGGAATAAACCTAACTCATGTAGCAAAAGGTGAAACGTTAATGAAAGGCCATAAAGGAATAACTCTTCCATGGGCAAGGAGTGACTCAGGGAATTTCTGAGAGAGCAAGGGAGGACCCATGGCAAAACACCATAAACTCACTGCACCCGAGGGCAAACACAGGACAAAGAGATGAGAATGTCCCTTGCTGTTTCACTCTCTGAATTAACAAACCGAGTGCCTGGAAAGTTGAAACGTAAAAATGCCAACCCGCTGCATGTGAATATTGTTAAACGTCATGATTTTAAATGTTAACTTTTGTGAAAGGATACATTGTTACATGACAATACAGAAGGTTTTGAATACGACTAGTTGCATGTTTTATTAACATTCACTTATCAATATGTAATCAGCGTCTCCGACCTGGGTTAAACTTCAGTTGTATTTATTCTCAAGTTGCAGTACAGCACGTGTCTCCCTTCGCGGCTGGCTTCTCTCTTGCTCTCTGGACGGCGGCGCACGCTTTGCCTCCCGCCGCCGTGGCACTCGCTCTCTCTCCGTCTCGCCGCTGGCTGACGGCGTGTCGGAGAGAGGGGAGGCTCAGCTGGTGGAGCCCGCCATGTGGCCGATGGGTGGTAGCGCAGGTGGTGACGACGTTCGGACCCGGGCTCTTCACACACCGACGACCCAGAGTCCTCTGCTGCTTCTGCTTATATCCCTCTCGGCGGTGCTAAGCTCTGGCTCTAGCCACGCCCCTCTCGGAACATTCTAGAGGGCTCTCGAGGCTTCCCGCTAGCTCTACCCATTTACCTTTCACCCAGATGGGATCCCCCTTACTGATTAGATGTGAGACAACATAGCACGTGTCTGCAATAACCCCCCGGTCGTCCTGTAGGTGGCGCACTCTCGTTACAAATACATAAGTGCCATGATATCTGGGTTAAGCATATAAACTTGTTAACGATTTATGGAAGTTTTGTATTGAAGTATTCTACCGAAGGATCATCCCTAAGATAAACACGTACAAATTACATATATTCTCCACTCTCACTCACTCTTCTCCTCACCCTCCTCCTGTCACTCACCCTTCTCCTCACGCTCACTCACTCTTCTCCTGTCACTCACCCTTCTCCTCACTCTCACCATTCTCACTGTCACCCTTCTCCTCACTCACCCTTCTCACTCTCACCCTTCTCCTCACTCTCACTCACCTTCTCCTCACTCTCACTCACCCTTCTCCTGTCACTCACATGTCTCCTCACCCATCTCCCTCGGGGCAGCAGCGGCCCGAGCACGGCTCTGCCTCAGGGCAGCATCGGGGGGCGTACATGTTGGGGAGGGGCTCATCTCTGCTTGGATGGTTGCTCGCGGTCACTTGACACACTAAACCAATCCGGGGGCATACATGTTTGGGGGGGGCGCACCTCTGGTTGGCTGTTTGCTCGGGGTCACGTGACGCACTTAAACCAATCCGGAGGCGTTAATCACAGTCACAGAATGACAGAAGGACAGATCTGTGATATTATATATGTAGATAAAGAATAGTAATAGCATTTTGCTGTATATGTTTAAAACTGGTTTGCAAGATTGATAGTACGTGATAATGATGATTTCTGCTGAATAATCCATCGTGAAACTATCTAATGCAACAATTCAGAAATGTCAACTCCATGTATTGTTTAGGAATACATTAACATGGCTTTATAATTTAAAATGAGCTGTATGTATCAACAGCTGGTGTTGTTACATATTCAAATATACAACTATATACATTTGGATGTATAAATATATTCCTACTGAATCTATTGTAATGTTTAATGTGAGTCTTTACTAGCTCATTTAGCCCAAAACACTCAAATTATCACTCAAATTCAAAGTTTAATATCGTATGTGCATTTTTTTTATCACCACAGGATTTACTTTTTAAAATCCTGACACTCTGGGATTTGACTATCCTCCGTGGACATGAGTCGTGAAAACAATAAGCTCATTAGAGACTGGTAGAACATGCACACTGAACATTTATTTAAATAAATTTGTGCCACATTTTAAATGTTTTAACCTGAAAACATTTTGAGTGGTACTCCCAAAAGCAATAGAAATAATTAGGATTGGTTTAAAATAAACCAATGTTAACTTCCCTAGCTTCCATAAGACATACCAATACAAACCCTATTGTGCCCTGGTGGATTAAAATGCAGAAAAAAATTAAGATAACAAATTTTAACTGTAAACGCAATCATAAGATTAGCAAATAAATGTCCCATACATTGACCACATTCGCAAACGGAAAACTCACAAACACCGGTGTTTAACTCAAATTACAAGACCGCAAAAAACGCAAGATGACAATCAACGCCACCGCCGCCACCGCCGCCCGTTGTGCCTACTCATTCCAGAAGACCCTGTTGAGGACCTTGTTGACATTTCTGATCAGAGTGGCATTGTATCTCCACAGCGTGAGGTCCACGACCAGCGAGTCGAGCGGCAGGTCGGGCTGCTTGGGCGATCGGTAGTGGTGCGTGATCGCGGTGTCTCCGGGCACCGTCTGCGAGATGCCCAGCGCGTTGAGCGTACTGTGCACCGACGTCTGCAGCACCGCGCGTGGGTTCAGGATCATCTTGGTCGGGTTGAAGACCTCCGGCAGGTTTGGCTCCCGTCTAATGTGGCGCATGATGTTGACGCCCGGGATGGCGTTCCACGCCTGGAACTTTGACCCAAACTCTTCCGATACCGTGTAGGGAAACACGTGGTTTTCGAATGTGTAAATGTCGGCGCCGTACTTGTCGTTCAAGTACCGCGTGAGGTCCTTCCAGTTTGTGTGCTTCAAAGGGATGATCACTTCGTCGATGTCCGTGAGGACCAGGTAGCGCGTGCTGTACATGTGCCGATACACGCAGTCGTTCAGCGCCGCTATCTGGCCATAGTAGTGCAGCTCACCTGGGTGCTCGGGGTAGTGCCACCCTCTGGACACCCACACGTAGTCCGTGATGGGCCACTGAACGACCTCGACGAGGCCGGTCTTGATGTAGTAGAGGAGCACTTTGTTCAGCTCAGAGCTGCAGCTTGTGTTGTATACCGTCACGCGGCCCGCACCCAAGATGCGGTACATTTCGATCGCCTGCACGAACTGCAGGACGTTGCTGTAGTTCCCGAAGAGCGTGGAGATGCAGACGCTGAATTCCTGTGTGAAGGTGGGGGGCATGTAGAGCCGATTTCGCACGGGCATGAAGACCCACTCGGCCTCCTCCTCGTCCGGTATTGTGCGCATGCGCTGGACGGACACGTGTCCCGGCTCGCAGTCCAGCGGCTCCGTGCACAGGAAGTCAGCCGTGCCGTACGTGAAGTCAAAGTGATCCAAGTGGACGTAGGCGCTGGCGGTGACCGTCAGGATCTCCGAGTGCCCTCGGCAGCAGAAGTGGCAGGAGAGCACGTCCGGCTCATACCGGTTGGCGATGCCGATGATGCGTGTGCTCTGACCGGCCTCGCGCTGGTCGTGGTACGCCGACACCAAGAATATCTTGGTGTCGCGCACGCGCATCATCGACGTGTTCTGCAGCGCTCCCCGTTGCCCGCACAGTGTCACGTGGTTGATCTTATCGGAAGCAGACCCCGGCTTTGGCCTGAAGACGGACGAGTTGCCGAGTGCATCGAGGTCGCGAACGAGGAAGCCCGTCCAGCTGTACATGTACCAGATGCTCAGCAGCAATGAGACGCTGAGCAGCAGCAGCGAGAGGAACAGGACCGGGAGGCGTAGCTTCATCATCTTTCGAGGCGTGCAAGGAGACAAGACGTCTGGATCAAATCTCTAGACCGCCGTCTCAGGACGAAAAGTCTGATATCGCTCGGCCTGTGATTACATTTACGTAAAAACACACACACAGAGAGCTTCGCGTTAAAAATGCACAACACTTTACACAATTCCATTTCAGGTAAACCTCACAGAAAAACAAAAGCTCTCCAAAATCAAAAGACTGTATTGGCCTCAGGGCGGATATGTACAGGTACAACTCTCTGCAAGTGAATGCAATATTTGACGCTTGTGTTGCGCCTGAAACGTCGTGATTTAATTTAGTTTTTATTTTTGTTTTATTTTATTTTTACATACGTGACTTTACCGAAAGAACCAAAGAGTAACCATACGATAACCTGGATATAAGCATGCGTTAAATGTATTGCTAAACAATACGCTCCCAGCAGCACTGATCCTGCAGCTGTCAGAACGGTGAAATTGTTTTTTATTTCTCTCAATTTCAACAGATGATCTAAATAGTCGTGGCCAATAATAATTCGTTTTACGCAAACATCAACATATTTCTTTGGTGTTATTTTAGTCTTAATACTGGCCAATACTAATTATAAAATCTATTGAAATTGAGAGAAATACAAAATATTGTCAACCAATTACACAGCCACCACCACAACCAGAGCCGCAACCACCACCACCACAGCCACCACCACAACCAGAGCCACCACCACCACAGCCACTACAACCACCACCACCACAGCCACAACCACCACAGCCACCACCACAGCCACCACAACCACCACCACCACAGCCACCACCACAGCCACCACCACCATAACCACCACCACAGCCACCACAACCACCACCACCACAGCCACCACCACAACCACCACAGCCACCACCACAGCCACCACAACCACCACCACCACAGCCACCACCACAGCCACCACAACCACCACCATAGCCACCACAACCACCACCACCACAACCAGAGCCACAACCACCACCACCACCACCACCATAGCCACCACAACCACCACCATAGCCACCACCACCACAACCACTACAACCACCACTACGACAACCACCACCATAGCCACCACTACCACCACCACAGCCACCACCATAGCCACCACAACCACAACTACCACCACCACAACCACCACCATAGCCAGCACTAACACGACCCCAGGCCGCCACCACCGCACCTGCCAGTCGAGGGCGCTGTGCTCCTCCTGCTGCTGTTCCTCTCCGTAGAAGCGCCGCTTCGCGTCGCCCTTCGGCTCGCACGCGAAGCTCAATGCAGCCCGCGGGCACCGGCGGCAGCAGCAGCACAGAGGGCAGCAGCAGTAGCAGAGGGCAGCAGTAGCAGAGGGCAGCAGTAGCAACAGAGGGCAGCAGTACAGAGGGCAGCAGCAGCAGAGGGCAGCAGTAGCAGAGGGCAGCAGCAGCAGCACAGAGGGCAGCAGCAGCAGAGGGCAGCAGTAGCAGAGGGCAGCAGTAGCAACAGAGGGCAGCAGCACAGAGGGCAGCAGCAGCAGAGGGCAGCAGCAGTAGCAGCAGAGGGCAGCAGCAGTAGCAGCAGCAGAGGGCAGCAGCAACAGAGGGCAGCAGCAGCAGAGGGCAGCAGCAGCAGAGGGCAGCAGCAGTAGCAGAGGGCAGCAGCAGAGGGAAGGGCCGTACCCGATTCAAGAGCTGAATGGCTCACAGGGTTATACCAAATACATGGAACTGAACTGGGCCGCGTTGCCGCCAGCACCACGTGCTTCCTGCTGACCTCTGACCCCGCCGCGCGCTTCCTGCTGACCTCTGACCCCGCCGCGCGCTTCCTGCCGACCGCTGACCCCGCACTTGAACCACGACCCCGCCGATCTATGGCTGATTGTGTTAAGTTATATAAAACATATAAATATACCATATACACTTCGTATTCACAATGTACAGCTAAAATTGACAGTGTAAATGTATTACAATATTCTTGGTTCTTTGCGGTAAAGTCAGGAAGATAGAAAATAAAAATAATAAAATAACATTTTCAAATAAAAATAATAAATTGAACATTAAAAATAATAAAATCATAAAAGCGATGGTTTCTGCCTGTAAATTTTGCGTGCAAACAGTTGCTAAGTAGAGGCCCAACACGCGAGGCGGCCAGGCACAAACAGCACTCTGATGGGAGCTGTGGTTGATGGGAGTGGAACGCGGTTCTTGATCTGAGCCAGAGTCATGATTTGTTGTACGTGCACGTGTGACATTCAAGGCAGGGGTAAGCCTGTGGTCACAATCCTGCCTTGTGCTCAAAATGTCAATGAGCCAGCAACAAACAGTGCAAAAGAGAAGCGTCAACACACTTCCTGCAATAAGCAAGGTAATAAGAACTTAAGAAAAGTGACGAGGGGTATTTTATGTTTATATTTGGTGTTTGCAGTTTCTCCCCGTGGTCCGGATTTCCCTCCGCATTTTTGAAACATGCATTTGGAATATTTGGCTGCTATAAATGTCCACCACACACAACATAAGCACACTTCGCTGAGCTATAATGTGTGGCCAGGTTGCTCGCTTCTGACAAAAATATCTGCCTGTGTGTAGCTCAGTGGGACCTTTCCTGGTGAAATGAAAAATAGTTCAGAGTTTAGTTTTTTGTTTATTTCAAAGTCGAGCAGTGGGAGGAAAGAAGGAGAGAAAGAGAGGACTGCAAAAATTGGCTGACTGTGATGACTTGTGGGGCTCAACATAAAAAATCGTGTTCTTGGTGACAGAACGCCTCGAGGGCGTGTGACCAATTTTCTCGGAATGCACCAGGTCATCAAAACACTCAGAAGCTAAGCAGGTTTGAGCCCGGCTAGTGCATGGATGAGTAACCACCGTGTACAAGAGGGCAGGGGCAATGCGGTGTGGTAGGAGAAGGCAGTACAGGAAAGTTCATTGTTGTAGCGTTCTTCTACGCTCCCACTTCATACGCACCTCCATTCTCACCAACCCGCACTGACCGGCGCGATGAAATGTGTTCAAATAACGCACACGGACTGCTCGGCATGGGGAGGCATTCATCCCGCAGTTGATCGACGTAAAAGAACAGCGGATTAACATGATGGGGGCAGAGAGAGAGAGAGAGAAGTTGGTGTTGGAAAAAATGTTTCAGAGTAAAGCCTGAAGTGAGCACCACAGTGTGTTGAGGAGCACACTACCTGCCACTGCTGACATAAACATTCCATTTCTAACCACAGCGGGACCGCCAAGTCCATTGGAGAGATTGCTGAGATTTGCTTTCATAGACGTTCTTCAGCTCCTCAAACGTGACTAAAACAACGGTCTCTTAGAGATGATGCACTGATTCATGTTGAATTATTAACCTCACGATGCATCATCGTGTGTGCGTGCACATGTAAGAATAATATTTGTTTTGGTGAAATCGTATACGTATGTTGCATGTCATGGGATCGTGTAACCCTCGCAGCAGCCACTAGTGGCCGATACATTCACCGCAATTTTATATATAAAAGAATGGATTATTTAATCAATTCGCGACCCTGAATTGTGACAATTCATTGAATTTGCCTGGTGAGTTGGGATGGGGGCAGAGGGTTGGGGGATACACCACGGAATAAATGTTTGCTTTCTAACCTTAGGCCTTCACCCAGCAGTGGATCGATCATAGCTGCTGATGACGGTGTAGTAAATGTGGCTTTGGGAAGTACGACAAGGACTCAACAGTACCGTGGAACTTGTGCTGTGTAAGACATTACATTCATAATCATTGTAAACATCCTGCATGTGTATTCCGTGTATACATGGTACTGTGTTTGCGCGCACACATCGTGTACGTGGCGACATGGACACCGTGGAATATTGAGGAGAGTTGTAAATAAAGCGGTGTTCGAAGAAAGACAAAAGTTGTCCGAGTGAAATCGAACGCTACATATCTACCCGATCCAAATTCACATTGGTCCGGTGGATCTTTGCACCGCTTACCATATATACGCGTAAACATATACAAAGCATTTACAAAAAAATATTGAAGGTACAATTCACGCACGCGTAAATATGCACATGGAAATAAAATGGTCCGCACCTAGAGAATAAAATGTTTCTTGCCAAAATAATCCTGCGGACCCACCCGAAGTGAGACCTGGGCTGGAGGGCCCACCGTGGGCTCCCTGGATGCGCTGAATGGAGCTCTCCTGCGCGTCTCACTTCATTTTGATTCATTCTTGCTCCAAAGGTTTCATTGACTTGCGACGGACGCCTTTTAAGGGACGTACGAAAGGCGTGCCCGTTGTGTAGATCAGGAAGCCGATTCACTGGAGGAGCGGCGCTTGACGTCACCTTGCGGGTGCCCCTTTCTCTGACGCGGGGCCACGCGCCACGCGTTGCCGTGACGTCGATAACACAAACGGCGTGAAATAAGGGAAAACAACAGCAAAGGTGGCAAACAAAATAAACGTTCTGATATTTTAATGTGACCATCACTAAGGGATTCGGGTACGACGGTGTTTCACCTTATTAGTTGGCTGTGTCGGGTGGTAGTGGGTTTAACGACACATTTTAATATTTACGCGATCTAAACCACACACCTCTGTTATGGATGAACTGCTTCGTTTTGCAAGTCGTCAGACTGGACGAAACGTTTGCGTTTCGTCCAGTCTGACAGGGTGACTGTAGCTGTGACACACAGCTACAGTTACCCTGTGTGACACACAGCTACAGTCACCCTGTGTGACACACAGCTACAGTCACGTGACACACAGTTACAGTCACCCTGTGTGACACACAGCTACAGTCACGTGACACACAGCTACAGTCACCCTGTGTCACACTGCTAGTCACCCTGTGTGTCACACTGCTACAGTCACCCTGTGTGAATTGTCTTGCAATTAACGTCAAGCTGCAAACGTTTCGTCCACTCTGACGACTTGCAAAACGATGCAGTTCATCCATAACAGAGGTGTGTGGGTTAGATCGCGTAAATATCTAAATGTCGTTGAACCCGCCACCACCCGACACAGCCAACAAGTAAGGTAAAACACCGTCGTACACGAATCCTTTAGTGATGGTCACATTAAAATAATATCAGAACGTTTATTTTGTTTGCCACCTTTGCTGTTGTTTTCCATTATTTCACGCCGTGTGTTATCGACGTCACGGCAATG
The DNA here is from genome assembly GCF_048934315.1 of Petromyzon marinus. Taxonomy (NCBI): domain Eukaryota; kingdom Metazoa; phylum Chordata; class Hyperoartia; order Petromyzontiformes; family Petromyzontidae; genus Petromyzon; species Petromyzon marinus. The sequence goes on from NW_027422817.1 coordinate 1,868,967, forward strand.
CATGGCGTGTGGCCCCGCGTCAGAGAAAGGGGCACCCGCAAGGTGACGTCAAGCGCCGCTCCTCCAGTGAATCGGCTTCCTGATCTACACAACGGGCACGCCTTTCGTACGTCCCTTAAAAGGCGTCCGTCACAAGGCAATGATACCTTTGGAGCAAGAATTCATCAAAATGAAGTGAGACGCGCAGGAGAGCTCCAATCAGCGCATCCAGGGAGCCCACGGTGGGCCCTCCAGCCCAGGTCTCACTTCGGGTGGGTCCGCAGGATTATTTTGGCAATAAACATTTTATTCTCTAGGTGCGGACCATTTTATTTACATGTGTATATTTACGCGTGTAGGGTGCGAAAGAAGATTCAATGTAACATGGGGGACTCACAGACGACCCGTAGACTCATAGATTCACCCATAAACTCACAACAGACACCCACACACAACAGACACCCACACACAACAGACACCCACACACAACAGACACCCATGGGTGAGTCTATGAGTCTACGGGTCGTCTGTGAGTCCCCCATGTCACGTCGAAACTTCTTTCGCACCCTAAAGCCGAGTGTGCGGTGCAACATCGGGGAGGTGATGGGGATTCGCCTCCCCGTGGAGAGGCAACAGGCGGAGTCCACGCCTCGTTGCCATGTCGTCATCTCCCGGCGAGCCAGGGGGGGTCGCGTGGCTCATCGTCGATTGACGCCCACCGTGAAGGGAGTTGGCACAGCATCGTTTGTGGGGGCAGACGCCCACCTCCCCACTCCCCGTGAGCAGGCAGGGCGCGACATCCACCCCCTCAACTCCCCCCTCCTCCTCCTCGTTGGCCACCTCTCGCCGGGCCCCCGCCGATCGAGTGATCACCCCCCCCCCGCACCAGCTCCAAGGGACATCTCTACACGGCCGGCTCACCGCTGCCGGTGTTCTCCCGCGCACGCCGAGCGCTAAACAAAGAAATCGGCTGCTGCTGTGTCAGTAACACGCGCGCATCTCCTGGGATTAAGGCCTAATCCGCGTGCCCGCAATGCTAACTGAAAATAACTGGCGGCAGTATGAATATGTAGTGGAGTAGGAAGGTGTGTAGTGCAAACAGCGTGATTACATGATAACACAGACAGTACGGGTTATGTTGGGTCAGCCTGTAGCGAAGGCAAATACAGTGCAGGTTATGTTAGGGCAATTAAGCTGGGAGAGCCAAGGATGGCTGTGATTGGCTGGAGCTGTTGTTAAGGCTAGAGTGGCGCCTAAAGGTCTGGGTAAGAAACAGGTGCGAACGACGCAGAGCGTCGTTGGGGCACGGACTAATTAATTGGGGAGTAATGAGAGCGGGGATAAATTGGGAAGTCGGGAATTGGAGCGAGGTTGTTGAAGTTGGAGAGCTTGGAGTCAGCAGCGGGGAATTGAAGGGTAGAGAACTTGGCGACAGAGTTGGAGGGACAGAGTTGGAGAGACAGAGTTGGAGACGGAGCTGGGAAACAGCGTAGCGATAGCGGAGCTGAAGAAGAGAAGCAGCCAGCAGTGGCGAGAGCGTAGCGATAGCGGAGCTGAACAGAGACGAAGCAGTTAGCAGTGGAGAGAGCATAGTGACGGTGATAGCGGAGAGCGGAGACGAAGAAGTTAGCGGCGGAGTAAGCGCAATAATCGTGGGGAGTGGAGAGACAAAGGTGGCGAGCGAGTCGAGTGAAGCACGGCGAGCGAGCCGTGGCGACATGGATACTGTGAAATATTGAGGGCATGTGGAGAGTTGTAAATAAAGTGGTGTTCGAAGAAAGACAAAAGTTGTCCGAGTGAAATCGAACACTACAAATATGCACACCCCCCCCCCCCACCGTGGATAAGCCTTAATCCGCTGTGCACAGGTGCTAATGCAAGCGGGAAAGGAACGGCTGGGACCAGGCTATGGGGCAACGCCTCACCGTTAACGTGAATGCTACTGTGCGAACGCGCTGCGTTAAGCGCGCTGTGCAACAACACGCACGCGAGCACGGCCGCTCCGTGTGCTGCAGTACACGGAGCGCCTCACGCGCACCGCGCTCAAATCACTCGCACGGCGCTGCAGATGCGCGTCTCACACACCACGCCGAAACCCTCACGTAAACCGTAGCGGGTCGTAGAGATGGCGATCTACGCGCACAGCGGTGGAGTGGATTTAGCGCACCCCGAACCCCACCTTAATCGCTCACGCTGCGCTGCAGACGCGCGTCTTCTACACACACACACACACCGCGCGATACCCCGTGTAACCAGTTGCGGTCGTATAGACGTTAATAGATGTGTAGTGATGGTAGCGTCACTACTGCGTACACACGCACACGTGTGACGTCACTATGCGGGGGAGCGTCACTACTACGCCGGTCTACACACACACACATGACGTCATCCCGGCTGGAGGCGGGAATGACGTCAGGGCCGGTTCTGGACTCGGGAGGCCACGAGGGTGGTGTGAGGTCGTGGCCCTCTCTGTGACCCCGGCTGGACACGTGACTGGACCCCAGTGGGGGCCGGGGGCCTAGGGGGCACCTTGGGGGGCATGTGGACAGCAGGGGGGGGGGGGCTTCGAGAGGGTTCTCGAAGGGAGGCGTGGCCGGGGCGGAGCCCGGGCACGCCGAGGCCCATATAAGCAGCCTCCTCACGAGCTTCGAGGCTGCCCGTATCAAGAATAAAGATGCATCGTGAAGACGCCAAGAAGAGATCCGTGTGTAGGTCCCAGCCGGAGGACTCTAGGATAGCAGTAGACGTGTTGTAAGTCCCGCCAAGACAGGAGGCTGTACCTCCCTAGGGTATCTGAGAAGTGTGTGTTAGCTAGAGTAAGTCGGTGGTCACCACCCTATGCGTAATGTAAGAGCTAACTGTTTGTGTTCATTAATAAATAAGTGTTGCCTCCCAAGAAGTTGTGTGTGCACCTAATTCGAATCCACTACAGATGCGCACCTCACACACCAACCCCGCGCCGACACCCTGCAGCCCCGCGCTCGCTCTCTCACGCACCCCGCCCCCCGCACGCAGTCGCTCCACTCAAAAATCACAGATACCACGCCGAAGTTCGCCCACACGCGCACGCAGAAATCGCACCGCACCGATCTTCTGAACTGAAGTTTATTAATGACGCGTCTAAAGAAAACCCTGTGCGGCCCTGTAGTAAATATTCCACGAGCAGCGTGTAGCCTATCCCTATTCAATCCCTGGGTGTACCCCCCACACTCTACTTCTCAACTCGCAGATGCACTCACGGTGTCGCACGGAAGCTGCGGGAGTCGGAGGGACGATGATCCAAGAGGTCTCCGCCTGGGGTAGAGTCGTAGCGGCGCTCGCCAGCGTCCCTCGGACGCCGCGAGCGGCCGGGAGTCAGACTGGGGTGGCTGGATGGCTGGAGAACCACCTGAACGTTTTTTCACCTCCCTCCCTTTGACGCCCTGGGAATCCGAAGATCCAGGGTCACGTGGTGTTATCCTGCGCAGACCAATCGAGCGCCTACATTTTGATTTTAAACCGATGTTCCCGCCCTTACCTGGAGCGTGACTTTCCGTTGCGCCTTGACCCATTGTCTACGCACCCCTCCTCCCCACCCCCTCCTCCCCACCCGGTCCTCCCTACCCGGTCCTCCCCACCCCGCGGCGTGGCTAGGAACTTCCCTCCCACCTCCACGTCTGCGCTGCCAGCGGAGTGTTCTGCCCTCGAGGCCCCATCTCCCGTGTTGCGTGCGCTTCATTGCGGCCAGTCTGTAAAGCACTATGCGCTCCTGCGACTTTTTAAAGCTGATTTTAGGGGGGGCCGCCGTGTAATCCGGCCTGGGGGGGGGGGGGTCAGCCAATCTCCTGGCAATGGGAAACCGGGGGACATCCCTGCTAGGGGCCCTTCGGATGAAAGCCCGTGGGCCAGGCCTCCCCCTTCGAGACCCTACGTGAGTGTGTGTGTGTGTTTAGTGGGAGTGTGCGTACGTTCGTGTGGAGGGGTGCGAGGGGATGGTGGCGCCTGCGGAGTTGCTCCGTTGCTGTGGCACCACGGTATCTATGGAATCGATAGTCATATCTATTGACTATAGTATTATCAGCTGACTATAGCAGTGTCTGCTTACTCTATAACAGTATTTAATTACTCTAAAGTAGCATCTACTCTGCAGCAGTATCTACCGACTCAACAGTAGTATATACCGACTCTATTGCAGTTAACTTCTTACTCAGAGTACCGTGGTGAGGCCTAGTCTCGTGCAGAGCCCCCGGCCTCGCCTAGATTGCCCAGCCGGCCGAGGTGGCACCTTGGCAGGCTGGGGCTGGGCTGCCACATCACGCTGCATAACATACCAAGCACAGATTCAATTTTCAAAATCGGCCCTCAAGCTGGAACAGATGCCTCAATTTATTGAAATGCACTTTACTTTTTTCAAATACAGCAACCCCCCCCCCCCCTCCCACCATCCCCGATCCTGTTAAAGCCATGCATTGTACTACATTACGGACAAAGTTTACAGGAATCTAAAGCAATGCAGTAAAAATTCAACGAAGCAATGTTGTAAAGCTAACAGTTGGCCAACTTAATTATTTGCCGGCCATTTCACCACAGCGAATGCACCAATATAAATTCTGCAACATTTAATGCTGCCTTGTGAAATACAAACAAAACTCAATTAAATTGTCATGTCCATGCTCATTACAGCTTAAGACCGGTCGCACAAAATAACCAATTTTAGGAGACAATTAAAGCTTTAAAGTTAAGTCCGACTTTACAGAAATGTTTTACCACACCCATTAGACTAAAGTTTAAAACTATACTTACAATTATAAATGTGTAAAGTGTTCAACTAAACGAGGTGTGTATCTTATTTACACACCATAGACATTAAAAGAATCGCATATCAATTAACACAACCCACATACAGTCCTTGCACTACCCCTCTACGTAACGTTTCTTCAGACCCAACAAATTTTAACTTTTTAAATCAAGCAAACCCCCAATATATGTACACTCTGGGAGGAAGTTCTCTGCAACCTGCAACAACAAAAGCAAGCATTGCCGACATCAAGAAGCAAAACCAACAGATCATCGTCGACCCCACAAAGGGCTCCATTCTCATTTGGAGAATTTGGTTTGCGTGGTCCCGATTTAGGCCAAGATTTGGTGACAAGGTGCCTCTCCAAACCATCCAATTCCCTTCGTCAATCTCTAAAATTGGGCACGAGAGCGTTGCCAACCAACTCCATTTGAAACTACTCTACATTTGTATTTTACCAGGTAAGGCCCACGGAGCTATGCAGCGCTCTTTCCGGAGAGACATGGCCACTGTTCTGCCCCACGGCAGATATGGGGCTGTGTTTACACAGGAACTTCCTGATATGATGGTGTCGAGTTTGGTCACGTGACCTGGAAGTGACGCGTTAAGGGTCTCGAAGCGACGAGGCAAGGCAGGGGTGTCAGTCATTACAAAGAGTACAAAATGGAGGCACAATTAGCATCTCAGCGAAGACGGGAGCATCTGCTCATTGTGGGACTTTAAGAATCATTGTCTGCAAGTTAGTTTATCTCCATATATAAAAGGCAAAGTTGTGAATGTGTGCCTGTTCAAAATGTTTAGCGTACTTCCCGACTTGCAACCAACTGGAAATTGGCCATGTGGGTACTTACCAGACTGTACACCACGCAAAAATGAAAAAAAATACACTTTTTTTAGGGGGGGGGGGGGGCGGGGAGCTCAATAATGCATATTTTTTTTGCACGGCAAGTGAGCTGTGGCGTCAAATCTGTCACGTGACCCTCGCATGTGGAAGCGTAATGCATTGCAGTGTAGTGGTTAGCGCTACGCTGCGCTACGAACCCGGCGACCCGAGTTCGATTCCCGCTCACGGCCACCAAACGAGTAACTGCTTGGGTGTCAACATCGCCACTGGGGAGATAAAGGCGACAGGGCGTGCTGCTGGCCACCAAACCCCCTCGTGTTCTTATAATTACTGGGACTCCTGTTATGTTAGGATTGCCGTTATAATGCTGTAAATGCCTTTATAATGCTGTTAAATTGTTACGATAAATATGGAGGCCTGGTTAACAACGAAGCCTGCCACTTGCATTATTGTGAATAGTTGTTTGTAATTAGATAAGTCGAGCCAGACTTGTGCCCATGTAACTTTAATGCATTCTTGAGAGCAAGGATGAAGATGTATCTCGTCTACAGTTCAGTGTTATGTGCAGCAGCGCTGTACATTTGGGCTGCAGTATGGTGATTACACAAAGTGACCTTATTGAACATAGTAGCTTATTCTCTTGTTGTAGAGCTATTCAGTGCTAATGTAGGTACCTGGTCCATCCAGGACCTATGATTGAGATTCATGTTGTCCAAGACAATGTTATGATGCTGCAGTGTCAATTAATTATATTGATATTGCAAGTATTAACAGATGCTCTATTTTGTGCTGTGTTTTCCCATGAGTTTTATGTCGTTCTATTCGTTAAATATGTTGGAGTCGGATGGTCACCCTGGCTCTGAAGGTTTACTACTCGGACAGTGATGCAACGCAGCGTAGTGAGGCCGAGACAGCCACCACAAATGGATAGCTCAACGAAGTGGCTTATCGTGTAGACATTTATAGCAGCAAAATACTCTAAAACGCATGCTTTTAAAAACGTGGGAGGGAAAAAAAACAGAGGACCCGGAGAAAAATCCACATGACCACGGGGAGAACTTGCAAACTCCAAATATGCAGCAGGCGTCGGGGTTGGGATGGAACCCCAGACCTCCTGCTGCATACCAGGCAAAGTGAGTTAACATCTCCTAGCCACCGTGGCATCCAAATAGAATCGTCAAGAGGACATTCTGACACTTGAAGAAAACCTGTACCAATCTTGGCCATAACCATTCTTGTACCTCTTGATCTTCCAAACACGTGTAGAGGTGTTACGGGAGGGTGACACGCGGTTGTATAACGGTGGCCACAAACACGTCCGCTACGGTCACCACCCTGGGGGGCTGTGGGGGATGCTGTGATCACTCCCAGCCCCGCCCCTCAGTGAGAGACAGTATAAAAGGTGGGACCCGGGGAGCTGAGAGGCAGTTCAACTCAAGCAAGATGAAGAGCCAGTGAAGAACGAAGATTGACTAGCCAGACCCTGGAACTCCTTTGATTCGCTGACCTTCTGAGGGCCGGGCAAAGCAAGCCAGGGTGCGACACCGGAGCCGCGAGGGCCGATGTCCCTCTGAGGGCCGGACTCGTCTGGCTGGTGATCGGGACCTGCGCCGAAGCTGGGCCAGGTCAGATAGCCTCCCGGGAGATGAACAGGATAGAGGGAACCAGGGAGCTAGCGTGGGCTAAAGCTCGGGGAACGTTTCCCTCTATAAAGTACGGGTGAAGAGGCCATTACCTCTTCAAGTATAAGACTCGCAACTGTAACAGAAGTGTCTGTAATAAATACGTGTTGCCTCAAGTAAACAGTCTCCGACGTCAATAAGGCCACTACACATGTAGCCCTCCAGCAGGTCAGATCGTACAAAAGCATTAAATTTGGCATGCAATTGATCGATAAAAAAATCTAGTCATGTTTAAGATTTTATATAAATGATGATTGAGAAGTTGTTCACGATATAATACGCAAATTATATTATGTGAGCAAATGCGGTAGTGTACCCATACTCTTTGGTTCTATTCGGTAAAGTCACTCCAGCGCTGTCCTCGAGACAGCCTGATCCCTTCACCGAGAAGATGGTTTCAAATTAAGCAACCATTGGAAAGATGTTCTAAATCGAACTAAACATTAAACTAATTTTCAATGGTACAGTATATTTTTCAAGTAGTGGTACCCCGAACTTTCGCAGCTCTTAAAAATTCCCCTTTCACACTATCAATAGGTAAAGTCCCCCCCCCCCCCCCCGCCAAACGGCATGTTCACCCGCACGTACACCACCTCTATGCTAAGTCGGCCAATCAAATGCTAATTTTTATGCTAATTCCTTTGTCAAGGCACCTTGTTTCCTCGCACACAGCTTAAAGGTCGCGGTCTGAGCGTGGCTGTGTTTCACTCCAGCGCTGTCCTCGAGACAGCCTGATCCCTTCACCCGATGAAGGCCGCTTGTGTTGTGGCCGAAACGTCGTGATTTTGTTGTTTTATTTTTTACCTACGTGACTTTACCGAATAGAACCAAAGAGTATGGATCCTTGCAGTCACGAAAGCTTTAAATCTAGAAGTGTACCCATGGCTACAACCACGAGAAGGCGAGTAGAGTCAAGGACGTAATGAATGGGAAGAGGAATAGAAAGGGGTAGAGGAGACAAATGGAAAAATGGGATCAGAGACAATACCTTAAAAGGGTCTCTCTATCATCCTCCACGGAGCAGGGTATTTTCACAGGGGGGGGGGGGGGTTGGGGGCAGAGGGTAAGGGATTCAGCAGGGATGGCCACACAAGTCACGTGACTTCCTCAGGGAGGCACGAGCAGATTCTCGATATTTTTGTTTTGCAGCTTAACGGGAGTGCAGGAGCGGGAGCTGCCCTTACCTGCACGTGCTCCTCCTCCTCATCCTCATCATCATCATCTGTCTAGGCCTGCACCTTGGCCGGCAGAGGAGACCGCACCCCTGCTTTGGGCATGCCCGGCCGCCCGTCCCCACCCCACAGGGTCCGGCGGTTGAGCCAGGACGCGTGGCCCCAACTGTGCCAGAAGCGGCGATTGCGCGCGGCCGGGAGGTTCTCCCCGAACGTCTGCATGTTCAAGCGCTGCTCCTCCGCCAACGTCACGCGGCAGTTCCTTACAAGATGGAAGGAAGGGGTGGCGGGGGTTGTGAGCACAGCTGGTGCATCTTGCCAGTCATCTCAGTCTATCCATGGCCACCTGGGGTCTGTCCCATGACCTCCTGTCAGCGAGCCTTCGACATTCCACGTGTACCTTCACTGAGCAGTGAATGGCGCGTGTTGGTATTGGAGGTGGAGGGAGGAGATAAAGATGCAGTGCTACAACTTCTTGCTCGTGCCACTACTACTGGCAGAAGGGCCACAGTAAGTCACTCATTTTCATTTTGGCAAATATCGCAGTTTTTACACCGGCACACGAAAAATGCCTGCCACTTGTAAAACACGTCACGGGATTCTTTGAATGTTCCCTGCCAAGCAGCAGGCGTACATCCCTACGGTTAATGCGCCCGCAGTATTATAAATCAGAGCAGCCACTAGATTTGCACCGCGAATAGTTTTGTTGTTACGCGACAACGACTCTGTCTGACGCTCCGAGCAGTGGCTCACCCCACACCATGTTGAAGAGTGGCCTGTGGATGACGATAGATCACGGTACTACAGAATTGCTCGAGTGAACGCTAAACCCTACATTAGAGGTTCCCTGCACGGTTCCACACCATCCTGCGTTTTAGAGAAATGTTCGCCTCGTGCCCAGTCAAATAATTACACGGTTCTTCCTCTTATTTTCGAGTTAGGATTTTTTCCCGAATCAAGCGCAACACCGCAATTCACGCGGCGTGCATTTTCTGCGCAGAGTAATTAAAGTTAACGTCACACATTTGCAACGCCCCAAAGTTTCCAGATATTCAGGAGGCGTAGTCAACCGCATACGAGTGAGAAGGCAGCCAGCAACGGCACCAACAATTGCCCGAGATCTGTCATCCTATATTAGGATGGTTAGGCCAACTCCATTTGTGAGTTTTTATTACACGAGGGACGAAACCAAAGAAAACCCACACGTGCAAAGGTGGGAGAGTGAATGGGGGGGGAACAGCAACCCCATCTCCGTACAGATGGAGATGAATCAACATGCTGTACTGCTACCTCCTGGCAAGTCGGTGCACATGGCAGAAGATTGTGAACCACCAACCCTTTGCCTCCTCCAGGCGCTGTATATAAAGGTGTGCCGCCACCACGGCCCGTCCGAGACCATCAACCCCGCGATGAGCAAGGAGACCCAATTAAAAATCACAAGTGGCAGAAATGCCATTACCTGCCGCCATCTTTGGAAATGTTATCAAAGAAGCATCTTGTTTTGTCGTAGAAGCATTTGTCAGGAAACACGGCAGAGCTCCTGCTGGGACCCCTCTGCATGTCTGCAGCACAAAGGGAGATGTCAATGTCAGAAACTAATTAAGGGATGGCCTGGACAATTAAAGACAAAGATCCCCACCCCATTTCGCTTCAGACTATCGGGGCAAGTGCTCTTAGTGAGTGGCACCCCGAGGCCGGCACGGCACACGAAGGCATGGGTGGGCCTAGCACCATGCCCGGCCACCTTCGTCTCCCTCATAGCGATGGCTGAGGTGAGCCACTAGAGGGGGGCGACAGTACAGATTTGTTGAACCAAACTTTTCAACAGAAGACGCCGTGGCAGCAGTGGCAACAGGCCACCGTGATGGACGCTCGTGGAGATTGCTCCTCGTGAACAAAAATTGTCAAAAGTGCATCATGGTCCTAAAGGGACCAACATTTAGTACAGGGGATTCTCCAAATGTTTTTACCATTTGTTAAAATACAACCATTCACCAATGCGAGTCAGGGCTAAAACAATACGACCATAAACTTTGCATTATATTTCAGGCCCATCAAGCTATATGGCTCTTTTTCAGAAGAGACCTGGCCACAAATGATAGCTCAACGAAGTGGCTTATTACATGAAAATTTCTGGCAGGTAAACTCCAATAAGTGCACGTTGATTCTAAAATGTGGAGGGAAAAACCGGATGACTCATAGAAAACAGGTTTTTTTGGGTTAGATCGTGATCCAACCCAAAAAAAAATCTATCATGGATGATATTGGTCGCAAAAGCCTACATGTTCAACCGACCCAGAGAAAAATCCACACTACCACGGGGAGAGAGACGCATGCAAACTCCAAATATACAATGGTCAGGGTTTTGGTGAAACCCACGAGGCAAGGTAGCCCCCCCCCCACAGCCGCCTAATAATTTGTTGGCACAAGAGAGGCGGTGTAAGACAAATCCACTGTTGCACTGCACATCCATGCTGTACATTGTCCAAGCTCCACTCTTTCTGCAACCCACACCTGACCAGAGTGATGCGAGGCCCTCACCCACAAGTGCAGTGACAGCCAAGCTTACTAAAGGCTGTCAAATGCAGAGAGTTTCTCAAGTTATCATTCCTCATGATTACTCTAACTCGTATGAAAAAAAGGGCCTAATATAAATGTCCACATAAGCTACTTCGTTGAGCTATCATTTGTGACCTGGTCGCTTCTGAAAAAGCGAATAGCTCAGTGATCTTTACCTGGTAAGACAAGATTAGTTGATTTTTATTTTTTCAAGCGATATGTTCACTTGACCTATAGACTGTGCACTCCCATCGTGTTTTTGTATTGTATGTTGTTACATTCTGACCCGCCCCTACTGAACATCTGTGGACAAAAAAACCTTTGTAGCGCATCGAAATCCCCCAGTGGACAAAAAAATATTCTGATTCTAAAAGGAGACATCCCACAGGAGTGGTGGTGGTGGTGTGAAACCGGGTCCCTCAAAGTGCTCCTTTTAAAAAAAAAGGTCCGACACCTTCACCTTGCTTGGCCTTGTTGTCCTGGAACTCCTTGTCCAGCTCCTCGCGGTCCAGCTGCGCGTTGCTGCTCTCAAAGTCAAACTCCGCCTGAAACTCATCGCCCAGGTTCAGGGCCTGTGCCTTCTGGGGGCGCCCATGGCGGCTCGAGCCTGCGGGGAGAGAAAAATAAACGGCAGCTCGGTTTGTGATCCACCAACGCCGCGGTGGTGAGATGTTAACTACCTAGCCTGGTACGCAAGAGCTCGTGGGTTCTATCCCGACCCCCTGCTGTATACTTGGAAGTTTGCATGTTCTCCCCAAATGTGAAACATTTCCTGCAAACTTTCTCCATTGGAATAATGCATCAATGAGTACACCCTGCTGCAAAGAAAAAAAAACTTTTGCTGGACCCTCATGGACAAATGTGAGTCTCTTACTTTCGACCCAGATTTCCTGGGTAAATATTCACGACCATAAAAAAATAGCGCACCGGCTGCCCGGTATTCAGGTCGGCACCAGCGGCCAAGAATCTGTTATTCTCTCCGCCCTCTGCACATGTTCAAAAGGCCATTGCCAAAGTCCAGGCTAATGCACCGCGTCGCCTTTGAGGCAACGTCAGTGATAAAAGTGGCAAGGGGTTTTTGCCTTCCCACCGCGATTTACAAAGCCCCACGATGAATGCGTCCACAGAAGCTGTGCACGGCGAGCCTTCAATACGCAAACGCATTAATTAGTCTCCGTCAGTACGAGACGCCGACTGTAAATTGGGACACGTTGCTTCAAAACGAACTTACAAATTTGATGAAAAGATGAATGACGGCATGGGGGGGTGGCGGGTGGGGAGGGCGAACACCACCCACACCACCCGTAGCCGTACCTGCAATCTGCTTCACGGGGGCCCTCCGCCACCGCCGCCGCCGCCGGGGCGCCGTCTGCACCCCCCGATCCACCGTGCCGCTCTTCCTCGCCGGCTGCTGCGGCGTGGCGTTGACGCGCGCAGCGGCCGCGCCGGCCGTGGGCGCTGCCGCACCTGTGGGCGATGGGCACAGCCGGCGCGCACCCACCGGTCGTCTCGGTTCGTCAACCCGTCGGGGGGGCCACGTGGGACCCTCCCGCGACCTCATCTGGCACGGGCGCCGTGGTGACGTCACCGTCACTTAGTGGCGAAAAACGGCTGTTGGTATTATGGGGCGGGAGGGGGGGCGTTCTACAACAGCTGTGTGGGCAAGACACAAGTGCCAAAGCCCTCCATCACCCATCGTGGTGTCAGTGTCATCATCATCATTACCACCACAACACCTCCCCCCCTATCGTTCCTCACGACTGCAGGTCACACGTTTGTGTTGTCACCAGGCAGAGGGGCTCACCGCACACAAATCCCAGTGTAGCCAAGCGTGCCATTATTACGTCGCTTCGAGAGAGGCCGTCAAAACCGCACAGATCACTCGGCGGCCAAGCGCAGAGCTTGCCGACCACCCCGTTTGCGTCTCCGACATTTACGAAACGGAAACTCCGCTTTCATTTGCTCTTGATGCAACCAATTGCCATAGCCACGTAGGTAAAAAATAAAATAACAAAAATCACGACGTTTCGGCCACAACACAAGCGGCCTTCATCAGGTGAAGGGACGAGACTGTCTGGAGGACACTCCAGCGCTGTCCTCCAGACAGTCTCGTCCCTTCACCTGATGAAGGCCGCTTGTGTTGTGGCCGAAACGTCATGATTTTTTGTTATTTTATTTTTTACCTACGTGGTGACTTTACCCAATAGAACCAAAGAGTATGGATCCTAGCAGTCACGAAAGCTTCAAATCTAGAATTGCCATAGCACCACCATTCATATATTTCGTCAAAAATGATTATTTCGCACGGGTTTAAAATATAAAAATATTAGCACACGTTTGTCGTTAGGGGCGTTTGCGCGCAACTTTTATGGGTCTGGCAGCATTACATTGGGGGGGTGGGGGGGGGGGTTAACATTAATAAACGAGACGGTGGAACGAGGGTCACCGGGGCTCTTGTCCACAAGCCACGGCAGACTTCACGACTCGTCCTCCCGCCTGCAGAGGGAGGCCTCGGCTACACCAACACGGGCGGCGCGAGGATCCACGATGCTTCCGTTAAAACCGGTAGCTGTTTGTAACCTTTGCCGCAGCCTTGCAACCCCTTTGGTTCTCAATCGTTCACAAACAACGTGCAACGTCAACAGACGTAGGGGGTTTGATGAAACAAAGCGGTTGCACTTGGTCCGCGCGCAATCTGTATTTCGATGATATACCTTCGAAATAAATCCCCAGAACGGGGATCTTGCAACCCCCAAGGGGTGCGTGCACCCCTGGATTAAGAACCACTGGGCGAGACGATCGTGGGGTAACACAGCAACATCAATTTACAACTTACACCCCTCTCACGTCGTCGCTTTATTATGAACACCGCTAACGCAATTTACGTCGGTGACAGCATCGATCCTTTCTTGTATCCCCATCGCTTCTTGCTTCACCTATCCTGTAAACTACCCTGTGGTGTCGCGCGCATGACGACATGTACTGTGCTTTCGATGACAAAATATATTATTGATGTACGGTATTTTGGGAAAAAATTGTTTCAATTTACGTCGCACATTTCAGGAACGCATCACCAATGTAAATTGGGGTACTGCTCTACAATGGCCAATGTTCTGCTACACCGTCTGCCACCCAACAAATCAAATTTGTCACCTGGAGCACCACACCAATTTATGTGCTTTCGGCAAACCAGAATGTTGAAAAAAAAACAAAAAAACAATCAGATTTCCGTACGACGTCTCATTGGACATTACAAAATCGGGCGTCAGGTGTTTGATAAGAGATGCTGGTGGAGATCCGATCATAAATCCTCTCATCTCTCAATACCCAGCCAGTGAACAGGGTGGCCACAACCTCAGCACCACGACAGCACCTCATTGAGATCAATATAGCAAGTTGCCTCTGGCAACCTCGTTTCTCACAAAACCACAGATTTTAAAAAAGAAAGTCTTCGTTCATCATCGCCATGGAGAAATGCATCGTGCAGGACCTTGAAGTCGCAATTAAATTTTGTTGGTGCAAATCTTAATTGGGTTAAGTTGTGGAAGAGGGGTAATTTTAAAACGTTTTTATTTTTTATCAGGCAAGACACCGAGCTATATTTGCACTTTTTCAGAAGCCACTTTGCCACAAATGATCGTTGAATAAAGCGGCTTTCTTGGTAAACGCCATTATTGCAAACAACAAAACCCATTTAGCACCACATTTGTATTATCTCGTGGTAGAAGAGTGGCTCTCGAACAACTACGAACCCAACGACGCAAAAAATAACTCGATTCTCAGCCACATCACGAGCGAATTATATCCAAATCGGTGGTTGGCTCCTCACCTACCCATTCACCACAACCGCACAAGTGAAGCGTGGCAGGTCAAATAACCACCCCACCCCGCATGACAAGACAGCGTGGCCTTCGCCGAGCAGTCCATTGACAGAGGGCACCAACTAATAACGCTTTAAATGACGGGTTATTCTGAAAAGGCGACAATTTAAAATACAATCACTGGGTATCACCATCAAGCGCAAAGTAAAAACAAAAATGCTCGTCCTCATGCACTATGCATTATCATCATCATCGAGCTGTTATACACAGAGCCTTTTATTTTCCTGCATGCGCTTACGGAAATAATTCCATGAAGATAGCTGCAACTCAACTGCGTTCAATTAAGATCGCATTGAAATCACGCAGTTGCCTCTAAACGAGCAAAAGGCGAAAACGACCCGAGGCAAGGCCACTGGGCAACGGAAACCACGTGGCATTAAGAGGGCAAAGGTGCAGCCCTGCAGTGCCGATGTTTACCGCACACCGCACCCCCCCCCTCCCGTACCCGCAGCTCCTCCGTACGCAGGCTGCACGAAGGGACGGTGCCCGACCGCTGTGGCCCAGGCGTCGTGCCGCGCGTGGCCCGGGTGGCCGCCCGTGGCACCGCGGGGGGGTCCGGTCGGCGTGCCCGGCGCGGAGTGGCAGCTCGCCGCCGCTCCGATACCGCACGTGTGGCAGCGAGCAGAGCCCCCCCCCGGGGTGCCCGGCGAGGACTGGACGGGGGGTGAGGGTGGGTTAGGCAGCGATTAGAACAAATCACGACGGACGACGTACGCATGTCAAACTTCTTATGCACCTTCTTGGTTCTTTCGGTAAAGTCACCACCACGTAGAAGGGAAACAATAAAATAATAAAAATATAAAACTTTAAAATTCTCACGACGTTTCGACTGCAAGACAAGCAATCATCATCAGGTGTAAAAACCACAGCAAGACATTTTTTTTTAAAAAGTGGCGGGTTTTTTTTTTACATTAGCACCACGGAGAGCGATTTGGCAGTTATTCAGATGGACAAGTCCATCTATGTTCGGAAAAGAGGAGGGGGGAGACGAAAATGATGGATGCGGTCTGAAAGCCACCGTAAGCGTGAACAATCAATTAAGACCCGGAATGGTTTATCAAATCCTTCCAATGATTGCTAAGCCAGAATTCCTTCCTCTCGGTTGAAATTGTCTCTGTGTTTGTATATGTGGATAGCCTCATGAACGAATCTCTCATGGTAGCCAGATGGCTTACAGAGAACCTCTGTAAGTCATCAGGCTACCATGAGAGATTCTCCCGTTTCGGTCTTAGGAGGAGGGATAATTGCGATGTCATCACCCGAGAGCCAATCAGGTGCCAAGGGTTGCGCAATTCAGCCACTGGCACGCTGGCACCCGGGCTCGGATCTTGGTAGCCTCTTCCATCTCCTCCTCCTCAACCTGTAAAAACCCTCCACAGCTACCACTGTTAGCTAACTATTGTAACTCTCAAATGCAACTTTCATCAAGCCCCCCGAGTGTGAAGTGCAGTCTCCAACCTCGTATTCTCCACCATCTCTGGCTTCCTCGATTCCAGTGCCGTGAAGGGAAAATTTGCCCGAAATGCGGCCGATCAGCGTTGACTTTTTTTTCCACATTTTGTCAACATGTTGCCAAAGATGTCCCTTAAAGGCTTAACGGACGTTCGGGGCAAGTGCAGTGCGAGCAACTACGAGGCCGGCAAAGCACACGGAGGAGGTGGGGAAGCCAGACCCACGCCCGACCGCCTTCTCCCCAGTGGCGATGTTTATACATCGCACCAGGTGCTCATTGGATAGACCTCAGGAAAAGCCCGGGACCGTTTCAGATAATCGTCACCTGGCGTTGGCCGTAAGTGGGAATCAAACCCCGGTGGGTCGTAGGCGGGTTTGTGGTGCAGCGCATCAACCACTGTGCCACCACTCCCCTAAACCATGGCACTGCTGCAGTGGCAAGATGTTAACTACCTCGCCTGGAGTACAATAGGTCGTGGGGTTTGATCCAGACCCCCGACGCCTGCATATTTTTGGAGTTTTCAACGTCCTCCCCCGTGGTCACGTGGATTTCTCTGGGTCATCCAGTTTCTACCTCCACGTTTTAGAACCGACGTGCATTTGGAGTATTTGGCTGCTGGAAATGTCCACGCGATAAGCCGCTTCGTTGAGCAAATCATTTGTGGCCGGGTCGCTTCTGAAAAGAGAGTTAAGTAGCTCGGTGGGCCTCACATGGTACAATAAATAAATAGTTTAATGGTAAAGAGCGGCTGCACCTCTCACCTGCACCATGGCCACGTCGTGGTGCAGAGCGGACAGCATGTACTCGCACGGGGTCAAGTCCTTGATCTCGCTGATGCGAAAGACGATGTGTTCGAAGACCTCCTCGCGAGGGGCAATGGGACGGTCGGCGGGGCGCCCCTCCGTCCCGCGCAAGCACACTGCGCGCACACAAAGACGCCCGCCGCCGGTACAGACCTCCACGTACCCGTTTGGTCAAGCGTTGTTACGGTCGAGAGCACCTATGCAGGTCGGAGCAAGTGCGTGGTTGTGGGTTTTGGGCGCCACTGTGGTGAGAACTTAACTACCTCGCCTGGTATATATCGAAGGTCATGCGTTTCATCCCAACCCTGACAACACCTGCTGTATATTTGGAGTCAGCGAGGTTTTCTCTTCCCATGGGTCGAGCGGATCCCCCCCCCCCCTCCAGGTCCTTCGATAAGCCACTTCGTTGCGTTACCTACCATTTGTGGGCAGGTCGCTTCTGAAAGAGCGATATAGTAAGTGGGCCTTACCCGCAACTTAAACAATTCTTTAAAATAGTTTCTAGCTGGTTCAGCTACCTTCATCCTCCCCAGTGCTGATTTAATCATCTTTTTTACTTACACACCACACCAGGTAACTTCACTTGAAGGCAGTCTACCTACGCGAAAACCAGAATGTGTTGGGATACAAGGCCACCACCGACGACGTTGTCTGTAGCCAGGAATCAAATCTAGCTCGCGGGGTTCCGAGCTGCACACATTTCTCAACTCTGCAAGCCATGCAAGCCAAAAATTGAGATTCATTTATTTCCTGTAACAAGCTATATTAAATATTCTTGTTTCTTTCGGTAAAGTCACGTAAAAGGGAAATAATAAAAATAAAACATAATAAAATAAAAATGAAATTTATTTTATTTTTATTTAAATAAAATTAAAATGAAATTTATTTTATATGTATTTTATTTTATTATGTCTTAGCTGTATTAAAACCAATAGCCCATCATCCATAAGCCATATGCCTGCAGGTATTGAATGTTTATGGGTATCAACATCACAAATCCCTATCATCACTGTCGCAAAGAAGAAGTTCTCCATTGTGCCAATTTAATCCCGACAGGTGCCGTTGGCCCAAATCTGTGAATCCGTTTAGAGTATTTGGCGGCTAAACGTTCCCACGCGCTAAGCCACTTCATTGCGTTACCTACCATTTGTGGGCAGGTCGCTTCTGAAAGAGCGATATAGTAAGTGGGCCTTACCCGCA
The DNA here is from genome assembly GCF_048934315.1 of Petromyzon marinus. NCBI lineage: Eukaryota > Metazoa > Chordata > Hyperoartia > Petromyzontiformes > Petromyzontidae > Petromyzon > Petromyzon marinus. Next base: position 1,887,317 of record NW_027422817.1, read on the forward strand.
ACCTAAACAATTCTTTAAAATAGTTTCTAGCTGGTTCAGCTACCTTCATTCTCCCCAGTGCTGATTTAATCATCTTTTTCACTTACACACCGCACCAGGTAACTTCACTTGAAGGCAGTCTACCTACGCGAAGCCCAGAATGTGTTGGGATACAAAGCCACCACCGACGACGTTGTCTGTAGCCAGGAATCAAATCTAGCTCGCGGGGTTTCGAGCTGCACACATTTCTCAACTCTGCAAGCCAAAAATTGAGATTCATTTATTTCCTGCAACAAGCTGTATTAAATATTCTGGTTTCTTTCGGTAAAGTCACATAGAAGGGAAATAATAAAATAATAAAAATAAAACATAAACTCAAAATGAAATTTATTTTATTTTTATTTAAATAAAATATAAATGAAATTTATTTTATATGTATTTTATTTTATTACGTCTTAGCTGTATTAAAACCAATAGCCTGTCATCCATTAGCCATATGCCTGCAGGTATTGAATGTTTATGGGTATCAACATCACAAATCGCTATCATCACCGTCGCAAAGAAGAAGTTCTCCATTGTGCCAATTTAATCCCGACAGGTGCCGTTGGCCCAAATCTGTGAATGAAGACAAAAATGAATCTGGAACATTTCCAAATTAACTGTTTTGGGGCCGTCCAGAAATGACGTCACGCACCTGGGGGGGGGGGGGGGTCAGACATTTGTGACGATGTGTGACGACTGGGGGGGGGGGGGAGTTTGATAAATGTGACGTCACATCAAAATGCGCAACTTTAAATATAGACAACACGTTCCACTTAATTAGACTTTTTAATGTTTTCTCCTACAAGATCAGAGTGCAGCGGCACATTAAATACGCACTACAATGACAACAATAGTTTAAAGCGATTTGAAGCGTGTTTTTTTTTTGCGGGGGGGGGGGGGGGGGTGAGGGGGGAGGGGGCAGAGCTTTGTGACGTCATATTTGAGGGCGGGGGGGGGTCAAAAAAATCGTTCAGAATCACGTGACGTCATTTATGGACGGCCCCTTATGTGGCACCGCCGGGCTCTTTGGCCGGGTCACGCGCCGTCTATGACCAGCCACGTCTCATTGCCCTGTGACTACCGACCCGGCTTCAACACTTGATTTTTGCACACAGCGTTTTAATAAGTTTTTTTTGTGTGGAATATTTGCTGGTTTATTCCAGAATGTTTCTGTTACGCGTTGTCGCTTTAAGATGTTCTGTGTTCAAATGTTGTTTGTTGCGGTTGCACCCGACTTAAGAGCCGCATGGCTCACAGGGGTATACCTAATAAATGAAACTTGAAACTTGAACACGCGCACGCACCGAAACCACGAACTTTTTCAGGTCAACGGGGTTAATCGCGCGTTCGTGTTGACATAGCTGTCAACCCCTTATCAGTGCCCCTAGATTGTTACAGATCGATTCAAACCCTTATTGGTCACCCCCTGCCCTTATAAACATCAACGTTTAGCCAACGAGGTCCCGTTGCCAAGGGAGAAACGCAAACAGATGGACGAAACAATGTGTGCCCGTATTGAAACGGCTGTGCACCCAATAACCTTCGTTGAAAAATACTTGAAACCACTGCGACCCAGAACCAGCAAGAACAACAACCTCAGAACATTCGTGATTAAGCGGGTGACGAGTTGAAGAACTTTGCCCCAGTACAGCTAGAGGCGCCGGCCATAAATGACGTCGCGCGATTTTGGACGATTTTTGCCACCCCCCCCCAAAAAAAATATATAAAACATGCTTCAAATCTCTTTAAACTATTATCATTGTAGCGCGTATTTAATGTGGCGCTGCACTCTGATGTTGTAGGTGAAAACATTTATTAAAAAGTCTATTTAATTAAGTAGAACGTTTTGATTTAAAGCTTTCGTGACTGCAGGGATCCATCTTATTGGTTCTTTCGGTAAAGTCACGTAGAATGGAAATAAAATAAAACATAATAAAATAACATTTTATTAAAAAATCAAATAAAGTAAATAATAAAACATAATAAAATTTTATTGAAAATTAAATGTTATTGCTTTATTTTTATTATTTTATTTCCATTCTACGTGACTTTACCGAAATAACCAAGATAAGTAGAACGTGTTGTCTATATTTAAAGTTGCGAATTTTGATGTGACGTCACATTTCTCAACTCCCCACCGCCCCTCGTCACACATCGTCACAAATGTCTGACCCCCACGTGACGTATCAATGGCTGTTATTTTAAACATTTCTGGGCAATTCCCACTGAGATTAAGGACTCTCTTACAAATCCAGGTTAATTGAAAACGCAAAAGTACATACAGCAATCCAATACAATCATGATTTCATTTATTTCTTTTCATTTATTTTATTGATTTTTTTCACCTACGTGACTTTACCGAAAAAAACCAAAGACTATCTTATTTGTCGTTTGAGCATCTTAACACCTCCTGTTTGATTGCCCTGAAAAGGGTCAAACCCCTCTTTAATACCCCCCCCCCACACATTGACCCCACGACACCCACACCAATCTGTCCAGAAGGCGACAACGTCGCCGACACGTTCACCTCCTCCTGGCAAACTTTCCCCAGTCCCAAGGCCTCCTCCTCCTCCTGCTGCTGCTGCTGCCCGAGCGAGTCGCCTGTTAGGACGACTCAAGCGGCTTCATTAAACCCCTAACCCGCAGCTTCGCGGTGTCCACAGTCATCCCGTGAACCACCCACCCCCACCCCCCAGTGCGTAACCTTTCGCCAAGACGACGGTGGAGTCGTCCGTGTTGATGTCACAGAGGATGCCCTCGTAGCGGATGCCCGCCATGGAGAGCAAGCTCATCCTGACGCCCATGCAGGCCGCCCAAGTGGCCATGGTCGCCGGCTCTGGCTACGGGCGACGAGAGGGGCTGGTGGGGCCGCCTTGGTGGGGCCGGGCAGGAGGAGGGGGGGGAGGGGGGAACTTGGCCCGGATCGTGAGACGACGACGATGATGATGATGGTGTTGGTGGTGGTGTTGATGATGGTGATGATGGTGGTGTTGTTGATGGTGGTGTTGATGGTGGTGGTGTTGATGGTGGTGGTGTTGTTGATGGTGGTGGTGTTGATGATGTTGGTGGTGTTGATGATGATGGTCTTGTTGATGGTGGTGGTGTTGATGGTGGTGGTGTTGATGGTGGTGGTGTTGATGGTGGTGTTGATGATGGTGGTGTTGATGATGATGGTGGTGTTTATGATGATGGTGTTGTTGTTGATGGTGATGTTGATGGTGTTGATGATGATGATGGTGGTGTTGTTGATGATGGTGATGATGGTGTTAATGATGGTGGTGTTTATGATGGTGTTGTTGTTGATGGTGATGTTGATGATGATGGTGGTGTTGATGATGTTGATGATGATGGTGTTGATGATGATGGTGTTGATGATGATGGTGATGTTGATGATGATGGTGGTGTTGATGATGTTGATGATGATGGTGTTGATGATGATGGTGTTGATGATGATGGTGATGTTGATGATGGTGTTGATGATGATGATGGTGGTGTTGTTGATGATGGTGATGATGGTGTTAATGATGGTGGTGTTTATGATGATGATGATGGTGTTGTTGTTGATGATGGTGGTGTTGATGATGTTGATGATGATGGTGTTGATGAGGATGGTGTTGATGATGATGGTGATGTTGATGATGATGGTGGTGTTGTTGATGATGATGATGGTGTTGATGATGATGGCAACAACTCACGGCGTATCCCCCACGTGTTCACGGACACGCCACTGGCACTGCAATGCACTCTGGGTAGCGCCAAGTGGGCGGGATTGTGGGGGGAGGGGGATTTGTTTCTCTTCCGCTAACGTCGTGGGTTTTTTGCTTTGTGTTTCATTTTAGTAATTTTTTATTTAATTTTTATTTTCTATCTACGTGACTTTACCGAAAGAACCAGGAATGTGAACTGCATGAAATATAAAGCGGGTCACGTGCATGCTTCTCGACCAATAGAAATACGCGGCGTTTTTTTAAACCGAGGGGCATTTCCCCACCCCGCCCACCCTGCCCCCCGTCCACCCCGCCCCTTACACCCCCACCCCGCCCCCTTACACCCCGCCCCCTTGCACCGCCCCGCCCTCTTCCACCCCGCCCCGCCTCCTTCCACCACGCCCCCTTCAAACCCCGCCCCTCCTCCACCCACGTCTCTCCGTGACGGTTTGAAGGCCCAGTTCAGTTTTCAGTTTATTTTAGCCCTGTGAGCGATTCGGCTCTTGAATCGGGTGCAACCACAACAAACAAAAAAAACAAAAACACGAACAAGAAAAACATCTTAAAGTGACTATGTGACTGTGCAAACAGAAAATCCATGAAAAAAACAGCAAAATATTCCTGAAAATTAGCCGTACACCAATGCTGTGTGCAAAAAATCCCAGTGGGATGCAAGTCAAACAACAACCACAAAAACTTAGATTAAGGCCATCAGTTTAACTCCGTACTACAACAAAACAAACATGTCCAAACCTAAAAACGTTTTCCAAATCACCAAAAAATAAAGCCATAATTGCAGCGTAACAGTGATCACAGGGACTGTGACCGAATTTTTACAATGAACTACATAAATAACATGTAACACCAAATCCTAGAGCCATAGTTGGCTGCATGAGTTACTCCACAACAACAGATGCATCGGTCTGAGTATCAAATTACTCAATGTACCTTTAAGATCAGCACGCTAAATCAAAATACAGATAATACTTTGCAGCGTCATCCGGAGCGAAACATTTTATTTTATGTTATGCCAATGAATAGCAGTGGCAGCTAGGGGTGTACAACTCCTCGAGAGCAGTTTTGAGAGAAGATCTCATTGGTAGCGATTCAAGTTGCAGTTTATTGGCAATAGCATTCCAGACTCTGGGGGCATCAATAGCAAAGGCCCTTCCTACGGCAATAGGGAATGTGAAGCTGGTAAATGAGCGAAGACCTGAGGTCAAATTTGTTATTTGAAATAGAGTGGAGATCCAGCAGGTAGTCTGTGGATTTTTTTGTAAGTACATCGTGAATAAATAAGATCTGGTGCACAAGCCGTCGAACATTAAGAGACGTTAAGTTTGACCCAATGTAGAGATCACAGTGGTGAGTCCTATATGTGCAGTTCAATGTAAATTTTAAGGCCGAGTGATAGATGGAATCAAGCTTCTTCAGTACAGTACTTGGGGCTGATTTATACACGATGTCACAGTAGTCAAGTAGAGGCAGTATGGTAGCTTTTATCAATTCCAAACGGAACATTGGGGGGAAGCAGTGCTTGTGTCGATACAGAAAACCAATTTTTATTTGTGTCTTTTTACCAATATAATCAATGTGATCTTCAAAATTCAGTTTTGAATCCAGGATGACCCCAAGATACTTATAGATCTTGACTTGCTCTATTTTATAATTATTTAAGGAATGTAATTGGGGAAACATGACTTCCTGCTTTAGTCCTGGTGAGAAGCATAGCACCTTGGTTTTGTAGGTATTCAGGACTAGTTTAAGAGCAACTAGCTGATGTTGTAGTTTGTTGAAATCACCCTGTAGCTTAGCAATCACGTCATCCGGAGAGCGGCCAGCAGTAATCACTATTGTGTCATCTGCAAAAAGATTTACCCTGGAATGATCCAGGTCAGTGCCCAAGTCATTGACATAAAGAGAGAAGAAAAGGGGGCCGAGGATGGAACCCTGTGGAACCCCTTTTGTTATCTTAACACTGTTTGACCTCCAACCATCTGTGAATACAGTTTGGGTGCGAGAAAAGAGGTAATTTTGTAACCATTTTACTGTGTTTTCGGAAAAACCGAGGCAACTTAATTTACTAAGCAGGGTGTTGTGGTCTACTGTATCAAAAGCTTTGGACAGGTCTAGAAAAAGACAGGTACAGTACTGCTTATTATCAAGGCTACTGTAAATGTGATTCAGAGAGTCTAATGCAGCAGATGTGGTGCTGTATTTTTTTCCGAACCCAGATTGTTTTAGATGTAGTAGATTGTTGGTGGACAGGAAACTGCTAATTTGGTAGGTCAATAATTTTTCAAAAATTTTCATCAACGGGGACAAAATTGAGATAGGTCAGTAGTTATTTGGATCATCTTTAGGGCCCCCTTTGTGAAGTGGACGGACATAGGAATGTTTCCATTCTAGAGGAACTGTTGCTTCTTTGATGGACAGGTTGAAAATATGGGCTATAGGTTTGTATATTAGGTGACCAACATTTAGTAGAGCAAAGACGGGAATACTATCTGCTCCGAAAGAGGAAGACCCTTTGAGGTAAGACAGTTGTTTCAGAACATTACTTTCGTGGATTGTCTGGAAACTAAATTCGTTTAATGTTTGGACAGGGGTGTAGGAATTTGCATGAGCAGAGGTGACTCCCAATACATTATAAAAAAAGATTACCAGCTTCAGAAAAATGAAGGTTAAAATTGTCAACTATTTTTTTGGGATCTGAAAAATATTCCCCATTTCGGTTAAGCTCAACGGGCAGATTGTCTGTTTTGGATGCCTTTTCGATATATTTGTTTTCAAGAAAATCCTGGCATTTGCATGTGATTCCAGGAGAGTGGAGGAAAAGTAGGCATTTTTTGCATGCCGTTTTTTTTGACGCATCTATTCCTTAAAATCCTGTATTCTAGCCAGTCATTGACCAAATTACTTTTCTCAGCACATGCCCAAGCCTTGTCCCTAGTTTTCATTAGCTTTGTAATCAAATGATCAAACCATGGTGGGCGGTTGCATTTAGTTTTAAATCTAACCAACGGAGCATGCTTGTTAAGAATTTGGAGAAACGTGTACCTGAAAGTCTCCCAAGCCGTAATCAGGTTGGGGATATCACAGACCTTGTCAATATCCGAGTGAAGCACATCATTAGCAAATGCCTGAGTGCTGAAGTGTCTCATAGAGTGCTTTTCAACCAATTTAGGGGGGCTTTGGGTCTGGCTGATGATCTCACTCCAAAAATGAAGGAGTGATCACTAAGGTTATTACCCAGAACACCAGTCAGTGTGAAATTGTGAGGGGCATATGTCAATAGGACGTCAAGCAGAGTTGACTGTCCCGAATATTTTAGGTTGGGTCTTGTGGGGACATTTATTAATTGAAACAGATTAAATTCATCTGCAAAATGTGTGGCCACGGCCGGCGGGTTTAGCCAATTCCAATTTAGATCACCCACTAAAACTATTTCACCTTTAGGGAGGCGCCCAAAAAGCTCTCTCAGTGCAGACGCAGCTTCAACATCCTTCCCACTAGGCGGTCGATAGCAGCACACTACCAATATCTGTTGATTATTTGGGAGCGTTATTTTGAGAGCGAGACCTTCAAAGCAACATTTTTTAAACAAGGAGTGAGCTAGTGAACAAGCTCCTCAGCCGCCACCATTTCAGTCTCCGACCGCCAGCACTTCCTCTGCGTCTTCGCCATCAACAACTCCAAGTCCTTCGAGGACATCCACCAGTACAGGTGGGTCGTTGTGTGTGTGTCGGACTTAACGCATCCACAAGTACAGGTGTGTGTGTGTGTCGGACTTAGTGCATCCACAAGTACAGGTGGGTCGGTGTGTGAGTGTGTCGGACTTAGTGAATCCACCAGTACAGGTGTGTGTGTGTCGGACTTAGTGCATCCACAAGTACAGGTGTGTGTGTCGGACTTAGTGCATCCACAAGTACAGGTGTGTGTGTGTCGGACTAAGTGCATCCACAAGTACAGGTGTGTGTGTGTGTGTCGGACTTAGTGCATCCACAAGTACAGGTGTGTGTGTGTGTGTGTGTCAGACTTAGTGCATCCACAAGTACAGGTGTGTGTGTGTGTTGGACTTAGTGCACCCACCAGTACAGGTGGGTCGGTGTGTGTGTCGGACTTAACGCATCCACAAGTACAGGTGTGTGTGTGTCGGACTTAGTGCATCCACCAGTACAGTGGGTCGGTGTGTGTGTGTGTGTCAGACTTAGTGCATCCACCAGTACAGATGGGTCGGTGTGTGTGTCGGACTTAGTGCATCCACAAGTACAGGTGTGTGTTTGTGTGTCGGACTTAGTGCATCCACAAGTACAGGTGTGTGTGTGTGTCGGACTTAGTGCAACCACAAGTACAGGTGTGTGTGTGTGTGTCGGCTTAGTGCATCCACAAATACACGTGGGTGTGTGTGTGTCGGCGGTGGGTGGCTTACTGCAGCTACCATATCATGCGTCTTGTGCTGGAAGAAATAAAGCCTCCAGTTAAATTTTTGACTTGTTACACTGGTCTACAGCCAAAATGCTTTCGAGAAATAAACATGTAGTCCAACTTTACTAATTCTGTGTCACTGAGCTGTCCACTTGACACTGATGTTCCGGTGTGTCTGTTCCACCTGAAGAAGGAGACTTGTGTTGCCTCCGAAACGTTGTGATTTAATTGTTTTCTTTTGTTTTATTTTATTTTACCTCCGTGACTCCACCGTACAAATTGATTCTCATTGTTTCGTGAGGAGTCGACTCCTTTTTAATCGCATTAAGAATCGACTCCCATTGACTTGCACAGGGAATCGGATTGTAGATTGTATTAGAAATCGATTGCTCATTGAATTGCATGAGGAATCGACTTAGCGTCTGAATCAATTCCTTGTCGACTTGTGTTTGGAACCGGTTCGTGGTGTGGAGTTGGATCCGGGTCTGGGGGGTTCAGCATCGCCTGGTGAGTTTACACTCAACACTCACCACTACTCACCACTAGTACACTCACCACTAGTACACTCACCACTACTCACCACTAGTACACTCGCCACTAGTACACTCACCACTAGTACACTCACCACTACGCACCACTAGTACACTCACCACTACTCACCACTAGTACACTCACCACTACTCACCACTAGTACACTCACCACTAGTACACTCACCACTTACCACTACTCACCACTTACCACTAGTACACTCACCACTAGTACACTCACCACTTACCACTACTCACCACTCACCACTAGTACACTCACCACTACTCACCACTCACCACTAGTACACTCACCACTAGTACACCCACCACTCACCACTAGTACACTCACCACTAGTACACTCACCACTAGTACACTCACCACTAGTACACTCACCACTACTCACTAGTACACTCACCACTACTCACCACTAGTACACTCACCACTCACCACTACTCACCACTCACCACTAGTACACTCACCACTAGTACACTCACCACTCACCACTAGTACACTCACCACTAGTACACCCACCACTCACCACTAGTACACTCACCACTAGTACACTCACCACTAGTACACTCACCACTACTCACCACTACTCACCACTAGTACACTCACCACTAGTACACTCACCACTCACCACTAGTACACTCACCACTACTCACCACTAGTACACTCACCACTAGTACACTCACCACTCACCACTAGTACATTCACCACTAGTACACTAACCACTACTCAACACTCACCACTAGTACACTCACCACTACTCACCACTACTCACCACTAGTACACTCACCACTAGTACACTCACCACTACGCACCACTACTCACCACTCACCACTAGTACACTCACCACTAATACACTCACCACTAGTACACTCACCACTAGTACACTCACCACTCACCACTAGTACACTCACCACTAGCACACTCACCACTCCCCCACTAGTACACTCACCACTACTCACCACTAGTACACTCACCACTAGTACACTCACCACTAGTACACTCACCACTACTCACCACTCACCACTACTCACCACTCACCACTAGTACACTCACCACTACTCACCACTAGTACACTCACCACTACTCACCACTCACCACTACTCACCACTCACCACTAGTACACTCACCACTCACCACTAGTACACTCACCAGTAGTACACTCACCACTACTCACCACTACTCAACACTCACCACTAGTACACTCACCACTAGTACACCCACCACTCACCACTAGTACACTCACCACTCATCACTAGTACACTCACCACTAGTACACTCACCACTAGTACACTCACCACTCACCACTACTCACTACTAGTACACTCACCACTAGTACACTCACCACTCACCACTAGTACACTCACCACTCACCACTGCTCACCACTCACCACTACTCACCACTAGTACACTCACCACTAGTACACTCACCACGCACCACTACTCACCACTCACCACTACTCACCACTAGTACACTCACCATTAGTACACTCACCACTCACCACTACTCACCACTCACCACTACTCACCACTAGTACACTCACCACTAGTACACTCACCACTACTCACCACTAGTACACTCACCACTAGTACACTCACCACTAGTACACCCACCACTCACCACTACTCACCACTAGTACACTCACCATTAGTACACTCACCACTCACCACTAGTACACTCACCACTCAGCACTACTCACCACTCACCACTACTCACCACTAGTACACTCACCACTCACCACTACTCACCACTCACCACTACTCACCACTAGTACACTCACCACTAGTACACTCACCACTCACCACTACTCACTACTAGTACACTCACCACTAGTACACTCACCACTCACCACTAGTACACTCACCACTCACCACTGCTCACCACTCACCACTACTCACCACTAGTACACTCACCACTAGTACACTCACCACGCACCACTACTCACCACTCACCACTACTCACCACTAGTACACTCACCATTAGTACACTCACCACTCACCACTACTCACCACTCACCACTACTCACCACTAGTACACTCACCACTAGTACACTCACCACTACTCACCACTAGTACACTCACCACTAGTACACTCACCACTAGTACACCCACCACTCACCACTACTCACCACTAGTACACTCACCATTAGTACACTCACCACTCACCACTAGTACACTCACCACTCACCACTACTCACCACTCACCACTACTCACCACTAGTACACTCACCACTCACCACTACTCACCACTCACCACTACTCACCACTAGTACACTCACCACTAGTACACTCACCACTCACCACTACTCACCACTCACCACTACTCACCACTAGTACACTCACCAATCACCACTAGTACACTCACCACTAGTACACTCACCACTACTCACCACTCACCACTACTCACCACTAGTACACTCACCATTAGTACACTCACCACTCACCACTACTCACCACTCACCACTACTCACCACTAGTACACTCACCACTAGTACACTCACCACTACTCACCACTAGTACACTCACCACTAGTACACTCACCACTAGTACACTCACCACTAGTACACTCACCACTCACCACTAGTACACTCACCACTCACCACTACTCACCACTCACCACTACTCACCACTAGTACACTCACCACTCACCACTACTCACCACTCACCACTACTCACCACTAGTACACTCACCACTAGTACACTCACCACTCACCACTACTCACCACTCACCACTACTCACCACTAGTACACTCAACACTCACCACTAGTACACTCACCACTAGTACACTCACCACTCACCACTACTCACCACTCACCACTAGTACACCGCTGTGTCTGTTCCACCTGAAGAAGGAGACTTGTGTTGCCTCCAAAACGTCGTGATTTAATTGTTTTCTTTTATTTTGTTTTATTTTACCTCCGTGACGCCACCGTATAAATTGATTCTCAACATTGTTTCGTGAGGAGTCGACTCCTTTTTAAACGCATTAAGAATCGACTCCTATTGACTTGCACGGGGAATCGGATTGAAGAGTTGTATTAGAATTCGATTGCTCATTGAATTGCATGAGGAATCGACTTAGAGTCTGAATCAATACCTTGTCGACTTGTGTTTGGAACCGGTTCGTCGTGTGGAGTTGGATCCGGGTTTGGGGGGTTCAGCATCGCCTGGTGAGTTTACACTCAACACTCACCACTACTCACCACTAGTACACTCACCACTAGTACACTCACCACTACTCACCACTCACCACTAGTACACTCACCACTACTCACCACTAGTACACTCACCACTCACCACTACTCACCACTAGTACACTCACCACTAGTACACTCACCACTCACCACTAGTACACTCACCACTCACCACTACTCACCACTCACCACTACTCACCACTAGTACACTCACCACTAGTACACTCACCACTAGTACACTCACCACTCACCACTAGTACACTCACCACTACTCACCACTAGTACACTCACCACTAGTACACTCACCACTACTCACCACTAGTACACTCACCACTACTCACCACTCACCACTAGTACACTCACCACTAGTACACTCACCACTACTCTCCACTCACCACTACCCACCACTAGTACACTCACCACTAGTACACTCAACACTCACCACTACTCACCACTCACCACTAGTACACTCACCGCCGCGCTCACTCCTCACGCTGCTCACTGACCGTGAGGACGACGACCAGGTGAGACCACGGGTGGGGCGCACAAGGATATGTGTCTGTGTGTGTGTAGGTCGACTCAGCCTCAAATGAGTACCTGGAGGGATGTGTAAACATCGCCGCTAGGGAGACAAAGGCGGCCGGGCATGGTGCTGGCCACCCACCCCCTCGTGTGCTGTGCCGGCCTTTAAAGGCGCTCGCTAACAGCACTTGCCCCTACAGTCTGTTAAGGCTATACGGGGTATCTTTGTCTGTGCGCGGCACGGGCTAGAGAAGAGATGGAGTGACGTGGTACAAGAGGATGTGGAGCTGAGTCGACTTCCCGATGACTGGTACCAGCGGTGTAAAAATCGGCCTCTGTGGAGGAGGCTCGTGAAGGACGCTACTGGGCAGTTGGAGGCAGTCGCCCTCCAACAACAACGGAGGGCGGAGGAGCGACGCTCAGAACAACGAGCGGAGCGCCGGGTGGCTAAAGCACAGCAGGTTGGCACAGGAGGGGGCACAGGCGGTGCATCAGCCAGTCATCTCAGTCAGTCGACCCGTGGCACCTGGGTCTGTCCCTTGACCTTCTGCCAGCGGGCGTTCGACACTTCACGTGGCCTCAAGGTGCACATAGCCTGGCACAAGCGTCGTGGTGACATCACCGCCACTTGGTGGCGTATGGCGGTTGTTGTTTGTGCATCTCCTCATCTCCCCGTGCCCCCACAGGTGCGTGCATATGCATGTGAGGTGTTGCAAGTCCTCAGCTCCAACCATGTTGGCGCATTGGCCCTCTGCAACAATGGAGGCATCGCGGCCTTCGCCAGCCTGCTGGGACGCACTCACAACCCTCACACCCTGGAGAAGATCACCGGTAGCAACCCACCCACACTCACCACCCACTCTCGCCACCCACACTCACCACTCACCACCCACTCTCGCCACCCACACTCACCACCCACGCTCACCACCCACACTCACCACCCATGCTCGCCACGCTCGTCACGCTCACCACTCTCACCACGCTCACTACTCTCACCAGGCTCACCACTCTCACCAGGCTCACCACTCTCGCCATGCTCACCACCCACACTCACCACTCACACTCACCACCCACCCACCCTCGCCACCCCTACCCCAGGCACGCTGTGGAACCTGTCGTGCCACGAGCCTCTGAGGGCTGCGCTGGTGGAGCTCTGCCTCCCGGCGCTGGTGGAGCTCGTGCTGGTGCCAGAGAGCGGCTGGAGGAGCAACGTTGGAGACAAACCCTCCTCACCGTCCTCACCCAGCTCGCCCGTCTCACCCTCCTCACTCAGCTCGCCCGCCTCGCCTTCCGCGGCGTTCTGCAACGCCTTGGCGTGCCTGCGGTAAGGCGCGCCGAGACAGACGTGACGGGGACGTTGCGGTGGACGCGACGGGAATGTCGTGGTTGACGTGACGGGGACGTCAGGGTTCACGTCACGGCGGTGACGTTGCAGGGAGTTGAGCTTGGCAGACCCGGACAGGCGGCTGAGCATGCGGCAGTGCGAGGGGCTGGTGGACTGCGTGCTGCACTTCATCCGCTCGGCACTCAAAGGGCACAACATCGAGACTCAGGTGACCCCCACACCAAGATGGGTAGTGGTAAAGTAGTGGTTAGCGCTACGAACCCGGCGACCCGGGTTCAATTCCCGCTCGTGGCCAACACCGGTGAAGATTATCTGAAATGGTCCTGGGCCTCCCCTAGGTGTACTCAGCCTCAATTGAGTACCTGGTGTGGTGTGTAAACATCGCCACTGAGCAGACAAAGGTGGTCGGGCATTGTGCTTGCCACCAACCCCCTCGTGTACCGTTCCGGTCTCTTCATAGGTGCTCGCTAACAGCACTTGCCCCTACAGTCTGTTGAGGCTATATGGAGGGTCTTTGTTTATGTATGTGTATGTATGTACACGTGTGTGGATGTATGTGTATGTGTATGTATGTCCGTGTGTGTGTATTGTCCGGCAAAAACAACCCCCTACCTCCTCGAGGTGCCGGACGGCAAAATTGTGGTGGGCAGTGCCGTGGGGGGAGGGCCAATTTAGATTGGCCTTTCCCTTCATGGCATTTGTTACCACCACAATGGCCAAAAGGGGGCTTTGGACCGGTGCGAGGGACTGGTAACCCCTCCACTTTCAATTAACTACCACTAAAATACGAGGTAATGCATTTATTAAGTTTGTGCCGGAGGCACCAGGGGTACGGGCGTCTATGACGTCTCCTGGCCAAACCCCATTTGGCGGAGCGAGGAGATTGAATCTTTATCCTCGGGGCTTCTTCAGAAACAACAAAAAGCCTCTACGGATGGCCACGTGGAATGTTCGAACGCTCATTGCGGAGGAGAGGCTTCCATTCTTTTGTTGGGAGCTGGACCGGTACCGCCTGCATCTCTATGGTATTCAGGAGGTCCAGGGGACCGGCTCTGGCTCCTGCCACCATGAGGGGTGGACAGTCCTTTACTCGGGGCAGGAGACTGCCAAACAACAGGGAGTGGCTCTTCTTCTGAACAAAAGAATGAAGGGGGCGTGGGAGTGTGGCGGTCAGGTGTGGGATGCTGTAATCCCCAGGCTACTTTGGGCTCGCCTTCCCATCAACCAGAGGCAAGGAGTGGTGGTCGTGGTTATGTATGCCCCCACTGAAGACGAACATCTGGAAGGATGCAGGCAAGGCCGATGAGTCAGATGGCTTCTATGACCTCCTGTCAAAGATACTGGCTAAAGTGGCCCTTCGGGATAGAGTCATCTTGTTGGGTGACTTCAATGCCCGAGTTGGTCATGATGCTAGCACCTGGTCTGGAGTGATTGGAGGGCATGGGCCAGATCAGCTCAATAACAACGGTAAGAGGCTGATAGATTTTTGTGCAGCCCATGGGCTTGTAATTACCAACACGCTGTTCCGGCATCGGCACATCCACACAACATCATGGATGCATGCCAGGTCCAAGTGTAACGAGTTCAACTGAGTCGCAGACGTTGTCTTGGGAGCAACACTTTATTCAGAAACTCAACGTAACATAACACAACCTACACTTGGGTGTTGAATGCTCATCTAGCCACGCTACGGCAGAACTAGACACGGTTCGCTATCCCGGCCCAGACCACAAGCTGGGTCCCGGACCACGTGGCTAGAGGCTTCTTCAACCCGACGTGGATCTTCATCACCAGTAACACGAAGAACCCCGAGCCCCTCCCGGGGCCCCCGTTATATCGGCCTGGGCTGGGGTTGGCTCCGCCCCTCGCCCCGCCCACCTTCCAGATCTCTCCGGCTCTTTCCCGAAGGCTCCCCAAGAGCTCTGCTATACCACGTGACCGCCCAGCGGCCCCCGTCCACCGGAGGCCCCCCTCCAATATCATCCGGTTACGTGTCGGCAGGCCAACCAGCGTATCATGCCCCAACGTAACCCTGGCTGGCTGACACTCCCTCTCGCTCCCTCACCGGGAGCCCGCACCGCACACCGCACATGGTGCCTCCACGCTGCACAGCGCTCACCCAAGCCCCGTGAGGGCTGGTACTTCGCCCAGTAAGCGGACTACACATAATGCCAAGACATTATCCGCTGCGGTTTCGTAAGCCCGGCACCACACAGTGACAATCACAGTCACTACACAAGCAAGACCATCTGCTGGACTACATTGTGATGGAACAGTGGATGCGGGCCCATGTCCTTGACACCAGGAGCTGATCTGCCCACTGACCATCGACTTGGCATCTTTAAGATGTGCCTGCCATTCTTCCACTCCGGTGGTGGGTGTACACCCAGGACCCCATTCAAACCCATAGTGGCATTGTCTCAGCTAGCTGATTAAAATTTCAAGCGAGAATTTAATCATCGCTTGCAGCTGGGGTTGGCATCATCCCAAACCTCCTCATGTCGAGGGGAAATGGGCGAGGTTTAGGACTGTGGCTTATGCAGCTGCAATGGCTTCTTTGGGTACACGGTCCAGACCTCCTCAGAGACCCTGGCTGACAAAGGAGGTGTTCAGGCTGGCTGAGAAAAAGTGACAGGCCCACTCTCATCATCTACAACATCCCATGTCAGAGAATGAGGAGGCTTACCGAAGCCTTCGCTCGGAGGTTCGTAGAGCCGTGAGGCGCCTTAAGGATGGTTGGTGGTTGCAGGTTGCTGAGGAGATGGAGTCTGCCCCAATGGCCTGTGATCACAAATTCCTATTTAACTCCATCAAAAAAGTAACCTGCAGCGCCACACCTATTACCATCATTAGGAGAAAGAACGGTGATCCAATCTCCGACCCCCAGGAACAGGTTTGCAGATTTGCTGAGCATTTTTGGGAGGTCCTGGGGGAGGGGAAATCCCCCAACCTGGAAAACATCGTGGCACAAAGTGAGGATGACCCTGCTGAGGCTGCGGTGCCTCATAGAAGAGGAAGTCACCCCCTGTGAGTGGCTGGCTGAGGTGCCATCTGTTGAAGAAGTACTGAAGGCGATCCGGAGTCTGAGACCAGGAAAGGCACTGGGTAGAGATGATCTCCCAAGCAAAATGCTGAGGGAGGGTGGCGTTTGAGCACAGACTGCCCTATATGACATCATAACAGCAGTCTGGACCACTGGACGGGTTCCGCAGGATTGGAAGGATGCCCTGGTGGTCCCCCTCTTTAAGAAGGGGGAACGCACGGACTGTAACAACTACAGGGGCATCTCATGCCTCAGTGTGCCGGGAAAGGTCCTGGCAAGGATTATTCAACATCGCCTTGTCAGGCACGCTGAGGCGAGGCTTGCAGAGCCCCATTGCGGTTTCAGGAAAGGGCGGTCCTGCAAAGATGCCATATTTTCTATCGGTCTGCTACAGCAGAAGTGTAGGAAATTCCACATCTCCGCTTTTTTGACCTGCTCAAGGCCTATGATACCATCAGTAGGCCTGGGCTCTGGGTTGTTCTTAGTGCTTTCGGAGTCCCTAACGCTCTGCTTATGATCATTAAGGAACTTCATGATGGTGAGCGGGCCAGGGTAGAACTTCGTGGCCGGGGTGCGACAGTGATGTCCTCTGGCTCCCACATTATTTAACATCTATTTTGACCACGTAGTTCGTGAAGCCTTCAATAGCTGTACCGGGGGAATCTCCATTTGGTACAGATATAAGGGAGGCTGATCGATGCCCAGGTGCAGTCACGGGATGGCTCCCTATTGCTCAACCACGTTATGTATGCCGATGATTTGGTAATTGCTGCTCATTCAGAGGAGGAATTGGAGATGCTGGCTGCTGAGACTGGAGCGTGCCACTAAGAGATGGGGCCTTACCATCACCCCCACCAAAACTAAGCACCTGCCTGGGTATTTTGTACCATCGGACACTCCACCCCCACAACTCCCAATCGGTGATGGGGCAGTTGTGGAGAGAGTGGAGAGATTCCCATATTTATTTTTTACCTACGTGACTTCACCGAATAGAACCAAAGAGTATGAGTTTCCCATACCTGGGCAGTGTGCTTATGACCGGCTCCAGTTTAACAGCAGAGGTCTCACTCCGAATCAGTCGAGCAGCAATATCTTTTCATCGGTTGCGTGACGCTGTGTGGAAGCTACCTGGTCTATCGCTCCGTACTAAGCTTCAGGTCTTCTCGGCCACGGTCATTCCCTCCCTTCTCTACGCTTGCGAAACGTGGACCCCCCTAATGGAACATCTTCACCGGTTAGAAACAGTTAGGCTGGCCTGCCTACGATCCATCCTGGGTTTAACCAGACTAGATTGTGTGAGGAGCTCACAAATCCTTGAAAGATCTGGGCAAGGTCCCATCGGTGAGCTCCTCCGGCGGGCAAGGCTGCGATGGCTGGGTCATGTAGCCCGCATGCCCAGCCACCGCATGCCGAAACAGCTTTTGTTCGGCCGGATCGAGGGGACTAAACGGGCGCGGCACCGGCTAGAGAAGAGATGGAGTGATGTGGTACAGAAGGACGTGGAGCTGAGTGGACTTGTCGATGACTGGTACCAGCGGTGTCAAGGTTGGTATCTGTGGAGGAGGCTCGTGAAGGACGCTACTGGGCAGTTGGAGGTAGTCGCCCTCCAACAACAACGGAGGGCGGAGGAGCGACGCTCAGAACAACGAGCGGAGCGCCGGGTGGCTAAAGCACAGCAGGTTGGCACAGTAGGGGGCACAGGTGGTGCATCAGCCAGTCATCTCAGTCAGTCGACCCGTGGCACCTGGGTCTGCCCCGTGACCTCCTGCCAGCGGGCGTTCGACACTTCACGTGGCCTCAGGGTGCACATAGCCTGGCACAAGCGTCGTGGTGACGTCACCGCCACTTAGTGGCGAATGGCGGTTGTTGTTGTTGTCTGTGTGTGTGTCTGTGTGTGTGTGTGTCTGTGTGTGTGTCTGTGTGTGTGTCTGTGTGTGTCTGTGTGTGTCTGTGTGTCTGTGTGTGTCTGTGTGTGTCTGTGTGTGTGTATGTCTGTGTGTGTGTCTGTGTGTGTGTGTCTGTGTGTGTGTGTCATGATACTGGAACCTGGTCTGGAGTGATTGGAGGGCATGGGCCAGATCAGCTCAATAACAACGGTAGGAGGCTGCTAGATTTTTGTGCAGCCCATGGGCTTGTAATTACCAACACGCTGTTCCGGCATCGGCGCATCCACACAACATCATGGATGCATGCCGGGTCCAAGCAAGAACATCTGCTGGACTACATAGTGACGGACCAGCGGATGCGAGCCTATGTCCTTGACACCAGGACCTACCGTGGAGCTCATCTGCCCTCTGACCATCGACTAGTCATCTGTAAGATGCGCCTGCCATTCTTCCACTCCGGTGGTGGGTGTACACCCAGGACCCCATTCCGACCTAAAGTGGCCTGGTCTCAGTTATCTGATGAAAGTTGCAAGCGAGAATTTCATCATCGCTTGCGGCTGGGATTGGCATCGTCCCCGACTGCTCCTGATGTCGAGGGTAAATGGGCGAGGTTTAGGACTGTGACTCATGCAGCTGCAATGGCTGCTTTGGGTACGCGGTCCAGACCTCCACAGAGACCCTGGCTGACAGAGGAGGTGTTCAGGATGGTTGAGAAAAAGTGACAGGCCCACTGTCATCGGCTACAGAATCCCACGTCAGAGAATGAGGAGGCTTACCGCAGCCTTCGCTCGGAGGTTCGGAGAGCCGTGAGGCGCTGCAAGGATGGGTGGTGGTCGCGGGTTGCTGAGGAGATGGAGTCTGCCTCAGTGGCCCATGATCACAAATCTCTATTTAACTCCATAAAAAAAGTAACCTGCAGCGCCACACCTATTACCATCATTAGGGGAAAAAACGGTGATCCAATCTCCGACCCCCAGGAACAGGTTTGCAGATTTGCTGAGCATTTCTGTGAGGTCCTGGGGGAGGGAAAATCCCTCAGCCAGGAAAAAATCGTGGCACAAAGTGAGGATGACCCTGCTGAGGCTGTGGTGCCTCAAATATTGGAAGAAGTCACCCCCCGTGAGTGGCTGGCTGAGGTGCCATCTGTTGAGGAAGTACTGAAGGCGATCCGAAGTCTGAGACCAGGAAAGGCAGCGGGCAGAGATGATCTCCCAAGCGAAATGCTGAGGGAGGGTGGCGTTTGTGCACAGACTGCCCTATATGACATCATAACAACGGTCTGGGCCGCTGGACGGGTTCCACAGGATTGGAAGGATGCCCTGGTCGTCCCCCTCTTTAAGAAGGGGGACCGCACAGACTGTAACAACTACAGGGGCATCTCACTCCTCAGTGTGCCGGGAAAGGTCCTGGCAAGGATTATTCAGCATCGCCTTGCCAGGCATGCTGAGGAGAGGCTTGTGGAGCCCCAATGCGGTTTCAGGAAAGGGCGGTCCTGCACAGATACCATATTTTCTGTCCGTCTGCTACAGCAGAGGTGTAGGGAATTCCAACAAGACCTACATCTCTGCTTTATTGACCTGGTCAAGGCCTATGATACCATCAGTAGGCCTGGGCTCTGGGTTGTTCTTCGTGCTTTTGGAGTACCTGACCACGATCATTAAGGACCTTCATGATGGTGAGCGGGCCCGGGTAAAACTACGTGGCCGGGAGTCAGAGCCATTCCCTGTACACCTTGGGGTGCGACAGGGATGTCCTCTGGCTCCCACATTATATAACATCTATTTTGACCACGTAGTTCGTGTAGCCTTCAATAGCTGTACTGGGGGAATCTCCATATGGTACAGATATAATGGGAGGCTGATCGATGCCCGGGTGCGGTCAAGGGATGGCTCCTACAGACACTTACATACAGACACTTACATACAGACACTGAGACACTTACATACAGACACTTACATACAGACACTTACATACAGACACTGAGATATTCACATACAGACATTTACATACAAACACTTAACATACAGACACTTACATACAGACACTTACATACAGACACTTACTTAGACATTTACTTACAGACACTGAGACACGTAAATACAAACACTTACATACAGAAGCTTACATACAGACACTTACATACAGACACTGAGACACTTACATACAGACATTTACATACAGACACTGAGACACTTACATACAGACACTTACATACAGACACTTACAAACTGACACAAACAGACACTGAGACACTTACATACAGACACTTACATACAAACACTAACATACACACACTTACATACAGGCACTTACATACAGATACTTACATAGACACTTACATACAGACACTTACATACTGACACAAACAGACACTGAGACACTTACATACAGACACTTACATACAAACACTTACATACAGACACTTACATACAGACACTTACATACAGACACTGACATACAGACTCTTACATAAAGACACTTACATACAGACACTTAGACACTTACATACAGACACTTACATAAGACTCTTACATAAAGACACTTACATACAGACAATTACATACAGACACTTACATACAGACACTAAGACACTTACATACAGACACTTACATACAGACACTGAGACACTTACATACAGACACTTACATACAGACACTTACATACAGACACTGAGATATTCACATACAGACATTTACATACAAACACTTAACATACAGACACTTACATACAGACACTTACATACAGACACTTACTTAGACATTTACTTACAGACACTGAGACACGTAAATACAAACACTTACATACAGAAGCTTACATACAGACACTTACATACAGACACTGAGACACTTACATACAGACATTTACATACAGACACTGAGACACTTACATACAGACACTTACATACAGACACTTACAAACTGACACAAACAGACACTGAGACACTTACATACAGACACTTACATACAAACACTTACATACACACACTTACATACAGGCACTTACATACAGATACTTACATAGACACTTACATACAGACACTTACATACTGACACAAACAGACACTGAGACACTTACATACAGACACTTACATACAAACACTTACATACAGACACTTACATACAGACACTTACATACAGACACTGACATACAGACTCTTACATAAAGACACTTACATACAGACACTTAGACACTTACATACAGACACTTACATAAGACTCTTACATAAAGACACTTACATACAGACAATTACATACAGACACTTACATACAGACACTAAGACACTTACATACAGACACTTACATACAGACACTTACATACAGACACTGAGACACTTACATAGACACTTACATACAGACGCTTACATACACTTACATACAGACACTGAGACACTTACATACATACACTTACATACAGACACTTACATACAGACACTTACAAACAGACACTTACATACAGACACTGAGACACTTACATACAGACACTTCCATACAGACACTGAGACACTTACATACAGACACTTACATACAGAAACTTACATACAGACACGGAGACACTTACATACAGACACTTACATACAGACACTGAGACACTTACATACAGACACTGAGACACTTACATACAGACACTTACATAAAGACACTGAGACACTTACATAGACACTTACATACAGACGCTTACATACAGACACTTACATACAGACCCTTACATACACACACTTAGACACTTACATACAGACACTTACATACAGACACTTATATACAGACACTTACATACAGAAACTTACATACAGACACTTACTTAGACACTTACTTACAGACACTGAGACACTTAAATACAGACACTTACATACAGACACTTACATACAGACACTTACAAACAGACACTGACATACAGACACTGAGACTTACATAGAGACACTTAAATACAGACACTTACATACAGACACTTACATACAGATACTGACACACTTACATACCGACACTTACATACAGACACTTACATACACACACTTACATACAGTCACTTACATACAGACACTTACATACAGACACTTACATACAGACCCTTACATACAGACACTTAGACACTTACATACAGACACTTACATGCAGACACTTACATACAGACACTTACTTAGACATTTACTTACAGACACTGAGACACGTAAATACAAACACTTACATACAGAAGCTTACATACAGACACTTACATACAGACACTGAGACACTTACATACAGACATTTACATACAGACACTGAGACACTTACATACAGACACTTA
This sequence comes from Petromyzon marinus, assembly GCF_048934315.1. Classification (NCBI taxonomy): domain Eukaryota; kingdom Metazoa; phylum Chordata; class Hyperoartia; order Petromyzontiformes; family Petromyzontidae; genus Petromyzon; species Petromyzon marinus. Next base: position 1,910,283 of record NW_027422817.1, read on the forward strand.
CATACAGACACTTACAAACACACACTGACATACAGACGCTGAGACTTACATACAGACACTTACATACAGACACTTACATACAGACACTTACATAAAGACATTTACATACAGATACTGAGACACTTACATACAGACACTTACATACAGACACTTACATACACACACTTACATACACACACTTACATACAGGCACTTACATACAGACACTTACATAGACACTTACATACAGACACTTACATACTGACACAAACAGACACTGAGACACTTACATACAGACACTTACATACAAACACTTACATACAGACACTTACATACAGACACTTACATACAGACACTGACATACAGACTCTTACATAAAGACACTTACATACAGACACTTAGACACTTACATACAGACACTTACATAAGACTCTTACATAAAGACACTTACATACAGACAATTACATACAGACACTTACATACAGACACTAAGACACTTACATACAGACACTTACATACAGACACTTACATACAGACACTGAGACACTTACATAGACACTTACATACAGACGCTTACATACACTTACATACAGACACTGAGACACTTACATACATACACTTACATACAGACACTTACATACAGACACTTACAAACAGACACTTACATACAGACACTGAGACACTTACATACAGACACTTCCATACAGACACTGAGACACTTACATACAGACACTTACATACAGAAACTTACATACAGACACGGAGACACTTACATACAGACACTTACATACAGACACTGAGACACTTACATACAGACACTGAGACACTTACATACAGACACTTACATAAAGACACTGAGACACTTACATAGACACTTACATACAGACGCTTACATACAGACACTTACATACAGACCCTTACATACACACACTTAGACACTTACATACAGACACTTACATACAGACACTTATATACAGACACTTACATACAGAAACTTACATACAGACACTTACTTAGACACTTACTTACAGACACTGAGACACTTAAATACAGACACTTACATACAGACACTTACATACAGACACTTACAAACAGACACTGACATACAGACACTGAGACTTACATAGAGACACTTAAATACAGACACTTACATACAGACACTTACATACAGATACTGACACACTTACATACCGACACTTACATACAGACACTTACATACACACACTTACATACAGTCACTTACATACAGACACTTACATACAGACACTTACATACAGACCCTTACATACAGACACTTAGACACTTACATACAGACACTTACATGCAGACACTTACATACAGACACTTACTTAGACATTTACTTACAGACACTGAGACACGTAAATACAAACACTTACATACAGAAGCTTACATACAGACACTTACATACAGACACTGAGACACTTACATACAGACATTTACATACAGACACTGAGACACTTACATACAGACACTTACATACAGACACTTACAAACACACACTGACATACAGACGCTGAGACTTACATACAGACACTTACATACAGACACTTACATACAGACACTTACATAAAGACATTTACATACAGATACTGAGACACTTACATACAGACACTTACATACAGACACTTACATACACACACTTACATACACACACTTACATACAGGCACTTACATACAGACACTTACATAGACACTTACATACAGACACTTACATACTGACACAAACAGACACTGAGACACTTACATACAGACACTTACATACAAACACTTACATACAGACACTTACATACAGACACTTACATACAGACACTGACATACAGACTCTTACATAAAGACACTTACATACAGACACTTAGACACTTACATACAGACACTTACATAAGACTCTTACATAAAGACACTTACATACAGACAATTACATACAGACACTTACATACAGACACTAAGACACTTACATACATACACTTACATACAGACACTTACATACAGACACTGAGACACTTACATAGACACTTACATACAGACGCTTACATACACTTACATACAGACACTGAGACACTTACATACATACACTTACATACAGACACTTACATACAGACACTTACAAACAGACACTTACATACAGACACTGAGACACTTACAAACAGACACTTACATACAGACACTGAGACACTTACATACAGACACTTCCATACAGACACTGAGACACTTACATACAGACACTTACATACAGAAACTTACATACAGACACTGAGACACTTACATACAGACACTTACATACAGACACTGAGACACTTACATACAGACACTGAGACACTTACATACAGACACTTACATAAAGACACTGAGACACTTACATAGACACTTACATACAGACGCTTACATACAGACACTTACATACAGACCCTTACATACACACACTTAGACACTTACATACAGACACTTACATACAGACACTTATATACAGACACTTACATACAGACACTTACATACAGACACTTACTTAGACACTTACTTACAGACACTGAGACACTTAAATACAGACACTTACATACAGACACTTACATACAGACACTTACAAACAGACACTGACATACAGACACTGAGACTTACATAGAGACACTTAAATACAGACACTTACATACAGACACTTACATACAGATACTGACACACTTACATACAGACACTTACATACAGACACTTACATACACACACTTACATACAGTCACTTACATACAGACACTTACATACAGACACTTACATACAGACACTTACATACAGGCACTTTCATACAGACACTTACATAGACACTTACATACAGACATTTACATACAGACACTGAGACACTTACATACAGACACTTACATACAGACACTTACAAACTGACACAAACAGACACTGAGACACTTACATACAGACACTTACATACAAACACTTACATACACACACTTACATACAGGCACTTACATACAGATACTTACATAGACACTTACATACAGACACTTACATACTGACACAAACAGACACTGAGACACTTACATACAGACACTTACATACAAACACTTACATACAGACACTTACATACAGACACTTACATACAGACACTGACATACAGACTCTTACATAAAGACACTTACATACAGACACTTAGACACTTACATACAGACACTTACATAAGACTCTTACATAAAGACACTTACATACAGACAATTACATACAGACACTTACATACAGACACTAAGACACTTACATACAGACACTTACATACAGACACTTACATACAGACACTGAGACACTTACATAGACACTTACATACAGACGCTTACATACACTTACATACAGACACTGAGACACTTACATACATACACTTACATACAGACACTTACATACAGACACTTACAAACAGACACTTACATACAGACACTGAGACACTTACATACAGACACTTCCATACAGACACTGAGACACTTACATACAGACACTTACATACAGAAACTTACATACAGACACGGAGACACTTACATACAGACACTTACATACAGACACTGAGACACTTACATACAGACACTGAGACACTTACATACAGACACTTACATAAAGACACTGAGACACTTACATAGACACTTACATACAGACGCTTACATACAGACACTTACATACAGACCCTTACATACACACACTTAGACACTTACATACAGACACTTACATACAGACACTTATATACAGACACTTACATACAGAAACTTACATACAGACACTTACTTAGACACTTACTTACAGACACTGAGACACTTAAATACAGACACTTACATACAGACACTTACATACAGACACTTACAAACAGACACTGACATACAGACACTGAGACTTACATAGAGACACTTAAATACAGACACTTACATACAGACACTTACATACAGATACTGACACACTTACATACCGACACTTACATACAGACACTTACATACACACACTTACATACAGTCACTTACATACAGACACTTACATACAGACACTTACATACAGACCCTTACATACAGACACTTAGACACTTACATACAGACACTTACATGCAGACACTTACATACAGACACTTACTTAGACATTTACTTACAGACACTGAGACACGTAAATACAAACACTTACATACAGAAGCTTACATACAGACACTTACATACAGACACTGAGACACTTACATACAGACATTTACATACAGACACTGAGACACTTACATACAGACACTTACATACAGACACTTACAAACACACACTGACATACAGACGCTGAGACTTACATACAGACACTTACATACAGACACTTACATACAGACACTTACATAAAGACATTTACATACAGATACTGAGACACTTACATACAGACACTTACATACAGACACTTACATACACACACTTACATACACACACTTACATACAGGCACTTACATACAGACACTTACATAGACACTTACATACAGACACTTACATACTGACACAAACAGACACTGAGACACTTACATACAGACACTTACATACAAACACTTACATACAGACACTTACATACAGACACTTACATACAGACACTGACATACAGACTCTTACATAAAGACACTTACATACAGACACTTAGACACTTACATACAGACACTTACATAAGACTCTTACATAAAGACACTTACATACAGACAATTACATACAGACACTTACATACAGACACTAAGACACTTACATACAGACACTTACATACAGACACTTACATACAGACACTGAGACACTTACATAGACACTTACATACAGACGCTTACATACACTTACATACAGACACTGAGACACTTACATACATACACTTACATACAGACACTTACATACAGACACTTACATACAGACACTTACAAACAGACACTTACATACAGACACTGAGACACTTACATACAGACACTTCCATACAGACACTGAGACACTTACATACAGACACTTACATACAGAAACTTACATACAGACACGGAGACACTTACATACAAACACTTACATACAGACACTGAGACACTTACATACAGACACTGAGACACTTACATACAGACACTTACATAAAGACACTGAGACACTTACATAGACACTTACATACAGACGCTTACATACAGACACTTACATACAGACCCTTACATACACACACTTAGACACTTACATACAGACACTTACATACAGACACTTATATACAGACACTTACATACAGAAACTTACATACAGACACTTACTTAGACACTTACTTACAGACACTGAGACACTTAAATACAGACACTTACATACAGACACTTACATACAGACACTTACAAACAGACACTGACATACAGACACTGAGACTTACATAGAGACACTTAAATACAGACACTTACATACAGACACTTACATACAGATACTGACACACTTACATACCGACACTTACATACAGACACTTACATACACACACTTACATACAGTCACTTACATACAGACACTTACATACAGACACTTACATACAGACCCTTACATACAGACACTTAGACACTTACATACAGACACTTACATGCAGACACTTACATACAGACACTTACTTAGACATTTACTTACAGACACTGAGACACGTAAATACAAACACTTACATACAGAAGCTTACATACAGACACTTACATACAGACACTGAGACACTTACATACAGACATTTACATACAGACACTGAGACACTTACATACAGACACTTACATACAGACACTTACAAACACACACTGACATACAGACGCTGAGACTTACATACAGACACTTACATACAGACACTTACATACAGACACTTACATAAAGACATTTACATACAGATACTGAGACACTTACATACAGACACTTACATACAGACACTTACATACACACACTTACATACACACACTTACATACAGGCACTTACATACAGACACTTACATAGACACTTACATACAGACACTTACATACTGACACAAACAGACACTGAGACACTTACATACAAACACTTACATACAGACACTTACATACAGACACTTACATACAGACACTGACATACAGACTCTTACATAAAGACACTTACATACAGACACTTAGACACTTACATACAGACACTTACATAAGACTCTTACATAAAGACACTTACATACAGACAATTACATACAGACACTTACATACAGACACTAAGACACTTACATACAGACACTTACATACAGACACTTACATAAAGACATTTACATACAGATACTGAGACACTTACATACAGACACTTACATACAGACACTTACATACACACACTTACATACACACACTTACATACAGGCACTTACATACAGACACTTACATAGACACTTACATACAGACACTTACATACTGACACAAACAGACACTGAGACACTTACATACAGACACTTACATACAAACACTTACATACAGACACTTACATACAGACACTTACATACAGACGCTTACATACAGACACTTACATACAGACCCTTACATACACACACTTAGACACTTACATACAGACACTTACATACAGACACTTATATACAGACACTTACATACAGAAACTTACATACAGACACTTACTTAGACACTTACTTACAGACACTGAGACACTTAAATACAGACACTTACATACAGACACTTACATACAGACACTTACAAACAGACACTGACATACAGACACTGAGACTTACATAGAGACACTTAAATACAGACACTTACATACAGACACTTACATACAGATACTGACACACTTACATACCGACACTTACATACAGACACTTACATACACACACTTACATACAGTCACTTACATACAGACACTTACATACAGACACTTACATACAGACACTTACATACAGGCACTTTCATACAGACACTTACATAGACACTTACATACAGACACTTACATACTGACACTTACAAACAGACACTGAGACACTTACATACAGACACTTACATATAAACACTTACATACAGACACTTACATACAGACACTTACATACAGACACTTACATATAGACACTTACATACAGACCCTTACATACAGACACTTAGACACTTACATACAGACACTTACATGCAGACACTTACATACAGACACTTACTTAGACATTTACTTACAGACACTGAGACACTTAAATACAGACACTTACATACAGACACTTACATACAGACACTTACAAACAGACACTGACATACAGACACTGAGACTTACATAGAGACACTTAAATACAGACACTTACATACAGACACTTACATACAGATACTGACACACTTACATACCGACACTTACATACAGACACTTACATACACACACTTACATACAGTCACTTACATACAGACACTTACATACAGACACTTACATACAGACCCTTACATACAGACACTTAGACACTTACATACAGACACTTACATGCAGACACTTACATACAGACACTTACTTAGACATTTACTTACAGACACTGAGACACGTAAATACAAACACTTACATACAGAAGCTTACATACAGACACTTACATACAGACACTGAGACACTTACATACAGACATTTACATACAGACACTGAGACACTTACATACAGACACTTACATACAGACACTTACAAACACACACTGACATACAGACGCTGAGACTTACATACAGACACTTACATACAGACACTTACATACAGACACTTACATAAAGACATTTACATACAGATACTGAGACACTTACATACAGACACTTACATACAGACACTTACATACACACACTTACATACACACACTTACATACAGGCACTTACATACAGACACTTACATAGACACTTACATACAGACACTTACATACTGACACAAACAGACACTGAGACACTTACATACAGACACTTACATACAAACACTTACATACAGACACTTACATACAGACACTTACATACAGACACTGACATACAGACTCTTACATAAAGACACTTACATACAGACACTTAGACACTTACATACAGACACTTACATAAGACTCTTACATAAAGACACTTACATACAGACAATTACATACAGACACTTACATACAGACACTAAGACACTTACATACAGACACTTACATACAGACACTTACATACAGACACTGAGACACTTACATAGACACTTACATACAGACGCTTACATACACTTACATACAGACACTGAGACACTTACATACATACACTTACATACAGACACTTACATACAGACACTTACATACAGACACTTACAAACAGACACTTACATACAGACACTGAGACACTTACATACAGACACTTCCATACAGACACTGAGACACTTACATACAGACACTTACATACAGAAACTTACATACAGACACGGAGACACTTACATACAAACACTTACATACAGACACTGAGACACTTACATACAGACACTGAGACACTTACATACAGACACTTACATAAAGACACTGAGACACTTACATAGACACTTACATACAGACGCTTACATACAGACACTTACATACAGACCCTTACATACACACACTTAGACACTTACATACAGACACTTACATACAGACACTTATATACAGACACTTACATACAGAAACTTACATACAGACACTTACTTAGACACTTACTTACAGACACTGAGACACTTAAATACAGACACTTACATACAGACACTTACATACAGACACTTACAAACAGACACTGACATACAGACACTGAGACTTACATAGAGACACTTAAATACAGACACTTACATACAGACACTTACATACAGATACTGACACACTTACATACCGACACTTACATACAGACACTTACATACACACACTTACATACAGTCACTTACATACAGACACTTACATACAGACACTTACATACAGACCCTTACATACAGACACTTAGACACTTACATACAGACACTTACATGCAGACACTTACATACAGACACTTACTTAGACATTTACTTACAGACACTGAGACACGTAAATACAAACACTTACATACAGAAGCTTACATACAGACACTTACATACAGACACTGAGACACTTACATACAGACATTTACATACAGACACTGAGACACTTACATACAGACACTTACATACAGACACTTACAAACACACACTGACATACAGACGCTGAGACTTACATACAGACACTTACATACAGACACTTACATACAGACACTTACATAAAGACATTTACATACAGATACTGAGACACTTACATACAGACACTTACATACAGACACTTACATACACACACTTACATACACACACTTACATACAGGCACTTACATACAGACACTTACATAGACACTTACATACAGACACTTACATACTGACACAAACAGACACTGAGACACTTACATACAAACACTTACATACAGACACTTACATACAGACACTTACATACAGACACTGACATACAGACTCTTACATAAAGACACTTACATACAGACACTTAGACACTTACATACAGACACTTACATAAGACTCTTACATAAAGACACTTACATACAGACAATTACATACAGACACTTACATACAGACACTAAGACACTTACATACAGACACTTACATACAGACACTTACATAAAGACATTTACATACAGATACTGAGACACTTACATACAGACACTTACATACAGACACTTACATACACACACTTACATACACACACTTACATACAGGCACTTACATACAGACACTTACATAGACACTTACATACAGACACTTACATACTGACACAAACAGACACTGAGACACTTACATACAGACACTTACATACAAACACTTACATACAGACACTTACATACAGACACTTACATACAGACGCTTACATACAGACACTTACATACAGACCCTTACATACACACACTTAGACACTTACATACAGACACTTACATACAGACACTTATATACAGACACTTACATACAGAAACTTACATACAGACACTTACTTAGACACTTACTTACAGACACTGAGACACTTAAATACAGACACTTACATACAGACACTTACATACAGACACTTACAAACAGACACTGACATACAGACACTGAGACTTACATAGAGACACTTAAATACAGACACTTACATACAGACACTTACATACAGATACTGACACACTTACATACCGACACTTACATACAGACACTTACATACACACACTTACATACAGTCACTTACATACAGACACTTACATACAGACACTTACATACAGACACTTACATACAGGCACTTTCATACAGACACTTACATAGACACTTACATACAGACACTTACATACTGACACTTACAAACAGACACTGAGACACTTACATACAGACACTTACATATAAACACTTACATACAGACACTTACATACAGACACTTACATACAGACACTTACATATAGACACTTACATACAGACCCTTACATACAGACACTTAGACACTTACATACAGACACTTACATGCAGACACTTACATACAGACACTTACTTAGACATTTACTTACAGACACTGAGACACGTAAATACAAACACTTACATACAGAAGCTTACATACAGACACTTACATACAGACACTGAGACACTTACATACAGACATTTACATACAGACACTGAGACACTTACATACAGACACTTACATACAGACACTTACAAACACACACTGACATACAGACGCTGAGACTTACATACAGACACTTACATACAGACACTTACATACAGACACTTACATAAAGACATTTACATACAGATACTGAGACACTTACATACAGACACTTACATACAGACACTTACATACACACACTTACATACACACACTTACATACAGGCACTTACATACAGACACTTACATAGACACTTACATACAGACACTTACATACTGACACAAACAGACACTGAGACACTTACATACAGACACTTACATACAAACACTTACATACAGACACTTACATACAGACACTTACATACAGACACTGACATACAGACTCTTACATAAAGACACTTACATACAGACACTTAGACACTTACATACAGACACTTACATAAGACTCTTACATAAAGACACTTACATACAGACAATTACATACAGACACTTACATACAGACACTAAGACACTTACATACAGACACTTACATACAGACACTTACAAACAGACACTTACATACAGACACTGAGACACTTACAAACAGACACTTACATACAGACACTGAGACACTTACATACAGACACTTCCATACAGACACTGAGACACTTAAATACAGACACTTACATACAGAAACTTACATACAGACACTGAGACACTTACATACAGACACTTACATACAGACACTGAGACACTTACATACAGACACTGAGACACTTACATACAGACACTTACATAAAGACACTGAGACACTTACATAGACACTTACATACAGACGCTTACATACAGACACTTACATACAGACCCTTACATACACACACTTAGACACTTACATACAGACACTTACATACAGACACTTATATACAGACACTTACATACAGACACTTACATACAGACACTTACTTAGACACTTACTTACAGACACTGAGACACTTAAATACAGACACTTACATACAGACACTTACATACAGACACTTACAAACAGACACTGACATACAGACACTGAGACTTACATAGAGACACTTAAATACAGACACTTACATACAGACACTTACATACAGATACTGACACACTTACATACAGACACTTACATACAGACACTTACATACACACACTTACATACAGTCACTTACATACAGACACTTACATACAGACACTTACATACAGACACTTACATACAGGCACTTTCATACAGACACTTACATAGACACTTACATACAGACACTTACATACTGACACTTACAAACAGACACTGAGACACTTACATACAGACACTTACATATAAACACTTACATACAGACACTTACATACAGACACTTACATACAGACACTTACATATAGACACTTACATACAGACCCTTACATACAGACACTTAGACACTTACATACAGACACTTACATACAGACTCTTACATAGAGACACTTACATACAGACACTTAGACACTTACATACAGACACTTACATACAGACTCTTACATAAAGACACTTACATACAGACACTGAGACACTTACATACAGACACTTACATACAGACACTTACATACAGACACTGAGATATTCACATACAGACACTTACATACAAACACTTAACATACAGACACTTACATACAGACACTTACATACAGACACTTACTTAGACACTTACTTACAGACACTGAGACACTTAAATACAGACACTTTCATACAGACACTTACATACAGACACTTACAAACACACACTGACATACAGACACTGAGACTTACATACAGACACTTACGTACAGACACTTACAAACAGAAACTTACATAAAGACATTTACATACAGATACTGAGACACTTACATACAGACACTTACATACAGACACTTACATACACACACTTACATACAGACACTTACATACAGACACTTACATAGAGGCACTTACATACAGACACTTACATAGACACTTACATACAGACACTTACATACTGACACAAACAGACATTGAGACACTTACATACAGACACTTACATACAAACACTTACATACAGACACTTACATACAGACACTTACATACAGACACTTACATACAGACCCTTACATACACACACTTAGACACTTACATATAGACACTTACATACAGACTCTTACATAAAGACACTTACATACAGACACTTAGACACTTACATACAGACACTTACATACAGACTCTTACATAAAGACACTTACACACAGACAATTACATACAGACACTTACATACAGACACTAAGACACTTACATACAGACACTTACATACAGACACTTACATACAGACACTGAGACACTTACATAGACACTTACATACAGACGCTTACATACACTTACATACAGACACTGAGACATTTACATACAGACACTTACATACAGACACTTACATACAGACACTGAGACACTTACATACAGACACTTACATACAGACACTGAGACACTTACATAGAGCCACTACTTACAGACACTTACATACAGAAGCTTACATACAGACACTTACATACAGACACTGAGACACTTACATACAGACACTTACATACAGACACTGAGACACTTACATACAGACACTTACATACATGCACTTATATACACACACTTACATAAGACACTTACAAACAGGCACTTACATACAGACACTTACATACAGACACTTACAAACATACACTTACATACAGAAACTTACATACAGACACTTACATACAGATACTTACATACAGACACTTACAGACACTTACATACAGCCACTTACATACAGACACTTACATACAGACACTTGCATACAGACACTTACTTACAGACACATACAGACACTTACATACAGACACTTACATACAGACACTAAGACACTTACATACAGACACTTACACACAGACATTTACATACAGATACTTACATACAGACACTTACATACAGACACTTACATACAGACACTGAGACACTTACATACAGACACTTACATACAGACACTTACATACAGAAACTTACATACAGACACTGAGATACTTACATACAGACACTTACATACAGACACTTAACATACAGACACTTACATACAGACACTTACATACAGACACTTACATACAGACACATACAGACACTTACATACAGACACTTACATACGGACACTTACATACAGCCACTTACATACAGCCACTTACATACAGACACTTACATACAGACACTTACATACAGACACTGAGACACTTACAAACAGACACTTACATACAGAAACTTACATACAGACACTGAGATACTTACATACAGACACTTACTTACAGACACTTAACATACAGACACTTACATACAGACACTTACATACAGACACTTACATACAGACACTTACATACAGACACATACAGACACTTACATACAGACACTTACATACGGACACTTACATACAGCCACTTACATACAGACACTTACATACAGACACTTACATACAGACACATACAGACGCTGAGACACTTACATACAGACACTTACATACAGACACTTACATACAGACACTTACATACAGACACTAAGACACGAACATACAGACACTTACATACAGACACTTACATACAGATACTTACATACAGACACTTACATTCAGACACTTACATACAGACACTTACATACAGACCCTTACATACACACACTTAGACACTTACATACAGACACTTACATACAGACACTTATATACAGACACTTACATACAGACACTTACATACAGACACTTACTTAGACACTTACTTACAGACACTTACAAACACACACTGACATACAGACACTGAGACTTACATAGAGACACTTACATACAGACACTTACAAACACACACTGACATACAGACACTGAGACTTACATAGAGACACTTACATACAGACACTTACATACAGACACTTACATACAGATACTGACACACCTACATACAGACACTTACATACAGACACTTACAAACACACACTGACATACAGACACTGAGACTTACATACAGACACTTATGTACAGACACTTACATACAGAAACTTACATAAAGACATTTACATACAGATACTGAGACACTTACATACAGACACTTACATACAGACACTTACATACACACACTTACATACAGACACTTACATACAGACACTTACATAGAGGCACTTACATGCAGACACTTACATAGACACTTACATACAGACACTTACATACTGACACAAACAGACATTGAGACACTTACATACAGACACTTACATACAAACACTTACATACAGACACTTACATACAGACACTTACATACAGACACTTACATACAGACCCTTACATACACACACTTAGACACTTACATATAGACACTTACATACAGACTCTTACATAAAGACACTTACATACAGACACTTAGACACTTACATACAGACACTTACATACAGACTCTTACATAAAGACACTTACACACAGACAATTACATACAGACACTTACATACAGACACTAAGACACTTACATACAGACACTTACATACAGACACTTACATACAGACACTGAGACACTTACATAGACACTTACATACAGACGCTTACATACACTTACATACAGACACTGAGACATTTACATACAGACACTTACATACAGACACTTACATACAGACACTGAGACACTTACATACAGACACTTACATACAGACACTGAGACACTTACATAGAGCCACTACTTACAGACACTTACATACAGAAGCTTACATACAGACACTTACATACAGACACTGAGACACTTACATACAGACACTTACATACAGACACTGAGACACTTACATACAGACACTTACATACATGCACTTATATACACACACTTACATAAGACACTTACAAACAGGCACTTACATACAGACACTTACATACAGACACTTACAAACATACACTTACATACAGAAACTTACATACAGACACTTACATACAGATACTTACATACAGACACTTACAGACACTTACATACAGCCACTTACATACAGACACTTACATACAGACACTTGCATACAGACACTTACATACAGACACATACAGACACTTACATACAAACACTTACATACAGACACTGAGACACTTACATACAGACACTGAGACACTTACATACAGACACTTACATAAAGACACTGAGACACTTACATAGACACTTACATACAGACGCTTACATACAGACACTTACATACAGACCCTTACATACACACACTTAGACACTTACATACAGACACTTACATACAGACACTTATATACAGACACTTACATACAGAAACTTACATACAGACACTTACTTAGACACTTACTTACAGACACTGAGACACTTAAATACAGACACTTACATACAGACACTTACATACAGACACTTACAAACAGACACTGACATACAGACACTGAGACTTACATAGAGACACTTAAATACAGACACTTACATACAGACACTTACATACAGATACTGACACACTTACATACCGACACTTACATACAGACACTTACATACACACACTTACATACAGTCACTTACATACAGACACTTACATACAGACACTTACATACAGACCCTTACATACAGACACTTAGACACTTACATACAGACACTTACATGCAGACACTTACATACAGACACTTACTTAGACATTTACTTACAGACACTGAGACACGTAAATACAAACACTTACATACAGAAGCTTACATACAGACACTTACATACAGACACTGAGACACTTACATACAGACATTTACATACAGACACTGAGACACTTACATACAGACACTTACATACAGACACTTACAAACACACACTGACATACAGACGCTGAGACTTACATACAGACACTTACATACAGACACTTACATACAGACACTTACATAAAGACATTTACATACAGATACTGAGACACTTACATACAGACACTTACATACAGACACTTACATACACACACTTACATACACACACTTACATACAGGCACTTACATACAGACACTTACATAGACACTTACATACAGACACTTACATACTGACACAAACAGACACTGAGACACTTACATACAAACACTTACATACAGACACTTACATACAGACACTTACATACAGACACTGACATACAGACTCTTACATAAAGACACTTACATACAGACACTTAGACACTTACATACAGACACTTACATAAGACTCTTACATAAAGACACTTACATACAGACAATTACATACAGACACTTACATACAGACACTAAGACACTTACATACAGACACTTACATACAGACACTTACATAAAGACATTTACATACAGATACTGAGACACTTACATACAGACACTTACATACAGACACTTACATACACACACTTACATACACACACTTACATACAGGCACTTACATACAGACACTTACATAGACACTTACATACAGACACTTACATACTGACACAAACAGACACTGAGACACTTACATACAGACACTTACATACAAACACTTACATACAGACACTTACATACAGACACTTACATACAGACGCTTACATACAGACACTTACATACAGACCCTTACATACACACACTTAGACACTTACATACAGACACTTACATACAGACACTTATATACAGACACTTACATACAGAAACTTACATACAGACACTTACTTAGACACTTACTTACAGACACTGAGACACTTAAATACAGACACTTACATACAGACACTTACATACAGACACTTACAAACAGACACTGACATACAGACACTGAGACTTACATAGAGACACTTAAATACAGACACTTACATACAGACACTTACATACAGATACTGACACACTTACATACCGACACTTACATACAGACACTTACATACACACACTTACATACAGTCACTTACATACAGACACTTACATACAGACACTTACATACAGACACTTACATACAGGCACTTTCATACAGACACTTACATAGACACTTACATACAGACACTTACATACTGACACTTACAAACAG
Source organism: Petromyzon marinus (assembly GCF_048934315.1). Taxonomy (NCBI): domain Eukaryota; kingdom Metazoa; phylum Chordata; class Hyperoartia; order Petromyzontiformes; family Petromyzontidae; genus Petromyzon; species Petromyzon marinus. The sequence continues at coordinate 1,927,862 of NW_027422817.1, forward strand.
ACACTGAGACACTTACATACAGACACTTACATATAAACACTTACATACAGACACTTACATACAGACACTTACATACAGACACTTACATATAGACACTTACATACAGACCCTTACATACAGACACTTAGACACTTACATACAGACACTTACATGCAGACACTTACATACAGACACTTACTTAGACATTTACTTACAGACACTGAGACACGTAAATACAAACACTTACATACAGAAGCTTACATACAGACACTTACATACAGACACTGAGACACTTACATACAGACATTTACATACAGACACTGAGACACTTACATACAGACACTTACATACAGACACTTACAAACACACACTGACATACAGACGCTGAGACTTACATACAGACACTTACATACAGACACTTACATACAGACACTTACATAAAGACATTTACATACAGATACTGAGACACTTACATACAGACACTTACATACAGACACTTACATACACACACTTACATACACACACTTACATACAGGCACTTACATACAGACACTTACATAGACACTTACATACAGACACTTACATACTGACACAAACAGACACTGAGACACTTACATACAGACACTTACATACAAACACTTACATACAGACACTTACATACAGACACTTACATACAGACACTGACATACAGACTCTTACATAAAGACACTTACATACAGACACTTAGACACTTACATACAGACACTTACATAAGACTCTTACATAAAGACACTTACATACAGACAATTACATACAGACACTTACATACAGACACTAAGACACTTACATACAGACACTTACATACAGACACTTACATACAGACACTGAGACACTTACATAGACACTTACATACAGACGCTTACATACACTTACATACAGACACTGAGACACTTACATACATACACTTACATACAGACACTTACATACAGACACTTACAAACAGACACTTACATACAGACACTGAGACACTTACAAACAGACACTTACATACAGACACTGAGACACTTACATACAGACACTTCCATACAGACACTGAGACACTTAAATACAGACACTTACATACAGAAACTTACATACAGACACTGAGACACTTACATACAGACACTTACATACAGACACTGAGACACTTACATACAGACACTGAGACACTTACATACAGACACTTACATAAAGACACTGAGACACTTACATAGACACTTACATACAGACGCTTACATACAGACACTTACATACAGACCCTTACATACACACACTTAGACACTTACATACAGACACTTACATACAGACACTTATATACAGACACTTACATACAGACACTTACATACAGACACTTACTTAGACACTTACTTACAGACACTGAGACACTTAAATACAGACACTTACATACAGACACTTACATACAGACACTTACAAACAGACACTGACATACAGACACTGAGACTTACATAGAGACACTTAAATACAGACACTTACATACAGACACTTACATACAGATACTGACACACTTACATACAGACACTTACATACAGACACTTACATACACACACTTACATACAGTCACTTACATACAGACACTTACATACAGACACTTACATACAGACACTTACATACAGGCACTTTCATACAGACACTTACATAGACACTTACATACAGACACTTACATACTGACACTTACAAACAGACACTGAGACACTTACATACAGACACTTACATATAAACACTTACATACAGACACTTACATACAGACACTTACATACAGACACTTACATATAGACACTTACATACAGACCCTTACATACAGACACTTAGACACTTACATACAGACACTTACATACAGACTCTTACATAGAGACACTTACATACAGACACTTAGACACTTACATACAGACACTTACATACAGACTCTTACATAAAGACACTTACATACAGACACTGAGACACTTACATACAGACACTTACATACAGACACTTACATACAGACACTGAGATATTCACATACAGACACTTACATACAAACACTTAACATACAGACACTTACATACAGACACTTACATACAGACACTTACTTAGACACTTACTTACAGACACTGAGACACTTAAATACAGACACTTTCATACAGACACTTACATACAGACACTTACAAACACACACTGACATACAGACACTGAGACTTACATACAGACACTTACGTACAGACACTTACATACAGAAACTTACATAAAGACATTTACATACAGATACTGAGACACTTACATACAGACACTTACATACAGACACTTACATACACACACTTACATACACACACTTACATACAGGCACTTACATACAGACACTTACATAGACACTTACATACAGACACTTACATACTGACACAAACAGACACTGAGACACTTACATACAAACACTTACATACAGACACTTACATACAGACACTTACATACAGACACTGACATACAGACTCTTACATAAAGACACTTACATACAGACACTTAGACACTTACATACAGACACTTACATAAGACTCTTACATAAAGACACTTACATACAGACAATTACATACAGACACTTACATACAGACACTAAGACACTTACATACAGACACTTACATACAGACACTTACATAAAGACATTTACATACAGATACTGAGACACTTACATACAGACACTTACATACAGACACTTACATACACACACTTACATACACACACTTACATACAGGCACTTACATACAGACACTTACATAGACACTTACATACAGACACTTACATACTGACACAAACAGACACTGAGACACTTACATACAGACACTTACATACAAACACTTACATACAGACACTTACATACAGACACTTACATACAGACGCTTACATACAGACACTTACATACAGACCCTTACATACACACACTTAGACACTTACATACAGACACTTACATACAGACACTTATATACAGACACTTACATACAGAAACTTACATACAGACACTTACTTAGACACTTACTTACAGACACTGAGACACTTAAATACAGACACTTACATACAGACACTTACATACAGACACTTACAAACAGACACTGACATACAGACACTGAGACTTACATAGAGACACTTAAATACAGACACTTACATACAGACACTTACATACAGATACTGACACACTTATATACCGACACTTACATACAGACACTTACATACACACACTTACATACAGTCACTTACATACAGACACTTACATACAGACACTTACATACAGACACTTACATACAGGCACTTTCATACAGACACTTACATAGACACTTACATACAGACACTTACATACTGACACTTACAAACAGACACTGAGACACTTACATACAGACACTTACATATAAACACTTACATACAGACACTTACATACAGACACTTACATACAGACACTTACATATAGACACTTACATACAGACCCTTACATACAGACACTTAGACACTTACATACAGACACTTACATGCAGACACTTACATACAGACACTTACTTAGACATTTACTTACAGACACTGAGACACGTAAATACAAACACTTACATACAGAAGCTTACATACAGACACTTACATACAGACACTGAGACACTTACATACAGACATTTACATACAGACACTGAGACACTTACATACAGACACTTACATACAGACACTTACAAACACACACTGACATACAGACGCTGAGACTTACATACAGACACTTACATACAGACACTTACATACAGACACTTACATAAAGACATTTACATACAGATACTGAGACACTTACATACAGACACTTACATACAGACACTTACATACACACACTTACATACACACACTTACATACAGGCACTTACATACAGACACTTACATAGACACTTACATACAGACACTTACATACTGACACAAACAGACACTGAGACACTTACATACAGACACTTACATACAAACACTTACATACAGACACTTACATACAGACACTTACATACAGACACTGACATACAGACTCTTACATAAAGACACTTACATACAGACACTTAGACACTTACATACAGACACTTACATAAGACTCTTACATAAAGACACTTACATACAGACAATTACATACAGACACTTACATACAGACACTAAGACACTTACATACAGACACTTACATACAGACACTTACATACAGACACTGAGACACTTACATAGACACTTACATACAGACGCTTACATACACTTACATACAGACACTGAGACACTTACATACATACACTTACATACAGACACTTACATACAGACACTTACAAACAGACACTTACATACAGACACTGAGACACTTACAAACAGACACTTACATACAGACACTGAGACACTTACATACAGACACTTCCATACAGACACTGAGACACTTAAATACAGACACTTACATACAGAAACTTACATACAGACACTGAGACACTTACATACAGACACTTACATACAGACACTGAGACACTTACATACAGACACTGAGACACTTACATACAGACACTTACATAAAGACACTGAGACACTTACATAGACACTTACATACAGACGCTTACATACAGACACTTACATACAGACCCTTACATACACACACTTAGACACTTACATACAGACACTTACATACAGACACTTATATACAGACACTTACATACAGACACTTACATACAGACACTTACTTAGACACTTACTTACAGACACTGAGACACTTAAATACAGACACTTACATACAGACACTTACATACAGACACTTACAAACAGACACTGACATACAGACACTGAGACTTACATAGAGACACTTAAATACAGACACTTACATACAGACACTTACATACAGATACTGACACACTTACATACAGACACTTACATACAGACACTTACATACACACACTTACATACAGTCACTTACATACAGACACTTACATACAGACACTTACATACAGACACTTACATACAGGCACTTTCATACAGACACTTACATAGACACTTACATACAGACACTTACATACTGACACTTACAAACAGACACTGAGACACTTACATACAGACACTTACATATAAACACTTACATACAGACACTTACATACAGACACTTACATACAGACACTTACATATAGACACTTACATACAGACCCTTACATACAGACACTTAGACACTTACATACAGACACTTACATACAGACTCTTACATAGAGACACTTACATACAGACACTTAGACACTTACATACAGACACTTACATACAGACTCTTACATAAAGACACTTACATACAGACACTGAGACACTTACATACAGACACTTACATACAGACACTTACATACAGACACTGAGATATTCACATACAGACACTTACATACAAACACTTAACATACAGACACTTACATACAGACACTTACATACAGACACTTACTTAGACACTTACTTACAGACACTGAGACACTTAAATACAGACACTTTCATACAGACACTTACATACAGACACTTACAAACACACACTGACATACAGACACTGAGACTTACATACAGACACTTACGTACAGACACTTACATACAGAAACTTACATAAAGACATTTACATACAGATACTGAGACACTTACATACAGACACTTACATACAGACACTTACATACACACACTTACATACAGACACTTACATACAGACACTTACATAGAGGCACTTACATACAGACACTTACATAGACACTTACATACAGACACTTACATACTGACACAAACAGACATTGAGACACTTACATACAGACACTTACATACAAACACTTACATACAGACACTTACATACAGACACTTACATACAGACACTTACATACAGACCCTTACATACACACACTTAGACACTTACATATAGACACTTACATACAGACTCTTACATAAAGACACTTACATACAGACACTTAGACACTTACATACAGACACTTACATACAGACTCTTACATAAAGACACTTACACACAGACAATTACATACAGACACTTACATACAGACACTAAGACACTTACATACAGACACTTACATACAGACACTTACATACAGACACTGAGACACTTACATAGACACTTACATACAGACGCTTACATACACTTACATACAGACACTGAGACATTTACATACAGACACTTACATACAGACACTTACATACAGACACTGAGACACTTACATACAGACACTTACATACAGACACTGAGACACTTACATAGAGCCACTACTTACAGACACTTACATACAGAAGCTTACATACAGACACTTACATACAGACACTGAGACACTTACATACAGACACTTACATACAGACACTGAGACACTTACATACAGACACTTACATACATGCACTTATATACACACACTTACATAAGACACTTACAAACAGGCACTTACATACAGACACTTACATACAGACACTTACAAACATACACTTACATACAGAAACTTACATACAGACACTTACATACAGATACTTACATACAGACACTTACAGACACTTACATACAGCCACTTACATACAGACACTTACATACAGACACTTGCATACAGACACTTACTTACAGACACATACAGACACTTACATACAGACACTTACATACAGACACTAAGACACTTACATACAGACACTTACACACAGACATTTACATACAGATACTTACATACAGACACTTACATACAGACACTTACATACAGACACTGAGACACTTACATACAGACACTTACATACAGACACTTACATACAGAAACTTACATACAGACACTGAGATACTTACATACAGACACTTACATACAGACACTTAACATACAGACACTTACATTCAGACACTTACATACAGACACTTACATACAGACACATACAGACACTTACATACAGACACTTACATACGGACACTTACATACAGCCACTTACATACAGCCACTTACATACAGACACTTACATACAGACACTTACATACAGACACTGAGACACTTACAAACAGACACTTACATACAGAAACTTACATACAGACACTGAGATACTTACATACAGACACTTACTTACAGACACTTAACATACAGACACTTACATACAGACACTTACATACAGACACTTACATACAGACACTTACATACAGACACATACAGACACTTACATACAGACACTTACATACGGACACTTACATACAGCCACTTACATACAGACACTTACATACAGACACTTACATACAGACACATACAGACGCTGAGACACTTACATACAGACACTTACATACAGACACTTACATACAGACACTTACATACAGACACTAAGACACGAACATACAGACACTTACATACAGACACTTACATACAGATACTTACATACAGACACTTACATTCAGACACTTACATACAGACACTTACATACAGACCCTTACATACACACACTTAGACACTTACATACAGACACTTACATACAGACACTTATATACAGACACTTACATACAGACACTTACATACAGACACTTACTTAGACACTTACTTACAGACACTTACAAACACACACTGACATACAGACACTGAGACTTACATAGAGACACTTACATACAGACACTTACAAACACACACTGACATACAGACACTGAGACTTACATAGAGACACTTACATACAGACACTTACATACAGACACTTACATACAGATACTGACACACCTACATACAGACACTTACATACAGACACTTACAAACACACACTGACATACAGACACTGAGACTTACATACAGACACTTATGTACAGACACTTACATACAGAAACTTACATAAAGACATTTACATACAGATACTGAGACACTTACATACAGACACTTACATACAGACACTTACATACACACACTTACATACAGACACTTACATACAGACACTTACATAGAGGCACTTACATGCAGACACTTACATAGACACTTACATACAGACACTTACATACTGACACAAACAGACATTGAGACACTTACATACAGACACTTACATACAAACACTTACATACAGACACTTACATACAGACACTTACATACAGACACTTACATACAGACCCTTACATACACACACTTAGACACTTACATATAGACACTTACATACAGACTCTTACATAAAGACACTTACATACAGACACTTAGACACTTACATACAGACACTTACATACAGACTCTTACATAAAGACACTTACACACAGACAATTACATACAGACACTTACATACAGACACTAAGACACTTACATACAGACACTTACATACAGACACTTACATACAGACACTGAGACACTTACATAGACACTTACATACAGACGCTTACATACACTTACATACAGACACTGAGACATTTACATACAGACACTTACATACAGACACTTACATACAGACACTGAGACACTTACATACAGACACTTACATACAGACACTGAGACACTTACATAGAGCCACTACTTACAGACACTTACATACAGAAGCTTACATACAGACACTTACATACAGACACTGAGACACTTACATACAGACACTTACATACAGACACTGAGACACTTACATACAGACACTTACATACATGCACTTATATACACACACTTACATAAGACACTTACAAACAGGCACTTACATACAGACACTTACATACAGACACTTACAAACATACACTTACATACAGAAACTTACATACAGACACTTACATACAGATACTTACATACAGACACTTACAGACACTTACATACAGCCACTTACATACAGACACTTACATACAGACACTTGCATACAGACACTTACATACAGACACATACAGACACTTACATACAGACACTTACATACAGACACTAAGACACTTACATACAGACACTTACACACAGACATTTACATACAGATACTTACATACAGACACTTACATACAGACACTTACATACAGAGACTGAGACACTTACATACAGACACTTACATACAGACACTTACATACAGAAACTTACATACAGACACTGAGATACTTACATACAGACACTTACATACAGACACTTAACATACAGACACTTACATACAGACACTTACATACAGACACTTACATACAGACACATACAGACACTTACATACAGACACTTACATACGGACACTTACATACAGCCACTTACATACAGCCACTTACATACAGACACTTACATACAGACACTTACATACAGACACTGAGACACTTACAAACAGACACTTACATACAGAAACTTACATACAGACACTGAGATACTTACATACAGACACTTACATACAGACACTTAACATACAGACACTTACATACAGACACTTACATACAGACACTTACATACAGACACTTACATACAGACACATACAGACACTTACATACAGACACTTACATACGGACACTTACATACAGCCACTTACATACAGACACTTACATACAGACACTTACATACAGACACATACAGACGCTGAGACACTTACATACAGACACTTACATACAGACACTTACATACAGACACTTACATACAGACACTAAGACACGAACATACAGACACTTACATACAGACACTTACATACAGATACTTACATACAGACACTTACATTCAGACACTTACATACAGACACTTACATACAGACCCTTACATACACACACTTAGACACTTACATACAGACACTTACATACAGACACTTATATACAGACACTTACATACAGACACTTACATACAGACACTTACTTAGACACTTACTTACAGACACTTACAAACACACACTGACATACAGACACTGAGACTTACATAGAGACACTTACATACAGACACTTACAAACACACACTGACATACAGACACTGAGACTTACATAGAGACACTTACATACAGACACTTACATACAGACACTTACATACAGATACTGACACACCTACATACAGACACTTACATACAGACACTTACATACACACACTTACATACAGTCACTTACATACAGACACTTACATACAGACACTTACATACAGACACTTACATACAGGCACTTACATACAGACACTTACATAGACACTTACATACAGACACTTACACACTGACACTTACAAACAGACACTGAGACACTTACATACAGACACTTACATACAAACACTTACATACAGACACTTACATACAGACACTTACATACAGACACTTACATATAGCCACTTACATACAGACACTTAGACACTTACATACAGACACTTACATACAGACTCTTACATAGAGACACTTACATACAGACACTTAGACACTTACATACAGACACTTACATACAGACTCTTACATAAAGACACTTACATACAGACAATTACATACAGACACTTACATACAGACACTGAGACACTTACATACAGACACTTACATACAGACACTGAGACACTTACATACAGACACTTACATACAGACACTGTGACACTGACATACAGACACTTACATAGACACTTACATACAGACACTTACATACTGACACTTACAAACAGACACTGAGACACTTACATACAGACACTTACATACAAACACTTACATACAGACACTTACATACAGACACTTACATATAGACACTTACATATAGCCACTTACATACAGACCCTTACATACAGACACTTAGACACTTACATACAGACACTTACATACAGACTCTTACATAGATACACTTACATACAGACACTTAGACACTTACATACAGACACTTACATACAGACTCTTACATAAAGACACTTACATACAGACAATTACATACAGACACTTACATACAGACACTGAGACACTTACATACAGACACTTACATACAGACACTTACATACAGACACTGAGACACTTACATAGACACTTACATACAGACGCTTACATACACTTACATAGAGACACTGAGACACTTACATACAGACACTTACATACACTTACATACAGACACTGAGACACTTACATACAGACACTTACATACAGACACTTACATACAGACACTGAGACACTTACATAGACACATACAGATGCTTACATACAGACACTTACATACAGACACTGAGACACTTACATACAGACACTTACATACAGACACTGTGACACTGACATACAGACACTTACATACATACACTTACATTGAGACACTTACATACAGACACTTACATACAGACACTGAGACACTTACATAGAGACATTACTTACAGACACTTACATACAGAAGCTTACATACAGACACTTACATACAGACACTGAGACACTTACATACAGACACTTACATACAGACACTGAGACACTTACATACAGACACTTACATACAGGCACTTACATACAGACACTTACTTAGACACTTACTTACAGACACTGAGACACTTAAATACAGACACTTACATACAGATGCTTACATACAGACACTGAGATACTTACATACAGACACTTACATACAGACACTTAACATACAGACACTTACATACAGACACTTACATACAGACACTTACATACAGCCACTTACATACAGCCACTTACATACAGACACTTACATACAGACACTTACATACAGACACTGAGACACTTACATACAGACACTTACATACAGACACTTACATACAGAAACTTACATACAGACACTGAGATACTTACATACAGACACTTACATACAGACACTTAACATACAGACACTTACATACAGACACTTACATACAGACACTTACATACAGACACATACAGACACTTACATACAGACACTTACATACGGACACTTACATACAGCCACTTACATACAGCCACTTACATACAGACACTTACATACAGACACTTACATACAGACACTGAGACACTTACAAACAGACACTTACATACAGAAACTTACATACAGACACTGAGATACTTACATACAGACACTTACATACAGACACTTAACATACAGACACTTACATACAGACACTTACATACAGACACTTACATACAGACACTTACATACAGACACATACAGACACTTACATACAGACACTTACATACGGACACTTACATACAGCCACTTACATACAGACACTTACATACAGACACTTACATACAGACACATACAGACGCTGAGACACTTACATACAGACACTTACATACAGACACTTACATACAGACACTTACATACAGACACTAAGACACGAACATACAGACACTTACATACAGACACTTACATACAGATACTTACATACAGACACTTACATTCAGACACTTACATACAGACACTTACATACAGACCCTTACATACACACACTTAGACACTTACATACAGACACTTACATACAGACACTTATATACAGACACTTACATACAGACACTTACATACAGACACTTACTTAGACACTTACTTACAGACACTTACAAACACACACTGACATACAGACACTGAGACTTACATAGAGACACTTACATACAGACACTTACAAACACACACTGACATACAGACACTGAGACTTACATAGAGACACTTACATACAGACACTTCCATACAGACACTTACATACAGATACTGACACACCTACATACAGACACTTACATACAGACACTTACATACACACACTTACATACAGTCACTTACATACAGACACTTACATACAGACACTTACATACAGACACTTACATACAGGCACTTACATACAGACACTTACATAGACACTTACATACAGACACTTACACACTGACACTTACAAACAGACACTGAGACACTTACATACAGACACTTACATACAAACACTTACATACAGACACTTACATACAGACACTTACATACAGACACTTACATATAGCCACTTACATACAGACACTTAGACACTTACATACAGACACTTACATACAGACTCTTACATAGAGACACTTACATACAGAAACTTAGACACTTACATACAGACACTTACATACAGACTCTTACATAAAGACACTTACATACAGACAATTACATACAGACACTTACATACAGACACTGAGACACTTACATACAGACACTTACATACAGACACTGAGACACTTACATACAGACACTTACATACAGACACTGTGACACTGACATACAGACACTTACATAGACACTTACATACAGACACTTACATACTGACACTTACAAACAGACACTGAGACACTTACATACAGACACTTACATACAAACACTTACATACAGACACTTACATACAGACACTTACATACAGACACTTACATATAGCCACTTACATACAGACCCTTACATACAGACACTTAGACACTTACATACAGACACTTACATACAGACTCTTACATAGAGACACTTACATACAGACACTTAGACACTTACATACAGACACTTACATACAGACTCTTACATAAAGACACTTACATACAGACAATTACATACAGACACTTACATACAGACACTGAGACACTTACATACAGACACTTACATACAGACACTTACATACAGACACTGAGACACTTACATAGACACTTACATACAGACGCTTACATACACTTACATAGAGACACTGAGACACTTACATACAGACACTTACATACACTTACATACAGACACTGAGACACTTACATACAGACACTTACATACAGACACTTACATACAGACACTGAGACACTTACATAGACACATACAGATGCTTACATACAGACACTTACATACAGACACTGACACACTTACATACAGACACTTACATACAGACACTGTGACACTGACATACAGACACTTACATACATACACTTACATTGAGACACTTACATACAGACACTTACATACAGACACTGAGACACTTACATAGAGACATTACTTACAGACACTTACATACAGAAGCTTACATACAGACACTTACATACAGACACTGAGACACTTACATACAGACACTTACATACAGACACTGAGACACTTACATACAGACACTTACATACAGGCACTTACATACAGACACTTACTTAGACACTTACTTACAGACACTGAGACACTTAAATACAGACACTTACATACAGATGCTTACATACAGACATTGAGATACGTTCATACAGACACTTACATACAGACACTTAACATACAGACACTTACATACAGACACTTACATACAGACACTTACATACAGCCACTTACATACAGCCACTTACATACAGACACTTACATACAGACACTTACATACAGACACTGAGACACTTACAAACAGACACTTACATACAGAAACTTACATACAGACACTGAAATACTTACATACAGACACTTACATACAGATACTTAACATACAGACACTTACATACAGACACTTACATACAGACACTTACATACAGACACATACAGACACTTACATACAGACACATACAGACGCTGAGACACTTACATACAGACACTTACATACAGACACTTACATACAGACACTTACATACAGACACTTACATAGAGGCACTTACATACAGACACTTACATAGACACTTACATACAGACACTTACATACTGACACAAACAGACATTGAGACACTTACATACAGACACTTACATACAAACACTTACATACAGACACTTACATACAGACACTTACATTCAGACACTTACATACAGACTCTTACATACAGACACTTACATACAGACCCTTACATACACACACTTAGACACTTACATACAGACACTTACATACAGACACTTATATACAGACACTTACATACAGACACTTACATACAGACACTTACTTAGACACTTACTTACAGACACTGAGACACTTAAATACAGACACTTACATACAGACACTTACATACAGACACTTACAAACACACACTGACATACAGACACTGAGACTTACATAGAGACACTTACATACAGACACTTACATACAGACACTTACATACAGATACTGACACACTTACATACAGACACTTACATACAGACACTTACATACACACACTTACATAGTCACTTACATACAGACACTTACATACAGACACTTACATACAGACACTTACATACAGACACTTACATAGACAATTACATACAGACACTTACATACTGACACTTACAAACAGACACTGAGACACTTACATACAGACACTTACATACAAACACTTACATACAGACACTTACATACAGACACTTACATACAGACACTTACATATAGACACTTACATACAGACCCTTACATACAGACACTTAGACACTTACATACAGACACTTACATACAGACTCTTACATAGAGACATTTACATACAGACACTTAGACACTTACATACAGACACTTACATACAGACTCTTACATAAAGACACTTACATACAGACAATTACATACAGACACTTACATACAGACACTGAGACACTTACATACAGACACTTACATACAGACACTTACATACAGACACTGAGACACTTACATAGACACTTACATACAGACGCTTACATACACTTACATAGAGACACTGAGACACTTACATACAGACACTTACATACACTTACATACAGACACTGAGACACTTACATACAGACACTTACATACAGACACTTACATACAGACACTGAGACACTTACATAGACACATACAGATGCTTACATACAGACACTTACATACAGACACTGAGACACTTACATACAGACACTTACATACAGACACTGAGACACTTACATAGAGACATTACTTACAGACACTTACATACAGAAGCTTACATACAGAAACTTACATACAGACACTGAGACACTTACATACAGACACTTACATACAGACACTGAGACACTTACATACAGACACTTACATACAGGCACTTACATACAGACACTTACTTAGACACTTACTTACAGACACTGAGACACTTAAATACAGACACTTACATACAGATGCTTACAAACAGACACTTACAAACACACACTGACATACAGACACTGAGACTTACATACAGACTCTTACATACAGACACTTACATACAGACCCTTACATACACACACTTAGACACTTACATACAGACACTTACATACAGACACTTATATACAGACACTTACATACAGACACTTACATACAGACACTTACTTAGACACTTACTTACAGACACTGAGACACTTAAATACAGACACTTACATACAGACACTTACATACAGACACTTACAAACACACACTGACATACAGACACTGAGACTTACATAGAGACACTTACATACAGACACTTACATAGAGACACTTACATACAGATACTGACACACTTACATACAGACACTTACATACAGACACTTACATACACACACTTACATAGTCACTTACATACAGACACTTACATACAGACACTTACATACAGACACTTACATACAGACACTTACATAGACACTTACATACAGACACTTACATACTGACACTTACAAACAGACACTGAGACACTTACATACAGACACTTACATACAAACACTTACATACAGACACTTACATACAGACACTTACATACAGACACTTACATATAGACACTTACATACAGACCCTTACATACAGACACTTAGACACTTACATACAGACACTTACATACAGACTCTTACATAGAGACATTTACATACAGACACTTAGACACTTACATACAGACACTTACATACAGACTCTTACATAAAGACACTTACATACAGACAATTACATACAGACACTTACATACAGACACTGAGACACTTACATACAGACACTTACATACAGACACTTACATACAGACACTGAGACACTTACATAGACACTTACATACAGACGCTTACATACACTTACATAGAGACACTGAGACACTTACATACAGACACTTACATACACTTACATACAGACACTGAGACACTTACATACAGACACTTACATACAGACACTTACATACAGACACTGAGACACTTACATAGACACATACAGATGCTTACATACAGACACTTACATACAGACACTGAGACACTTACATACAGACACTTACATACAGACACTGAGACACTTACATAGAGACATTACTTACAGACACTTACATACAGAAGCTTACATACAGACACTTACATACAGACACTGAGACACTTACATACAGACACTTACATACAGACACTGAGACACTTACATACAGACACTTACATACAGGCACTTACATACAGACACTTACTTAGACACTTACTTACAGACACTGAGACACTTAAATACAGACACTTACATACAGATGCTTACAAACAGACACTTACAAACACACACTGACATACAGACACTGAGACTTACATACAGACACTTACATACAGACACTTACATACAGACACTTACATAAAGACATTTACATACAGATAGTGAGACACTTACATACAGACACTTACATACAGACACTTACATACACACACTTACATACAGACACTTACATACAGACACTTACATACAGACACTTACATACAGACACTTACATATAGACACTTACATACAGACCCTTACATACAGACACTTAGACACTTACATACAGACACTTACATACAGACTCTTACATAGAGACACTTACATACAGACACTTAGACACTTACATACAGACACTTACATACATACTCTTACATAAAAACACTTACATACAGACAATTACATACAGACACTTACATACAGACACTGAGACACTTACATACAGACACTTACTTACAGACACTTACATACAGACACTGAGACACTTACATAGACACTTACATACAGACGCTTACATTCACTTACATACAGACACTGAGACACTTACATACAGACACTTACATACACTTACATACAGACACTGAGACACTTACATACAGACACTTACATACAGACACTTATATACAGACACTGAGACACTTACATACAGACACTTACATACAGACACTGTGACACTGACATACAGACACTTACATACAGACACTTACATTGAGACACTTACATACAGACACTTACATAGAGACACTGAGACACTTACATAGAGACATTACTTACAGACACTTACATACAGAAGCTTACATACAGACACTTACATACAGACACAGAGACACTTACATAGAGACACTTACATACAGACACTGAGACACTTACATACAGACACTTACATACAGAAACTTACATACAGACACTGAGATACTTACAGACACTTAACATACAGACACTTACATACAGACACTTACATACAGACACTTACATACAGACACTTACATACAGACACATACAGACACTTACATACAGACACTTACATACGGACACTTACATACAGCCACTTACAGACACTTACATACAGACACTTACATACAGACACATACAGATCTGAGACACTTACATACAGACACTTACATTCAGACACTTTCATACAGACACTTACATACAGACACTTACATACAGACCCTTACATACACACACTTAGACACTTACATACAGACACTTACATACAGACACTAATATACAGACACTTACATACAGACACTTACATACAGACACTTACTTAGACACTTACTTACAGACACTGAGACACTTAAATACAGACACTTACATACAGACACTTACATACAGACACTTATAAACACACACTGACATACAGACACTGAGACTTACATAGAGACACTTACATACAGACACTTACATACAGACACTTACATACAGATACTGACACACTTACATACAGACACTTACATACAGACACTTACATACACACACTTACATACAGTCACACACATACAGACACTTACATACAGACACTTACATACAGACACTTACACACAGGCACTTACATACAGACACTTACATAGACACTTACATACAGACACTTACAAACAGACACTGAGACACTTACATACAGACACTTACATACAAACACTTACATACAGACACTTACATACAGACACTTACATACAGACACTTACATATAGACACTTACATACAGACCCTTACATACAGACACTTAGACACTTACATACAGACACTTACATACAGACTCTTACATAGAGACACTTACATACAAAGACCAAAGACAAAGACCCCCCATATAGCCTGTAACAGACTGTAGGGGCAAGTGCTGTTAGCGAGCACCTATGAAGGCCGAAACGGTACACGAGGGGGTGGGTGGCCAGCACCACGCCCGACCGCCTTTGTCTCCCTAGTGGCGATGTTTACACACCGCACCAGGTACTCATTTGAGGCTGAGTCGACCTAGGGGAGGCCCGGGACCGGTTCAGATAATCGTCACTGGTGTTGGCCGTGAGCGGGAATCGAACCCGGGTCGCCAGGTTCATAGCGCAGCGCGCTAACCGCTACACTATCGCTCCCCACTACATACAGACACTTAGACACTTACATACAGACACTTAGACACCTACATACAGACACTTACATACAGACTCTTACATAAAGACACTTACATACAGACAATTACATACAGACACTTACATACAGACACTGAGACACTTACATACAGACACTTACATACAGACACTTACATACAGACACTGAGACACTTACATAGACACTTACATACAGACGCTTACATACACTTACATACAGACACTGAGACACTTACATACAGACACTTACATACACTTACATACAGACACTGAGACACTTACATACAGACACTTACATACAGACACTTACATACAGACACTGAGACACTTACATAGACACATACAGATGCTTACATACAGACACTTACATACAGACACTGAGACACTTACATACAGACTCTTACATACAGACACTGTGACACTGACATACAGACACTTACATACATACACTTACATTGAGACACTTACATACAGACACTTACATACAGACACTGAGACACTTACATAGAGACATTACTTACAGACACTTACATACAGAAGCTTACATACAGATACTTACATACAGACACTGAGACATTTACATACAGACACTTACATACAGACACTGAGACACTTACATACAGACACTTACATACAGGCACTTACATACAGACACTTACTTAGACACTTACTTACAGACACTGAGACACTTAAATACAGACACTTACATACAGATGCTTACATACAGACACTTACAAACACACACTGACATACAGACACTGAGACTTACATACAGACACTTACATACAGACACTTACATACAGATACTGACACACCTACATACAGACACTTACATACAGACACTTACATACACACACTTACATACAGTCACTTACATACAGACACTTACATACAGACACTTACATACAGACACTTACATACAGGCACTTACATACAGACACTTACATAGACACTTACATACAGACACTTACACACTGACACTTACAAACAGACACTGAGACACTTACATACAGACACTTACATACAAACACTTACATACAGACACTTACATACAGACACTTACATACAGACACTTACATATAGCCACTTACATACAGACCCTTACATACAGACACTTAGACACTTACATACAGACACTTACATACAGACTCTTACATAGAGACACTTACATACAGACACTTAGACACTTACATACAGACACTTACATACAGACTCTTACATAAAGACACTTACATACAGACAATTACATACAGACACTTACATACAGACACTGAGACACTTACATACAGACACTTACATACAGACACTGAGACACTTACATACAGACACTTACATACAGACACTGTGACACTGACATACAGACACTTACATAGACACTTACATACAGACACTTACATACTGACACTTACAAACAGACACTGAGACACTTACATACAGACACTTACATACAAACACTTACATACAGACACTTACATACAGACACTTACATACAGACACTTACATATAGCCACTTACATACAGACCCTTACATACAGACACTTAGACACTTACATACAGACACTTACATACAGACTCTTACATAGAGACACTTACATACAGACACTTACATACAGAAACTTACATACAGACACTGAGATACTTACAGACACTTAACATACAGACACTTACATACAGACACTTACATACAGACACTTACATACAGACACTTACATACAGACACATACAGACACTTACATACAGACACTTACATACGGACACTTACATACAGCCACTTACAGACACTTACATACAGACACTTACATACAGACACATACAGATCTGAGACACTTACATACAGACACTTACATTCAGACACTTTCATACAGACACTTACATACAGACACTTACATACAGACCCTTACATACACACACTTAGACACTTACATACAGACACTTACATACAGACACTTATATACAGACACTTACATACAGACACTTACATACAGACACTTACTTAGACACTTACTTACAGACACTGAGACACTTAAATACAGACACTTACATACAGACACTTACATACAGACACTTATAAACACACACTGACATACAGACACTGAGACTTACATAGAGACACTTACATACAGACACTTACATACAGACACTTACATACAGATACTGACACACTTACATACAGACACTTACATACAGACACTTACATACACACACTTACATACAGTCACTTACATACAGACACTTACATACAGACACTTACATACAGACACTTACATACAGGCACTTACATACAGACACTTACATAGACACTTACATACAGACACTTACATACTGACACTTACAAACAGACACTGAGACACTTACATACAGACACTTACATACAAACACTTACATACAGACACTTACATACAGACACTTACATACAGACACTTACATATAGACACTTACATACAGACCCTTACATACAGACACTTAGACACTTACATACAGACACTTACATACAGACTCTTACATAGAGACACTTACATACAGACACTTAGACACTTACATACAGACACTTACATACAGACAATTACATACAGACACTTACATACAGACACTGAGACACTTACATACAGACACTTACATACAGACACTTACATACAGACACTGAGACACTTACATAGACACTTACATACAGACGCTTACATACACTTACATACAGACACTGAGACACTTACATACAGACACTTACATACACTTACATACAGACACTGAGACACTTACATACAGACACTTACATACAGACTTTTACATACAGACACTGAGACACTTACATAGACACATACAGATGCTTACATACAGACACTTACATACAGACACTGAGACACTTACATACAGACACTTACATACAGACACTGTGACACTGACATACAGACACTTACATACATACACTTACATTGAGACACTTACATACAGACACTTACATACAGACACTGAGACACTTACATAGAGACATTACTTACAGACACTTACATACAGAAGCTTACATACAGATACTTACATACAGACACTGAGACACTTACATACAGACACTTACATACAGACACTGAGACACTTACATACAGACACTTACATACAGGCACTTACATACAGACACTTACTTAGACACTTACTTACAGACACTGAGACACTTAAATACAGACACTTACATACAGATGCTTACATACAGACACTTACAAACACACACTGACATACAGACACTGAGACTTACATACAGACACTTACATACAGACACTTACATACAGATACTGACACACCTACATACAGACACTTACATACAGACACTTACATACACACACTTACATACAGTCACTTACATACAGACACTTACATACAGACACTTACATACAGACACTTACATACAGGCACTTACATACAGACACTTACATAGACACTTACATATAGACACTTACACACTGACACTTACAAACAGACACTGAGACACTTACATACAGACACTTACATACAAACACTTACATACAGACACTTACATACAGACACTTACATACAGACACTTACATATAGCCACTTACATACAGACCCTTACATACAGACACTTAGACACTTACATACAGACACTTACATACAGACTCTTACATAGAGACACTTACATACAGACACTTAGACACTTACATACAGACACTTACATACAGACTCTTACATAAAGACACTTACATACAGACAATTACATACAGACACTTACATACAGACACTGAGACACTTACATACAGACACTTACATACAGACACTGAGACACTTACATACAGACACTTACATACAGACACTGTGACACTGACATACAGACACTTACATAGACACTTACATACAGACACTTACATACTGACACTTACAAACAGACACTGAGACACTTACATACAGACACTTACATACAAACACTTACATACAGACACTTACATACAGACACTTACATACAGACACTTACATATAGCCACTTACATACAGACCCTTACATACAGACACTTAGACACTTACATACAGACACTTACATACAGACTCTTACATAGAGACACTTACATACAGACACTTAGACACTTACATACAGACACTTACATACAGACTCTTACAAAAAGACACTTACATACAGACAATTACATACAGACACTTACATACAGACACTGAGACACTTACATACAGACACTTACATACAGACACTTACATACAGACACTGAGACACTTACATAGACACTTACATACAGACGCTTACATACACTTACATAGAGACACTGAGACACTTACATACAGACACTTACATACACTTACATACAGACACTGAGACACTTACATACAGACACTTACATACAGACACTTACATACAGACACTGAGACACTTACATAGACACATACAGATGCTTACATACAGACACTTACATACAGACACTGAGACACTTACATACAGACACTTACATAAAGACACTGTGACACTGACATACAGACACTTACATACATACACTTACATTGAGACACTTACATACAGACACTTACATACAGATGCTTACAAACAGACACTTACAAACACACACTGACATACAGACACTGAGACTTACATACAGACACTTACATACAGACACTTACATACAGACACTTACATAAAGACATTTACATACAGATAGTGAGACACTTACATACAGACACTTACATACAGACACTTACATACAGACACTTACATACAGACACTTACATACAGACACTTACATATAGACACTTACATACAGACCCTTACATACAGACACTTAGACACTTACATACAGACAC
Organism: Petromyzon marinus; assembly: GCF_048934315.1. Classification (NCBI taxonomy): domain Eukaryota; kingdom Metazoa; phylum Chordata; class Hyperoartia; order Petromyzontiformes; family Petromyzontidae; genus Petromyzon; species Petromyzon marinus. The sequence goes on from NW_027422817.1 coordinate 1,951,902, forward strand.
TTACATACAGACTCTTACATAGAGACACTTACATACAGACACTTAGACACTTACATACAGACACTTACATACATACTCTTACATAAAAACACTTACATACAGACAATTACATACAGACACTTACATACAGACACTGAGACACTTACATACAGACACTTACTTACAGACACTTACATACAGACACTGAGACACTTACATAGACACTTACATACAGACGCTTACATTCACTTACATACAGACACTGAGACACTTACATACAGACACTTACATACACTTACATACAGACACTGAGACACTTACATACAGACACTTACATACAGACACTTATATACAGACACTGAGACACTTACATACAGACACTTACATACAGACACTGTGACACTGACATACAGACACTTACATACAGACACTTACATTGAGACACTTACATACAGACACTTACATAGAGACACTGAGACACTTACATAGAGACATTACTTACAGACACTTACATACAGAAGCTTACATACAGACACTTACATACAGACACAGAGACACTTACATAGAGACACTTACATACAGACACTGAGACACTTACATACAGACACTTACATACAGAAACTTACATACAGACACTGAGATACTTACAGACACTTAACATACAGACACTTACATACAGACACTTACATACAGACACTTACATACAGACACTTACATACAGACACATACAGACACTTACATACAGACACTTACATACGGACACTTACATACAGCCACTTACAGACACTTACATACAGACACTTACATACAGACACATACAGATCTGAGACACTTACATACAGACACTTACATTCAGACACTTTCATACAGACACTTACATACAGACACTTACATACAGACCCTTACATACACACACTTAGACACTTACATACAGACACTTACATACAGACACTAATATACAGACACTTACATACAGACACTTACATACAGACACTTACTTAGACACTTACTTACAGACACTGAGACACTTAAATACAGACACTTACATACAGACACTTACATACAGACACTTATAAACACACACTGACATACAGACACTGAGACTTACATAGAGACACTTACATACAGACACTTACATACAGACACTTACATACAGATACTGACACACTTACATACAGACACTTACATACAGACACTTACATACACACACTTACATACAGTCACTTACATACAGACACTTACATACAGACACTTACATACAGACACTTACACACAGGCACTTACATACAGACACTTACATAGACACTTACATACAGACACTTACAAACAGACACTGAGACACTTACATACAGACACTTACATACAAACACTTACATACAGACACTTACATACAGACACTTACATACAGACACTTACATATAGACACTTACATACAGACCCTTACATACAGACACTTAGACACTTACATACAGACACTTACATACAGACTCTTACATAGAGACACTTACATACAGACACTTAGACACCTACATACAGACACTTACATACAGACTCTTACATAAAGACACTTACATACAGACAATTACATACAGACACTTACATACAGACACTGAGACACTTACATACAGACACTTACATACAGACACTTACATACAGACACTGAGACACTTACATAGACACTTACATACAGACGCTTACATACACTTACATACAGACACTGAGACACTTACATACAGACACTTACATACACTTACATACAGACACTGAGACACTTACATACAGACACTTACATACAGACACTTACATACAGACACTGAGACACTTACATAGACACATACAGATGCTTACATACAGACACTTACATACAGACACTGAGACACTTACATACAGACTCTTACATACAGACACTGTGACACTGACATACAGACACTTACATACATACACTTACATTGAGACACTTACATACAGACACTTACATACAGACACTGAGACACTTACATAGAGACATTACTTACAGACACTTACATACAGAAGCTTACATACAGATACTTACATACAGACACTGAGACACTTACATACAGACACTTACATACAGACACTGAGACACTTACATACAGACACTTACATACAGGCACTTACATACAGACACTTACTTAGACACTTACTTACAGACACTGAGACACTTAAATACAGACACTTACATACAGATGCTTACATACAGACACTTACAAACACACACTGACATACAGACACTGAGACTTACATACAGACACTTACATACAGACACTTACATACAGATACTGACACACCTACATACAGACACTTACATACAGACACTTACATACACACACTTACATACAGTCACTTACATACAGACACTTACATACAGACACTTACATACAGACACTTACATACAGGCACTTACATACAGACACTTACATAGACACTTACATACAGACACTTACACACTGACACTTACAAACAGACACTGAGACACTTACATACAGACACTTACATACAAACACTTACATACAGACACTTACATACAGACACTTACATACAGACACTTACATATAGCCACTTACATACAGACCCTTACATACAGACACTTAGACACTTACATACAGACACTTACATACAGACTCTTACATAGAGACACTTACATACAGACACTTAGACACTTACATACAGACACTTACATACAGACTCTTACATAAAGACACTTACATACAGACAATTACATACAGACACTTACATACAGACACTGAGACACTTACATACAGACACTTACATACAGACACTGAGACACTTACATACAGACACTTACATACAGACACTGTGACACTGACATACAGACACTTACATAGACACTTACATACAGACACTTACATACTGACACTTACAAACAGACACTGAGACACTTACATACAGACACTTACATACAAACACTTACATACAGACACTTACATACAGACACTTACATACAGACACTTACATATAGCCACTTACATACAGACCCTTACATACAGACACTTAGACACTTACATACAGACACTTACATACAGACTCTTACATAGAGACACTTACATACAGACACTTACATACAGAAACTTACATACAGACACTGAGATACTTACAGACACTTAACATACAGACACTTACATACAGACACTTACATACAGACAATAACATACAGACACTTACATACAGACACTGAGACACTTACATACAGACACTTACATATAGACACTGAGACACTTACATACAGACACTTACATACAGACACTGTGACACTGACATACAGACACTTACATAGACACTTACATACAGACACTTACATACTGACACTTACAAACAGACACTGAGACACTTACATACAGACACTTACATACAAACACTTACATACAGACACTTACATACAGACACTTACATACAGACACTTACATATAGCCACTTACATACAGACCCTTACATACAGACACTTAGACACTTACATACAGACACTTACATACAGACTCTTACATAGAGACACTTACATACAGACACTTACATACAGAAACTTACATACAGACACTGAGATACTTACAGACACTTAACATACAGACACTTACATACAGACACTTACATACAGACACTTACATACAGACACTTACATACAGACACATACAGACACTTACATACAGACACTTACATACGGACACTTACATACAGCCACTTACAGACACTTACATACAGACACTTACATACAGACACATACAGATCTGAGACACTTACATACAGACACTTACATTCAGACACTTTCATACAGACACTTACATACAGACACTTACATACAGACCCTTACATACACACACTTAGACACTTACATACAGACACTTACATACAGACACTTATATACAGACACTTACATACAGACACTTACATACAGACACTTACTTAGACACTTACTTACAGACACTGAGACACTTAAATACAGACACTTACATACAGACACTTACATACAGACACTTATAAACACACACTGACATACAGACACTGAGACTTACATAGAGACACTTACATACAGACACTTACATACAGACACTTACATACAGATACTGACACACTTACATACAGACACTTACATACAGACACTTACATACACACACTTACATACAGTCACTTACATACAGACACTTACATACAGACACTTACATACAGACACTTACATACAGGCACTTACATACAGACACTTACATAGACACTTACATACAGACACTTACATACTGACACTTACAAACAGACACTGAGACACTTACATACAGACACTTACATACAAACACTTACATACAGACACTTACATACAGACACTTACATACAGACACTTACATATAGACACTTACATACAGACCCTTACATACAGACACTTAGACACTTACATACAGACACTTACATACAGACTCTTACATAGAGACACTTACATACAGACACTTAGACACTTACATACAGACACTTACATACAGACAATTACATACAGACACTTACATACAGACACTGAGACACTTACATACAGACACTTACATACAGACACTTACATACAGACACTGAGACACTTACATAGACACTTACATACAGACGCTTACATACACTTACATACAGACACTGAGACACTTACATACAGACACTTACATACACTTACATACAGACACTGAGACACTTACATACAGACACTTACATACAGACTTTTACATACAGACACTGAGACACTTACATAGACACATACAGATGCTTACATACAGACACTTACATACAGACACTGAGACACTTACATACAGACACTTACATACAGACACTGTGACACTGACATACAGACACTTACATACATACACTTACATTGAGACACTTACATACAGACACTTACATACAGACACTGAGACACTTACATAGAGACATTACTTACAGACACTTACATACAGAAGCTTACATACAGATACTTACATACAGACACTGAGACACTTACATACAGACACTTACATACAGACACTGAGACACTTACATACAGACACTTACATACAGGCACTTACATACAGACACTTACTTAGACACTTACTTACAGACACTGAGACACTTAAATACAGACACTTACATACAGATGCTTACATACAGACACTTACAAACACACACTGACATACAGACACTGAGACTTACATACAGACACTTACATACAGACACTTACATACAGATACTGACACACCTACATACAGACACTTACATACAGACACTTACATACACACACTTACATACAGTCACTTACATACAGACACTTACATACAGACACTTACATACAGACACTTACATACAGGCACTTACATACAGACACTTACATAGACACTTACATATAGACACTTACACACTGACACTTACAAACAGACACTGAGACACTTACATACAGACACTTACATACAAACACTTACATACAGACACTTACATACAGACACTTACATACAGACACTTACATATAGCCACTTACATACAGACCCTTACATACAGACACTTAGACACTTACATACAGACACTTACATACAGACTCTTACATAGAGACACTTACATACAGACACTTAGACACTTACATACAGACACTTACATACAGACTCTTACATAAAGACACTTACATACAGACAATTACATACAGACACTTACATACAGACACTGAGACACTTACATACAGACACTTACATACAGACACTGAGACACTTACATACAGACACTTACATACAGACACTGTGACACTGACATACAGACACTTACATAGACACTTACATACAGACACTTACATACTGACACTTACAAACAGACACTGAGACACTTACATACAGACACTTACATACAAACACTTACATACAGACACTTACATACAGACACTTACATACAGACACTTACATATAGCCACTTACATACAGACCCTTACATACAGACACTTAGACACTTACATACAGACACTTACATACAGACTCTTACATAGAGACACTTACATACAGACACTTAGACACTTACATACAGACACTTACATACAGACTCTTACAAAAAGACACTTACATACAGACAATTACATACAGACACTTACATACAGACACTGAGACACTTACATACAGACACTTACATACAGACACTTACATACAGACACTGAGACACTTACATAGACACTTACATACAGACGCTTACATACACTTACATAGAGACACTGAGACACTTACATACAGACACTTACATACACTTACATACAGACACTGAGACACTTACATACAGACACTTACATACAGACACTTACATACAGACACTGAGACACTTACATAGACACATACAGATGCTTACATACAGACACTTACATACAGACACTGAGACACTTACATACAGACACTTACATACAGACACTGTGACACTGACATACAGACACTTACATACATACACTTACATTGAGACACTTACATACAGACACTTACATACAGACACTGAGACACTTACATAGAGACATTACTTACAGACACTTACATACAGAAGCTTACATACAGACACTTACATACAGACACTGAGACACTTACATACAGACACTTACATACAGACACTGAGACACTTACATACAGACACTTACATACAGGCACTTACATACAGACACTTACTTAGACACTTACAGACACTGAGACACTTAAATACAGACACTTACATACAGATGCTTACATACAGACACTGAGATACTTACATACAGACACTTACATACAGACACTTAACATACAGACACTTACATACAGACACTTACATACAGACACTTACATACAGACACTTACATACAGACACATACAGACACTTACATACGGACACTTACATACAGCAACTTACATACAGCCACTTACATACAGACACTTACATACAGACACTTACATACAGACACTGAGACACTTACAAACAGACACTTACATACAGAAACTTACATACAGACACTGAGATACTTACATACAGACACTTACATACAGATACTTAACATACAGACACTTACATACAGACACTTACATACAGACACTTACATACAGACACATACAGACACTTACATACAGACACATACAGACGCTGAGACACTTACATACAGACACTTACATACAGACACTTACATACAGACACTTACATACAGACACTAAGACACGTACATACAGACACTTACATACAGACACTTACATACAGATACTTACATACAGACACTTACATTCAGACACTTACATACAGACCCTTACATACACACACTTAGACACTTACATACAGACACTTACATACAGACACTTATATACAGACACTTACATACAGACACTTACATACAGACACTTACTTAGACACTTACTTACAGACACTGAGACACTTAAATACAGACACTTACATACAGACACTTACATACAGACACTTACAAACACACACTGACATACAGACACTGAGACTTACATAGAGACACTTACATACAGACACTTACATACAGACACTTACATACAGATACTGACACACTTACATACAGACACTTACATACAGACACTTACATACACACACTTACATAGTCACTTACATACAGACACTTACATACAGACACTTACATACAGACACTTACATACAGACACTTACATAGACACTTACATACAGACACTTACATACTGACACTTACAAACAGACACTGAGACACTTACATACAGACACTTACATACAAACACTTACATACAGACACTTACATACAGACACTTACATACAGACACTTACATATAGACACTTACATACAGACCCTTACATACAGACACTTAGACACTTACATACAGACACTTACATACAGACTCTTACATAGAGACATTTACATACAGACACTTAGACACTTACATACAGACACTTACATACAGACTCTTACATAAATACACTTACATACAGACAATTACATACAGACACTTACATACAGACACTGAGACACTTACATACAGACACTTACATACAGACACTTACATACAGACACTGAGACACTTACATAGACACTTACATACAGACGCTTACATACACTTACATAGAGACACTGAGACACTTACATACAGACACTTACATACACTTACATACAGACACTGAGACACTTACATACAGACACTTACATACAGACACTTACATACAGACACTGAGACACTTACATAGACACATACAGATGCTTACATACAGACACTTACATACAGACACTGAGACACTTACATATAGACACTTACATACAGACACTGTGACACTGACATACAGACACTTACATACATACACTTACATTGAGACACTTACATACAGACACTTACATACAGACACTGAGACACTTACATAGAGACATTACTTACAGACACTTACATACAGAAGCTTACATACAGACACTTACATACAGACACTGAGACACTTACATACAGACACTTACATACAGACACTGAGACACTTACATACAGACACTTACATACAGGCACTTACATACAGACACTTACTTAGACACTTACTTACAGACACTGAGACACTTAAATACAGACACTTACATACAGATGCTTACAAACAGACACTTACAAACACACACTGACATACAGACACTGAGACTTACATACAGACACTTACATACAGACACTTACATACAGACACTTACATAAAGACATTTACATACAGATAGTGAGACACTTACATACAGACACTTACATACAGACACTTACATACACACACTTACATACAGACACTTACATACAGACACGTACATACAGACACTTACATACAGACACTTACATATAGACACTTACATACAGACCCTTACATACAGACACTTAGACACTTACATACAGACACTTACATACAGACTCTTACATAGAGACACTTACATACAGACACTTACATACAGACACTTACATACATACTCTTACATAAAAACACTTACATACAGACAATTACATACAGACACTTACATACAGACACTGAGACACTTACATACAGACACTTACTTACAGACACTTACATACAGACACTGAGACACTTACATAGACACTTACATACAGACGCTTACATTCACTTACATACAGACACTGAGACACTTACATACAGACACTTACATACACTTACATACAGACACTGAGACACTTACATACAGACACTTACATACAGACACTTATATACAGACACTGAGACACTTACATAGACACATACAGATGCTTACATACAGACACTTACATACAGACACTGAGACACTTACATACAGACACTTACATACAGACACTGTGACACTGACATACAGACACTTACATACAGACACTTACATTGAGACACTTACATACAGACACTTACATACAGACACTGAGACACTTACATAGAGACATTACTTACAGACACTTACATACAGAAGCTTACATACAGACACTTACATACAGACACAGAGACACTTACATAGAGACACTTACATACAGACACTGAGACACTTACATACAGACACTTACATACAGAAACTTACATACAGACACTGAGATACTTACAGACACTTAACATACAGACACTTACATACAGACACTTACATACAGACACTTACATACAGACACATACAGACACTTACATACAGACACTTACATACGGACACTTACATACAGCCACTTACATACAGCCACTTACATACAGACACTTACATACAGACACATACAGATCTGAGACACTTACATACAGACACTTACATTCAGACACTTTCATACAGACACTTACATACAGACACTTACATACAGACCCTTACATACACACACTTAGACACTTACATACAGACACTTACATACAGACACTTATATACAGACACTTACATACAGACACTTACATACAGACACTTACTTAGACACTTACTTACAGACACTGAGACACTTAAATACAGACACTTACATACAGACACTTACATACAGACACTTACAAACACACACTGACATACAGACACTGAGACTTACATAGAGACACTTACATACAGACACTTACATACAGACACTTACATACAGATACTGACACACTTACATACAGACACTTACATACAGACACTTACATACACACACTTACATACAGTCACTTACATACAGACACTTACATACAGACACTTACATACAGACACTTACATACAGGCACTTACATACAGACACTTACATAGACACTTACATACAGACACTTACATACTGACACTTACAAACAGACACTGAGACACTTACATACAGACACTTACATACAAACACTTACATACAGACACTTACATACAGACACTTACATACAGACACTTACATATAGACACTTACATACAGACCCTTACATACAGACACTTAGACACTTACATACAGACACTTACATACAGACTCTTACATAGAGACACTTACATACAGACACTTAGACACTTACATACAGACACTTACATACAGACTCTTACATAAAGACACTTACATACAGACAATTACATACAGACACTTACATACAGACACTGAGACACTTACATACAGACACTTACATACAGACACTTACATACAGACACTGAGACACTTACATAGACACTTACATACAGACGCTTACATACACTTACATACAGACACTGAGACACTTACATACAGACACTTACATACACTTACATACAGACACTGAGACACTTACATACAGACACTTACATACAGACACTTACATACAGACACTGAGACACTTACATAGACACATACAGATGCTTACATACAGACACTTACATACAGACACTGAGACACTTACATACAGACACTTACATACAGACACTGTGACACTGACATACAGACACTTACATACATACACTTACATTGAGACACTTACATACAGACACTTACATACAGACACTGAGACACTTACATAGAGACATTACTTACAGACACTTACATACAGAAGCTTACATACAGATACTTACATACAGACACTGAGACACTTACATACAGACACTTACATACAGACACTGAGACACTTACATACAGACACTTACATACAGGCACTTACATACAGACACTTACTTAGACACTTACTTACAGACACTGAGACACTTAAATACAGACACTTACATACAGATGCTTACATACAGACACTTACAAACACACACTGACATACAGACACTGAGACTTACATACAGACACTTACATACAGACACTTACATACACACACTTACATACAGACACTTACATACAGACACTTACATACAGACACTTACATACAGACACTTACATATAGACACTTACATACAGACCCTTACATACAGACACTTAGACACTTACATACAGACACTTACATACAGACAATTACATACAGACACTGAGACACTTACATACAGACACTTACATACAGACACTTACATACAGACACTGAGACACTTACATAGAGACACTACTTACAGACACTTACATACAAAAGTTACATACAGACACTTACATACAGACACTGAGGCACTTACATACAGACACTTACATACAGGCACTTACAAACATACACTTACATATAGAAACTTACATACAGACACTTACATACAGATACTTACATATAGACACTTACAGACACTTACATACAGACACTTACATACAGACACTTACATACAGACACTTACATACAGACACTTACATACAGACACTTACATACAGACACTAAGACACTTACATACAGACACTTACACACAGACATTTACATACAGATACTTACATACAGACACTTACATACAGACCCTTACATACACACACTTAGACACTTACATACAGACACTTACATACAGACACTTATATACAGACACTTACATACAGACACTTACATACAGACACTTACTTAGACACTTACTTACAGACACTGAGACACTTAAATACAGACACTTACATACAGACACTTACATACAGACACTTACAAACACACACTGACATACAGACACTGAGACTTACATAGAGACACTTACATACAGACACTTACATACAGACACTTACATACAGATACTGACACACTTACATACAGACACTTACATACAGACACTTACATACACACACTTACATACAGTCACTTACATACAGACACTTACATACAGACACTTACATACAGACACTTACATACAGGCACTTACATACAGACACTTACATAGACACTTACATACAGACACTTACATACTGACACTTACAAACAGACACTGAGACACTTACATACAGACACTTACATACAAACACTTACATACAGACACTTACATACAGACACTTACATACAGACACTTACATATAGACACTTACATACAGACCCTTATATACAGACACTTAGACACTTACATACAGACACTTACATACAGACTCTTACATAGAGACACTTACATACAGACACTTAGACACTTACATACAGACACTTACATACAGACTCTTACATAAAGACACTTACATACAGACAATTACATACAGACACTTACATACAGACACTGAGACACTTACATACAGACACTTACATACAGACACTTACATACAGACACTGAGACACTTACATAGACACTTACATACAGACGCTTACATACACTTACATACAGACACTGAGACACTTACATACAGACACTTACATACACTTACATACAGACACTGAGACACTTACATACAGACACTTACATACAGACACTTACATACAGACACTGAGACACTTACATAGACACATACAGATGCTTACATGCAGACACTTACATACAGACACTGAGACACTTACATACAGACACTTACATACAGACACTGTGACACTGACATACAGACACTTACATACATACACTTACATTGAGACACTTACATACAGACACTTACATACAGACACTGAGACACTTACATAGAGACATTACTTACAGACACTTACATACAGAAGCTTACATACAGATACTTACATACAGACACTGAGACACTTACATACAGACACTTACATACAGACACTGAGACACTTACATACAGACACTTACATACAGGCACTTACATACAGACACTTACTTAGACACTTACTTACAGACACTGAGACACTTAAATACAGACACTTACATACAGATGCTTACATACAGACACTTACAAACACACACTGACATACAGACACTGAGACTTACATACAGACACTTACATACAGACACTTACATACACACACTTACATACAGACACTTACATACAGACACTTACATACAGACACTTACATACAGACACTTACATATAGACACTTACATACAGACCCTTACATACAGACACTTAGACACTTACATACAGACACTTACATACAGACTCTTACATAGAGACACTTACATACAGACACTTAGACACTTACATACAGACACTTACATACAGACTCTTACATCAAGACACTTACATACAGACAATTACATACAGACACTTACATACAGACACTGAGACACTTACATACAGACACTTACATACAGACACTTACATACAGACACTGAGACACTTACATAGAGACACTACTTACAGACACTTACATACAAAAGTTACATACAGACACTTACATACAGACACTGAGGCACTTACATACAGACACTTACATACAGGCACTTACAAACATACACTTACATATAGAAACTTACATACAGACACTTACATACAGATACTTACATATAGACACTTACAGACACTTACATACAGACACTTACATACAGACACTTACATACAGACACTTACATACAGACACTTACATACAGACACTTACATACAGACACTTACATACAGACACTAAGACACTTACATACAGACACTTACACACAGACATTTACATACAGATACTTACATACAGACACTTACATACAGACACTTACATGCAGACACTGAGACACTTACATACAGACACCTACATACAGACACTTACATACAGACACTTAACATACAGACACTGAGACACTTACATACAGACACTTATATACAGACACTTACATACAGACACTGAGACACTTACATACAGACACTTACATACAGACACTTACATACAGACACTGAGATATTCACATACAGACACTTACATACAAACACTTAACATACAGACACTTACATACAGACACTTACATACAGACACTTACTTAGACACTTACTTACAGACACTGAGACACTTAAATACAGACACTTACATACAGACACTTACAAACACACAATGACATACAGACACTGAGACTTACATACAGACACTTACATACAGACACTTACATACAGACACTTACATAAAGACATTTACATACAGATACTGAGACACTTACATACAGACACTTACATACAGACACTTACATACACACACTTACATACAGACACTTACATACAGACACTTACATACAGGCACTTACATACAGACACTTACATAGACACTTACATACAGACACTTACATACAGACACTTACATACAGACACATACAGACGCTGAGACACTTACATACAGACACTTACATACAGACACTTACATACAGACACTTACATACAGACACTAAGACACGTACATACAGACACTTACATACAGACACTTACATACAGATACTTACATACAGACACTTACATTCAGACACTTACATACAGACACTTATATACAGACACTTACATACAGACACTTACATACAGACACTTACTTAGACACTTACTTACAGACACTGAGACACTTAAATACAGACACTTACATACAGACACTTACATACAGACACTTACAAACACACACTGACATACAGACACTGAGACTTACATAGAGACACTTACATACAGACACTTACATACAGAAACTTACATACAGATACTGACACACTTACATACAGACACTTACATACAGACACTTACATACACACACTTACATACACACACTTACATACAGTCACTTACATACAGACACTTACATACAGACACTTACATACAGACACTTACATACAGGCCCTTACATACAGACACTTACATAGACACTTACATACAGACACTTAAATACTGACACTTACAAACAGACACTGAGACACTTACATACAGACACTTACATACAAACACTTACATACAGACACTTACATACAGACACTTACATACAGACACTTACATATAGACACTTACATACAGACCCTTACATACAGACACTTAGACACTTACATACAGACACTTACATACAGACTCTTACATAGAGACATTTACATACAGACACTTAGACACTTACATACAGACACTTACATACAGACTCTTACATAAAGACACTTACATACAGACAATTACATACAGACACAGAGACACTTACATAGAGACACTTACATACAGACACTGAGACACTTACATACAGACACTTACATACAGAAACTTACATACAGACACTGAGATACTTACAGACACTTAACATACAGACACTTACATACAGACACTTACATACAGACACTTACATACAGACACTTACATACAGACACATACAGACACTTACATACAGACACTTACATACGGACACTTACATACAGCCACTTACATACAGCCACTTACATACAGACACTTACATACAGACACATACAGATCTGAGACACTTACATACAGACACTTACATTCAGACACTTTCATACAGACACTTACATACAGACACTTACATACAGACCCTTACATACACACACTTAGACACTTACATACAGACACTTACATACAGACACTTATATACAGACACTTACATACAGACACTTACATACAGACACTTACTTAGACACTTACTTACAGACACTGAGACACTTAAATACAGACACTTACATACAGACACTTACATACAGACACTTACAAACACACACTGACATACAGACACTGAGACTTACATAGAGACACTTACATACAGACACTTACATACAGACACTTACATACAGATACTGACACACTTACATACAGACACTTACATACAGACACTTACATACACACACTTACATACAGTCACTTACATACAGACACTTACATACAGACACTTACATACAGACACTTACATACAGGCACTTACATACAGACACTTACATAGACACTTACATACAGACACTTACATACTGACACTTACAAACAGACACTGAGACACTTACATACAGACACTTACATACAAACACTTACATACAGACACTTACATACAGACACTTACATACAGACACTTACATATAGACACTTACATACAGACCCTTACATACAGACACTTAGACACTTACATACAGACACTTACATACAGACTCTTACATAGAGACACTTACATACAGACACTTAGACACTTACATACAGACACTTACATACAGACTCTTACATAAAGACACTTACATACAGACAATTACATACAGACACTTACATACAGACACTGAGACACTTACATACAGACACTTACATACAGACACTTACATACAGACACTGAGACACTTACATAGACACTTACATACAGACGCTTACATACACTTACATACAGACACTGAGACACTTACATACAGACACTTACATACACTTACATACAGACACTGAGACACTTACATACAGACACTTACATACAGACACTTACATACAGACACTGAGACACTTACATAGACACATACAGATGCTTACATACAGACACTTACATACAGACACTGAGACACTTACATACAGACACTTACATACAGACACTGTGACACTGACATACAGACACTTACATACATACACTTACATTGAGACACTTACATACAGACACTTACATACAGACACTGAGACACTTACATAGAGACATTACTTACAGACACTTACATACAGAAGCTTACATACAGATACTTACATACAGACACTGAGACACTTACATACAGACACTTACATACAGACACTGAGACACTTACATACAGACACTTACATACAGGCACTTACATACAGACACTTACTTAGACACTTACTTACAGACACTGAGACACTTAAATACAGACACTTACATACAGATGCTTACATACAGACACTTACAAACACACACTGACATACAGACACTGAGACTTACATACAGACACTTACATACAGACACTTACATACACACACTTACATACAGACACTTACATACAGACACTTACATACAGACACTTACATACAGACACTTACATATAGACACTTACATACAGACCCTTACATACAGACACTTAGACACTTACATACAGACACTTACATACAGACAATTACATACAGACACTTACATACAGACACTGAGACACTTACATACAGACACTTACATACAGACACTTACATACAGACACTGAGACACTTACATAGAGACACTACTTACAGACACTTACATACAGATACTTACATATAGACACTTACAGACACTTACATACAGACACTTACATACAGACACTTACATACAGACACTTACATACAGACACTTACATACAGACACTTACATACAGACACTAAGACACTTACATACAGACACTTACACACAGACATTTACATACAGATACTTACATACAGACACTTACATACAGACCCTTACATACACACACTTAGACACTTACATACAGACACTTACATACAGACACTTATATACAGACACTTACATACAGACACATACATACAGACACTTACTTAGACACTTACTTACAGACACTGAGACACTTAAATACAGACACTTACATACAGACACTTACATACAGACACTTACAAACACACACTGACATACAGACACTGAGACTTACATAGAGACACTTACATACAGACACTTACATACAGACACTTACATACAGATACTGACACACTTACATACAGACACTTACATACAGACACTTACATACAGACACTTACATACAGACACTGAGACACTTACATAGACACATACAGATGCTTACATACAGACACTTACATACAGACACTGAGACACTTACATACAGACACTTACATACAGACACTGTGACACTGACATACAGACACTTACATACATACACTTACATTGAGACACTTACATACAGACACTTACATACAGACACTGAGACACTTACATAGAGACATTACTTACAGACACTTACATACAGAAGCTTACATACAGATACTTACATACAGACACTGAGACACTTACATACAGACACTTACATACAGACACTGAGACACTTACATACAGACACTTACATACAGGCACTTACATACAGACACTTACTTAGACACTTACTTACAGACACTGAGACACTTAAATACAGACACTTACATACAGATGCTTACATACAGACACTTACAAACACACACTGACATACAGACACTGAGACTTACATACAGACACTTACATACAGACACTTACATACACACACTTACATACAGACACTTACATACAGACACTTACATACAGACACTTACATACAGACACTTACATATAGACACTTACATACAGACCCTTACTTACAGACACTTAGACACTTACATACAGACACTTACATACAGACAATTACATACAGACACTTACATACAGACACTGAGACACTTACATACAGACACTTACATACAGACACTTACATACAGACACTGAGACACTTACATAGAAACTTACATACAGACACTTACATACAGATACTTACATATAGACACTTACAGACACTTACATACAGACACTTACATACAGACACTTACATACAGACACTTACATACAGACACTTACATACAGACACTTACATACAGACACTAAGACACTTACATACAGACACTTACACACAGACATTTACATACAGATACTTACATACAGACACTTACATACAGACCCTTACATACACACACTTAGACACTTACATACAGACACTTACATACAGACACTTATATACAGACACTTACATACAGACACTTACATACAGACACTTACTTAGACACTTACTTACAGACACTGAGACACTTAAATACAGACACTTACATACAGACACTTACATACAGACACTTACAAACACACACTGACATACAGACACTGAGACTTACATAGAGACACTTACATACAGACACTTACATACAGACACTTACATACAGATACTGACACACTTACATACAGACACTTACATACAGACACTTACATACACACACTTACATACAGTCACTTACATACAGACACTTACATACAGACACTTACATACAGACACTTACATACAGGCACTTACATACAGACACTTACATAGACACTTACATACAGACACTTACATACTGACACTTACAAACAGACACTGAGACACTTACATACAGACACTTACATACAAACACTTACATACAGACACTTACATACAGACACTTACATACAGACACTTACATATAGACACTTACATACA
This sequence comes from Petromyzon marinus, assembly GCF_048934315.1. NCBI lineage: Eukaryota > Metazoa > Chordata > Hyperoartia > Petromyzontiformes > Petromyzontidae > Petromyzon > Petromyzon marinus. The sequence continues at coordinate 1,971,145 of NW_027422817.1, forward strand.
GACCCTTATATACAGACACTTAGACACTTACATACAGACACTTACATACAGACTCTTACATAGAGACACTTACATACAGACACTTAGACACTTACATACAGACACTTACATACAGACTCTTACATAAAGACACTTACATACAGACAATTACATACAGACACTTACATACAGACACTGAGACACTTACATACAGACACTTACATACAGACACTTACATACAGACACTGAGACACTTACATAGACACTTACATACAGACGCTTACATACACTTACATACAGACACTGAGACACTTACATACAGACACTTACATACACTTACATACAGACACTGAGACACTTACATACAGACACTTACATACAGACACTTACATACAGACACTGAGACACTTACATAGACACATACAGATGCTTACATGCAGACACTTACATACAGACACTGAGACACTTACATACAGACACTTACATACAGACACTGTGACACTGACATACAGACACTTACATACATACACTTACATTGAGACACTTAAATACAGACACTTACATACAGACACTTACATACAGACACTTACAAACACACACTGACATACAGACACTGAGACTTACATAGAGACACTTACATACAGACACTTACATACAGAAACTTACATACAGATACTGACACACTTACATACAGACACTTACATACAGACACTTACATACACACACTTACATACACACACTTACATACAGTCACTTACATACAGACACTTACATACAGACACTTACATACAGACACTTACATACAGGCCCTTACATACAGACACTTACATAGACACTTACATACAGACACTTACATACTGACACTTACAAACAGACACTGAGACACTTACATACAGACACTTACATACAAACACTTACATACAGACACTTACATACAGACACTTACATACAGACACTTACATATAGACACTTACATACAGACCCTTACATACAGACACTTAGACACTTACATACAGACACTTACATACAGACTCTTACATAGAGACATTTACATACAGACACTTAGACACTTACATACAGACACTTACATACAGACTCTTACATAAAGACACTTACATACAGACAATTACATACAGACACTGAGACACTTACATACAGACACTTACATACAGACACTTACATACAGACACTGAGACACTTACATAGACACTTACATACAGACGCTTACATACACTTACATAGAGACACTGAGACACTTACATACAGACACTTACATACACTTACATACAGACACTGAGACACTTACATACAGACACTTACATACAGACACTTACATACAGACACTGAGACACTTACATAGACACATACAGATGCTTACATACAGACACTTACATACAGACACTGAGACACTTACATACAGACACTTACATACAGACACTGTGACACTGACATACAGACACTTACATACATACACTTACATTGAGACACTTACATACAGACACTTACATACAGACACTGAGACACTTACATAGAGACATTACTTACAGACACTTACATACAGAAGCTTACATACAGACACTTACATACAGACACTGAGACACTTACATACAGACACTTACATACAGACACTGAGACACTTACATACAGACACTTACATACAGGCACTTACATACAGACACTTACTTAGACACTTACTTACAGACACTGAGACACTTAAATACAGACACTTACATACAGATGCTTACATAGACACTTACAAACACACACTGACATACAGACACTGAGACTTACATACAGACACTTACATACAGACACTTACATACAGACACTTACATAAAGACATTTACATACAGATAGTGAGACACTTACATACAGACACTTACATACAGACACTTACATACAGACACTTACATACAGACACTTACATACAGACACTTACATACAGACACTTACATACAGACACTTACATATAGACACTTACATACAGACCCTTACATACAGACACTTAGACACTTACATACAGACACTTACATACAGACTCTTACATAGAGACACTTACATACATACACTTAGACACTTACATACAGACACTTACATACAGACTCTTACATAAAAACACTTACATACAGACAATTACATACAGACACGTACATACAGACACTGAGACACTTACATACAGACACTTACTTACAGACACTTACATACAGACACTGAGACACTTACATAGACACTTACATACAGACGCTTACATAACTTACATACAGACACTGAGACACTTACATACAGACACTTACATACACTTACATACAGACACTGAGACACTTACATACAGACACTTACATACAGACACTTATATACAGACACTGAGACACTTACATAGACACATACAGATGCTTACATACAGACACTTACATACAGACACTGAGACACTTACATACAGACACTTACATACAGACACTGTGACACTTACATACAGACACCTACATACAGACACTTACATACAGACACTTAACATACAGACACTGAGACACTTACATACAGACACTTATATACAGACACTTACATACAGACACTGAGACACTTACATACAGACACTTACATACAGACACTTACATACAGACACTGAGATATTCACATACAGACACTTACATACAAACACTTAACATACAGACACTTACATACAGACACTTACATACAGACACTTACTTAGACACTTACTTACAGACACTGAGACACTTAAATACAGACACTTACATACAGACACTTACATACAGACACTTACATACAGACACTTACATAAAGACATTTACATACAGATACTGAGACACTTACATACAGACACTTACATACAGACACTTACATACACACACTTACATACAGACACTTACATACAGACACTTACATACAGGCACTTACATACAGACACTTACATAGACACTTACATACAGACACTTACATACAGACACTTACATACAGACACATACAGACGCTGAGACACTTACATACAGACACTTACATACAGACACTTACATACAGACACTTACATACAGACACTAAGACACGTACATACAGACACTTACATACAGACACTTACTTAGACACTTACTTACAGACACTGAGACACTTAAATACAGACACTTACATACAGACACTTACATACAGACACTTACAAACACACACTGACATACAGACACTGAGACTTACATAGAGACACTTACATACAGACACTTACATACAGACACTTACATACAGATACTGACACACTTACATACAGACACTTACATACAGACACTTACATACACACACTTACATACACACACTTACATACAGTCACTTACATACAGACACTTACATACAGACACTTACATACAGACACTTACATACAGGCACTTACATACAGACACTTACATAGACACTTACATACAGACACTTACATACTGACACTTACAAACAGACACTGAGACACTTACATACAGACACTTACATACAAACACTTACATACAGACACTTACATACAGACACTTACATACAGACACTTACATATAGACACTTACATACAGACCCTTACATACAGACACTTAGACACTTACATACAGACACTTACATACAGACTCTTACATAGAGACATTTACATACAGACACTTAGACACTTACATACAGACACTTACATACAGACTCTTACATAAAGACACTTACATACAGACAATTACATACAGACACTGAGACACTTACATACAGACACTTACATACAGACACTTACATACAGACACTGAGACACTTACATAGACACTTACATACAGACGCTTACATACACTTACATAGAGACACTGAGACACTTACATACAGACACTTACATACACTTACATACAGACACTGAGACACTTACATACAGACACTTACATACAGACACTTACATACAGACACTGAGACACTTACATAGACACATACAGATGCTTACATACAGACACTTACATACAGACACTGAGACACTTACATACAGACACTTACATACAGACACTGTGACACTGACATACAGACACTTACATACATACACTTACATTGAGACACTTACATACAGACACTTACATACAGACACTGAGACACTTACATAGAGACATTACTTACAGACACTTACATACAGAAGCTTACATACAGACACTTACATACAGACACTGAGACACTTACATACAGACACTTACATACAGACACTGAGACACTTACATACAGACACTTACATACAGGCACTTACATACAGACACTTACTTAGACACTTACTTACAGACACTGAGACACTTAAATACAGACACTTACATACAGATGCTTACATACAGACACTTACAAACACACACTGACATACAGACACTGAGACTTACATACAGACACTTACATACAGACACTTACATACACACACTTACATACAGACACTTACATACAGACACTTACATACAGACACTTACATACAGACACTTACATATAGACACTTACATACAGACCCTTACATACAGACACTTAGACACTTACATACAGACACTTACATACAGACTCTTACATAGAGACACTTACATACAGACACTTAGACACTTACATACAGACACTTACATACAGACTCTTACATAAAAACACTTACATACAGACAATTACATACAGACACGTACATACAGACACTGAGACACTTACATACAGACACTTACTTACAGACACTTACATACAGACACTGAGACACTTACATAGACACTTACATACAGACGCTTACATAACTTACATACAGACACTGAGACACTTACATACAGACACTTACATACACTTACATACAGACACTGAGACACTTACATACAGACACTTACATACAGACACTTATATACAGACACTGAGACACTTACATAGACACATACAGATGCTTACATACAGACACTTACATACAGACACTGAGACACTTACATACAGACACTTACATACAGACACTGTGACACTTACATACAGACACCTACATACAGACACTTACATACAGACACTTAACATACAGACACTGAGACACTTACATACAGACACTTATATACAGACACTTACATACAGACACTGAGACACTTACATACAGACACTTACATACAGACACTTACATACAGACACTGAGATATTCACATACAGACACTTACATACAAACACTTAACATACAGACACTTACATACAGACACTTACATACAGACACTTACTTAGACACTTACTTACAGACACTGAGACACTTAAATACAGACACTTACATACAGACACTTACATACAGACACTTACATACAGACACTTACATAAAGACATTTACATACAGATACTGAGACACTTACATACAGACACTTACATACAGACACTTACATACACACACTTACATACAGACACTTACATACAGACACTTACATACAGGCACTTACATACAGACACTTACATAGACACTTACATACATACACTTACATACAGACACTTACATACAGACACATACAGACGCTGAGACACTTACATACAGACACTTACATACAGACACTTACATACAGACACTTACATACAGACACTAAGACACGTACATACAGACACTTACATACAGACACTTACTTAGACACTTACTTACAGACACTGAGACACTTAAATACAGACACTTACATACAGACACTTACATACAGACACTTACAAACACACACTGACATACAGACACTGAGACTTACATAGAGACACTTACATACAGACACTTACATACAGACACTTACATACAGATACTGACACACTTACATACAGACACTTACATACAGACACTTACATACACACACTTACATACACACACTTACATACAGTCACTTACATACAGACACTTACATACAGACACTTACATACAGACACTTACATACAGGCACTTACATACAGACACTTACATAGACACTTACATACAGACACTTACATACTGACACTTACAAACAGACACTGAGACACTTACATACAGACACTTACATACAAACACTTACATACAGACACTTACATACAGACACTTACATACAGACACTTACATATAGACACTTACATACAGACCCTTACATACAGACACTTAGACACTTACATACAGACACTTACATACAGACTCTTACATAGAGACATTTACATACAGACACTTAGACACTTACATACAGACACTTACATACAGACTCTTACATAAAGACACTTACATACAGACAATTACATACAGACACTGAGACACTTACATACAGACACTTACATACAGACACTTACATACAGACACTGAGACACTTACATAGACACTTACATACAGACGCTTACATACACTTACATAGAGACACTGAGACACTTACATACAGACACTTACATACACTTACATACAGACACTGAGACACTTACATACAGACACTTACATACAGACACTTACATACAGACACTGAGACACTTACATAGACACATACAGATGCTTACATACAGACACTTACATACAGACACTGAGACACTTACATACAGACACTTACATACAGACACTGTGACACTGACATACAGACACTTACATACATACACTTACATTGAGACACTTACATACAGACACTTACATACAGACACTGAGACACTTACATAGAGACATTACTTACAGACACTTACATACAGAAGCTTACATACAGACACTTACATACAGACACTGAGACACTTACATACAGACACTTACATACAGACACTGAGACACTTACATACAGACACTTACATACAGGCACTTACATACAGACACTTACTTAGACACTTACTTACAGACACTGAGACACTTAAATACAGACACTTACATACAGATGCTTACATACAGACACTTACAAACACACACTGACATACAGACACTGAGACTTACATACAGACACTTACATACAGACACTTACATACACACACTTACATACAGACACTTACATACAGACACTTACATACAGACACTTACATACAGACACTTACATATAGACACTTACATACAGACCCTTACATACAGACACTTAGACACTTACATACAGACACTTACATACAGACTCTTACATAGAGACACTTACATACAGACACTTAGACACTTACATACAGACACTTACATACAGACTCTTACATCAAGACACTTACATACAGACAATTACATACAGACACTTACATACAGACACTGAGACACTTACATACAGACACTTACATACAGACACTTACATACAGACACTGAGACACTTACATAGAGACACTACTTACAGACACTTACATACAAAAGTTACATACAGACACTTACATACAGACACTGAGGCACTTACATACAGACACTTACATACAGGCACTTACAAACATACACTTACATATAGAAACTTACATACAGACACTTACATACAGATACTTACATATAGACACTTACAGACACTTACATACAGACACTTACATACAGACACTTACATACAGACACTTACATACAGACACTTACATACAGACACTTACATACAGACACTAAGACACTTACATACAGACACTTACACACAGACATTTACATACAGATACTTACATACAGACACTTACATACAGACACTTACATGCAGACACTGAGACACTTACATACAGACACCTACATACAGACACTTACATACAGACACTTAACATACAGACACTGAGACACTTACATACAGACACTTATATACAGACACTTACATACAGACACTGAGACACTTACATACAGACACTTACATACAGACACTTACATACAGACACTGAGATATTCACATACATACACTTACATACAAACACTTAACATACAGACACTTACATACAGACACTTACATACAGACACTTACTTAGACACTTACTTACAGACACTGAGACACTTAAATACAGACACTTACATACAGACACTTACAAACACACAATGACATACAGACACTGAGACTTACATACAGACACTTACATACAGACACTTACATACAGACACTTACATAAAGACATTTACATACAGATACTGAGACACTTACATACAGACACTTACATACAGACACTTACATACACACACTTACATACAGACACTTACATACAGCCACTTACATACAGGCACTTACATACAGACACTTACATAGACACTTACATACAGACACTTACATACAGACACTTACATACAGACACATACAGACGCTGAGACACTTACATACAGACACTTACATACAGACACTTACATACAGACACTTACATACAGACACTAAGACACGTACATACAGACACTTACATACAGACACTTACATACAGATACTTACATACAGACACTTACATTCAGACACTTACATACAGACACTTATATGCAGACACTTACATACAGACACTTACATACAGACACTTACTTAGACACTTACTTACAGACACTGAGACACTTAAATACAGACACTTACATACAGACACTTACATACAGACACTTACAAACACACACTGACATACAGACACTGAGACTTACATAGAGACACTTACATACAGACACTTACATACAGAAACTTACATACAGATACTGACACACTTACATACAGACACTTACATACAGACACTTACATACATACACTTACATACACACACTTACATACAGTCACTTACATACAGACACTTACATACAGACACTTACATACAGACACTTACATACAGGCCCTTACATACAGACACTTACATAGACACTTACATACAGACACTTACATACTGACACTTACAAACAGACACTGAGACACTTACATACAGACACTTACATACAAACACTTACATACAGACACTTACATACAGACACTTACATATAGACACTTACATACAGACCCTTACATACAGACACTTAGACACTTACATACAGACACTTACATACAGACTCTTACATAGAGACATTTACATACAGACACTTAGACACTTACATACAGACACTTACATACAGACTCTTACATAAAGACACTTACATACAGACAATTACATACAGACACTGAGACACTTACATACAGACACTTACATACAGACACTTACATACAGACACTGAGACACTTACATAGACACTTACATACAGACGCTTACATACACTTACATAGAGACACTGAGACACTTACATACAGACACTTACATACACTTACATACAGACACTGAGACACTTACATACAGACACTTACATACAGACACTTACATACAGACACTGAGACACTTACATAGACACATACAGATGCTTACATACAGACACTTACATACAGACACTGAGACACTTACATACAGACACTTACATACAGACACTGTGACACTGACATACAGACACTTACATACATACACTTACATTGAGACACTTACATACAGACACTTACATACAGACACTGAGACACTTACATAGAGACATTACTTACAGACACTTACATACAGAAGCTTACATACAGACACTTACATACAGACACTGAGACACTTACATACAGACACTTACATACAGACACTGAGACACTTACATACAGACACTTACATACAGGCACTTACATACAGACACTTACTTAGACACTTACTTACAGACACTGAGACACTTAAATACAGACACTTACATACAGATGCTTACATACAGACACTTACAAACACACACTGACATACAGACACTGAGACTTACATACAGACACTTACATACAGACACTTACATACACACACTTACATACAGACACTTACATACAGACACTTACATACAGACACTTACATACAGACACTTACATATAGACACTTACATACAGACCCTTACATACAGACACTTAGACACTTACATACAGACACTTACATACAGACTCTTACATAGAGACACTTACATACAGACACTTAGACACTTACATACAGACACTTACATACAGACTCTTACATCAAGACACTTACATACAGACAATTACATACAGACACTTACATACAGACACTGAGACACTTACATACAGACACTTACATACAGACACTTACATACAGACACTGAGACACTTACATAGAGACACTACTTACAGACACTTACATACAAAAGTTACATACAGACACTTACATACAGACACTGAGGCACTTACATACAGACACTTACATACAGGCACTTACAAACATACACTTACATATAGAAACTTACATACAGACACTTACATACAGATACTTACATATAGACACTTACAGACACTTACATACAGACACTTACATACAGACACTTACATACAGACACTTACATACAGACACTTACATACAGACACTTACATACAGACACTAAGACACTTACATACAGACACTTACACACAGACATTTACATACAGATACTTACATACAGACACTTACATACAGACACTTACATGCAGACACTGAGACACTTACATACAGACACCTACATACAGACACTTACATACAGACACTTAACATACAGACACTGAGACACTTACATACAGACACTTATATACAGACACTTACATACAGACACTGAGACACTTACATACAGACACTTACATACAGACACTTACATACAGACACTGAGATATTCACATACATACACTTACATACAAACACTTAACATACAGACACTTACATACAGACACTTACATACAGACACTTACTTAGACACTTACTTACAGACACTGAGACACTTAAATACAGACACTTACATACAGACACTTACAAACACACAATGACATACAGACACTGAGACTTACATACAGACACTTACATACAGACACTTACATACAGACACTTACATAAAGACATTTACATACAGATACTGAGACACTTACATACAGACACTTACATACAGACACTTACATACACACACTTACATACAGACACTTACATACAGCCACTTACATACAGGCACTTACATACAGACACTTACATAGACACTTACATACAGACACTTACATACAGACACTTACATACAGACACATACAGACGCTGAGACACTTACATACAGACACTTACATACAGACACTTACATACAGACACTTACATACAGACACTAAGACACGTACATACAGACACTTACATACAGACACTTACATACAGATACTTACATACAGACACTTACATTCAGACACTTACATACAGACACTTATATGCAGACACTTACATACAGACACTTACATACAGACACTTACTTAGACACTTACTTACAGACACTGAGACACTTAAATACAGACACTTACATACAGACACTTACATACAGACACTTACAAACACACACTGACATACAGACACTGAGACTTACATAGAGACACTTACATACAGACACTTACATACAGAAACTTACATACAGATACTGACACACTTACATACAGACACTTACATACAGACACTTACATACATACACTTACATACACACACTTACATACAGTCACTTACATACAGACACTTACATACAGACACTTACATACAGACACTTACATACAGGCCCTTACATACAGACACTTACATAGACACTTACATACAGACACTTACATACTGACACTTACAAACAGACACTGAGACACTTACATACAGACACTTACATACAAACACTTACATACAGACACTTACATACAGACACTTACATATAGACACTTACATACAGACCCTTACATACAGACACTTAGACACTTACATACAGACACTTACATACAGACTCTTACATAGAGACATTTACATACAGACACTTAGACACTTACATACAGACACTTACATACAGACTCTTACATAAAGACACTTACATACAGACAATTACATACAGACACTGAGACACTTACATACAGACACTTACATACAGACACTTACATACAGACACTGAGACACTTACATAGACACTTACATACAGACGCTTACATACACTTACATAGAGACACTGAGACACTTACATACAGACACTTACATACACTTACATACAGACACTGAGACACTTACATACAGACACTTACATACAGACACTTACATACAGACACTGAGACACTTACATAGACACATACAGATGCTTACATACAGACACTTACATACAGACACTGAGACACTTACATACAGACACTTACATACAGACACTGTGACACTGACATACAGACACTTACATACATACACTTACATTGAGACACTTACATACAGACACTTACATACAGACACTGAGACACTTACATAGAGACATTACTTACAGACACTTACATACAGAAGCTTACATACAGACACTTACATACAGACACTGAGACACTTACATACAGACACTTACATACAGACACTGAGACACTTACATACAGACACTTACATACAGGCACTTACATACAGACACTTACTTAGACACTTACTTACAGACACTGAGACACTTAAATACAGACACTTACATACAGATGCTTACATAGACACTTACAAACACACACTGACATACAGACACTGAGACTTACATACAGACACTTACCTACAGACACTTACATACAGACACTTACATAAAGACATTTACATACAGATAGTGAGACACTTACATACAGACACTTACATACAGACACTTACATACAGACACTTACATACAGACACTTACATACAGACACTTACATACAGACACTTACATACAGACACTTACATACAGACCCTTACATACAGACACTTAGACACTTACATACAGACACTTACATACAGACTCTTACATAGAGACACTTACATACAGACACTTAGACACTTACATACAGACACTTACATACAGACTCTTACATAAAACACTTACATACAGACAATTACATACAGACACGTACATACAGACACTGAGACACTTACATACAGACACTTACTTACAGACACTTACATACAGACACTGAGACACTTACATAGACACTTACATACAGACGCTTACATAACTTACATACAGACACTGAGACACTTACATACAGACACTTACATACACTTACATACAGACACTGAGACACTTACATACAGACACTTACATACAGACACTTATATACAGACACTTAGACACTTACATACAGACACTTACATACAGACTCTTACATAGAGACATTTACATACAGACACTTAGACACTTACATACAGACACTTACATACAGACTCTTACATAAAGACACTTACATACAGACAATTACATACAGACACTGAGACACTTACATACAGACACTTACATACAGATACTTACATACAGACACTGAGACACTTACATAGACACTTACATACAGACGCTTACATACACTTACATAGAGACACTGAGACACTTACATACAGACACTTACATACACTTACATACAGACACTGAGACACTTACATACAGACACTTACATACAGACACTTACATACAGACACTGAGACACTTACATAGACACATACAGATGCTTACATACAGACACTTACATACAGACACTGAGACACTTACATACAGACACTTACATACAGACACTGTGACACTGACATACAGACACTTACATACATACACTTACATTGAGACACTTACATACAGACACTTACATACAGACACTGAGACACTTACATAGAGACATTACTTACAGACACTTACATACAGAAGCTTACATACAGACACTTACATACAGACACTGAGACACTTACATACAGACACTTACATACAGACACTGAGACACTTACATACAGACACTTACATACAGGCACTTACATACAGACACTTACTTAGACACTTACTTACAGACACTGAGACACTTAAATACAGACACTTACATACAGATGCTTACATAGACACTTACAAACACACACTGACATACAGACACTGAGACTTACATACAGACACTTACCTACAGACACTTACATACAGACACTTACATAAAGACATTTACATACAGATAGTGAGACACTTACATACAGACACTTACATACAGACACTTACATACAGACACTTACATACAGACACTTACATACAGACACTTACATACAGACACTTACATGTTAAATAATGTGGGAGCCAGAGGACATCCCTGTCGCACCCCAAGGTGTACAGGGAATGGCTCTGACTCCCGGCCACGTAGTTTTACCCGGGCCCGCTCACCATCATGAAGGTCCTTAATGATCGTGAGCAGAGGGTCAGGTACTCCAAAAGCACGAAGAACGACCCAGAGCCCAGGCCTACTGATGGTATCATAGGCCTTGACCAGGTCAATAAAGCAGAGATGTAGGTCTTGTTGGAATTCCCTACACCTCTGCTGTAGCAGACGGACAGAAAATATGGCATCTGTGCAGGACCGCCCTTTCCTGAAACCGCATTGGGGCTCCGCAAGCCTCTCCTCAGCGTGCCTGGCAAGGCGATGCTGAATAATCCTTGCCAGGACCTTTCCCGGCACACTGAGGAGTGAGATGCCCCTGTAGTTGTTACAGTCTGTGCGGTCCCCCTTCTTAAAAAGGGGGACCACCAGGGCATCCTTCCAATCCTGCGGAACCCGTCCAGTGGTCCAGACTGTTGTTATGATGTCATATAGGGCAGTCTGTGCACAAACGCCACCCTCCCTCAGCATTTCGCTTGGGAGATCATCTCTGCCCGCTGCCTTTCCTGGTCTCAGACTCCGGATCGCCTTCAATACTTCCTCAGCAGATGGCACCTCAGCCAGCCACTCACAGGGGGTGACTTCATCCAATATTTGAGGCACCGCAGCCTCAGCAGGGTCATCCTCACTTTGTGCCACGATGTTTTCCTGGCTGAGGGATTTTCCCTCCCCCAGGACCTCACAGAAATGCTCAGCAAATCTGCGAACCTGTTCCTGGGGGTCGGAAATTGGATCACCGTTTTTTCCCCTAATGATGGTAATAGGTGTGGCGCTGCAGGTTACTTTTTTGATGGAGTTAAATAGAGATTTGTGATCACGGGCCACTGAGGCAGACTCCATCTCCTCAGCAACCCGCGACCACCACCCATCCTTGCAGCGCCTCACGGCTCTCCGAACCTCCGAGCGAAGGCTGCGGTAAGCCTCCTCATTCTCTGACGTGGGATTCTGTAGCCGATGACAGTGGGCCTGTCGCTTTTTCTCAACCATCGTGAACAACTCCTCTGTCATCCAGGGTGTCTGGGGAGGTCTGGACCGCGTACCCAAAGCAGCCATTGCAGCTGCATGAGTCACAGTCCTAAACCTCGCCCATTTACCCTCGACATCAGGAGGAGTCGGGGACGATGCCAATCCCAGCCGCAAGCGATGATGAAATTCTCGCTTGCAACTTTCATCAGATAACTGAGACCAGGCCACTTTAGGTTGGAATGGGGTCCTGGGTGTACACCCACCACCGGAGTGGAAGAATGGCAGGCGCATCTTACAGATGACTAGTCGATGGTCAGAGGGCAGATCAGCTCCACGGTAGGTCCTGGTGTCAAGGACATGGGCTCGCATTCGCTGGTCCGTCACTATGTAGTCCAGCAGATGTTCTTGCTTGGACCCGGCATGCATCCATGATGTTGTGTGGATGCGCCGATGCCGGAACAGCGTGTTGGTAATTACAAGCCCATGGGCTGCACAAAAATCTAGCAGCCTCCTACCGTTGTTATTGAGCTGATCTGGCCCATGCCCTCCAATCACTCCAGACCAGGTGCCAGTATCATGACCAACTCGGGCATTGAAGTCACCCAACATGATGACTCTATCCCGAGGGGCCACTTTAGCCAGCACCTGTGACAGGAGGTCATAGAAGGCATCTGACTCATCGGCTTTGCCTGCATCCCTCCACGGATGTTCATCTTCGGTGGGGGCATAAGTAACCACGACCACCATTCCTCGCCTCCGGTTGATGGGAAGGCGAGCCCAAAGTAGCCTGGGGCTTACAGCTTCCCACACCTCACCGCCACGCTCCCACGCCCCCTTCATTCTTTTGTTCAAAAGAAGACCCACACCCTGTTGTTTGGCAGTCTGCTGCCCCGAGTAGAGGACTGTCCACCCCTCATGGTGGCAGGAGCCAGAGCCGGTCCACCGGACCTCCTGAATGCCGCATAGATCCAGGCGGTACCGGTCCAGCTCCCGACAGAGGAGTGGCAGCCTCTCCTCTGCAGTGAGCGTTCGAACATTCCACGTGGCCAACCGTAGTTGCTTTTCGTTGTTTCTGGAGTAGCCCCGAGGGTAGGTATTCAATCTCCTGGCTCCGCCAATTGGGGTTTGGCCAGGAGACGTCATAGACGCCTGGCCCCCCGGGGCCTCCGGCACAAGCTTAGTTGTTACATATTTCAGTTTAATTCGTAGTTTCGTGGTAATTAATTGAAGGTGGAGGGGTTACCAGCCCCTCGCACCCGTCCAGAGCCCCCGTTTAGCCCCTGTGGTGGACACATATGCCATGAGGGGAGGAGCCAATCAAAATTGGATCTCCCCCCACAGCGCTGTCCACGACAGAGTTGCCCGTCCGGCACCGCGAGGAGGTAGGGGGTTGTTTTGCCGGACCAGACACTTACAAACACACACTGACATACAGACACTGAGACTTACATACAGACACTTACATACAGACACTTACATACAGACACTTACATAAAGACATTTACATACAGATACTGAGACACTTACATACAGACACTTACATACAGACACTTACATACAGACACTAAGACACGTACATACAGACACTTACATACAAACACTTACATACAGACACTTACATACAGACCCTTACATACACACACTTAGACACTTGCATACAGACACTTACATACAGACTCTTACATAAAGACACTTACATACAGACACTTAGACACTTACATACAGACCCTTACATACAGACTCTTACATAAAGACACTTACATACAGACAATTACATACAGACACTTACATACAGACACTAAGACACTTACATACAGACACTTACATACAGACACTTACATACAGACACTGAGACACTTACATAGACACTTACATACAGACGCTTACATACACTTACATACAGACACTGAGACATTTACATACAGACACTTACATACAGACACTTACATACAGACACTTACATACAGACACTGAGACACTTACATACAGACACTTACATACAGACACTTACATACAGACACTTACATACAGACACTTACATACAGACACTGAGACACTTACATACAGACACTTACATACAGACACTGAGACACTTACATACAGACACTGAGACACTTACATACAGACACTGAGACACTTACATACAGACACTTACATAAAGACACTGAGACACTTACATAGACACTTACATACAGACGCTTACATACAGACACTTACATAAAACACTGAGACACTTACATACAGACACTTACATACAGACACTTACATACAGACACTGAGACACTTACATACAGACGCTTACATACAGACACTTATATACAAACACTGAGACACTTACATACAGACACTTACACACAGACACTTACATACAGACACTTACATACAGACACTTACATACAGACACTTACATACTGACACTGTGACACTGACATACAGACACTTACATACAGATACTTACATAGAGACAGTTACATACAGAAACTTACATACAGACACTTACATACAGATACTTACATACAGACACTTACAGACACTTACATACAGCCACTTACATACAGACACTTACATACAGACACTTACATACAGACACTTACATACAGACACATACAGACACTTACATATAGACACTTACATACAGACACTAAGACACTTACACACAGACATTTACATACATATACTTACATACAGACACTTACATACAGACACTTACATACAGACACTGAGACACTTACATACAGACACTTACATACAGAAACTTACATACAGACACTGAGATACTTACATACAGACACTTACATACAGACACTTAACATACAGACACTTACATACAGACACTTACATACAGAAACTTACATACAGACACTTACATACAGACACTGAGACACTTACATACAGACACTTACATACAGACACTTACATACAGACACTGAGATATTCACATACAGACACTTACATATAAACACTTAACATACAGACACTTACATACAGACACTTACATACAGACATTTACTTAGACACTTACTTACAGACACTGAGACACTTAAATACAGACACTTACATACAGACACTTACATACAGACCCTTACTTAGACACTTACTTATAGACACTGAGACACTTAAATACAGACACTTACATACAGACACTTACATACAGACACTTACATAAAGACATTTACATACAGACACTGAGACACTTACATACAGACACTTAAATACAGACACTTACATACACACACTTACATACAGACACTTACATACAGGCACTTACATACAGACACTTACATAGACACTTACATACAGACACTTACATACTGACACAAACAGACACTGAGACACTTACATACAGACACTTACATACAAACACTTACATACAGACACTTACATACAGACACTTACATAGACCCTTACATACAGACACTTAGACACTTACATACAGACACTTACATACAGACTCTTACATAAAGACACTTACATACAGACACTTAGACACTTACATACAGACACTTACAGACTCTTACATAAAGACACTTACATACAGACAATTACATACAGACACTTACATACAGACACTAAGACACTTACATACAGACACTTACATACAGACATTTACATACAGACACTGAGACACTTACATACAGACACTTACATACAGACACTGAGACACTTACATACAGACACTGAGACACTTACATACAGACACTTACATACAGACACTTACATACAGACACTTACATACAGACACTGAGACACTTACATACAGACACTTACATACAGACACTTACATACAGACACTGAGACACTTACATACAGACACTTACATACAGACACATACAGACGCTGAGACACTTACATACAGACACTTACATACAGACACTTACATACAGACACGAAGACACTTACATACAGACACTTACATACAGACACTTACATACAGACACTTACAAACAGACACTTACATACAGAAACTTACACACAGACACTTACATACAGATACTTACATACAGACACTTACAGACACTTACATACAGCCACCTACATACAGAGACTTACATACAGACACTTACATACAGACACATACAGACACTTACATACAGACACTTAAATACAGACACTGAGACACTTACATACAGACACTTACATACAGACACTTACATACAGACACTGAGATATTTACATACAGACACTTACATACAAACACTTAACATACAGACACTTACATACAGACACTTATATACAACAACAACAACCGCCATTCGCCACTAAGTGGCGGTGACGTCACCACGACGCTTGTGCCAGGCTATGTGCACCCTGAGGCCACGTGAAGTGTCGAACGCCCGCTGGCAGGAGGTCACGGGGCAGACCCAGGTGCCACGGGTCGACTGACTGAGATGACTGGCTGATGCACCACCTGTGCCCCCTACTGTGCCAACCTGCTGTGCTTTAGCCACCCGGCGCTCCGCTCGCTGTTGTGAGCGTCGCTCCTCCGCCCTCCGTTGTTGTTGGAGGGCGACTGCCTCCAACTGCCCAGTAGCATCCTTCACGAGCCTCCTCCACAGAGGCCGATCTTGACACCGCTGGTACCAGTCATCGGCAAGTCCACTCAGCTCCACGTCCTCCTGTACCACATCACTCCATCTCTTCTCTAGCCCGTGCCGCGCCCGCTTAGCCCCCTCAATCCGGCCAAACAAAAGCTGTTTCGGCATGCGGTGGCTGGGCATGCGGGCTACATGACCCAGCCATCGCAGCCTTGCCTGCCGGAGGAGCTCACCGATGGGACCCTGCCCAGATCTTTCAAGGATTTGTGAGCTCCTCACACAATCCAGTCTGGTTAAACCCAGGATGGATCGTAGGCAGGTCAGCCAAAATGTTTCTAACCGGCGAAGATGTTCCATTAGGGGGGTCCACGTTTCGCAAGCGTAGAGAAGGGAGGGAATGACCGTGGCCGAGAAGACCTGAAGCTTAGTGCGGAGCGACAGACCAGGTAGCTTCCACACAGCGTTACGCAACCGATGAAAAGATATTGCCGCTCGACTGATTCGGAGTGAGACCTCTGCTGTTAAACTGGAGCCAGTCATAAGCACACTGCCCAGGTATGGGAAACTCTCCACTCTCTCCACAACTGCCCCATCACCGATTGGGAGTTGTGGGGGTGGAGTGTCCGATGGTACAAAATACCCAGGCAGGTGCTTAGTTTTGGTGGGGCTGATGGTAAGGCCCCACCTCTTAGTGGCACGCTCCAGTCTCAGCAGCAGCGTCTCCAACTCCTCCTCTGACTGAGCAGCTATTACCAAGTCATCAGCATACATAACGTGGTTGAGCAATAGGGAGCCATCCCTTGACCGCACCCGGGCATCGATTAGCCTCCCATTATATCTGTACCATATGGAGATTCCCCCGGTACAGCTATTGAAGGCTTCACGAACTACGTGGTCAAAATAGATGTTAAATAATGTGGGAGCCAGAGGACATCCCTGTCGCACCCCAAGGTGTACAGGGAATGGCTCTGACTCCCGGCCACGTAGTTTTACCCGGGCCCGCTCACCATCATGAAGGTCCTTAATGATCGTGAGCAGAGGGTCAGGTACTCCAAAAGCACGAAGAACGACCCAGAGCCCAGGCCTACTGATGGTATCATAGGCCTTGACCAGGTCAATAAAGCAGAGATGTAGGTCTTGTTGGAATTCCCTACACCTCTGCTGTAGCAGACGGACAGAAAATATGGCATCTGTGCAGGACCGCCCTTTCCTGAAACCGCATTGGGGCTCCGCAAGCCTCTCCTCAGCGTGCCTGGCAAGGCGATGCTGAATAATCCTTGCCAGGACCTTTCCCGGCACACTGAGGAGTGAGATGCCCCTGTAGTTGTTACAGTCTGTGCGGTCCCCCTTCTTAAAAAGGGGGACCACCAGGGCATCCTTCCAATCCTGCGGAACCCGTCCAGTGGTCCAGACTGTTGTTATGATGTCATATAGGGCAGTCTGTGCACAAACGCCACCCTCCCTCAGCATTTCGCTTGGGAGATCATCTCTGCCCGCTGCCTTTCCTGGTCTCAGACTCCGGATCGCCTTCAATACTTCCTCAGCAGATGGCACCTCAGCCAGCCACTCACAGGGGGTGACTTCATCCAATATTTGAGGCACCGCAGCCTCAGCAGGGTCATCCTCACTTTGTGCCACGATGTTTTCCTGGCTGTGGGATTTTCCCTCCCCCAGGACCTCACAGAAATGCTCAGCAAATCTGCGAACCTGTTCCTGGGGGTCGGAAATTGGATCACCGTTTTTTCCCCTAATGATGGTAATAGGTGTGGCGCTGCAGGTTACTTTTTTGATGGAGTTAAATAGCGATTTGTGATCACGGGCTACTGAGGCAGACTCCATCTCCTCAGCAACCCGCGACCACCACCCATCCTTGCAGCGCCTCACGGCTCTCCGAACCTCCGAGCGAAGGCTGCGGTAAGCCTCCTCATTCTCTGACGTGGGATTCTGTAGCCGATGACAGTGGGCCTGTCGCTTTTTCTCAACCATCGTGAACAACTCCTCTGTCATCCAGGGTGTCTGGGGAGGTCTGGACCGCGTACCCAAAGCAGCCATTGCAGCTGCATGAGTCACAGTCCTAAACCTCGCCCATTTACCCTCGACATCAGGAGGAGTCGGGGACGATGCCAATCCCAGCCGCAAGCGATGATGAAATTCTCGCTTGCAACTTTCATCAGATAACTGAGACCAGGCCACTTTAGGTTGGAATGGGGTCCTGGGTGTACACCCACCACCGGAGTGGAAGAATGGCAGGCGCATCTTACAGATGACTAGTCGATGGTCAGAGGGCAGATCAGCTCCACGGTAGGTCCTGGTGTCAAGGACATGGGCTCGCATTCGCTGGTCCGTCACTATGTAGTCCAGCAGATGTTCTTGCTTGGACCCGGCATGCATCCATGATGTTGTGTGGATGCGCCGATGCCGGAACAGCGTGTTGGTAATTACAAGCCCATGGGCTGCACAAAAATCTAGCAGCCTCCTACCGTTGTTATTGAGCTGATCTGGCCCATGCCCTCCAATCACTCCAGACCAGGTGCCAGTATCATGACCAACTCGGGCATTGAAGTCACCCAACATGATGACTCTATCCCGAGGGGCCACTTTAGCCAGCACCTGTGACAGGAGGTCATAGAAGGCATCTGACTCATCGGCTTTGCCTGCATCCCTCCACGGATGTTCATCTTCGGTGGGGGCATAAGTAACCACGACCGCCATTCCTCGCCTCCGGTTGATGGGAAGGCGAGCCCAAAGTAGCCTGGGGCTTACAGCTTCCCACACCTCACCGCCACGCTCCCACGCCCCCTTCATTCTTTTGTTCAAAAGAAGACCCACACCCTGTTGTTTGGCAGTCTGCTGCCCCGAGTAGAGGACTGTCCACCCCTCATGGTGGCAGGAGCCAGAGCCGGTCCACCGGACCTCCTGAATGCCGCATAGATCCAGGCGGTACCGGTCCAGCTCCCGACAGAGGAGTGGCAGCCTCTCCTCTGCAGTAAGCGTTCGAACATTCCACGTGGCCACCCGTAGTGGCTTTTCGTTGTTTCTGGAGTAGCCCCGAGGATAGGTATTCAATCTCCTGGCTCCGCCAATTGGGGTTTGGCCAGGAGACGTCATAGACGCCTGGCCCCCCGGGGCCTCCGGCACAAGCTTAGTTGTTACATATTTCACTTTAATTCGTGGTTTTGTGGTAATTAATTGAAGGTGGAGGGGTTACCAGCCCCTCGCACCCGTCCAGAGCCCCCGTTTAGCCCCTGTGGTGGACACATATGCCATGAGGGGAGGAGCCAATCAAAATTGGAACTCCCCCCACAGCACTGTCCACGACAGAGTTGCCCGTCCGGCACCGCGAGGAGGTAGGGGGTTGTTTTGCCGACACTTACATACAGACACTTACATACAGACACTTACATACAGACACTGAGATATTCACATACAGACACTTACATACAAACACTTAACATACAGACACTTACATACAGACACTTACATACAGACACTTACTTAGACACTTACTTACAGACACTGAGACACTTAAATACAGACACTTACATACAGACACTTACAAACACACACTGACATACAGACACTGAGACTTACATACAGACACTTACATACAGACACTTACATACAGACACTTACATAAAGACATTTACATACAGATACTGAGACACTTACATACAGACACTTACATACAGACACTTACATACACACACTTACATACAGAAACTTACATACAGACACTGAGATACTTACATACAGACACTTACATACAGACACTTAACATACAGACACTGCGACACTTACATACAGACACTTATATACAGACACTTACATACAGACACTGAGACACTTACATACAGACACTTACATACAGACACTTACATACAGACACAGATATTCACATACAGACACTTACATACAAACACTTAACATACAGACACTTACATACAGACACTTACATACAGACACTTACTTAGACACTTACTTACAGACACTGAGACACTTAAATACAGACACTTACATACAGACACTTACAAACACACACTGACATACAGACACTGAGACTTACATACAGACACTTACATACAGACACTTACATACAGACACTTACATAAAGACATTTACATACAGATACTGAGACACTTACATACAGACACTTACATACAGACACTTACATACACACATCTACATACAGACACTTACATACAGACACTTACATACAGGCACTTACATACAGACACTTACATAGACACTTACATACAGACACTTACATACAGACACTTACATACAGACACTGAGACACTTACATACAGACACTTACATACAGACACTGAGACACTTACATACAGACACTGAGACACTTACATACAGACACTGAGACACTTACATACAGACACTTACATAAAGACACTGAGACACTTACATAGACACTTACATACAGACGCTTACATACAGACACTTACATAAAACACTGAGACACTTACATACAGACACTTACATACAGACACTTACATACAGACACTGAGCCACTTACATACAGACGCTTACATACAGACACTTATATACAGACACTGAGACACTTACATACAGACACTTACACACAGACACTTACATACAGACACTTACATACAGACACTTACATACAGACACTTACATACTGACACTGTGACACTGACATACAGACACTTACATACAGATACTTACATAGAGACAGTTACATACAGAAACTTACATACAGACACTTACATACAGATACTTACATACAGACACTTACAGACACTTACATACAGCCACTTACATACAGACACTTACATACAGACACTTACATACAGACACTTACATACAGACACATACAGACACTTACATATAGACACTTACATACAGACACTAAGACACTTACACACAGACATTTACATACATATACTTACATACAGACACTTACATACAGACACTTACATACAGACACTGAGACACTTACATACAGACACTTACATACAGAAACTTACATACAGACACTGAGATACTTACATACAGACACTTACATACAGACACTTAACATACAGACACTTACATACAGACACTTACATACAGAAACTTACATACAGACACTTACATACAGACACTGAGACACTTACATACAGACACTTACATACAGACACTTACATACAGACACTGAGATATTCACATACAGACACTTACATATAAACACTTAACATACAGACACTTACATACAGACACTTACATACAGACATTTACTTAGACACTTACTTACAGACACTGAGACACTTAAATACAGACACTTACATACAGACACTTACATACAGACCCTTACTTAGACACTTACTTATAGACACTGAGACACTTAAATACAGACACTTACATACAGACACTTACATACAGACACTTACATAAAGACATTTACATACAGACACTGAGACACTTACATACAGACACTTACATACAGACACTTACATACACACACTTACATACAGACACTTACATACAGGCACTTACATACAGACACTTACATAGACACTTACATACAGACACTTACATACTGACAAAAACAGACACTGAGACACTTACATACAGACACTTACATACAAACACTTACATACAGACACTTACATACAGACACTTACATACAGACCCTTACATACAGACACTTAGACACTTACATACAGACACTTACATACAGACTCTTACATAAAGACACTTACATACAGACACTTAGACACTTACATACAGACACTTACAGACTCTTACATAAAGACACTTACATACAGACAATTACATACAGACACTTACATACAGACACTAAGACACTTACATACAGACACTTACATACAGACATTTACATACAGACACTGAGACACTTACATACAGACACTTACATACAGACACTGAGACACTTACATACAGACACTGAGACACTTACATACAGACACTTACATACAGACACTTACATACAGACACTTACATACAGACACTGAGACACTTACATACAGACACTTACATACAGACACTTACATACAGACACTGAGACACTTACATACAGACACTTACATACAGACACATACAGACGCTGAGACACTTACATACAGACACTTACATACAGACACTTACATACAGACACGAAGACACTTACATACAGACACTTACATACAGACACTTACATACAGACACTTACAAACAGACACTTACATACAGAAACTTACACACAGACACTTACATACAGATACTTACATACAGACACTTACAGACACTTACATACAGCCACCTACATACAGAGACTTACATACAGACACTTACATACAGACATATACAGACACTTACATACAGACACTTAAATACAGACACTGAGACACTTACATACAGACACTTACATACAGACACTTACATACAGACACTGAGATATTTACATACAGACACTTACATACAAACACTTAACATACAGACACTTACATACAGACACTTATATACAGACACTTACATACAGACACTTACATACAGACACTGAGATATTCACATACAGACACTTACATACAAACACTTAACATACAGACACTTACATACAGACACTTACATACAGACACTTACTTAGACACTTACTTACAGACACTGAGACACTTAAATACAGACACTTACATACAGACACTTACAAACACACACTGACATACAGACACTGAGACTTACATACAGACACTTACATACAGACACTTACATAAAGACATTTACATACAGATACTGAGACACTTACATACAGACACTTACATACAGACACTTACATACACACACTTACATACAGAAACTTACATACAGACACTGAGATACTTACATACAGACACTTACATACAGACACTTAACATACAGACACTGAGACACTTACATACAGACACTTATATACAGACACTTACATACAGACACTGAGACACTTACATACAGACACTTACATACAGACACTTACATACAGACACTGAGATATTCACATACAGACACTTACATACAAACACTTAACATACAGACACTTACATACAGACACTTACATACAGACACTTACTTAGACACTTACTTACAGACACTGAGACACTTAAATACAGACACTTACATACAGACACTTACAAACACACACTGACATACAGACACTGAGACTTACATACAGACACTTACATACAGACACTTACATACAGACACTTACATAAAGACATTTACATACAGATACTGAGACACTTACATACAGACACTTACATACAGACACTTACATACACACATCTACATACAGACACTTACATACAGACACTTACATACAGGCACTTACATACAGACACTTACATAGACACTTACATACAGACACTTACATACAGACACTTACATACAGACACATACAGACGCTGAGACACTTACATACAGACACTTACATACAGACACTTACATACAGACACTTACATACAGACACTAAGACACGTACATACAGACACTTACATACAAACACTTACATACAGACACTTACATACAGACACTTACATACAGACACTTACATACAGACCCTTACATACACACACTTAGACACTTGCATACAGACACTTACATAGAGACTCTTACATAAAGACACTTACATACAGACCCTTACATACAGACTCTTACATAAAGACACTTACATACAGACAATTACATACAGACACTTACATACAGACACTAAGACACTTACATACAGACACTTACATACAGACACTTACATACAGACACTGAGACACTTACATAGACACTTACATACAGATGCTTACATACACTTACATACAGACACTGAGACATTTACATACAGACACTTACATACAGACACTTACATACAGACACTTACATACAGACACTGAGACACTTACATACAGACACTTACATACAGACACTGAGACACTTACATACAGACACTTACATACAGACACTTACATACAGACACTTACATACAGACACTGAGACACTTACATACAGACACTTACATACAGACACTGAGACACTTACATACAGACACTGAGACACTTACATACAGACACTGAGACACTTACATACAGACACTTACATAAAGACACTGAGACACTTACATAGACACTTACATACAGATGCTTACATAGAGACACTTACATAAAACACTGAGACACTTACATACAGACACTTACATACAGACACTTACATACAGACACTGAGACACTTACATACAGACGCTTACATACAGACACTTATATACAGACACTGAGACACTTACATACAGACACTTACACACAGACACTTACATACAGACACTTACATACAGACACTTACATACAGACACTTACATACTGACACTGTGACACTGACATACAGACACTTATATACAGATACTTACATAGAGACTGTTACATACAGAAACTTACATACAGACACTTACAGATACTTACATACAGACACTTACAGACACTTACATACAGCCACTTACATACAGACACTTACATACAGACACTTACATACAGACACTTACATACAGACACATACAGGCACTTACATACAGACACTTACATACAGACACTAAGACACTTACACACAGACATTTACATACATATACTTACATACAGACACTTACATACAGACACTTACATACAGACACTGAGACACTTACATACAGACACTTACATACAGAAACTTACATACAGACACTGAGATACTTACATACAGACACTTACATACAGACACTTAACATACAGACACTTACATACAGACACTTACATACAGAAACTTACATACAGACACTTACATACAGACACTGAGACACTTACATACAGACATTTACATACAGACACTTACATACAGACACTGAGATATTCACATACAGACACTTACATATAAACACTTAACATACAGACACTTACATACAGACACTTACATACAGACACTTACTTAGACACTTACTTACAGACACTGAGACACTTAAATACAGACACTTACATACAGACACTTACATACAGACCCTTACTTAGACACTTACTTATAGACACTGAGACACTTAAATACAGACACTTACATACAGACACTTACATACAGACACTTACATAAAGACATTTACATACAGACACTGAGACACTTACATACAGACACTAAGACACTTACACACAGACATTTACATACATATACTTACATACAGACACTTACATACAGACACTTACATACAGACACTGAGACACTTACATACAGACACTTACATACAGAAACTTACATACAGACACTGAGATACTTACATACAGACACTTACATACAGACACTTAACATACAGACACTTACATACAGACACTTACATACAGAAACTTACATACAGACACTTACATACAGACACTGAGACACTTACATACAGACACTTACATACAGACACTTACATACAGACACTGAGATATTCACATACAGACACTTACATATAAACACTTAACATACAGACACTTACATACAGACACTTACATACAGACATTTACTTAGACACTTACTTACAGACACTGAGACACTTAAATACAGACACTTACATACAGACACTTACATACAGACGCTTACTTAGACACTTACTTATAGACACTGAGACACTTAAATACAGACACTTACATACAGACACTTACATACAGACACTTACATAAAGACATTTACATACAGACACTGAGACACTTACATACAGACACTTACATACAGACACTTACATACACACACTTACATACAGACACTTACATACAGGCACTTACATACAGACACTTACATAGACACTTACATACAGACACTTACATACTGACAAAAACAGACACTGAGACACTTACATACAGACACTTACATACAAACACTTACATACAGACACTTACATACAGACACTTACATACAGACCCTTACATACAGACACTTAGACACTTACATACAGACACTTACATACAGACTCTTACATAAAGACACTTACATACAGACACTTAGACACTTACATACAGACACTTACAGACTCTTACATAAAGACACTTACATACAGACAATTACATACAGACACTTACATACAGACACTAAGACACTTACATACAGACACTTACATACAGACATTTACATACAGACACTGAGACACTTACATACAGACACTTACATACAGACACTGAGACACTTACATACAGACACTGAGACACTTACATACAGACACTTACATACAGACACTTACATACAGACACTTACATACAGACACTGAGACACTTACATACAGACACTTACATACAGACACTTACATACAGACACTGAGACACTTACATACAGACACTTACATACAGACACATACAGACGCTGAGACACTTACATACAGACACTTACATACAGACACTTACATACAGACACGAAGACACTTACATACAGACACTTACATACAGACACTTACATACAGACACTTACAAACAGACACTTACATACAGAAACTTACACACAGACACTTACATACAGATACTTACATACAGACACTTACAGACACTTACATACAGCCACCTACATACAGAGACTTACATACAGACACTTACATACAGACATATACAGACACTTACATACAGACACTTAAATACAGACACTGAGACACTTACATACAGACACTTACATACAGACACTTACATACAGACACTGAGATATTTACATACAGACACTTACATACAAACACTTAACATACAGACACTTACATACAGACACTTATATACAGACACTTACATACAGACACTTACATACAGACACTTACATACAGACACTGAGATATTCACATACAGACACTTACATACAAACACTTAACATACAGACACTTACATACAGACACTTACATACAGACACTTACTTAGACACTTACTTACAGACACTGAGACACTTAAATACAGACACTTACATACACTTACAAACACACACTGACATACAGACACTGAGACTTACATACAGACACTTACATACAGACACTTACATAAAGACATTTACATACAGATACTGAGACACTTACATACAGACACTTACATACAGACACTTACATACACACACTTACATACAGAAACTTACATACAGACACTGAGATACTTACATACAGACACTTACATACAGACACTTAACATACAGACACTGAGACACTTACATACAGACACTTATATACAGACACTTACATACAGACACTGAGACACTTACATACAGACACTTACATACAGACACTTACATACAGACACTGAGATATTCACATACAGACACTTACATACAAACACTTAACATACAGACACTTACATACAGACACTTACTTAGACACTTACTTACAGACACTGAGACACTTAAATACAGACACTTACATACAGACACTTACAAACACACACTGACATACAGACACTGAGACTTACATACAGACACTTACATACAGACACTTACATACAGACACTTACATAAAGACATTTACATACAGATACTGAGACACTTACATACAGACACTTACATACAGACACTTACATACACACATCTACATACAGACACTTACATACAGACACTTACATACAGGCACTTACATACAGACACTTACATAGACACTTACATACAGACACTTACATACAGACACTTACATACAGACACATACAGACGCTGAGACACTTACATACAGACACTTACATACAGACACTTACATACAGACACTTACATACAGACACTAAGACACGTACATACAGACACTTACATACAAACACTTACATACAGACACTTACATACAGACACTTACATACAGACACTTACATACAGACCCTTACATACACACACTTAGACACTTGCATACAGACACTTACATACAGACTCTTACATAAAGACACTTACATACAGACCCTTACATACAGACTCTTACATAAAGACACTTACATACAGACAATTACATACAGACACTTACATACAGACACTAAGACACTTACATACAGACACTTACATACAGACACTTACATACAGACACTGAGACACTTACATAGACACTTACATACAGATGCTTACATACACTTACATACAGACACTGAGACATTTACATACAGACACTTACATACAGACACTTACATACAGACACTTACATACAGACACTGAGACACTTACATACAGACACTTACATACAGACACTTACATACAGACACTGAGACACTTACATACAGACACTTACATACAGACACTTACATACAGACACTGAGATATTCACATACAGACACTTACATACAAACACTTAACATACAGACACTTACATACAGACACTTACTTAGACACTTACTTACAGACACTGAGACACTTAAATACAGACACTTACATACAGACACTTACAAACACACACTGACATACAGACACTGAGACTTACATACAGACACTTACATACAGACACTTACATACAGACACTTACATAAAGACATTTACATACAGATACTGAGACACTTACATACAGACACTTACATACAGACACTTACATACACACATCTACATACAGACACTTACATACAGACACTTACATACAGGCACTTACATACAGACACTTACATAGACACTTACATACAGACACTTACATACAGACACTTACATACAGACACATACAGACGCTGAGACACTTACATACAGACACTTACATACAGACACTTACATACAGACACTTACATACAGACACTAAGACACGTACATACAGACACTTACATACAAACACTTACATACAGACACTTACATACAGACACTTACATACAGACACTTACATACAGACCCTTACATACACACACTTAGACACTTGCATACAGACACTTACATACAGACTCTTACATAAAGACACTTACATACAGACCCTTACATACAGACTCTTACATAAAGACACTTACATACAGACAATTACATACAGACACTTACATACAGACACTAAGACACTTACATACAGACACTTACATACAGACACTTACATACAGACACTGAGACACTTACATAGACACTTACATACAGATGCTTACATACACTTACATACAGACACTGAGACATTTACATACAGACACTTACATACAGACACTTACATACAGACACTTACATACAGACACTGAGACACTTACATACAGACACTTACATACAGACACTGAGACACTTACATACAGACACTTACATACAGACACTTACATACAGACACTTACATACAGACACTGAGACACTTACATACAGACACTTACATACAGACACTGAGACACTTACATACAGACACTGAGACACTTACATACAGACACTGAGACACTTACATACAGACACTTACATAAAGACACTGAGACACTTACATAGACACTTACATACAGATGCTTACATAGAGACACTTACATAAAACACTGAGACACTTACATACAGACACTTACATACAGACACTTACATACAGACACTGAGACACTTACATACAGACGCTTACATACAGACACTTATATACAGACACTGAGACACTTACATACAGACACTTACACACAGACACTTACATACAGACACTTACATACAGACACTTACATACTGACACTGTGACACTGACATACAGACACTTATATACAGATACTTACATAGAGACTGTTACATACAGAAACTTACATACAGACACTTACAGATACTTACATACAGACACTTACAGACACTTACATACAGCCACTTACATACAGACACTTACATACAGACACTTACATACAGACACTTACATACAGACACATACAGGCACTTACATACAGACACTTACATACAGACACTAAGACACTTACACACAGACATTTACATACATATACTTACATACAGACACTTACATACAGACACTTACATACAGACACTGAGACACTTACATACAGACACTTACATACAGAAACTTACATACAGACACTGAGATACTTACATACAGACACTTACATACAGACACTTAACATACAGACACTTACATACAGACACTTACATACAGAAACTTACATACAGACACTTACATACAGACACTGAGACACTTACATACAGACACTTACATACAGACACTTACATACAGACACTGAGATATTCACATACAGACACTTACATATAAACACTTAACATACAGACACTTACATACAGACACTTACATACAGACACTTACTTAGACACTTACTTACAGACACTGAGACACTTAAATACAGACACTTACATACAGACACTTACATACAGACCCTTACTTAGACACTTACTTATAGACACTGAGACACTTAAATACAGACACTTACATACAGACACTTACATACAGACACTTACATAAAGACATTTACATACAGACACTGAGACACTTACATACAGACACTTACATACAGACACTTACATACAGACACTTACATACAGGCACTTACATACAGACACTTACATAGACACTTACATACAGACCCTTACATACAGACACTTAGACACTTACATACAGACACATACAGACTCTTACATAAAGACACTTACATACAGACACTTAGACACTTACATACAGACACTTACAGACTCTTACATAAAGACACTTACATACAGACAATTACATACAGACACTTACATACAGACACTAAGACACTTACATACAGACACTTACATACAGACATTTACATACAGACACTGAGACACTTACATACAGACACTTACATACAGACACTGAGACACTTACATACAGACACTGAGACACTTACATACAGACACTTACATACAGACACTTACATACAGACACTTACATACAGACACTGAGACACTTACATACAAACACTTACATACAGACACTTACATACAGACACTGAGACACTTACATACAGACACTTACATACAGACACATACAGACGCTGAGACACTTACATACAGACACTTACATACAGACACTTACATACAGACACGAAGACACTTACATACAGACACTTACATACAGACACTTACATACAGACACTTACAAACAGACACTTACATACAGAAACTTACACACAGACACTTACATACAGATACTTACATACAGACACTTACAGACACTTACATACAGCCACCTACATACAGAGACTTACATACACTTACATACAGACACATACAGACACATACAGACACTTACATACAGACACTTAAATACAGACACTGAGACACTTACATACAGACACTTACATACAGACACTTACATACAGACACTGAGATATTTACATACAGACACTTACATACAAACACTTAACATACAGACACTTACATACAGACACTTATATACAGACACTTACATAGAGACACTTACATACAGACACTTACTTAGACACTTACTTACAGACACTGAGACACTTAAATACAGACACTTACATACAGACACTTACATACAGACACTTAATTTAACTTAGGTATAAAATAAATTTAATTTAAATAAAATAAAAATGTAAAAAATTAATTTAACGTAGGTATAAAATAAATTTAATTGAAATAAAATAAATTTAATTTATAAAAAAAAAAAATTTAACGTAGGTATAAAATAAAATTAATTTAAATAAATGAAATTAATTCAAAATAAATAAATTAAACGTAGGTATTAAATAAAATAAATGTTATTTTAATAAAATAAATTTATTAAAAATTTCAATTTAATTTAACGTAGGTATGAAATAAAATACATTTAAATTAAATGTAACGTAGGTATACAATAAAATTAATTTAATTTAAATAAAAAAACTCATTCATTTATAAAAAAAATACGTAGGTATAAAATACATTTTAATTAAATAAAAATGTAAATGAAATTTAACGTAGGTATAAAATAAAATGTAATTAAAGTAATTAATTAATAATTTTCATTTTTTATCTCCGTGACTTTACCGAAAGAAACAAAGAGTGTGGACCCACGTGACATCAAGGCTGTCCTAGTCTAGGCAAGGCCTCAGGGTGTACCGGGCCTTTCACAACAGCAGCAGAAGCAACAATGGTTCTCTTGAGAAAATGCTTTAAAAAAAAAGTCAACGTAGCTTACCTTGACACTCGCGAACTTTAAAGATTAAAATAATTAAAACAAAACTAAACACTCACACGCACATGGGCGCGCAACGTTCAGCGTGCAGCGCATTAAAAATGGTAGCGTCCTCCCGCGATCTGATTGGTCGCCCTGCGTGCCAAAGTGGGGAGGGGGGAGGGCCAGCGATCCGATTGGTCGAGAGGCAAACCTGGGCGCGTCTCCGGCGGTGGTGCGCAGCGATTGGTCAACAGGTGTCCTATGCTAATTTTGGTATGCTAATTAGTTTTAATCTGTATGCTATTGTAGTTTATTTATCCATACTCATTAAGTTTAATGTTTATCCTAAATTAGTTAAAAATGTATGCTCGTTTAGTTAACATTCTATGATAGTATCGTTATATTTTTTATCCTATAACAGCAGTGCATACTGGCTGTGGTGGTACCTGCTATGATTACAGCAGTACATACTGACTAGTGTTACCTGCTATGATTACAGCAGGTATACTGACTAGTGGTACCTGCTATAATTACATCAGTGCATACTGTGGTGGTACCTGCTTTCACTACAGCAGTGCATACTGACCGTGGTGGTACCTGCTAAGGTTACAGCAGTGCATACTGCTTATATGCTTTATCACGTGTCGTGAATGTGATAGTTTCATCCCAGAAATGGTGTCCTTGACCGGCCCAGAGCAGACATTTCACTTTGCCTTAGAACCAGAGGTGGCACAGCATTAGCAATTCCAAGTTCTTTATGTGACCAATAGCAACGAATTACGTGGCAAGCATTTGAAATGAGTGGGTTATGACGTACTGTACTTCACTCTTATCGACCATTTACATAAGTCTGTTACTGGCGTTGTGCTGCCTTGGCTGGTACCAACTTCTTCTTTGACCACATGGACCACACGGATGAACGGTCTACGCGAGTCGAGCGACCGATGGAGAAGACCTATGGGGGCACGCGGCGGGAGACTCTCAGGCGAAATTGTGGAAGTCGCGTGACAGAGGCCACGCGTGGAGGATAGACGCATGCTGGCGAGACGTCGTCTTCAGTTTAAGTTTCACGTTTTAGGTGTAGAGCCCTGTGAGCCGTGCGGCCCTTGACTCGGGTGCAACCGCAACAAACAAAAAACGTGAACATATTCATGTTGTGGGTCACTGTTGACGATATGGGTCCCTACTGACGAGGTGAGTGTCCATATTCATGTTGTGGGTCACTGTTGACGATGTGGGTCCCGATTGACGATATGGGTCCGGATTAAAGAGGTGAGCGTCTCTTTTGATGTGGGTCTCTATTGACGAGGCGAGCATCCCTGTTGACGATGTTGGTCCCTGATGACGATGTGGGTCC
Source organism: Petromyzon marinus (assembly GCF_048934315.1). Lineage (NCBI taxonomy): Eukaryota > Metazoa > Chordata > Hyperoartia > Petromyzontiformes > Petromyzontidae > Petromyzon > Petromyzon marinus. The sequence goes on from NW_027422817.1 coordinate 2,007,928, forward strand.
GTGTTAACGATGTTAGTATTGAATTGGTCCTCGTCTAATAGCATATATGTTCTACCATATGTAAACCCATACGACAATAAATGTTACAATACATAGCATGTATAAGAATTCAAATTCATGTCAACCACCACTCACCCTCCCCTCGACTCACTCCCACGATCAGCCCTCCACTAGGGTACCCCCCCCCGTGCACACCGGTGGCAGAGGGCCTTGTTGGACCCAAAACACCTCTCCTTCTTTCCACAGAGCTACAAGACAATCAGAGTCTAGTCGTCCTACACATCGTCAGCAAGACGGATGAGGTGAGCTACGTCTGGCTGTGTGTGGCGCCGAGCGTGAAGATTTTCTTCTCTTCTGCAGCGTGCGTCCACGTCAAGTTTCACCATCAAGCGCGCCCAGACTCCTCCACGGCTCCGCTGCCTCTCCTGCCCTCGTCCTCCTGCTTCCGCTCCGTCCGATCGCCCCCCTCTCCTCCCGCCCCTTGCTGTCTCTCTTCACACGCGCACTCCGACCTCCCTCGCCTTCCACGTCAGGAGGTACGCCCGAGATCATTCGTCCTGCCCGCACCAGCGGCTCACGCATCGTCTGACCGCGTCTCCGTTCATGCAGGTAAGGGCACCATCACGGCATAGCGGTTAGCGGCGCTGCGCTATTCTCGCTCACGGCAAATACCAGCGACAATTAGGGGCCGTCCGTGAATGACGTCACGCACCTAGAGGGGGGGGGGGGGTGGGCGGGGTCAGACGTTTGTGACGATGTGTGACGAGGGGGGGGGTTTGAGAAATGTGACGTCACACCAAATTGCGCAACTTTAAATAAATATAGACACGTTCTACTTAATTAGACTTTGTAATAAATGTTTTCTACCTACATCAGAGTGCAGCGCCACATTAACAACGCACTACAATGACAACAATAGTTTAAAGCGATTTGAAGCATGTTTTATCTTTTTTTTGGGTGGAGGGGGCGGAGGGGGGCAGAGCTTTGTGACGTCATATTTGAGGGGGAGGGGTCTGACTTTGTGACGTCGTGTGACGATGGGGGCGGGGGGGGTCAAAAATCCTCTAAAATCACGTGACGTCATTTAAGGTCGGCCCCTGACCTGAAGCAGTCCTGAGCGTCACTTAGGTGGACTCAGCCATAATTAAGGAGGTGGTGAGGTGGGTGGGGGTGCTAACATCAGATTTGGAGAGACGAGCGGCCAGCCGTGGTTCTGTCCACACCAGCCCCTGGTGATGTTCCATCGCGACCCTCACCGTTGCTCGCTAACAGCGCACGCCCAGTGGGAGTCGATGAGTCCGTGGGTTTCTGTGCGAGTCCATGGGTTCACGTGTGGGTCTGTGGATGCGTCAGTCTACATTGGGGAGCCTTTGTCTTTGCATTTTGGGGACTAGTGCAGCACTAGTGTGTAGTAGTGTATAGTGTAGTGTATAGTAGTGTATAGTGTAGTGTATAGTAGTGTATGGTGTAGTGTATAGTGTAGTGTATAGTGTAGTGTATAGTAGTGTATAGTGTAGTGGATAGTGTAGTGTATAGTAGTGTAGTGTATAGTAGTGTATAGTGTAGTGTATAGTAGTGTATGGTGTAGTGTATAGTGTAGTGTATAGTAGTGTAGTGTATAGTGTAGTGTATAGTAGTGTGTAGTGTATAGTAGTGCATATTGTAGTGTATATTGTAGTGTATAGTGTAGTGTATAATAGTGTATTGTATAGTAGTGTAGTGTATAATAGTGTATAGTGTAGTGTATAAGTGTATAGTGTAGTGTATAATAGTGTGTATTGTAGTGTATAGTGTAGTGTATATTGTAGTGTATAAGTGTATAGTGTAGTGTATAATAGTGTATTGTATAGTAGTGTAGTGTATAGTAGTGTATAGTGTAGTGTATAAGTGTATAGTGTAGTGTATAATAGTGTATTGTATAGTAGTATATAGTGTAGTGTATAATGTAGTGTATAAGTGTTTAGTATAGTGTAGTGTATAGTAGTGTAGTGTATAGTGTAGTGTATAGTTTAGTATACTAGTTATCACGTGACTAGTGTAGCTAGCCAGGTGGTGACCACACTCGTGCGTGCATATCCACTCGTCCGTGTATGCAAGTAAGCGCTCGTGTGTGTATGTGCACCCGCGTGTTTGTTCGTGTCTGTATGTACGCACACTGTTGCACATGGTTCGCTCGTGTGGGTGTGTAGTGGAACGCACTGCTCGTGAAAACGTTGCCTCGTTACGCGGTAAATGATGCGGCACGACAGGAGGGCACTGCAGGGATGAGGCTCTCCGCTCTTGGTGCTGTGAATTAAAACAGCGCCAGGGTGGAGAGTCCCGTCCCTACAGCTCGTAGCTGTGACGGAGCGAGAGTGATCAGCGGACAGCCACCATGGTTGCCAGGTAAGGGGAGACTTTACCTGGAACTCGACCTCCACACGTGTTCCCCGTGAACATTGTCGCAATAAACGTACGATCAGTAATCTTTAAAATATCAGACCTTTGTTGTTCCGCAAGAATATTAACGCTCAAACTCGTATCGAACTCTTCATGAATTCACTTGGTCAAACAGTTCAGGTACTCGGCAAAGCATTTCACCAACCGGTATGCAACAGTTAAACAATCTACTCCAAATCAACACTGAAATGTCAAATCATCATCCACCATTGACTTCCACATCGATGGAAGCCATTTGCCATGACGTCCAAGCCATTAAACACCGGAACAACGAACGTGCCATTCAAGTACATCTTGAAACCCATTATCTGAAGTAGTTTGTATTAAACAATAACTAAATAATAGAAACACGTTTACAATATTGAGCGAAGTTATAGTCACGGACTTTTTCCAACTTTAGCTCAACAGGACCACAAAAGCTCAGATATGTGGTGCATAATCAATGAATCAATCTGATTAAAATCATGAACTGGCTAAACACTTTTAGATTTCAACATCACCTTAAAAAATAACATTTTAAATATAAGCGCACAACTTTATCTATCTGTGATGAGCGCTGCACTTTCCATTGTTTTCATGCAAGGGGCGCTGTAAACCTACGCACCCCTGCATGGACGACGGAGGCGCAGGGAAAGACGTTCGATTACGTTGGAATCGATCTGTAGATGGCAGTCTTCTCGCACGGCCAGCTCCGTGTCGCCTTATCTCGATCCCGCAATCCCAAACAGGTGAAAGTCCGCATCGAACCGAACCCCCGGCAAGGCCATCTACTTAACGTTGAGAGAAAATTCACTCGAAATGTTCTTTTCAATGTAGCCTTCCAGATGTAAATTGATACAAGCTTTTAATGAAGTAAAATAATCTAATTCAAAACACAACACAATTCAAAGATGCTTCATTTTAAAACTTCAAAACGGAGCATGAGGTACTTGCGTGAATGCGTCCTTCGTGTGCAAATGTTGTGACTTTCCTGGCCTGAAGGCCGTCAATGTGTTGGACCATTAAATGGTGCACAGCGTCTCAACAACAGCAGTGGGGTTTGCTTCAACCGATAGGTACGAACATCCAGACGTGAATCAGCAAGGAGCATTTCTAGTCCCAGTTAGACAAAATCTACGTCAACACGTAAGACAAAACTACAATTCGTGTTGTAGAGAATGTACCTCCTCCTATACGTGTAACTTTTAAATGGTATGGCTTGTAACTGATGAATGATCCGAGCGTGCTCCCTATTTCAAAGACAATGAGTTGCTCCAGAGGCAGACGCTTCGTGAAACACAAAAATACCCTTTGACCTGTATCACAAGAACAACGTGTCTCACCCGAGTGATCTGTACAGGTTACTTCCAAACACACACACACACTTTGTCCTAACATCACTTATTCAATGTTTGACCCTCAGACAAAATGTTACATGCACGCGCACAATCAGACACGGTATTCATTCTAAATAATTGACGGGCATATAAACAAAATTGAATTACTGCAGCGAAATTGACTGCATCACGTTACATCGTATTAACAAGAAGCTATTTTACAAATACGCACCGTCTGCTTAACAGTGTATGTACAACGTACTATTGTTGCGTCATTCAAAACGAGTAGGCCGTTGCATGCTGGCGTCTGGGTCAAAATGTAGCAAATTCTAAACATTACGCTACAAATAATAGATCACGGCGTTTCGATGGCAACACAAGCAATCGTCATCAGGTAGGACAAGCACAGCAGCAATAAGAGGAAACTGCTGGAGTAGGCGCCTACTACTTCAGCAGTTTCTCTTGCTGTGGTTGTCCCACCTGATGACGATTGCTTGTGCTGTGATCTAAACGCCGTGATCTGTTATGTTTCTACCCACGTGGTGACTTTACCGAAATAACTCAAGAGTGTGGATTCCTGCAGTCACGAAAGCTTCGAATCAAGATTGCCTACAAACTACACAACTGAGATGACGCATCAATCATCGCCCCCTACTGACAGGCTCTTGTCCACATGCAGGCTGGTGCAGGGCCACCACCTTGTGCCACACAGGGGCAGCTGCTACTTGGGGATGCTCTTCGAGTGTTTCAGACGAGGTACGACACGAAACTTCGAGTTGCTGAGGCGGTTAAGCAAGCACCGTGTAAAAGCAATTATTATAACATAGTGAATTCTTGGGAGCTTATTGTCTCTCGCTCCTGGTTAGAGATCTACCCAACCCACAGGTCCACAAAGACTGGCCGCCCTTACTCTGCAGGTTGAACCTAGGAGCTGAGTGTTCAACTTCACGTTCTTGTCATTAAAGGCCGGTGACAAAGGTGCATCTAGTGTAGCGACATCGTCTCAAGCTTACACATCTAACGGGTCTCCACTTGACTTTGTATTGTCAAGGAGGAAGTCCACCCACACCTCTACTTCCACAAACTGCTGGGAGTTGCCTCGCTCTGCCTCACAGTAAGAATTCTCCTCCTGCTTCATGTTGCCTCCATCGATGTGAAGGTCGGATTTTGAAGTTGAATCTTCATCTTCACATTTTACCTTCACTTCTTCGCTCATCACTTCTTCCCTCTTCACCATCACCTCTTCACGTTTCACCTCGATACCTTTAAGTGTCAAAGCTGGGATTTTCCTCCGGTTCTTGTTTCATGAGGGATGGGCTGATTGCGGCACTTTGACTTTCACAAGCTGATTTCAGACGCCACTCCTTGTGAATCTTCTGATGCTTTTGTGTTCTCTGGTGTACTTGAAGATTTGATGAATGTGTAAACGCCTTCCTGCAGAGTGCACCTGAAGAGTTTCTCTCTCGTGTGTGTTCTCTGGTGTACTTTAAGATGTGGTGACTGTGAAAATGCCTTCCCGCACAGAGTGCACTTGAAGGGTTTCTCTCCTGTGTGTGTTCTCTGGTGTTTTTGAAGAACAGATGACTGTGAAAATGCCTTTCCACACACACTGCACTTAAAGGGTTTCTCTCCCGTGTATGCTCTCTGGTGTCTTTGACGATTTGATGAATCTGCAAACGCCATCCCGCACAGAGTGCACCTGAAGGGTTTCTCTCCCGTGTGTGTTCTCTCGTGTCTTTGAAGATGTGACACATGTACAAACGCCATCCTGCACAGAATGCACCTGAAGGGTTTCTCTCCTGTGTGTGTTCTCTGGTGTAATTTAAGATGTGATGACTGTGCAAACGCCATCCCGCACAGAGTGCACCTGAAGGGTTTCTCTCCTGTGTGTGTTCTATGGTGTTTTTTAAAAACAGATGACAGTGGAAATGCCTTCCCACACACACTGCACTTGAAGGGTTTCTCTCCTGTGTGTGTTTTCTGGTGGGTCTGAACAACTGATGAATGTGCAAACGCCTTCCCGCACAAGGTGCACCTGAAGGGTTTCACTCCCGTGTGTGTTCTCTGGTGGGTCTGAAGAACTGATGAATGTGCAAACGCCTTCCCACACACAGTGCACTTGAAGGGTTTCTCTCCAGTGTGTGTTCTCTGGTGTACTTGAAGATGTGGGGACTGTGCAAACGCCATCCCGCACAGATTGCACTTGAAGGGTTTCTCTCCCGTGTGTGTTCTCTGGTGTCTTTTAAGAGCAGATGACCGTGAAAATGCCTTCCCACACACACTACACTTGAAGGGTTTCTCTCCCGTGTGTGTTCTCTGGTGTCTTTGAAGATTAGATAAATCTGGAAATGCCTTCCCACACACACTGCACTTGAAGGGTTTCTCTCCCGTGTGTGTTCTCTGGTGTTTTTTAAGAGCAGATGACTGTGAAAATGCCTTCCCACACACACTGCACTTGAAGGGTTTCTCTCCTGTGTGTGTTCTCTGGTGGGTCTCAAGAACTGATGGCCATGCAAATGCCTTGTCACACACAGTGCACTTGAAGGGTTTCTCTCCTGTGCGAGTTCTCTGGTGCTGTGTCAAATTTCCAGTCCGATCCGTGCTGTATGCACGCTGGTCGCAATGTTGACTTGTCGTACCGAGCTGCGCTGACTGCCTTTGCTCCATCAGACCAGCGTCAGCTGCAGACAGAAAATAAGAATATCCACACCATCTTCACGTCAATATCGAGGCACAGAGGAATGCATATATAGTCACATGTGACTTCGACGTCTATACTTATTCATGTATTCATGATGCAGTGAAAAAGTTTCCCAAATTCCTCACACGGGCTGTTATGGCACACAATGAGAGGGCAAATATCATTAATATGCCTGGAAGTCCTCGTCTCTTCAAAATGAATGTTAACTCAAAACTCCGAGTACACAATTTCGGCAAAGGGTGTTGAAAACAATATTATTTGTGTTTTGCAGAAATGCATGAATTAATGTTCAATCGCAACTTAGAGGTGTGAATCCAGGCTCAGATGTCCTTAAATGCTGGGATGAACAGATCCGACTTCAGCTGAATGTGTGTGCTGTGTTCACCTCCTGTTTCGATTCTTACAAAGAGTTCCAGAGGAAAACAAAAATAAACTATTGTTTTGATATAACTTCCGTGTTCAACAGAGTTAATAGATCTTCTTTGGTTCTTTCGGTAAAGTCACGTAGAATGAGAATAAAATAATAAAATAAAACAAAATTCTCACGACGTTTCGGCCACAACACAAGTGGCCTTCTTCAGGTGAAAGGAACAAACCTGTCAGGACGACAGAGCTACAATGAACGCTGCTAAGATTCGCAGCGTCTTTTAAGCTGGTTGAGAGAAGTGAGGCACCTTGACAAAGGGGTTTACATAACAGGATAATTTAGCATAGACTTTACTGCAAACACAAACTTGACACTGTCACACACTGGCATGGGTCAAGAGGCGGTGGCATGTCCAGAACCATGCCTGGCCACCTTCATCTGCTTGGCATGAATGCTTCCTCACTCCAAGTAATTAATTGAGGATCAACGAACATAGCCGAGGCTAACTGGAGTTTGCGTGTCTCTCTCCGTGGTGAGATGTTAACTACCTCACCTGGTACACAGGAAGTCGTGGGTTCGATCCCGACCCTGACGCCTGCTGTATATTTGGAGTTTGCGCGTCTCTCCGCTGAGTGTCTTTGACCGATAGACATTGACACACGTATTCTTGTTTCTTTCGGTAAAGTTACGTAGATAAAAAATAACAATAACTGATACTACAATTACATTAAATAAAGACCACTTGTGTTGCAATCAAAACGTGTTTTTTTTGCTTTATTTACTATTTTTTATTTTTATTATGTTATTTAAATTTCTATCTACGTGACTTTACCGAAAGAACCAAGAATATTAATTCCTGCAGTCACCAAAGTTTTAAGTCAAAACATTCACACACGTTGACAAAGCCTCACCTTGTGTTGTTGTGGGCAGGTCGCTTCTGATAACAAGAGCGGTATAGCAGCTCAAGCGGGATTGGCCTGTTGAAAAAAATAAAAACTGCGTGAATATTTACAATAAAACAAAGTTACAAAGTGGCGAGCCGGGTGAAGACAAATTAAACTTAAGCGAGATAATTAAAGTAAACGCAATCAGGCGAGGGCAGGAGGCAAGGCCCCGCGTGGCTAGGCCCCACGCTGTAAAGTTCCAACCTGGACATCGATTCCCATGCTCGCTGCTACTCAACTGACATCCCTACGAGAGAGAGCGAGGCTCTACCTTGGTAAACAACAACAACCACCACAACCACCACCACAACAACCACAATCGCAATGAGAATTTCTCACCTCGGATTTCAGTGCAGGAAGCGATAGCTTCCTGTTACCCCGTGACGTCACGCAGCAGCAGGTGACATGGCGTCACTTTCCGGGAAACGAGACGCTCCTCCCACAATGAGCTGCTCCGTAGATAAATAAATTAGAGAATGATTATATTATGTTAATGTCACATAGCCCATAGCTCTATTAATTTGGTATAGCCCTGTGAGCCATTCGGCTCTTGAATCGGGTGCAACCGCAACAAACAAAAAACATGAACAAGAAAACATCTTAAAGTGATCATGTGACTGTCCAAACAGAAAATCCAGGAGAAAAAAACATCAAAAATTCCTGAGATAGTACCGTACACCAACGCTGTGTGCAAAAATCCCAGTGGGATGCAAGTCAAACAACAACAACCACAAGAAAAAACTAAGATTAAGGCCATCAGTCTAACTCCGTACTACAATAAACAAAAACATGGCCATCTTCATTAGCAGCGGCATTGACATTGCCACCATCAGTTGTTGCGGTGTCATCAGCGGCATTGACATCATCCGATATATCGTAGGTGCTGAACTCGTCGCAATAAACTCGCGACGGCTTTAACGGATACATAATGTTAATGAGCCGCCAGTCACTGGGCGTAGCTTTGCCCAAATAAGGATTGGCACTGGAACGATATCGGCAGTGACCCCAGCGGAGGTGACGTCACGCTCAAGAACGCGGTGGAATACCGTGGTGACATGACGTCACTAGCGAGGTACACCTCCCCCTGGCGTTTCACGCCGATGAAGTAAGGCTGAGTGGTGACGTCACAGAGCGGGATTGGAGTTTAAGTTGATTTAGATTCATTTTACATTGCTCCCTCCCTTGGGTGCGTGGGCTCAGCTACAACAACAACGTGGACATTATTGTGTATACACTGTGTGTGTACACTGTGTGTGTGTACACTGTGTGTGTACACTGTGTGTGTGTACACTGTGTATGTGTTTGTATACACTGTGTGTGTGTACACTGTGTGTGTGTACACTGTGTGTGTGTACACACTGTGTCTGTGTACACTGTGTGTGTGTACACTGTGTGTGCACTCTGTGTGTGTGTACTGTGTTTGTACACTGTGTCTGTGTGTACACTGTGTGTGTACTCTGTGTGTATACACTGTGTGTGTGTACACTGTGTGTGTGTACTCTGTGTGTGTACACTGTGTGTATACACTGTGTGTGTGTACAATGTGTGTGTGTACACTGTGTGTGTGTACACCGTGTGTGTGTACACTGTGTGTGTGTGTACACTGTGTGTGTGTACACTGTGTGTGTGTACTCTGTGTGTGTACACTGTGTGTGTGTACACCGTGTGTGTGTACACTGTGTGTGTGTACTCTGTGTGTGTGTACACTGTGTGTGTGTGTACACTGTGTGTACTCTGTGTGTGTACACTGTGTGTGTGTGTACACCGTGTGTGTGTACACTGTGTGTGTGTACTCTGTGTGTGTACACCGTGTGTGTACACCGTGTGTGTGTACACTGTGTGTATACACTGTGTGTGTACAGTGTGTGTGTACACTGTGTGTACGTATATACACTATGTATGTACATACACACTGTGTGTACACTGTGTGTGTACAATGTGTGTGTGTACACTGTGTGTGTGTACACTGTGTGTGTACACTGTGTGTGTGTAGTGGGGGGCACAGGTGGTGCATTGGCCAGTCTTCTCAGTCAGTCGACCCATGGCATCTTTTCATCAATTTATTTTCAATTTATTATTTTTATTTATTATTAAAATGTTAATTTATTATTTTTATAATTTATTTTTCTATCTACGTGACTTTACCGAAAGAACCAGGAATATGGTAGCGCTTTCTCTATTTATTGCCGAGGTTCAAGATTCAAATCCGATAGGCATATCTGGCTACCCCAGTAACATTCACAACAACATGCGCAGTCTGCTTAACAGCGGATGTCAAACAAACCACTGTGTCACTCACAACGCACATTGCATGTTGGTATCACGGTCAAAATTGTGGCAATTCCAGACTCTATCCAGAAACTCCACAGGGAGATGACGCGTCAATGATCGCCCCCTACCGACAGACTCATGTCCACGTGCAGGCCGGTGCAGGGCCACCTTGTGCCACACAGGGGCAGCTGCCACGAGGGGGCGCCCTTCGATTGTTTGAGATAAGGTTCGATACGAAACACCGAGTTGCTGAGGCAATTAGGCAAGCGACTTATGAGTGCAAATATGTTGTTTATAACGTAGTGAATGCTTGGGAGCTTAATTGTCTCTCGCTCCTGCTCACAGATTTACCCAGCCCACAGCTCCACAGATACCAGACGCTCCTCCTGGGCAGGTTCGGTTATGTACTGTGCGAAATAAGTTCCAGATACACACACAGAGACTCACACAGATACACACACAGATACGCACACAGAGACTCACACAGAGACCCATCGATTATCACGGTTGGCAACATACGGTGCGAAATAAATTACAGATAAACACTCCTTTGAGCAAGTTTAAGTCACGGGGCGTGCAAGTTGACCGGGCGCGTGTTGCTACTGACAGTCGTTGAATACGGTTGGATAGACGCTGATAGACACACACACAGACAAGACAGGCGGACAGACACAGACAAGAGGAACACAGAGACGACAGAGAGACACAGGCAAAGAGAAACACAGAGGCAAACATATGACACAGACGGACAGAGACAGAGAGATGTTGAATCGAACACACTGAACTCGCTCCATTGAAGTCGTTCTTATTTTTATTGATTTAATTGCGTGTGGTGTGTACGTGCAAGCAATGTGGGATATCGATGTACACAGATATGAACAAGATTAGCAGACAAGACGTATTTAATTTAATCGGTCTCTCCACGAAACAAAGGAATGTTGAACACGAAATATAAATCCCACGGCCTTCGTGCAAGTCCATAATTACTGCAGCATTGCTTCAGTGCAAGCCAACTGTGGACCGGTTTTGGTGGACACTGTGTGTGTACACTGTGTGTGTGTACACTGTGTGTGTGTACACTGTGTGTGCAAGCCAACTGTGGACCGGTTTAGGTGGACAATGTCTCAACAGCAGTGGGGCTTGCTTCAAGCCATGGTTGTGAACATCCAGACGTTAATCAGCAAGGAGCACTTCTAGTCCGAGCTCGACAAAATCTACGTCAACACGTAAGACAAAATTATAATTCGTGTTGTAGAGAATGTATCTCCTCTACGTGTAACTTTAAGGTGGTATGCCTTGTAACTGATGAATTATCCGAGTGTGCTTCCTATGTCAAAGACAATGAGTTGCTCCAGATGCTTCCTGAAACACAAAAATAGCCTTTGACCTGTATCACAAGAACAACGGGTCTCACCTGAGTTATCTATACAGGTTACTTCCAAACACACACACACTTTGTCCTAACATCACTTATTCAATGCTTGACCCTTATAAAAAATAAAGTGATGCATGTACACACAATATCAGACAAGTGTTCATTCTAAATTATTGACAGGAATTTTAACAAAATTTAATTACTGCAGTGAAATATACTGCATCAGATAACATCTGATTAAGAAACTATTTTTAAAAAATATGCAGCGTCTGCTTAACAGTGGATGTAAAACATACTATTGTAGTGTCATTCAAAACGAGTAGGCCATTGCATGCTGGCGAATTCTAAACATTAGCAACAAATTACAAAACTGAGATGAAACATCAATCATCGCCCCCTACTGACAGCCTCTTGTTCACATACTCTTTGGTTCTTTCAGTAAAGTCACGTAGGTAGAAAAAATAATAATAGATCACGACGTTTCGATCGTAACACAAGCGGTCATCCTCAGGCGGAAAAAAATAATAAATGCAGGCCGGTGCAGGGCCACTACCCTGTGCCACACAGTATCAGCTGCTACTTGGGGATGCTCTTCGAGTGTTTCAGACGAGATCCGAAACTCCGAGTTGCCGAGGCGATTAAGCAAGCACCGAATGAATGCAATTATTATAACATAGTGAATGCTTTGGGGGCTTCTTGGCTCTCGCTCCTGGTCAGAGATCTCCCCAACCCACGGGCCCACAAAGACTAGCCGCTCGCTCTTACTCTGTAGGTTGAACCTAGGAATTGAGTGTTCAACTTCACATTCTTTTCATTAAAGGCCTGTGACAAAGGTGCATCTATTGTAGCGACCGTCTCAAGCTTACACATCTACCGGGTCTCCATTTGACTTTGTATTGTCTAGGAGCAAGTCCACCCACACCTCCACTTCCATGAATTGCTGGGAGTTGCCTCGCTCTGCCTCAGTCAGAATTCACCTCTGGCTTCACGTTGCCTCCATCAATGTGAAGGTCCGATTTTGGAGTTGAATCATCTTCACATTTCACCATCACCTCTTCCCTCTTCACCATCACCTCTTCATATTTCACCTTGAGACCTTTAAAAGTGTCCAAGCTGGGATTTTCTTCCGGTTCGTGTTTCATGAGGGATGGGCTTATTGTGGCACTTTGACTTTCACAAGCTGATTTCAGACTCCACTCCTTGCAGATCTTCTGATGCTTCTGTGTTCTCTGGTGTACTTGAAGATTTTATGAATGTGCAAACACCTTCTTGCAGAGTGCACCTGAAGGGTTTCTCTCCTGTGTGTGTCCGATCCCGGGATCCCCTACCAGGTGAAAGTCCGCATCGAACCGAACCCCCGGCAAGGCCATCGTCTACTTAACGATGACAGAAAATTCACACGAAATGTCCTTTTCAACGAAGTCTTCCAGATGTAAAATTAACTTTTAATGAAGAAATAAAATAATCTAAATCAAAACACAACACAATTCAAAGATGTTTCATTTTAAAACTTCAGAACTTGCGTGAATGCGTCCTTCGTGTGCAAATGTTGTGACTTTCCTGGCCTGAAGGCCGTCAATGTGTTGGACCATTAAATGGTGCACAGCGTCCCAACAACAGCAGTGGGGTTTGCTTCAACCGATAGGTACGAACATCCAGACGTGAATCAGCAAAGGGCATTTCTAGTCCCAGTTAGACAAAATTTACATCAACACATAAGACAAAACTACAATTCTTGTTGTAGAGAATGCATCTCCGCTACGTGTAAATTGTAAGTGGTATGCCTTGTAACTGATGAATGATCCGAGCGTGCTCCCTATTTCAAAGACGATGAGTTGCTCCAGAGGCCGACGCTTCGTGAAACACAAAACACCCTTTGACCTGTATCACAAGAACAACGGGTCTCACCCGAGTGATCTGTACAGGTTACTTCCAAACACACACACACACACACTTTGTCCTAACATCACTTAATCTATATTTGAACACTTAATCAATGTTTGACACTCATAGAAAAAAATGTTACATGTACACGCACAATCAGACAAGTATTCATTCTTAATTATTGACAGGCATATTAACAAAATTGAATTACTGCAGTGAAATATCCTGCATCAGGTTCCATCGTATTCACAAGAAGCTATTTTTAAAAATACGCACCGTCTGCTTAACAGTGTATGTACATATTCGTGGTTCTTTCGGTAAAGTCACGTAGAAGGGAAACAATAAAATAATAAAAAATATAAAACAATAAAATTCTCACTGCAGTCGAAACGTCGTGAGAATTCTATTGTTTTATATTTTTATTATTTTATTGTTTCCCTTCTACGTGACTTTGCCAAAACAACCAAGAATATGAATCCCTGCAGTCACGAAAGCTTTAAATCAAAAGTGTATGTACACCGTACTATTGTTGCGTCATTCAAAACGAGTAGGCCGTTGCATGCTGGCGTCTGGGTCAAAATGTATCAAATTCTAAACATTACGCTACAAATAATAGATGAGGGCACTTCGATGGCAACACAAGCAATCGTCATCAGGTGGGACAAGCACAGCAGCAATAAGAACAAACTGCTGGAGTAGGCGCCTACTACTTCAGCAGTTTCTCTTGCTGTGGTTGTCCCACCTGATGACGATTGCTTGTGTTGTGATCTAAACGCCATGATCTGTTATGTTTCTACCCACGTGGTGACTTTACAGAAAGAACTCAAGAGTGTGGATTCCTGCAGTCACGAAAGCTTCGAATCAAGATTGCCTACAAACTACACAACTGAGATTACGCATCAATCATCGCCCCCTACTGACAGGCTCTTGTCCACATGCAGGCTGGTGCAGGGCCACCACCTTGTGCCACACAAGGGCAGCTGCTACTTGGGGATGCTCTTCGAGTGTTTCAGACGAGGTACGACACAAAACTCCGAGTTGCTGAGGCGGTGAAGCAAGCACCGTGTAAATGCAAATATTATAACATAGTGAATGCTTGGGAGCTTATTGTCTCTCGCTCCTGGTTAAAGATCTACCCAACCCACGGGCCCACAAAGACTGGCCGCCCTTACTCTGCAGGTTGAACTAGGAACTGAGTGTTCAACTTCACGTTCTTGTCATTAAAGGCCTGTGACAAAGGTGCATCTATTGGAGCGACATCATCTCAAGCTTACACATCTACCGGGTCTCCACTTGACTTTGTATTGTCTAGGAGGAAGTCCACCCACACCTCCACTTCCACAAACTGCTGGGAGTTTCCTCGCTCTGCCTCACAGTCAGAATTCTCCTGCTTCACGATGTGAAGGTCCCATTTTGGAGTTGAATCTTCATCTTCATATTTTACCTTCACTTCTTCGCTCTTCACCATCACTTCACCACATTTCACCTTTACTTCTTCGCTCTTCACCATCATTTCTTCCCTCTTCACCTTCACTTCTTCATATTTCACCTCGATACCTTTAAAAGTGTCCAAGCTGGGATTTTCTTCCGGTTCGTGTTTCATGAGGGATGGGCTCATTGCGGCACTTTGACTTTCACAAGCTGATTTCAGACTCCACTCCTTGTGGATCTTCTGATGCTTCTGTGTTCTCTGGTGTACTTGAAGATTTGATGAATGTGCAAATGCCTTCCCGCACACACTGCACTTGAAGGGTTTCTCTCCCGTGTGTACTCTGGTGTGTTTTAAGAGGAGATGACTGTGAAAATGCCTTCCCACACACACTGCACTTGAAGGGTTTCTCTCCCGTGTGTGTTTTCTGGTGTGTTTTAAGAGCAGATGACTGTGAAAATGCCTTCACACACACACTGCACTTGAAGGGTTTCTCTCCCGTGTGTGTTCTCTGGTGTGTTTTAAGAGCAAATGAATCTGAAAATGCCTTCCCACATACACTGCACCTGAAGGGTTTCTCTCCCGTGTGTGTTCTCTGGTGTTTGTTAAGAGCAGATGAATCAGAAAATGTCTTCCCACACACACTGCACAAGAAGGATTTCTCTCCCGTGTGTGTTCTCTGGTGTGTTTTAAGAGCAGATGACCGTGAAAATGCCTTCCCACACACACTGCACTTGAAGGGTTTCTCTCCCGTGTGTGTTCTCTGGTGTGTTTTAAGAGTAGATAAATCTGAAAATTTCTTCCCACACACAGTGCACTTGAAGGGTTTCTCTCCTGTGTGTGTTCTCTGGTGTGCTTTAAGAGCAGATGACCATGAAAATGCCGTCCCACACACACTGCACTTGAAGGGTTTCTCTCCCGTGTGTGTTCTCTGGTGTTTTTTAATATTAGATGAATCTGGAAATGCCTTCCCACACACACTGCACATGAAGGGTTTCTCTCCCGTGTGTGTTCTCTGGTGTGTGTTAAGAGCAAATGAATCTGAAAATGTCTTCACACACATACTGCACTTGAAGGGTTTCTCTCCCGTGTGTGTTCTCTGGTGTTTTTTAAGAGTCGATGAATCTGAAAATGCCTTGTCACACACAGTGCACTTGAAGGGTTTCTCTCCTGTGTGAGTTCTCTGGTGCCGTGTCAAATTTCCAGTCCGATCCGTGCTGTATGCACGCTGGTCGCATTGTTGACTTGTCATACCGAGCTGCGCTGAGTGCATTTGCTCCATCAGACCAATTCTGCGGAGGAAGCGTCAGAGGAAGCGTCAGCTGCAGACAGAAAAAAAATATCCACACCATCTACACGTCAGTATCGAGGCACAGAGGAATGCATATATAGTCACATGTGACTTACACGTCTATACTTATTCATATATTCAGGATGTAAAAACGTTTCCCAAATTCATCACAGGGCTGTTATGGCACACAATGCGAGGGCAAATGGTTATAAACATGCCTGGAAGTCCTCGTATCTTCAAAATGAATGTTAACCCAAAACTCCGAGCACACAATTTCAGCTGTCTGGCTACAAAAGGAATATTTATGAGAGCTAAATTCAGCTGACATAGCAGACGGTGTTGAAAACAATACTATTTTTGTAATGCAGAAATTCATAAATTAACGTTCAATCGCAACTTAGAGGTGTGAATCCAGGCTCAGATGTCCTTAAATGCTGGGATGAACAGTTCCGACTTCAGCTGCATGTGTGTGCTGTGTTAACTTCCTGTTTCCATTCTTACAAAGAGTTCCAGAGGAAAACAAAAGTAAACTATTGTTATGATATAACCTCCGTGTTCAACAGAGTTAATAGACGTTACTGCAAACACAAACTGTACACTGTCACTGGGTAAACAGGCGGTGGCGTGTCTAGAATCACGCCTGGCCACCTTTATCTGCTTGGCATGAATGCTTCCTCACTCCAAGTAATTAATTGAGGATCAACGAACATATCCGAGGCTAACTGGAGTTTGCGTGTCTCTCTCCGTGGTGAGATGTTAACTACCTCACCTGGTATACAGGAAGTCGTGGGTTCGATCCCGACCCTGACGCCTGCTGTATATTTGGAGTTTGCGCGTCAATCCGTTTAGCGTCTTTGACCGATAGACATTGACACACGTATTCTTGTTTCTTTCGGTAAAGTTACGTAGACAGAAAATAACAATAACAGATAATACAATTACATTAAATAAAGACTACTTCTTCTTTGGTTCTTTCGGTAAAGTCACGTAGAATGAGAATAAAATAATAAATTGATAAAATAAAATAACACAATAATATTCTCACGACGTTTCGGCCACAACACAAGCGGCCTTCATCGTTGTGGCCGAAACGTCGTGAGAATATTATTGTGTTATTTTATTTCATCAATTTATTATTTTATTCTCATTCTACGTGACTTTACCGAAAGAACCAAAGAAGATGAATCCTTGCAGTCACGAAAGCTTTAAATCGAAAATTAAAGACTACTTGTGTTGCGATCAAAACGACGTGAGTTGTTTTGCTTTTTTCATTGAGACCTCCTTTGCCAGAAACAAGATATAGGAATAGGTTTTACCCTTTTAACTGGCACAAAAACTGACACCTTTATTCAAGGCATCATGTTTGCAATAACCACAACACAAGCAGTCAAAATGCAAACAAAAAAGACAACTCTGATAATAATATGCACTGTCCTTGAATTTGATTGGTCCACACCCGAAACAGCTTTTCTTAGAGCCTAGTCTCCATTGGTGTTGGACCAGAAGACGCCAAAAGGCGTACAACTCAAAAACAGCGCACTATCAGAGTATTGAGGGCTCGGGGTGAGCATTAACATTATGAGACCTCCTTTGCCAGAAACAAGATATAGGAATAGGTTTTACCCTTTTAACTGGCACAAAAACTGACACCTTTATTCAAGGCATCATGTTTGCAATAACCACAACACAAGCAGTCAAAATGCAAACAAAAAAGACAACTCTGATAATAATATGCACTGTCCTTGAATTTGATTGTCCTGAATCTTTGTGCCAGTTAAAAGGGTAAAACCAATTCCTATATCTTGTTTCTGGCAAAGGAGGTCTCATAATGTTAATGCTCACCCCGAGCCCTCAATACTCTGATAGTGCGCTGTTTTTGAGTTGTACGCCTTTTGGCGTCTTCTGGTCCAACATCAATGGAGACTAGGCTCTAAGAAAAGCTGTCTCGGGTGTGGACCAATCAAATTCAAGGACAGTGCATATTATTATCAGAGTTGTCTTTTTTGTTTGCATTTTGACTGCTTGTGTTGTGGTTATTGCAAACATGCCTTGAATAAAGGTGTCAGTTTTTGTGCCATTTAAAAGGGTAAAACCTATTCCTATTGTTTTATTTACAATTATTTGTTAATTTTCATTGTTATTTTCATTTAACTTTCTATCTGCGTGACTTTACCGAAAGAACCAAGAATATTAATTCCTGCAGTCACCAAAGTTTTAAGTCAAAACATTCACACACGTTGACAAAGCCTCACCTTGTGTTGTTGTGGGCAGGTCGCTTCTGATAACAAGAGCGGTATAGCAGCTCAAGCGGGCTTGGCCTGGTAACAAAAAAATAAAAACTGCGTGAATATTTACAATAAAACAAAGTTACAAAGTGGCGAGCCGGGTGAAGACAAATTAAACTTAAGCGAGATAATTAAAGTGAACGCAATCAGGCGAGGGCAGGAGGCAAGGCCCCGCGTGGCTAGGCCCCGCGTTGTAAAGTTCCAACCTGGACATCGATTCCCATGCTCGCTGCTACTCAACTGACATCCCCACGAGAGAGAGAGGCTCTACCTTGGTAAACAACAACAGCAACCACCACAACCACCACCACGACCACCACCACAACGATGAGAATTTCTCACCTCGGATTTCAGTGCAAGTGCACACACGGCAGCTTCCTGTTGCCTCGCGACAGCAGGAAGTAGTATGACGTCACTTCCCTCCCACGAACGGCTCTCTAACTGAATAAATTATGTTAATGAGACCGGGCCAAACTGCGAGGGATGGGAGCGTGAGCGCCGAGCCCGTCGCAATAATCTCGCGACGGCTTTAACGGACACATTATGTTAATGAGCCACTAGTCACTGGGCGTAGCTTTGCCCAAATAAGGATTGCCACTGGAACGATATAGGCAGTGACCCAAACGGAGGTGACGTCATGCTCAAGAGCGCGGTGGACGGAGGAGGGATGAATACCGTGGTGACATGACGTCACTAGCCAGGTACACCTCCCCCTGGCGTTTCACGCTGATGAAGTAATGCAGAGTGGTGACGTTACAGAGTTGGAGTTTAAGTTGATTTAGATTCATTTTCCATTGCTCCCTCCCTTGGGTGTGTAGTGAGTTCGAAATAGGTGCACACACGACTCCTTGGGAGGCAACGCTGATTTATTAGAACGGTAAGTAATATAACACTGCACATAAGGTGGTGACCACCAACCTACTCTAGCTAACACATACTTCTCAAATACTCTAGCGTGACCCAGCGAGGTGGGCTACTGCCAGGTCCGCTGACTGGAGGCTTGACTCTTCTTGGCGTCTTCACGATGCATCTTCGTTCTTGATACGGGCAGCCTCGAACCTCGTGAGGAGGCTGCTTATATGGGCCTCGGTGTGCCCGGGCCCCACCCCGGCCACGCCTCCCTTCGAGAACCCTCTCGAAGCCCCCCTGCTGTCCACGTGCCCTCCGAGGTGCCCCCTAGGCCCCCAGTCACGTGTCCAGCCGGGGTCACATAGAGTGCCACGGCCTCACACCACCCTCGTGGCCTCCCGGAGCCCAGAACCGGCCCTGACGTCATTCCCGCCTCCAGCCGGGATGACGTCATGCGTGTGTGTAGACCCGCGTGGTCATGACGCTCCACCGCATAGTGACGTCACGCTTGTGCGTGTGTACACAGTAGTGATTCTACAATCACTACATCACCCTCCCCCATGTAAAAAAAAACCAGCCGTCTCGGCTGTGACAATACAGGAAAAAAAACAGTGTGCCTCCAACAACAACGTCAACAAACAACCGGCGACCGACAATAATCACCCCGAGAAACATACGTACACACACCGAGAGGGGAAGGGAAGAATGTATGGAATGAGGGGAACCAACAACAACATGTACACCAAAAGAACTGGTCAACCCACTTATCCCTTAGCACAGCCCATCCGTGTGAATTTGTACGCATGCACCGACATATGAATGTGGCTGCTTTACAACGGTGTAGGCAATCAACAAGGTGTGAGAGTCATGGACAGCGGCCAGTCTTCAAACGAATTCGCGTGGCCGAGCCTCCAGGGGAGGCGAGCACGCTCTCCCTGGAGGTCCTGGGGGAACTTGAAAAAGGCCCAAAAAGGGCACGGCCCCTCCCCAGGAGTTGGGCAACAGGATGAGCAGGAGTGACGTACGGGCGCTCCACTCCTCCCTTCAAGTCCACATCCGGTCAGCACAACCGGCGACTCCAAGGGCGGCAGGTGCAGGAATCCTGTGACAAGGAGAAACCACCTCCTGAGGCACAGCACCACAAGCCCACGCCTCAGCTCATCGGACACGACAGCCACCCGGCCCAGGGAAGTGGAGATGATCGTATTTCGCCCGGCGGAAGAAATAAAAACAAAAATACATAGATTCCGACGCGTTGTATGCACAACCAACACCGGTAAATCAAACCAAAACCACACAACCACCCCATAGATGGCAGGGTCTCACACCGCCCTCTTACCGTTCCACCACACAGGTGGCAATAGGGCGAAGACCGAAAGTCTAACACCCACCTACAAACACCACTTAACATTCCGGACGTCTCCCTACGTCCCAGGTCAAGAAGTCGCACTTCAGGGTCGACCCATGTACTGGCTCAAGGAAGTCACTCTTCCAAGGTCGAGCCAGTATGCTGCAACCAAAGGTACAACCGTTGGATGTTGTACAACATCCCGGGTCAAGGAAGTCATGCTTCCAGGTTGACCCATGTACTGGGCAAAGAAGTCGCACTTCAGCGTTGCCTCAGTATCTACATTTTTTGTACATTTTTTGTAAAAAAAAATGTTAAATCGACGTGACAAAAAAATGCCTGCTCTTGCCCAGAAATGGTTCACACAAATACCCATGCACGTACAAAATGGCGGCCGCATGCACGAGCCGCATCCCCTGCGGTTTCCCGCGCTCACACAAAATGGCAGCCCCACGCGCGTTTTCCGCGCTCGCACAACTCAGAAGCCCTCCCTTGAAGGCCAACCCAGACATCTCATGCCACTCGGTAGCACCCCCCGCCTTTCCGACGCGCACGTGTCGGCCGTATCGGGGGAATTATAACCCAGTCTCTCTCCAAGACTCGCATCGCAGCATGTAGCTGTTCCGACCGAGCTGAGAAGCCAAGAACACCTCTCTCCAGGACTGGCATTGCAGCAATCAGCTGTCCCAACCGGGTTGAGAGGACACACCAACCACTCTCTCCAAGCCTCGCATTGCTGCATTTAGCTGTACCAACCGAGCTGAGAGAGCAACTCACCACAAGCTCCCTGAGCCTCTGGTTCACTGTCTCAGACGTGCCTCGGAGTGTCTCGATCTCCGGGCCGCCAGGTCAAGCCATCAGCCACAGCATGACGGGACCACACTCTCCGAGCCATGTGAGCGAACTGCCCACTAGGATAGACACGCCACGGAGTGTCTCAATCTCCGGGCTGTCAGGTCAAGCCGTCAGCCACACCATGACGGGACCACACTCGTGTCAACACGCAACAATGACAGGGGCATTCTGGTCAGGATCTTTGGCCCAGATTAGCCACAGCCAGCACACAATCCAAATCACTGGCACCATGTCATCATCACAATTTAACGATCCGTACCAAGGATCACAACAATGTACGTCACAACCCGTATCAGTGCAGAGAGAGAGTCTATGCAGTACATACAGTCCACACATCGCGATCTCGAGAAAAATCCCATACAAACACTTCCTTAACAAATGTGGCACAAGCTATATATTAACAATCACGAACAAAGCTCCATACAAAGCATACATTGTTAACACTCACAAGCAAAGTTTCGCACAGTCACACATTGACAACATTCACGAGCGAAGCTCCATACTGTATATCCAAAAACAATCGCGACTCCGCAACGTCAATCAAACAAAGTGTCAACAAATCATTAACCCGGCAATTCACTGGACCTTAACGGAGCCCGAGACCCCCCACATAGCTGAATTAATAATGAACTGGCTCCTTAAGATAACAATCCCGACGCAGTACTTAACACTGTTACAAAGCAGACACATGCACGGGCGCCGCATCAATCTGCCACGCACCCAACCCAACTAACACGCTTCGCAACCCAGCGAGTAAAAAAAACACCTAATCGCAACCCGGCGCACGCAAGATGGGTGAAGTGTGTTTTTAGGGCCGGGTGCATTGTGTCACGACTCGCCTGAGAGGCTGTGAGGAACGGAGGCTGCACTGTGGAACTTGAAGACTCTTGGATGGTGAGCACAGGATGCCACCAAGACGGCCCAAGATCTCCCTCCACAGGCGTTGAGAATGGCGGGAGCGGCGTTTTGGCGGGAACCGCGTCCCGACCGCCCGCCAAGATGGCGGCCGCGCGTGCACCATGCGCGCGCGAATTTCCCGCCCAGGCACCCGCAGCAGCGGCGGCGGCGGCGTCC
Organism: Petromyzon marinus; assembly: GCF_048934315.1. Classification (NCBI taxonomy): domain Eukaryota; kingdom Metazoa; phylum Chordata; class Hyperoartia; order Petromyzontiformes; family Petromyzontidae; genus Petromyzon; species Petromyzon marinus. The sequence continues at coordinate 2,030,356 of NW_027422817.1, forward strand.
TCTCTCCTCCAGCTCCGTCACTCTCTCTCCTCTCTCTTGATGGCGGCGAAGCAGCGACGTGACGTGCGTGCTGCTGCCCCGCCTGCAGCGCCATCTCCCTCCTTCACCGAGGCTGCAGAACCCCGGGGCTGCCCCGAAGATGATCGTCTCGCCTCCTCGTCGTGTGAAAGCGAGCAGGTAAGTTGTAGTAATCGTGCACATATTATACTGACTAGGATAACACCTAACGTTATTTATTTTTCCGCAACTTCTGACACCAAATGTAGTGAGTTCGAATTAGGTGCACACACGACTCCTTTGGGAGGCAACGCTGATTTATTAGAACGGTAAGTAATATAACACTGCACATAAGATGGTGACCACCGACCTACTCTAGCTAACACATACTTCTCAAATACTCTAGCGTGACCCAGCCAGGTGGCTACTGCCAGGTCCGCTGACTGGAGGCTTGACTCTTCTTGGCGTCTTCACGATGCATCTTCGTTCTTGATACGGGCAGCCTCGAACCTCGTGAGGAGGCTGCTTATATGGGCCTCGCCGTGCCCGGGCCCCACCCCGGCCACGCCTCCCTTCGAGAACCCTCTCGAAGCCCCCCTGCTGTCCACGTGCCCTCCGAGGTGCCCCCTAGGCCCCCAGCCCCCACTGGGGTCCAGTCACGTGTCCAGCCGGGGTCACAGAGAGTGCCACGGCCTCACACCACCCTCGTGGCCTCCCGGAGCCCAGAACCGGCCCTGACGTCATTCCCGCCTCCAGCCGGGATGACGTCATGCGTGTGTGTAGACCCGCGTGGTCATGACGCTCCCCCGCATAGTGACGTCACGCTTGTGCGTGTGTACACAGTAGTGATTCTACAATCACTACATATACAACAGTTCCAACCTGGACATCGATTCCCATGCTCGCTGCTACTCAACTGACATCCCTACGAGAGAGAGAGGCTCTACCTTGGTAAACAACAACAACCACCACTACCACCAGCATGAGAATTTCTCACCTCGGATTTCAGTGCAAGCGCGGATCGGCAGCCTCCTGTTACTCGCGACGTCACGCGAAAGCAGGTTGGGGGAGTGTGAATACCTTGGTGACATGACGTCACTAGCGAGGTACACCTCCCGCTGGCACTTCATGCCGATGAGGTCATGCTGAGTGGTGACGTCACAGAGCGGGGATGGAATTTAAGTTGATTTAGCTTCATTTTTCATTGCCCCCTCCCTTGGGTGCGTGAACTCAGCAACAACGTGGACATTATTGTCCACGTACGTACACACACTGTGTGTGTAGTGGGGGGCAAAGGCGGTGCATTGGCCAGTCATCTGAGTCAGTCGACCCATGGCATCTTATCATCAACTTATTTATTTAAATTTATTTTTATTTGTATAAATTTTTTTATTTTTTAAATCTTTTATTTTGTTTTCTATCTACGTGACTTTACCGAAAGAACCAGGAATATGGTAGCGTCTTCTCTATTTGTTGCAGAGGTTCAAAGTTCAAATCCGACAGGCACACCTGGCTACCCCAGTAACATTCACCACAATATGCGCTGTTCTGCTTCACGGCGGATGTCAAACAGAGTATTGTGTCATTCACAACGCACAGGTCATTGCATGTTGGTGTCACGGTCAAAATTGTGGTTAATTCCAGACATTATCCGGAAACTCCACAATGTAGATGACGCGTCAATGATCGCCCTCTACCGACAGACTCATGCCACGTGCAGGCTGGTGGAGGGCCACCTTGTACCACACAGGGGCAGCTGCCACTAGGGGGCGGCCTTCGATTGTTTGAGATGAGGTTCGATACGAAACACCGAGTTCAGTGGTTCTTAACCTTGTTGGAGGTACCGAACCCCACCAGTTTCATATGCGCATTCACCGAACCCCTCTTTAGTGAAAAATAAAATGTGATTTTTTTCAAATTCAAGACATAGATATGTTTTTTACTGGTACACAAAATGAGCCGTGCATGAACATTACCTTGTTCAAAGAATAAAACCAACACAATGCATAAACTCACAACAAATTACATACCTGGAAATCTATGTGACTTCTGCTGTTGCCTTTGAGAGATCAGTTCAGATATGCGTGGCTTCACCTTGGCAAGTGCCACTCTCATGTCATTTTCACAGCAAAGTCTGTTCCTTTTCTTCGTTTTTATGTCCAGCATCCTCGAAAAGGATTGCTCACAAAGATATGTTGTAACAAATGGTATAAAAAAATCCAGGGCTTTCTTAGCAATAACTGGATACTTGTTCATTTGTCGACACCAAAACGTTGAGAGCGTTGTTGTTCTGAAGAGTTGCTGTTGAACCTGGCTCTGCTGAATTTCAATGATTTCGTCGAGGAATTCATCATTGACATCTGCTGTTTCAACAGCAAACGTGAACGGCTGTCTCACCCATGCTGGATATGACTCTCTTGTAGGGAAATATCCGTCGAGAGACTTTGCAAGCTCATCTAAGTGCGTGGCAATTGTTTGCTTCAGTTCCGTGGATACAGAAATATCTCCGATTCCAGACACATCTTCGATCTTACTTGCACAGTCGTCCAGAAGCGGGAAGTTTGCGAAGTTATTGTTCTCTGTTCGTCGTTTCCATAACGGTAGCTTTTTTTGAAAAGCCTTCAGGTGTTCTTCCGCTTCCATGATATTGACTCCACCACCCTGCATCTGCTGATTGAGATGATTGAGAGCTGCGAATATATCAGCCATGTACGCTAAAATGAGAATGAACTCAGGATTTTTGAAGCAATCTGCATGGCAGTGTTGGTGCTCTTGCAAAAACAGGGCTAATTCCACACGCATGGCAAAAACACGATTCAGCACCTGTCCCCGGGATAACCACCGAATATTAGAATGGAGCAGAAGTACCTCAAATTCAGAGCCCATTTCTTTACACAGCTCACTGAAGATGCGGTGCCTCAGAGTACTTTTTCGCACATAGTTCACACATTCCACCACAGTTTTTAATACTTCTGTCATTTTTGGAGGTAAGGTTTTTGTTGCCAACGCATGCCTGTGCAGAATACAATGCGTCACAATGATGTGTGGTGCATCGGCCTTTACTAGCGCACCAAAACCAGACTTTCTTCCCAGCATGACTGGAGCTCCGTCCGTACAAACTGCAGAAACCATATCCCATGAAAGATTGTTGTCTCTGAAGAAGTCATCCACAAGCTTCTTCACATCGGCTGCCTTCGTTGTTGTAAGAGGCTTACAAAATAAAAACTCTTCTTTTATCATGTCGTCTTTCACATAGCGTACAAAAACAGCAAGCTGGCTTAGATCAGAAACGTCTGTGGTTTCGTCGAGTTGAAGGCTGAATTTTGCCGGGCTTGAAATCAGATCCGCGACTACTTGAGCCAAGATGTCTTTACTCATGTCTTCTATTCTGTCACTGACGGTGTCATTTGAAAGGGGAATTTGGGATAATTTACCTTCGGCCGCTGTTCCGAGTATAAGATTCGCCATCTTTAATGCAGCTGGTTTCACAAGTGTTTCACCAATGGTGTGTGGCTTGCCCTGCTTTGCGATCAGGTAAGCAACTTCGTACGATGCTGTCAGGATCGGTTTGTTAACAGGTACAAATCCAAGAGCAGGCAGAGTGGCCCTTTCATCGAATCTGGCTCTCTTCACCCTGAATTCAGCAAGTGTTGTGTTCTTGTATTCCCCGTCTCCATGCAGCTTCAAGAAGTGTTCCTTTAGTTTTGCCGGTGCAAGACTAGAGTTGCTCAACTTGGCGTTGCAAATCATGCAGATAGGACGCTCACTCCCATCACGTTCCGTGATACATGAGAATCCATGTTGTACATATTCGTCCGACCACTTTCCTCTTTTGCCCGACATAGTTAGTATGGATAAAATATTAAAGAAATCACACGACGTACGACAACAACAGTCACACGTTGACTACTGAGTACGCACTAAATTCCCCGCAGCGCTGATTGGCCAAGCAGTGTAGCATGATCATCTGCAGCCAGTGATGGCCAAGCGGGCCGTGTGTGTCATCACAAATTTACACAATAATTCAAGTGTGTCCGGACCTCCGTGGCGGGGGCTCTGCCGAACCCCTGAGATCGACTCACCGAACCCCTGGGGTTCGATCGAACCCAGGTTAAGAACCACTGACCGAGTTGCTGAGGCAATTAGGCAAGCGACTTTTGAGTGCAAATATGTTGTTTATAACGTAGTGAATGCTTGAGAGCTTAATTGTCTCTTGCTCCTGCTCACAGATTTACCCAGCCCACAGATCTTACATATGAAAAGCTAACGGTCAGTGAGGTCAGCAGCACTGTAGGTTCTGGTGTCAAGCACATGGGCCCGCATTCGCTGGTCCACTGCTATATAGTCCAGCGGATGTTCTTGCTTGGACCCGGCGTGAATCCATGATGTTGTCTGGATGCACAGATGCCAGAACAGCGTGTTGGCCATGACAAGCCCACAGGCTGCACAGAAGTCTAACAGCCTCCTACCGTTGTTATTGAGTTGATCTGGCCCATGCCTTCCAATCGCTCCAGACCAGGTGCCAGTATCATAACCAACTCGGGCATTGAAGTCACCCAACATGATGACTCTATCCCGAGGGGCCACTTTTAGCTAACACCTGTGACAGGAGGTCATAGAAGGAATCTGAATCCACGGGCTTGCTTGCATCCCTCCACTGATGTTCATCTTTGGTGGGGGCGTAAGCAGCCACCACCACCATTCTCTGCCTCCTGTTGATGGGGAGGCGAGCCCAAAGTAGCCTGGGGCTTACAGCTTCCCACACCTCGCCGCCACCTTCCCACGCCGCCTTCATTCTTTTTATCAGAATAAGAGCCACTCCTTGTTGTTTGGCAGTCTCCTGCCCCGAGTGGAGGACTCTGCACCCCTCATGATGATTGGAGTCAGAGCCGGTCCACTGGATCTCCTGAATGCCACAGAGATCCAGGCGGTACCGGTCCAGCTCTGTACAGAGTAGCAGCCTCTCCTCCACGTGGCCACTCTCAGTGGTTTTTTGCCATTTCTAGAGGAACCCCAAGGGTAAGGATTCAGGCATTGCTCCTCGCAATGTTATCGTCTGGCATCACAACCACCAACAACACACCTGTATTTGAATTGCAAGTAACTTTAATGAACACAACGCAACCCAAACAACTGTTCGTTTGAAAAACATATCCTAAAGAATCGTCACTGGGTGTTGGCTGTGAGCGGGAATCAAACTCGGGTCGTCATGTTTGTAGAGCAGCGCACTAACCGCTAGACTACACACACACACGGTACACACACACGGTACACACACACGGTACACACACACACAATACACACACATGCACAGTACACACACACAGTACACACGCACGCACAGTACACACACACAGTACACACACACGCACAGTACACACACACACGCACGGTACACACACACGCACACGGTACACACACACGCACAGTACACACGCGCAGTACACACACACGCACAGTACACACACACGGTACACACACACACGACACACGCACAATACACACACACGAACAGTACACACTAGAAACGTCATTGTCTGTCTGTCTCTGTGGACGCAACTTGCGAGGAATTGTACTCAAACACTGTGGGGTTTACGTTTCAAATAAAGTGCCCAGATACCACGCGATAAGCCCCGTGGTGAGACAGTGCTATTCCTATTTCCAATCCGTCAACATGAAAGTAGTTAAATTAACAATTTATTACTAATCTGCATATACATCAAAGGCAAAGTTGTGAATGTGTGTGTCTGTTTAAAATGTTTAGCATACTTCCCGACACGCACCAAGCTTGAAATTTGCCATGTGGGTAATTTCCAGACTGTACACCATGCAAACATTATGCAAATAGACTTTTGTATATTTTTTGGGGGGGCCACGCAATAATGGATAAGCATGAAAACTCCACGATACATAGGACTTACTTTGATTAGAATCTTGGAATTGATTGTGTACATGTTGAAATTGGTAAATGAGCATTTTGAGCACACTACTGTTTTAATAAATGTTCATGATTCTGAGAATATAAGTGTAATTCTGAGCATCATAGTGACCATATTGGAATTGTCATGAATGGGGGTTCAATTATTTTTTATAATAGGAATGCGGTTTTGAGCATGACTATTGATATTTCGGACTCATTTATGACAATAGATTGATGATTAAATTGCGATTTTGTTTTGCTCATCAATCAGGATACTGTTAATGATGCGCATGCCCATAAATTGTTGAAATTACTAGAAATGCAAGTTGTGTATACTCTCCAACCCCATTCCTCTACCTACCCATTCCCTTGACGGGCTCCGTGCCCACTTAAACCCATGACGGTGACGATTCCACCTCTCGCTGTAACAATCAAAGCACCTCCAACTTCTGAATGCAAAGGTGCTGGTTGGTGCAACGCCAAAACACATCGTCAACGCCGCTCCCAAGCCCGCCCTACGTTAGTTAAAGCGTTATGATCAACAAAATAAAAAGTTCCACAGAGGAAACTAAAATGACATTACGCAGCAATCCCCAAAGTCGCACGCGGTAGGCTACACGACTCGGAGCACAGCGTCAGACTTCAAGACTTGCATCGCCATCATCATCATCATTCTTCCTCTCCACAAGTCATCGCACGTCATTATTCAACAAGCTGCACACACGTGCAAGTAACCTCTCGACCCGCCACCTGCACAGTTAACGCGATCAGACCCGGGGGTCAAATAAAAATTGTGTCGTCTTTGGTGACGTATTGCAATCGGTGTTATTTTAATGATGTACGTACAGCAACTGCTGTACGTACATCGAATTATATCATTGACAACGGGGTCCGCTTTTGCGATATCTGCGTGCGGTCTTTTAATTATATAGATACGTAGTCAGTTAATTAGTATGGGGTTCCTCTATAAGGAATTGTAATTGTAAAATGTATTACTTAATAATACGCTTCCAGGCCGCACTTAGCTTGTAGCAGTCAAAGCAGTTAAAATGACTGCACATATGTAGGTATGAAATAAAATAGATTTAAATAAAATAAATTTTATTTATTAAAGCATTTCATTTAACGTAGGTATAAAATAAATTTAAATAAAATTAATTTAATTCACTAAAAAATGAAATTTAACGTAGGTATAACATAAATTTAAATAAATGTAATTTATTAAAAATTTAAATTAACGTAGGTATAAAATAAAATAAATGTAATTTGAATAAATGTAATTCATTAACAATTAAATTAAACGTAGGTATAAAATAAATTTAAATAAATTTAAATTATTAAAAAATTCAATTTCATTTAACGTATGTATAAAATAATTTTTTTATTACAAATTTAAATTAAATTTAACGTAAGTAAAAAATAAAATTAATTAAAATTATAAAAAAATAATCATGTATAAAAAATTACGTATGTATAAAATAAATTTTTAATTAATTAACATTTTAAATTAAATTTAACGTAGGCATAAAAGAAATTTTAATTAAATTAATAATACAAACTTTCGCGTAGGTATAAAATAAAATGTAATTAAATTAAATAATACATTGTTTTTATTTTCTACCTCCGTGACTTTACCGAAAGACGCAAAGAGTGTGGACCCACGTGACATCAAAGCTGTCCTAGTCTAGGCAAGGCCTCAGGGTGTACCGGGCCTTTCACAACAGCAGCAGCAGCAACAACGGTTCTCTTGAGAAAATACTTAAAAAAATAAAGTCAACGTAGCTTACCTTGACACTCGCGAACTTTAATGATTAAAATAATTAAAACAAAACTAAACACTCGCACGCACATGGGCGCGCGGCGTTCAGCGTGTAGGGCATTAAAAATGGTAGCGTCCTCCCGCGATCTGATTGGTCGCCGCGTGCCAAAGTGGGGAGGGGGGGAGGGCCAGCAATCCGATTGGTCGAGAGGCAAACCTGGGCGCGTCTCCGGCGATGGTGCGCAGCGATTGGTCAACGGTTGTCCTATGCTAATTTTGGTATGCTAATTAATTTTAATCTGTATGCTAATGCGGTATATTTATCCATACTCATTAAGTTTAATGTTTATCCTAAATTAGTTAATAATGTATGCTCGTTTAGTTAACATTCTATGATAGTATCGTTATATTGTTTATGCTATAACAGCAGTGCATACTGGCTGTGGTGGTACCTATAATTACAGTAGTGCATACTGACTGTGTTGGTACCTGATATGATTACAGCAGTGCATACTGTGGTGGTACCTGCTTTCACTACAGCAGTGCATACTGACTGTGGTGGGTACCTGCTAAGGTTACAGCATTGCATACTGCTTATATGCTTCATCACGTGTCGTGAATGTGATAGTTTCATCCCAGAAATGGTGTTCTTGACCGGCCCAGAGCAGACATTTCACTTTGCCTTAGAACCTGAGGTTGGGATAGCATTAGCAATTCCAAGTTCTTTATGTGACCAATAGCAACGAATAATGTGGCAAGCATTTGAAATGAGTGGGTTAAGACTGACTGTACTTCACTCTTATCGACCATTAACATGAGTCTGTGTGACTGGTGTTGTGCTGCCTCGGCTGGTACCAACTTCTTCTTTGACCACGTGGACCATGCGGATGAATGGTCTACGCAAGTCGAGCGACCGATGGAGAAGACCTATGGGGGCACGCGGCGGGAGACTCTCAGGTGAAATCGTGGAAGTCGCATGACAGAAGCCACGAGTGGAGGATAGATGCATGCTGACGGGACGTCGTCTTCAGTTTAATTTAAGTTTCACGTGTCAGGTGTAGAGCCCTGTGAGCCGTGAGGCCCTTGACTCGGGTACAACCGCAACAAAACAAAAACGTGAACATATTCATGTTGTGGGTCACTGTTGACGATGTGGGTCCCTACTGACGAGGTGAGTGTTCATATTCATGTTGTGGGTCACTGTTGACGTGGATCCCTACTGACGAGGTGAGTGTCCATATTCATGTTGTGGGTCGCTGTTGACAATGTGGGTCCCTAGTGACGTGGTGAGTGTCCATATTCATGTTGTGGGTCACTGTTGACGATGTGGGTCCCTAGTGGCGTGGTGAGTGTCCATATTCATGTTGTGGGTCCCTACTGACGAGGTGAGTGTCCATATTCATGTTGTGGGTCCTGATTGAAGATATGGGTCCGGATTAAAGAGGTGAGCGTCCCTTTTGATGTGGGTCTCTATTGACGAGGCGAGCATCCCTGTTGATGATGTGGGTCCCTGATCACGATTTGGGTCCGTGTTAACGATGTAAGCACTGAATTGGTCCTCGTCTAATAGCCTATATGTTCTACCATATGTAAACCCATACGACAATAAATGTTACAATACATAGCATGTATAAGAATTCATATTCATGTCAACCACCACTCACCCTCCCCTCGACTCACTCCCACGCTCAGCCCTCCACTAGGGTACCCCCCCCCCCCCCGCCCACACCGGTGGCAGAGGGCCTTGTTGGACCCAAGACACCTCTCCTTCTTTCCACAGAGCTACAAGACAATCAGAGTCTAGTCGTCCTACACATCGTCAGCAAGACGGATGAGGTGAGCTACGTGTGGCTGTGTGTGGCGCCGAGCGTGAAGATTTTCTTCACTTCTGCGGCGTGCATCCACGTCAACTTTCACCATCAAGCGCGCCCAGACTCCTCCACGGCTCCGCTGTCTCTCCTGCCCTCGTCCTCCTGCTTCCGCTCCGTCCGATCGCCCCCCTCTCCTCCCGCCCCTTGCCGTCTCTCTTCACTCGCGCACTCCGACCTCCCTCGCCTTCCACGTCAGGAGGTACGCCCGAGATACTCGTCCTGCCCGCACCAGCGGCTCACGCATCGTCTGACCGCGTCTCCGTTCATGCAGGTAAGGGCACCATCACGGCGTAGCGGTTAGCGGCGCTGCGCCATTCTCGCTCACGGCCAATACCAGCGACAATTAGGGGCCGTCCGTGAATGACGTCACGCACCTAGGGGGGGGGGGGGGCGGGGTCAGACGTTTGTGACGATGTGTGACAAGGGGGGGGGGGGTTGAGAAAAGTGACGTCACATCAAATTGCGCAACTTTAAATAAATATAAACACGTTCAACTTAATTAGACTTTGTAATAAATGTTTTCTACCTACATCAGTATGCAGCGCCACATTAACTACGCACTACAGTGACAACAATAGTTTAAAGCGGTTTGAAGCATGTTTTATATTTTTTTTGGGGGGGGGGCAGAGCTTTGTGACGTCATAATTGAGGGGGGAGGGGTCTGACTTTGTGACGTCGTGTGATGATGGGGGCGGGGTCAAAAATCCTCTAAAATCGCGTGACGTCATTTAAGGTCGGCCCCTTACCTGAAGCAGTCCTGAGCGTCACTTAGGTGGACTCAGCCATAATTAAGGAGGTGGTGAGGTGGGTGGGGGTGCTAACATCAGAATTGGAGAGACGAGCGGCCAGACGTGGTTCTGTCCACGCCAGCCCCTGGTGTTGTTCCATCACGACCCTCACCGGTGCTCGCTAACAGCGCACGCCCAGTGGGAGTCGATGAGTCCGTGGGTTTCTGTGTGAGTCCGTGGGTCCACGTGTGGGTCTGTGGATGCGTCAGTCTACATTGGGGAGCCTTTGTCTTTGCAGTTTGGGGACTAGTGCAGCACTAGTGTGTAGTAGTGTATAGTGTAGTGTATAGTAGTTTAGTGTATAGTGTAGTATATAGTGTAGTGTATAGTAGTGTATAGTAGTATAGTGTAGTGTATAGTAGTGTATAGTGTAGTGTATAGTAGTGTATAGTAGTGTAGTGTATAGTGTAGTGTATATTGTAGTGTAGTGTATAGTGTGTAGTGTATAGTGTAGTGTATAGTATAGTGTAGTGTATAATAGTGTATTGTATAGTAGTGTATAGTGTAGTGTATAGTAGTGTATAGTGTAGTGTATAGTAGTGTATAAGTGTATAGTGTAGTGTGTAGTACTGTAGTGTATAGTGTAGTGTATAATAGTGTTTATTGTAGTTTATAGTGTAGTGTATAATAGTGTTTAGTGTAGTGTATAAAAGTGTTTAGTGTAGTGTATAGCGTAGTGTATAGTGGTGTAGTGTATAGTGTAGTGTATAGTGTAGTGTATAGAAGTGTAGTGTATAATAGTGTTTATTGTAGTGTATAGTGTAGTGTATAGTTTAGCATACTAGTTATTACGTGACTAGTGTAGCTAGCCAGGTGGTGACCACACCCGTGCGTGCATGTCCACTCGTCCGTGTCTGCAAGTAAGCGCTCGTGTGTGCATGTGCACCCGCGTGTTTGTTCGTGTCTGTATGTACGCACAGTTACACATGGTTCGCTCGTGTGGGTGTGTAGTGGAACGCACTGCTCATGAAAAAGTTGCCTCGTTACGCGATAAATGATGCGGCACAACAGGAGGGAACTGCAGGGATGAGGCTCTCCGCTCTTGGTGCTATGAATTAAAACAGCGCCAGAGTGGAGAATCCTGTCCCTACAGCTCGTAGATGTGACGGAGCGAGAGTGATCAGCGGACAGCCACCATGGTTGCCAGGTAAGGGGAGACCTCACCTGGAACTCTCCTCCACACGTGTTCCCCGTAAACATTGTCGCAATAAACGTACGATCAGGAATCTTTAAAATATCAGACCTTTGTTGTTCCGCAAGAATATTAACGCTCAAACTCGTATCGAACTCTTCATGAATTCACTTGGTCAAACAGTTCAGGTACTCGGCAAAGCACTTCACCAACCGGTATGCAACAGTTAAACAATCTACTCCAAATCAACACCGAAATGTCAAATTATCATCCACCATTGACTTCCACATCGATGGAAGCCATTTGCCATGACGTCCAAGCCATTAAACACCGGAACAACGAACGTGCCATTCAAGTACATCTTGAAACCCATTATCTGAAGTACTTTGTATTAAACAATAACTAAATAATAGAAACACATTTACAATATTTAGCGAAGTTATAGTCACGGACTTTTTCCAACTTTAGCTCAACAGGACCACAAAAGCTCAGATATTGGTTCATAATAAATTAATCAATCTGATTGAAATCATCAACTGGCTAAACACTTTTCGATTTCAACATCACCTTATAAAAGAATAACATTTTAAATATAAGCGCATAACTTTATCTATCTGTGATGAGCGCTGCACTTTCCGTTGTTTTCATGCAGGGGGCGCTGCAAACCTACGCACCCCCTGCATGGACGACGGAGGCGCAGGGACAGACGTTCGATTACGTTGGAATCGATCTGCAGACGCCGGTCTTCTCGCACGGCCAGCAGCTCGATGTCGCCTTATCTCGATCCCGCAATCCCAAACAGGTGAAAGTCCGCATCGAACCGAACCCCCGGCAAGGCCATCGTCTAACTTAACGACGAGAGAAAATTAACGCGAAATATCGTTTTCAATGAATAAGCTTTTAATGAAGAAATACAATTATACAATTCAAGACATAATACAATTAAAAGCTGTTTCATTTTCAAACTTCAAGACGGAGCATCGGGAGCTTGCGTGGAGGCATCGTTCTTGTGCAATTTTTTTTGTGACTTTCCTGGCCCAAGGCCGCAAATGGTTGAGAGGGGCGCCGCAGGCTTGCTTCAACCCTTGGTCGTGAACATCCAGACGTGAATCAGCAAGGAGCATTTCACGTCCTAGTTCGACAAAATCTACGTCAACACGTAAGACAAAACTACAATTCGTATTGTAGAGAATGAACCTCCTCTACGTGTAACTTTTAAGCAGTATGCCTTGTAACTGATTAATGATCCGAGCGTGCTCCCTATTTCAAAGACAATGAGTTGCTGCAGAGGCCGACGCTTCGTGAAACACAAAAGTACCCTTTGACCTGTATCACAAGAACAACGTGTCTCACCTGAGTTCTCTGTACAGGTTACTTCCAAACACACACACTTTGTCCTAACATTACTTAATCAATCTAGATTTGAACACTTAATCAATGTTTGACCCTCATAGACAAAATGTTACATGTACACGCACAATCAGACAAGTATTCATTCTTAATTATTGACAGGCATATTAACAAAATTGAATTACTGCAGTGAAATATCCTGCATCAGGTTACATCGTATTAACAAGAAGCTATTTTAAAAATACGCACAATCTGCTTAACAGTGGATGTAAAACATACTATTGTGCCATTCAAAACGAATAGGCCATTACATGCTGGCGAATTCTAAACATTAGCGACAAATTACAAAACTGAGATGAAACATCAATCATCGCCCCCTACTGACAGCTTCTTGTTCACATACTCTTTGGTTCTTTCAGTAAAGCCACGTAGGTAGAACAAATAATAATAGATCACGACGTTTCGATCGTAACACAAGCGGTCGTCCTCAGGCGGAAAAAATAATAAATGCTGGCCGGTGCAGGGCCACCACCCTGTGCCACACAGGGGCAGCTGCTACTTGGGGATGCTCTTCGAGTGCTTCAGACGAAATACAAAACTCCGAGTTGCCGAGGCGATTACGCAAGCACCGTGTAAATGCAATTATTATAACATAGTGAATGCTTGGGGGCTTCTTGGCTCTCACTCCTGGTAAGAGATCTCCCCAATCCACGGGTCCAAAAAGACTGGCCGCTCGCTCTTACTCTGCAGGTTGAACCTAGGAATTGAGTGTTCAACTTCACATTCTTGTCATTAAAGGCCTGTGACAAAGGTGCATCTATTGTGGCGACATCGTCTCTGGCTTACACATCTACCGGGTCTCCACTTGACGTGTACTTGAAGATTTGATGAATGTGCAAACATCATCCCGCACAAAATGCACCTGAAGGGTTTCTCTCCTGTGTGTATTCTCCGGTGTTTTTTAAGAACAGATGACAGTGAAAACGCCTTCCCACACACAGTGCACTTGAATGGTTTCTCTCCTGTGTGTGTTCTCTGGTGTTTTTTAAGAACAGTTGACTGTGAAAATGCCTTCCCACACACAGTGCACTTGAAGGGTTTCTCTCCCGTGTGTGTACTCTGGTGTCTTTGCAGACTTGATGAATGTGCAAACACCTTCCCGCACATCGTGCACCTGAAGGGTTTCACTCCCGTGTGTGTTCTCTGGTGTCTTTGCAGATTTGATGAATGTGCAAATGCCTTCCCACACACAGTGCACCTGAAGGGTTTCACTCCCGTGTGTGTTCTCTGGTGTTCTTTAAGATGTGGGGACTGTGCAAACGCCATCCCACACACACTGCACTTGAAGGGTTTCTCTCCTGTGTGTGTTCTCTGGTGTTTTTTAACAACAGATGACCGTGAAAATGCCTTCCCACACACACTGCACTTGAAGGGTTTCTCTCCCGTGTGTGTTCTCTGGTGCTGTGTCAAATTTCCAGTCCGATCCGTGCTGTATGCACGCTGGTCGCATTGTTGACTTGTCATACCGAGCTGCGCTGAGTGCATTTGCTCCATCAGACCAATTCTGCGGAGGAAGCGTCAGAGGAAGCGTCAGCTGCAGACAGAAAAAAATATCCACACCATCTACACGACAGTATCGAGGCACAGAGGAATGCATATATAGTCACATGTGACTTACACGTCTATACTTATTCATATATTCATGATGTAGTAAAAACGTTTCCCAAATTCATCACAGGGCTGTGATGGCACACAATGAGAGGGCAAATGGTTATAAATATGCCTGGAAGCCCTCGTATCTTCAAAATGAATGTTCACCCATACCTCTAAGCACACAATTTCGGCAGTCTGGCTACAAAAGAAATATTTATGAGAGCTAAATTCAGCTGACATAGCAAAGGGTGTTGAAAACAATACTATTTGTGTTAGGCAGAAATGCATAAATAAACGTTCAATCGCAACTTAGAGGTGTGAATCCAGGCTCAGATGTCCTTGAATGCTGGGATGAACAGTTCCGACTTCAGCTGAATGTGTGTGCTGTGTTAACTTCCTGTTTCCATTTATATGAAGAGTTCCAGAGGAAAACAAAAGTAAACTATTGTTACGCTATAACCTCCGTGTTCAACAGAGTTAATAGACGTTACTGCAAACACAAACTGTACACTGTCACTGGGTAAACAGGCGGTGGAGTGTCTAGAATCACGCCTGACCACCTTCATCTGCTTGGCATGAATGCTTCCTCACTCCACCAAGTAATTAATTGAGGATCAACGAACATATCCGAGGCTAACTGGAGTTTGCGTGTCTCTCTCCGTGGTGAGATGTTAACTACCTCACCTGGTATACAGGAAGTCGTGGGTTCGATCCCGACCCTGACACCTGCTGTATATTTGGAGTTTGCGCGTCACTCCGTTTAGCATCTTTGACCGATAGACATTGACACACGTATTCTTGTTGATTTCGGTAAAGTTACGTAGATAGAAAATAACAATAACAGATAATACAATTACATTAAATAAAGACTACTTGTCTTGCGATCAAAACGTGAGTTTTTTTGCTTTATTTACAATATATTTTTATTTATTTTCATTATGTTATTTTTATTTTATTTTCTATCTACGTGACTTTACCGAAAGAACCAAGAATATTAATTCCTGCAGTCACCAAAGTTTTAAGTCAAAACATTCACACACGTTGACAAAGCCTCATCTTCTTTTATTGTTTATTTTGTTTTCTATCTACGTGACTTTACCGAAAGAACCAGGAATATGGTAGCGCATTCTCTATTTGTTGCAGAGGTTCAAAGTTCAAATCCGACAGGCACACCTGGCTACCCCAGTAACAATCACCACAATATGCGCTGTTCTGCTTCACGGCGGATGTAAAACAGAGTATTGTGTCACTCACAACGCACATTGCATGTTGGTGTCACGGTCAAAATTGGAGTAATTCCAAACATTATCCAGAAACTCTACAACAGAAATGTTTGGCTACGTACGGTTTGAAAGAAGTGTTAGTCAAACAGAATGTGTATTTGCGTGCGCGTGTTTAAACGTATCTTTGTACGAGCGGTAGGGCAGCGGTTAGCGCTACGCTGCGCTACGAACCCGGAGACCCGGGTTCGTTTCCCGCTCACGGCCAACACCGCCAGTGACGATTATCTGAACCGGTCCTGGGCCTTCCCTAGGTCGACTCAGCCTAAAGATGAGTACCCAGTGTGATGTGAGCATCGCCACTCGGGATACAAAGGCGGCCGGGCACGGTGCTGGCTACCCACCCCCCTCGTGTGCCGTGCCAGCCTTCATAGGTGCTCGCTAACAGCACTTGCCCCTAGAGTCTGTTAATGCTCTACCGGGTTCTTTGTTCTTGTCGTTGTGTACGAGTGGGGAGCGGTAATTTAGTGGCTATCGCACTGCACTCCGTAAGCCGGTGACCCAAATTGGATTCCTGCTCATGACACACAACAGTTGCAGATATTTAAACCAGTCTTGGGTTTTCCCTACACCGATGTAGTCTTGAATGACTTCCTAGTGTGGTAAATACCAGGGGAGACAAAGGCGGCCCGGTGCGGTGTTGGCCACCCTCCCCCTCGAGTGCCGTGCGTGCCGGCGTTTATAGGAGCTCACCAACAGCACTTGCCCCAGAGTCTGTTGAAGGCTGTACGGGGGATCTTTGTGTGTGTGTGAGTACCTAGTACGGCGTGTAAACATTGCCACTAGGGAGACAAAGGCAGTCGGGCGTGGTGCTGGCCACTCACCCCCTCGTGTACCGTTCCGGCCTTCATAGGTGCTCGCTAACAGCACTTGCCCCTACAGTCTGTTAAGGCTATATGGGGGATCTTTGTCTTTGTGTGAGTGCAATAAGATCAGGCAACATGACTGGCAGAGAAAATTGCTTGAGATTATTTTAAAAGCATGGGTTTAGAAAAGTGAACAAAGCATGTCTCTATTATGTGCATTACCATTGAAGGGTGCATTGGGTTCAAAGCCATCCGCATAACCTCAAATCTGCATTAATGCCAAATTGTCTCCGTATCTGGTAAGATCATAGTATTACAGGAGGTCCTCTCACGCGCTAACCCAGACTGATGTGAGTGCACGATCTCTGTATTAGTTTTTTTATTGTCCTTAACTCAAATCAAACAATATGCAGTTCAGGTCAAATAAGACATTCCTTTTTAACGCTTTCCAACCAAGGTTGAGATGTTAATGCATTAGCTCTGTTCGTTCATATCTGCCCATCTGTCTGTAGCATGGCATTTAGATAACCCTCTTAAATATGTATGGACTGATGCTGTACAGAAGGATGTGGAGCTGAGTGGACTTGCCGATGACTGGTACCAGCGGTGTCAAGATCGGCCTCTGTGGAGGAGGCTTGTGAAGCACGCTGCTGGGCAATTGGAGGTAGTCGCCCTCCAGTAACAACAGAGGGCGGATGAGCGATGCTCACGACAACGAGCGGAGCGTCAGCCACACCAAGTCGGTGCAGTGGTGCCTCTGTCAGTCATCTTATTGAGCACATGGCAACTTGGGTCTGTCCTGAGCTGGCAGAGAGCCTTCGACACATCACGTGGCCTCAACACGTAAGACAAAACTATAATTCGTGTTGTAGAGAATGTACCTCCTCCTATACGTGTAACTTTTAAGTGGTATGCCTTGTAACTGATGAATGATCCGAGTGTGCTACCTATTTAAAAAGACAATGAGTTGCTCCAGATGCTTCGTGGGACACAAAAACACCGTTTGACCTGTATCACAAGAACAACGGGTCTCACCTGAGTTCTCTGTACAGGTTACTTTCAAACACATACGCACACTTTGTCCTAACATCACTTATTCAATGTTTGACCCTTACAGATCAAATGTTACAAGTATGCACAAAACCAGACAAGTATACATTCTAAATTATTGACAGGCATATTAACAAAACTGGATTACTTCAGTGAAATATACTGCATCACGTTACATCGTATTAACAAGAAGCATTTAAAAAAAAGTTGCAGTCTGCTTAACAGTGTATGTAAAACATACTATTGTGTCATTCAAAACGAGGCCATTGCATGCTGGCGCCTGAGTGAAAATGTAGCAAATTCTAAACATTACCTACAAACTACACAACTGAGATGACACATCAATCATCGCCCCCTACTGACAGGCTCTTGTCCACATGCAGGCCGGTGCAGGGCCACCACCTTGTGCCACACAGGGGCAGCTGCTACTTGGGGATGCTCTTCGAGTGTTTCAGATGAGGTACGACACAAAACTCCGAGTTGCTGAGGCGATTAAGCAAGCACCATGTAAAAGCAATTATAACATAGTGAATGCTTGGGAGCTTATTAGCTCTTGCTCCTGATTAGAGATCTAACCAACCCACGGGCCCATAAAGTGTTTAACTTCACATTCTTGTCATTAAAGGCCTATTTACAAAGGTGCATCTATTGTAGTGACATCGTCTCTGGCTTACACATCTACTGGGTCTCCACTTGACTTTGTATTGTCTAGGAGGAAGTCCACCCACACCTCCACTTCCACAAACTGCTGGGAGTTGCCTCACTCTGCCTCAGTCAGAATTCTCCTCCTGCTTTACGATGTGAAGGTCCCATTTTGGAGTTGAATCTTCTTCACATTTTACCTTCACTTCTTCGCTCATCACTTCTTCACATTTCACCTTCACCTCTTCATATTTCACCTCGATACCTTTAAAAGTGTCCAAGTTGGGATTTTCGTCCGGTTCTTGTTTCATGAGGGATGGGCTCATTGCGGCACTTTGACTTTCACAAGCTGATTTCAGACTCCACTCCTTGTGGATCTTCTGATGTGTTCTCTGGTGTACTTGAAGATTTGATGAATGTGCAAATGCATTCCCGCACAGAGTGCACCTGAAAGGTTTCTCTCCTGTGTGTGTTCTCTGGTGTTTTTTAAGAGTAGATGACCATGAAAATGCCTTCCCACAAACACTGCACTTGAAGGGTTTCTTTCCCGTGTGTGTTCTCTGGTGTAATACGAGATTATATAACTGTGTAAACGCCATTCCACACATCGTGCACCTGAAGGGTTTCTCTCCCATGTGTTCTCTGGTGTGTTACAAGATCAGATGACTGTGCAAATGCCTTCACGCACACACTGCACTTGAATGGTTTCTCTCCTGTGTGTTCTCTGGTGTTTTTTAAGAGTAGATAAATCTGAAAATGCCTTCCCACACACACTGCACTTGAAGGGTTTTTCTCCCGTGTGTGCTCTCTGGTGTAATACGAGATTATAAGACTGTGTAAACGCCATCCCACACATCGTCCACCTAAAGGGTTTCTCTCCCGTGTGTGTTCTCTGGTGTTTTTTAAGAGCAAACGAATGTGCAAATGCCTTCACACACACACACAACACTTGAAGGGTTTCTCTCCCATGTGTGTTCTGTGGTGTACTAGAAGATTTGATGACTGTGCAAACATCATTCTGCACAAAATGCACCTGAAGGGTTTCTCTCCTGTGTGTGTTCTCTGGTGTTTTTTAAGAACAGATGACAGTGAAAATGCCTTCCCACACACAGTGCACTTGAAGGGTTTCTCTCCCGTGTGTGTACTCTGGTGTCGTTGAAGATTTGATGAATGTGCAAATGCCTTCCCACACACAGTGCACCTGAAGGGTTTCGCTCCCGTGTGTGTTCTCTCGTGTACTTTAAGATGTGATGAATGTGCAAACATCATCCTGCACAAAATGCACCTGAAGGGTTTCTCTCCTGTGTGTATTCTCTGGTGTTTTTTAAGAACAGATGACAGTGAAAATGCCTTCACACACACACTGCACTTGAAGGGTTTCTCTCCTGTGTGTGTTCTCTGGTGTTCTTTAAGAACAGATGACAGTGAAAATGCCTTCCCACACACAGTGCACTTGAAGGGTTTCTCTCCCGTGTGTGTACTCTGGTGTACTTGCAGACTTGATGAATGTGCAAACGCCTTCCCACACAGAGTGCACCTGAAGGGTTTCACTCCCGTGTGTGTTCTCTGGTGTCTTTGCAGACTTGATGAATGTGCAAATGCCTTCCCACACACAGTCCACCTGAAGGGTTTCTCTCCTGTGTGTGTACTCTGGTGTCTTTGCAGACTTGATGAATGTGCAAACGCCTTCCCACACACAGTGCACCTGAAGGGTTTCTCTACTGTGTGTGTTCTCTGGTGTTTTTTAACAACAGATGACCGTGAAAATGCCTTCCCATACACAGTGCACTTGAAGGATTTCTCTCCAGTGTGTGTTCTCTGGTGCTGTGTCAAATTTCCAGTCCGATCCGTGCTGTATGCACGCTGGTCGCATTGTTGACTTGTCATACCGAGCTGCGCTGAGTGCATTTGCTCCATCAGACCAATTCTGCGGAGGAAGCGTCAGAGGAAGCATCAGCTGCAGACAGAAAAAAATATCCACACCATCTACACGACAGTATCGAGGCACAGAGGAATGCATATATAGTCACATGTGACTTACACGTCTATACTTATTCCTATATTCATGATGTAGTAAAACCGTTTCCCAAATTCATCACAGGGCTGTGATGGCACACAATGAGAGGGCAAATGGTTATAAATATGCCTGGAAGCCCTCGTATCTTCAAAATGAATGTTCACCCAAAACTCTAAGCACACAATTTCGGCGGTCTGGCTACAAAAGGAATATTTATGAGAGCTAAATTCAGCTGACATAGCAAAGGGTGTTGAAAACAATACTATTTGTGTTAGGCAGAAATGCATAAATCAACATTCAATCGCAACTTAGAGGTGTGAATCCAGGCTAAGATGTCCTTGAATGCTGGGATGAACAGTTCCGACTTCAGCTGAATGTGTGTGCTGTGTTAACTTCCTGTTTCCATTCATATAAAGAGTTCCAGAGGAAAACAAAAGTAAACTACCGTTATGATATAACCTCCATGTTCAACAGAGTTAATAGACGTTACTGCAAACACAAACTGTACACTGTCACTGGGTAAACAGGCGGTGGCGTGTCTAGAATCACGCCTGGCCACCTTCATCTGCTTGGCATGAATGCTTCCTCACTCCACCAAGTAATTAATTGAGGATCAACGAACATAGCCGAGGCTAACTGGAGTTTGCGTGTCTCTCTCCGCGGTGAGATGTTAACTACCTCACCTGGTATACAGGAAGGTTACGTACATAGAAAATAACAACAGATACTACAATTAAATTAAACAAAGACCACTTGTGTTGCGATCGAAACGACGTGGTTTTTGCTTTATTTACAATTCTTAATTATTTTTACAATATGTTATTTTCATTAAATTTTCTATCTACGTGACTTTACCGAAAGAACCAAGAATATTAATTCCTACAGTCACCAAAGTTTTAAGTCAAAACATTCACACACGTTGACAAAGCCCCACCTTGTGTTGTTGTGGGCAGGTCGCTTCTGATAACAAGAGCGGTATAGCAGGTCAAGCGGGCTTGGCCTGCTAACAAAAGAAAATAAAAACTGCGTGAATATTGACAATAAAACAAAGTTACAAAGTGGCGAGCCGGGTGAAGACAAATTAAACTTAAGCGAGATAATTAAAGTGAATGCAATTAGGCGAGGGCAGGAGGCAAGGCCCCGCGTGGCTAGGCCCCGCGTTGTAAAGTTCCAACCTGGACATCGATTCCCATGCTCGCTGCTACTCAACTGACATCCCTACGAGAGTGAGGCTCTACCTTGGTAAACAACAACCACCACCACCATGAGAATTTCTCACCTCGGATTTCAGTGCAAGCGCGGATCGGCAGTCTCCTGTTACCTCGCGACGTCACGCGGAAGGTTGGGGGAGTGTGAATACCTTGGTGACATGACGTCACTAGCGAGGTACACCTCCCGTTGGCACTTCATGCCGATGAGGTCATGCTGAGTGGTGACGTCACAGAGCGGGGATGCAATTTAAGTTGATTTAGCTTCATTTTTCATTGCCCCCTCCCTTGAGTGCGTGAACTCAGCAACAACAACGTGGACATTATTGTGTATACACTGTGTGTACGCATTGTGTGTATGTACACTATGTGTATACACTGTGTGTGTACACAGTGTACACGTACACACTGTGTGTGTACGTACACACTGTGTATGTGTACACTGTGTGTGTGTACACTGTGTGTGTGTACACTGTGTGTGTGTAGTGGGGGGCAAAGGCGGTGCATTGGCCAGTCATCTCAGTCAGTCGACCCATGGCATCTTATCATCAATTAATTTTGAATTTTATTTATTTGTATATTTTTTTATCTTTAATTTAGTTTATTTTTTATATTCTCTTTACGTGACTTTACCGAAAGAACCAGGAATATGGTAGCGCATTCTCTATTTGTTGCAGAGGTTCAAAGTTCAAATCCGACAGGCACACCTGGCTACCCCAGTAACAATCACCACAATATGCGCTGTTCTGCTTCACGGCAGATGTAAAACAGAGTATTGTGTCACTCACAACGCACATTGCATGTTGGTGTCACGGTCAAAATTGGGGTAATTCCAAACATTATCCAGAAACTCTACAACAGAAATGTTTGGCTACGTACGGTTTGAAAGAAGTGTTAGTCAAACAGAATGTGTATTTGCGTGCGCGTGTTTAAACGTATCTTTGTACGAGCGGTAGGGCAGCGGTTACCGCTACGCTGCGCTACGAACCCGGAGACCCGGGTTCGTTTCCCGCTCACGGCCAACACCGCCAGTGACGATTATCTGAACCGGTCCTGGGCCTTCCCTAGGTCGACTCAGCCTAAAGATGAGTACCCAGTGTGATGTGAGCATCGCCACTCAAGATACAAAGGCGGCCGGGCGCGGTGCTGGCTACCCACCCCCCTCGTGTGCCGTGCCAGCCTTCATAGGTGCTCGCTAACAGCACTTGCCCCGAGAGTCTGTTAATGCTCTACCGGGGATCTTTGTTCTTGTCGTTGTGTACGAGTGGGGAGCGGTAATTTAGTGGCTATCGCACTGCACTCCGTAACCCGGTGACCCAAATTAGATTCCTGCTCATGACACACAACAGTGGCAGATATTTAAACCAGTCCTGGGTTTTCCCTACACCGATGTAGTCTTGAATGACTTCCTAGTGTGGTAAATACCAGGGGAGACAAAGGCGGCCCGGTGCGGTGTTGGCCACTCTCCCCCTCGAGTGCCGTGCGTGCCGGCGTTTATAGGAGCTCACCAACAGCACTTGCCCCAACAGTCTGTTGAAGGCTGTACGGGGGATCTTTGTGTGTGAGTGTGTGAGTACCTGGTACGGTGTGTAAACATTGCCACTAGGGAGACAAAGGCAGTCGGGCGTGGTGCTGGCCACCCACCCCCTCGTGTACCGTTCCGGCCTTCATAGGTGCTCACTAACAGCACTTGCCCCTACAGTCTGTTAAGGCTATATGGGGGATCTTTGTCTTTGTGTGAATGCAATAAGATCAGGCAACATGACTGGCGGAGAAAATTGCTCCAGATTATTTTAAAAGCATGGGTTTAGAAAAGTGAACAAAGCATGTCTCTATTATGTGCATTACCATTGAAGGGTGCATTGGGTTCAAAGCCATCCGCATAGCCTCAAATCTGCATTAATGCCAATTTGTCTCCGTATCTGGTAAGATCATAGTATTACAGGAGGTCCTCTCATGCGCTAACCCAGACTGATGTGAGTGCACGATCTCTGTATGTTTTTTTTATTGTCCTTAACTCAAATCAAACAATATGCAGTTCAGGTCAAATAAGACATTCCTTTTTAACACTTTCCAACCAAGGTTGAGATGTTAATGCATTAGCCCTGTTCGTTCATATCTGCCCATCTGTCTGTAGCATGGCATTTCGATAACCCTCTTAAAGATGTATGGACTGATGCTGTACAGAAGGATGTGGAGCTGAGTGGACTTGCCAATGACCGGTACCAGCGATGTCAAGATCGGCCTCTGTGGAGGAGGCTCGTGAAGCACGCTGCTGGGCAGTTGGAGGCAGTCGCCCTCCAGTAACAACGGAGGGCGGATGAGCGACGCTCACGACAACGAGCGGAGCGTCAGCCACACCAAGTCGGTGCAGTGGTGCCTCTGTAAGTCATCTTATTGAGCACATGGCAACTTGGGTCTGTCCTGTGAGCTGGCAGAGAGCCTTCGACACATCACGTGGCCTCAACACGTAAGACAAAACTACAATTCGTGTTGTAGAGAATGTACCTCCTCCTATACGTGTAACTTTTAAGTGGTATGCCTTGTAACTGATGAATGATCCGAGCGTGCTACCTATTTCAAAGACAATGAGTTGCTCCAGATGCTTCGTGGAACACAAAAGTACCCTTTGACCTGTATCACAAGAACAACGGGTCTCACCTGAGTTCTCTGTACAGGTTACTTTCAAACACACACATACTTTGTCCTAACATCACTTAATCAATGTTTGACCCTTATAGATCAAATGTTACACGTATGCACAAAACCAGACAAGTATACATTCTAAATTATTGACAGGCATATTAACAAAATTGGATTACTGCAGTGAAATATACTGCATCACGTTACATCGTATTAACAAGAAGCTTTTTAAAAAAGTTGCACAGTCTGCTTCACCGTGTATGTAAAACATACTATTGTGTCATTCAAAACGAGTAGGCCATTGCATGCTGGCGTCGGAGTGAAAATGTAGCAAATTCTAAACATTACCTACAAACTACACAACTGAGATGACACATCAATCATCGCCCCCTACTAACAGGCTCTTGTCCACATGCAGGCCGGTGCAGGGCCACCACCTTGTGCCACACAGGGGCAGCTGCTACTTGGGGATGCTCTTTTGAGTGTTTCAGGCGAGGTACGACACAAAACTCCGAGTTGCTGAGGCGATTAAGCAAGCACCGTGTAAAAGCAATTATTATGATAACATAGTGAATGCTTGGGAGCTTATTGGCTCTTGCTCCTGGTTAGAGATCTACCCAACCCACAGGCCCACAAAGTGTTCAACTTCACATTCTTGTCATTAAAGGCCTGTGACAAAGTTGCATATATTGTAGCGACATCGTCTCTGGCTTACACATCTACCGGGTCTCCACTTGACTTTGGATTGTCTCGGAGGAAGTCCACCCACACCTCCACTTCCACAAACTGCTGGGAGTTGCCTCGCTCTGCCTCACAGTCAGAATTCTCCTCCTGCTTCACGTTGCCTCCATCGATGTGAAGGTCCCATTTTGGAGTTGAATCTTCATCTTCACATTTTACCTTCACTTCTTCGCTATTCACCATCACTTCTTCCCTCTTCACCATCACTTCTTCACATTTCACCTTCACCTCTTCATATTTCACCTCGATACCTTTAAAAGTGTCCAAGCTGCGATTTTCGTCCGGTTCTTGTTTCATGAGGGATGGGCTTATTGTGGCACTTTGACTTTCACAAGCTGATTTCAGATTCTACTCCTTGCAGATCTTCTGATGCTTCCGTGTTTTTCTGGTGTATTTGAAGATTTTATGAATGTGCAAACGCCTTCCCGCAGAGTGCACCTGAAGGGTTTCTCTCCCGTGTGTACTCTGGTGTTTTTTAAGAGTAGATGACTGTGAAAATGCCTTCCCACACACACTACACTTGAAGGGTTTCTCTCCCGTGTGTTCTCTGGTGTGATTTAAGACCAGATGACTGTGGAAATGCCTTCCCACACACAGTGCACTAGAAGGGTTTCTCTCCCGTGTGTGTCTTCTGGTGTGATTTAAGACCAGATGACTGTGAAAATGCCTTCCCACACACACTGCACTTGAAGGGTTTCTCTCCCGTGTGTTTTCTGGTGTGTTTTAAGAGCAGATGACTGTGAAAATGCCTTCACACACACAGTGCACTTGAAGGGTTTCTCTCCCGTGTGTGTTCTCTGGTGTTTTTTAAGAGCAGATGACCGTGAAAATGTCTTCCCACAAACACTGCACTTGAAGGGTTTCTCTCCCGTGTGTGTTCTCTGGTGTGTGTTAAGAGCAGATGACCGTGAAAATGCCTTCCCACACATAGTGCACTTGAAGGGTTTCTCTCCTGTGTGTGTTTTCTGGTGTGATTTAAGACCAGATGACTGTGAAAATGCCTTCCCACACACACTGCACTTGAAGGGTTTCTCTCCCGTGTGTGTTTTCTGGTGTGTTTTAAGAGCAGATGACCATGAAAATGTCTTCCCACAAACACTGCACTTGAAGGGTTTCTCTCCCGTGTGTGTTCTCTGGTGTGTTTTAAGAGCAGATGACTGTGAAAATGCCTTCACACACACAGTGCACTTGAAGGGTTTCTCTCCCGTGTGTTCTCTGGTGTTTTTTAAGAGCAGATGACCGTGAAAATGTCTTCCCACAAACACTGCACTTGAAGGGTTTCTCTCCCGTGTGTGTTCTCTGGTGTGTTTTAAGAGCAGATGACTGTGAAAATGCCTTCCCACACACAGTGCACTAGAAGGGTTTCTCTCCCGTGTGTTCTCTGGTGTTTTTTAAGAGCAGATGACCGTGAAAATGTCTTCCCACAAACACTGCACTTGAAGGGTTTCTCTCCCGTGTGTGTTCTCTGGTGTGTTTTAAGAGCAGATGACTGTGAAAATGCCTTCCCACACACAGTGCACTAGAAGGGTTTCTCTCCCGTGTGTGTTTTCTGGTGTGATTTAAGACCAGATGACTGTGAAAATGCCTTCCCACACACACTGCACTTGAAGGGTTTCTCTCCCGTGTGTTTTCTGGTGTGTTTTAAGAGCAGATGACTGTGAAAATGTCTTCCCACAAACACTGCACTTGAAGGGTTTCTCTCCCGTGTGTGTTCTCTGGTGTGTTTTAAGAGCAGATGACTGTGAAAATGTCTTCCCACAAACACTGCACTTGAAGGGTTTCTCTCCCGTGTGTGTTCTCTGGTGTGTTTTAAGAGCAGATGACCGTGAAAATGCCTTCCCACACATAGTGCACTTGAAGGGTTTCTCTCCTGTGTGTTTTCTGGTGTGATTTAAGACCAGATGACTGTGAAAATGCCTTCCCACACACACTGCACTTGAAGGGTTTCTCTCCCGTGTGTGTTCTCTGGTGTGTGTTAAGAGCAGATGACCGTGAAAATGCCTTCCCACACATAGTGCACTTGAAGGGTTTCTCTCCTGTGTGTGTTTTCTGGTGTGATTTAAGACCAGATGACTGTGAAAATGCCTTCCCACACACACTGCACTTGAAGGGTTTCTCTCCCGTGTGTGTTTTCTGGTGTGTTTTAAGAGCAGATGACCATGAAAATGTCTTCCCACAAACACTGCACTTGAAGGGTTTCTCTCCCGTGTGTGTTCTCTGGTGTGTTTTAAGAGCAGATGACTGTGAAAATGCCTTCACACACACAGTGCACTTGAAGGGTTTCTCTCCCGTGTGTTCTCTGGTGTTTTTTAAGAGCAGATGACCGTGAAAATGTCTTCCCACAAACACTGCACTTGAAGGGTTTCTCTCCCGTGTGTGTTCTCTGGTGTGTTTTAAGAGCAGATGACTGTGAAAATGCCTTCCCACACACAGTGCACTAGAAGGGTTTCTCTCCCGTGTGTTCTCTGGTGTTTTTTAAGAGCAGATGACCGTGAAAATGTCTTCCCACAAACACTGCACTTGAAGGGTTTCTCTCCCGTGTGTGTTCTCTGGTGTGTTTTAAGAGCAGATGACTGTGAAAATGCCTTCCCACACACAGTGCACTAGAAGGGTTTCTCTCCCGTGTGTGTTTTCTGGTGTGATTTAAGACCAGATGACTGTGAAAATGCCTTCCCACACACACTGCACTTGAAGGGTTTCTCTCCCGTGTGTTTTCTGGTGTGTTTTAAGAGCAGATGACTGTGAAAATGTCTTCCCACAAACACTGCACTTGAAGGGTTTCTCTCCCGTGTGTGTTCTCTGGTGTGTTTTAAGAGCAGATGACTGTGAAAATGTCTTCCCACAAACACTGCACTTGAAGGGTTTCTCTCCCGTGTGTGTTCTCTGGTGTGTTTTAAGAGCAGATGACCGTGAAAATGCCTTCCCACACATAGTGCACTTGAAGGGTTTCTCTCCTGTGTGTTTTCTGGTGTGATTTAAGACCAGATGACTGTGAAAATGCCTTCCCACACACACTGCACTTGAAGGGTTTCTCTCCCGTGTGTGTTTTCTGGTGTGTTTTAAGAGCAGATGACCATGAAAATGTCTTCCCACAAACACTGCACTTGAAGGGTTTCTCTACCGTGTGTGTTCTCTGGTGTGTTTTAAGAGCAGATGACTGTGAAAATGCCTTCACACACAGTGCACTTGAAGGGTTTCTCTCCCGTGTGTGTTCTCTGGTGTTTTTTAAGAGCAGATGACCGTGAAAATGTCTTCCCACAAACACTGCACTTGAAGGGTTTGTCTCCCGTGTGTGTTCTCTGGTGTGTTTTAAGAGCAGATGACCGTGAAAATGCCTTCCCACACATAGTGCACTTGAAGGGTTTCTCTCCTGTGTGTTTTCTGGTGTGATTTAAGACCAGATGACTGTGAAAATGCCTTCCCACACACACTGCACTTGAAGGGTTTCTCTCCCGTGTGTGTTTTCTGGTGTGTTTTAAGAGCAGATGACCATGAAAATGTCTTCCCACAAACACTGCACTTGAAGGGTTTCTCTCCCGTGTGTGTTCTCTGGTGTTTTTTAAGAGCAGATGACCGTGAAAATGTCTTCCCACAAACACTGCACTTGAAGGGTTTCTCTCCCGTGTGTGTTCTCTGGTGTGTTTTAAGAGCAGATGACCGTGAAAATGCCTTCCCACACATAGTGCACTTGAAGGGTTTCTCTCCTGTGTGTTTTCTGGTGTGATTTAAGACCAGATGACTGTGAAAATGCCTTCCCACACACACTGCACTTGAAGGGTTTCTCTCCCGTGTGTGTTTTCTGGTGTGTTTTAAGAGCAGATGACCATGAAAATGTCTTCCCACAAACACTGCACTTGAAGGGTTTCTCTCCCGTGTGTGTTCTCTGGTGTGTTTTAAGAGCAGATGACTGTGAAAATGCCTTCACACACACAGTGCACTTGAAGGGTTTCTCTCCCGTGTGTTCTCTGGTGTTTTTTAAGAGCAGATGACCGTGAAAATGTCTTCCCACAAACACTGCACTTGAAGGGTTTCTCTCCCGTGTGTGTTCTCTGGTGTGTTTTAAGAGCAGATGACTGTGAAAATGCCTTCCCACACACAGTGCACTAGAAGGGTTTCTCTCCCGTGTGTGTTTTCTGGTGTGATTTAAGACCAGATGACTGTGAAAATGCCTTCCCACACACACTGCACTTGAAGGGTTTCTCTCCCGTGTGTGTTTTCTGGTGTGTTTTAAGAGCAGATGACTGTGAAAATGTCTTCCCACAAACACTGCACTTGAAGGGTTTCTCTCCCGTGTGTGTTCTCTGGTGTGTTTTAAGAGCAGATGACTGTGAAAATGTCTTCCCACAAACACTGCACTTGAAGGGTTTCTCTCCCGTGTGTGTTCTCTGGTGTGTTTTAAGAGCAGATGACCGTGAAAATGCCTTCCCACACATAGTGCACTTGAAGGGTTTCTCTCCTGTGTGTTTTCTGGTGTGATTTAAGACCAGATGACTGTGAAAATGCCTTCCCACACACACTGCACTTGAAGGGTTTCTCTCCCGTGTGTGTTTTCTGGTGTGTTTTAAGAGCAGATGACCATGAAAATGTCTTCCCACAAACACTGCACTTGAAAGGTTTCTCTCCCGTGTGTGTTCTCTGGTGTGTTTTAAGAGCAGATGACTGTGAAAATGCCTTCACACACACAGTGCACTTGAAGGGTTTCTCTCCCGTGTGTGTTCTCTGGTGTTTTTTAAGAGCAGATGACCGTGAAAATGTCTTCCCACAAACACTGCACTTGAAGGGTTTGTCTCCCGTGTGTGTTTTCTGGTGTGATTTAAGACCAGATGACTGTGAAAATGCCTTCCCACACACACTGCACTTGAAGGGTTTCTCTCCCGTGTGTGTTTTCTGGTGTGTTTTAAGAGCAGATGACTGTGAAAATGCCTTCACACACACAGTGCACTTGAAGGGTTTCTCTCCCGTGTGTGTTCTCTGGTGTTTTTTTTAAGAGCAGATGACCGTGAAAATGTCTTCCCACAAACACTGGACTTGAAGGGTTTCTCTCCCGTGTGTGTTCTCTGGTGTGTTTTAAGAGCGGATGACCGTGAAAATGCCTTCCCACACACAGTGCACTTGAAGGGTTTCTCTCCCGTGTGTTTTCTGGTGTGATTTAAGACCAGATGACTGTGAAAATGCCTTCCCACACACACTGCACTTGAAGGGTTTCTCTCCCGTGTGTGTTTTCTGGTGTGATTTAAGACCAGATGACTGTGAAAATGTCTTCCCACAAACACTGCACTTGAAGGGTTTCTCTCCCGTGTGTGTTCTCTGGTGTTTTTAAGAGCAGATGACCGTGAAAATGTCTTCCCACAAACACTGCACTTGAAGGGTTTCTCTCCCGTGTGTGTTCTCTGGTGTGTTTTAAGAGCAGATGACCGTGAAAATGCCTTCCCACACACAGTGCACTTGAAGGGTTTCTCTCCCGTGTGTGTTCTCTGGTGTGTTTTAAGAGCAGATGACTGTGAAAATGTCTTCCCACAAACACTGCACTTGAAGGGTTTCTCTCCCGTGTGTGTTCTCTGGTGTGTTTTAAGAGCAGATGACCGTGAAAATGCCTTCCCACACATAGTGCACTTGAAGGGTTTCTCTCCTGTGTGTTTTCTGGTGTGATTTAAGACCAGATGACTGTGAAAATGCCTTCCCACACACACTGCACTTGAAGGGTTTCTCTTCCGTGTGTGTTTTCTGGTGTGTTTTAAGAGCAGATGACCATGAAAATGTCTTCCCACAAACACTGCACTTGAAGGGTTTCTCTCCCGTGTGTGTTCTCTGGTGTGTTTTAAGAGCAGATGACTGTGAAAATGTCTTCCCACAAACACTGCACTTGAAGGGTTTCTCTCCCGTGTGTGTTCTCTGGTGTGTTTTAAGAGCAGATGACCGTGAAAATGCCTTCCCACACATAGTGCACTTGAAGGGTTTCTCTCCTGTGTGTTTTCTGGTGTGATTTAAGACCAGATGACTGTGAAAATGCCTTCCCACACACACTGCACTTGAAGGGTTTCTCTCCCGTGTGTGTTTTCTGGTGTGTTTTAAGAGCAGATGACCATGAAAATGTCTTCCCACAAACACTGCACTTGAAGGGTTTCTCTCCCGTGTGTGTTCTCTGGTGTGTTTTAAGAGCAGATGACTGTGAAAATGCCTTCACACACACAGTGCACTTGAAGGGTTTCTCTCCCGTGTGTGTTCTCTGGTGTGTTTTAAGAGCAGATGACCGTGAAAATGCCTTCCCACACATAGTGCACTTGAAGGGTTTCTCTCCTGTGTGTTTTCTGGTGTGATTTAAGACCAGATGACTGTGAAAATGCCTTCCCACACACACTGCACTTGAAGGGTTTCTCTCCCGTGTGTGTTTTCTGGTGTGTTTTAAGAGCAGATGACCATGAAAATGTCTTCCCACAAACACTGCACTTGAAGGGTTTCTCTCCCGTGTGTGTTCTCTGGTGTGTTTTAAGAGCAGATGACTGTGAAAATGCCTTCACACACACAGTGCACTTGAAGGGTTTCTCTCCCGTGTGTGTTCTCTGGTGTTTTTTAAGAGCAGATGACCGTGAAAATGTCTTCCCACAAACACTGCACTTGAAGGGTTTGTCTCCCGTGTGTGTTTTCTGGTGTGATTTAAGACCAGATGACTGTGAAAATGCCTTCCCACACACACTGCACTTGAAGGGTTTCTCTCCCGTGTGTGTTTTCTGGTGTGTTTTAAGAGCAGATGACTGTGAAAATGCCTTCACACACACAGTGCACTTGAAGGGTTTCTCTCCCGTGTGTGTTCTCTGGTGTTTTTTTTTAAGAGCAGATGACCGTGAAAATGTCTTCCCACAAACACTGGACTTGAAGGGTTTCTCTCCCGTGTGTGTTCTCTGGTGTGTTTTAAGAGCGGATGACCGTGAAAATGCCTTCCCACACACAGTGCACTTGAAGGGTTTCTCTCCCGTGTGTTTTCTGGTGTGATTTAAGACCAGATGACTGTGAAAATGCCTTCCCACACACACTGCACTTGAAGGGTTTCTCTCCCGTGTGTGTTTTCTGGTGTGATTTAAGACCAGATGACTGTGAAAATGTCTTCCCACAAACACTGCACTTGAAGGGTTTCTCTCCCGTGTGTGTTCTCTGGTGTGTTTTAAGAGCAGATGACTGTGAAAATGCCTTCACACACACAGTGCACTTGAAGGGTTTCTCTCCCGTGTGTGTTCTCTGGTGTTTTTTAAGAGCAGATGACCGTGAAAATGTCTTCCCACAAACACTGCACTTGAAGGGTTTCTCTCCCGTGTGTGTTCTCTGGTGTGTTTTAAGAGCAGATGACCGTGAAAATGCCTTCCCACACACAGTGCACTTGAAGGGTTTCTCTCCCGTGTGTGTTCTCTGGTGTGTTTTAAGAGCAGATGACTGTGAAAATGTCTTCCCACAAACACTGCACTTGAAGGGTTTCTCTCCCGTGTGTGTTCTCTGGTGTGTTTTAAGAGCAGATGACCGTGAAAATGCCTTCCCACACATAGTGCACTTGAAGGGTTTCTCTCCTGTGTGTTTTCTGGTGTGATTTAAGACCAGATGACTGTGAAAATGCCTTCCCACACACACTGCACTTGAAGGGTTTCTCTCCCGTGTGTGTTTTCTGGTGTGTTTTAAGAGCAGATGACCATGAAAATGTCTTCCCACAAACACTGCACTTGAAGGGTTTCTCTCCCGTGTGTGTTCTCTGGTGTGTTTTAAGAGCAGATGACTGTGAAAATGCCTTCACACACACAGTGCACTTGAAGGGTTTCTCTCCCGTGTGTGTTCTCTGGTGTTTTTTAAGAGCAGATGACCGTGAAAATGTCTTCCCACAAACACTGCACTTGAAGGGTTTGTCTCCCGTGTGTGTTTTCTGGTGTGATTTAAGACCAGATGACTGTGAAAATGCCTTCCCACACACACTGCACTTGAAGGGTTTCTCTCCCGTGTGTGTTTTCTGGTGTGTTTTAAGAGCAGATGACTGTGAAAATGCCTTCACACACACAGTGCACTTGAAGGGTTTCTCTCCCGTGTGTGTTCTCTGGTGTTTTTTAAGAGCAGATGACCGTGAAAATGTCTTCCCACAAACACTGCACTTGAAGGGTTTGTCTCCCGTGTGTGTTTTCTGGTGTGATTTAAGACCAGATGACTGTGAAAATGCCTTCCCACACACACTGCACTTGAAGGGTTTCTCTCCCGTGTGTGTTTTATGGTGTGTTTTAAGAGCAGATGACTGTGAAAATGCCTTCACACACACAGTGCACTTGAAGGGTTTCTCTCCCGTGTGTGTTCTCTGGTGTTTTTTTTTAAGAGCAGATGACCGTGAAAATGTCTTCCCACAAACACTGGACTTGAAGGGTTTCTCTCCCGTGTGTGTTCTCTGGTGTGTTTTAAGAGCGGATGACCGTGAAAATGCCTTCCCACACACAGTGCACTTGAAGGGTTTCTCTCCCGTGTGTTTTCTGGTGTGATTTAAGACCAGATGACTGTGAAAATGCCTTCCCACACACACTGCACTTGAAGGGTTTCTCTCCCGTGTGTGTTTTCTGGTGTGATTTAAGACCAGATGACTGTGAAAATGTCTTCCCACAAACACTGCACTTGAAGGGTTTCTCTCCCGTGTGTGTTTTCTGGTGTGTTTTAAGAGCAGATGACCATGAAAATGTCTTCCCACAAACACTGCACTTGAAGGGTTTCTCTCCCGTGTGTGTTCTCTGGTGTGTTTTAAGAGCAGATGACTGTGAAAATGCCTTCACACACACAGTGCACTTGAAGGGTTTATCTCCCGTGTGTGTTCTCTGGTGTTTTTTAAGAGCAGATGACCGTGAAAATGTCTTCCCACAAACACTGCACTTGAAGGGTTTGTCTCCCGTGTGTGTTTTCTGGTGTGATTTAAGACCAGATGACTGTGAAAATGCCTTCCCACACACACTGCACTTGAAGGGTTTCTCTCCCGTGTGTTTTCTGGTGTGTTTTAAGAGCGGATGACCGTGAAAATGCCTTCCCACACACAGTGCACTTGAAGGGTTTCTCTCCCGTGTGTTTTCTGGTGTGATTTAAGACCAGATGACTGTGAAAATGCCTTCCCACACACACTGCACTTGAAGGGTTTCTCTCCCGTGTGTGTTTTCTGGTGTGATTTAAGACCAGATGACTGTGAAAATGTCTTCCCACAAACACTGCACTTGAAGGGTTTCTCTCCCGTGTGTGTTCTCTGGTGTGTTTTAAGAGCAGATGACTGTGAAAATGCCTTCACACACACAGTGCACTTGAAGGGTTTCTCTCCCGTGTGTGTTCTCTGGTGTTTTTTAAGAGCAGATGACCGTGAAAATGTCTTCCCACAAACACTGCACTTGAAGGGTTTCTCTCCCGTGTGTGTTCTCTGGTGTGTTTTAAGAGCAGATGACCGTGAAAATGCCTTCCCACACACAGTGCACTTGAAGGGTTTCTCTCCCGTGTGTGTTCTCTGGTGTGTTTTAAGAGCAGATGACTGTGAAAATGTCTTCCCACAAACACTGCACTTGAAGGGTTTCTCTCCCGTGTGTGTTCTCTGGTGTGTTTTAAGAGCAGATGACCGTGAAAATGCCTTCCCACACATAGTGCACTTGAAGGGTTTCTCTCCTGTGTGTTTTCTGGTGTGATTTAAGACCAGATGACTGTGAAAATGCCTTCCCACACACACTGCACTTGAAGGGTTTCTCTCCCGTGTGTGTTCTCTGGTGTTTTTTAAGAGCAGATGACCGTGAAAATGTCTTCCCACAAACACTGCACTTGAAGGGTTTCTCTCTCGTGTGTGTTCTCTGGTGTGTTTTAAGAGCAATGACCGTGAAAATGCCTTCCCACACACAGTGCACTTGAAGGGTTTATCTCCCGTGTGTGTTCTCTGGTGTTTTTTAAGAGCAGATGACCGTGAAAATGTCTTCCCACAAACATTGCACTTGAAGGGTTTGTCTCCCGTGTGTGTTTTCTGGTGTGATTTAAGACCAGATGACTGTGAAAATGCCTTCCCACACACACTGCACTTGAAGGGTTTCTCTCCCGTGTGTGTTTTCTGGTGTGTTTTAAGAGCAGATGACTGTGAAAATGCCTTCACACACACAGTGCACTTGAAGGGTTTCTCTCCCGTGTGTGTTCTCTGGTGTTTTTTTTTAAGAGCAGATGACCGTGAAAATGTCTTCCCACAAACACTGGACTTGAAGGGTTTCTCTCCCGTGTGTGTTCTCTGGTGTGTTTTAAGAGCGGATGACCGTGAAAATGCCTTCCCACACACAGTGCACTTGAAGGGTTTCTCTCCAGTGTGTTTTCTGGTGTGATTTAAGACCAGATGACTGTGAAAATGCCTTCCCACACACACTGCACTTGAAGGGTTTCTCTCCCGTGTGTGTTTTCTGGTGTGATTTAAGACCAGATGACTGTGAAAATGCCTTCCCACACACACTGCACTTGAAGGGTTTCTCTCCCGTGTGTGTTTTCTGGTGTGTTTTAAGAGCAGATGACTGTGAAAATGTCTTCCCACAAACACTGCACTTGAAGGGTTTCTCTCCCGTGTGTGTTCTCTGGTGTGTTTTAAGAGCAGATGACTGTGAAAATGTCTTCCCACAAACACTGCACTTGAAGGGTTTCTCTCCCGTGTGTGTTCTCTGGTGTGTTTTAAGAGCAGATGACCGTGAAAATGCCTTCCCACACATAGTGCACTTGAAGGGTTTCTCTCCTGTGTGTTTTCTGGTGTGATTTAAGACCAGATGACTGTGAAAATGCCTTCCCACACACACTGCACTTGAAGGGTTTCTCTCCCGTGTGTGTTTTCTGGTGTGTTTTAAGAGCAGATGACCATGAAAATGTCTTCCCACAAACACTGCACTTGAAGGGTTTCTCTCCCGTGTGTGTTCTCTGGTGTGTTTTAAGAGCAGATGACTGTGAAAATGCCTTCACACACACAGTGCACTTGAAGGGTTTCTCTCCCGTGTGTGTTCTCTGGTGTTTTTTAAGAGCAGATGACCGTGAAAATGTCTTCCCACAAACACTGCACTTGAAGGGTTTGTCTCCCGTGTGTGTTTTCTGGTGTGATTTAAGACCAGATGACTGTGAAAATGCCTTCCCACACACACTGCACTTGAAGGGTTTCTCTCCCGTGTGTTTTCTGGTGTGTTTTAAGAGCGGATGACCGTGAAAATGCCTTCCCACACACAGTGCACTTGAAGGGTTTCTCTCCCGTGTGTTTTCTGGTGTGATTTAAGACCAGATGACTGTGAAAATGCCTTCCCACACACACTGCACTTGAAGGGTTTCTCTCCCGTGTGTGTTTTCTGGTGTGATTTAAGACCAGATGACTGTGAAAATGTCTTCCCACAAACACTGCACTTGAAGGGTTTCTCTCCCGTGTGTGTTCTCTGGTGTGTTTTAAGAGCAGATGACTGTGAAAATGCCTTCACACACACAGTGCACTTGAAGGGTTTCTCTCCCGTGTGTGTTCTCTGGTGTTTTTTAAGAGCAGATGACCGTGAAAATGTCTTCCCACAAACACTGCACTTGAAGGGTTTCTCTCCCGTGTGTGTTCTCTGGTGTTTTTTAAGAGCAGATGACCGTGAAAATGTCTTCCCACAAACACTGCACTTGAAGGGTTTGTCTCCCGTGTGTGTTTTCTGGTGTGATTTAAGACCAGATGACTGTGAAAATGCCTTCCCACACACACTGCACTTGAAGGGTTTCTCTCCCGTGTGTTTTCTGGTGTGTTTTAAGAGCGGATGACCGTGAAAATGCCTTCCCACACACAGTGCACTTGAAGGGTTTCTCTCCCGTGTGTTTTCTGGTGTGATTTAAGACCAGATGACTGTGAAAATGCCTTCCCACACACACTGCACTTGAAGGGTTTCTCTCCCGTGTGTGTTTTCTGGTGTGATTTAAGACCAGATGACTGTGAAAATGTCTTCCCACAAACACTGCACTTGAAGGGTTTCTCTCCCGTGTGTGTTCTCTGGTGTGTTTTAAGAGCAGATGACTGTGAAAATGCCTTCACACACACAGTGCACTTGAAGGGTTTCTCTCCCGTGTGTGTTCTCTGGTGTTTTTTAAGAGCAGATGACCGTGAAAATGTCTTCCCACAAACACTGCACTTGAAGGGTTTCTCTCCCGTGTGTGTTCTCTGGTGTGTTTTAAGAGCAGATGACTGTGAAAATGCCTTCACACACACAGTGCACTTGAAGGGTTTCTCTCCCGTGTGTGTTCTCTGGTGTTTTTTAAGAGCAGATGACCGTGAAAATGTCTTCCCACAAACACTGCACTTGAAGGGTTTCTCTCTTGTGTGTGTTCTCTGGTGTGTTTTAAGAGCAGATGACCGTGAAAATGCCTTCCCACACATAGTGCACTTGAAGGGTTTCTCTCCTGTGTGTTTTCTGGTGTGATTTAAGACCAGATGACTGTGAAAATGCCTTCCCACACACACTGCACTTGAAGGGTTTCTCTCCCGTGTGTGTTTTCTGGTGTGTTTTAAGAGCAGATGACCATGAAAATGTCTTCCCACAAACACTGCACTTGAAGGGTTTCTCTCCCGTGTGTGTTCTCTGGTGTGTTTTAAGAGCAGATGACTGTGAAAATGCCTTCACACACACAGTGCACTTGAAGGGTTTATCTCCCGTGTGTGTTCTCTGGTGTTTTTTAAGAGCAGATGACCGTGAAAATGTCTTCCCACAAACACTGCACTTGAAGGGTTTGTCTCCCGTGTGTGTTTTCTGGTGTGATTTAAGACCAGATGACTGTGAAAATGCCTTCCCACACACACTGCACTTGAAGGGTTTCTCTCCCGTGTGTTTTCTGGTGTGTTTTAAGAGCGGATGACCGTGAAAATGCCTTCCCACACACAGTGCACTTGAAGGGTTTCTCTCCCGTGTGTTTTCTGGTGTGATTTAAGACCAGATGACTGTGAAAATGCCTTCCCACACACACTGCACTTGAAGGGTTTCTCTCCCGTGTGTGTTTTCTGGTGTGATTTAAGACCAGATGACTGTGAAAATGTCTTCCCACAAACACTGCACTTGAAGGGTTTCTCTCCCGTGTGTGTTCTCTGGTGTGTTTTAAGAGCAGATGACTGTGAAAATGCCTTCACACACACAGTGCACTTGAAGGGTTTCTCTCCCGTGTGTGTTCTCTGGTGTTTTTTAAGAGCAGATGACCGTGAAAATGTCTTCCCACAAACACTGCACTTGAAGGGTTTCTCTCCCGTGTGTGTTCTCTGGTGTGTTTTAAGAGCAGATGACCGTGAAAATGCCTTCCCACACACAGTGCACTTGAAGGGTTTCTCTCCCGTGTGTGTTCTCTGGTGTGTTTTAAGAGCAGATGACTGTGAAAATGTCTTCCCACAAACACTGCACTTGAAGGGTTTCTCTCCCGTGTGTGTTCTCTGGTGTGTTTTAAGAGCAGATGACCGTGAAAATGCCTTCCCACACATAGTGCACTTGAAGGGTTTCTCTCCTGTGTGTTTTCTGGTGTGATTTAAGACCAGATGACTGTGAAAATGCCTTCCCACACACACTGCACTTGAAGGGTTTCTCTCCCGTGTGTGTTTTCTGGTGTGTTTTAAGAGCAGATGACCATGAAAATGTCTTCCCACAAACACTGCACTTGAAGGGTTTCTCTCCCGTGTGTGTTCTCTGGTGTGTTTTAAGAGCAGATGACTGTGAAAATGCCTTCACACACACAGTGCACTTGAAGGGTTTATCTCCCGTGTGTGTTCTCTGGTGTTTTTTAAGAGCAGATGACCGTGAAAATGTCTTCCCACAAACACTGCACTTGAAGGGTTTGTCTCCCGTGTGTGTTTTCTGGTGTGATTTAAGACCAGATGACTGTGAAAATGCCTTCCCACACACACTGCACTTGAAGGGTTTCTCTCCCGTGTGTGTTTTCTGGTGTGTTTTAAGAGCAGATGACTGTGAAAATGCCTTCACACACACAGTGCACTTGAAGGGTTTCTCTCCCGTGTGTGTTCTCTGGTGTTTTTTTTTAAGAGCAGATGACCGTGAAAATGTCATCCCACAAACACTGGACTTGAAGGGTTTCTCTCCCGTGTGTGTTCTCTGGTGTGTTTTAAGAGCGGATGACCGTGAAAATGCCTTCCCACACACAGTGCACTTGAAGGGTTTCTCTCCAGTGTGTTTTCTGGTGTGATTTAAGACCAGATGACTGTGAAAATGCCTTCCCACACACACTGCACTTGAAGGGTTTCTCTCCCGTGTGTGTTTTCTGGTGTGATTTAAGACCAGATGACTGTGAAAATGCCTTCCCACACACACTGCACTTGAAGGGTTTCTCTCCCGTGTGTGTTTTCTGGTGTGTTTTAAGAGCAGATGACTGTGAAAATGTCTTCCCACAAACACTGCACTTGAAGGGTTTCTCTCCCGTGTGTGTTCTCTGGTGTGTTTTAAGAGCAGATGACTGTGAAAATGTCTTCCCACAAACACTGCACTTGAAGGGTTTCTCTCCCGTGTGTGTTCTCTGGTGTGTTTTAAGAGCAGATGACCGTGAAAATGCCTTCCCACACATAGTGCACTTGAAGGGTTTCTCTCCTGTGTGTTTTCTGGTGTGATTTAAGACCAGATGACTGTGAAAATGCCTTCCCACACACACTGCACTTGAAGGGTTTCTCTCCCGTGTGTGTTTTCTGGTGTGTTTTAAGAGCAGATGACCATGAAAATGTCTTCCCACAAACACTGCACTTGAAGGGTTTCTCTCCCGTGTGTGTTCTCTGGTGTGTTTTAAGAGCAGATGACTGTGAAAATGCCTTCACACACACAGTGCACTTGAAGGGTTTCTCTCCCGTGTGTGTTCTCTGGTGTTTTTTAAGAGCAGATGACCGTGAAAATGTCTTCCCACAAACACTGCACTTGAAGGGTTTGTCTCCCGTGTGTGTTTTCTGGTGTGATTTAAGACCAGATGACTGTGAAAATGACTTCCCACACACACTGCACTTGAAGGGTTTCTCTCCCGTGTGTTTTCTGGTGTGTTTTAAGAGCGGATGACCGTGAAAATGCCTTCCCACACACAGTGCACTTGAAGGGTTTCTCTCCCGTGTGTTTTCTGGTGTGATTTAAGACCAGATGACTGTGAAAATGCCTTCCCACACACACTGCACTTGAAGGGTTTCTCTCCCGTGTGTGTTTTCTGGTGTGATTTAAGACCAGATGACTGTGAAAATGTCTTCCCACAAACACTGCACTTGAAGGGTTTCTCTCCCGTGTGTGTTCTCTGGTGTGTTTTAAGAGCAGATGACTGTGAAAATGCCTTCACACACACAGTGCACTTGAAGGGTTTCTCTCCCGTGTGTGTTCTCTGGTGTTTTTTAAGAGCAGATGACCGTGAAAATGTCTTCCCACAAACACTGCACTTGAAGGGTTTCTCTCCCGTGTGTGTTCTCTGGTGTGTTTTAAGAGCAGATGACCGTGAAAATGCCTTCCCACACACAGTGCACTTGAAGGGTTTCTCTCCCGTGTGTGTTCTCTGGTGTGTTTTAAGAGCAGATGACTGTGAAAATGTCTTCCCACAAACACTGCACTTGAAGGGTTTCTCTCCCGTGTGTGTTCTCTGGTGTGTTTTAAGAGCAGATGACCGTGAAAATGCCTTCCCACACATAGTGCACTTGAAGGGTTTCTCTCCTGTGTGTTTTCTGGTGTGATTTAAGACCAGATGACTGTGAAAATGCCTTCCCACACACACTGCACTTGAAGGGTTTCTCTCCCGTGTGTGTTTTCTGGTGTGTTTTAAGAGCAGATGACCATGAAAATGTCTTCCCACAAACACTGCACTTGAAGGGTTTCTCTCCCGTGTGTGTTCTCTGGTGTGTTTTAAGAGCAGATGACTGTGAAAATGCCTTCACACACACAGTGCACTTGAAGGGTT
Organism: Petromyzon marinus; assembly: GCF_048934315.1. Classification (NCBI taxonomy): domain Eukaryota; kingdom Metazoa; phylum Chordata; class Hyperoartia; order Petromyzontiformes; family Petromyzontidae; genus Petromyzon; species Petromyzon marinus. The sequence continues at coordinate 2,071,131 of NW_027422817.1, forward strand.
TATCTCCCGTGTGTGTTCTCTGGTGTTTTTTAAGAGCAGATGACCGTGAAAATGTCTTCCCACAAACACTGCACTTGAAGGGTTTGTCTCCCGTGTGTGTTTTCTGGTGTGATTTAAGACCAGATGACTGTGAAAATGCCTTCCCACACACACTGCACTTGAAGGGTTTCTCTCCCGTGTGTGTTTTCTGGTGTGTTTTAAGAGCAGATGACTGTGAAAATGCCTTCACACACACAGTGCACTTGAAGGGTTTCTCTCCCGTGTGTGTTCTCTGGTGTGTTTTAAGAGCGGATGACCGTGAAAATGCCTTCCCACACACAGTGCACTTGAAGGGTTTCTCTCCAGTGTGTTTTCTGGTGTGATTTAAGACCAGATGACTGTGAAAATGCCTTCCCACACACACTGCACTTGAAGGGTTTCTCTCCCGTGTGTGTTTTCTGGTGTGATTTAAGACCAGATGACTGTGAAAATGCCTTCCCACACACACTGCACTTGAAGGGTTTCTCTCCCGTGTGTGTTTTCTGGTGTGTTTTAAGAGCAGATGACTGTGAAAATGTCTTCCCACAAACACTGCACTTGAAGGGTTTCTCTCCCGTGTGTGTTCTCTGGTGTGTTTTAAGAGCAGATGACTGTGAAAATGTCTTCCCACAAACACTGCACTTGAAGGGTTTCTCTCCCGTGTGTGTTCTCTGGTGTGTTTTAAGAGCAGATGACCGTGAAAATGCCTTCCCACACATAGTGCACTTGAAGGGTTTCTCTCCTGTGTGTTTTCTGGTGTGATTTAAGACCAGATGACTGTGAAAATGCCTTCCCACACACACTGCACTTGAAGGGTTTCTCTCCCGTGTGTGTTTTCTGGTGTGTTTTAAGAGCAGATGACCATGAAAATGTCTTCCCACAAACACTGCACTTGAAGGGTTTCTCTCCCGTGTGTGTTCTCTGGTGTGTTTTAAGAGCAGATGACTGTGAAAATGCCTTCACACACACAGTGCACTTGAAGGGTTTCTCTCCCGTGTGTGTTCTCTGGTGTTTTTTAAGAGCAGATGACCGTGAAAATGTCTTCCCACAAACACTGCACTTGAAGGGTTTGTCTCCCGTGTGTGTTTTCTGGTGTGATTTAAGACCAGATGACTGTGAAAATGCCTTCCCACACACACTGCACTTGAAAGGTTTCTCTCCCGTGTGTGTTTTCTGGTGTGTTTTAAGAGCAGATGACTGTGAAAATGCCTTCACACACACAGTGCACTTGAAGGGTTTCTCTCCCGTGTGTGTTCTCTGGTGTTTTTTTTTAAGAGCAGATGACCGTGAAAATGTCTTCCCACAAACACTGGACTTGAAGGGTTTCTCTCCCGTGTGTGTTCTCTGGTGTGTTTTAAGAGCGGATGACCGTGAAAATGCCTTCCCACACACAGTGCACTTGAAGGGTTTCTCTCCCGTGTGTTTTCTGGTGTGATTTAAGACCAGATGACTGTGAAAATGCCTTCCCACACACACTGCACTTGAAGGGTTTCTCTCCCGTGTGTTTTCTGGTGTGATTTAAGACCAGATGACTGTGAAAATGTCTTCCCACAAACACTGCACTTGAAGGGTTTCTCTCCCGTGTGTGTTCTCTGGTGTGTTTTAAGAGCAGATGACTGTGAAAATGCCTTCACACACAGTGCACTTGAAGGGTTTCTCTCCCGTGTGTGTTCTCTGGTGTTTTTTAAGAGCAGATGACCGTGAAAATGTCTTCCCACAAACACTGCACTTGAAGGGTTTCTCTCCCGTGTGTGTTCTCTGGTGTGTTTTAAGAGCAGATGACCGTGAAAATGCCTTCCCACACACAGTGCACTTGAAGGGTTTCTCTCCCGTGTGTGTTCTCTGGTGTGTTTTAAGAGCAGATGACTGTGAAAATGTCTTCCCACAAACACTGCACTTGAAGGGTTTCTCTCCCGTGTGTGTTCTCTGGTGTGTTTTAAGAGCAGATGACCGTGAAAATGCCTTCCCACACATAGTGCACTTGAAGGGTTTCTCTCCTGTGTTTTCTGGTGTGATTTAAGACCAGATGACTGTGAAAATGCCTTCCCACACACACTGCACTTGAAGGGTTTCTCTCCCGTGTGTGTTTTCTGGTGTGTTTTAAGAGCAGATGACCATGAAAATGTCTTCCCACAAACACTGCACTTGAAGGGTTTCTCTCCCGTGTGTGTTCTCTGGTGTGTTTTAAGAGCAGATGACTGTGAAAATGCCTTCACACACACAGTGCACTTGAAGGGTTTCTCTCCCGTGTGTGTTCTCTGGTGTTTTTTAAGAGCAGATGACCGTGAAAATGTCTTCCCACAAACACTGCACTTGAAGGGTTTGTCTCCCGTGTGTGTTTTCTGGTGTGATTTAAGACCAGATGACTGTGAAAATGCCTTCCCACACACACTGCACTTGAAGGGTTTCTCTCCCGTGTGTGTTTTCTGGTGTGTTTTAAGAGCAGATGACTGTGAAAATGCCTTCACACACACAGTGCACTTGAAGGGTTTCTCTCCCGTGTGTGTTCTCTGGTGTTTTTTTTTAAGAGCAGATGACCGTGAAAATGTCTTCCCACAAACACTGGACTTGAAGGGTTTCTCTCCCGTGTGTGTTCTCTGGTGTGTTTTAAGAGCAGATGACTGTGAAAATGTCTTCCCACAAACACTGCACTTGAAGGGTTTCTCTCCCGTGTGTGTTCTCTGGTGTGTTTTAAGAGCAGATGACCGTGAAAATGCCTTCCCACACATAGTGCACTTGAAGGGTTTCTCTCCTGTGTTTTCTGGTGTGATTTAAGACCAGATGACTGTGAAAATGCCTTCCCACACACACTGCACTTGAAGGGTTTCTCTCCCGTGTGTGTTTTCTGGTGTGTTTTAAGAGCAGATGACCATGAAAATGTCTTCCCACAAACACTGCACTTGAAGGGTTTCTCTCCCGTGTGTGTTCTCTGGTGTGTTTTAAGAGCAGATGACTGTGAAAATGCCTTCACACACACAGTGCACTTGAAGGGTTTCTCTCCCGTGTGTGTTCTCTGGTGTTTTTTAAGAGCAGATGACCGTGAAAATGTCTTCCCACAAACACTGCACTTGAAGGGTTTGTCTCCCGTGTGTGTTCTCTGGTGTGTTTTAAGAGCAGATGACTGTGAAAATGCCTTCCCACACACAGTGCACTAGAAGGGTTTCTCTCCCGTGTGTGTTTTCTGGTGTGATTTAAGACCAGATGACTGTGAAAATGCCTTCCCACACACACTGCACTTGAAGGGTTTCTCTCCCGTGTGTGTTTTCTGGTGTGTTTTAAGAGCAGATGACTGTGAAAATGCCTTCACACACACAGTGCACTTGAAGGGTTTCTCTCCCGTGTGTGTTCTCTGGTGTTTTTTTTTAAGAGCAGATGACCGTGAAAATGTCTTCCCACAAACACTGGACTTGAAGGGTTTCTCTCCCGTGTGTGTTCTCTGGTGTGTTTTAAGAGCGGATGACTGTGAAAATGCCTTCCCACACACAGTGCACTTGAAGGGTTTCTCTCCCGTGTGTTTTCTGGTGTGATTTAAGACCAGATTACTGTGAAAATGCCTTCCCACACACACTGCACTTGAAGGGTTTCTCTCCCGTGTGTGTTTTCTGGTGTGATTTAAGACCAGATGACTGTGAAAATGTCTTCCCACAAACACTGCACTTGAAGGGTTTCTCTCCCGTGTGTGTTCTCTGGTGTGTTTTAAGAGCAGATGACTGTGAAAATGCGTTCACACACACAGTGCACTTGAAGGGTTTCTCTCCCGTGTGTGTTCTCTGGTGTTTTTTAAGAGCAGATGACCGTGAAAATGTCTTCCCACAAACACTGCACTTGAAGGGTTTCTCTCCCGTGTGTGTTCTCTGGTGTGTTTTAAGAGCAGATGACCGTGAAAATGCCTTCCCACACACAGTGCACTTGAAGGGTTTCTCTCCCGTGTGTGTTTTCTGGTGTGATTTAAGACCAGATGACTGTGAAAATGCCTTCCCACACACACTGCACTTGAAGGGTTTCTCTCCCGTGTGTGTTTTCTGGTGTGTTTTAAGAGCAGATGACCGTGAAAATGTCTTCCCACACACACTGCACAAGAAGGGTTTCTCTCCCGTGTGTGTTCTCTGGTGTGTTTTAAGAGCAGATGACCATGAAAATGCCTTCACACACACACTGCACTTGAAGGGTTTCTCTCCCGTGTGTTCTCTGGTGTGTTTTAAGAGCAGATGACCGTGAAAATGTCTTCCCACAAACACTGCACTTGAAGGGTTTCTCTCCCGTGTGTGTTCTCTGGTGTGTTTTAAGAGCAGATGACCGTGAAAATGCCTTCCCACACACAGTGCACTTGAAGGGTTTCTCTCCCGTGTGTGTTTTCTGGTGTGATTTAAGACCAGATGACTGTGAAAATGCCTTCCCACACACACTGCACTTGAAGGGTTTCTCTCCCGTGTGTGTTTTCTGGTGTGTTTTAAGAGCAGATGACCGTGAAAATGTCTTCCCACAAACACTGCACTTGAAGGGTTTCTCTCCCGTGTGTGTTCTCTGGTGTGTTTTAAGAGCAGATGACTGTGAAAATGCCTTGACACACACAGTGCACTTGAAGGGTTTCTCTCCCGTGTGTGTTCTCTGGTGTTTTTTAAGAGCAGATGACCGTGAAAATGTCTTCCCACAAACACTGCACTTGAAGGGTTTCTCTCCCGTGTGTGTTCTCTGGTGTGTTTTAAGAGCAGATGACCGTGAAAATGCCTTCCCACACACAGTGCACTTGAAGGGTTTCTCTCCCGTGTGTGTTCTCTGGTGTTTTTTAAGAGCAGATGGCCGTGAAAATGTCTTCCCACAAACACTGCACTTGAAGGGTTTCTCTCCCGTGTGTGTTCTCTGGTGTGTTTTAAGAGCAGATGACCGTGAAAATGCCTTCCCACACACAGTGCACTTGAAGGGTTTCTCTCCCGTGTGTGTTTTCTGGTGTGATTTAAGACCAGATGACTGTGAAAATGCCTTCCCACACACACTGCACTTGAAGGGTTTCTCTCCTGTGTGTGTTTTCTGGTGTGTTTTAAGAGCAGATGACTGTGAAAATGTCTTCCCACAAACACTGCACTTGAAGGGTTTCTCTCCCGTGTGTGTTCTCTGGTGTGTTTTAAGAGCAGATGACCGTGAAAATGCCTTCACACACACACTGCACTTGAAGGGTTTCTCTCCCGTGTGTGTTCTCTGGTGTGTTTTAAGAGTAGATGAATCTGAAAACGTCTTCCCACACACACTGCATTTGAAGGGTTTCTCTCCCGTGTGTGTTCTCTGGTGTGTTTTAAGAGCAAATGAACCTGAAAATGTCTTTCCACACACACTGCACCTGAAGGGTTTCTCTCCCGTGTGTGTTCTCTGGTGTCTTTGAAGATGAGATGAATCTGAAAATGTCCTCCCACACACACTGCACTTGAAGGGTTTCTCTCCCGTGTGTGTTCTCTGGTGTGTTTTAAGAGTAGATGAATCTGAAAAAGTCTTCCCACACACACTGCACTTGAAGGGTTTCTCTCCCATGTGTGTTCTCTGGTGTCTTTGAAGATGAGATGAATCTGAAAATGCCTTCCCACACACACTGCACTTGAAAGGTTTCTCTCCCGTGTGTGTTCTCTGGTGTGTTTTAAGAGCAAATGAATCTGAAAATGCCTTCCCCCACACACTGTACTCGAAGGGTTTCTCTCCCGTGTGTTTTCTCTGGTGTTTTTTAAGAGTAGTAGAATCTGAAAATGCCTTCCCACACACACTGCACTTGAAAGGTTTCTCTCCCGTGTGTGTTCTCTGGTGTGTTTTAAGAGCAGATGAATCTGAAAATGTCTTCCCACACACACTGCACTTGAAGGGTTTCTCTCCCGTGTGTGTTCTCTGGTGAATTTTAAGAGCAGATGACTGTGAAAATGCCTTCCCACACACAGTGCACTTGAAGGGTTTCTCTCCTGTGTGTGTTCTCTGGTGTTTTTTAAGAGTCGATGAATCTGAAAATGCCTTGTCACACACAGTGCACTTGAAGGGTTTCTCTCCTGTGCGAGTTCTCTGGTGCTGTGTCAAATTTCCAGTCCGATCCGTGCTGTATGCACGCTGGTCGCATTGTTGACTTGTCGTACCGAGCTGTGCTGAGTGCATTTGCTCCATCAGACCAGCGTCAGCTGCAGACAGAAAATAAGAATATCCACACCATCTACACGTCAGTATCGAGCCATGGAGGAATGCATACAGTCACACGTGACTTACACGTCTATATTCATTCATATATTCATGACTAGCTGTACTACCTGGCTTTGCCCGGGACTTGGATCCACCACGTCCGGCCGCCTTTGTCTCCCCAGTGGCGATGTTCACACCGCAACAGTTACTCGTTTGAGGCTGAGTCGACCTAGGGAAGGCCCAGAAGCGGTTCAAATAATCGTCACCGGTGGTGGCCGTGAGCGGGAATCGAACTCGGGTCGCCGGGTTCGTAGCGCGGCGTAGCGCTAACCGCTACACTACAATGCGTTACACTTCCACATGCACACAGACACACACAGACACACACAGATACACACACACAGACAACGCTAACCGCTACACTACAATGCATTACGCTTCCACACACACACAGACACAAACACAGACACACACAGAAACACACATACACAGACAACGCTAACCGCTACACTACAATGCGTTACGCTTCCACACACACACACACAGACACACACGGACACACACACAGACACACACACACACACAGACACACACAGACACACACACAGACAACGCTAACCGCTACACTACAATGCGTTACTCTTCCACACACAGACACACAAAGACAAAGAGACAAAGATTACCCCGTATAGCCTTAACAGACTGTAGGGGCAAGTGCTGTTAGCGAGCACCTATGAAGGCCGGAACGGTACACGAGGGGGTGGGTGGCCAGCACCACGCCCGACCGCCTTTGTCTCCCTAGTGACGATGTTTACACACCGCACCAGGTACTCATTTGAGGCTGAGTCGACCTAGGGGAGGCCCGGGACCGGTTCAGATAATCGTCACTGGTGTTGGCCGTGAGCGGGAATCGAACCCGGGTCGCCAGGTTCATAGCGCAGCGCGCTAACCGCTACGCTATCGCTCCCCACACACACACAGACACACACACACAGACAAACACACACTGGCACACACACACAGATACACAGACACACACACAGACACACACAGACACACACACACACACAGATACACACAGACACACACACAGACAACGCTAACCGCTACACTACAATGCGTTACTCTTCCACATGCGAGGGTCGCGTGACAGATTTGACGTCACAGCTCACTTGCCGTGCAAAAAATCTATACATTATTGAGCTCCCCTCCCCCCCCCAATAAAACACAAAAGTGTATTTGTATATTGTTTGCACGGTGTACAGTCTGGAAAGTACCCACATGGCAAATTTCCAGTTTGTTGCATGTCGGGAAGTACGCTAAACATTTTGAACAGACGCACGCAATCACAACTTTGCCTTTTATATATATTTGGAGATGCAGTGAAAAACTTTCCCAAATTCATCACGCGGTTTCAGTTTATAGATTTTCAGTTTGATTTATTTTGGTTATAGTCCCGTGAGCCATTCGGCTCTTGAATCGGGTGCAACCACAACAAGCAACAAAACAAAAACACGACCAAGAGAAACATCTTACAGTGACTATGTGTGACTGTGCAAACAGCACTGTCATGGCACGCAATGAGAGGGCAAATGTCATAAATATTCCTGTAAGCCCTCGCATCTTCAACATTAATGTTGCCATAGAAACGTTGTGGGGTTTTTTTGCTTCATTGTAAAAAAGAAAAATTATTATCTGTTATTTTATTTTCTATCTACTTGACTTTACCGAAAGAACCAAGAATATTAATTCCTGCAGTCACCAAAGTTTTAAGTCAAAACATTCACACACGTTGACAAAGCCTCACCTTGTGTTGTTGTGGGCAGGTCGCTTCTGATAACAAGAGCGGTATAGCAGCTCAAGCGGGCTTGGCCTGGTGAAAAAAATAAAAACTGCGTGAATATTTACAATAAAACAAAGTTACAAAGTGGCGAGCCGGGTGAAGACAAATTAAACTTAAGCGAGATAATTAAAGTAAACGCAATCAGGCGATGGCAGGAGGCAAGGCCCCGCGTGGTTAGGCCCCGCGTTGTAAAGTTCCAACCTGGACATCGATTCCCATGCTCGCTGCTACTCAACTGACATCCCTACGAGAGAGGGAGGCTCTACCTTGGTAAACAACAACAACCACCACCACCATGAGAATTTCTCACCTCGGATTTCAGTGCAAGCGCGGATCGGTAGCCTCCTGTTACCTCGCGACATCACGCGGGTAAGCAGGTAACAAGACGTCACTTCCGGGGTAAGAGACACGCCCCTCCCACAATGAGCGGCTCTGTAACTGAATAAATTATGTTAATGAGTCCGGGCCATATGTCGAAGGGTGGGGCGTGGCTGCTGAACCCGTCGCAATAAACACTCGACTGCTTCAACAAACACATTATGTTAATGAACCGCCAGTCACTGGGCGTAGCTTTGCCCAAATAAGGATTGGCACTGGATTGATATCGGCAGTGACCCAAGCGGAGGTGACGTCACGCTCAAGAGCGCCGTGGACAGGGTTGGGGGAGTGTGAATACCTTGGTGACATGACGTCACTAGCGAGGTACACCTCCCGCTGGCACTTCATGCCGTTGAGGTCATGCTGAGTGGTGACGTCACAGAGCGGAGATGGAGTTTAAGTTGATTTAGATTTATTTTCCATTGCCCCCTCCCTTGGGTGCGTGAACTCAGCAACAACGTGGACATTATTGTGTGTACAGTGTGTGTGTGTGTACACACTGTGTGTGTGTACGTACACAGTGTGTACACAGTATGTACGTACACACAGTGTACACACTGTGTGTGTACGTGTGTACACACTGTGTATGTACGTACACACACACAGTGTGTACGTAAATACACACTGTGTGTGTGTACGTACACACTGTGTGTGTGTGTAGTGGAGGTCAAAGGCGGTGCATTGCCCAGTCATCTGAGTCAGTCGACCCATGGCATCTTATCAATTAATTTTTTAAAATGTATTTTTATTTGTTATTTGTATTACATTTTTTCATTTTTTAAACTTTTATTTTGTTTATTTTTTGTTTTCTATCTACGTGACTTTACCGAAAGAACCAGGAATATGGTAGCGCATTCTCTATTTGTTGCAGAGATTCAAAGTTCAAATCCGACAGGCACACCTGGCTACCCCAGTAACATTCACCACATTATGCACTGTTCTGCTTCACGGCGGATGTAAAACAGAGTATTGTGTCACTCACAACGCACAGGTCATTGCATGTTGGTGTCACGGTCAAAATTGTGGTAATTCCATACATTATCCGGAAACTCCACAACGTAGATGACGCGTCAATGATCGCCCCCTACCGACAGACTCATGTCCACGTGCAGGCCGGTGGTGGGCCACCTTGTGCCACACAGGGGCAGCTGCCACTAGGGGGCGCCCTTCGATTGTTTGAGATGAGATTCGATACGAAGCACCGAGTTGCTGAGGCAATTAGGCAAGCGACTTATGAGTGCAAATATGTTGTTTCTAACGTAGTGAATGCTTGGGAGCTTAATTTTCTCTCGCTCCTACTCACAGATTTACCCAGCCCACAGATCTTACATATGAAAAGCTAATGGTCAGTGAGGTCAGCAGCACTGTAGGTTCTGGTGTCAAGGACATGGGCCTGCATTCGCTGGTCCACTGCTATATAGTCCAGCGGATGTTCTTGCTTGGACCCGGCGTGAATCCATGATGTTGTCTGGATGCACAGATGCCAGAACAGCGTGTTGGCAATGACAAGCCCATAGGCTGCACAGAAGTCTAACAGCCTCCTACTGTTGTTATTGAGTTGATCTGGCCCATGCCTTCCAATCGCTCCAGACCAGGTGCCAGCATCATAACCAACTCGGGCATTAAAGTCACCCAACAAGATGACTCTATCCCGAGGGGCTACTTTTAGCTAACACCTGTGACAGGTCATAGAAGGAATCTGAATCCACGGGCTTGCCTGCATCCCTCCACTGATGTTCATCTTCGGTTGGGGCGTAAGCAACCACCACCACCACCACCATTCCCTGCCTCCTGTTGATGGGGAGGCAAGCCCAAAGTAGCCTGGGGCTTACAGCTTCCCACACCTCGCCGCCACCTTCCCACGCCACCTTCATTATTTTTTTCAGAATAAGAGCCACTCCTTGTTGTTTGGCATTCTCCTGCCCCGAGTGGAGGACTCTGCACCCCTCATGATGGCTGGAGTCAGAGCCAGTCCACTGGATCTCCTGAATGCCACAGAGATCCATGGTGGTACCGGTCCAGCTCTGTACAGAGTAGAAGCCTCTCCTCCACGTGGCCACTCTCAGTGGCTTTTTGCCATTTCTAGAGGAACCCCAAGGGTAAAGATTCAGGCATTGCTCCTCACAATGTTATCGTCTGGCATCACAACCACCAACAACACACCTGTATTTGAATTGCAAGTAACTTTAATGAACACAACGCAACCCAAACAGTCGTTCGATTGAAAAACATAATATCCTTAATATTTCCGTTCTTCTTCGTGTGAGTCCCACACACACACACCCACTGCATTTAAATTCCAAATCATGTTCATAAACACACCGCCAGTCATTTTATTGGGTTCTCGTGCGTGCGATTGGAATCGGGTGAATTAATGTTCAACGCTCTTTTTTTATATCTCTCTCTCGTAACGTTGAGCGTAGGCGATCAAACCGGCCTGCAACCACAGCCACCTGGGGTGGTTTACTCTCCCCCGGTTGTTGCAGCCTTTCCAGAATTCCTGCCTAAATTAAAACGTCGAGTTTAAATTTCGATTTAAAGCTTTCGTGACTGCAAGGATTCATCTTCTTTGGTTCTTTCGGTAAAGTCACCACCACGTAGAATGAGAATAAAATAATAAAATAACACAATAAATTCTCATTACGTTTCGGCCACAACGCAAGCGGCCATCTTCAGGTGAAAGGTACAGACCTGTCGGGACGACAGAGCTTCAATGGAGCTTCAATGGAGCTTTGTCGTCAAAAACAAAAAGAGACGGCCGCTTGCGTTGTGGTCGAAACGTCGTGAGAATTTTATTGTGTTATTTTGTTGTCGAGTTTGCGTGCTAAGATTGGTCCACAGCCATACACCACAATCCTACAGGGACGTCTCTCTCTCTCTTTAATGTGGAACACCGGCATGGAGTGAAATCACAGCTGACGCATCTGAAGGCATTCCTGTATTCCCCCGGGGAACGTTTCACCCCACACACGTACGTGTGTGTGTGTATACGTCTCTTCATAAAATTAGTGCAAACCTGCAAGGGCGTATATTTATATAATTACGTGTAAGTTGAAATGGATTTTTGTTGTCACGGACAATGTCTGCCATTTGAGCCTCTGATGCAGCCGGACGTCATCAGTAAATGTCAAAGCAGCCAGACGAACTTCCCTCACTCAACACGAGCAGCAGAGAGATTGTCAACACCGCTGGCGTTTCCCATCGTACCCCAACTCCCATCGCTCGCGCCTTTTATTTTTACGCACAATTAAAAGAGTCATTGCCCGAAACGCCGCCGACTGCATACACGTTTAAACATTTTGATTTAAAGCTTTCGTGACTGCAGTAATTCATATTCTTAGCTCTTTCGGTAAAGTCACGTTGAAGGGAAACAATAAAATATATATAAAACAATATTTTTATTGTTTCATATATATTTTATTATTTTATTGTTTCCCTTCAACGTGACTTTATATATTTTATTATTTTATTGTTTCCCTTCAACGTGACTTTACCAAAAGAGCTAAGAATAAGGAAAACAAAGTTAAAGAAAAATAAAATGTATTTTTTTTTCAAGGCTAACGACGAATAAAATTCCGCATGCGCAACTGAAATCACTTTTCACTTCGTCTCTGGAGGCGCTTCAGCTGGACGAGGCCCCTGGGCTGCAGCCCCTGAAGCCCCCCCCCCCCACGCCCGAATCCGGCCCCGATGTTGGATGTTGGTGGATGAGTGAGCGAGTGAGGACGAATGAGTGAGAGAGAGTGAGAGAGGGGAGTGTGAGTGAGGACGAGTGAGTGATGTACGCGCTATCGGTTCATCCGGCGGTTGTTTATTTTAGCGTTTCGGACGAATCGCGCGGCAGCAAACGTGCGATCGGGGCGACAAGCTCGTACGCGCGGAACGTTGCAAATTACACGGCTGTGGAAACTTTAGCTGACGTGGAAATAAGTCGATAATCCTTCGACGCGCCCGCACGCACAAAACCAGAGCGCCGCGCAAATTCGAGAATGGTGTTGAAACCGCGTCAACGATTGGGGGAAAACAATAGATCTCGAGGCTCACTCAAATAACAAATATTAAGGAACGCGACCCTAAATAACAAACCGTGAGGCGGCGTGGCGCGCTCGCGAGTCCCGACGTACCGCGGCGACGGTGCCGAAGCAGACGAGCAAAAAAATTCTAGATTTGAAGATTTAGTGACCGCGAGGATCCACACACTCTTTGGTTCTATTCGGTAAAGTCACGCAGGTAAAAAAAATAATAAAAAATCACCACGTTTCGGCCACAACACAAGCGGCCTTCATCAGGTGACTTCTTGTCCCGTTGTCTGTTAAAAGCTCTAACAGATAGGTGAAAACCCTCCCCGTAGAGGCTATCAATTCTAGATTGGAAGCTTTCGTTGACCGCGAGGATCCACGCTCTTTGGTTCTATTCGGTAAAGTCACGCGGGTAAAAAAAATGAAACAATAAAAAATCACGACGTTTCGGCCACAGCACAAGTGGGCGTCAAAGGTCTCGCCACAGAGCCCACGCCACTGGGTGGCGGGCCAAGGAGCTCGGGGAACGAGCGGCGAGGGTCGTCGAGCATTCCGGCAAACTCGTAGCCACCTACCCGGCGGGTAACGGGGGCGGTTCCGTGTACACAACGCGCGCGCACGTGGCATCGTGACGTGTACACAACGCGTGTGCACGTGGCATCGTGACGTGTGCACGTGGCATCGTGACGTGTACACGTGGCATCGTGACGTGTACACAACGTGTGCACGTGGCATCGTGACGTGTGCACGTGGCATCGTGCCGTGTGCACGTGGCATCGTGACGTGTACACAACGTGTGCACGTGGCATCGTGACGTGTGCACGTGGCATCGTAACGTGTACACGTGGCATCGTGACGTGTACACGTGGCATCGTGACGTGTGCACGTGGCATCGTGACATGTACATAACGTGTGTGCACGTGGCATCGTGACGTGTGCACGTGGCATCGTGACGTGTACACAACGTGTGCACGTGGCATCGTGACGTGTGCACGTGGCATCGTGACGTGTGCACAAAGTAAAGGATTGGCGACCCTGTTGCCGGCGGTTTGGTGACGATGTTTCTCGCGTTGCTTAACGGAGATCGAGAAAGTTATGATTTAAAGCTTTCGTGACTGCGGCGATTCATATTCTTGGTTCTTTCGGTGAAGTCACCACGTTGAAGGGAATATATAATAAATTATGCATTTTATTGTTTTATATATATTTTATTATTTTATTGTTTCCCTTCAACGTGACTTTACCGAAAGAACCAAGAATATGAATATACATTTTGATTTAAAGCTTTCTTGACTGCAGCTAAATTCAGCTGACATAGCAAAGGGTGTTGAAAACAATCCTAATTGTGTTATGCATAAATAAATGTTCAATCGCAACTTAGAGGTGTGAATCCAGGCTCAGATGTCCTTAAATGCTGGGATGAACAGTTCCGACTTCAGCTGCATGTGTGTGCTGTGTTCACCTCCTGTTTCCATTCTTATAAAGAGTTCCAGAGGAAAACAAAAGTAAACTATTGTTACGCTATAACCTCCGTATTCAACAGAGTTAATAGACGTTACTGCAAACACAAACTGTACAATGTCACTGGGTAAACAGGTGGTGGCGTGTCTAGAATCACGCCTGGCCACCTTCATCTGCTTGGCATGAATGCTTCCTCACTCCACCAAGTAATGAATTGAGGATCAACGAACATAGCTGAGGCTAACTGGAGTTTGCGTGTCTCTCTCCGTGGTGAGATGTTAACTACCTCACCTGGTATACAGGAAGTCGTGGGTTCGATCCCGACCCTGACGCCTGCTGTATATTTGGAGTTTGCGAGTCTCTCCGCTGAGTGTCTTTGACCGATAGACATTGACACACGTATTCTTGTTTCTTTCGGTAAAGTTACGTAGATAGAAACTAACAATAACTGATAATACAATTACATTAAATAAAGACCACTTGTGTTGCGATCAAAACGACGTGAGTTTTTTGCTTTATTTGGAATTATTCATTTATTTTATTATTTTTATTTAATTTTCTATCTACGTGACTTTACCGAAAGAACCAAGAATATTAATTCCTGCAGTCACCAAAGTTTTAAGTCAAAACATTCACACACGTTGACAAAGCCTCACCTTGTGTTGTTGTGGGCAGGTCGCTTCTGATAACAAGAGCGGTATAGCAGCTCAAGCGGGCTTGGCCTGGTAACAAAAGAAAATAAAAACTGTGTGAATATTTACAATAAAACAAAGTTACAAAGTGGCGAGCCGGGTGAAGACAAATTAAACTTAAGCGAGATAATTAAAGTGAGCGCAATCAGGCGAGGGCATGAGGCAAGGCCCCGCGTGGCTAGGCCCCGCGTTGTAAAGTTCCAACCTGGACGTCGATTCCCATGCTCGCTGCTACTCAACTGACATCCCTACGAGAGAGGCTCTACCTTGGTAAACAACAACCACAACAACAACCACCACTACCACCAGCATGAGAATTTCTCACCTCGGATTTCAGTGCAAGCGCAGATCGGCAGCCTCCTGTTACCTCGCGACATCACGCGTGTAAGCAGGTAACATGACGTCACTTCCGCGGTAAGGGACACGCCCCTCCCACAATGAGCCGCACTGTAACTGAATAAATTATATTCTTAGTTTTTTCGGTAAAGTCACGTTGAAGAGAAACAACAAAATAACAAAATATATATAAAACAATAAAAAATTCTCACGACGTTTCGACCATAACTCAAACGGTCATCATCAGGTGTGTCGGTTTGCATAAATTTATTTTGAAAACGGCATGTTTATTTATATATATAAATAACGTTTGCGTCACGCGCAACGATGGCAGTTTGCCAGGACTAGTCCATCTATTTTTTGAAAGAGGAGGGGGGAGACGAAATTTGTTTTTATGTATGCTGTCTGAAAGGCACTGTAAGCGTGAACAATCAATCAAGAACTGAAATGATTTATCAAATCTTTCCAATGATTGCTAAGATAGAATCCATCTTCTCGGTTGAAATTGTCTCTGTGTTTGTATATGTGGATAGCCTCATGAACGAATCTCTCATGGAAGCCAGATGGCTTACAAAGAACCTCCGTCTTGGAAAAGTCAATGGCATGTGAGCCTACTGAATTAGAACAATGATCTGCTACGGCCGAGGTGTTGGTCCTACCGTGTTTAAGGTCTGCTTTATGTTCACGAATGCGGTCCGAGATATGGCGTTTGGTTTCTCCAATGTAACTACTACCACAGAGGCAACTTAGTTTGTAGACACCAGGGTATTGTATGTCCGGAATCACATCTTTTACAGACGGAACCAGATCACGGATTTTATGTAATGTGTTGAAACGGACCTGGATCTTGTGTTTATTCAAGATTTTGGAGATCTTTTTTGTGATCCCAGCAATGTAGGGTAAAGTGATGGTTTTGAAAGGCTCCTCAAGAGGGTTCTTCTTCATGGTTTGAGTGATAGCTTTGCGGATTGTATAGTCGGAGTAACCATTAGCCCTAAGAGCTTGGTGTACGTGCTTGAGTTCACTGCTTATGTGTTCCTGGTCGGATATGCATTGGGCTCTATGATACAGAGTCTTGATGAGAGAATTCTTCTGTGATGGATGGTGGTGGGAATCCGGTTTCAGATAAGCATCCGTATGGGTAGCTTTCCTGTAGACAGAGTGGCTCATTGAACCATCAGGTCTCTTTTTAATTAGGACATCCAAAAAAGGTATCTTGCCATCTATTTCGACTTCCATGGTAAATCTGATGGCTGGGTGTATGGAATTGATGTGGTCGAAGAATTGGTCTAGAGCAGGCCGGCCATGTGGCCAGATGACAAAAGTGTCATCCACGTACCTCTTCCATAAGGTTGGGCGCAGAGTGGTAGTCTGGATGGCGTCAGTCTCAAATTTCTCCATGAAAATGTTAGCTATAACTGGAGAAAGGGGGGAGCCCATTGGGGTGCCCTCAGTTTGTTTGTAGAAAGTTCCATTCCAAGTGAAGTATGTATTGGTTAAACAGTGTCTCACCAGGGGGGGTACCTCAGTGTTTAGTCCTTGATGAACCAAGTCTTCAATGATTGCAATGGTGTCAGGTACAGGAACCTTGGTGAATAAGGAAACTACATCAAAACTGACAAGCAGGTCGTCTGGGGACAGGGAAATACCCTTGATTGTTGATACCAGGTGAGTAGAATTTTGTACCGCAGAGGTGGTCTTTCCAGTGAAAGGACGCAGGATTTCAGACAAAAAACGAGCTAGTTTGTAGGTGGGGGAGCTGATAGTAGAGACTATGGGACGAAGAGGTGTATCAACTTTATGTATTTTTGGTAAGCCGTATAATCTTGGTGGCCTGGCAGCAGAAGGTTTCAACGAAAACTGTTTAGATTGATCAATTAATGCAGTTGAATCAGAAATTATTTTGTTGGTTTGTGTGACGAGGCTGTTGGTGGGATCTCTTTTTATTTTTGTATAACTACCATCGTCGAGTAATTCTTTAATTTTGTTGTTGTATTCTATTTTATCCATGATAACAGTAGCATTGCCTTTGTCAGCTGAGAGAACTACAATATCATTCCTCTTTTTTAATTTATATAATTCAAAACGCTCATCTTTGCTGAGGTTGCTAGCTGGCATCTTAGCAAAGATGAGCGTTTTGAATTATATAAATTAAAAAAGAGGAATGATATTGTAGTTCTCTCAGCTGACAAAGGCAATGCTACTGTTATCATGGATAAAATAGAATACAACAACAAAATTAAAGAATTACTCGACGATGGTAGTTATACAAAAATAAAAAGAGATCCCACCAACAGCCTCGTCACACAAACCAACAAAATAATTTCTGATTCAACTGCATTAATTGATCAATCTAAACAGTTTTCGTTGAAACCTTCTGCTGCCAGGCCACCAAGATTATACGGCTTACCAAAAATACATAAAGTTGATACACCTCTTCGTCCCATAGTCTCTACTATCAGCTCCCCCACCTACAAACTAGCTCGTTTTTTGTCTGAAATCCTGCGTCCTTTCACTGGAAAGACCACTTCTGCGGTACAAAATTCTACTCACCTGGTATCAACAATCAAGGGTATTTCCCTGTCCCCAGACGACCTGCTTGTCAGTTTTGATGTAGTTTCCTTATTCACCAAGGTTCCTGTACCTGACACCATTGCAATCATTGAAGACTTGGTTCATCAAGGACTAAACACTGAGGTACCCCCCCCTGGTGAGACACTGTTTAACCAATACATACTTCACTTGGAATGGAACTTTCTACAAACAAACTGAGGGCACCCCAATGGGCTCCCCCCTTTCTCCAGTTATAGCTAACATTTTCATGGAGAAATTTGAGACTGACGCCATCCAGACTGCCACTCTGCGCCCAACCTTATGGAAGAGGTACGTGGATGACACTTTTGTCATCTGGCCACATGGCCGGCCTGCTCTAGACCAATTCTTCGACCACATCAATTCCATACACCCAGCCATCAGATTTACCATGGAAGTCGAAATAGATGGCAAGATACCTTTTTTGGATGTCCTAATTAAAAAGAGACCTGATGGTTCAATGAGCCACTCTGTCTACAGGAAAGCTACCCATACGGATGCTTATCTGAAACCGGATTCCCACCACCATCCATCACAGAAGAATTCTCTCATCAAGACTCTGTATCATAGAGCCCAATGCATATCCGACCAGGAACACATAAGCAGTGAACTCAAGCACGTACACCAAGCTCTTAGGGCTAATGGTTACTCCGACTATACAATCCGCAAAGCTATCACTCAAACCATGAAGAAGAACCCTCTTGAGGAGCCTTTCAAAACCATCACTTTACCCTACATTGCTGGGATCACAAAAAAGATCTCCAAAATCTTGAATAAACACAAGATCCAGGTCCGTTTCAACACATTACATAAAATCCGTGATCTGGTTCCGTCTGTAAAAGATGTGATTCCGGACATACAATACCCTGGTGTCTACAAACTAAGTTGCCTCTGTGGTAGTAGTTACATTGGAGAAACCAAACGCCATATCTCGGACCGCATTCGTGAACATAAAGCAGACCTTAAACACGGTAGGACCAACACCTCGGCCGTAGCAGATCATTGTTCTAATTCAGTAGGCTCACATGCCATTGACTTTTCCAAGACGGAGGTTCTTTGTAAGCCATCTGGCTTCCATGAGAGATTCGTTCATGAGGCTATCCACATATACAAACACAGAGACAATTTCAACCGAGAAGATGGATTCTATCTTAGCAATCATTGGAAAGATTTGATAAATCATTTCAGTTCTTGATTGATTGTTCACGCTTACAGTGCCTTTCAGACAGCATACATAAAAACAAATTTCGTCTCCCCCCTCCTCTTTCAAAAAATAGATGGACTAGTCCTGGCAAACTGCCATCGTTGCGCGTGACGCAAACGTTATTTATATATATAAATAAACATGCCGTTTTCAAAATAAATTTATGCAAACCGACACACCTGATGATGACCGTTTGAGTTATGGTCGAAACGTCGTGAGAATTTTTTATTGTTTTATATATATTTTGTTATTTTGTTGTTTCTCTTCAACGTGACTTTACCGAAAAAACTAAGAATATGAATTACTGCAGTCACGAAAGCTTTAAATCAAAATTTGAATAAATTATGTTAATGAACCCGGCCCATATGTCGAGTGATGGGGCGTGGCTGCTGAACCCGTCGCAATAAACACTCGACGGCTTCAAATACATTATGTTAATGAACCGCCAGTCACTCGGCGTAGCTTTGCCCAAATAAGGATTGCCACTGGATTGATATCGGCAGTGACCCAAGCGGAGGTGACGTCACGCTCAAGAGCGCCGTGGACGGGGTTGGGGAAGTGTGAATACCTTGGTGACATGACGTCACTAGCGAGGTACACCTCCAGCTGGCACTTCATGCCGATGAGGTCATGGGGATGGAGTTTAAGTTGATTTAGATTAATTTTCCATTGCCCCCTCCCTTGAGTGCGTGAACTCAGCAACAACAACGTGGACATTATTGTGTATACGTACACACTGTGTAAACTTTGAGGCCACGTGAAGCGTCAAAGGCTCGCTGGAAGGAGGAAGTCGTGTGACAGTCTCAGCAGTTGCGATGGGTTAACTGACGGATGGCTATCGATTAGAAATCACATATCCCCGAGTCTCACCTGAGTGGCACCGCCTCACGCTGTTGTGGATCCCCACGTGGCTCGGAGCCTCAAAAGCTCCGTGACTCCTGGGTGGTGATACAAAGACAAAGATCCCCCGTGTAGCCTTAACAGACTGTTGGGGCAAGTGTTGTTAGCAAGTAGCAGCACCACCTATGAAGGCCGGAACGGTACACGAGGGGGTGGGTGGCCAGCACCGTGCCCGACCGCCTTTGTCTCCCCAGTAATGATATTTACACACCGCACCGGGTACTCATTTGAGGCTGACTCGACCTAGGGGAGGCCCAGAACCGGTTCAAATAATCGTCACTGGGTGTTGGCTGTGAGCGGGAATCAAACTCGGGTCGTTATGTTCGTAGAGCAGCGTAGCGCTAACCGCTAGACTACCGCCACACACGTTACACACACACACAGTACACACACACACAGCACACACACACGGTGCACACACAGTACACACACACAGTACACACACGCACAGTACACACACACGCACAGTACACACACATGCACGGTACACACAGACACAAAGTACACACACACGGTGCACACACGCACAGTACACACGCACACACAAACTCACAGTACACACACACGCACAGTACACACACACAATACACACGCACGACACACACGCACGGTACACACGCGCGGCACGCCCACACTCCTTCAGTCACGTGACTAAGGTTGACGCCCCGCCACCGTCTCCCGAGGTGACCTCTTGGCTCTCTCGTCTCTCCTCGACACGTAGATTCATTTCTTACTCTTACCTAGAAACGTCATTGTCTGTCTCTGTGGACGAAACTTGCGAGGAATTGTACTCACAAACTGTGGGGTTTACGTTTCAAATAAAGTGCCCAGATACCACGCAATAAGCCCCGTGGTGAGCCAGTGCTATTCGTATTTCTAATCCGTCAACATGAAAGTAGTTAAATTAACAATTTATTACCAATCTCCATATATATCAAAGGCAAGTTGTGAATGTGTGTCTGTTCAAAATGTTTAGCGTACTTGCCGATACGCACCAAGCTTGAAATTTGCCATGTGGGTAATTTCCAGACTGTACACCATGCAAACATAAAAATACACTTTTGTATATATATTTTTTTGGGGGGGGCCCAAATAATGGATAAGCATGAAAACACCACGATACATAGGACTTACTTTGATTAGAATCTTGGAATTGATTGTGTACATGTTGAAATTGGTCAATTTGCATTTTGAGCATACCGCTGTTTTAATAAATGTTCATGATTCTGAGAATATAACTGTAATTCTGAGCATCATAATGACCATATTGGAATTGTCATGATGAATGGGAGTTCAATTATTTTTTATAATAGGAATGCGGTTTTGAGCATGACTATTGATATTTCAGACTCATTTATGACAATAGATTCACGATTAAATTGCGATTTTGTTTTGCTCATCAATCAGGATACTGTTAATGATGCGCATGCCCATAAATTGTTGAAATGACTAGAAATGCAAGTTGTGTATACTCTCCAACCCCATTCCTCTACCTACCCATTCCCTTGACGGGCTCCGTGCCCACTTAAACCCATGGCGGTGATGATTCCACCTCTCGCTGTAACAATCAAAGCACCTCCAACTTCTGAATGCAAAGGTGCTGGGTTGGTGCAACGCCAAAACACATCGTCAACGCCGCTCCCAAGCCCGCCCTACGTTAGTTAAAGCGTTATGATCAACAAAATAAAAAGTATAATGGTGCGGCGACTGGAGATGTCACTGTGTGTGGTGCCGGGCCTGCGAGGCCACGGCGGGATGGACACTGTCGTGGGTACACCCCGGACACACGTGGTGTAGCACAGCCCTAGTGGGGGGCTCGGGTGAGCGCTGGTTAAGCGCCGTGGCTCCCGTTGAGAGAGCGAGAGAGCGTCAGCCCAGCCAGGGTTACGTTGGGGGTGTGGTACCTCTGGCTGACCTGGGGACGCGTGACCGGATTATACTGGAGGGGGGCCACCGGCGAAGGGGGGCCAATGGGTGGTCACGTGGTCCGGGAAGAACTCTCGAGAGCTTTCAGGCAAGGGCGAGAGAGTTCTAGAAGGTGGGCGGGGCAAGAGGCGGAGCCAGCCCCATATAAGGGGGGGGGCCCTGGGAGGGGCTCGGGGCCCTTACTGTTGGAGAGGCAGCAGATCCACGTCAAGCTTGAAGAAGCCTCCAGCCACGTGGTCCGGGACCCAGCTTTTGGTCCGGACCGGGATAGTGGAGCCGTGTCTAGTTCTGCCGTAGCGTGGTTAGTTGGGTGGTCACCACCCCAGAGTTTGTTGTGTCAATAGCCCTAGAGTGTGTTGTGTTAATAGCCTGGAGTGTGTTGTGTTAATAGCCTGTAGTGTCTTGTGTTAATAGCCCTGTAGTGTGTTGTGTTAATAGCCCTGTAGTGTGTTGTGTTAATAGCCTGGTGTTGTGTTAATAGCCCTGGAGTGTTTGTGTTAATAGCCTGGAATATGTTGTGTTAATAGCCTGTAGTGTGTTGTGTTAATTGCCTGGAGTGTGTTGTGTTACTAGCCTGGAGTGTGTTGTCTTAATAGCCTGGAGTGTGTTGTGTTAATAGCCTGGAGTGTGTTGTGTTAATAGCCTGGAGTGTGTTATGTAAATAGCCTGGAGTGTGTTGTGTTAATAGCCCTGGAGTGTGTTGTGTTAATAGCCCTGGAGTGTGTTGTGTTAATAGCCTGGAGTGTGTTGTGTTAATAGCCTGGAGTGTGTTGTGTTAATAGCCTGGAGTATGTTGTGTTAATAGCCTGGAGTGTGTTGTGTTAATAGCCTGGAGTGTGTTGTGTTATTAGCCTGGAGTGTGTTGTGTAAATAGCCTGGAGTGTGTTGTGTTAATAGCCTGGAGTGTGTTGTGTTAATAGCCTGGAGTATGTTGTGTTAATAGCCTGGAGTATGTTGTGTTAATACTTGGAGTATGTTGTGTTAATAGCCTGGAGTGTGTTGTGTTAATAGCCTGGAGCTTGTTGTGTTAATAGCCTGGAGTGTGTTGTGTTAATAGCCCTGGAGTGTGTTGTGTTAATAGCCTGGAGTGTGTTGTGTTAATAGCCTGGAGTGTGTTGTGTTAATAGCCTGGAGTGTGTTGTGTTAATAGCCTGGAGTGTGTTGTGTTAATAGTTAATAATCGTGTTGCTCCTAAGATGTCTGCGACTCAGTTACACCCCACCTGCTGGTTATACACAACAACAACCGCCATTCGCCACAAGTGTCGGTGACGTCACCACGGCGCTTGTGCCAGGCTAAGTGCACGTTAAGGCAGCATGAAGTATCGAACGCCCGTCATTATGTTCGGGCACACGTATCAGCAGCATTTGCAGCAACTGCGGTCCGTGTTTGCCAAAGTGCAGGCAGCCAATCTCAAATTTAAACTTGCAAAAGTGCCACCTCTTGCAAACATCGATGCAGTATTTGGGCCACATCGTTAGCGAGTCCGGGTTAGCCATGGCTCCCGACAAAACGGCGCGCGTGCACACATGGCCAACCCCCAAGTCGGTGGGTGAAGTTCCCAATTTTGTCGGGGTTTCACGTCATTATCACCACTTTGTTCCCCAAGTTCGCGACGATCCAAAACCGCTCCACACGCTCGCTGCTAAGGGCCAGAGATTTCGGTGGGGGGGGGGGGGGGGGGGGTGGGGGGAGGAGGCCGCGTTTGTCGCCTCGCGCGAAGGCCTCGTCAGCGTGCCGACCCCTCGGTGGCCGTTTACCACCGAGTGACCAGCGTGCGTGCTTAATGGGTGCTGGTTGACGTAAGCCATCGTGCGCGAGGTTGCCACGTGCTGTAGTGGCATCTGTCGACGCGCCGCCACCCGAGGCGGATGCACGTAGGTGACGGCACGTTGGGTCTCACGCGCGCTGAATGGGGACGCCTCCAGATGGAGGACGCCTCGCTGTTGAAATTGCTCCACCGCGTTGGTACGAGAGGCAGTAAAAGCAAGCCATCGGGGATGCATGTCCCTAATAGTCCTCCACGAATGACTTTTGATAAGACGGGTTGAAGAGCTGCAGTGTTATTGCACGGTGGTGCCGAATGCTCTGCAAGGTAAACTCACGCGCCGGGTGGTCCCATGAGAAATTAATGCACCTCAGAATCCGTGAAACCTTGCTGACACTAAAGCGTTGACTTCTATTGGCCCTTGGTGACGGACAAAGTATACCACATGGTAAAAGGTTGTACTGATTGCACACCCCGCAAGCCACCAACGAGGCAGGCCCAGCCTCCGTTACGATCTATCACGGTGTCTCATATCAATGAGCTCATCGCACTGGACATTCTCGGGCCGTTTCCTGCCACTCAGAGGGGAAACAAATGTATCCTGGTCGGGGTAGAATACCTGTTCCGGGGGCCGGTGGCATCGCCTCTGCCAGACCAGCCAGCCGCATCCATTGCGGACACGTTCTTGCACGGCTACGTCATGGACAAGGGGGCTCCTGAACAACTTCCTGCAGACCAGGGGCGGAATTGTTCTTCTCGATTGTTACGGGAGGTGTGCAACTCCCTGGGTGCAAAAACAAATCAGGACCCTGCCCCACCATCCTCAGACGGACGGGGTGGCGGAGCGCTTCCACAGAACCCATACGTCCACATTGTGCCAACGGATCAATGAGGCGAACTGGGGTTTGCACATTCCCGGTGTCCTGCCCACTATATAGCATGGCCCATTAATGCCTCAACAGGATTCTCCCCGTTTTACCTCGTGTATGGGAGGGAGAATGAGCCACCCATGCAAGCTCAGCCGGGCATGGATTTGGGAGGGAAGAGAGCCGTCATGCCCATGCAGGCCACACTCGGGCGTTTAACGGAGGCGTGGGAGGCGTCTCGGGGGAATTCGGCCAAACGGCAGGCCGCAAACGAGAAGCCGGTGGGACCGCGGGAGGTCCAGGACCCCGTGGACCACTGGGGCTAAGGCGGGGCCGCATTTTCCCCAGGTGCCCTTGGGTACATCGCCTAAATTACACCGAGCGTGGCAGGGCCCTGTCGAGGTGATCGAGGCCAAGGGGCCGCAGCGCGTCCGTACGCAGGTCGCTTGCCGCCGCTGGTTTGTGCCTCCGTCGTGGTTAAAGCCCCCCCCTACATCCCGCCACATGTAGACGGTTCGTCTCCGGCTCCAGAGCGGCGGGTGTCTGATGCGTCCGACGTGCCGGGGCGGGTGAGCCCAGAAGTTGTGCTTCAGGAGGATTCTGCTGCGTCGCCCGCAGGATCCCATCACTCCCTGTGATGGACCACGTGTGGAGGCCGGGTTGCCATCTTCTCCTCCAAGGCAGGGGCTGCGCCCATTAGGCCATCTGCGTAATGTCCCAGTGGTCCCCAGCGCGCAAGTTCCTGCTCGAGATGGGGGGACTGGCGGCGATGGCTCGTGCAAAGAGTTGCTTCGGTCCGCTGGACCGCTCCCTCCTGTCATTCAATTGTGTTCCCACGCCGTCTGGCGGGTGGTCGCAGCCGCGAGCCGGGCCGTGGCTTCTGGTTGATCCGTCGGAAATTGTTACGCTTCCCTCGCGGTTCAGGGGTTAATCGTTAAAAGGGTTTTTGTTTCGAACGTTCGGTAGCCCTCCCTGTTAGGTAAATTGCGTTAGCGCACATTCCTGTTAGTGTTACCCCTCCTTACGGTGAGGGAAAAAAAGTATTTGATCCCCCTGCTGATTTTGTACGTTTGCCCACTGACAAAGAAATGATCAGTCTATAATTTTAATGGTAGGTTTATTTGAACAGTGAGAGACAGAATAACAACAACAAAATCCAGAAAACGCATGTCAAAAATTTATTTGCATTTTAATAAGGGAAATAAGTATTTGACCCCTCTGCAAAACATGACTTAGTACTTGGTTGCAAAACCCTTGTTGGCAATCACAGAGGTCAGACGTTTCTTGTAGTTGGCCACCAGTTTTGCATGTTCGGTCGACCTTTTGAAGACAGAATATTTGAAACTCAAAATAGTTTTTAGCAACCACCAAATAATTTCCTCTAAACCTTAACCTGAACATCAAGTCGAGCGTTGGGGTTATGCTCCCTAGGTTTTACGTAAAACTCCATATCGGCAATCTAGTTCTACCCTCCACACATTTTGCACCGCTTTTAATCAACGCGCGCCCAGCGACATTCGGCGCGTTCAGCAAAGGCAACTTCAAACGTGACGTTAAAACAATCGCTGTCAACAAATGATAACCGTCGAACGACGATGAAGGGTGTCAGTTCAATCCCCGGTCGGGGGTCGACTCGGCCCGCCATCGTCACCGTCGTCGACACCTCCCGGCCGTCGCGAAGCGAGCACCACTTTCTGCGAGTGAAGTCAACCAGCCCCACCGTAGGAACGAGGCGGCCTTCGTGTCCACAACGAACACAATCTAGTTCTACCCTCCACACATTTTGCACCGCTTTTAATCAACGCGCGCCCAGCGACAATCGGCGCGTTCACCCCTCTCCCGCTCCGGCCCCCTCGCCGGCTCGCAACGGCGGCGACCGCCGACGGCGGCGGCCATGCGACGTCCGAGGCGACCGAACGCAAAGAGGCGGAAACCTCCTCAGGGTTCCACGCGGAGACCTGGGGACACTTGGAGGCATTCAATCAAGATTCTAGGTTTTCGTGACTGCAGGGGAGCCACACCCTTTGGTTCTTTCGGTAAAAGTCATAACGTAGGTATAAAGTCAGGTAGGTATAAAATAAAGTAAATTAAATCACGTGACGTTTCGGGTGCAACACGACAAGCGTCCGTCATCAGGTGGGACAACTACAGCAAGAGACAGTTGCTGAAGTGGGCAAAAGGGTTGCCGTGACAAGAGGCTACGTAGGTAAGAGAGGGAGGAGGAGCCAGGGAGGAGAGATAGAGAGGGGGGTGTGGGGGGTAGGGGAGTGGAGTGCTGCTAGAGGGATTAGGAAACTAGCAAGGAAATGCCGGGGGGGGGTGGGGGGGGAGTGAGCGGGTCAGGGAGTGGGAGGCTGAAGAAACTGGAGATGCGGATATGAAGGCAACACCATAAAGCAGTTAGGGTTTTACCTGGTTAATAACATCCTTCCAATGATTGCTCAATTTGTATCCATCTTCTCAGTTGAAGTTATGTCTATGTTTAGATATCTGGATGGCTTCATGAACAAACCTTTGATAGTGGTTTGCAGAGTACCTTGGTCTTGGAAAAAAACTAAATCATGAGAGCCCACAGCGTTATAGCAATGGTCAGCCACGGCGGAGGTATTGGTTCTGCCGTGTTTCAGATCTGACTTGTGCTCGCGAACACGGTCCGAGATATGTCGTTTCGTTTCCCCAATGTAACAGCCACCACAGGTGCAACTTAGTTTGAAGACTCGAGGATATTGCATGTCAGGAATGACATCCTTCACCGATGGGATTAGATCACGGATTTTGTGTACTGTACTGAATCGGACCTGGATCTTGTGTTTAAGATTTTGGAAATATTTTTGGTAACGCCTGATATGTATGGTAACGTCATGGTGTTGATCGGCGTCTCAGGGGGTTGTTTCTCCATGGTTGGAGAAACAGCTTTGCGAATAATACGGTCCGAGTACCCATTCCCTCATCAAAACACTACACCATAGGGCCCACTGTATTTCTGACCAACACCACCTAGCCAGTGAACTGGAACACGTACACCAGGCCCTCAAGATGAATGGGTACTCCCAAAGCTGTTTCTCCAACCGTGTTTCTCCAATCATGTTTCTCCAACCATGGAGCAACAACCCCCTGAGACGCCGATCAAAACCATCACGTTATCATACATAGCAGGCGTTACCAAAAAGTTTTCCAAAATCTTAAACAAACACAAGATCCAGGTCCAATTCAGTACAGCACACAAAATCCGTGATCTAATCCCATCGGTAAAGGATGTCATTCCTGACATGCAATATCCTGGAGTCTACAAACGAAGTTGCACCTGTGGTGGCTGTTACATTGGGGAAACGAAACGACATATCTCGGACCGTGTTCGCGAGCACAAGTCAGATCTGAAACACGGCCGTGGCTGACCATTGCTATAACGCTGTGGGCTCTCATGATTTCGTTTTTTCCGAGACCACGGTACTCTGCAAACCTTCAGGCTACTATCAAAGGTTTGTTCATGAAGCCGTCCAGATATATAAACTTAGACGTAACTTCAACCGAGAAGATGGATACAAATTGAGCAATCATTGGAAGGATGTTGCCTTCATATCCGCATCTCCAGTTTCTTCAGCCTCCCACTCCCAGCCCCGCCCACTCCCCCCCCCCCCCCCCCGGCATTTCATTGCTAGTTTCTTAATCCCTCTAGCAGCACTCCACTCCCCCTACCCCATGCCCCCCTCTCTCTATCTCTCCTCCCTGGCTCCTCCCCCCCTCTCTTACCTACATAGCCTCTTGTCACGGCAACCCTTTTGCCCACTTCAGCAATTGTCTCTTGCTATGGTTGTCCCACCTGATGACGGACGCTTGTTGTGTTGCGCCCAAAACGTCACGTGATTTAATTTATTTTATTTTATACCTACCTACGTGATGACTTTACCGAAAGAACTTGGAGACATCACGACACCAAACAGCACGGTGCGAAGCCGAGACGCTTGGAGCGAGCCGCACACCTACACCCCCTCCCTCCCCCCCATGGTGAACTAGCCTCACCCATGTCAGAGTGAACCCCCTCCCTCCCCCCCATGGTGAACTGGCCTCTCCCATGTCAGAGTGAACCCCCTCCCTCACCCAGTGCCCGCCCCTCCTGACCCCCCCCTCCCGGAATGACGATTCCATCTCGGCGTCACGACCTGTCTCAGTCGGTCCATCCACTCACCCACCCTCCCACCCCTCTCCCTGCCCCCTCCTCCCTCGGCTCTCCCTCCTCCCCCCGCTCCACCCCCCGCCTCCCTCCCCGATCTTCTCTGCGCCTCCCCCCTCGCCCGTCCCCCCACCCCTCCCTCCGCTCCCCCCGCCCCTCCTCTCGCCGCCTCCTCTCTCACCCCCCCTCCCCCCGCTCTGCTCCTCCCCCCCCCTCTCCCCCCCCGCCCCGCCATGCCCCCCCCGGCGGCCGTCCACGCCTCCTCCGCTGGATTGAAGTAAACGTTGACCCCCCGGCTCACGAGCTCCCGTCGCCTCTCGGCGAACCTCTGGTTCATCGCATGCTGCTCCCTCAGGAAGGCGTCGTGCTCCCTCGCCTCCCTCGCCCGCTCCGCCGCGTCCCTCTGCCTCGCTCGTTCGCTCCTCTCCCGCCTCGATTCCCCGCGGCCCGTGGCTCCGCCGGCGCCCTCCGGGTGCCGGCCCTCCCTGGCCAGTGGCCGCCCCCTGTCGGGGACAATCAGCTGCCTCAGCCTGGCCGAGATGTCGGTGATCCTTCTCGGGTCCCCTCCTCCTCCGCCTCCTCCGCCTCCTCCGCCTCCGCCGCCGCCTCGGCCCCTGTCCATGGCCGGCGGTTGTCACCGCTCGGATTCTCGCTCGGCCCTCCTGTGTCACAAGCAGTGGGTCTCTGTGAGTGTGGGTCTCTGTGGGTCTCTGTGAGTGTGGGTCTCGGTG
Source organism: Petromyzon marinus (assembly GCF_048934315.1). Taxonomy (NCBI): domain Eukaryota; kingdom Metazoa; phylum Chordata; class Hyperoartia; order Petromyzontiformes; family Petromyzontidae; genus Petromyzon; species Petromyzon marinus. Next base: position 2,100,183 of record NW_027422817.1, read on the forward strand.
GGTCTCTGTGAGTATGGTTCTCTATGAGGGTTGGTCTCTGTGAGGGTGGGTCTCTGTGGGTCTCTGTGAGTATGGGTCTCTGTGGGTCTCTGTGAGTATGGGTCTCTGTGGGTCTCTGTGAGTGTGGGTCTCTGTGGGTCTCTGTGAGTGTGGGTCTCTGTGGGTCTCTGTGAGTATCTGTGAGTGTGGGTCTCTGTGGGTCTCTGTGAGTGTGGGTCTCTGTGGGTCTTTGTGCGTGTGGGTCTCTGTGGGTCTCTGTGGGTCTCTGTGAGTGTGGGTTTCTGTGGGTCTCTGTGGGTCTCTGTGAATGTGGGTCTCTGTGAGTCTCTGTGAGTAGGGGTCTTTGTGAGTGTGGTTCTCTGTGAGTATGGGTCTCTGTGGGTCTCTGTGAGTGTGGGTCTCTGTGGGTCTCTGTGAGTATGGGTCTCTGTGCGTGTGGGTCTCTGTGGGTCTCTGTGAGTATGGGTCTCTGTGAGTGTGGGTCTCTGTGAGTATGGGTCTCTGTGGGTCTCTGTGAGTGTGGGTCTCTGTGAGTATGGGTCTCTGTGAGTATGGGTCTCTGTGAGTATGGGTCTCTGTGGGTCTCTATGAGTATGGGTCTCTGTGAGTATGGGTCTCTGTGAGTGTGGTTCTCTGTGAGTATGGGTCTCTGTGGGTCTCTATGAGTATGGGTCTCTATGAGTGTGGTTCTCTGTGAGTATGGGTCTCTGTGAGTATGGGTCTCTATGAGTATGGGTCTCTGTGAGTATGGGTCTCTATGAGTATGGGTCTCTATAAGTGTGGGTCTCTGTGAGTATGGGTCTCTGTGAGTGTGGTTTTCTCTGAGTCTCTATGACCATGGGTCTCTATGAGTATGGGTCTCTGTGAGTATGGGTCTCTGTGAGTATGGGTCTCTGTGGGTCTCTATGAGTATGAGTCTCTGTGAGTATGGGTCTCTGTGAGTATGGGTCTCTGTGGGTCTCTGTGAGTATGGGTCTCTGTGGGTGTGGTTCTCTGTGAGTATGGGTCTCTGTGAGTATGGGTCTCTGTGGGTCTCTATGAGTATGAGTCTCTGTGAGTATAGGTCTCTGTGGGTCTCTATGAGTATGGGTCTCTGTGAGTATGGGTCTCTGTGAGTGTGGTTCTCTGTGAGTATGGGTCTCTGTGGGTCTCTATGAGTATGGATCTCTATGAGTGTGGTTCTCTGTGAGTAGGGGTCTCTGTGAGAATGGGTCTCTATGAGTATGGGTCTCTATAAGTGTGGGTCTCTGTGAGTATGGGTCTCTGTGAGTGTGGTTCTCTGTGAGTCTCTATGAGTATGGGTCTCTATGAGTATGGGTCTCTGTGAGTATGGGTCTCTGTGAGTATGGGTCTCTGTGGGTCTCTATGAGTATGGGTCTCTGTGAGTGTGGTTCTCTGTGAGTATGGGTCTCTGTGAGTGTGGTTCTCAGTGAGTCTCTATGAGTATGGGTCTCTATGAGTATGGGTCTCTGTGAGTATGGGTCCCTGTGAGTATGGGTCTCTGTGGGTATCTATGAGTATGGGTCTCTGTGAGTGTGGTTCTCTGTGAGTATGGGTCTCTGTGAGTATGGGTCTCTGTGAGTATGGGTCTCTGTGGGTCTCTGAGTATGGGTCTCTGTGGGTGTGGTTCTCTGTGAGTATGGGTCTCTATGGGTCTCACTCAGTGTGGGACCTTACCTGGTCAAATTCAAATGCTTGTGATGTGATGTGTGATGATGATGGTTGGCTTGGATCACACGGCCTACGCGGAGGGTGGGGGGATGCGTGACGTCATCAGGTGACATCACAGATGTGACGTCACCGCTCACTTGCCGTGACTAATATTAATATATACAAAAGTCTATTTTTATACTTGTTGCATTGTGTACAGTCTGGAAGCTACCCAGGTGCCAAATTTCAAGTTTGTTGCATGTTGGAAAGTAAGCTAAACATTTCGAACAGACACACATTCACAAATTTCCCTTTTATACATCATAAACTGTATATTATGTGTGTATATATAAACTGTACATTACGTGTGTATAAACTGTATATTATGTGTGTGTATATAAACTGTATATTATGTGTATAAACTGTATATTATGTGTATGTATAAACTGTATATTAAGTGTGTATATAAACTGTATATTAAGTGTAAATAAACTGTATATTATGTGTGTATATAAACTGTATATTATGTGTGTGTATAACCTGTATATTAAGTGTATATAAACTGTATATTATGTGTGTATATAAACTGTATATTATGTGTATATGAACTGTATATTACGTGTGTATATAAACTGTATATTACGTGTGTATATAAACTGTATATTATGTGTGTATATAAACTGTATATTATGTGTATGTATAAACTGTATATTATGTGTATATATAAACTGTATATTATGTGTGTATATAAACTGTATATTATGTGTGTGTATGAACTCTATATTATGTGTATATGAACTGTATATTACGTGTGTATATAAACTGTATATTATGTGTGTATATAAACGGTATATTATGTGTATGTATAAACTGTATATTATGTGTATATATGAACTGTATATTATGTGTATATATAAACTGTATATTATGTGTATATAAACTGTATATTATGTGTATATAAACTGTATATTATGTGTATATAAACTGTATATTATGTGTATGTATAAACTGTATGTTATGTGTATATATAAACTATATATTATGTGTGTATATAAACTGTATATTACGTGTGTATAAACTGTATATTATGTGTATATATAAACTGTATATTACGTGTGTATATAAACTGTATATTATGTGTATATAAACTGTATATTATGTGTATATAAACTGTATATTATGTGTATATAAACTGTATATTATGTGTATGTATAAACTGCATGTTATGTGTATATATAAACTATATATTATGTGTGTATATAAACTGTATATTACGTGTGTATAAACTGTATATTATGTGTATATATAAACTGTATATTACGTGTGTATATAAACTGTATATTATGTGTGTATATAAACTGTATATTATGTGTATGTATAAACTGTATATTATGTGTGTATATAAACTGTATATTATGTGTGTATATAAACTGTATATTACGTGTGTATATAAACTGTATATTACGTGTGTATATAAACTGTATATTATGTGTGTATATAAACTGTATATTATGTGTATATAAACTGTATATTATGTGTATATATAAACTGTATATTATGTGTGTATATAAACTGTATATTATGTGTGTATATAAACTGTATATTATGTGTGTATATAAACTGTATATTACGTGTGTATATAAACTGTATATTACGTGTGTATATAAACTGTATATTATGTGTGTATATAAACTGTATATTATGTGTATATATAAACTGTATATTATGTGTATATATAAACTATATTATGTGTGTATATAAACTGTATATTATGTGTGTATATAAACTGTATATTATGTGTGTATATAAACTGTATATTACGTGTGTATATAAACTGTATATTATGTGTATATATAAACTGTATATTATGTGTGTATATAAACTGTATATTATGTGTGTATATAAACTGTATATTACGTGTGTATATAAACTGTATATTATGTGTGTATATAAACTGTATATTATGTGTGTATATAAACTGTATATTATGTGTATGTATAAACTGTATATTATGTGTATATAAACTGTATATTACGTGTGTATATAAACTGTATATTACGTGTGTATAAACTGTATATTATGTGTATATATAAACTGTATATTATGTGTGTATATAAACTGTATATTACGTGTGTATATAAACTGTATATTATGTGTGTATATAAACTGTATATTACGTGTGTATATAAACTGTATATTATGTGTATATATAAACTGTATATTACGTGTTATATAAACTGTATATTACGTGTATATATAAACTATATTATGTGTGTATATAAACTGTATATTATGTGTGTATATAAACTGTATATTAAGTGTGTATATAAACTGTATATTACGTGTGTATATAAACTGTATATTATGTGTATATATAAACTGTATATTATGTGTGTATATAAACTGTATATTATGTGTGTATATAAACTGTATATTACGTGTGTATATAAACTGTATATTATGTGTGTATATAAACTGTATATTATGTGTGTATATAAACTGTATATTATGTGTATGTATAAACTGTATATTATGTGTATATAAACTGTATATTACGTGTGTATATAAACTGTATATTACGTGTGTATAAACTGTATATTATGTGTATATATAAACTGTATATTATGTGTGTATATAAATTGTATATTACGTGTGTATATAAACTGTATATTATGTGTGTATATAAACTGTATATTACGTGTGTATATAAACTGTATATTATGTGTATATATAAACTGTATATTATGTGTTATATAAACTGTATATTACGTGTGTATATAAACTGTATATTACGTGTGTATATAAACTGTATATTATGTGTATATAAACTGTATATTATGTGTATATAAACTGTATATTATGTGTGTATAAACTGTATATTACGTGTGTATATAAACTGTATATTATGTGTATATAAACTGTATATTATGTGTGTATATAAACTGTATATTACGTGTGTATATAAACTGTATATTATGTGTGTATATAAACTGTATATTATGTGTGTATATAAACTGTATATTATGTGTGTATATAAACTGCATATTACGTGTGTATATAAACTCTATATTATGTGTATGTATAAACTGTATATTATGTGTATATATAAACTGTATATTAAGTGTGTATATAAACTGCATATTACGTGTGTATATAAACTGTATATTATGTGTATATATAAACTGTATATTATGTGTGTATATAAACTGTATATTATGTGTGTATATAAACTGTATATTATGTGTATATATAAACTGTATATTACGTGTGTATATAAACTGTATATTACGTGTGTATATAAACTGTATATTACGTGTATATAAACTGTATATTATGTGTATATATAAACTGTATATTATGTGTATATATAAACTGTATATTATGTGTGTATATAAACTGTATATTATGTGTATATATAAACTGTATATTATGTGTGTATATAAACAGTATATTATGTGTGTGTATGAACTGTATATTATGTGTGTATATAAACTGTATATCACGTGTGTATATAAACTGTATATTGACGATGACGATGATGACGATGCCACGTGTCTATTGATGACGATGACGACGATGCCACGTGTCTACTGATGACGATGACGATGATGACGATGCCACGTGTCTACTGGTGACGACGATGATGACGATGCCACGTGTCTACTGATAATGACGATGCCACGTGTCTACTGATGACGACAATGATGACGATGATGACGATGCCACGTGTCTACTGATGACGACGATGATGATGCCACGTGTCTACTGATGACGACGATGATGACGATGCCACGTGTCTACTGATGATGACGATGACGACGATGCCACGTGTCTACTGATGACGACGATGATGACGATGCCACGTGTCTACTGATGATGACGATGCCACGTGTCTACTGACGATGATGATGACGATGCCACGTGTCTACTGATGATGATGATGACGATGCCACGTGTCTACTGATGACGACGATGATGACGATGCCACGTGTCTACTGATGACGACGATGATGACGATGCCACGTGTCTACTGATGATGACGATGACGACGATGCCACGTGTCTACTGATGACGATGATGACGATGCCACGTGTCTACTGATGATGACGATGATGACGATGCCATGTGTCAACTGATGACGATGATGACAATGCCACGTGTCTACTGACGATGACGATGATGACGATGCCACGTGTCTACTGATGACGATGATGACGATGCCACGTGTCTACTGATGATGACGATGATGACGATGCCATGTGTCAACTGATGACGATGATGACAATGCCACGTGTCTACTGACGATGACGATGATGACGATGCCATGTGTCAACTGATGACGATGATGACGATTCCACATGTCTACTGATGACGACGATGACGACGATGCCACGTGTCTACTGATGACGACGATGACGATGCCACGTGTCTACCTGATGACGACGATGATGACGATGCCACGTGTCTACTGATGACGACGATGATGACGAACGCCGACGAACGGCGGCAGTCGCCCGACTCGGCACAGGGACTCACCAAACGTGGCGGCAGTCTTAGCGACGCTTTGCACGCGGCAACTTCTTCACGCAAACAGCCACCCCGTCTACAACACGCTGCAGGGGCAACGATCAAGCGGGCAGCAGCAGTCAGTCAGTTTCTCTCTCTGTGTGTGTCTCTCTCTCTCTGTCTATCCCTGTGTGTCTCTCTGTGTCTCTCTCTGTCTATCCCTCTCTCTGTCTCTGTTTCTATCCCTGTCTCTCTCTCTGTCTATCCCCGTCTCTCTCTCTCTGTGTGTCTCTCTCTCTGTCTATCCCTGTGTGTCTCTCTGTGTGTCTCTCTCTGTCTATCCCTCTCTCTGTCTGTCTCTCTCTCTGTGTCTATCCCTGTCTCTCTCTCTCTGTCTATCCCCGTTTCTCTCTCTGTTTCTCTCTCTGTCTATCCCTGTGTGTCTCTCTGTGTCTCTCTCTCTCTCTCTGTCTATCCCTCTCTCTGTGTCTCTCTCTGTCTCTGTGTCTATCCCTGTCTGTCTGTCTCTCTGTCTATCCCTGTGTGCCTCGGTGTCTCTGTCTCTCTCTCTGTGTCTCTGTCTGTGTCTTTTGTGTTTTTCTCTGTGTCTCTCTCTCTGTGTCTCTCTCTCTGTCTATCTCTCTCTCCGTCTCTGTCTCTCTCTCTGTCTGTCTCTCTGTGTGTCTCTCTGTCTATCTCTGTGTTTCTCTCTCTGTCTGTCTCCCTGTGTCTCTGTCTCTCTCTGTTTCTCTCTATCTGTCTCTCTGTGTCTCTCTATCTATCTCTGTCTCTGTCTCTCGCTGTTTCTCTCTGTCTCTCTGTGTCTCTCTCTTTGTGTCTATCTCTGTGTCTCTCTCTCTGTGTGTCTCTCTCTGTCTCTCTCTGTGTGTCTCTCTCTGTGTCTGTGTGTCTCTGTCTCTCTCTCTGTGTGTCTCTCTGTGTCTCTCTCTGTGTCTCTCTCTGTCTCTCTGTGTCTCTCTCTCTGTGTCTCTCTCTGTGTGTCTCTCTCTGTGTCTCTCTGTGTGTCTCTGTGTCTCTCTCTCCGTGTGTCTCTCTCTGTGTCTCTCTGTGTGTGTCTCTCTGTGTCTCTCTCTGTGTCTCTCTCTGTGTGTCTCTCTCTGTGTGTCTCTGTCTCTCTCTGTGTGTCTCTCTCTGTGTGTCTCTCTCTGTGTCTCTCTGTGTCTGTCTGTGTGTCTCTCTGTGTCTCTCTGTCTCTCTCTGTGTCTCTCTCTGTGTTGAACTTCGCACTCAGATCGTCAGCGAGGCGACTGCGACCCGAGCGGTTAGCTCGGGTCGCATTGGGGCGGGGGGAGGGGCCAACCAGCGAGGCAACGCCGCGATTGGACAGAGGGAGGAGGAGGGGGAGGGGCCTCTATCACTTCCCCAACGAGGCAAAGATTGTGAATATTAATTCACGTTTTGGGGAAATGGCAATTCTTCGTACAGCAGAGAGATCTCTCCGGAATTATTTAAGACAATATTTGGGCATTGAGGCTTTATTCATGGCAGAGAGCAATATCCCTTCTTTATTAGAGATGTATTTGCGGTTAAAGTAAACAATTAAACGAAACTATATATACTTTTTATTTTACCAGGAAAAGCTGTAGTAGTGTACAGGCCCTTTTCACAAGCGACCTGGCCAGAAATGATAGTCTTCTTTGGTTCTTTCGGTAAAGTCACGTAGAATGAGAATAAAATAATAAATTGATAAAATAAAATAACACAATAATATTCTCACGACGTTTCGGCCACAACACAAGCGGCCTTCATCAGGTGAAGGGAGCGAGACTGTCTGGTAGGACAGCGCTGGAGTGAGAGAGCCACGTTCAGATCACGGCTTTTAAGCTGTGTGAGAGGAACAAAGAGCCTTGACGAAGGAATTAGCATAAAATTTAGCATTGAAAAGGCTGAATGATTAGCTTGTGACTGGTCACAGAAATAGCTATGTTAAAAGTTAAAGCATACACATCCGCAGAGGCACCCATTGTTAAAAGGAATTAGCATAGAATTTAGCATTGAAATAGCTAAATTAAGGCATTCGCTTGTAACTGCTACAGAAATAGTTACGTTGAAGTCAGAGCATACACATTCACCGAGGCACTTAGTACAAATCAAAACAGGAGAATTTAGCATTGAAATAACTAGGCGAATTTAGCATTGAAATAACTGGGTGATTTGCTAGTGACTGGTCACAGAAATGACTACACATCTGAGCTATTCACAGTACTATATAGTGAACCAATAAAAACTAAAATATAAATTACCTTCATGTTATCAATAAACTCTATATTCTCCAATCAGCTAAGCTACCAACCATAAGTCGTTATATATCACAATGCTATATGGCGAAAAAATGGGTGGATTCTTACCCTCAAATTTCCGTACCACGGATAGCTACGGGCCCCGTTCAGACGGACGAGTTCGTCCATGGTCGGAACAGAGGAGGGGGAGAGAGACAGCTGCGAAGCCCTAGTATACTCCATGTTGTAAACCATACCATTAACCGTGGTGTGAGAGGTATTAAGAGGCAATGCTGGCGAAAGAGCTGCGGTCTGAAGGTCATCGTAAAATTACAATTAATTAAGAACAGAAATGATTTAACACATCTTTCCAGTGGTTACTGAGCCTGAATCCATCTTCTCGGTTGAAATTGTCTCTGTGCTTGTATATGTGAATGGCCTCATGAACGAATCTCTCATGGTAGCCAGTTGGTTTGCAAAGAACCTCCGTCTTGGAGAAGTCAATGTCATGTGAGCCCACTGAATTGTAACAGTGATCTGCCACGGCAGAGGAGTTCGTCTTACCGTGTTTCAAGTCTGCTTTATGTTCGCGGATGCGATCCGAGATATGTCTTTTGGTTTCTCCAATGTAGCTACTACCACAGAGGCACTTTAGTTTGTAAACGCCCGGGTACTGTATGTCTGGAAGAGCATCTTTTACAGATGGAACTAAATCACGGATTTTGTGTACTGTGTTGAATCGGACCTGGATCTTGTGTTTATTCAGGATTTTGGAGATCTTTTTAGTGACCCCTGCAATGTAGGGTAAGGTGATGGTTTTGAGTGGCTCCACAAGAGGATCCTTCTTCATGACTGGAGTGATGGCTTTGCGGATTGTGTAGTCGGAGTAGCCATTAGCCCTGAGAGCCTGGTGTACGTGCTTGAGTTCACTGGTAATGTGTTCCTGGTCGGAAATGCATTGGGCGCTATGGTATAGAGTCTTGATGAGGCAGTTCTTCTGGGATGGATGGTGGTGGGAATCCGGTTTCAAGTAAGCATCTGTATGGGTAGCTTTCCTGTAGACAGAGTGGCTCATTGAACCATCATGTCTCCTTTTAATTAAGACATCCAGAAAGGGTAGTTTGCCATCTTTTTCGACCTCCATGGTAAATCTGATGGCTGGGTGTATGGAATTGATGTGGTCACGGAATTGGTCTAGAGCAGGCTGGCCATGTGGCCAGATGACAAAGGTGTCATCAACGTACCTCTTCCCTAAGGTCGGGCGTAGAGTGGCAGTCTGGATGGCGTCACTTTCAAATTTTTCCATGAATACGTTGGCTACAACCGGAGATAGGGGGGAGCCCATTGGGGTGCCCTCAGTTTGTTTGTAGAAAGTTCCATTCCAGGTGAAGTATGTGTTGGTTAAGCAATGTCTCACCAGGGGGGGTACATCAGTATGCAGTCCTTGATGAACCAGGTCTTCAATGATAGCGATGGTGTCAGGTACCGGGACTTTGGTGAACAAGGACACCACATCAAAACTGACAAGCAGGTCGTTTGGGGACAGGGAAATGTCTTTGATTGTCGATACCAGGTGAGTAGAATTTAGTACCGCAGAGGTGGTTTTTCCAGTGAAAGGTCGCAGTATATCAGCCAGAAAACGTGCCAGTTTGTAGGTGGGGGAGCTGATAGTAGAGACGATGGGACGAAGGGGTGTATCTTCTTTGTGTATCTTTGGAAGGCCATATAATCTTGGTGGTCTGGCAGCAGAGGGTTTCAACAAGAACTGTTTGTTCTCATCAATTAATGCTGTTGAATCACAGATAATTTTGTTCGTTTTGGTGACCAGGCTGTTGGTGGGATCTCTTTTTATTTTTGTATAGCTGCCATCGTTGAGTAGTTCTTGAATTTTGTTGTTATATTCTGTTTTGTCCATGATGACAGTGGCATTGCCTTTGTCGGCTGAGAGAACGACAATATCATCCCTATTTTTTAATTGAGATCATTCAAAACGTTCGTCTTTGCTGATGTTGCTAGGTGGCAACTTAGCGTTTTTGAGGGTTGCAGCGATTTCAGATCTTGCTACGTCTGCAGAGATGTGACTCAAGCCCTTGAGTGCAACGTCGACATGGGCAATGATATCATTAACCGGTAAGTGTCTCGGTGTGACAGCAAAGTTTAGACCTTTAGCTAAAACGGATTTCAGACCATCAGAAATGGAACTGTTACTGCGATTAATTACGACTTTGTTGACGTCTATCTTTTCGGTGTGTGGATCCGATTTTTTGCTGGAGAGGTGATTGAATTTGGAAATCAAATTGTCCCTACATTTGTTCGACATAGTGGCAGCCGAAGAGGTAGTCATATTGTCTACATGTTCCCAATCCGATGTAGACATTGTTGCTGTCAATTTTAAGTGTGATTTGTAGAGTGTCTTGTCTAACTGATCGAGTTCGGTGCGTGTAAGTCTGATTTTTTCCGAGATAAGAGCGAAGCTAGTTCTAGCTAGAATTCGTTTTGCATTGAGAGAAGTTGCAACAGCAGAGGTTAGTGTAAATGCGGTTGGTATTACCTTAGAGTCGCGGCATCTCTTCAGAAAGGTGAGAGACTCGATTAGTTGAGCCTTCTTATCCCGAAGTCTGTTGAATGATCTTAAGGATGTGTGGAATCCCTCCCCGTAGAGGCGGTTAAATTTCGATTTAAAGCTTTCGTGACTGCAATGATTCATCTTCTTTGGTTCTTTCGGTAAAGTCACGTAGAATGAGAATAAAATAATAAATTGATAAAATAAAATAACACAATAATATTCTCACGACGTTTCGGCCACAACACAAGCGGCCTTCATCAGCGGCCTTCATCAGGTGAAGGGACGAGACTGTCTGGCCGAAACGTTGTGATAATTTTATTGCGTTATTTTATTTGATCAATTTATTATTTTATTCTCATTCTACGTGGTGACTTTACCAAAAGAACCAAAGAAGATGAATCCTTGCAGTCACGAAAGCTTTAAATCGACAATTTAACCTTAAAAAACCTTCGGCGCAAGCCCTTGAAACTTACCTACAAGCAAGGGGTCCACTGAGCTGTTAGCTTCTCTTCTTTTAGGAGCGACCTGTCCACAAATGATCGCCCCTCCAAGCAAGCGGCGTGGACAACGTCGGCAGCCAAACACCGTGAATGCGCCGTGGTGATGTTGACTTTAAATGTGGGGCGAAAAAACCGGAGGGCCCGGAGAGAAATCCACGCGACCATGGGGAGAGACGCAAACTCTAAATATACAGCAGCAGCAGCAGGCGTCAGGGTCGGGATCGAACCCACTACCTCCTGTAGACCAGGCGACGTAGTTAACATCTCGTGTGTGACACGTGTCTCAACATACACGCGAGTGAGGACACACACACGGAATACACACACACACACACTGGGGAACAAACACACACACATAAAACACACACACACGGAACACACACACGGGACACACACGGAACACACACACGGAACACACACACGGGACACACACACGGGACACACACGTAACACACACACACGGAACACACACACGGAACACACACACGGGACACACACACAGAACACACACACGGAACACACACACGGGACACACACACGTAACACACACACACGGAACACACACACGGAACACACACACACGGAACACACACACGGAACACACACACCGAACACACACACACGTAACACACACACGGAACACACACACGGAACACACACAGGGGACACACACACGTAACACACACACACCGAACACACACACGTAACACACACACACGGAACACACACACCGAACACACACACGTAACACACACACGAAACACACACACGGAACACACACACACACGGAACACACACACACGGAACACACACACGGAACACACACACGGAACACACACACACGGAACACACACACACGTAACACACACACACGGAACACACACACCGAACACACACACACGGAACACACACACGGAACACACACACCGAACACACACACACATAACACACACACACGGAACACACACACGTACGTAACACACACACACGGAACACACACACGGAACACACACACGGAACACACACACACACGGAACACACACACGGAACACACACACGGAACACACACACGGAACACGACTGGGTGAGTGGGTGAGTGTGTGGGTGGGTGAGTGTGTAGGTGAGTATGTGAGCGACTGGGCGAGTGATTGGGTGAGTGAGTGTATGAGTGGTTGGGTGAGTGGGTGAGTGTGTTTCTGGGTGAGTGTGTGGGTGGGTGAGTGGGTGGGTGAGCATGTGAGTGAGTGAGCGACTGGGTGAGTGGGTAGTGAGTGTGTGGGTGAGTGTGTGAGCAACTGGGTGAGTATGTGGGCGACTGGGTGAGTGAGTGTGTGTGTGAGTGAGCTACTGGGTGAGTGGGTGGGTGTGTGAGTGTGTGAGGTGAGTGTGTGAGCGACTGGGTGAGTGTGTGAGTGAGTGAGCGACTGGGTGAGTATATGGGTGGGTGAGTGTGTGGGTGGGTGAGTGTGTAGGTGAGTATGTGAGAGACTGGGCGAGGGATTGGGTGAGTGAGTGTATGAGTGGTTGGGTGAGTGGGTGGGTGGGTTAGTGTGTGAGTTTCTGGGTGAGTGTGTGGGTGGGTGAGTGGCTGAGTGAGTGGGCGAGTAAGTGAGCGAGTGGGTGGGTGAGTGGGTGAGAGTGTGGGTGGGTGAGTGTGTGAGCAACTGGGTAAGTGAATGTGTGTGTGTGAGTGGGTGGGTGAGCGTGTGAGTGAGTGAGCGACTGGGTGAGTGGGTAGTGAGTGTGTGGGTGAGTGTGTGAGCGAGTGTGTGAGCAACTGGGTGAGTATGTGAGCGATTGGGTGAGTGAGTGTGTGTGAGTGAGCGACTGGGTGAGTGGGTGGGTGTGTGAGTAAGTGTGTGAGGTGAGTGTGTGAGCGACTGGGTAAGTGAGTGTGTGTCTGTGAGTGGGTAGGTGAGCGTGTGAGTGAGTGAGCGACTGGGTGAGTGGGTAGTGAGTGTGAGTGCCGGACGGGTAACTCTGTCGTGGACAGTGCTGTGGGGGGAGGTCCAATTTCGATTGGCTCCTCCCCTCATGGCATCTGTGTCCACCACAGGGGCTAAACGGGGGCTCTGGACGGGTGCGAGGGGCTGGTAACCCCTCCACCTTCAATTAATTACCACTAAACCACGAGTTAAACTGAAATATGTAACTAATAAGCTTGTGCCGGAGGCCCCGGGGGCCAGGCGTCTATGACGTCTCCTGGCCAAACCCCAATTGGCGGAGCCAGGAGATTGAATACCTACCCTCGGGGCTCCTCCATAAACAACGAAAAACCACTACGGGTGGCCACGTGGAATGTTCGAACGCTCACTGCGGAGGAGAGGCTGCCACTCCTCTGTCGGGAGCTGGACCGGTACCGCCTGGATCTATGTGACATTCAGGAGGTCCGGTGGACCAGTTCTGGCTCCTGCCACCATGAGGGGTGGACAGTCCTCTACTCGGGGCAGCAGACTGCCAAACAACAGGGTGTGGCTCTTTTGAACAAAAGAATGAAGGGGGCGTGGGAGCATGGCGGTGAGGTGTGGGAAGCTGTAAGCCCCAGGCTACTTTGGGCTCGCCTTCCCATCAACCGGAGGCGAGGAATGGTGGTCGTGGTTACTTATGCCCCCACCGAAGATGAACATCCGTGGAGGGATGCAGGCAAAGCCGATGAGTCAGATGCCTTCTATGACCTCCTGTCACAGGTGCTGGCTAAAGTGGCCCCTCGGGATAGAGTCATCATGTTGGGTGACTTCAATGCCCGAGTTGGTCATGATGCTGGCACCTGGTCTGGAGTGATTGGAGGGCATAGACCAGATCAGCTCAATAACAACGGTAGGAGGCTGCTAGATTTTTGTGCAGCCCATGGGCTTGTAATTACCAACACGCTGTTCCGGCATCAGCGCATTCACACAACATCATGGATGCATGCCGGGTCCAAGCAAGAACATCTGCTGGACTACATAGTGACGGACCAGCGGATGCGAGCCCATGTCCTTGACACCAGGACCTACCGTGGAGCTGATCTGCCCTCTGACCATCGACTAGTCATCTGTAAGATGCGCCTGCCATTCTTCTACTCCGGTGGTGGGTGTACACCCAGGACCCCATTCCAACCTAAAGTGGCCTGATCTCAGTTATCTGATGAAAGTTGCAAGCGAGAATTTAATCATTGCTTGTGGCTGGGATTGGCATCGTCCCCGACTCCTCCTGATGTCGAGGGTAAATGGGCGAGGTTTAGGACTGTGACTCATGCAGCTGCAATGGCTGCTTTGGGCACGCGGTCCAGACCTCCCCAGAGACCCTGGCTGACAGAGGAGGTGTTCAGGATGGTTGAGAAAAAGCGACAGGCCCACTGTCATCGGCTACAGAATCCCACGTCAGAGAATGAGGAGGCCTACCGCAGCCTTCGCTCGGAGGTTCGGAGAGCCGTGAGGCGCTGCAAGGATGGGTAGTGGTCGCGGGTTGCTGAGGAGATGGAGCCTGCCTCAGTGGCCCGTGATCACAAATTTCTATTTAACTCCATCAAAAAAGTAACCTGCAGCACCACACCTATTACCATCAGGAGAAAAAACGGTGATCCAATCTCCGACCCCCATGAACAGGTTTGCAGATTTGCTGAGCATTTCTGTGAGGTCCTGGGGGAGGGAAAATCCCTCAGCCAGGAAAACATCGTGGCACAAAGTGAGGATGACCCTGCTGAGGCTGCGGTGCAGCCTCAGCAGAAGTCACCCCCTGTGAGTGGCTGGCTGAGGTGTCATCTGTTGAGGAAGTACTGAGGGCGATCCGGAGTCTGAGACCAGGAAAGGCAGCGGGCAGAGATGATCTCCAAAGCGAAATGCTGAGGGAGGGTGGCGTTTGTGCACTGACTGCCCTATATGACATCATAACAACAGTCTGGACCACTGGACGGGTTCCGCAGGATTGGAAGGATGCCCTGGTGGTCCCCCTTTTTAAGAAGGGGGACCACCGGCGGGCAAGGCTGCAATGGCTGGGTCATGTAGCCCGCATGCCCAGCCACTGCATGCCGAAACAGCTTTTGTTCGGCCGGATCGAGGGGGCTAAACGGGCGCGGCCCGGGCTAGAGAAGAGATGGAGTGATGTGGTACGGGAGGACGTGGAGCTGAGTGGACTTGCCGATGACTGGTACCAGCGGTGTCAAGATCGGCCTCTGTGGAGGAGGCTCGTGAAGGACGCTAGTGGGCAGTTGGAGGTAGTCGCCCTCCAACAACAACGGAGGGTGGAGGAATGACGCTCACCACAACGAGCGGAGCGCCGGGTGGCTAAAGCACAGCAGGTTGGCACAGTAGGGGGCACAGGTGGTGCATCAGCCAGTCATCTCAGTCAGTCGACCCATGGCACCTGGGTCTGCCCCGTGACCTGTCAGCGGGCGTTCGACACTTCACGTGGCCTCAGGGTGCACATAGCCTGGCACAAGCGTCGTGGTGACGTCACCGCCACTTAGTGGTGAATGGCGGTTGTTGTTGTTGAGGTGAGTGTGTGAGCGACTGGGTGAGTGTGTAAGTGAGTGAGCGACTGGGTGAGTGTGTGGGTGGGTGAGTGTGTGGGTGAGTGGTTGGGTGAGTGGGTGGGTGAGTGTGTGAGTTTCTGGGTGAGTGTGTGGGTGGGTGAGTGTGTGAGCGACTGGGTGAGTGATTGGGTGAGTGAGTGGGTGGGTGAGAGAGAGTGAGTGGCTGAGTGAGTGGGCATGTGGGTGAGTGAATGGGTGAGTGGGTAAGTGAGTGGGTGGGTGAGTGTGTGAGCGACTCGGTGAGTGAGTGCGTGGGTGGATCAGTGAGTGGATGAGTGAGGAGGGGCACTGCGGGGTGGGGGAGTGTACAGAGGGTGAGGGGTAATGATTATTATACAGGGCGGTACTAAAGTCAGGACACAGTTTCTTGGGTTTATCTTTAAGTTTATTGTGATTTTGCGAGTTTATATAGGTAGCTCTGCTTAAACGTGTCTCTCTCTCCATCCGTCTCCACTCTCTCTCTTCCTCTCTTCACTGCTGGCCTGTAGGTTTGGGCCGAGCGAGTTCCTGCCGGGGTTTTGGCTCTTCAGGAGTTGATTCCCCCCGTGGCTTTGTCGGCACGAGGCGACCGCGCGGAGTGTCAAGGGCTCCACCGGGCCCCAAGCCGCTGCCCCAGCACCACCGTAGCAGCCAAACCACCGGTGCTCGGCATGGCCTCTATGAAGGTCTTGCTGGACCTCATGTTGAGCACGGGGTACAACATTGTCCAGGAGAACGGACAGAGGAAGTTCGGACCGCCACCCGACTGGCAGGGGCCCCCTCCCGCCCGTGGCTGCGAGGTGTTTCTGGTGAGGATCCCGCGCGACCTCTACGAGGATGAGCTGGTGCCCGTGCTGGAGACGGTGGGGAAGCTCTACCAGCTCCGCCTCATGATGGAGCATAGCGGAGAGACCCGCGGCTATGCGTTCGCTACCTACACGACGCTCGCCCAAGCCACGGATGCCGTTAAGAAACTCGACAAATTCGAGATCCGTCCCGGACGCCGCATTGCAGTCTGCTTCAGCGTGGACAATCGCCGCCTCTTCATTGGGGGGCTGCCAGAGGACAAGAAGCGAGCGGAGGTGATGATGGCGATGAGCGGTGCCACAGAGGGCGTGGCGGATGTCAAGATGAGCGTCTGTCGCTGGGACAAAACCCTCAACCGAGGCTACGTGTTCATCGAGTACGGGAGCCATCGCGCGGCCGCCATGGCCAGGAAGAAGCTCCTTTGAATCAACTTCCGGCCATGGGGCCGGACCATCAAGGTGGACTGGGCCATCCCGGAGTGGGAAACGGTGGCTGCGGCCGCGGCAACGGAAGACGCGGAGGAGGAGGCGGCGGTGCCAGACCTGCCGGAGCCGGAGTGCACGGCCACCGGCAAAGCCGCACACAGCCTGTTTGAGGGGGGCACGTACGTGGCTGTGGTGGGTACCTCTCCACCTGCGGCCTATGCCCATTGCTCTCGAGGCGCTGCCGGAGACGGCCATGCTGTCGTGGGAGGTGCGGCTGCGGATGCTGTGCCGGACCGCAGGCGTCAGCTACCCAATCTTCGAGCTGCACGCTCACTCGGAGCCCGGGATACCCGTGGGCCTCCTCTATAAGGTGTCGATTCCCGGGATGGGAAAAGGCACCGGCATCTTCCCCGCATTTCTGAGCTCCAGCGAGGAGGGAGCACGGGAGGTGGCGTGTCAGCACGCCTACAACATCCTCACCAAGGCGAATCCTCTGAGAATGTGCCCAGCCCCTGCCGCGACACCGCCTCCCAGCCGCCTCTTCCAGGATCCTTGAAGAAAAAACTAATTCATGCGTTTGACATGTCAACGCCATTTCGTTTTGAAAATGTAGCGGAGAAAAATATATTTTGTTCACATCGCATTCTGTTTTGTCAATAATCTCTGTAACGTGCGCCTGCTCTGCAAGGCATGCATTAACCCCTTTCTGTCTCAATTTCATTCCCAGCATGCAATTCTCCAAGCCTCAGATTTTATAACATATTTCGCTCAACTTTAATCCTGGTAAATATATTATTTTCTTTAAAAACACGAGCATTATATTTAGTCTATTGCATGGCTAAAGTATTCTAGGTAAAAATATAAATTGTATTAACCAATATTTGATCATCGCTATGATAAATATATTTCTACCCTACAATATACAAATCTACATTGTGCTAATGTTTCAATTCTACTTTTATTAACTTACAAATATAGTGTCTAGGACACATTTTCAAAGAAATATTTTCATGTACCCAGACAATATTTGCAAGTGCCCACATAAAAAAAAACTTGCAGACTGCATACGTAGCTACGACAACAGAATCCTTGAAGAAAAAACGAATTCAGGTGTTTGACATTTCGTTTTATACAGGAGAAAAATATATATATTGTGCACATCGCATTCTGATGTCAAAACATTTGATTCTTTATAAAATTGAAAAACCCTTGAACAACTTTGCTGCACACGGAGATGTCCGTGCACCGCCTCGTTTCCACAGCTTCTATCCCAGTGCCATTTGTATTTCATGCACATACCGCTGTTAAGAGTTTGATGTTTTATTGATTTTCAATTTAGGTGTTTTTTTCCTGTAATGTTTTTTTGTTATTTTTTTAGTGGAAATAAAGTCCTGAAAAGTCTCTTCCTCTCTCTCTCTCCACTCTCTCGGCCGAGTCTCTGCCACTTCTGGTTCTGAGTGTCGCATGCTTGGGATCCTTCTTTCCCTCCTCTGTGGATTTAATTTGATATGCTGATTTACACGCCAACATATTTCAGACTTCCCTGTTTTGTTAGGGTATTATCCTGATCATTACCAACGTTCCCACGGCCAGGCACTTTCGAGTAACTTATTACCTTTTACCACAGCATCATAATATCATTTTACTGGATCATCACCTTCATAGCTTTGATCAATCACCAATGGTTTACTGGTTCGTTTTTGTATTTACTTATGCCACCCTAAACTTGGTTCGAAGCTTTCGTGACTGCAGGAATTAATCTTTGTTTTTTAGGTAAAGTCACGTATAAATAAGAAATAACAAAACAACATAATTATGTTTTGTTATTTCTTATTTATATGTGACTTTATCGAAAAAACCAAAGATTAATTTATGTCACCCTCTTTCCCCGTGGGACCATGTGGCGTGAAGTTGTGTCGCACATAAACAGAATCTGTTCACATCACGATTTTCCGTATTCGACTGTCAGTTGCCATCCCAGGGGGCAATATGCACATTTGTCGACTCGGCGAATCGACATGATTTCGGGCTCCGTTGGGTCGCCCCTTTTGTGCTTTTGCGCGAGCCGGATTTCAACGCAATTCCCGATCCGTTGTGGTGCCACGGTCTCGGAGCAACTCTGCCGGCGCCTCGACTCCCCCGTGGCCCCCCACACCGAGCACGCACCTGCAGCGCCCGCACATAGCGTCCTGGCGGGGGATTGCCCGTCACGACGGGTTTTCATCCGAAGGGTCTCTGGGATGAAAGTCCCGCGGTTTCCCGGTGCCAGGAGAATGGCCGACCCTCGCAGAGCGAGTCACATTGCGGCGCCCCTGAGTTGGCTTCAAATTGTTTGGGCGCGCGAAGGTTTGCCGGGTCGGCGGCGACGAGTCGCGCGCGACGCTCCCCGCCTTCTCGAGCCGCTCGCGGCATCTGTGTGACGCCGGCGAGCGCCGCTACGAGGCGGCGATAGGCAAAGTTCCCTTTCGTCTTCGTCCCTCCGACTCTCACGGCGTCCGCGCGACGCCGTGAGCACGGCCGCGAGGTACGTGATGGGGCCTGCGAGCATTTGCGGACATGGATAGCGGTAGGCCTAGGCTCCGCTCGTAGAATATTCCCTCCGGGCGGTGCGGGGTTTGCGCCACGAATAAAAGTCAGCAGAGAGCATTGGTGTGGTGCGCGTGTGATTCCCGCGCGGAGCGGCTCCGTGGGCGGATGCGCGGCGAGAGCGAGGGCGGAGCCACAGCCGGAGCTCGCGCGTTGAGATCATCGCCCGCAGGTGCGAGACCGTTCGGGCCCCGTGTTAACGACGGCTGCGGTGCGCGCGGATGCTCGTGGAGGTAATCGCTCCCCGGTGTAGGCGCTAGCGTGCCGCTGTCCGCTGCATTAGCGATAGCCGCGGTGCGCGCGGGGGTGCGTGGGTTTACGCCGTGCGGCCGTGAGCCAGCAGCACGAGTCTGTCCCTCGGAGAGGGCGCTAGCGCGGGGGGCCCGATTGCTCGGTCGGCGGGGGCCCGTCGGGAGCCGACCGACGCGGTGGAGGAGGCGGCGGAAGGGGCCGATGTCGCGCCCCACCTGCCCAGCGAGGGCGGTGGGGTGGACGTCGGCCCCCACACCGCCATGGCCCTGTACACGTTAAAGTATTGAGCACAAACTTAAGGAGCGCGGAAAATGGTAATGTTGCTTGGATTTAATTTTAATATCATTGCAACTGTATAGTTTTGATATGTTTTATTGAAAAACATGCACGTGCATTGGCATGTCCCTCTGTCTCAAACATTAATAATGTATCATCTGCAAATGTCCTTTAGCAATGTAAATTTTTGTGCAACATTGGTATGCAGCTTGAAGAATGACGGAGTCTTATAACTGAAGACACTTCGGATTTTCAATCAAAATTTACAAATAATCCACTCTACCATAAACATGCTACATTCCAGCTAAAGTATAGTAGTATATTACTGTAAAGTAGTATGGTGTATAGCACAGATATTTTGTACAAATCCAGTGAGATGGGAGTGCTGCTTTGATGCATTACGCTTGGATCCGATCTCATGGGTTCAATTCAGGCTAACCCCTAAGGGTACAATTTTATTTTTGCAGTTTCAATCGGACCAAGTACCTGGGGAGGTTTATTCCAAGTCAACGTGGCTTAAAATCTGCCATGCTGAAATAAAATAGCTGGACGTTATTGCTTCTGACGTGAGTGCAGGACTCGCTTTCCATGCCAAGGTGCGGAGGCTCATTTGGGCGACCAAAGGAATTCCGAATGCATGTTACAATAACATTAATTTCAGATGACTGGATTCATTGGTAGAGTGCTCCAACTTGGGCAGAGATATCTGGCTGGAAAGTGATGTGGTTAAAACGTTTGTCTCGCAGTTTTAAAGGTTGCAATTTCAAAATACAGTTTGGGCATCAGAGCTCAATAAATTGAGTACTACTCTGTGTGAGGTTAACAGGAGTCATCCAATGGACAGACTGGGCTACGCCATATAAATGTGGAATTTATATCAGTTGACAGGTCAAACGTACTCTTTGTCCTTTTTGGTCACTTTATTATTATAGGCTAGTGGTGTTTGTGTGTTTTAATCACAGAGATGGGTGGGGGGGCATTGCACCTCGCTACACCCATCCACTGCTGACGGTAGAGGTTGTGTGTGTTTACACTGTGTCTGTGTGTACACACACAGACACAGTGTAAACACACACAGTGTACACACACACACATTGTACACACACACAGATTGTACACACACAGTGTACACACACAGTGTACACACACTCACACTGTACACAGACAGTGTACACACACACAGTGTACACACACTGTAAACACACAGTATAAACACACACAGAGTGTACACACACACACAGTGTAAACACACAGAGTGTACACACACAGTGTAAACACACACAGAGTAAACACACACAGTGTAAACACACAGTGTAAACACACACAGTGTACACACACAGAGTGTACACACACAGTGTACACACACACGCATTGTGTACACACACACACGGTGTACACACACATTGTGTACACACACACATTATGTACACACACACATTGTGTACACACACAGTGTACACACACAGTGTACATACACACACAGTGTACACACACAGTGTACACACACACAGATTATACACACAGTGTACACACACACACAGTGTACACACACACAGTGTACACACAGACACATTGCGTACACACACAGTGTACACACAGACACATTGCGTACACACACAGTGTATACACACATAGTGTACACACACACAGTGTACACACAGTGTACACACACACATTGTGTACACACACACAGTGTACACACACACACAGTGTACACACACACAGTGTGTACGTGTACACATACAGTGTACACACAGTGTACACACACAGTGTACACACACATAGTGTACACACAGTGTACACACACACAGAGTGTGCACACACACACAGTGTACACACACTGTGTACACACACACAGTGTACACACACACAGTGTACACACACACACACAGTATATACACACAGTGTACACACACACACAGTGTACACACAATAATGTCCACGTTGTTGTTGTAGCTGAGCCCACGCTCCCAAGGGAGGGAGCAATGAAAATGAATCTACATCAACTTAAACTCCAATCCCGCTCTGTGAGGCCACCATTCAGCATTACTTCATCGGCGTGAAACGCCAGGGGGAGGTGTACCTCGCTAGTGACGGCATGTCACCAAGGTATTCCGCTGCGCTCTTGAGCGTGACGTCACCTCCGCTTGGGTCACTGCCAATAGCGTTCCAGGGCCAATCCTTATTTGGGCAAAGCTACGCCCAGTGACTGGCTGCTCATTAACATAATGTATTCGTTAAAGCCGTCGCGAGTTTATTGCGACGGGTTCAGCACTCACGACATAACGGTCAGCTACATTAACATAATTTATTCACTCTAGTTTATTTAGTTACGGAGCCACTCATTGTGGGAGGAGCGTGTCTCGTACCCCGGACGTGACGTGACGTCACCTGCTGCCGCGAGACGTCACGAGGTAACAGGAAGCGATATGCACTGAAATCCGAGGTGAGAAAAGTCTCATTGCGATTGTGGTTGTTGTGGTGGTGGTGATTGTGGTGGTTGTTGTTGTCGTAGGGATGTCAGTTGAGTAGCAGCGAGCATGGGAATCGATGTCCAGGTTGGAACTTTACAACGCGGGGCCTAGCCACGCGGGGCCTTGCCTCCTGCCCTCGCCTGATTGCGTTTACTTTAATTATCTCGCTTAAGTTTAATTTGTCTTCACCCGGCTCGCCACTTTGTAACTTTGTTTTATTGTCAATATTCACGCAGTTTTTATTTTTTTTCACCAGGCCAAGCCCGCTTGAGCTGCTATACCGCTCTTGTTATCATAAGCAACCTGCCCACAACAACACAAGGTGAGGCTTTGTCAACGTGTGTGAATGTTTTGACTTAAAACTTTGGTGACTGCAGGAATTAATATTCTTGGTTCTTTCGGTAAAGTCACGTAGATAGAAAATTAAATAACAAAATAACAGATAATAATTTATCTTGTTTAAATGAAGCAAAAAACCCCACAACGTTTCTATGGCAACATTAATGTTGAAGATGCGAGGGCTTACAGGAATATTTATGACATTTGCCCTCTCATTGCGTGCCATGACAGTGCTGTTTGCACAGTCACACATAGTCACTGTAAGATGTTTTTCTTGGTCGTGTTTTTGTTTTGTTGCTTGTTGTGGTTGCACCCGATTCAAGAGCCGAATGGCTCACGGGACTATAACCAAAATAAATCAAACTGAAAATCAAAAAACTGAAACCGCGTGATGAATTTGGGAAAGTTTTTCACTGCATCTCCAAATACATATAAAAGGCAAAGTTGTGATTGTGTATGTCCGTTCAAAATGGTTAGCGTACTTCCCGACATGCAACAAACTGGAAATTTGCCATGTGGGTACTTTCCAGACTGTACACCGTGCAAACATTATACAAATACACTTTTGTGTTTTTGTTGGGGGGGGGAGGGGAGCTCAATAATGTATAGATTTTTTGGACGGCAAGTGAGCTGTGACGTCAAATCTGTCACGTGACCCTCGCATGTGGAAGCGTCACGCATTGTGGTGTAGTGGTTAGCGTTGTCTGTGTGTGTGTCTGTGTGTGTCTGTCTGTGTGTGTGTGTCTGTGTGTGTGTCTGTGTGTGTGTGTGGAAGAGTAACTCATTGTAGTGTAGCGGTTAGCGCTAAACCACGCTACGAACCCGGCGACCCGAGTTCGATTCCCGCTCACGGCCACCACCGGTGACGATTATTTGAACCGCTTCTGGGCCTCCCCTAGGTCGACTCAGCCTTAAACGAGTAACTGTTGTGGTGTAAACATCGCCACTGGGGAGACAAAGGCAACCGGACGTGGGGATCCAAGTCCCGGGCGAAGCCAGGTAGTACAGCTAGTCGTGAATACATGAATGAATATAGACGTGTAACTCACGTGTGACTGTTTATATTCATTCCTCCATGGCTCGATACTGACGTGTAGATGGTGTGGATATTCTTATTTTCTGTCTGCAGCTGACGCTGGTCTGATGGAGCAAAGGCCCTCAGCACACCAGCTCGGTACGACAAGTCAACAATGCGACCAGCGTGCATACAGCACGGATCGGACTGGAAATTTGACACAGCACCAGAGAACTCGCACAGGAGAGAAACCCTTCAAGTGCACTGTGTGTGACAAGGCATTTTCAGATTCATCTACTCTTAAAAAACACCAGAGAACACACACGGGAGAGAAACCCTTCGAGTACAGTGTGTGGGGGAAGGCATTTTCAGATTCATTTGCTCTTAAAACACACCAGAGAACACACACGGGAGAGAAACCCTTCAAGTGCAGTGTGTGTGGGAAGGCATTTTCAGATTCATCTCATCTTCAAAGACACCAGAGAACACACACGGGAGAGAAACCCTTCAAGTGCAGTGTGTGTGGGAAGACTTTTTCAGATTCATCTACTCTTAAAACACACCAGAGAAAACACACGGGAGGGAAACCCTTCAGGTGCAGTGTGTGTCGGAAGACATTTTCAGGTTCATTTGCTGTTAAAACACACCAGAGAACACACACGGGAGAGAAACCCTTCAAGTGCAGTGTGTGTGTGAAGGCATTTTCACGGTCATCTGCTCTTAAAACACACCAGAGAACACACACGGGAGAGAAACCCTTGTGCAGTGTGTGTGGGAAGACATTTTCTGATTCATCTGCTCTTAAAAAACACCAGAGAACACACACGGGAGAGAAACCCTTCAAGTGCACTGTGTGTGTGAAGGCATTTTCACAGTCATCTGCTCTTAAAACACACCAGAGAACACACACGGGAGAGAAACCCTTCAAGTGCAGTGTGTGTGGGAAGGCATTTTCACAGTCATCTGGTCTTAAATCACACCAGAGAACACACACGGGAGAGAAACCCTTCAAGTGCAGTGTGTGTGGGAAGGCATTTTCACAGTCATCTGCTCTTAAAAAACACCAGAGTACACACGGGAGAGAAACCCTTCAAGTGCAGTGTGTGCGGAAAGGCATTTGCACATTCAGCAAATCTTCTAGTACACCAGTGAACACAGACAGGAGAGAAACCCTTGAGGTACACTCTGTGTGGGATGATGTTTGCACAGTCATCACATCTTAAAGTACACCAGAGAACACACACAGGAGAGAAACCCTTCAGGTGCACTCTGCGGGAAGGCGTTTGCACATTCATAAAATCTTCAAGTACACCAGAAAACACGGAAGCATCAGAAGATCTGCAAGGAGTGGAATCTGAAATCAGCTTGTGAAAGTCAAAGTGCCACAATAAGCCCATCCCTCATGAAACAAGAACCGGACGAAAATCGCAGCTTGGACACTTTTAAAGGTATCGAGGTGAAATATGAAGAGGTGATGGTGAAGAGGGAAGAAGTGATGGTGAAGAGGGAAGAAGAGAAACAACAAAATAACAAAATATATATAAAACAATAAAAAATTCTCACGACGTTTCGACCATAACTCAAACGGTCATCATCAGGTGTGTCGGTTTGCATAAATTTATTTTGAAAACGGCATATTTATTTATATATATAAAAATAACGTTTGCGTCACGCGCAACGATGGCAGTTTGCCAGGACTAGTCCATCTATTTTTTGAAAAGAGGAGGGGGGAGACGAAATTTGTTTTTATGTAAGCTGTCTGAAAGGCACTGTAAGCGTGAACAATCAATCAAGAACTGAAATGATTTATCAAATCTTTCCAATGATTGCTAAGATAGAATCCATCTTCTCGGTTGAAATTGTCTCTGTGTTTGTATATGTGGATAGCCTCATGAACGAATCTCTCATGGAAGCCAGATGGCTTACAAAGAACCTCCGTCTTGGAAAAGTCAATGGCATGTGAGCCTACTGAATTAGAACAATGATCTGCTACGGCCGAGGTGTTGGTCCTACCGTGTTTAAGGTCTGCTTTATGTTCACGAATGCGGTCCGAGATATGGCGTTTGGTTTCTCCAATGTAACTACTACCACAGAGGCAACTTAGTTTGTAGACACCAGGGTATTGTATGTCCGGAATCACATCTTTTACAGACGGAACCAGATCACGGATTTTATGTAATGTGTTGAAACGGACCTGGATCTTGTGTTTATTCAAGATTTTGGAGATCTTTTTTGTGATCCCAGCAATGTAGGGTAAAGTGATGGTTTTGAAAGGCTCCTCAAGAGGGTTCTTCTTCATGGTTTGAGTGATAGCTTTGCGGATTGTATAGTCGGAGTAACCATTAGCCCTAAGAGCTTGGTGTACGTGCTTGAGTTCACTGCTTATGTGTTCCTGGTCGGATATGCATTGGGCTCTATGATACAGAGTCTTGATGAGAGAATTCTTCTGTGATGGATGGTGGTGGGAATCCGGTTTCAGATAAGCATCCGTATGGGTAGCTTTCCTGTAGACAGAGTGGCTCATTGAACCATCAGGTCTCTTTTTAATTAGGACATCCAAAAAAGGTATCTTGCCATCTATTTCGACTTCCATGGTAAATCTGATGGCTGGGTGTATGGAATTGATGTGGTCGAAGAATTTGTCTAGAGCAGGCCGGCCATGTGGCCAGATGACAAAAGTGTCATCCACGTACCTCTTCCATAAGGTTGGGCGCAGAGTGGCAGTCTGGATGGCGTCAGTCTCAAATTTCTCCATGAAAATGTTAGCTATAACTGGAGAAAGGGGGGAGCCCATTGGGGTGCCCTCAGTTTGTTTGTAGAAAGTTCCATTCCAAGTGAAGTATGTATTGGTTAAACAGTGTCTCACCAGGGGGGGTACCTCAGTGTTTAGTCCTTGATGAACCAAGTCTTCAATGATTGCAATGGTGTCAGGTACAGGAACCTTGGTGAATAAGGAAACTACATCAAAACTGACAAGCAGGTCGTCTGGGGACAGGGAAATACCCTTGATTGTTGATACCAGGTGAGTAGAATTTTGTACCGCAGAGGTGGTCTTTCCAGTGAAAGGACGCAGGATTTCAGACAAAAAACGAGCTAGTTTGTAGGTGGGGGAGCTGATAGTAGAGACTATGGGACGAAGAGGTGTATCAACTTTATGTATTTTTGGTAAGCCGTATAATCTTGGTGGCCTGGCAGCAGAAGGTTTCAACGAAAACTGTTTAGATTGATCAATTAATGTGGTTGAATCAGAAATTATTTTGTTGGTTTGTGTGACGAGGCTGTTGGTGGGATCTCTTTTTATTTTTGTATAACTACCATCGTCGAGTAATTCTTTAATTTTGTTGTTGTATTCTATTTTATCCATGATAACAGTAGCATTGCCTTTGTCAGCTGAGAGAACTACAATATCATTCCTCTTTTTTAATTTATATAATTCAAAACGCTCATCTTTGCTGAGGTTGCTAGCTGGCATCTTAGCGTTTTTGAGGGTTGCAGCGATTTCAGATCTTGCTACGTCTGCAGCGATGTGACCCAGGCCCCTGAGAGCAACGTCTACTTGGGCAATTATATCATTAACTGGTATGTGTTTAGGTGTGACTGCAAAGTTTAGACCTTTAGCTAAAACGGATTTCAGACCATCGGAAATAGAACTGTTACTGCGATTAATTACGACTTTATTAACGTCTAACTTTTTGGTGTGTGGGTCCGGTCTTTTGTTTAAGAGGAGGTTAAATTTGGAAATCAGGTTTTCCTTACATTTGGTCGACATCGTAGCAGCTGAAGAGGCAGTCATATTGTCTACATGTTCCCAATCCGATGTGGACATTATTGCCGTCAATGATAAGTGTGATTTGTAGAGTGTCTTGTCTAACTGATCTAGTTCTGTGCGTATAAGTCTGATTTTTTCTGAGATAAGAGCTAAGCTAGTTTTGAAAAGAATTCGTTTCGCATTAGAAGAAGTTACAGTAACAGAGGTGAGTGTAAATGCGATTGGTATTACCCCAGAGTCGCGGCATCTCTTCAGGAAGGTGAGAGACTCGATCAGCTGAGCTTTCTTATCCCGGAGTTTGTTGAAAGATCTTAAAGTTATGTGAAAACCCTCCCCGTAGAGGCGATTAAATTTTGATTTAAAGCTTTCGTGACTGCAGTAATTCATATTCTTAGTTTTTTCGGTAAAGTCACGTTGAAGAGAAACAACAAAATAACAAAATATATATAAAACAATAAAAAATTCTCACGACGTTTCGACCATAACTCAAACGGTCATCATCAGGTGTGTCGGTTTGCATAAATTTATTTTGAAAACGGCATATTTATTTATATATATAAAAATAACGTTTGCGTCACGCGCAACGATGGCAGTTTGCCAGGACTAGTCCATCTATTTTTTGAAAAGAGGAGGGGGGAGACGAAATTTGTTTTTATGTAAGCTGTCTGAAAGGCACTGTAAGCGTGAACAATCAATCAAGAACTGAAATGATTTATCAAATCTTTCCAATGATTGCTAAGATAGAATCCATCTTCTCGGTTGAAATTGTCTCTGTGTTTGTATATGTGGATAGCCTCATGAACGAATCTCTCATGGAAGCCAGATGGCTTACAAAGAACCTCCGTCTTGGAAAAGTCAATGGCATGTGAGCCTACTGAATTAGAACAATGATCTGCTACGGCCGAGGTGTTGGTCCTACCGTGTTTAAGGTCTGCTTTATGTTCACGAATGCGGTCCGAGATATGGCGTTTGGTTTCTCCAATGTAACTACTACCACAGAGGCAACTTAGTTTGTAGACACCAGGGTATTGTATGTCCGGAATCACATCTTTTACAGACGGAACCAGATCACGGATTTTATGTAATGTGTTGAAACGGACCTGGATCTTGTGTTTATTCAAGATTTTGGAGATCTTTTTTGTGATCCCAGCAATGTAGGGTAAAGTGATGGTTTTGAAAGGCTCCTCAAGAGGGTTCTTCTTCATGGTTTGAGTGATAGCTTTGCGGATTGTATAGTCGGAGTAACCATTAGCCCTAAGAGCTTGGTGTACGTGCTTGAGTTCACTGCTTATGTGTTCCTGGTCGGATATGCATTGGGCTCTATGATACAGAGTCTTGATGAGAGAATTCTTCTGTGATGGATGGTGGTGGGAATCCGGTTTCAGATAAGCATCCGTATGGGTAGCTTTCCTGTAGACAGAGTGGCTCATTGAACCATCAGGTCTCTTTTTAATTAGGACATCCAAAAAAGGTATCTTGCCATCTATTTCGACTTCCATGGTAAATCTGATGGCTGGGTGTATGGAATTGATGTGGTCGAAGAATTTGTCTAGAGCAGGCCGGCCATGTGGCCAGATGACAAAAGTGTCATCCACGTACCTCTTCCATAAGGTTGGGCGCAGAGTGGCAGTCTGGATGGCGTCAGTCTCAAATTTCTCCATGAAAATGTTAGCTATAACTGGAGAAAGGGGGGAGCCCATTGGGGTGCCCTCAGTTTGTTTGTAGAAAGTTCCATTCCAAGTGAAGTATGTATTGGTTAAACAGTGTCTCACCAGGGGGGGTACCTCAGTGTTTAGTCCTTGATGAACCAAGTCTTCAATGATTGCAATGGTGTCAGGTACAGGAACCTTGGTGAATAAGGAAACTACATCAAAACTGACAAGCAGGTCGTCTGGGGACAGGGAAATACCCTTGATTGTTGATACCAGGTGAGTAGAATTTTGTACCGCAGAGGTGGTCTTTCCAGTGAAAGGACGCAGGATTTCAGACAAAAAACGAGCTAGTTTGTAGGTGGGGGAGCTGATAGTAGAGACTATGGGACGAAGAGGTGTATCAACTTTATGTATTTTTGGTAAGCCGTATAATCTTGGTGGCCTGGCAGCAGAAGGTTTCAACGAAAACTGTTTAGATTGATCAATTAATGTGGTTGAATCAGAAATTATTTTGTTGGTTTGTGTGACGAGGCTGTTGGTGGGATCTCTTTTTATTTTTGTATAACTACCATCGTCGAGTAATTCTTTAATTTTGTTGTTGTATTCTATTTTATCCATGATAACAGTAGCATTGCCTTTGTCAGCTGAGAGAACTACAATATCATTCCTCTTTTTTAATTTATATAATTCAAAACGCTCATCTTTGCTGAGGTTGCTAGCTGGCATCTTAGCGTTTTTGAGGGTTGCAGCGATTTCAGATCTTGCTACGTCTGCAGCGATGTGACCCAGGCCCCTGAGAGCAACGTCTACTTGGGCAATTATATCATTAACTGGTATGTGTTTAGGTGTGACTGCAAAGTTTAGACCTTTAGCTAAAACGGATTTCAGACCATCGGAAATAGAACTGTTACTGCGATTAATTACGACTTTATTAACGTCTAACTTTTTGGTGTGTGGGTCCGGTCTTTTGTTTAAGAGGAGGTTAAATTTGGAAATCAGGTTTTCCTTACATTTGGTCGACATCGTAGCAGCTGAAGAGGCAGTCATATTGTCTACATGTTCCCAATCCGATGTGGACATTATTGCCGTCAATGATAAGTGTGATTTGTAGAGTGTCTTGTCTAACTGATCTAGTTCTGTGCGTATAAGTCTGATTTTTTCTGAGATAAGAGCTAAGCTAGTTTTGAAAAGAATTCGTTTCGCATTAGAAGAAGTTACAGTAACAGAGGTGAGTGTAAATGCGATTGGTATTACCCCAGAGTCGCGGCATCTCTTCAGGAAGGTGAGAGACTCGATCAGCTGAGCTTTCTTATCCCGGAGTTTGTTGAAAGATCTTAAAGTTATGTGAAAACCCTCCCCGTAGAGGCGATTAAATTTTGATTTAAAGCTTTCGTGACTGCAGTAATTCATATTCTTAGTTTTTTCGGTAAAGTCACGTTGAAGAGAAACAACAAAATAACAAAATATATATAAAACAATAAAAAATTCTCACGACGTTTCGACCATAACTCAAACGGTCATCATCAGGTGTGTCGGTTTGCATAAATTTATTTTGAAAACGGCATATTTATTTATATATATAAAAATAACGTTTGCGTCACGCGCAACGATGGCAGTTTGCCAGGACTAGTCCATCTATTTTTTGAAAAGAGGAGGGGGGAGACGAAATTTGTTTTTATGTAAGCTGTCTGAAAGGCACTGTAAGCGTGAACAATCAATCAAGAACTGAAATGATTTATCAAATCTTTCCAATGATTGCTAAGATAGAATCCATCTTCTCGGTTGAAATTGTCTCTGTGTTTGTATATGTGGATAGCCTCATGAACGAATCTCTCATGGAAGCCAGATGGCTTACAAAGAACCTCCGTCTTGGAAAAGTCAATGGCATGTGAGCCTACTGAATTAGAACAATGATCTGCTACGGCCGAGGTGTTGGTCCTACCGTGTTTAAGGTCTGCTTTATGTTCACGAATGCGGTCCGAGATATGGCGTTTGGTTTCTCCAATGTAACTACTACCACAGAGGCAACTTAGTTTGTAGACACCAGGGTATTGTATGTCCGGAATCACATCTTTTACAGACGGAACCAGATCACGGATTTTATGTAATGTGTTGAAACGGACCTGGATCTTGTGTTTATTCAAGATTTTGGAGATCTTTTTTGTGATCCCAGCAATGTAGGGTAAAGTGATGGTTTTGAAAGGCTCCTCAAGAGGGTTCTTCTTCATGGTTTGAGTGATAGCTTTGCGGATTGTATAGTCGGAGTAACCATTAGCCCTAAGAGCTTGGTGTACGTGCTTGAGTTCACTGCTTATGTGTTCCTGGTCGGATATGCATTGGGCTCTATGATACAGAGTCTTGATGAGAGAATTCTTCTGTGATGGATGGTGGTGGGAATCCGGTTTCAGATAAGCATCCGTATGGGTAGCTTTCCTGTAGACAGAGTGGCTCATTGAACCATCAGGTCTCTTTTTAATTAGGACATCCAAAAAAGGTATCTTGCCATCTATTTCGACTTCCATGGTAAATCTGATGGCTGGGTGTATGGAATTGATGTGGTCGAAGAATTTGTCTAGAGCAGGCCGGCCATGTGGCCAGATGACAAAAGTGTCATCCACGTACCTCTTCCATAAGGTTGGGCGCAGAGTGGCAGTCTGGATGGCGTCAGTCTCAAATTTCTCCATGAAAATGTTAGCTATAACTGGAGAAAGGGGGGAGCCCATTGGGGTGCCCTCAGTTTGTTTGTAGAAAGTTCCATTCCAAGTGAAGTATGTATTGGTTAAACAGTGTCTCACCAGGGGGGGTACCTCAGTGTTTAGTCCTTGATGAACCAAGTCTTCAATGATTGCAATGGTGTCAGGTACAGGAACCTTGGTGAATAAGGAAACTACATCAAAACTGAACAAGCAGGTCGTCTGGGGACAGGGAAATACCCTTGATTGTTGATACCAGGTGAGTAGAATTTTGTACCGCAGAGGTGGTCTTTCCAGTGAAAGGACGCAGGATTTCAGACAAAAAACGAGCTAGTTTGTAGGTGGGGGAGCTGATAGTAGAGACTATGGGACGAAGAGGTGTATCAACTTTATGTATTTTTGGTAAGCCGTATAATCTTGGTGGCCTGGCAGCAGAAGGTTTCAACGAAAACTGTTTAGATTGATCAATTAATGTGGTTGAATCAGAAATTATTTTGTTGGTTTGTGTGACGAGGCTGTTGGTGGGATCTCTTTTTATTTTTGTATAACTACCATCGTCGAGTAATTCTTTAATTTTGTTGTTGTATTCTATTTTATCCATGATAACAGTAGCATTGCCTTTGTCAGCTGAGAGAACTACAATATCATTCCTCTTTTTTAATTTATATAATTCAAAACGCTCATCTTTGCTGAGGTTGCTAGCTGGCATCTTAGCGTTTTTGAGGGTTGCAGCGATTTCAGATCTTGCTACGTCTGCAGCGATGTGACCCAGGCCCCTGAGAGCAACGTCTACTTGGGCAATTATATCATTAACTGGTATGTGTTTAGGTGTGACTGCAAAGTTTAGACCTTTAGCTAAAACGGATTTCAGACCATCGGAAATAGAACTGTTACTGCGATTAATTACGACTTTATTAACGTCTAACTTTTTGGTGTGTGGGTCCGGTCTTTTGTTTAAGAGGAGGTTAAATTTGGAAATCAGGTTTTCCTTACATTTGGTCGACATCGTAGCAGCTGAAGAGGCAGTCATATTGTCTACATGTTCCCAATCCGATGTGGACATTATTGCCGTCAATGATAAGTGTGATTTGTAGAGTGTCTTGTCTAACTGATCTAGTTCTGTGCGTATAAGTCTGATTTTGATTTGTAACTTCTTCTAATGCGAAACGAATTCTTTTCAAAACTAGCTTAGCTCTTATCTCAGAAAAAATCAGACTTATACGCACAGAACTAGATCAGTTAGACAAGACACTCTACAAATCACACTTATCATTGACGGCAATAATGTCCACATCGGATTGGGAACATGTAGACAATATGACTGCCTCTTCAGCTGCTACGATGTCGACCAAATGTAAGGAAATACCTGATTTCCAAATTTAACCTCCTCTTAAACAAAAGACCGGACCCACACACCAAAAAGTTAGACGTTAATAAAGTCGTAATTAATCGCAGTAACAGTTCTATTTCCGATGGTCTGAAATCCGTTTTAGCTAAAGGTCTAAACTTTGCAGTCACACCTAAACACATACCAGTTAATGATATAATTGCCCAAGTAGACGTTGCTCTCAGGGGCCTGGGTCACATCGCTGCAGACGTAGCAAGATCTGAAATCGCTGCAACCCTCAAAAACGCTAAGATGCCAGCTAGCAACCTCAGCAAAGATGAGCGTTTTGAATTATATAAATTAAAAAAGAGGAATGATATTGTAGTTCTCTCAGCTGACAAAGGCAATGCTACTGTTATCATGGATAAAATAGAATACAACAACAAAATTAAAGAATTACTCGACGATGGTAGTTATACAAAAATAAAAAGAGATCCCACCAACAGCCTCGTCACACAAACCAACAAAATAATTTCTGATTCAACCACATTAATTGATCAATCTAAACAGTTTTCGTTGAAACCTTCTGCTGCCAGGCCACCAAGATTATACGGCTTACCAAAAATACATAAAGTTGATACACCTCTTCGTCCCATAGTCTCTACTATCAGCTCCCCCACCTACAAACTAGCTCGTTTTTTGTCTGAAATCCTGCGTCCTTTCACTGGAAAGACCACCTCTGCGGTACAAAATTCTACTCACCTGGTATCAACAATCAAGGGTATTTCCCTGTCCCCAGACGACCTGCTTGTCAGTTTTGATGTAGTTTCCTTATTCACCAAGGTTCCTGTACCTGACACCATTGCAATCATTGAAGACTTGGTTCATCAAGGACTAAACACTGAGGTACCCCCCCTGGTGAGACACTGTTTAACCAATACATACTTCACTTGGAATGGAACTTTCTACAAACAAACTGAGGGCACCCCAATGGGCTCCCCCCTTTCTCCAGTTATAGCTAACATTTTCATGGAGAAATTTGAGACTGACGCCATCCAGACTGCCACTCTGCGCCCAACCTTATGGAAGAGGTACGTGGATGACACTTTTGTCATCTGGCCACATGGCCGGCCTGCTCTAGACAAATTCTTCGACCACATCAATTCCATACACCCAGCCATCAGATTTACCATGGAAGTCGAAATAGATGGCAAGATACCTTTTTTGGATGTCCTAATTAAAAAGAGACCTGATGGTTCAATGAGCCACTCTGTCTACAGGAAAGCTACCCATACGGATGCTTATCTGAAACCGGATTCCCACCACCATCCATCACAGAAGAATTCTCTCATCAAGACTCTGTATCATAGAGCCCAATGCATATCCGACCAGGAACACATAAGCAGTGAACTCAAGCACGTACACCAAGCTCTTAGGGCTAATGGTTACTCCGACTATACAATCCGCAAAGCTATCACTCAAACCATGAAGAAGAACCCTCTTGAGGAGCCTTTCAAAACCATCACTTTACCCTACATTGCTGGGATCACAAAAAAGATCTCCAAAATCTTGAATAAACACAAGATCCAGGTCCGTTTCAACACATTACATAAAATCCGTGATCTGGTTCCGTCTGTAAAAGATGTGATTCCGGACATACAATACCCTGGTGTCTACAAACTAAGTTGCCTCTGTGGTAGTAGTTACATTGGAGAAACCAAACGCCATATCTCGGACCGCATTCGTGAACATAAAGCAGACCTTAAACACGGTAGGACCAACACCTCGGCCGTAGCAGATCATTGTTCTAATTCAGTAGGCTCACATGCCATTGACTTTTCCAAGACGGAGGTTCTTTGTAAGCCATCTGGCTTCCATGAGAGATTCGTTCATGAGGCTATCCACATATACAAACACAGAGACAATTTCAACCGAGAAGATGGATTCTATCTTAGCAATCATTGGAAAGATTTGATAAATCATTTCAGTTCTTGATTGATTGTTCACGCTTACAGTGCCTTTCAGACAGCTTACATAAAAACAAATTTCGTCTCCCCCCTCCTCTTTTCAAAAAATAGATGGACTAGTCCTGGCAAACTGCCATCGTTGCGCGTGACGCAAACGTTATTTTTATATATATAAATAAATATGCCGTTTTCAAAATAAATTTATGCAAACCGACACACCTGATGATGACCGTTTGAGTTATGGTCGAAACGTCGTGAGAATTTTTTATTGTTTTATATATATTTTGTTATTTTGTTGTTTCTCTTCAACGTGACTTTACCGAAAAAACTAAGAATATGAATTACTGCAGTCACGAAAGCTTTAAATCAAAATTTAATCGCCTCTACGGGGAGGGTTTTCACATAACTTTAAGATCTTTCAACAAACTCCGGGATAAGAAAGCTCAGCTGATCGAGTCTCTCACCTTCCTGAAGAGATGCCGCGACTCTGGGGTAATACCAATCGCATTTACACTCACCTCTGTTACTGTAACTTCTTCTAATGCGAAACGAATTCTTTTCAAAACTAGCTTAGCTCTTATCTCAGAAAAAATCAGACTTATACGCACAGAACTAGATCAGTTAGACAAGACACTCTACAAATCACACTTATCATTGACGGCAATAATGTCCACATCGGATTGGGAACATGTAGACAATATGACTGCCTCTTCAGCTGCTACGATGTCGACCAAATGTAAGGAAAACCTGATTTCCAAATTTAACCTCCTCTTAAACAAAAGACCGGACCCACACACCAAAAAGTTAGACGTTAATAAAGTCGTAATTAATCGCAGTAACAGTTCTATTTCCGATGGTCTGAAATCCGTTTTAGCTAAAGGTCTAAACTTTGCAGTCACACCTAAACACATACCAGTTAATGATATAATTGCCCAAGTAGACGTTGCTCTCAGGGGCCTGGGTCACATCGCTGCAGACGTAGCAAGATCTGAAATCGCTGCAACCCTCAAAAACGCTAAGATGCCAGCTAGCAACCTCAGCAAAGATGAGCGTTTTGAATTATATAAATTAAAAAAGAGGAATGATATTGTAGTTCTCTCAGCTGACAAAGGCAATGCTACTGTTATCATGGATAAAATAGAATACAACAACAAAATTAAAGAATTACTCGACGATGGTAGTTATACAAAAATAAAAAGAGATCCCACCAACAGCCTCGTCACACAAACCAACAAAATAATTTCTGATTCAACCACATTAATTGATCAATCTAAACAGTTTTCGTTGAAACCTTCTGCTGCCAGGCCACCAAGATTATACGGCTTACCAAAAATACATAAAGTTGATACACCTCTTCGTCCCATAGTCTCTACTATCAGCTCCCCCACCTACAAACTAGCTCGTTTTTTGTCTGAAATCCTGCGTCCTTTCACTGGAAAGACCACCTCTGCGGTACAAAATTCTACTCACCTGGTATCAACAATCAAGGGTATTTCCCTGTCCCCAGACGACCTGCTTGTCAGTTTTGATGTAGTTTCCTTATTCACCAAGGTTCCTGTACCTGACACCATTGCAATCATTGAAGACTTGGTTCATCAAGGACTAAACACTGAGGTACCCCCCCTGGTGAGACACTGTTTAACCAATACATACTTCACTTGGAATGGAACTTTCTACAAACAAACTGAGGGCACCCCAATGGGCTCCCCCCTTTCTCCAGTTATAGCTAACATTTTCATGGAGAAATTTGAGACTGACGCCATCCAGACTGCCACTCTGCGCCCAACCTTATGGAAGAGGTACGTGGATGACACTTTTGTCATCTGGCCACATGGCCGGCCTGCTCTAGACAAATTCTTCGACCACATCAATTCCATACACCCAGCCATCAGATTTACCATGGAAGTCGAAATAGATGGCAAGATACCTTTTTTGGATGTCCTAATTAAAAAGAGACCTGATGGTTCAATGAGCCACTCTGTCTACAGGAAAGCTACCCATACGGATGCTTATCTGAAACCGGATTCCCACCACCATCCATCACAGAAGAATTCTCTCATCAAGACTCTGTATCATAGAGCCCAATGCATATCCGACCAGGAACACATAAGCAGTGAACTCAAGCACGTACACCAAGCTCTTAGGGCTAATGGTTACTCCGACTATACAATCCGCAAAGCTATCACTCAAACCATGAAGAAGAACCCTCTTGAGGAGCCTTTCAAAACCATCACTTTACCCTACATTGCTGGGATCACAAAAAAGATCTCCAAAATCTTGAATAAACACAAGATCCAGGTCCGTTTCAACACATTACATAAAATCCGTGATCTGGTTCCGTCTGTAAAAGATGTGATTCCGGACATACAATACCCTGGTGTCTACAAACTAAGTTGCCTCTGTGGTAGTAGTTACATTGGAGAAACCAAACGCCATATCTCGGACCGCATTCGTGAACATAAAGCAGACCTTAAACACGGTAGGACCAACACCTCGGCCGTAGCAGATCATTGTTCTAATTCAGTAGGCTCACATGCCATTGACTTTTCCAAGACGGAGGTTCTTTGTAAGCCATCTGGCTTCCATGAGAGATTCGTTCATGAGGCTATCCACATATACAAACACAGAGACAATTTCAACCGAGAAGATGGATTCTATCTTAGCAATCATTGGAAAGATTTGATAAATCATTTCAGTTCTTGATTGATTGTTCACGCTTACAGTGCCTTTCAGACAGCTTACATAAAAACAAATTTCGTCTCCCCCCTCCTCTTTTCAAAAAATAGATGGACTAGTCCTGGCAAACTGCCATCGTTGCGCGTGACGCAAA
Organism: Petromyzon marinus; assembly: GCF_048934315.1. Classification (NCBI taxonomy): domain Eukaryota; kingdom Metazoa; phylum Chordata; class Hyperoartia; order Petromyzontiformes; family Petromyzontidae; genus Petromyzon; species Petromyzon marinus. The sequence goes on from NW_027422817.1 coordinate 2,138,549, forward strand.
CGTTATTTTTATATATATAAATAAATATGCCGTTTTCAAAATAAATTTATGCAAACCGACACACCTGATGATGACCGTTTGAGTTATGGTCGAAACGTCGTGAGAATTTTTTATTGTTTTATATATATTTTGTTATTTTGTTGTTTCTCTTCAACGTGACTTTACCGAAAAAACTAAGAATATGAATTACTGCAGTCACGAAAGCTTTAAATCAAAATTTAATCGCCTCTACGGGGAGGGTTTTCACATAACTTTAAGATCTTTCAACAAACTCCGGGATAAGAAAGCTCAGCTGATCGAGTCTCTCACCTTCCTGAAGAGATGCCGCGACTCTGGGGTAATACCAATCGCATTTACACTCACCTCTGTTACTGTAACTTCTTCTAATGCGAAACGAATTCTTTTCAAAACTAGCTTAGCTCTTATCTCAGAAAAAATCAGACTTATACGCACAGAACTAGATCAGTTAGACAAGACACTCTACAAATCACACTTATCATTGACGGCAATAATGTCCACATCGGATTGGGAACATGTAGACAATATGACTGCCTCTTCAGCTGCTACGATGTCGACCAAATGTAAGGAAAACCTGATTTCCAAATTTAACCTCCTCTTAAACAAAAGACCGGACCCACACACCAAAAAGTTAGACGTTAATAAAGTCGTAATTAATCGCAGTAACAGTTCTATTTCCGATGGTCTGAAATCCGTTTTAGCTAAAGGTCTAAACTTTGCAGTCACACCTAAACACATACCAGTTAATGATATAATTGCCCAAGTAGACGTTGCTCTCAGGGGCCTGGGTCACATCGCTGCAGACGTAGCAAGATCTGAAATCGCTGCAACCCTCAAAAACGCTAAGATGCCAGCTAGCAACCTCAGCAAAGATGAGCGTTTTGAATTATATAAATTAAAAAAGAGGAATGATATTGTAGTTCTCTCAGCTGACAAAGGCAATGCTACTGTTATCATGGATAAAATAGAATACAACAACAAAATTAAAGAATTACTCGACGATGGTAGTTATACAAAAATAAAAAGAGATCCCACCAACAGCCTCGTCACACAAACCAACAAAATAATTTCTGATTCAACCACATTAATTGATCAATCTAAACAGTTTTCGTTGAAACCTTCTGCTGCCAGGCCACCAAGATTATACGGCTTACCAAAAATACATAAAGTTGATACACCTCTTCGTCCCATAGTCTCTACTATCAGCTCCCCCACCTACAAACTAGCTCGTTTTTTGTCTGAAATCCTGCGTCCTTTCACTGGAAAGACCACCTCTGCGGTACAAAATTCTACTCACCTGGTATCAACAATCAAGGGTATTTCCCTGTCCCCAGACGACCTGCTTGTCAGTTTTGATGTAGTTTCCTTATTCACCAAGGTTCCTGTACCTGACACCATTGCAATCATTGAAGACTTGGTTCATCAAGGACTAAACACTGAGGTACCCCCCCTGGTGAGACACTGTTTAACCAATACATACTTCACTTGGAATGGAACTTTCTACAAACAAACTGAGGGCACCCCAATGGGCTCCCCCCTTTCTCCAGTTATAGCTAACATTTTCATGGAGAAATTTGAGACTGACGCCATCCAGACTGCCACTCTGCGCCCAACCTTATGGAAGAGGTACGTGGATGACACTTTTGTCATCTGGCCACATGGCCGGCCTGCTCTAGACAAATTCTTCGACCACATCAATTCCATACACCCAGCCATCAGATTTACCATGGAAGTCGAAATAGATGGCAAGATACCTTTTTTGGATGTCCTAATTAAAAAGAGACCTGATGGTTCAATGAGCCACTCTGTCTACAGGAAAGCTACCCATACGGATGCTTATCTGAAACCGGATTCCCACCACCATCCATCACAGAAGAATTCTCTCATCAAGACTCTGTATCATAGAGCCCAATGCATATCCGACCAGGAACACATAAGCAGTGAACTCAAGCACGTACACCAAGCTCTTAGGGCTAATGGTTACTCCGACTATACAATCCGCAAAGCTATCACTCAAACCATGAAGAAGAACCCTCTTGAGGAGCCTTTCAAAACCATCACTTTACCCTACATTGCTGGGATCACAAAAAAGATCTCCAAAATCTTGAATAAACACAAGATCCAGGTCCGTTTCAACACATTACATAAAATCCGTGATCTGGTTCCGTCTGTAAAAGATGTGATTCCGGACATACAATACCCTGGTGTCTACAAACTAAGTTGCCTCTGTGGTAGTAGTTACATTGGAGAAACCAAACGCCATATCTCGGACCGCATTCGTGAACATAAAGCAGACCTTAAACACGGTAGGACCAACACCTCGGCCGTAGCAGATCATTGTTCTAATTCAGTAGGCTCACATGCCATTGACTTTTCCAAGACGGAGGTTCTTTGTAAGCCATCTGGCTTCCATGAGAGATTCGTTCATGAGGCTATCCACATATACAAACACAGAGACAATTTCAACCGAGAAGATGGATTCTATCTTAGCAATCATTGGAAAGATTTGATAAATCATTTCAGTTCTTGATTGATTGTTCACGCTTACAGTGCCTTTCAGACAGCTTACATAAAAACAAATTTCGTCTCCCCCCTCCTCTTTTCAAAAAATAGATGGACTAGTCCTGGCAAACTGCCATCGTTGCGCGTGACGCAAACGTTATTTTTATATATATAAATAAATATGCCGTTTTCAAAATAAATTTATGCAAACCGACACACCTGATGATGACCGTTTGAGTTATGGTCGAAACGTCGTGAGAATTTTTTATTGTTTTATATATATTTTGTTATTTTGTTGTTTCTCTTCAACGTGACTTTACCGAAAAAACTAAGAATATGAATTACTGCAGTCACGAAAGCTTTAAATCAAAATTTAATCGCCTCTACGGGGAGGGTTTTCACATAACTTTAAGATCTTTCAACAAACTCCGGGATAAGAAAGCTCAGCTGATCGAGTCTCTCACCTTCCTGAAGAGATGCCGCGACTCTGGGGTAATACCAATCGCATTTACACTCACCTCTGTTACTGTAACTTCTTCTAATGCGAAACGAATTCTTTTCAAAACTAGCTTAGCTCTTATCTCAGAAAAAATCAGACTTATACGCACAGAACTAGATCAGTTAGACAAGACACTCTACAAATCACACTTATCATTGACGGCAATAATGTCCACATCGGATTGGGAACATGTAGACAATATGACTGCCTCTTCAGCTGCTACGATGTCGACCAAATGTAAGGAAAACCTGATTTCCAAATTTAACCTCCTCTTAAACAAAAGACCGGACCCACACACCAAAAAGTTAGACGTTAATAAAGTCGTAATTAATCGCAGTAACAGTTCTATTTCCGATGGTCTGAAATCCGTTTTAGCTAAAGGTCTAAACTTTGCAGTCACACCTAAACACATACCAGTTAATGATATAATTGCCCAAGTAGACGTTGCTCTCAGGGGCCTGGGTCACATCGCTGCAGACGTAGCAAGATCTGAAATCGCTGCAACCCTCAAAAACGCTAAGATGCCAGCTAGCAACCTCAGCAAAGATGAGCGTTTTGAATTATATAAATTAAAAAAGAGGAATGATATTGTAGTTCTCTCAGCTGACAAAGGCAATGCTACTGTTATCATGGATAAAATAGAATACAACAACAAAATTAAAGAATTACTCGACGATGGTAGTTATACAAAAATAAAAAGAGATCCCACCAACAGCCTCGTCACACAAACCAACAAAATAATTTCTGATTCAACAACATTAATTGATCAATCTAAACAGTTTTCGTTGAAACCTTCTGCTGCCAGGCCACCAAGATTATACGGCTTACCAAAAATACATAAAGTTGATACACCTCTTCGTCCCATAGTCTCTACTATCAGCTCCCCCACCTACAAACTAGCTCGTTTTTTGTCTGAAATCCTGCGTCCTTTCACTGGAAAGACCACCTCTGCGGTACAAAATTCTACTCACCTGGTATCAACAATCAAGGGTATTTCCCTGTCCCCAGACGACCTGCTTGTCAGTTTTGATGTAGTTTCCTTATTCACCAAGGTTCCTGTACCTGACACCATTGCAATCATTGAAGACTTGGTTCATCAAGGACTAAACACTGAGGTACCCCCCCTGGTGAGACACTGTTTAACCAATACATACTTCACTTGGAATGGAACTTTCTACAAACAAACTGAGGGCACCCCAATGGGCTCCCCCCTTTCTCCAGTTATAGCTAACATTTTCATGGAGAAATTTGAGACTGACGCCATCCAGACTGCCACTCTGCGCCCAACCTTATGGAAGAGGTACGTGGATGACACTTTTGTCATCTGGCCACATGGCCGGCCTGCTCTAGACAAATTCTTCGACCACATCAATTCCATACACCCAGCCATCAGATTTACCATGGAAGTCGAAATAGATGGCAAGATACCTTTTTTGGATGTCCTAATTAAAAAGAGACCTGATGGTTCAATGAGCCACTCTGTCTACAGGAAAGCTACCCATACGGATGCTTATCTGAAACCGGATTCCCACCACCATCCATCACAGAAGAATTCTCTCATCAAGACTCTGTATCATAGAGCCCAATGCATATCCGACCAGGAACACATAAGCAGTGAACTCAAGCACGTACACCAAGCTCTTAGGGCTAATGGTTACTCCGACTATACAATCCGCAAAGCTATCACTCAAACCATGAAGAAGAACCCTCTTGAGGAGCCTTTCAAAACCATCACTTTACCCTACATTGCTGGGATCACAAAAAAGATCTCCAAAATCTTGAATAAACACAAGATCCAGGTCCGTTTCAACACATTACATAAAATCCGTGATCTGGTTCCGTCTGTAAAAGATGTGATTCCGGACATACAATACCCTGGTGTCTACAAACTAAGTTGCCTCTGTGGTAGTAGTTACATTGGAGAAACCAAACGCCATATCTCGGACCGCATTCGTGAACATAAAGCAGACCTTAAACACGGTAGGACCAACACCTCGGCCGTAGCAGATCATTGTTCTAATTCAGTAGGCTCACATGCCATTGACTTTTCCAAGACGGAGGTTCTTTGTAAGCCATCTGGCTTCCATGAGAGATTCGTTCATGAGGCTATCCACATATACAAACACAGAGACAATTTCAACCGAGAAGATGGATTCTATCTTAGCAATCATTGGAAAGATTTGATAAATCATTTCAGTTCTTGATTGATTGTTCACGCTTACAGTGCCTTTCAGACAGCTTACATAAAAACAAATTTCGTCTCCCCCCTCCTCTTTTCAAAAAATAGATGGACTAGTCCTGGCAAACTGCCATCGTTGCGCGTGACGCAAACGTTATTTTTATATATATAAATAAATATGCCGTTTTCAAAATAAATTTATGCAAACCGACACACCTGATGATGACCGTTTGAGTTATGGTCGAAACGTCGTGAGAATTTTTTATTGTTTTATATATATTTTGTTATTTTGTTGTTTCTCTTCAACGTGACTTTACCGAAAAAACTAAGAATATGAATTACTGCAGTCACGAAAGCTTTAAATCAAAATTTAAGAGGGAAGAAGTGAAGGTGAAATGTAAAGATGAAGATTCAACTCCAAAATGGGACCTTCACATCGATGGAGGCAACGTAAAGCAGGAGGAGAATTCTGACTGTGAGGCAGAGCGAGGCAACTCCCAGCAGTTTGTGGAGGTGTGGGTGGACTTCCTCCGAGACAATCCAAAGTCAAGTGGAGACCCGGTAGATGTATAAGCCAGAGACGATGTCGCTACAATAGATGCACCTTTGTCACAAGCCTTTAATGACAATGTGAAGTTGAACACTTTGTGGGCCCGTGAGTTGGGTAGATCTCTAACCAGGAGCAAGAGCCAATAAGCTCCCAAGCATTCACTGTTATAATAATTGCTTTTACACGGTGCTTGCTTAATCGCCTCAGCAACTCAGAGTTTTGTGTCGTACCTCGCCTGAAACACTCAAAGAGCATCCCCAAGTAGCAGCTGCCCCTGTGTGGCACAAGGTGGTGGCCCTGCACCGGCCTGCATGTGGACAAGAGCCTGTCAGTAGGGGGCGATGATTGATGTGTCATCTCAGTTGTGTGGTTTGTAGGTAATGTTTAGAATTTGCTACATTTTCACTCAGACGCCAACATGCAATGGCCTACTCGTTTTGAATGATACAATAGTATGTTTTACATACACGGTGAAGCAGACTGTGCAACTTTCTTGTTAATACGATGTAACGTGATGCAGTATATTTCACTGCAGTAATCCAATTTTGTTAATATGCCTGTCAATAATTTATAATGTATACTTGTCTGGTTTTGTGCATACTTGTAACATTTGATCTGTAAGGGTCAAACATTGAATAAGTGATGTTAGGACAAAGTGTGTGTGTGTGTTTTGGAAGTAACCTGTACAGAGAACTCAGGTGGGACCCGTTGTTCTTGTGATACAGGTCAAACGGTGTTTTTGTGTTCCACGAAGCGTCTGCCTCTGGAGCAACTCATCGTCTTTGAAATAGGTAGCACGCTCGGATCATTCATCGGTTACAAGGCATACCACTTAAAAGTTACATGTAGCGGAGGAGGTACATTCTCTACAACACGAATTGTAGTTTTGTCTTACGTGTTGACGTAGATTTTGTCTAACTAGGACTAGAAATGCACCTTGCTGATTAACGTCTGGATGTTCGTACCTGTCGGTTGAAGCAAACCCCACTGCTGTTGTTGAGACGCTGTGCACCAATAAGGGTCCAACACATTGACGGCCTTCAGGCCAGGAAAGTCACAACATTTGCACACGAAGGACGCATTCACGCAAACACCCGGTGCTCCATTTTGAAGTTTTAAAATGAAACATCTTTGAATTGTGTTGTGTTTTGAATTAGATGATTTTTATTTCTTCATTAAAAGCTTGTATCAATTTACATCTGGAAGACTTCATTGAAAAGGACATTTCGTGTGAATTTTCTCTCGTCATTAAGTAGACGGCCTTGCCGGGGGTTCGGTTCAATGCGAACACAAACAGTGTACACACACACAGTGTACACACACACAGTGTACACACACTGTACACGCACACAGTGACACAGTGACACACACAGTGTACACTGTGTGTACACAGTGTACACTGTGTGTACACTGTGTGTGTATACTGTGTGTGCACACACAGTGTACACACAGTGACACAGTGACGCACACACAGTGACAGTGTACACACACAGTGACACACACACAGTGACACACACTGTATACACACAGTGTACACACACACAGTGTATACACACAGTGTACACACACAGTGTATACAAACAGTGTACACACAGTGTACACACACACAGTGTACATACACAGTGTGCACACACAGTGTATACACACAGTGTACACACACAATGTACACACACACAGTGTACACACACAGTGTACACATACACAGTGTATACACAGTGTATACACAGTGTAAACACACACACACAGGGTATACACAGTGTACACACACAGTGTACACACGGTGTACATACAGTGTATACACCCAGTGTACACACACAGGGTACACACAGTGTATATATACACACACACAGTGTACACACAGTGACACACAGGGTATACACAGTGTACACACACAGTGTATACAGTGTACACACACACAGTGTACACACACAATGTACACACACAATGTACACACACACAGTGTACACACACTGTACACACACAGTGTACACATACGCAGTGTACACACACAGTGTACACACACTGTACACACACGCAGTGTATACATACGCAGTGTACACACACACAGTGTATACACATAGTGTACACACACACAGTGTACACACACAGTGTCTGTACACAGTGTACACACACATAGTGTACACACACAATGTACACAATGTACACACAGTGTCTGTACACAGTGTACACACACATAGTGTACACACACAATGTACACAATGTACACACAGTGTACACACACAGTGTACACACACACAGTGTATACACATAGTGTACACACACAGCGTACACACGCAGTGTACACACACAGTGTATACACATAGTGTACACACACAGTTCCGGCATCGGCGCATCCACACCACATCATGGATGCATGCCGGGTCCAAGCAAGAACATCTGCTGGACTACATAGTGACGGAACAGCGAATGCGAGCCCATGTCCTTGACACCAGGACGGACCGTGGAGCTTATCTGCCCACTGACCATCGACTTGTCATCTGTAAGATGCACCTGCAATTCTTCCACTCCGGTGGTGGGTGTACACCCAGGACCCCATTCAAACCCTTAGTGGCATGGTCTCAGCTAGCTGATGAAAGTTACAAACGAGAATTTCATCATCGCTTGTGGCTGGGATTGGCATCGTCTCCCACTCCTCTTGATGTCGAGGGGAAATGGGTGAGGTTTAGGACTGTAGCTCATGTAGTTGCAATGGCTGCTTTGGGTACACGGTCCAGACCTCCCCAGAGACCCTGGCTGACAAGAGGAGGTGTTCAAGCTGGCTGAGAAAAATCGACAGGCCCACTCTCATCGGCTACAGCGTCCCACGTCGGAGAATGAGGAGGCTTACCGCAGCCTAAGCTCGGAGGTTCGGGGAGCCGTGAGGCGCTGCAAGGATGGGTGGTGGTCGCGGGTTGCTGAGGAGATGGAGTCTGCCTCAGTGGCCTGCGATTACAAATCTCTATTTAACTCCATCAAAAAAGTAACCTGCAGCGCCACACCTATTACCGTCATTAGGGGAAAGAACGGTGATCCAATATCCGACCCCCAGGAACAGGTTTGCAGATTTTCTGAGCATTCCTGAGGTCCTGGGAAAGGGGAAATCCCTCAGCCATGAAAACGTGGGACAAAGTGGGGATGACCCTGCTGAGGCTGCGGTGCCTCAAATATTGGAGGAAGTCACCCACTGTGATTGGCTGGCTGAGGTGCCATCCGTTGAGGACAGCAAGTTGGCACAGTAGGGGGCACAGGTGGTGCATCAGCCAGTCGTCTCAATCAGTCGACCCGTGGCACCTGGGTCTGCCCCGTGACCTCCTGCCAGCGGGCGTTCGACATTTCACGTGGCCTCAAGGTGCACATGGCCTGGCACAAGCGTCGTGGTGACGTCACCGCCACTTGGTGGCGAACTGCGGTTGTTGTTGTTGACAGTGGAGCTGCTGGTAGTATATTTGGAGTGTGAGTGTCTCTCGCCTCGTGGTCACGTGGATTTGTTTCTGGTTCCTCCGGTTTCCCCCCCTCCAGATTTAGAATTAACATCACGCATTTAAAATATTTAACTGCAATACATTTCCACACGATGAAGTCACTTTGTGTTGAGCTTTAATTTGTGATGGGCAGGTCGCTTGTGAAAAAAACGCTATATAGCTCAGTGGGCCTTACCTTGTACAATAAAATAGAAAAACTAGTTTATAGTTTAAGAAGAGAGATGAGTTGGATCTGTCACGTGGGTTATTTAAATAAAAAAGGTTATTCGTTTCATCAGGTCATGTGCACAGATTACAATAACATTTGGAGGGAAAAAAAAACATGCTGGCCGTTGTGACTTCACCGAAAAAGCCAAAGAGTACGTTATGGTCAAGTTTTATGAAAAATGTTTTTTTAGGATATTTGCTCTTAATGTGCTTACTTTCCCCTAGCACATTCACTGCATTGTCTTGGTGAATGCGAGGCATCGCGTGGTCATAACCCACCGGGGTATTTTCCCCTTACGCGTCAAGAGATTGACATTCTCAATGGAAATCATTTCAGGTATTCACTGAAAGTGTCAGAGCTGAATGTTCAGGATAAAACTGAACATTCGTGCTAAAGATTGGTGCCATATTGTACGATAATTGTGCAAAATGCAACCAAAACACAATTAGCACGGTTAGCTACGCACCGCTACAGTCTACATTATAGACTGTCAGTACACTCACTCAGCTTAATAACCATTGCTACAGTCAACATTATAGACTGTCAGAACACTCAACATACTTAATAACCATTACTACAGTCTACATTATAGACTGCCAGTACACTCACCATACTTAATAACCATTACTACAGTCTACATTATAGACTGTCAGTACACTCATTCAGCTTAATAGCCATTACTACAGTCTACATTATAGACTGTCAGTACACTCACCATACTTAATAACCAGGCTACAGTCTACATTATAGACTGTCAGTACACTCACTCAGCTTAATAACCATTGCTAGAGTCAACATTATAGACTGTCAGAACACTCAACATACTTAATAACCATTACTACAGTCTACATTATAGACTGCCAGTACACTCACCATACTTAATAACCATTACTACAGTCTACATTATAGACTGTCAGTACACTCATTCAGCTTAATAGCCATTACTACAGTCTACATTATAGACTGTCAGTACACTCACCATACTTAATAACCAGGCTACAGTCTACATTATAGACTGTCAGTACACTCACCATACTTAATAACCATTACTACAGTCTACATTATAGACTGTCAGTACACTCACCCAGCTGAATAACCAGGCTAGAGTCTACATTATAGACTGTCAGTACACTCACTCAGGTTAATAACCAGGCTACAGTCTACATTATAGACTGTCAGTACACTCACCATACTTAATAACCATTACTACAGTCTACATTATAGACTGTCAGTACACTCAACATACTTGATAACCATTACTACAGTCTACATTATAGACTGCCAGTACACTCACCATACTTAATAACCATTACTACAGTCTACATTATAGACTGTCAGTACACTCATTCAGCTTAATAGCCATTACTACAGTCTAGATTATAGACTGTCAGTACACTCACCATACTTAATAACCAGGCTACAGTCTACATTATAGACTGTCAGTACACTCACCATACTTAATAACCATTACTACAGTCTACATTATAGACTGCCAGTACACTCACCATACTTAATAACCATTACTACAGTCTACATTATAGACTGTCAGTACACTCACCATACTTAATAACCATTACTACAGTCTACATTATAGACTGTCAGTAAACTCACTCAGCTTAATAACCATTACTACAGTCTACATTATAGACTGTCAGTACACTCACCCAGCTGAATAACCATTACTACAGTCTACATTATAGACTGTCAGTACACTCACCATACTTAATAACCATTACTACAGTCTATATTATAGACTGTCAGTAAACTCACTCAGCTTAATAACCATTACTACAGTCTACATTATAGACTGTCAGTACACTCACCCAGCTGAATAACCAGGCTAGAGTCTACATTATAGACTGTCAGTACACTCACTCAGGTTAATAACCAGGCTACAGTCTACATTATAGACTGTCAGTACACTCACCATACTTAATAACCATTACTACAGTCTACATTATAGACTGTCAGTACACTCACCATACTTAATAACCATTACTACAGTCTACATTATAGACTGTCAGTACACTCACCATACTTAATAACCATTACTACAGTCTACATTATAGACTGTCAGTAAACTCACTCAGCTTAATAACCATTACTACAGTCTACATTATTATTCACAAATTAAATCGTTTGTATTTTGTCAATGGCCATAGCCTCAGCACTGTCCCATAGACCCAACACTGCCCATAAATTCAACAGTGCATATTTAAACTATCTGCGAATCACGGGCTGGACATTTGAGGCCACTTTTTACCTCACGTTTTCCCTCACGAGAGGCGATCTCGCACCCCTGGGGGGTCGTCATCGTCGTTAATTTCTGCTCCGAAATTAAAAAAAATTCAAATCCGCACCTCACGACTCTCAAAATGGCGCCTGGCCGACGAGGAGTCTCAAAAATTTGGCGGGAAAAAAAATCCCGCGTCACGTGGCTAGGGAGGACCAATCAGAGAGCTCCAAGCGCCTCGCCTCACAGCAGCTCCGCTCCTGCACTGATAGATCACTGCAGAAGGTCTCTCGTCTATAGTTGAATAGTGTAATAGTGTGTGTGTATCTGTGTTTATGTGTGTATGTGTGTGTATGTGTGAGTGTCTCCGTGTGTGTCTGTGTGTGTGTACGTGTGTGTCTGTGTGTGTGTCTGTGTGTGTCTCTGTGTGTGTCTGTGTGTGTCTCTGTGTGTGTGTCTGTGTGTGTCTGTCTCTGTGTGTGTACGTGTGTGTACGTATGTGTGTATCTGTGTGTGGTGTGTGTCTGTGTGTGTCTATGTGTGTACGTGTGTGTACGTGTGTGTCTCTGTGTGTGTGTCTCTGTGTGGTGTGTGTCTCTGTGTGTGATGTGTGTGTGTCTCTGTGTGGTGTGTGTCTCTGTGTGTGTCTCCGTGTGTGTCTCTGTGTGTGTCTCTGTGTGTGGTGTGTGTCTCTGTGTGCGTGTCTCTGTGTGTCTCTGTGTGTGTGTCTCTGTGTGTGATGTGTGTGTCTCTGTGTGTGATGTGTGTGTCTCCGTGTGTGATGTGTGTGTCTCTGTGTGTGTCTGTGTGTGTGTATGTGGGGAGCGGTAGTGTAGTGGTTAGCGCTACGCCGCGCTACGATTCTCTGAACCGGTCCTGGGCCTCCCCTAGGTCGACTCAGCCTCAAATGAGTACCTGGTGTGGTGGTGTGTGTAGTAAACATCACCACTGGGGGAGACAAAGGCGGTCGGGCGTGGTGCTGGCCACCCACCCCCTCGTGTGCCACAGTGCCGGCCCTTATAGGTGCTGCTACTCGCTTACAGCACTCGCCCCTACAGATTGTTAAGGCTGTACGGGGGGTCTTTGTGTGTGATATCTGTGTGTCTTGTGTGTGTGATGTGTGTGTGATGTCTGTGTGTGTCTTGTGTGTGTGTGATGTCTGTGTGTGTGTGATGTCTGTGTGTGATGTCTCTATGTGTGTCGTGTGTGTGATGTCTGTGTGTGTGTGTGATGTCTGTGTGTGTGTCGTGTGTGTGTGATGTCTTTGTGTGTGTGTGATGTCTGTGTGTGTCTTGTGTGTCTGTTGTGTGTGTGATGTCTGTGTGTGTCTTGTGTGTGATGGCTGTGTGTGTGTGATGTCTGTGTGTGTCTTGTGTGCGTCTGTGTGTGTGTGATGTGTGTGTGATGTCTGTGTGTCTTGTGTGTGTGTGTGATGGCTGTGTGTATGTGATGTCTGTGTGTGTCTTGTGTGTGTCTGTGTGTGTGATGTCTGTGTGTGATGTCTGTGTGTATGATGTGTGTGATGTCTGTGTGTGTCTTGTGTAATGTCTGTGTGTGTGTGTCTGTGTGTGTCTTGTGTGTGTGATGTCTGTGTGTGTGTCTTGTGTGTTTGTGATGTCTGTGTGTGTGTGTGATGGCTGTGTGCGTGTGATGTCTGTGTGTGTCTTGTGTGTGTCTGTGTGTGTGTGATGTGTGTGTGATGTCTGTGTGAGTCTTTTGTGTGTGTGATATCTGTGTGAGTCTTTTGTGTGTGTGTGTGATGTCTGTGTGTGCCTGTGTGTGATGTCTGTGTGTGTATTGTGTGTGTGTGATGTCTGTGTGATGTCTGTGTGTGTCTTGTGTGTGTGTGATGTCTGTGTGTGTCTTGTGTGTGTGTGTGATGTCTGTGTGTGTGTCTGACAGGTGATCCGCTCTTTTGAAATCGGATGAGGTAATCTCGCAGATCCTCATCGTTTGAGCAGCGTTAAGCCCCTCGCACAGATTTGAATATTCCCCAAGCTTCCTAATCACTGCCAGGCTCAGGCGTTAACATCTCCTAGCCACCGTGATGATGATGATGGTGGTGGAACCCACGACCTCCTGTATACCAGGCGAGGTAGTTAACATCACCTAGCCACCGTGATGATATTGATGGTGGTGGTGGAACCCACGACCTGTTGTATACCAGGCGAGGTAGTCAACATCTAGCCACCGTGATGATGATGATGGTGGAACCCACGACCTCCTGCTGTATACCAGGTGAGGTAGTCAACATCTTCTAGCCACCGTGATGATGATGATGGTGGAACCCACAACCTCCTGCTGTATACCAGGCGAGGTAGTCAACATCTCCTAGCCACCGTGATGATGATGATGATGGTGGTGGAACACACGACCTCTTGCTGTATACCAGGTGAGGTAGTCAACATCTCGCTCACCCCCAGGCTTGGTTGCAGGATGTCCACGAAGGGTCCCAAGTACTCGTTTGGCCTACTGCTGGATTCTCCTCCCCGGCGCACAAAGACCAGAGCCAAGCTACACAGCACCACCGCCTCCACCTCCGCCTCCTCGTCTTTGCTCAGCTCCACGCCCGCGGCACGCCACTCCAGGATGCAAGGTCGGAGAGAGTGCAGGAAGGCAATCAGCGGCGGAGCCAGGGGGCGGGGGGGGGGTGACAGGGTTAGACAATTGTCACCCCCGAAAAAAAATAAAAAATCGAAAAATCTGAAACATTGTGCGTGTAAGTGCACGACACTCGGTCCGGCGGACTTCGTGTAACTGCACCGTCAGAGCGTGTCGCCAAACCGATGGCGTCTGGTTCAACAAGCCTGACTCTCTAATCATCTTCTTTGGTTCTTTCGGTAAAGTCACCACCACGTAGAATGAGAATAAAATAATAAAATAAAACAATAAAATTCTCACGACGTTTCGGCCGCAACGCAGGTGGTCTTCTTCAGGCCACCTGTCGTCCCAACAGGTCTGTCCCTTTAAACCTGAAGAAGGCCACTTGTGCTGTGGCCGAAACGTCGTGAGACTTTTATTGTTTTATTATTTTATTCTCATTCTACGTGGTGACTTTACCGCAAGAACCAAAGAAGATGAATCCTTGCAGTCATGAAAGCTTTAAATCGAAATCTCTAATCATTCTTGAAGTTAACATTTGTTGAATGTCACCCCGGGCTGAAAATCCTGGCTCCGCCCCTGAGGGGGATGACGCCTCTCCGCGGATTATTTTGATGTTGATGGATTACCGTACTTTGGCTCCTCTTGCTCCATATCCTTTGGTTCTTTTGGTGAGGTCACGTGGACTGCTCCTACGTCAGCTCCTACATCGGCGGTCCACCTGCTGTGTTCGTTTCACACCTGGTGACGGTTGCTTGTGTCGCGATCCAAACGTCGTGATCCATTAAAATGTTTTCGTACCTATGTGAGTTTTTGCCGAAATAACTCAACAACATGAATTCCTGTGGTCACGACAGGTTTAAGGAACAGATTGCATCTGGCTGCTCTCCGCTCCCTGCGGAGCATTAAGGCCCCGACAAGCCCACGGCTTTCCATTCCGGGCACCGTTCTGTGATGTTGCGTCGAGCGAATGTGTGGCCCTACGCAGCCTCTCCCCCCCCTCCCTTTAGAAAATCAGCTCGCTCCCTCCGCTAGGGTCTTGTCAAAGGGGAGCACCGTTAATCCTGCCGAACAGGATTTCGCACAAGACCTCGCTGGGGTTGGTGGGCGGTGGGGGGGGGAGACGAGAGGGAGGCGTCGTTCCTCGCCAGCTGTCGAAGAATGCAAGCTCTCTCGCTTCTGTTTTTGGTGAAGCCTCTCTCTTGAACGATGTCGGCCTTCTGGTGCCATCGCGCTCCCCCCGTGCCGCGTTGTAACAGGGCCGTGAGCGCGAGGAGCCCCGAAGAAAACGGACCGCTTTAATTAAGTCTCCGTCCGCCCCCCCCCCCCCCCCCGTTTCTCTTGTTCCCAGAGTCGGGATTGGCCGACCGGAGCGGCAACGCCGACACCGCCACAACCACCAGCGGCGGCGGCAGGGCCCGCGGCGGTGGTGGCGGTGGCGGCTGCGGTGATGCTCCCACCGTGGTGATGCCAGGCTTCTCCTCCTGGGCCCAGCGGGCGCCCCTCCCCTCTTCCCGGTTCCGTGCGGCGCCAGGCGGCTCGCGGCGGCAACGCCAGCGGCATGCGCCCGGCAGCAGCAGCAGCAGGGCCACCACGTCCACCGGTAGACTCGCACAGAGACCCGTAGACTCACACAGAGACCCGTAGACTCACACAGAAACCCATAGACTCGCACAGAGACCCGTAGACTCACCACCCTTCATAGACTCACACAGAGACCCATAGACTCGCCACCCTTCATAGACTCACACAGAGACCCGTAGACTCGCACAGAGACCCATAGACTCACACAGATACCCATTGACTCACACAGAGACCCGTAGACTCACACAGAGACCCGTAGACTCACACAGAGTCCCGTAGACTCACACAGAGACCCGTAGACTCACACATAAACCCATAGACTCACACAGAGACCCGTAGACTCACACAGAAACCCATAGACTCACACAGAAACCCATAGACTCACACAGAGACCCGTAGACTCACACAGAGACCCATAGACTCACACAGAGACCCATAGACTCACACAGAAACCCATAGACTCACACAGATACCTGCAGACTCACACAGAGACCCATAGACTCACACAGAAACCCATAGACTCACACAGAGACCCACAGACTCACACAGAAACCCATAGACTCACCACCCTTCATAGACTCACACAGAGACCCGTAGACTCGCACAGAGACCCATAGACTCACACAGAGACACATAGACTCACACAGAGACCCGTAAACTCACACAGAGACCCATAGACTCACACAGAGACCCATAGACTCACCACCCTTCATAGACTCACACAGAGACCCGTAGACTCGCACAGAGACCCATAGACTCACACAGAGACCCATAGACTCACACAGAAACCCATAGACTCACACAGATACCTGTAGACTCACACAGAGACCCATAGACTCACACAGAAACCCATAGACTCACACAGAGACCCACAGACTCACACAGAAACCCATAGACTCACCACCCTTCATAGACTCACACAGAGACCCGTAGACTCGCACAGAGGCCCATAGACTCACACAGAGACACATAGACTCACACAGAGACCCGTAAACTCACACAGAGACCCATATACTCACACAGAGACCCATAGACTCACCACCCTTCATAGACTCACACAGAGACCCGTAGACTCGCACAGAGACCCGTAGACTCACACAGAGACCCATAGACTCACACAGAGACCCGTAGAATCACACAGAGACCCATAGACTCACACAGAGACCCATAGACTGACACAAAAACCCATAGACTCAGACAGAGACCCGTAGACTCACACACAGAGACCCATAGACTCACACAGAGACCCGTAGACTCACACACAGAGACCCATAGACTCACACAGAGACCCGTAGACTCACACACAGAGCCCCGTAGACTCACACAGAGACCCGTAGACTCACACAGAGACCCATAGACTCACACAGAGACCCGTAGACTCACACACAGAGCCCCGTAGACTCACACAGAGACCCGTAGACTCACACAGAGACCCGTAGACTCACCACCGTTCATCGACTCACGATAGGAGGCAGCACCCCGTCTCTCTTGTGGCCCCGCAGCGACCTCGTTCTCCACGACTGACGACGCCGACGCCGGCGACGACGACGAGGAGGAGGAGGTGGAGGCGAGGTCGGTGGTGGTGGCGTTGGCAGAGGGCCGAGGTATCGCTCGGGGCGAGGTCGGCCTGGCCAGCATCGACCTGCGCTGCCCCGAGCTGGTCCTGTGTCAGTTCCCCGACAGCCAGCCCTACGTCAAGGTCAGCCTCCTTCTCTCTCCGTGCACGAACATAAAGGGCCCCCCCCCGTGCAGTGCGTGTTATGAAGCGGGCCCTGAATTAAAAACTAAAACACGCACATTCTTCACCTGCGCGGTATAGCGATTGTCATTTTTGTCACTTGCCGTACGGCCGGATAATGCGACGCATCTCTAACCTAAGTTTGCTTGTGGCTGTGGTTGTTTTGATTTAAAGCTTTCGTGACTGCAGTAATTAATATTCTTAGCTCTTTCGGTAAAGTCGCGTTGAAGGGAAACAATAAAATAATAAAATATATATAAAACAATAAAAATTCTCACGACATTTCGACCATAACACAAACAGTCGTCATCAGGTGTGTCGGTTTGCATTTATGTATTTATTTTTAAACGGTGCATTTATTTATTTATAAAACGTTAGCACCACGGGCAGCGATTTGACAGTTTATTTAGAAGGACGAGTCCATCTATGTTCTGAAAAGAGGAGGGGGGAGACGAAAAATTAATGTATGCTGTCTGAATGCCACCGTAAGCGTGAACAATCAATTAAGACCTGAAATGGTTTATCAAATCCTTCCAATGATTGCTAAGCCAGAATCCATCTTCTCGGTTTAAATTGTCTCTGTGCTTATTATTTTATTATTTCCCTTTAACGTGACTTTACCGAAAGAGCTAAGAATATGAACCACTGCAGTCACGGAAGCTTTAAGTCAAAATTTGATGCTTTTCTTGCTCGTGTTTTTGTTGGTTTGTTGCGGTTGCACTCCGATTCAAGAGCCGGATGGCTCACAGGGCTATACCCAAAATAAACTGAAAACTGAAACTGAACCTTCAACACACTCGGCCGTTCGTAAAAGCTGAAGGGCGGTTTCGTACTCTGGTAAGAGAGCGGAATCACCGAACCGGAATTGATCGCTTGAAAGCGTTTAGCGCGGGGCCCTTGAAAGTGCGGGGCCCCGTAGCCACGTAAGTAGCTACGTGCCAATGTGTGCGTGTCGTTATTCTGACGGTATGCAGTATATATACATTGACAGGTTAGGTTAGTCTTAAACTATTAAACACTAGTTTTTTTTATTTTACCTTACCTCATGCACCTAGCTTGGCACAGCAGTCAACCCACTGCACCTGTGTCTGTCCCGTGACCTCCTCCTGGTGCACCTAGCCTGGCACAGCAGTCAACCCACTGCACCTGGGTCTGTCCCGTGACCTCCTCCTGGTGCACCTAGCCTGGCACAGCAGTCAACCCACTGCACCTGGGTCTGTCCCGTGACCTCCTCCTGGTGCACCTAGCCTGGCACAGGAGTCAACGCACTGCACGTGGGTCTGTCCCGTGACCTCCTCCTGGTGCACCTAGCCTGGCACAGGAGTCAACGCACTGCACCTGGGTCTGTCCCGTGACCTCCTCCTGGTGCACCTAGCCTGGCACAGCAGTCAACCCACTGCACCTGGGTCTGTCCCGTGACCTCCTCCTGGTGCACCTAGCCTGGCACAGCAGTCAACCCACTGCACCTGGGTCTGTCCCGTGACCTCCTCCTGGTGCACCTAGCCTGGCACAGGAGTCAACGCACTGCACCTGGGTCTGTCCCGTGAGCTCCTCCTGGTGCACCTAGCCTGGCACAGCAGTCAACCCACTGCACCTGGGTCTGTCCCGTGACCTCCTGCTGGTGCACCTAGCCTGGCACAGGAGTCAACGCACTGCACCTGGATCTGTCCCGTGACCTCCTCCTGGTGCACCTAGACTGGCACAGGAGTCAACGCACTGCACCTGGGTCTGTCCCGTGACCTCCTCCTGGTGCACCTAGCCTGGCACAGCAGTCAACCCACTGCACCTGGGTCTGTCCCGTGACCTCCTCCTGGTGCACCTAGCCTGGCACAGGAGTCAACGCACTGCACCTGGGTCTGTCCCGTGACCTCCTCCTGGTGCACCTAGCCTGGCACAGCAGTCAACCCACTGCACCTGGGTCTGTCCCGTGACCTCCTCCTGGTGCACCTAGCCTGGCACAGCAGTCAACCCACTGCACCTGGGCCTGTCCCGTGACCTCCTCCTGGTGCACCTAGCCTGGCACAGCAGTCAACCCACTGCACCTGGGTCTGTCCCGTGACCTCCTCCTGGTGCACCTAGCCTGGCACAGCAGTCAACCCACTGCACCTGGGTCTGTCCCGTGACTTCCTCCTGCTGCACCTCAGCCTGTTGTTCTCGTTGCTGGCGCTGCTGCTGCTGCTGCTTGTTCAGGCGATCACCAAGCTGCAGGTGCTACGCCCACTGGAGGTGGTGATGCCCCACACGGCCTGCAACCCAAACGCCAGCAAAATGTTCACCCTGCTGAGGGACTACTTCCCTGTGAGCACGCACGGACGGCATCGCCACTACTCACCACGCGGAGACTCCTAGACTCATCACACAGAGACTCCTAGACTCATCACACAGAGAGCCATAGACTCATCACACAGAGACCCATAGACTCATCACACAGAGAGCCATAGACTCATCACACAGAGAGCCATAGACTCATCACACAGAGACCCATAGACTCATCACACAGAGACCCATAGACTCATCACAGAGAGACCTATAGACTCAGCACACGGAGACTCCTAGACTCATCACGCAGAGACCCATAGACTCATCACATACAGACCCATAGACTCATCACACAGAGACCCATAGACTCATCACACAGAGACCCATAGACTCATCACGCAGAGACCCATAGACTCATCACACAGAGAGCCATAGACTCACCACACAGAGACCCATAGACTCACCACACAGAGACCCATAGACTCATCACGCAGAGACCCATAGACTCATCACACAGAGACCTATAGACTCATCACACAGAGACCCATAGACTCATCACACAGAGAGCCATAGACTCATCACACAGAGACTCCTAGACTCACCACACAGAGACCCATAGACTCACCACACAGAGACCCATAGACTCACCACATAGAGTCCCATAGACTCACCACGCAGAGACCCATAGACTCATCACATACAGACCTATAGACTCACCACACAGAGACCCACAGACCACACAGAGACCTATAGACTCATCACGCAGAGACCCATAGACTCATCACGCAGAGACCCATAGACTCATCACACAGAGACCCATAGACTCATCACACAGAGACCCACAGACTCATCACACAGAGACCCATAGACTCATCACATAGAGACCCATAGACTCATCACACAGAGACCCACAGACTCACCACACAGAGACCCATAGACTCACCACACAGAGACCCATAGACTCATCACACAGAGACCCACAGACGCACCACAGTGGGTGCTGCCACCTCGTGGTGAGTGCGTGTGCAGGAGGCCCACGTGACCACGGTGCTGAGGAAATACTTCAACGAGGAGCGGGGCATGGACGCCGTGCGAAGGCTCTGCGTGCCCCACATGGCCACCGTGCTCATGGACGTGCAGGGGAAGTGAGTGGGTGTGTGTGGGTGAGTGTGTGGGTGTGTGCGGGTGAGTGGGTGGGTGAGTGAGTGTGTGGGTCTATGGGTGTGTGTGTGGGTGGGTGAGTGGGTGGGTGAGTGGGTGAGTGAGTGTGTGGGTGAGTGTGTGGGTATGTGGGTGAGTTTGTGGGTGATTGTGTGGGTGAGTGTGTGGGTGAGTGTGTGGGTGAGTGTGTGGGTGAGTGTGTGGGTCTATGGGTGAGTGTGTGGGTGAGTGGGTGAGGAGCTCACCGGTGAGCTCCTCCGGCAGGTAAGGCTGCGTTGGCTGGGCCATGTAGCCTGCATGCCCAGCCACCGCATGCCCAAACAGCTTTTGTTCGGCCGCATCGAGGGGGCTAAATGGGCACGGTACGGGCTAGAGAAGAGATGGAGTGGTTAGGGTTAGGGTTACCCACTCACTCACCCACCCACCCATCCACTCACCCATCCACTCATCCACCCACTCACCCATCCACTCACCCACCCCCCTCTCACCCTCCCACTCACCCTCGCCCCTGCCCACCACCCCCAGATACTACTGCCTGGCTTCGCTGGCGGCGCTGCTGCAGTATGTGGAGTTCATCCAGGGCGTGGTGCTCGCCCCGGCCTCCGTGCGCGTCTCCTTCTGCGGCAGTGAGCGCACCGCCATGATCGACGGCACCACGTCCGCCAACCTGGAGCTGCTGCGCAACTCCCACGACCCTCGGTAGACGATGCCTCCTCCTCCTCCCTCGCTAGCGGGGATAGCCACTCCCCCTTCTGTGTGTTGGTGTGTGTGTGTTGGTGTGTGTGTTGGTGTGTGTGGTGTGTGTGTGTGGGTGTTGGTGTGGTGTGGGTGTGTGGGTGTGTGGGTGTGTGTGGTGTGTGTGGTTGTGTGTGGAGCCAGGAGATTGAATATCTACCCTCGGGGCTCCTCCAGAAACAACGAAAAACCACTACGGGTGGCCACGTGGAATGTTCGAACGCTCACTGCGGAGGAGAGGCTGCCACTCCTCTGTCGGGAGCTGGACCGGTACCGCCTGGATCTATGTGGCATTCAGGAGGTCCGGTGGACCGGCTCTGGCTCCTGCCACCATGAGGGGTGGACAGTCCTCTACTCGGGGCAGCAGACTGCCAAACAACAGGGAGTGGTTCTTCTTTTGAACAAAAGAATGAAGGGGGCGTGGGAGCGTGGCGGTGAGGTGTGGGAAGCTGTAAGCCCCAGGCTACTTTGGGCTCGCCTTCCCATCAACCCGAGGCGAGGAATGGTGGTCGTGGTTACTTATGCCCCCACCGAAGATGAACATCCGTGGAGGGATGCAGGCAAAGCCGATGAGTCAGATGCCTTCTATGACCTCCTGTCACAGGTGCTGGCTAAAGTGGCCCCTCGGGATAGAGTGGCCCCTCGGATAGGTCATGCAACCCCCATGCCCAGCCACCGCATGCCGAAACAGCTTTTGTTCGGCCGGATTGAGGGGGCTAAATGGGTGCGGCACGGGCTAGAGAAGAGATGGAGTGATGTGGTACAGGAGGACGTGGAGCTGAGTGGACTTGCCGATGACTGGTACCAGCGGTGTCAAGATCGGCCTCTGTGGAGGAGGCTCGTGAAGGATGCTACTGGGCAGTTGGAGGCAGTCGGCCTCCAACAACAACGGAGGGCGGAGTAGCGACGCTCACAACAACGAGCGGAGCGCCGGGTGGCTAAAGCACAGCAGGTTGCCACAGTAGGGGGCACAGGTGGTGCATCAGCCAGTCATCTCAGTCAGTCGACCCGTGGCACCTGGGTCTGCCCCGTGACCTCCTGCCAGCGGGTGTTCGACACTTCACGTGGCCTCAGGGTGCACATAGCCTGGCACAAGCATCGTGGTGATGTCACCGCCACTTAGTGGCGAATGGCGGTTGTTGTTGTTTTGTGGTTTGTGTTGGTGTGTGTGTGTTAGTGTGTGTGTTGGTGTGTGTTGGTGTGTGTGGGGGTGTGTGTGGGTGCGAGTGTGGTAGTGTGTGTGTGTGTTGGTGTGTGTGCGTGTATGTGTGGGTTCGAGTGTGGTATGAGTGTGTGTGGGTGTGTGTTGGTGTGTGTGTGTGTGTGACCCTCCTCCACCCGTGTGTGTGCGTGTGTGTGTGCGTGCGAGCGTGCACCCAGGAGCTCCCACTCGCTATTCGGGGTGCTCAACTACACGAGGACGCGTGGAGGAGCGCGCCGGCTCAGAGCCAACATCCACGAGCCGCTGGTGGACGAAGAGACGCTCAGAGGCCGTCTCGACTGTGTGGATGAGCTGATGCAGGAAGACAACTTCTATAGAGTGCAGGCCGGTGGGTGGGTGGGTTAGTGGGTGGGTGGCTGAGTGGGTGGGTGGGTATGTGGGTGGGCGGGTGAGTGGGTGCGTGAGTGGGTGAGTGAGTGCGTGAGTGGGTGAGTGAGTGG
The DNA here is from genome assembly GCF_048934315.1 of Petromyzon marinus. Classification (NCBI taxonomy): domain Eukaryota; kingdom Metazoa; phylum Chordata; class Hyperoartia; order Petromyzontiformes; family Petromyzontidae; genus Petromyzon; species Petromyzon marinus. The sequence goes on from NW_027422817.1 coordinate 2,161,960, forward strand.
GTGGGTGGGTGAGTGGGTGAGTGAGTGGTTGCGTGGGTGGGTGAGTGGGTATGTGGGTGGGTGAGTGGGTGGGTGGGTGATGGGGCAGTTGTGGAGCGAGTGGAGAGTTTCCCATACCTGGGCAGTGCGCTCATGACCGGCTCCGGTTTAACAGCAAAGATCGCACTCCGAATCAGTCGAGCGGCAATGTCTTTTCATCGGTTGCGTAACGCTGTGTGGAAGTTACCTGGTCTGTCGCTCCGCACGAAGCTTCGGGTCTTCCCTCCCTTCTCTACGCTTGTGAAACGTGGACCCCCCAAATGGAACATCTTCGCCGGTTAGAAATATTTAGGCTGGCCTGCCTACGATCAATCCTGGGTTTAACCAGGCTGGATTGTGTAAGGAGCTCACAAATCCTCGAAAAATCTGGACAAAGTCCCATCGGTGAGCTCCTCCGGCAGGCAAGACTGCATTGGCTGGGCCATGTAGCCCGCATGCCCAATCACCACATGCCCAAACAGATTTTGTTCGGCCGGATCGAGGGGGCTAAACGGATGCTGCTCGTGCTAGATAAGAGATGGAGTGATGTGGTACAGGAGGACGTGGAGCTGAGTGGACTTGCCGATGACTGGTACCAGTGGTGTCAAGATCGGCCTCTGTGGAGGAGGCTCGTGAAGGACGCTACTGGGCAGTTGGAAGCAGTCGCCCTCCAACAACAACGGAGGGCGGAGGAGCGACGCTCACAACAATGAGCGGAGCGCCGGGTGGCTAAAGCACAGCAGGTTGGCACAGTAGGGGGCACAGGTGGTGCATCAGCCAGTCATCTCAGTCAGTCGACCCGTGGCACCTGGGTCTGCCCCGTGACCTCCTGCCGGTGGGCGTTCGACACTTCACGTGGCCTCAAGGTGCACATGGCCTGGCACAAGCGTCGTGGTGACGTCACCGCCACTTAGTGGCGAATGGCGGTTGTTGTTGTTGTGTATGTCTGTGTGTGTGTGTGTCTGTGTGTATATGTGTGATGTCTGTGTGTATGTGTGTGCAGCTATCAGTCAGTTTCTGGATGTAGACCACCTGCTCTCAATGCTGATTCAAATCCCTAAGACAGAGACGGTGAGATGATCACTTTAATCATCATCAGCATCACCTCGCTCAGCACCACACAGTACCCCTTCATCACGTTAAACAGGTGTGGGGAACGTCCAGCCTCTGGCCCTGCCAAGGCAACCGCAGGCGGGACTCGAAATTCAATAAATCTAGGTAGAGCAATCCTGGAAGAGCAGTTGTGAGTAGCAACAACATCGTCAATACCGGCTAACATCACCAAACGCCTCGCCAAAGAGAAGCAGTTCCAGCCCATCACATTAGGGGCGAGTTAATTAAACGTTTGACCAGATATAACGGGCTAATTTTTAAGTTGATCAATTTTGTATGGCCCGCGAATGATGTTGTAAATATCCAAATGGCCCTTGGTAGAAAAAAGGTTCCCCACCCGTGATGTAGAGAGAGAGGCTATTTAGTGATCTATTTATTTGTCTATATTTATCTCTACATGTATCTATCTATATTCGGTAAAGTCACGTAGAAGGGAAATAATATAAATATAAAAGAATAACATTTTCTTGCTGTGGTTTTCACACCTTGATGATGATTGCTCGTGTTGCAGTCGAAACTTCGTGATAATTTTATTGTTTTATATTTTTATTATTTTATAGTTTCCCTTTCTACGTGGTGACTTTACCGAAAGAACCAAGAATATTAATCCCTGCAGTCACGAAAGCTTTAAATCAAAATGTATCTATGTATCTGTCTATCCATCTACCCTGTTCCAGTTGAGAACTGCTGAGTCTAAGATCAACTACGCCATCCACCTCAAGCATGTCCTGGAGTTGGTGTCTCCACTGCAGGTTACATCGCCTGCCCAAGATCACTGTCATCACTAATTATTGTTCATCGCTATGATCACTAGTTATCATTAATCACTGTCATCACTAATTATTGTTAATCACTATCATCACTAATTATTGTTAATCACAATCATCACTAATTATTGTTAATCACTATCATCACTAATTATTGTTGATCACTGTCATCACTAATTATTATTGATCACTGTCATCACTAATTATTGTTGATCACCCATCATCACTAATTATCGCTATTCACTATCATCACTAATTATTGTTAATCACTATCATCACTAATTATTGTTAATCACTATCATCACTAATTATTATGAATCACTATCATCACTAATTATTGTTAATCACTATCATCACAAATTATTATTGATCACTGTCATCACTAATTATTGTTAATCACTATCATCACCAATTATTATTAATCACTATCATCACTAATTATTGTTAATCACTATCATCACTAATTATTGTTAATCACTATCATCACTAATTATTGTTAATCACTATCATTACTAATTATTGTTGATCACTATCATCACTAATTATTATTAATCACTATCATCCCTAATTATTATTCATCACTGTCATCACTAATTGTTGTTAATCACTATCATCACTAATTATTATTAATCACTATCATCACTAATTATCGTTAATCACTGTCATCACACATTATTATTAATCACTATCATCACTAATTATTATTAATCACTGTCATCACTAATTATTGTTAATCACTATCATCACTAATTATTGTTAATCACTGTCATCACTAATTATCGTTAATCACTATCATCACTAATTATCATTAATCACTATCATCACTAATTATTGTTAATCACTATCATCACTAATTATTATTGATCACTATCACCACTAATTATTGTTGATCACTATCATCACTAATTATCATTAATCACTATCATCACTAATTATTGTTAATCACTATCATCACTAATTATTATTGATCACTGTCATCACTAATTATTGTTGATCACCATCATCACTAATTATTATTAATCACTATCATCACTAATTATTGTTGATCACCATCATCACTAATTATTATTAATCACTATCATCACTAATTATTGTTAATCACTATCATCACTAATTATTGTTAATCGCTATCATCACTAATTATTGTTGATCACTGTCATCACTAATTATTGTTGATCACTATCATCACTAATTATTATTGATCACTGTCATCACTAATTATTGTTAATCACTATCATCACGAATTATTGTTAATCACTATCATCACTAATTATTGTTGATCACTATCATCACTAATTATTGTTGATCACTATCATCACTAATTATTATTATTAATCACTGTCATCACAAATTATTGTTAATCACTATCATCACTAATTATTGTTAATCACTATCATCACTAATTATTGTTAATCACTATCATCACTAATTATTATTAATCACTGTCATCACTAATTATCGTTAATCACTATCATCACTATCATCACTATCATTATCATTAAGCTGCCACTGGGGGTGCCCCTGGCAACAGCAGACTCACACACAGAGACAGCTGCCACTGGGGGTGCCCCTAGGCCACAGCAGACTCACACACAGAGACAGCTGCCACTGGGGGTGCCCCTAGACAACAGCAGACTCACACACAGAGACAGCTGCCACTGGGGGTGCCTCCACAACACCCACAGGTAGGGTGAGTGGCAGGTGAGGTGAGTGGTGAGGTGAGGGGTTGGTGAGGGGTGGGTGAGTGTTGAGTGAAGGGTGAGGTGAGTTGAGTGGTGAGGTGGTGCGTGGTGAGTTGGGTGGTGAGTGGTGAGGTGGTGGGTGGTGAGTTGGGTGGTGAGGTGAGTGGTGAGGTGGTGCGTGGTGAGTTGGGTGGTGAGGTGAGTGGTGAGGTGAGTAGTGAGGTGAGTGGTGAGGTGGGTGGTGAGGTGAGTGGTGAGGTGAGTGGTGAGGTGAGTGGTGAGGTGCGTGGTGAGGTGAGTGGTGAGGTGGGTGGTGAGGTGAGTGGTGAGGTGGTGAGTGGTGAGGTGAGGGGTTGGTGAGGGGTGGGTGAGTGTTGAGTGAAGGGTGAGGTGAGTTGAGTGGTGAGTAGAGTGGTGAGGTGGTGCGTGGTGAGGTGGGTGGTGGGGTGAGTGGTGAGGTGGTGAGTGGTGAGTGACAGGTGCAGGTGTCACCCTCACCTATCTCTCCCCTGCTGTGTTCCCAGCGAGCGCTCAGCCCCTGCAAGACTCCACTGCTGACAGCCTACCAGAGCTCCCTGTTGGACTGCAGGTGACGAGGAGACCAGGCTGGTGGTGGTGGGGGTGGTGGTGGGGGTGGTGGTGGTGATGGTGGTGACTGTGGTGACGGTGGTGGGGGTGATGGTGGTGGAGGAGGTGGTGGTGGTGGGGGTGTGGGTGGTGGTGGGGGTGGTGGTGGTGGGGGTGATGGTGGTGGAGGAGGTGGTGGTGGTGGGGGTGTGGGTGGTGAAGGAGGTGGTGGTGATGGTGGGGGTGGTGACGGTGGTGGTGGGGGTGGAGGTGTGGGTGGTGGTGGGGGTGATGGTGGTGACGGTGGTAGTGGTGGTGGGGGTGGTGGTGTGGGTGGTGGTGGGGGTGGTGGTGACGGTGGTGACGGTGGTGACGGTGGTGGAGGTGATTGTGGTGGTGGTAGTGGGGATGGTGGTGTGGGTGGTGGTGGTGATGGTGGTGATGGTGGTGACGGTGGTGAGGGTGATGGTGGTGATGGTGGGGGTTGTGACGGTGGCAAAAACAACCCCCTACCTCCTCGTTGGTGCCGGATGGCAACGCTGTGGTGGGCAGTGCCATGGGGGGAGGGCCTATTTAGATTTTTGGCTTTTCCCTTCATGACGTTTGTAGCCACCACAGCAGCCAATTGGGGGCTCTGGATGGGTGCGAGGGGCTGGTAACCCATCCACGTTCAATTAATTATCACCAAACCATGAATGAAAATTTTTATTAATAAGCTTGTGCCGGAGGCCCCGGGGGGATAGGCATCTATGATGTCTCCTGGCCAAACCCCATTTGGCGGAGCCAGGAGACTGAATCCTTCCGCTCGGGGCTCCTCCTTTAACAATGAAAAGCCACTACGGATGGCCTCGTAGAATGTTCGAATGCTCACTGCGGAGGAGAGGTTGCCACTTCTCTGTCGGGAGCTGGACCGGTACCGCCTGGATCTCTGTGGTAATCAGGAGGTCCGGTGGACCGGCTCTGGCTCCTGCCACCGTGAGGGGTGGACAGTCTTCTACTCAGGGGAGGAGACTACCAAACAACTGGGAGTGGCTCTTTTTCTAAACAAAATAATGAAGGGGGCGTGGGAGCGTGGTGGTGAGGTGTGGGAAGCTGTAAGCCCCAGGCTACTTTTTGAGCTCGCCTTCCCATCAACCGGAGGTGAGGAGTGGTGGTCGTGGTTAGTTATGCCCCCACCGAAGATGAACATCCGTGGAAGGATGCAGGCAAGGCTGATAAGTCAGATGCCTCCTATAACCTCCTGTCACAGGTGCTAGCTAAAGTGGACCCTCGGGATAGAGTCATCTTGTTGGGTGACTTCAATGCCCGAGTTGGTCATGATGCTGACACCTGGTCTGGAGTGATTGGAAGGCATGAGCCAGATCAGCTCAATAACAACGGCAGGAGGTTGCTAGATTCTTGTGCAGCCCATGGGCTTATAATTACCAACACGCTGTTCCGGCATCGGCGCATCCACACAACATCATGGATGCATGCCGGGTCTAAGCAAGGCCATCTACTGGATGTCATAGTGACGGAACAGCGAATGCGGGCCCATGTCCTTGACACCAGGACCTACCGTGGTACTGATCTGCCCACTGACCATCGACTAGTCATCTGTAAGATGCGCCTGCCATTCTTCCACTCCGGTGGTGGGTGTACACCCAGGACCCCATTTAAACCCATAGTGGCCTGGTCTCACTGTGGCTGGGGTTGGCATCGTCCCCCACTCCTCCTGATGTCGAGGGACAATGGGCGAGATTTAGGACTGTGGCTCATGCAGCTGCAATGGCTGCTTTGGGTACACGGTCCAGACCTCCCCAGAGACCTTGGCTGACAGTGGAGGTGCTCAGGCTGGCTGAGAAAAAGCGACAGGCCCACTCTCATAGCCTACAGCATCCCACGTCGGAGAATGAGGAGGCTTACCGTAACCTTTGCTCGGAGGTATGGAGAGCCGTGAGGTGCTTGCAAGGATGGGTGGTGGTCGCGGGTTGCTGAGGAGATGGAGTCTGCCTCAATGGCCCGCGATCACAAATCGCTCTTTAACTCCATAAAAAAATATAACCTGCAGCGCCACACCTATTACCATCATTAGGGGAAAGAACAGTGACCCAATCTCCGACCCCGAGGAACAGGTTTGCATATTTGCTGAGCATTTCTGTGAGGTCCTGGGGGAGGAAAAATCCCTCAACCTGGAAAACATCGTGGACCAAAGTGGGGATGACACTACTGAGGCTGCGGTGCCTCAAATATTGGAAGAAGTCACCCCCTGTGAGTGGCTGGCTGAGGTGCCATCTGTTGAGGAAGTACTGAAGGCAATCCAGAGTCTGAGACCAGGAAAGGCACCGGGTAGAGACGATCTCCCAAGCAAAATGCTGAGGAAGGGTGGCGTTTCTGCACAAACTGCCCTACATGACATCATAACAACAGTCTGGACCACTGGATGGGTTCTGCAGGATTGGAAGAATGTCCTGGTGGTCCCCCTCTTTAAGAAGGGGGACCGCACAGACTGTAACAACTACAGGGGTATCTCACTCCTCAGTGTGCCGGGAAAGGTCCTGGCAAGGATTATTCAACATCGCCTTGCAAGGCACGCTTAGGAGAGGCATGCGGAACCCCAATGCGGTTTCAGGAAAAGGCGTTCCTGCACATGTCATATTTTCTGTCTGTCTGCTACAGTATAGGTGTAGGGAATTCCAACAAGACCTACATCTCCGCTTTATTGACCTGGTCAAGGCCTATGACACCATCAGTAGGCCTGGGCTCTGGGTTGTTCTTCGTGCTTTCGAAGTCCCTGACCCTCTGCTCATGATCATTAAGGACCTTCATGATAGTGAGCGGGCCCAGGCAAAACTACGTGGCCGGGAGTCGGAGCCATTCCCTGTACACCTTGAGGTGCGACAGGGATGTCCTCTGGCTCCCACATTATTAAACATCTATTTTGACCACGTAGTTCGTGAAGTCTTCAGTAGCTGTACCGGAGGAATTCCCATCTGGTACAGATAGAATGGGAGGCTGATCGATGCCCGGGTGCGGTCAAGGGATGGCTCCCGATTGTTCAACTATGTAATGTATGCCGATGATCTGGGAATTGCTGCTCACTCAGAGGAGGAGTTGGAGGCACTGCTGCTGAACCTGGAGCTTGCCACTAAGAGGTGGAGCCTTACCCACTGAAACTAAGCACTTGCCTGGGTATTTTGTGCCATCGGACACTCCACCCCAACAACTTCCAATTGGTGATGGGATAGTTGTGGGGAGAGTGGAGAGTTTCCCATACCTGGGCAGTGTGCTCATGACCGGCTCCGGTTTAACAGCACTCGGATTCGGTCAAGCGGCATTATCTTTTCATCGGTTGCGTAATGCTGTGTGGAAGCTACCTGGTCTGTCGCTCCGCACTAAGCTTCAGGTCTTCTCGGCCACAGTCATTCCCTCCCTTCTCTATGCCTGTGAAACGTGGACCCCCCTAATGGAACATCTTTGCTGGTTAGAAACATTTAGGCTGGCCTGTCTACGATCCATCCTGGGTTTAACCTGGCTGGATTGTGTGAGGAGCTCACAAATCCTTGAAAGATCTGGGCAAGGTCCCATCGGTGAGCTCCTCCGGCAGGCAACACTGCGTTGGCTGGGCCATGTAGCCCGCATGCCCAGCCATCACATGCCGAAACAGCTTTTGTTCAGCCGGATCGAGGGGGCTAGAGAAGATGGAGTGACGTGGTACAGGAGGACGTGGAGCTGAGTGGACTTGCCGATGACTGGTACCAGCGGTGTCAAGATCGGCCTCTGTGGAGGAGGCTCGTGAAGGACGCTACTGGGCAGTTGGAGGCAGTCGCCCTCCAACAACAACGGAGGGCGGAGGAGCGACACTCACAACAACGAGCGGAGCGCCGCGTGGCTAAAGCACAGCGGGTTGGCACAGTAGGGGGCACAGCGGGTGCATCAGCCAGTCATCTCAGTCATCTTAGTCAGTCCCCCCCTGGCACCCGGGTCTGCCTCATGACCTTCGTGCCACTTCACATGGCCTCGAAGTGCACATGGCCTGGCACAAGCGTCGTGGTGATGTCACCGCCACTTAGTGGCGAACGGCGGTTGTCGTCGTCGTCGTTGTTGTCGGCGACGGTGGCGGCGTCGATGGCGGCGGCGACACCACAACCCCCACCGCGTCTCCTCCCCCGCTGTCCCCGTGCCAGGTTCCCTGCGATCCTGGGCAAGCTGCGCACGGTGCTGACCGACGATTTGCCCTTCCGCAAGGGCAACCTCCTCTCGGCCAGGACACGGCGCTGCCACGTCGTGCGCCCCGGCCTCAACGGCTTCCTGGACCTCACTCGGCGCATCCTCTCCGAGGCCGTCGGAGACATCGAAGGCACGGCACCGCTCACCCACCCGTAGCCCTCCCCGGCCGTCTTTGTATCTCCCTCTTCCTCTCTCTCTCTACCGCCTGCTGCTGTACGTTTGGAGTTTGCGTGTCTCTCTCATCATCGTCATCATCACGGTGGCTGCGAGATGTCAAGTACCTCGCCTGGTATGCAGGAGGTCGTGGGTTCCACCATCATCTTCCCCCCCCTCTCCTCCTTTCTCCCCCACTCTTCCCCCTCTCTCCCCTGCCCAATCTCTCTCTCTCAGAGACCAACAAACAGCTCTCCGTGATTCACAACCTGCCCACTCTCTCTCTCCCAGAGATCATCAAACAGCTCTCTGTGATTCACAACCTGCCCATTCTCTCTCTCCCAGAGATCAACAAACAGCTCTCCGTGATTCACAATCTGCCCATTCTCTCTCTCCCAGAGATCATCAAACAGCTCTCCGAGATTCACAACTTGCCCATTCTCTCTCGCAGAGATCATCAAACAGCTCTCCGAGATTCACAACCTGCCCATTCTCTCTCTCCCAGATATCATCAAACAGCTCTCCGAGATTCACAACCTGCCCATTCTCTCTCTCCCAGAGATCATCAAACAGCTCTCCGTGATTCACAACCTGCCCATTCTGTCTCTCAGAGATCATCAAACAGCTCTCCGTGATTCACAACCTGCCCATTCTCTCTCCCAGAGATCATCAAACAGCTCTCCGTGATTCACAACCTGCCCATTCTCTCTCTCAGAGATCATCAAACAGCTCTCCGTGATTCACAACCTGCCCATTCTCTCTCTCCCAGAGATCATCAAACAGCTCTCCGTGATTCACAACCTGCCCATTCTCTCTCTCCCAGAGATCATTAAACAGCTCTCCGAGATTCACAACCTGCCCATTCTCTCTCTCCCAGAGATCATCAAACAGCTCTCCGAGATTCATAACCTGCCCATGTCCATGAGCTACAGCGCCGTGCGTGGCTTTTACATCCAGACGTCCGCTCACTCCCTGCAGCCCGAACAGCGTCTGCCAGAGGTCTTCATCAAGGTCAACGCACAGAGACTCACAGACTCACCACACAGACTCATAGACTCATCGCACAGAGACCCATAGACTCATCGCACAGAAACCCATAGACTCATCGCACAGAGACCCACAGACTCACCACACAGAGACTCATAGACTCATCACATAGAGACCCATAGACTCATCACACAAAGACCCATAGACTCATCACACAGAGACCCATAGACTCATCACACAGAGACCCATAGACTCATTGCACAGAGACCCATAGACTCATCGCACAGAGACCCACAGACTCACCACACAGAGACTCATAGACTCACACAGAGACCCATAGACTCATCACACAGAGACCCATAGACTCATCACACAGAGACCCAGAGACTCATCACACAGAGACCCATAGACTCACCACACAGAGACCCATAAACTCATCACATAGAGACCCACAGACTCACCACGCAGAGACCCATAGACTCATCACACAGAGACTCAGACTCACCACTCATAGACTCACCACTCACAGACTCACCACTCATAGACCCAGAGTCTATGTGTGAGTCTATGTGTATAGGTGTGAGTCTGTGTCTAGGTGTGAGTCTATGTGTATAGGTGTGAGTCTGTGTCTATGTGTGAGTCTATGTGTCTAAGTGTGAGTCTGTGTCTATGTGTGAGTCTGTGTCTATGTGTGAGTCTATGTGTCTAGGTGTGAGACTATGTGTGAGTCTGTGTCTACGTGTGAGTCTATGTGTCTAGGTGTGAGGCTATGTGTGAGTCTGCGTCTATGTGTAAGTCTATGTGTCTTTGTGTGAGTCTATGTGTCTATGTGTGAGTCTATGTGTGAGTCTATGTGTCTACGTGTGGGTCTGTGTCTATGTGTGAGTCTATGTGTCTATGTGTGAGTCTATGTGTCTATGTGTGTGTCTATGTGTGAGTCTATGTGTCTACGTGTGAGTCTATGTGTGAGTCTATGAGTCTATGTTTGAGTCTATGTGTCTACGTGTGAGTCTATGTGTGAGTCTATGTGTGAGTCTATGTGTCTACGTGTGAGTCTATGTGTGAGTCTATGAGTCTATGTGTATCTGTGTGTGAGTCTACGTGTGAGTCTATGTGTCTATGTGTGAGTCTATGTGTCTATGTGTGTGTCTACGTGTGAGTTTATGTGTGAGTCTATGTGTGAGTCTATGTGTGAGTCTATGAGTCTATGTGTGAGTCTATGTGTATATGTGTGAGTCTATGTGTGAGTCTATGTGTCTACGTGTGAGTCTCACCCCTCACCCCACCACTCACCACACCCCTCACTCACCCCTCACCACCCCTCACTCACCACTCACCACCCCTCACTCACCACTCACTCATCACTCACCACTCACCACCCCTCACTCACCACTCACCACCACTCACTCATCACTCACCACCCCCCACTCACCACTCACCACCACTCACCCCACCACTCACCACTCACCACCCTCACCACTCACCACCCTCACTCACCACTCACCACTCACCACCCCTCACTCACCACTCACCACCCCTCACTCACCACTCACCACCCCTCACTCACCACTCACCACCCTCACTCACCACTCACCACTCACCACCCCTCACTCACCACTCACCACCCCTCACTCACCACTCACCACCCCTCACTCACCACTCACCACCCCTCACTCACCACTCACCACCCCTCACTCACCACCCCTCACCACCCCTCACTCACCACTCACCACACCCCTCACTCACCACTCACCACCCCTCACTCACCACTCAACACCCCTCACTCACCAGGTAAGCAAACGTGGGAACCTTCTCAGCTACACCACCATGGACCTCATGAGGCTGAACTGCCGCAGCCAAGAGGCCGTGGAGGAGATCTACCTCATGTCCAACGTGTGAGGGAACACCCCTACCCCAGGCAGAGTGTGGTGGACTAATCTCCATCTGTTCCTTGACTCACTGCCGCTTCTACCTGTGGGGGTTGCAGAGGAACCCCCTGGCTATGCCCTGTACTACTATACACTACACTATACACTACACTATACACTACACTACACACTACACTATACACTACACTATACACTACTATACACTACACTATACACTACACTATACTACTATACACTACACTATACACTACACTATACACTACATTATACACTACTATACACTACACTATACACTACACTATACATTACTATACACTACACTATACACTACACTATACACTACTATACACTACACTATACACTACACTATACACTACACTATACACTACACTATACACCACTACTATACACTACACTATACACTACACTACTACACACTACAATATACACTGCACTATGCACTACACTACTATACACTACACTTCTATACACTACACTATACACTACACTATACACTACACCATACACTACACTATACACTACACTACTATACACTACACTATACACTACACTATACACTACAATATACACTACACTATACACTACACTATACACTACACTATACACTACTATACACTACACTATGCACTACACTATACACTACACTATACACTACATTATACACTACTATACACTACACTATACACTACACTATACACTACACTATACACTACTGTACACTACTACACTACACTATACACTACACTATACATTACACTATGCACTACACTATACACTACACTATACACTACTGTACACTACTACACTACACTATACACTACACTATACACTACACTATACACTACTATGCACTACACTATACACTACACTATACACTACACTCTACACTACACTATACCCTACATTATATTCTACTGTACACTACACTATGCACTACACTATACACTACACTATACACTACTGTACACTACACTATACACTACACTATGCACTACACTATACACTACAGTATACACTACACTATACACTACACTATACTACTATACACCACACTATACACTACTGTACACTACTACACTACACTATACATTACACTATACACTACACTATACACTACTGTACACTACTACACTACACTATGCACTACACTATACACTACACTATACTCTACTGTACACTACACTATGCACACTATACACTACTGTACACTACTCTTTACACAACACCCTTTGGGGGGGGGGGGGGGGGGGGTGACCCCCGCTCTGTCTCCGTGCCCAGGGTGTTGTCTAAGCTGTTTGCGGAGATCCGGGAGGACATTGTGTGTCTCTACAAGCTTGCTGACGCAGTGTCCATGGTGGACATGCTGCTGGCATTTGCTCACCGCACCACGCTCACCAAGTCCGGTACGCGGTGGGTGGGTGGGTGAGTGAGTGGGTGAGTGAGTGGGTGAGTGGATGGGTGGGTGAGTGAGTCGGTGGGTGAGTGAGTGGGTGAGTGGGTGAGTAGGTGGGTGGGTGAGTGAGTGAGTGGGTGGGTGAGTGAGTGAGTGGGTGGGTGGGTGGGTGAGTGAGTGAGTGAGTGGGTGGGTGGGTGAGTGAGTGGGTAAGTGGGTGAGTGAGGGAGTGAGTGAGTGGGTGGGTGGGTGAGTGAGTGAGTGAGTGGGTGAGTGGGTGAGTGAGGGAGTGAGTGAGTGGGTGGGTGGGTGAGTGAGTGGGTGGGTGAGTGAGTGAGGGAGTGAGTGAGTGAGTGGATGAGTGAGTGAGTGGCCTTCACCCCCCGTGACCTCCCCCCGTGACCTCCGCCCCCATGACCTCCGCCCCCGTGACCTTCACCCCTGTGACCTCCCCGTGTGACCTCTGCCACCATGACCTCCGCCCCCGTGACCTCCGCCCTGTGACCTCTACCCCGCGACCTCCCCCCCTTGACTCCTCCCCCCCATGACCTCCCCCCCGTGACCTCCCCCCCTTGACCTCCACCCCCATGACCTTCACCCCCGTGACCTCCCGTGACCTCCCCCCCCACTGTCTGTGGTGAGCTGCAGTCCGTCCGGAATTCTCTGACACGCTGGCCCTCAAAGGGGCTCGCCACCCCATCCTGGAGCGGGTGCTGGGCTGGCCGCTGGTGCCTAACGACGTCTTCCTGTCGGACGCCTCCAACTTCCTCATTGTCACGGGGCCCAACAACAGCGGCAAGTCCACGCTGCTGAGACAGGTGGCACTCTGCCAGGTGATGGCACAGATCGGTGAGTGGGTGGGGGGGTGAGTTGGTGAGTGAGTGAGTGGGTGGGTGAGTGAGTGAGTGAGTTGGTGAGTGGGTGGGTGAGTTGGTGAGTGAGTTGGTTGGTGAGTGAGTGAGTGAGTTGGTGAGTGAGTGGGTGGGTGAGTGAGTGAGTGAGTTGGTGAGTGAGTAGGTGAGTAAGTAAGTGAGTGAGTGTTTGAGTGAGTGAGTAGGTGAGTAAGTGAGTGAGTGAGTGTTTGAGTGAGTGAGTAGGTGAGTGAGTGAGTGAGTGTTTGAGTGAGTGAGTGAGTAGGTGAGTAAGTAAGTGAGTGAGTGTTTGAGTGAGTGAGTAGGTGAGTAAGTAAGTGAGTGAGTGTTTGAGTGAGTGAGTAGGTGAGTAAGTGAGTGAGTGAGTGTTTGAGTGAGTGAGTGAGTAGGTGAGTAAGTAAGTGAGTGAGTGTTTGGGTGCTACCACTGCTTCAGGTTGCTTCGTGCCAGCCGACTTTGCCTGCGTGAGGATCGCTGATCAGATCTTCACTCGCATCGGTGTGGACGACGACATCCAGCCACTCTCCTCCACCTTCACCATCGAGATGAGAGAGGTGGGTGGGGAGTGAGAGGGTGGGTGGGTGAGTGGGTGGGTGGGTGGGTGAGTGGGTGGGTGAGTGGTTGGTTGGGTGTGTGAGTGGGTGGGTGAGTGGTTGGTTGGGTGTGTGAGAGAGTGAGTGGGTGGTTGAGTGAGAGGGTGGGTGAGTGGGTGGGTGGGTGTGTGAGTGGGTGGGTGAGTGAGTGGGTGGGTGAGTGGTTGGGTGGGTGAGTGGGTGGGTGTGTGAGTGGGTGGGTGAGTGGTTGGTTGGGTGTGTGAGAGAGTGAGTGGGTGGTTGAGTGAGAGGGTGGGTGAGTGGGTGGGTGGGTGTGTGAGTGGGTGGGTGAGTGAGTGGGTGGGTGAGTGGTTGGGTGGGTGAGTGGGTGGGTGAGTGGTTGGGTAGGTGGGTGAGTGGGTTGGTGAGTGGGTGGGTGAGTGGGTGGGTGAGTGGTTGGTTGGGTGTGTGAGTGGGTGGGTGTGTGAGTGGGTGGGTGAGTGGTTGGTTGGGTGTGTGAGAGAGTGAGTGGGTGGTTGAGTGAGAGGGTGGGTGAGTGGGTGGGTGGGTGTGTGAGTGGGTGGGTGAGTGAGTGGGTGGGTGAGTGGTTGGGTGTGTGAGTGGGTGGGTGTGTGAGTGGGTGGGTGAGTGGTTGGTTGGGTGTGTGAGAGAGTGAGTGGGTGGTTGAGTGAGAGGGTGGGTGAGTGGGTGGGTGGTTGTGAGTGGGTGGGTGAGTGGGTGGGTGAGTGGTTGGGTGGGTGAGTGGGTGGGTGAGTGGTTGGGTAGGTGGGTGAGTGGGTTGGTGAGTGGGTGGGTGAGTGGTGTGGGTGTGTGAGAGTGGGTGGGTGAGTGGGTGGGTGAGTGAGAGGGTGGGTGAGTGGGTGGGTGGGCTGGTGTGTGAGTGGGTGGGTGAGTGGGTGGGTGGGTGTGTGATTGAGTGGGTGAGTGGGTGTGTGAGTGAGTGGGTGGGTGAGTGGGTGGGTGAGTGGTTGGGTGGGTGAGTGGGTGGGTGAGTGGTTGGGTAGGTGGGTGAGTGTGTTGGTGAGTGTGGTGTGAGTGGGTGGGTGGGGTGGGTGAGTGGTTGGTGGGTGAGTGAGTGGGTGAGTGGGTGGTTGAGTGAGAGGGTGGGGGAGTGGTGGGTGGGTGAGTGGGTGGGTGAGTGGGTGGGTGAGTGAGTGAGTGGTGAGTGGTAGTTGAGTGGTGAGTGAGTGAGGTGGGTGAGGTGAGTGAGGTGGGTGAGAGCGAGGGAGGGAGCGAGGATGAGGTGGTGAGTGGTGAGTGGTGAGTGGGTGGGTGTGTGTGTGGGTGAGTGGGTGGGTGACCCCCGGTGACCCCCATGACCCCAGGTGAACTACATAGTTCGCACAGCCACCGACCGCTCTCTGGTGATCATCGATGAGCTCGGGAGGGGCACCGGGGTCCACGAGGCCCTGGGGATCTGTCACTCGGTCTGTGAGTGTCTCCTGCAGCGCAAGGTGGTGACCACTCACACTCACCACTCACACTCACCACTCACACTCACCACCCTCACCACCCTCACCACCCCTGTGTGTCTCCCCCCCCCCCCCAGACGTTCACCATCTTCGCCACCCACCACCTGGAGCTGAGCCACCTCTCTACCCTCTACCCCAACGTCTCCAACAGCCACTTCCTGGTGGAGTCGCGCAATCAGCAGCAGCAGCAGCAGCAGCTGCAGCAGCAGCAGCAGCTGCCCTGGGCCGGCCGTCGTGACGGTAAAGCCGCTGGTGCCGACGACTCGCGGACGGTGCCACGTGTGACGTGCACGTACAAGCTGGTGCAGGGGCACACGCCGGACACGCACTACGGTACTACGCGTGTGTGTGTGTACGTGTGTGTATGTGTACGTGTGTGTGTTCTTCGTGCTTTTGGAGTACCTGACCCTCTGCTCACGATCATTAAGGACCTTCATGATGGTGAGCGGGCCCGGGTAAAACTACGTGGCCGGGAGTCAGAGCCATTCCCTGTACACCTTGGGGTGCGACAGGGATGTCCTCTGGCTCCCACATTATTTAACATCTATTTTGACCACGTAGTTCGTGAAGCCTTCAATAGCTGTACCGGGGGAATCTCCATATGGTACAGATATAATGGGAGGCTAATCGATGCCCGGGTGCGGTCAAGGGATGGCTCCCTATTGCTCAACCACGTTATGTATGCTGATGATTTGGTAATAGCTGCTCAGTCAGAGGAGGAGTTGGAGACGCTGCTGCTGAGACTGGAGCGTGCCACTAAGAGGTGGGGCCTTACCATCAGCCCCACCAAAACTAAGCACCTGCCTGGGTATTTTGTACCATTGGACACTACACCCCCACAACTCCTAATCGGTGATGGGCAGTTGTGGAGAGAGTGGAGAGTTTCCCATACCTGGGCAGTGTGCTTATGACTGGCTCCAGTTTAACAGCAGAGGTCTCACTCCGAATCAGTCGAGCGGCAATATCTTTTCATCAGTTGCGTAACGCTGTGTGGAAGCTACCTGGTCTGTCGCTCCGCACTAAGCTTCAGGTCTTCTCGGCCACGGTCATTCCCTCCCTTGGCCGGATTGAGGGGGCTAAGCAGGCGCGGCACGGGCTAGAGAAGAGATGGAGTGATGTGGTACAGGAGGACGTGGAGCTGAGTGGACTTGCCGATGACTGGTACCAGCGGTGTCAAGATCGGCCTCTGTGGAGGAGGCTCGTGAAGGATGCTACTGGGCAGTTGGAGGCAGTCGCCCTCCAACAACAACGGAGGGCGGAGGACCGATGCTCAGAACAACGAGCGGAGCGCCGGGTGTCTAAAGCACAGCAGGTTGGCACAGTAGGGGGCACAGGTGGTGCATCAGCCAGTCATCTCAGTCAGTTGACCCGTGGCACCTGGGTCTGCCCAGTGACCTCCTGCCAGCGGGCGTTCGACACTTCACGTGGCCTCACGGTGCACATAGCCTGGCACAAGCATCGTGGTGACGTCACCGCCACTTAGTGGCGAATGGCGGTTGTTGTTGTTGTTGTGTACGTGTGTGTGTGTGTACGTGTGTGTGTGTACATGTGTGTGTGTGTGGTCCGGCAAAACAACCCCCTACCTCCTCGCGATGCCGGACAGGCAACTCTGTCGTGGACAGTGCTTTGGGGGGAGATCCAATTTTGATTGGCTCCTCCCCTCATGGCAAATGTGTCTACCACAGGGGCTAAACGGGGGCTCTGAACAGGTGCGAGGGGCTGGTAACCCTTCCACCTTCAATTAATTACCACGAAACCACGAGTTAAACCGAAATATGTAACTAATAAGCTTGTGCCGGAGGCCCCGGGGGGACAGGCGTCTATGACGTCTCCTGACCAAACCCCATTTGGCAGAGCCAGGAGACTGAATATCTACCCTCGGGGCTCCTCCAGAAACAACGAAAAACCACTACGGGTGGCCACGTGGAATGTTCGAACGCTCACTGCGGAGGAGAGGCTGCCACTCCTCTGTCGGGAGCTGGACCGGTACCGCCTGGATCTCTGTGGTATTC
The DNA here is from genome assembly GCF_048934315.1 of Petromyzon marinus. Taxonomy (NCBI): domain Eukaryota; kingdom Metazoa; phylum Chordata; class Hyperoartia; order Petromyzontiformes; family Petromyzontidae; genus Petromyzon; species Petromyzon marinus. Next base: position 2,179,669 of record NW_027422817.1, read on the forward strand.
AGGAGGTCCGGTAGACCGGCTCTGGCTCCTACCACCATGAGGGGTGGACAGTCCTCTTCTCACGGCAGGAGACTGCCAAACAACAGGGAGTGGCTCTTCTTCTAAACAAAAGAATGAAGGGGGCGTGGGAGCGTGGTGGTGAGGTGTGGGAAGCTGTAAGCCCCAGGCTACTTTGGGCTCGCCTTCCCAACAACCGGATGTGAGGAGTGGTGGTCGTGGTTACTTATGCCCCCACCGAAGACGAACATCCGTGGAGGGATCCAGGCAAGGCCGATGAGTCGGATGCCTTCTATGACCTCCTGTCACAGGTGCGAGCTAAAGTGGCCCCTCGGGATAGTCATCTTGTTGGGTGAATGCCCGAGTTGGTCATGATGCACCTGGTCTGGAGTGATTGGAAGGAATGGGCCAGACCAGCTCAATAACAACGGCAGGAGGCTGCTACATTTTTGTGCAGCCCATGGGCTTGTAAATACCAACACGTTGTTCCGGCATCGGTGCATCCACACAACATCATGGATGCATGCCGGGTCCAAGCAAGAACATCTGCTGGACTACATAGTGACGGACCAGCGGATGCGAGCCCATGTCCCTAACACCAGGACCTTCCGTGGAGCTGATCTGCCCTCTGACCATCGACTTGTAATCTGTAAGATGCACCTGCAATTCTTCCACTCCGGTGGTGGGTGTACATCCAGGACCCCATTCAAACCCTTAGTGGCATGCTCTGCCGGCTGGGATTGGCATCGTCCCCCACTCCTCCTGATGTCGAGGGTAAATGGGCGAGGTTTGGGACTGTGACTCATGCAGTTGAAATGGCTGCTTTGGGTACGTGGTCCAGACCTCCCCAGAGACCCTGGCTGACAGAGGAGATGTTCAGGATGGCGACAGGCCCACTGTCATCGGCTACAGAATCCCACGGCGGAGAATGAGGAGGCTTACCGCAGCCCTCGCTCGGAGGTTCGGAGAGCCGCGAGGCGCCGCAAGGATGGGTGGCGGTCGCGGGTTGCCGAGGAGATGGAGTCTGCATCAGTGGCCCGCGATCACAAATCGCTCTTTAACTCCCATCAAGAAAGTAACCTGCGGCGCCACAACCAATTACCATCATTGGGGGAAAGAACGGTGACCCGATCTCCGACCCCCAGGGAACAGGTTTTCAGATTTGCCGAGCATTTCCGCGAGGTCCCGGTAGTGGGAGGGGGGAAACCCCTCGGCCCGGAAAAACTCATCGCGGCACAAAGTGGGGACGGCCCTGCCGAGGCCGCTGGCGCCTCAAACATCGTGAAGAAGAAGCCGTCGCCTTCCGCGACGCGGTCGGCGTCTCACGGCCACCACCCTCCCCCTCCCACCCCCCCTCCCCCTCCCCCTCCGCGTGCCCCGCGTCCAGGTCTGGAGATGGCCACGCTGTCATCGCTGCCGCCCTCCCTGCTGCGCGACGCCACGGGGCTGCTGGCTCGGATCGGCGGTAACAACGCTGACCCCCGCCGACACCCCTGCCGCGACCCCCCCGCGACCCGCCCGTGACCCCCCCCCCGTGACCCCTCCGCGACCCCCCCCAGATGGAGCGTCAGGCCGACTCCGCGCCCGTGCTGCGCCGAGCGGCCGTCCACCGCCTCGCGACGCGGCTGGGCCAGGCGGCGCGACACTCGCGGCTGGACGGAGCCAGCCTGGCCACGTACCTGGGGTCGCTGAGACAGCGGTACCTCGACGAGCTGGAGCACATTGCTGACGCCACCGCTAACACCCACTGAACAACACCACCACCAACACCACCACCGCTAACACCCACTGAACGACACCACCACCAACACCACTAACACCCACTGAACGACGCCGCCACCACCACCACCACTACCACCGCTAACATCCACTGAACGACACCACCACCAACACCACCACCGCTAACACCCACTGAGTGACACCGCCACCAACACCACCACCGCTAACACCCACTGAACGACACCACCACCAACACCACCGCTAACACCCACTGAACGACACCACCACCACCACTACCACCGCTAACACACACTGAACGACACCACCACCAACACCACCACCGCTAACACCGCTAACACCCACTGAACGACACCACCACCACCACCACCGCTAACACCCACTGAACGACACCACCACCAACACCACCACCACCACCGCTAACACCCACTGAACGACACCACCACCACCACCGCTAACACCCACTGAAGGACACGACCACCAACACCACCACCACCGCTAACACCCACTGAACGACACCACCACCACCGCTAACACCCACTGAACGACACCACCACCACCACCGCTAACACCCACTGAAGGACACGACCACCAACACCACCACCACCGCTAACACCCACTGAACGACACCACCACCAACACCACCACCACCGCTAACACACACTGAACGACACCACCACCAACACCACCACCACTAACCCCCACTGAACGACACTACCACCAACACCACCACCGCTAACACCCACTGAACGACACCACCACCAACACCACCACCACCGCTAACACCCACTGAACGACACCACCACCACCACCGCTAACACCCACTGAATGACACCACCAACACCACCACCACCGCTAACACCCATTGAACGACACCACCACCAACACCACCACCAACACCACCACCACCGCTAACACCCACTGAATGACACCACCACCGCTAACACCCACTGAACGACACCACCAACACCACCACCACCGCTAACACCCACTGAACGACACCACCACCAACACCACCATAAACACCACCACCACCGCTAACACCCACTGAACGACACCACCACCACCACCGCTAACACCCACTGAACGACACCACCAACACCACCACCACCGCTAACACCCACTGAACGACACCACCACCAACACCACCACCGCTAACACCCACTGAACGACACCACCACCAACACCGCTAACACCCACTGAACGACACCACCACCAACACCACCACCGCTAACACCCACTGAACGACACCATCACCACAACCGCTAACACCCACTGAACGACACCACCACTAACACCACCACCGCTAACGCCCACTGAACGACACCACCACCAACACCACCACCGCTAACACCCACTGAACGACACCACCACCAACACCACCACCGCTAACACCCACTGAACGACACCACCAACACCACCACGATCCAACACCACCAATGCTACCACCACCACCACCAATTCCAGCACCACCACCACCACGGTGGAGGGGTAAGCATGTGGGTACCATTGTGTGGTGTGGGGTAGGCTGACGGAGGTCCTGATTAGCCAGACGATGATGTTATTTCGTGCTGTGTTGTTGGATATATAAACATAAAGTTTACTGTCAAACTGGCTCAGTGATTGAGTAATTTCGTGAGCAAGCGACTGAGTGAGCAGCTGAGCTCCTGAGTGAGTCACTGGCTGAGTGAGTGAGTCACTGGCTGAGTGAGTGAGTGACTGGCTGAGTGAGTGACTGGCTGAGTGAGTGAGTGAGTGGTTGAGTGAGTGAGTGATTGGCTGAGTGAGTGAGTGGCTGAGTGAGTGACTGGCAGAGTGACTGGCTGAGTGACTGGCTGAGTGAGTGAGTGACTGGCTGAGTGAGTCACTGGCTGAGTGAGTGAGTGACTGGCTGAGTGGGTGACTGGCTGAGTGAGTGAGTCACTGGCTGAGTGACTGGCTGAGTGAGTGAGTGACTGGCTGAGTGAATGACTGGCTGAGTGAGTCACTGGCTGAGTGGGTGACTGGCTGAGTGAGTGACTGGCTGAGTGAGTGACTGGCTGAGTGAGTGAGTGCCGAGTGAGTGACTGAGTCCGTAATAGAGGTTTTGTTGGTTTAGATGGCGTAAATATATAAATGTTGTGTCGTTAAAATCAGCCAGCCTAGATGCATGAGGTCACTGAGACAGACCCAGCAGGTGCCGGGGTTGTACTGCTGTGCCAGGCTAGGTGCATGAGGTCACAGATACAGACCCAGCAGGTGCCATGGGTTGTACTGCTGTGCCAGGCTAGGTGTATGAGGTCACTGAGACAGACCCAGCAGGTGCCGTGGGTTGTAGTGCTGTGCCAGGCTAGGTGCACGAGGTCACAGAGACAGACCCAGCAGGTGACGTGTGTTGACTGCTGTGCCAGGCTAGGTGCATGAGGAGGTCACAGAGACAGACCCAGCAGGTGCCATGGGTTGTACTGCTGTGCCAGGCTAGGTACATGAGGTCACAGAGACAGACCCAGCAGGTGCCATGGGTTGTACTGCTGTGCCAGGCTAGGTGCATGAGGTCACAGAGACAGACCCAGCAGGTGGCGTGTGTGTTGTACTGCTGTGCCAGGCTAGGTGCACCAGGAGGTGACAGAGACAGACCCAGCAGGTGCCGTGTGTTGTACTGCTGTGCCAGGCTAGTTGCATGAAGTCACGTGACAGACCCAGCAGGTGACGTGTGCGTGTTGTACTGCTGTGCCAGGCTAGGTGCATGAGGAGGAAGTCACGTGTGTGTGGTGTTGAACAAGGCGTGGTCGTCAACAGCTGTGGTGGAATTGCTGTGGCTCCGTGCCGTGCCCTCTGTGCTGGTCACCCCTGACCCCCAGGGGTCAGGGGTCAGCGCCACACACACACAGCTCGGACAAAGCGCCCTGACGAATATTTATTAACTCTGGGCTTGCACAGTATCACAGAAACAAGTTGGGTTATTAAATGCATTCTAGATTTAAAGCTTTCGTGACTGCTAGGATCCATACTCTTGGTTCTATTGGGTAAAGTCACGTAGTTGAAAATAACAAAAAATCACGACGTTTCGGCCACAACACAAGCGGCCTTCATCAGGTGAAGGGACGAGACTGTCTGGAGGACAGCGCTGGAGTGGGAGAAGCCACGCTTAGATCACGACCTTTAAGCTGTGTGAGAAGAAAAACACAAAGCGCCTTGACAATCTGTGTGGGTGGGTTTGACAAAGGAATTAGCATATAATTGAAATGGCTCATTGAAATAGCTAAGTTAAAGTATACACATCCGCAGAGGTACCCCTTGACAAAGGAATTTGCATGGAATTTAGCATTGAAATAGCTGAGTGATTAGCTTGTAACTGGTCACAGAAATAGCTATGTTAAAGTTAGAGCATATACATTCACCGAGGCACCTAGTACTCATCAAACAGGAGAATTTAGCGAAACACAACCACGCTCAGACAGCGGACCTTTAAACTGTGTGCGAGCAAACAAGGTGTTCTGACAAAGAAATTAGCATAAAAATTAGCATTTGATTGGCGGATTTTCGGAAAGAGGTGGTGTACGTGCCGGTGGACTTGCCGTTTGGCGCGGGGGGGGGGGGGGAGTTTACCTATTGATGGTGTGAGAAGGGAATTTATAAGAGCTGCGAAAGTTTGGTGTACCACTACTTGAAAAAGTATACTGTACCATTGAAATTAGTTTAATGTTTAGTTCGATTTAGAAAATCTTTCCAATGGTTGCTTAATTTGAAACCATCCTCTCGGTTGAAATTGTGTCTGTGTTTGTAGATCTGAATTGCTTCATGAACAAATCTCTGATAAAAGCCCGTGGGTTTGCAAAGAACCTTGGTATCGGAGAAAATTATATTGTGACCCCCCACAGCGTTGTAACAGTGATCAGCCACGGCAGAAGAATTCGTTTTACCGTGTTTCAAATCTGATTTGTGCTCGCGAATTCGGTCAGAGGCATGTCGCTTTGTCTCACCGATATAGCAATCACTGCAGGTACAACTCAATTTGTAAACCCCGGGGTACTGTAAATCAGGAATGACATCCTTCACGGATGGGATCAGATCACGAATTTTGTGTACTGTATTGAACCGGACCTGGATCTTGTGTATGTTTAGAATTTTGGAAATCTTTTTAGTAACGCCTGCTATATATGGAAGTGTGATGGTTTTGACCGGAGTATCAAGTGGTTGTTTCTGTATGGAGGGAGAGACAGCTTGGCGGATGGTACGGTCGGACTAACCATTCCTTTTGAGGGCCAGGTGTACGTGTTTTAATTCACTGGTCAGGTGGTGTTGGTCTGAAATGCAATGAGCCCTATGGTATAAAGTTTTGATGAGAGAATTCTTTTGGGCTGGGTGGTGGTGGGAATCAGGTTTCAAGTAGGAATCTGTGTGGGTGGGTTAACTGTAGACAGAATGCCCCAATGAACCATCAAGTCTCCTCTCAAACAGAACATCTAAGAATGGTAGCTTGTCATCTTTCTCCAAAGTGTCATCCACACATCTCTTCCACAGAGAAGGTCTGAGGGTGGAAGTCTGGATGGCGTCTGATTCAAATTTCTCCATGAAAATATTGGCTATCACTGGTGATAAGGGGGATCCCATGGGGGTACCCTCATTTTGTTTGTAGAAGGAGCCATTCCAAGTAAAGTAGGTATTGTTGAGGCAGTGCCTAACCAGTGCAGGTGTGTCGGGTCTAGTCCATGTTGGACCAAATTTTCAATTATTTCAATGGTGTCAGGTACTGGGACCTTGGTGAACAAAGAGACCACATCGAAGCTGACAAGGATATCATCAGGGGACAGTACAACGTCTTTGACCATAGAGACCAATTGGGCTGAGTTAAGTACTGCTGAGGTGGTCTTGCCAGTGAAAGGCAGCAAGGTATCTGACAGAAAACGGGCTAGTCTATAGGTAGGGGAGTTGATCGTGGATACGATGGGTCGAAGTGGGGTGCCTTCTTTATGAATCATGGGAAGACCATAGAATCTAGGGGGTCTTGCAGCAGAAGGTTTTAGGGAGGGACGTTTAGTTGGGTCGATTAGGGAGGTCGAACTTGTGATGATCTTGTTGGTTTTTATTGCTAGGCTATTAGTAGGGTCATTTTTTTATTTTTGAGTAACTTCCATCGTTGAGCAGATTCTGGATTTTGTTGTTGTATGAATCTTTATCCATAATAACAGTAGCGTTGCCTTTATCGGCTGAGAGGATGACTATATCACTTCTGTTTTTTTTAATTCGCGAGTTCAGAGCGTTCATTTTTGCTGATGTTACTAATGGGTTTCTTAGCATTCTTAAGAACACCTTGTTTGCTCGCACACAGTTTAAAGGTCCGCTGTCTGAGCGTGGTTGTGTTTCGCTAAATTCTCCTGTTTGATGTGTACTAGGTGCCTCGGTGAATGTATATGCTCTAACTTTAACATAGCTATTTATGTGACCAGTTACTAGCTAATCACTCAGCTATTTCAATGCTAAATTCTATGCTAATTCCTTTGTCAAGGGGTAACTCTGCGGATGTGTATACTTTAACTTAGCTATTTCAATGAGCCATTTCAATGCTAAATTATATGCTAATTCCTTTGTCAAGGCGCTTGGTGTTTTTCTTCTCACACAGCTTAAAGGTCGTGATCTGAGCGTGGCTTCTTCCACTCCAGCGTTGTCCTCCTGACAGTCTCGTCCCTTCACCTGATGAAGGCCACTTGTGTTGTGGCCGAAACGTGATTTTTTGTTAATTTTTTTGTTATTTTATTTTCACCTACGTGACTTTACCCAATAGAACCAAAGAGTATGGATCCTAGCAGTCACGAAAGCTTTAAATCTAGAATTGATAACCTCTATGGGGAGAGTTTTCACCTATCTGTTAGAGCTTTTAACAGACAACGGGACAAGAAGTCGCAACTCATCGAGACGCTGACCTTCCTCAAAAGATGCCGCGATCACAAGGTAATACCCATCGCTTTCACACTCACTTCTGCTGCTGTATCTTCTCCGAATTCTAAACAGATTCTGCTTAAGGCCAGCCTATCTTTAATCTCAGAGAGGATAAGGCTACTCCGATTTGACCTCGATACTTTAGACAGGCCTCTCCTACAAGCTCATTTAATGTTAACACAAAAAATGTCACCTTCTGATTGGAATCACGTAGACAACATGACTGCTTCTTCTGCTGAGTCACTGTTAGTCAAATGTAAAGCTAACCTGATTTCTAAATTCAACCACCTATCAAAGAAGAACCCAGTTCCACATATAACAAAACTAGATGTTAACAAAATCGTCATTAATCAGAGTAGCACCCCGATTTCGGACATTCTGAAAACAGTACTGGCTAGGGGACTAAATTTTGCTGTCACCCCAAAACACATACCAGTAGATGATATCATCTCTCAGGTCGATGTAGCCCTCAAAGGCGTAGGACACATCCAAGCAGACGTTGCGAGAGCTGAAATAGCCACTATTCTTAAGAATGCTAAGAAACCCATTAGTAACATCAGCAAAAATGAACGCTCTGAACTCGCGAATTTAAAAAACAGAAGTGATATAGTCATCCTCTCAGCCGATAAAGGCAACGCTAATGTTATTATGGATAAAGATTCATACAACAACAAAATCCAGATTCTGCTCAACGATGGAAGTTACTCAAAAATAAAAAAATGACCCTACTAATAGCCTAGCGATAAAAACTAACAAGATCATCGCAAGTTCGACCTCCCTAATCGACCCAACTAAACGTCCCTCCCTAAAACGTTCTGCTGCAAGACCCCCTAGATTCTATGTTCTTCCCAAGATTCATAAAGAAGGCACCCCATTACGACCCATCGTATCCACGACCAACTCCCCTACCTATAGACTAGCCCGTTTTCTGTCAGATACCTTGCTGCCTTTCACTGGCAAGACCACCTCAGCAGTACTTGACTCAGCCTAATTGGTCTCCATGGTTAAAGACGTTGTACTGTCCCCTGACGATATCCTTGTCAGCTTCGATGTGGTCTCTTTGTTCACCAAGGTCCCAGTACCTGATACCATTGAAATAATTGAAAATATGGTCCAACATGGACTAGACCCCGACACATCTGCACTGGTTAGGCACTGCCTCAACAATACCTACTTTACTTGGAATGGCTCCTTCTACAAACAAAATGAGGGTACCCCCATGGGATCCCCCTTATCACCAGTGATAGTCAATATTTTCATGGAGAAATTTGAATCAGATGCCATCCAGACTTCCACCCTCAGACCTTCCCTGTGGAAGAGATATGTGGATGACACTTTTGTCATTTGGCCAGATGGCCTCCCAGCTCTGAACCTTTTCCTACACCACATCAATTCCAAACATCCCGCCATCAAATTCACCATGGAAGTGGAGAAAGATGACAAGCTACCATTCTTAGATGTTCTGTTTGAGAGGAGACCTGATGGCTCATTGGGGCATTCTGTCTACAGGAAACCCACCCACACAGATTCCTACTTGAAACCTGATTCCCACCACCACCCAGCCCAAAAGAATTCTCTCATCAAACTTTATACCATAGGGCTCATTGCATTTCGGACCAACACCACCTGACCAGTGAATTAAAACATGTACACCTGGCCCTCAAAAGGAATGGTTACTCTGACCGTACCATCCGCCAAGCTGTTTCTCCCTCCATACAGAAACAACCACTTGATACTCCGGTCAAAACCATCACACTACCATATATAGCAGGCGTTACTAAAAAGATTTCCAAAATTCTAAACAAACACAAGATCCAGGTCCGGTTCAATACAGTACACAAAATTCGTGATCTGATCCCATCCGTGAAGGATGTCATTCCTGACTTACAGTACCCCGGGGTTTACAAATTGAGTTGTACCTGCGGTGATTGCTATATCGGGGAGACAAAGCGACATGTCTCTGACCGAATTCGCGAGCACAAATCAGATTTGAAACACGGCAAAACAAATTCTTCTGCCGTGGCTGATCACTGTTACAACGCTGTGGGTGATCACGATATAATTTTCTCCGATACCAAGGTTCTTTGCAAACCCACGGGTTTTTATCAGAGATTTGTTCACGAGGCAATTCAGATCTACAAACACAGACACAATTTCAACCGAGAAGATGGTTTCAAATTAAGCAACCATTGGAAAGATGTTCTAAATCGAACTAAACATTAAACTAATTTCAATGGTACAGTATATTTTTCAAGTAGTGGTACCCCAAACTTTTGTAGCTCTAATAAATTCCCTTTTCACGCCATCAATAGGCAAACTCCCCCCCCCCCCCCCCCCCCCCCGCGCCAAACGGCAAGTCCACCGGCACGTACACCACCTCTTTTCTAAAATCGGCCAATCAAATGATATTTTTATGCTAATTTCTTTGTCAGGACACCTTGTTTGCTCGCACACAGTTTAAAGGTCCGCGGTCTGAGCGTGGTTGTGTTTCGCTAAATTCTCCTGTTTGATTTGTACTAGGTGCCTCAGTGAATGTATATGCTCTGACTTTAACATAGCTATTTCTGTGACCAGTTACAAGCTAATCACTCAGCTATTTCAATGCTAAATTATATGCTAATTCCTTTGTCAAGGGGTGCCTCTGCGGATGTGTATACTTTAACTTAGCTATTTCAACGAGCCATTTCAATGCTAAATTATATGCTAATTCCTTTGTCAAGGCGCTTTGTTTCTTCTCACACAGCTTAAAGGTCGTGATCTTCGCGTGGCTTTTTCCACTCCAGCGCTGTCCTCCAGACAGTCTCGTCCCTTCACCTGGTTAAGGCCGCTTGTGTTGTGGCCAAAACGTCGTGATTTTTGTTATTTTATTTTTTACCTACGTGACTTTACCCAATAGAACCAAAGAGTATGGATCCTAGCAGTCACGAAAGCTTTAAATCTAGAATAGAAATGTAATGCAATACAACACAGAGAGTCGGCCAACATAAGAGTCAACACCCCACCTGGTTGATAACGTTCTTCCAAAGATTGCTCAATTTGAAAGAGAGACAAAACACAGACACGGAGACACATAGACAGAGAGAGATAACACAGAGACACACAGAGAGAGATACACACATACAGTGAAGGAAAAAAGTATTTGATCCCCTGCTGATTTTGTACGTTTGCCCACTGACAAAGAAATGATCAGTCTATAATTTTAATGGAAGGTTTATTTGAACAGTGAGAGACAGAATAACAACAAAAAAATCCAGATAAACGCATGTCAAAAATGTTATAAATTTATTTGCATTTTAATGAGGGAAAAAAGTATTTGACCCCTCTGCAAAACATGACTTAGTACTTGGTGGCAAAACCCTTGTTGGCAATCACAGAGGTCAGACGTTTCTTGTAGTTGGCCACCAGGTTTGCACACATCTCAGGAGGGATTTAGTCCCACTCCTCTTTGCAGATCTTCTCCAAGTCATTAAGGTTTCGAGGCTGACGTTTGTCAACTTGAACTTTCAACTCCCTCCAGATTTCCTATGGGATTAAGGTCTGGAGACTGGCTAGGCCACCCCAGGACCTTAATGTGCTTCTTCTTGAGCTACTCCTTTGTTGCCTTGGCCATGTGTTTTGGGTCATTGTCATGCTGGAATACCCATCCACCATCCATTTTCAATGCCCTGGCTGAGGGAAGGAGGTTCTCACCCAAGATTTGACGGTACATGGCCCCGTCCATCGTCCCTTTGATGCGGTGAAGTTGTCCTGTCCCCTTAGCAGAAAAACACCCCAAAGCATGTTTCCACCTCCATGTTTGACGGTGGGGATGGTATTCTTGGGGTCATAGGCAGCATTCCTCCTCCTCCAAACACGGCGAGTTGAGTTGATGCCAAAGAGCTCCATTTTGGTCTAATCCGACCAAAACACTTTCATCCATTTGTCCTCTGAATCATTCAGATGTTCATTGGCAAACTTCAGACGGGCATGTATATGTGCTTTCTTGAGCAGGGGAACCTTGCAGGCGCTGCAGGATTTCAGTCCTTCACGGTGAAGTGTGTTATCAATTGTTTTATTGGTGACTATGGTTCCAGCTGCCTTGAGATCATTAACAAGATCCTCCCGTGTGGTTCTGGGCTGATTCCTCGCCGTTCTCATGATCATTGCAACTCCACGAGGTGAGATCTTGCATGGAGCCCCAGGCCGAGGGAGATTGACAGTTTTTTTGCGTTTCTTCCATTTGCGAATAATCGCACCAACTGTTGTCACCTTCTCACCAAGCTGCTTGGCAATGGTCTTGTAGCCCATTCCAGCCTTGTGTAGGTCTACAATATTTGTCCCTGACATCCTTGGAGAGCTCTTTAGTCTTGGCCATGGTGGAGAGTTTGGGATCTGATTGATTGATTGCTTCTGTGGACAGGTGTCTTTTATACAGGTGTAGTGTTGTAAGGACGAGCAGACTTCTTTAGGAGGCACACTCTGTTTATTGTATTATTTCCTTATACAACGCTCAACACACACAGAGGGATATTCGGTCCCCTCACTCGATACCCTAGGGAGGTACAGCCTCCGGACCTGGCGGGACTCTCACGTCTACCGCTAACCTCCTTGATACCTAAGGAGGTACAACCTCCGGACTTGGCGGGACTCACACGTCTACCGCTATCCTAGTCCTCCGGCTAGGACCTAGGGGAGTCTATCTGACCCACCGCTGGCCCGGTGGGTCCTGACCACTGGGTATGCCGAGCCTTAGCCCTTAGAAGGGCTGAAAGGCTGGTCCAGGGTCCTAGCTAGGCTTCAGCCCAGTCTTCTATCTTCGTGCAGGGAGAGAACTCCCCGAGGTCCGTTGGGTCACCCGTCTTATACCCCTTCGTGGCCAGGTAGAACCAATCATACATTCCCACGTGGAACCGTCTGATTGGTTCGCACCAAACCCTGGCCACGATCCGTTTCACCTTGACTGACCCCAACCGTTGTACCCAGGGGTAATGCTGCACTGCCCTGGTTGCAACGCAGGTTACGCAACAGCGCGTAGTTAACACCTCTACACAGGTAACGAGCTGAGATAAGGGGCACTCCCTTTAAGAGTGTGCTCCTAATCTCAGCTCGTTACCTGTATAAAAGACACCTGGGAGCCAGAAATCTTTCCGATTGAGAGGGGGTCAAATACTTATTTCCCTCATTAAAATGCGAATCAATGTATAATTCTGTCTCTCACTGTTCAAATAAACCTACCATTAAAATTATAGACTGATCATTTCCTTGTCAGTGGGCAAACGTACAAAATCAGCAGGGGATCAAATACTTTTTTCCCTCACTGTACGCACAGAGAAACAACGCCTCTGTGTCGAGGCCTTAAATAGAGAGCGAGGGGGGCAGAGAGAGAGAGGAGGGGGTGTAGAGAAATCCGCGAGTCAATGCAAGGCCGTAGCCATGGAGTCAACATTGGGGGGGACCAAATCTACCAGGAGGTCTGGGGTCCCCCCCCCAGAAATAAAATCTAAATTTGAAAACTAATTTCCTGACATTTCCTAAAATATTGAAAAATTTCACTAACACATGGGATGGAATTTTTGTTTTATTTGATACAATAATGTATAATATTGTATTGTATTACATTGCTCTGTTGTTTATTTTTTAACTTTTCTTGTTTCATAGTATGTAATGGCAGAGATTAGGGATTCATAAAGTACAACACAATCATATAAACAGAAATCTACGCATTGTTATATGAAGACAAGTTCGGATTTTGTGGCCAAGGTTTAGCGAAATTGTTGTTTTTATTAACATAGCATAGCAATTATTACTTAACAAAATATTTTTATAGCAATATATTGGGGGGGGGGGACATTTTGAGCATGTTTGATTATTGGGGGGGGGGATATGTCCCCCACCAATATATATTATAATTATTATAACATATTATAATTATTATATATTTTAATTACGGCCTTGTGTCAATGAGAGATTTGGAACTTTGGTGACTGCAGGAAATAATAATAACACGAGGACACGCAGAGAGAGAGAAAGCACACTTATATTCTTGGTTCTGTCGGTAAAGTCACCACCACGTAGAAGAGAAGTGACGTCATACTACTTCCTTCTGTCGCGAGGCAACAGGAAGCTGCCGTGTGCTCGCTTGCACTGAAATCGTTGTGGTTGTGGTGGTGGTTGTGGTGGTCATTGTGGTGATAGTGGTGGTGGTTGTTGTTGTTTACCAAGGTAGAGCCTCGCTCTCTCTCGTAGGGATGTCAGTTGAGTAGCAGCGAGCATGGGAATCGATGTCCAGGTTGGAACTTTAAAACGCGGGGCCTAGCCACGCGGGGCCTTGCCTCCTGCCCTCGCCTGATTGCGTTCGCTTTAATTATCTCGCTTAAGTTTAATTTGTCTTCACCCGGCTCGCCACTTTGTAACTTTGTTTTATTGTAAATATTCACGCAGTTTTTATTTTCGTTCTTTTGTTAGCAGGCCAAGCCCGCTTGAGCTGCTATACCGCTCTTGTTATCAGAAGCGACCTGCCCACAACAACACAAGGTGAGGCTTTGTCAACGTGTGTGAATGTTTTGACTTAAAAGTTTGGTGACTGCAGGAATTAATATTCTTGGTTCTTTCGGTAAAGTTACGTAGATAGAAAATAAAATAAAAATAACAATAAAAAATAGTAAATAAAGCAAAAAAAACCCACGTTTTGATTGCAACACAAGTGGTCTTTTAAATTTGATTGTATTATCTGTTATTGTTATTTCCTATCTACATAACTTTACCAAAAGAACCAAGAATACGTGTCAATAGAAATAGGTTTTACCCTTTTAACTGGCACAAAAACTGACACCTTTATTCAAGGCGTCATGTTTGCAATAACCACAACACAAGTAGTCAAAATGCAAACAAAAAGACAACTCTGATAATAATATTGGCACTGTCCTTGAAGTTGATTGGTCCACGCCCGAGACGGCTTTTCTTAGAGCCCTTAGTCTCCACTGGTGTTGGACCAGAAGACGCCAAAAGGCGTACAACTCAAAAACAGCGCACTATCAGAGTATTGAGGGCTCGGGGTGAGCATTTACATTATGAGACCTCCTTTGCCAGTAACAAGATATAGAAATAGGTTTTACCCTTTTGTTTGCATTTTGACTGCTTGTGTTGTGGTTATTGCAAACATGATGCCTTGAATAAAGGTGTCAGTTTTTGTGCTAGTTAAAAGGGTAAAACCTATTTCTATATCTTGTTACTGGCAGAGGAGGTCTCATCAAGTACGTGTATCAATGTCTATCGGTCACAGACGATAAGCGGAGAGACTCGCAAACTCCAAATATACAGCAGGCGTCTGGGTCGGGATCGAACCCATGACTTCCTGTATACCAGGTGAGGTAGTTAATATCTCACCACGGAGAGAGACACGCAAACTCCAGTTAGCCTCGGCTATGTTTGTTGATCCTCAATTACTTGGTGGAGTGAGGAAGCATTAATGCTGAGCAGATGAAGGTGGCCAGGCATGATTCTGGACATGCCACCGCCTCTTGACCCGTGCCAGTGTGTGACAGTGTCAAGTTTGTGTTTGCAGTAAAGTCTATGCTAAATTATCCTGTTTGATATGTAAACCCGTTTGTCAAGGTGCCTCACTTCTCTCAACCAGCTTAAAAGACGCTGCGAATCTTAGCAGTGTTCATTGTAGCTCTGTCGTCCCGACAGGTCTGTACCTTTCACCTGAAGAAGGCCACTTGTGTTGTGGCCAAAACGTCGTGAGAATTTAATTGTTTTATTTTATTATTTTATTCTCATTCTACGTGACTTTACCAAAAGAACCTAAGAAGATCTATTAACTCTGTTGAACACGGAAGTTATATCAAAACAATAGTTTATTTTTGTTTTCTTCTGGAACTCTTTGTAAGAATGGAAACAGGAGGTGAACACAGCACACACATGCAGCTGAAGTCGGATATGTTCATCCCAGCATTCAAGGACATCTGAGCCTGGATTCACACCTCTAAGTTGCGATTGAACGTTAATTTATGCATTTCTGCATAACACAAATAGTTTTGTTTTCAACACCCTTTGCCGAAATTGTGTACTTAGAGTTTTTGGTGAACATTCATTTTGAAGATACGAGTACTTCCAGGCATGTTTATAACCATTTGCCCTCTCATTGTGTGCCATGACAGCCCGTGTGAGGAATTTGGGACACTTTTTCACTGCATCATGAATATATGAATAAGTATAGACGTGTAAGTCACATGTGACTGTATATATGCATTCCTCTGTGCCTCGATACTGACGTGTAGATGGTGTGTATATCCTTATTTTCTGTCTGCAGCTGACGCTGGTCTGATGGAGCAAAAGCAGTCAGCACAGCAGCTCGGTACGACAAGTCAACAATGCGACCAGCGTGCATACAGCACGGATCGGACTGGAAATTTGACACAGCACCAGAGAACTCACACAGGAGAGAAACCCTTCAAGTGCACTGTGTGTGACAAGGCATTTGCATGGCCATCAGTTCTTGAGACCCACCAGAGAACACACACGGGAGAGAAACCCTTCAAGTGCAGTGTGTGTGGGAAGGCATTTTCACAGTCATCTGCTCTTAAAAGACACCAGCGAACACACACGGGAGAGAAACCCTTCAAGTGCACTGTGTGTGGGAAGGCATTTGCACGGCCATCTGATCTTCAGACCCACCAGAGAACACACACGGGAGTGAAACCCTTCAGGTGCACCTTGTGCGGGAAGGCGTTTGCACATTCATCAGTTGTTCAGACCCACCAGAGAACACACACAGGAGAGAAACCCTTCAAGTGCAGTGTGTGTGGGATGGCGTTTGCACAGTCATCACATCTTAAAGTACACCAGAGAACACACACAGGAGAGAAACCCTTCAGGTGCATTTTGTGCAGTATGGCGTTTGTACATGTGTCACATCTTCAAAGACACGAGAGAACACACACGGGAGAGAAACCCTTCCTGAGCACTCTGTGCGGGATGATGTTTGCACAGTTGCCACATCTTAAAGTACACCAGAGAACTCACACGGGAGAGAAACCCTTCAAGTGCAGTGTGTGGGATGACGTTTGCACAGTCATCACATCTTAAAGTACACCAGAGAACACACACAGGAGAGAAACCCTTCAGGTGCATTCTGTGCAGTATGGCGTTTGTACATGTGTCACATCTTCAAAGACACGAGAGAACACACGGGAGAGAAACCCTTCCGGTGCACTCTGTGCGGGAAGCCGTTTGCAGATTCATCAAATCGTCAAAGACACCAGAGAACATACACGGGAGAGAAACCCTTCAAGTGCAGTGTGTGTGGAAAGGCATTTTCACAATCATCTGTTCTTAAAAAAACACCAGAGAACACACACAAGAGAGAAACCCTTCAGGTGCACTCTGCTGGAAGGCGTTTGCACAGAAACTACATCTTCAAGTACACCAGAGAAGGCACAAGCATCAGAAGATCCACTAGGAGTGCAGTCTGAAATCAGCTTGTGAAAGTGAAAGTGCCGCAATGAGCCAATCCCTCATGAAACAAGAACCGGAGGAAAATCCCAGCTTGGACACTTTTAAAGGTATAAAGGTGAAATATGAAGAGGTGATGGTGAAATGTGAAGAGGTGATGGTGAAGAGCGAAGAAGTGAAGGTAAAATGTGAAGATGATTCAGCTCCAAAATGGGACCTTCACATCGATGGAGGCAATGTGAATCAGGAGGAGAATTCTGACTGTGAGGCAGAGCGAAGCAACTCCCAGCAGTTTGTGGGGGTGTGGGTGGACTTGCTCCTAGACAATACAAAGTTAAGTGGAGACCCGGTAGATGTGTAAGCTTGAGACAGGTTCAACCTGCAGAGCAAGAGCGAGCGGCCAGTCTTTGTGGACCTGTGGGTTGGGGAGATCTCTTGACCAGGAGCGAGAGCCAAGAAGCCCCCAAGCATTCACTATGTTATAATAATTGCTTTTACATGGTGCTTGCTTAATCGCCTCAGCAACTCGGAGTTTTGTGTCGTACCTCGTCTGAAACACTCGAAGAGCATCCCCAAGTTGCAGCTGCCCCTGTGTGGCACAAGGTGGTGGCCCTGCACCGGCCTGCATTTATTATTTTTTTCCGCCTGAGGACGACTGATTGTGTTACGATCAAAACGTCGTGATCTATTATTATTTGTTCTACCTACGTGACTTTACTGAAAGAACCAAAGAGTATGTGAACAAGAGGCTGTCAGTAGGGGGCGATGATTGATGTTTCATCTCAGTTTTGTAATTTGTCGCTAATGTTTAGAATTCGCCAGCATGCAATGGCCTACTCGTTTTGAATGACACTACAATAGTATGTTTTACATCCACTGTTAAGCAGACGGTGCATTTTTTTTTTTCAAATAGCTTCTTAATCAGATGTTATCTGATGCAGTATATTTCACTGCAGTAATTAAATTTTGTTAAAATGCCTGTCAATAATTCAGAATGAACACTTGTCTTATTTTGTGTGTTCATGCATCACTTTATATTTTATAAGGGTCAAACATTGAATAAGTGATGTTAGGACAAAGTGTGTGTGTGTGTTTTGGAAGTAACCTGTACAGAGAACTCAGGTGGGACCCGTTGTTCTTGTGATACAGGTCAAACTGTATTTTTGTGTTTCAGGAAGCATCTGGAGCAACTCATTGTCTTTGACATAGGAAGCACACTCGGATCATTCATCAGTTACAAGACATACCACCTTAAAGTTACACGTAGAGGAAATACATTCTCTACAACACGAATTATAATTTTGTCTTACGTGTTGACGTAGATTTTGTCGAACTCAGACTAGAAATGCTCCTTGCTGATTAACGTCTGGATGTTCACAACCATGGCTTGAAGCAAGCCCCACTGCTGTTGAGACATTGCCCACCAAAACCGGTCCACAGTTGGCTTGCACTGAAGCAATGCAGTAATTATGGACTCGCACGAAGGCCGTGGGATTTATATTTCGAGTTAAACATTCCTTTGTTTCGTGGAGAGACCGATTAAATTAAAGACGTCTTGTCTGCTGATCTTGTTCATATCTGTGTACATCGATACCCCACATTGCCTGCATGTACACACCACACGCAATTAAATCAATAATAAGAATGACTTCCGGGCATTGCGAAGATCGAGGAATCTCTTTCAATGGAGCGAGTTCAGTGTGTTTGATTCAACATCTCTCTGTCCCTGTCCGTCTGTGTCATCTGTTTGCCTCTGTGTTTCTCTCTGCCTGTGTCTCTCTGTCGTCTCTGTGTTCCTCTTGTCTGTGTCTGTCCGCCTGTCTTGTCTGTGTCTCTCTAGCAGCGTCTATCCAACCGTATTCAACGACTGTCAGTAGCAACACGCGCCCGGTCAACTTCCACGGCCCGCGACTCAAACTTGTTTATCTGTAACTTTCGCACCATACCTAGCCAACCGTGATAATCTATGGGTCTCCGTGTGAGTCTGTGAGTCTCTGTGTGTGTATCTGTGTGAATCTCTGTGTGTGTATCTGTGTGAGTCTCTGTGTGTGTCTCTGTGTGAGTCTCTGTGTGTGTGTCTGTGTGAGTCTCTGTATGTGTATGTGTGAGTCTCTGTGTGTGTGTATCTGTGTGTGTGTATCTGTGTGAGTGTATCTGTGTGAGTCTCTGTGTATCTGTGTGAGTCTCTGTGTGTGTATCTGTGTGAATCTCTGTGTGTATCTGTGAGTCTCTGTGTGTGTATCTGTGTGAGTCTCTGTGTGTGTATCTGTGTGTGTATCTGTGTGTGTATCTGTGTGAGTCTCTGTGTGTGTATCTGTGTGAGTCTCTGTGTGTGTATCTGTGTCAGTCTCTGTGTGTGTATCTGGAACTTATTTCGCACCGTACGTAACCGAACCTGCCCAGGAGGAGCGGCTGGTATCATAAGTCGCTTGCCTTATTGCCTCAGCAACTCGGTGTTTCGTATCGAACCTCATCTCAAACAATGGAAGGGCGCCCCCTAGTGGCAGCTGCCCCTGTGTGGCACAAGGTGGCCCTGCACCGGCCTGCACGTGGACATGAGTCTGTCGGTAGGGGGCGATCATTGACGCGTCATCTCCATTGTGGAGTTTCTGGATAGTGTTACTGGAATTGCCACAATTTTGACCGTGACACCAACATGCAATGTGCGTTGTGAGTGACACAGTGGTTTGTTTGACATCCGCTGTTAAGCAGACTGCGCATGTTGTGGTGAATGTTACTGGGGTAGCCAGATATGCCTGTCGGATTTGAACCTTGAACCTCTGCAACAAATAGAGAATGCGCTACCATATTCCTGGTTCTTTCGGTAAAGTCACGTAGATAGAAAACAAAAAATAAAAGATAAAAATAATCAATTCACATTTTAATAATTTAAAATAAATTGATGAAAAGATGCCATGGGTCGACTGACTGAGATGACTGGCCAATGCACCACCTGTGCCCCCTACTACACACACACAGTGTACACACACACACATTGTGTACACACACAGTATACACAAACAGTGTACACACAGTGTACACACACACACTGTATACACTGTATGCACAGTGTACACACACAGAGTGGACACACAGTGTACACACACACAGTGTATACAAACTGTACACACAGTGTACACATACAGTGTACACACACAGAGTGGACACAGTGTACACACACACAGTATACACACAGAGTGGACACACAGTGTACACACACAAAGTGTATACAGTGTACACACACAGTGTACACACACAGTGTATACAAACAGTGTACACACAGTGTACACACACACACTGTATACACAGTGTATGCACAGTGTACACACACAGAGTGGACACACAGTGTACACACACAGTATATACAAACAGTTTACACACACACACACAGTATACACACAGTGTATACACAGTGTACACACACACAGTGTATACACACAAACACAGTGCACACACACACAGTGTATACACACAGTGTATACACAGTGTACACACACAGAGTGGACACAGTGTACACACAGAGTTTGCACAGTCACCACATCTTCAAAAACACCAGAGGACACAGGAGAGAAACCCTTCAAGTGCACTCTGTGCAGGAAGGCCTTTTCAGAGTCATATAATTTTGTAACACACCAGAGAACACAAGGGAGACCGCATTGCCCTGTGGACCTCCAACGCTGACAGCAGCGAGGCCGTCATTACCATCAGGTGCGCGAGACGCTCACCTACTGACACATCCAACTCACATACCAACTCACATACTCACCAACTCACCTACTCACTCACCTACTCACCCACCTAGTCACCTAATCACCCACTACTCACCCACCTACTCAGCCACCTACTCACTCACCGACCACCCACCTACTCACTCGCCCACTCACTCACCTACACCCACTCATCTACTCACCCACTCAATCACCTACTCACTCACCAACTAACCCATATACTCACCCACCCACTCACATACTCATTTACCAACTCAGCCACTCATTCACTCACCCACTCGCTCACCCAATCGCTCACCCAATCGCTCACTCAGCCACTCACTCAGCCATTCACTCACCTACTTGCTCGCTCGCTCACTCACCCACTCGCTCGCTCACTCAACCACTCGCTCAGTCACCCACTCACCCAGCCACTCACTCAGCCACTCATTCATCTACTCTCTCACATTCACTCTCCCACTCAGTCTCCTACTCACTCAGCCACTCAATCACCTACTCAGTCACCCACTCAGCCACTCACTCACCTACTCACTCACCTACTCACACAGCAACTCACCCAACAGCTACTCACTCACCGACCACCCACCTACTCACTCATCCACTCACTCACCCACCTACTCACCCACCCATGCTAATGACGATGCTGGCTGTGTCTTTGTCTCATCTCTCTCGCCGTGTCTCTCTGACCGTGTCTTTGTCTCCGTGTCTTTCTGACGGTGTCTGTCTGCGTCTCTCTGTCTGTGTCTCTCTCTTTGTGCCAACCTGCTGTGCTTTAGCCACCCGGCGCTCCGCTCGTTGTTGTGAGCGTTGCTCCTCCGCCCTCCGTTGTTGTTGGAGGGCGACTACCTCCAACTGCCCAGTAGCATCCTTCACGAGCCTCCTCCACAGAGGTCGATCTTGACACCGGTGGTACCAGTCATCGGCAAGTCCACTCAGCTCCACGTCCTCCTGTACCACATCACTCCATCTCTTCTCTAGCCCGTGCCGCACCCGCTTAGCCCCCTCAATCCGGCCGAACAAAAGCTGTTTCGGCATGCGTTGGCTGGGCATGTGGGCTACATGACCCAGCCATCGCAGCCTTGCCCGCCGGAGGAGCTCACCGATGGGACCTTGCCCAGATCTTTCAAGGATTTGTGAGCTCCTCACACAATCCAGTCTGGTTAAACCCAGGATGGATCGTAGGCAGGCCAGCCTAAATGTTTCTAACCGGCGAAGATGTTCCATTAGGGGGGGTCCACGTTTCGCAAGCGTAGAGAAGGGAGGGAATGACCGTGGCCGAGAAGACCTGAAGCTTAGTGCGGAGCGACAGACCAGGTAGCTTCCACACAGCATTACGCAACCGATGAAAAGATATTGCCGCTCGACTGATTCGGAGTGAGACCTCTGCTGTTAAACTGGAGCCAGTCATAAGCACACTTCCCAGGTATGGGAAACTCTCCACTCTCTCCACAACTGCCCCATCACCGATTGGGAGTTGTGGGGGTGGAGTGTCCGATGGTACAAAATACCCAGGCAGGTGCTTAGTTTTGGTGGGGCTGATGGTACGGCCCCACCTTAGTGGCACGCTCCAGTCTCAGCAGCAGCGTCTCCAACTCCTCCTCTGACTGAGCAGCTATTACCAAATCATCAGCATACATAACGTGGTTGAGCAATAGGGAGCCATCCCTTGACCGCACCCGGGCATTGATCAGCCTCCCATTATATCTGTACCATATGGAGATTCCCCCGGTACAGCTATTGAAGGCTTCATGAACTACGTGGTCAAAATAGATGTTAAATAATGTGGGAGCCAGAGGACATCCCTGTCGCACCCCAAGGTGTACAGGGAATGGCTCTGACTCCCGGCCACGTAGTTCTACCCGGGCCCGCTCACCATCATGAAGGTCCTTAATGATCGTGAGCAGAGGGTCAGGTACTCCAAAAGCACGAAGAACGACCCAGAGCCCAGGCCTACTGATGGTATCATAGGCCTTGACCAGGTCAATAAAGCAGAGATGTAGGTCTTGTTGGAATTCTCTACACCTCTGCTGTAGCAGACGGACAGAAAATATGGCATCTGTGCAGGACCGCCCTTTTTTGAAACCGCACACACACACTCACACACACGCCCCCACCACCGCCCTTTATCCCCCCTCCCCCGCAGGTAATGGGCGGTGCCGTTCGTCACATGGGAAGTGACGTCACGCCAGGTGCAGCCCCACCTCCACCACCGCCCTTTATCCCCCCTCCCCCGCAGGCAATGGGCGGTGCCATTCGTCACACGAGAAGTGACGTCACGCTAGGCGCTGCCCCACCCCCACCACCGCCCTTCATCCCCCCCCCTCCCCCGCAGGTAATGGGCGGTGCCATTTGTCACATGGGAAGTGACGTCACGCCAGCTGCTGCCCCACCCCCCACCTCTCCGTCACCCACGCGCCAGCGCTCAGCGCCATTTTCCCGCGTGCGTAGTCGCCGAGAGGCACCCAGCGAGCCCGGGACCCCGACAGCAGCCAGACCCCCGGAGCCACGGGGATCCCTTCCCGAGATCAGGGAACAACCCCCTCGCCAACACCGCCCACAGCACGAATCGGGGACCTCGCAAACGGCAGCAGCAGCAGTCACCCTAGCTACCCCCTTGCTGAGACGGGAGAGAGCTCCCTTCTCTGAGGCGAACTTGAGGGGATTCAGGGACCCCCCCCCCCCGCCCGCGAAGACGGAACCCCCGAAATGAGGGGGCTGTACCCCAGGGTGCTGCTGCTACCCCTGCTGCTGCTGCTGGGCGCGGTGAGAGCGGAGGAACAAAGCCGCGAGTCTCAGGTAACGGGGCCTCACACCCCCAAACGCGTCCTCCTCATCCCCTTCATCCCCTTTTCAAGCTCGTTCGTCAGCCCCCCCCCTCGCATCCCTCTACCACTTACACTGCTTCCCCCCACCCCACCCACCTCACCACCAACCTCCCACCTCACCAACCTCCCACCCCACCACCCCCCCACCTCACCACCCCCCCACCCCACCAACCTCCCACCCCACCACCCCACCAGCCTCCCACCCCAACATTGCCAGCAGCACCTGTGGCGAGGGTGACGGTGCCACTTTGGAATCCTCGCTGGCACAATGGCCGAGTGTCCTCACCTCCGTCTGCCACCCTCACCACCGCCGCCACCACCACAGCTGTTGCCCCCCCCTCCCATGCCCCCCCCCCGCTCCACGCGGCCTTAACGGATCACTTCCTGCACCACGCAGCTTTGCGCTGTGCCGAATAAGCAGCAGGCGTTGAGTCCACAACCTCTGACCCCGCTCCCCCAACCGTATAACCGGAGTGGCTGAACGCAGCGTTTGAGGTAGGGTTGAGACGACGTAGAGGTACTGCTGCCTTGTGTGAGCGCAGTTACGGTGCGAGCGACGCGTCTTCACCATTCACTTTGACGTGTGTCTTTTTATTTTTCGATTTAAAGCTTTCGTGACTGCAAGGATTCATCTTCTTTGGTTCTTTCGGTAAAGTCACCACCACGTAGAATGAGAATAAATTAATAAAATGACACGATAAAATACTCACGACGTTTCGGCCACAACACAAGTGGCCTTCAGGTGAAGGAACAGACCTGTCGGGACGACTTGAAGCTCTGTCGTCCCGACAGGTCTGTTCCTTTCACCTGAAGAAGGCCACTTGCGGTGTGGCTGAAACGTGGGAATTTTATTGTGTTATTTTATTAATTTTAATTATTTTATTCTCATTCTATGTGGTGGTGACTTTACCGAAAGAACCAAAGAAAAAGCGTACCTTTTTATCCGCAGCTGGCGTTGCTATTCGGAGTTTATTTTCCGGGTTTAGGCCACGCAACAATCCGGCCAAATTTATGTCGTTAAGAACACCCCCCACCATCGGACCCCCAAGCAAATTGAATCGCCGTGGGTGAAATGAGCGTCTTAACGGTACGCCCGTTATTAATTTCGCCTCGAAATTGCGGATTAGAGGTCGGAGTATAATTAAACTATTTCAAACTTTTTTTTATTTCACCAGGTAAAGCCCCACTGGGTTATGTAGCTCGCTTTCAGAAGCGTCCTGCCCACAAACGATAGCCCGATGAGGCGGTTAATCACGTGGGCATCTTTAGCGTCACAAACAACTCCCAAGCGCACGTTGACTCTAAATGTGCAGGTAAAAACCTGTAAGAACCGGAGAAAAATCCACACGGCCACGGGGAGAACACGCAAACTCCAAATACACAGGCACCGTTAGCGTCGGCATCGAACCCACGACCTCCGGCACACCAGGCGAGGTAGTTAACATCTCGCCACCGTGGGGAAACGTGAAGTAAGCGACTTGGCACGCGCGGCAATCTTCAGGTTCAAGGGCCGAGGCAAATGGGAACGGTCGGCCGGTGTCGTCGACGCGTGGCCCAACGCGACCAACGTCGCTTGTGAACTTCGTGACGTTGACCGTGCTACCCCCCCCACCCCCCCCCCAAATGGGGGACGGGGGGGGCGGCCTGGCTGGATTTCGAGCGGCGAGGAGCGCGTGAGAGAGGGGGGGGGGGGGGCCGCGCGCGGCACCGTTAGCGTCGTCCCAACGGAGTCGCCGCCGCCGCCCCTCCGCCGCTTGGCCTCGCAGGGAAGGCACGGGGGGACGTCCAAGCGGGAGACGGAGCGCCAGGAGGAGGAGGAGCGCCAGGAGGAGGAGGAGGCGGGCGTCGGCGCCGCGGGGGCGGAAGAGGGCGGCGTGCTCGCGTTCCGCCGGCTGCGGAGCGGCAGGCGGCGCCGGCAGAAGCGCGGCTGGCTCATCCCGGCGATCAACGTCCCCGAGAACGACCGCGGGCCCTTCCCCAAGGGGCTGGTGCAGGTGAAGGTCCCCCTGCCCTCTTCCCCCCCCCCCTCACCCCCTCTACCCCCACACCCCTCCCCCACCGGCAAGAAAGGGGGGCCTGGGTTCGATCCCCAACTCGGGTGCCCTGCTGCCTACGTTCAACCCCCTGTTGAGCAGTGTGTGAATGTCACGCGTTGGTGAGTGAGGGTGAATGTGTGTGTGTGGCATGTGGTGTATTTGTCTTGGGGGTTCGTGGTGTATTTAGCATGCCATGTATCAGCATGTGATGTTTGTGTGTGTGTGTACATGTATATATGTTGGGGGAGCGGTGGCCAATTGGTTAACACACACTGCGCTCTGAACCTGGAGACGTGAGTTTGATTTCCACTTACGGCTAACACCCAGTGACAGTTATCTGAACTTGGTCTCAACTAAGTACACGGTGCGGTGTATATAGCCGTCTCCACACTGGGGGGATAATGGCGGCCGGGTGTGTTGGTAACCGCGTATCGCACCCCCTCGTGTGCCACGCCAGCCTTCATATTTGCTGCCGCTCGCCAACCGCGCTTGCCCCGCGTATTCACGCGATGTACGAGCGTGGCTATCGTGCGGAGCGTAACGCCGCCCCCTGCCGCCTCCCCTACCCCGTCCGCGTTCGTCCCCGCAGATCAAATCGAACACGCGCGGGAAAATCCGCTACAGCATCGTGGGGCCCGGCGCCGACCAGAAGCCCACGGGGGTGTTCGTCGTAAACTCCGTGACCGGGCGCCTCTCGGTCACCAAGACCCTGGACCGTGAGCTAATCGCAGAGTATCTGGTGAGGCGCCCACGCGAGCACACCCACGTGTGTGTGTGTGTGTTAGCGAGCACACCCACGTGCGTGTTATTGAGCACTCCCACGTGTGTGTGTGTGTTAGCAAGCACACCCACGTGTGTGTGTGTTTGTGTTCGCGTAGTAAGGTCCAGGCCTCTATTGCGGAGTTTTCTCAAATTTCCTGGTCCCCGGACCACTCGGTCAGTGTAAACATTTACGTGGTGCAACCCCCTCCTGCCCCTGGTGACACAAACCATTCACTTCTCTAAATACCAATATTACTAAATTATATTCATATTACCGGAACATTAAAAGAACGTTAACGCAGCTATAACGGTTGAGATCTCAGGGTTCGGGTAGTTTTAATCGAGGTGGTTTACTTAATTTAATTTTTCAATTTTAAATATCACGAGTAAACTATTAATGTCCGAAACAAAAGGCGTAAACATTTGCGGATCAACCTGCAATCAGCATCGCAACCCAGCGGACCTCCAGGAGTACCGTCCCAGACCGTCGGTGGTCCAGGTACTACCCTTAGAGAACCGCCGCTCTAGAGGGATGTTTGGCCAACTCTAAACATCCAAACGTCGGCGACTACAACCACACCACCACCACCGCAACAACAACGAGACGCAGGGACAAAGGATCCCTTGTATAGCGCGTCGTAGACGGTTGAGGCAAGTGCTGTTAGCGAGCACCGCATAAAGGCCAACATTTGTGCACGACGGGGTGGGTGGCCAGCAACCCCACCCACGCTTTTGTCTCCAGAGTGGCGACGTTTACACGGCCGGGCAATCGGGGGCGGCACCAATGACTGGGACCCAGGGGCAGCTCAGGGCAGCTCCAATGGCGATGAGAACCAGGGCGCAGAACAACGACCAGTCCCCACGCGCTTTCTTGCGTGTGCCGCACGTTGCGTGCGTTGCGTGTAACGCGCGTGTGCGTTGCGTGTAACGCGTGTGTGCGTTGCGTGTAACGCGCGTGTGCGTTGCGTGTGCGTTGCGTGTGCGTGGCGTGTGCGTGGCGTGCCCGCTGCAGCTCAAGGCCCACGCGGTGGACATGAAGGGGCATCCGGTGGAGAACCCCGTGAAGCTCGTCATCAACGTCATCGACATGAACGACAACCGGCCCGAGTTCGCCACGCCCGTTTTCCAGGGCTCCGTGGCTGAGGGATCCCCACCAGGTGCGGCGTGCGGACGGGCACAGACGGGCGCGGTGGTGACGGGGGTGTAATAGTGATAGCGCCCGCCTGGGTATTTTGTACCATCGGACACTCAACCCCCGCAACTCTCAATTGGTGATGGGGCAGTTGTGGAGAGAGTGGAGAGTTTACCCATACCGGGGCAGTGTGCTCATGACCAGCTCCGGTTTGACAGCAGAGGTCTCACTCTGAATCAGTCGAGCGGCAATGTCTTTTCATCGGTTGCGTAACGCCGTGTGGAAGCTACCTGGTCTGTTGCTCTGCACGAAACTTCAGGTCTTCTCGGCCACGGTCATTCGCTCCCTTCTCTCCGCTTGCGAAACGTAGACCCCCCGAATGGAACATCTTCGCCGGTTTAAAACATTTAGGCTGGCCTGCCTACGATTCATCCTGGGTTTAACCAGGCAGCCTGGATTGTGTGAGGAGTTCACGTATCCTCGAAAGATCTGGACAAAGTCCCATCGGTGAGCTCCTCCGGCATATAGCTGTGTCATGGAGCCCGCATGCCCAGCCACCGCATGCCGAAACTGCTTTTGTTCGGCCGGATCGAGGGAGATAAAACAGGCGCGTCACGGGCTAGAGAAGAGATGGAGTGATGTGGTACAGGAGGATGTGGAGCTAAGCGGACTTGCCAGTGTCAAGATCGGCCTCTGTGGAGGAGGCTCGTGAAGGACGCTACTGGGCAGTTGGAGGCAGCCGCCCTCCAACAACAACGGAGGGCGGAGGAGCGACACTCACAATAAGCGGAGTGCCGGGTGGCTAAAACACAGCAAGTTGGCACAGTAGGGGGCACAGGTGGTGCATCAGCCAGTCGTCTCAGTCGACCCGTGGCACCTGGGTTTGCCCTGTGACCGCCTCCCAGCGGGCGTTCGACACTTCACGTGGCCTCAAGGTGTACATAGCCTGGCACAAGCGTCGTGGTGATGTCACCGCCACTTAGTGGCGAATGGCGGTTGTTGTTGTTGTGATGGTGGTGGTAGTGGCAGTGGGGATATTGGTGGTGAATGAGGTAGAGGTGGCAATAGGCATGGTGGTGACGTTGGTAACAATGGCAATGATGTTTATGATTAACAGGTGAAGCTGGTTTAAATCATTATGATTGTGATGACATTATTTATAATATCTTTGATCGTGGATGTTGGATCGTGGACATGGACGTGGATGTTCTTGATAACGACGATGATGTTGAGAATGACAAGAATGGTGGTGGTTGTGATGCGAACGAATATAATGTTTTGTTTTTTGATAGTAACGACGTCCACGCCTCCCTCCCTGCTTTTCCCCTCTGCCCTCCCCTGCCCTGCCCTCCCTCCCACCCCCGGCAGGCACGGCGGTGATGAGGGTCGAGGCGAGCGACAAGGACGACGCCTTAACGGCCAACGGCATGATCCGCTACAAGATCATGTCGCAGGCCCCCAAGGTGCCCTTGGAGCGCACGTTCACCATCGACAACGCCACGGGCGTCATCAGCACCATCGCCGCCGGGCTGGACCGCGAGGTGCGTCGTCCCGCGGCAACCGCCGCCGATTGGCTGACGTCGGTCCGGGGGATGGTGGCTAACCTCCGGGGTTGTGTGTACGGTGTTACGTTCGCGTGTTTTCAGTCGTGTATGCACGTTGCGTTGAACGTCAAGTCGCGCGCCGTACGCAGGCGACCGCGCTGATCGGAGGTGCGAGGGAAGGGCGAAAGGCTCGACACGAAAAGCAGCTCTAAAGAAACGAGTTTTCAGTCTGGATTTAAAAGTGCACAGCTATTGTGTGGTGCCCTAATAAAGTATTAAAGCTTTCGTGGCTGCATAAAATTACTCATTGGTTTTTTCGGTAAAGTCACGTACGTAGAAATACAATAAAATTATATTAGAACAAAAAAACAATCGCGACGTTTCGATCACAACGCAAGCAATCTTCATCAGGTGTCAAGAACAAATCGCGGAGGTAAATACAGCAAAGAGATGAGAGATGAGAATTCAACAAACCTGAAAAACATTATGTGAAGCACATCCAGTCAGGCCAACAACACAGTTAGACACTTCCTGGCGGACCACGAATTTCAGAAGAGCGTTAAATTTCGTGTTCAACCTTTGGATTGCACATACCAGCATAGATAGAATGAAATATATGTATTTCTACTGACCATGTACCTCGTATTGTGTGGTGCCCTGTGTCTCGGAAGCGACGGTGACGCTGCTAGCGCGCCGCGCTACGAACCCGGGGACCTGAGACCGGTCCAACACCGGTGACGGTCGACTCGGGCCTCAAATGAGTAACCTGCTGCAGTGTGAAAAAATCCCCACTAGGGAGACAAAGGCGGCCGGGCGTGATGCTGGCCACCCAGCACAAAGGTCTGTCGAGGCTGCACGAGGAATGCTTGTCCTCGTCGTTTTGTTGTTCATCTGTAAGAGTCGTGCGTCTGCGTGCCCCGTCTGTGTAGAGGACGCCGCAGTACGTGCTGGTGGTGCAGGCCTTGGACATGGAGGGCGACCCGGACATCGGCCTCGCAAACACGGCCACCGCCATCGTCGCCATCACCGACAAAAACGACAATGCCCCCGAGTTTACGGGCATAACCGTACGAACCGCCGCCGCCGCACACAACCAGGCCGCGCCACCAGATCACCCGCCTAGACTTTACATGGCCCGTAGATTAACATTGCATGTAGATTTACATTGCACTTAGACGAAAATGGCCCGTAGACTTACTTTGCCTCTAAATTAACATTCGCCATCGACTAACATTTCCCGGTTGGCAAGATGTTCACTTCCTTGTGCGGTATGCGGAAGGTCGTGGGTTTGATCCTGACCCTGACGCGTGTATATTTGTAATTTGAATGTTCTCCCCGTGGTGGTCTTGCGTTCAAAGCTGTTGTGTACATTTCCACGTGATGATGAGCCACTTCGCTGAGCTACCATTTGATGGCTAGGTTGCTTCTAAAAACAGAGCTGCATAGCTCCGTGCTGTGGGGCCTCACCTGGTAAAATATTTTTATTTTTGAGACTGGCGGAACAATGAATCTGACGACGTCCC
This sequence comes from Petromyzon marinus, assembly GCF_048934315.1. Classification (NCBI taxonomy): domain Eukaryota; kingdom Metazoa; phylum Chordata; class Hyperoartia; order Petromyzontiformes; family Petromyzontidae; genus Petromyzon; species Petromyzon marinus. The sequence goes on from NW_027422817.1 coordinate 2,210,307, forward strand.
CCCCCCACCACCGTCTCCGCCGCAGTTCAGCGGTACGGCGCGCGAGAACGCGGTGAACGTGACGGTGACGACGCTGACGGCGACGGACGTGGACGAGCCCGGCACGCCGGCGTGGCGCACTCGCTACGTCGTCCGCGGCGGGGACCCCGGCAAGAACTTCGCCGTGGAGACCGACCCCCGCACCAACGACGGCAGGCTCTACGTCGTCAAGGTGGGGGGGGGCACGGTGGGGGGGGGGGGGGGGGGTGGGGGGGGGGGCACGGTGGTGGGGGGAGGGCGGTGGTGGGGGGAGGGCGGTGGGGGGGGGGTCTGTCACGCGCTGCCGCTGCGGAGACGGTGATGGTGGTTGGGTAGTGATAGTGGTGGTGATGATGGTGATGCTGATGGTCGTGGTGATGGCGTAACGTAGGTGGTGGTGATGATGATGGGGTAGTGATGGTGATGGTGGTGATGGTCGTGGTGATGGCGTAACGTAGGTGATGGTGATGATGATGGGGTAGTGATGGTGATGGTGGTGATGGTGATGCTGATGGTCGTGGTGATGGTGTAACGTAGGAGACGGTGATGGTGATGGGGTAGTGGTGGTGGTGATAATGGGGCTGTGGTGAAGGTGCCGATTATGGAGTAGCGGTGGTGATGATGGGGGTGGTGATGGTAATGGTCGTGGTGGCGGGGGAGGGTGATGTGGTGATAATGGTGATGGGAGTGGCGTCGCGATGTTATTGATTGGGTGGTGGTGATGGGGGGAGAGGTGGCGTGGTGGTGGTGATGCGATGATAGGGTAGTGATGGTGAATGCGGTGGCTGATGGTGAAATGAGGTTGACATGGCAATGCTGGTAATGGTCGCGTAACGATGATGATGCTGATGATAGTGATGGTGGTGGCAAGGCGAAGTTCGTGGCGATGTTGCCGGTGGGCGACGGCGGTGACGACGTGGGGATGGCGGCGGCGGTGACTGTGGTGCAGCGGTCGTGACGGTGTTGGTGATGACTCAGCGTTTGATTGGTGGGAGGGTAACGTTGTGCGTGGTTGGTGTGTGGTGTGTGTGTGTGGTGTGTGGGGTGTGTGCGTGGTATGTGTGTGTGGTTGGTGTTTGGTGTGTGTGTGGTGTGTGTGCGTGGTTGGTGTGTGGTGCGTGGTGAGTGTGTGTGTGGTGTGTGGTGTGTGTGCGTGGTTGGTGTGTGGTGCGTGGTTGGTGTGTGTGTGTGGTGTGTGTGTGGTGTTTGGCGTGTGTGTGGTGTGTGTGTGGTGTTTGGTGTGTGTGTGGTGTGTGTGGTTGGTGTGTGTGTGTGTGTGTACGCCGCAGCCCTTGGACTTTGAGAGCTCGTCCAAGTACAACCTCGTCGTCGCCGTGGAGAACGAGGCGTCGCTCGAGAGCGCCGAGTTCGGACCGGCGAGCATCGCGACCGTCACCGTGAGTGCCCCCCGCTGCCCCCCGCGGCCCCCCACAAGTTTCGCCCCCCCACAGCTTCCTGCGCCGCTCGCGGGGGCAGATCTGATACCGCCTCAGACGGCGAAACTTCAGTCGCGCACATTTGTTATCGACAATTTTTCTCGGCCGATGAGAGCGAATGACTTAAGCACCCCGATGTTTACTTATTTCAAGTCCAGTAGACCTTTTTTTTCACAGCTGTCTCCTGGACATCTGTGCCGTCACCAGCGCTGTGAAGCACAGCGCTGGTGACGGCCGCACCGCCTCCCGCACGACCGCCCACACCGTGCCCCCCCCCCCACCTCTACAGGTGCTCGCTAACAGCCCCCCCCCCCACCCCGCCGCCCACCCGGTAGGTGACGGTGGAAGACGAGAACGAGGGGCCGACGTTCGAGCCGCTGCGGCGGGAGGTGAAGCTCCCCGAGGGCCTCCCCGTGGGCCACCACGTGACCACCGTGGTGGCCCGTGACCCCGACACCGCGCAGGGGCAGGCCGTGCGGTGAGGCCTTCCCCAGCCACACTCCCCCCGGCCGCTCCCGTCGCCGCCCGGACAGCCGGCAGCCGACCCTTCCTCCCGCCCTCCGTGTGTGTGTGCGCCTCACCTGTGTGTGACTCACTCTGTTCGGCTGTGTGACACTAAGCTGTGTGAATCGCCTGTGTGAACTCTGTTCAGCTGTGTGTGTGACTCACCTCTGTGTGTGAGACTCACCTGTGTGTGAGACTCACCTGTGTGTGAGACTCACCTCTGTGTGTGACTCACCTCTGTGTGTGACTCATCTCTGTGTGAGACTCACCTCTGTGTGTGACTCACCTCTTCATCTGTGTGAGACTCACCTTTGTGTGTGACTCATCTCTGTGTGTGACTCATCTCTGCGTGAGCCTCACCTCTGTGTGAGTCTCACCTTTGTGTGTGACTCACCTCTGTGTGTGATCTCACCTGTGTGTGAGACTCACCTGTGTGTGTGACTTACCTGTGTGTGAGACTCACCTGTGTGTGACTCACCTGTGTGTGTGACTCACCTGTGTGAGACTCACCTGTGTGTGAGACTCACCTGTGTGACCCACCTGTGTGTGAGACTCACCTGTGTGTGTGACTCACCTGTGTGTGTGTGACTCACCTGTGTGTGACTCACCTGTGTGTGACTCACCTGTGTGTGAGTCTCACCTGTGTGACTCACCTGTGTGTGAGTCTCACCTGTGTGACTCACCTGTGTGTGAGACTCAACTGTGTGACTCACCTGTGTGTGAGACTCACCTGTGTGTGAGACTCACCTGTGTGTGAGACTCACCTGTGTGTGTGACTCACCTGTGTGCACGTGTGTCTGTGTGATGGGGCCGCGCGCAGCTACAAGAAGCTTTGGGTGCCGGGCGACTGGCTGGACATCGACCCCGTGAGTGGCAAGGTGACCACGGCCGTGGTGCTGGACCGCGAGGCGGCCCTGGTGCAGGGCAACACCTACACGGCCACCTTCCTGGCCACGGATGACGGTGAGGGCTGCCCCCACAATGCACCACCCCCCCCCCCCCCCCCCCTGTTTACAGACACGCCCCAGCTACACCACATTCACTCGCTTATTCACTCGTCATCACACCACGCTTACTCACCACTCACTCACTATCACTGGCTTACTCACCATCACTGATTTACTCACTCACCATCACTGGCTTACTCACTATCACTCACTCACCATCACTGGCTTACCACTCACTCACTATCACTCACTCACTATCACTGGCTTACTCACCACTCACTCACTATCACTCACTCACTATCACTGGCTTACTCACCACTCACTATCACTCACTCACTATCACTGGCTTACTCACCACTCACTCACTATCACTCACTCACTATCACTGACTTACTCACTCACCATCACTGGCTTACTCACCATCACTCACTCACTCAACCATCACTGACTTACTCACTCACCATCACTCACTCACCATCACTGACTTACTCACTCGCCATCACACACTCGCCATCACTCACTCACCATCACTGACTTACTCACCATCACTCACTCACCATCACTGACTTACTCACTCGCCATCACACACCATCACTGACTTACCATCACTCACCATCACTGACTTGCTCACTCGCCATCACTCACTCAGCATCACTCACTCAACATCACTGACTTACTCACTCACCATCACTCACTCACCATCACTGACTTACTCACCATCACTGACTTACTCACCATCACTGACTTACTCACCATCACTCACTTACCATCACTGACTTACTCACCATCACTCACTCACCATCACTGGCTTACTCACCATCACTGACTTACTCACCATCACTCACCATCACTGACTTACTCACCATCACTCATTCACCATCACTCACCATCACTGACTTACTCACTCACCATCACTCACCATCACTGGCTTACTCACTCACCATCACTCACGATCACTCACTCACCATCACTGACTTACTCACTCGCCATCACTCACTCACCGTCGCGCCGCGCTCGTTCGCCATTTCCCGCACCTTCGATTGGCGTGTGTGGCTTCTCCTTAAAGGTGCAATTCACAAAATGAGTGAGTGGGGTGCGTCTGTAGGTAGACTCAGCCTTACAATGCGTCCCTGGTGTGGTATGTTTGTGTAACCGGTCCACGTCTGGAGCGGCGGTGGAAGGGTCGGCGCGCTGCATTACAAACCCGGCAAGCCGAGTTCGATTCCCGCTCACGCCCAACATTGATGACGATTATTATCCGAATCGGTCTCCCCTTGGTTGACTCGGCCTCAAACAAGAGTACCCAGTGCCGTGTGTGTGTGGGTAAACATCCTCATTGGGGAGACAGAGGTGTCGTGTGTGTGTGTGAACATCCTCACTGGGGAGACAGAGGTGTCGTGTGTGTGTGTGTAAACATCCTCACTGGGGAGACAGAGGTGTGTGTGTGTGTAAACATCCTCACTGGGGAGACAGAGGTGTCGTGTGTGTGTGTGTAAACATCCTCACTGGGGAGACAGAGGTGTTGTGTGTGTGTAAACATCCTCACTGGGGAGACAGAGGTGTCGTGTGTGTGTGTGTGTAAACATCCTCACTGGGGAGACAGAGGTGCTGTGTGTGTGTAAACATCCTGACTGGGGAGACAGAGGTGCTGTGTGTGTGTGTGTAAACATCCTCACTGGGGAGACAGAGGTGTCGTGTGTGTGTGTGTGTAAACATCCTCACTGGGGAGACTAGAGGTGTCGTGTGTGTGTGTGTAAACATCCTCACTGGGGAGACTAGAGGTGTCGTGTGTGTGTGTAAACATTCTCACTGGGGAGACAGAGGTGTGTGTGTGTGTGTGTAAACATCCTCACTGGGGAGACAGAGGTGTCGTGTGTGTGTGTGTGTAAACATCCTCACTGGGGAGACAAAGGCTGCCGTGCCGAACCTTCGCTGGTTTGTAGAAGGCCGGCGAGTGGTGGGGGCGTGCGGGGATCTCGCTCTTCGTGTCTCGGCGTGCCGGTGGGAGCAGGCGACCCCGTGGCGAGCGGCACGGGGACACTGGCGCTGCTGCTGTCGGACGTCAATGACAACGCCCCCGTCGCCCGGCCCGACGAGGCCGCGGTGTGCGGCGCGCCGGGCGGCGCCGTCGACGTCACCGCCAGGGACGCCGACGAGGACTTCAACGGCGCTCCCTTCGGCTTCCGGCTGGCGCCCGGGAACCCCGCCGCCGACGACAACTGGACCATCCACCGGGTGGACGGTGTGTGGGGGGCCCCTCCACCACCCCCCCCCCCCACGCTGCCCTTGCACTGCGCCACCCACACTGCCACGTCCGGCTGTGCGGACAGCAAACCGCACTCACTCGCTTGCTCACAATCACGCAGCAATCACTCGCTCACAATCACTCAGCAATCACTCAGCAATCACTCGCTCACAATCACTCAGCAATCACTCGCTCACCATCACTCACTCGCTTGCCATCACTCAGCAATCACTCTGCTCCCACTCGCTCGCCATGACTCCTACGCTTGCACTGCCCCCTACCCTGTCCCGCTCTGCCCCCACCTTGCTCTTGGCCTGTGTTGTCAGCAGAGGGCAGCGTAGCAGCAAAACCCAGCGCCCTACTCAAGGATTACTTCGTAATTATCTCACCCAGTATCTCGTTGTTTCTCGTGAACCGACTGAGCGTGGGGGTGGCACGCAGCTGAGCAGGAGCCAGTGGTATACTGGACATGGTGTGCCGGGTACGAAAATATTTTCCGGGTTTTTCCGATCCGGACGGATCCCCATTCCCCCTCTCCCCCTCCCCCCCCCAGCTTGAGCCGTAAGGCAGAGTCGCCAAATCCCGCCACGTTGATGGATCAAACACGGCGGCGGCGGGGTGCGGCATCGCAACGCGCAAAATCTTGTCCTCGCCCCAGGCCACCGCTCCAAAACAACCGAACGCGCCGGTCCATTGTCGTCGACCCGCACCTCGCGACCCGTCGGACGAGAGCCGGGAAAACGTCGCCGCCCCCGACCCCCTCCGGATTCGCCGGCGCTTTCCGAACGAGCGGGCGGCCCGGGACGCGGCCGAGAGCCGCGTCGTCGACTCTCGTCGCCGGCGCGACTCCCCGCGTCACGATGCGCCCGCCACCCCGCCCTCGGCGCACCGCGCGACATCTCTCCGCTCCACGCTCCACGCTCCCCTCCCCTTCTGCCCCGCAGGCGGCGGCTCGCAGCTGCGCATGAAGACGGCGCTGCCCGAGGGCCTCTACTTGGTGCCGCTGCTCGTCACGGACTCGGGCAACCCCGCGATGAGCGCCGTGTCGGAGCTCCAGGTGAAGGTGTGCGCCTGCGACCGGCGTGGCGACTGCGTCGGCCGCGATGCCGCCGGCGGCCTCAATGCCGCCGGCGCCGAGGCCGCCCTCCTCTGCCTGCTGCTGCTGCTGCTTCTCGGTGAGTTTGACGTCGTCGGCATCTTTTTGATTTAAAGCTTTCGTGACTGCAGCGATTCATATTCTTAGCTCTTTCGGTAAAGTCACCATGTTGAAGGGAAACAATAAAATAATAAAATATATATAAAACAATAAAAATTCTCACGACGTTTCGACCATAACACAAACGGACACACCTGATGACGACCGTTTGTGTTATGGTCGAAACGTCGTGAGAATTTGTATTTTATATATATTTTATTGTTTTCCTTCAACGTCACTTTACCGAAAGAGCTAATGATTCCGGACATACAATACCCTGGTGTCTACAAACTAAGTTGCCTCTGTGGTAGTAGTTACATTGGAGAAACCAAACGCCATATCTCGGACCGCATTCGTGAACATAAAGCAGACCTTAAACACGGTAGGACCAACACCTCGGCCGTAGCAGATCATTGTTCTAATTCAGTAGGCTCACATGCCATTGACTTTTCCAAGACGGAGGTTCTTTGTAAGCCATCTGGCTTCCATGAGAGATTCGTTCATGAGGCTATCCACATATACAAGCACAGAGACAATTTCAACCGAGAAGATGGATTCTATCTTAGCAATCATTGGAAAGATTTGATAAATCATTTCAGTTCTTGATTGATTGTTCACGCTTACAGTGGCTTTCAGACAGCATACATAAAAACAAATTTCGTCTCCCCCCTCCTCTTTTCAAAAAATAGATGGACTAGTCCTGGCAAACTGCCAATCGTTGCGCGTGACGCAAACGTTATTTTTATATATATAAATAAATAAATATGCCGTTTTCAAAATAAATTTATGCAAACCGACACACCTGATGATGACCGTTTGAGTTATGGTCGAAACGTCGTGAGAATTTTTTATTGTTTTATATATATTTTGTTATTTTGTTGTTTCTCTTCAACGTGACTTTACCGAAAAAACTAAGAATATAAATTACTGCAGTCACGAAAGCTTTAAATCAAAATTTAATATAATAGCCGTCGGTATCGTTCGGGGGGACCCGGTGCTGCGGACGCGGGGCCCCCCTCCGGCGGCGCGGGGATTCGTGCGGCGAGATCTCCGTTCGTTCGCGGAGGATTTCCGCGGTTTGACCGGGGCGGGTCGCCCCCCCCCCCCCGCGTGCAGTCCTGGCGCCGCTCTTCGTCGCTCGCAAGAGGCGCCGCGACGAGAAACCGCTCTGCGACCCCGAGGACGAGGAGGAGGGCGGCGACGTCTTCACGTACGACGACGACGAGGGCGGGGGAGAGGAGGACCGGGTGAGAGGCGTGCTCGCACATCTGCGCGGTGCGTTTATGCGGTGGTGCGGTGGTGCGGTGGTGCGGAGAGACGGCAGTGTGGCGGTGGATGCGGTTTGACTGTCCAGCGAGAGACCCTCTCGCGGTGGCGGCAGCGCCCTGCGTGCCCACGCGCCGGCGAGATGACGGCGCGGTCTGCTGCCGCAGGACTACGACCCGGCGCTGCTGCTGGTTCGGCTCCCGAGCGAGCTGCCGCCGCCGCGCCGCGAGGGCCCCGGCGTGCGCCACCTGGACGAGCGGCCGTCGCTGGCCGAGCCGCGCTACCCGCACCCCAGCGACATCGGCGACTTCATCAGCGAGGTGGGTGGTAAGGGGGGGTGGGTGGGTGGGTGGGAGAGGTGGCAAACGCCGCACGCACGTAGGGGATGGAACCGCGCACGACCAAACCCAGCGCCGCGCACGTGAACCATCGCCGCCACCGCCCCGTCAAACGATGCACGAGACAAAGGTCCCGTTGGCGAGGAGCGGTGCACGGAGGAGGGTGGGTGGCCGGCACCATGCCCGCTGGCCGTCTTTGTCTCCCCCCCCAGTGGCGATGTTGACACGCCGCGCCCGGGGACTCGATTGAGGCGGAGTCGAGCTAGGGGGGGAGGCCCAGGACCGGGTCAGATAATCGTCACCCCGGTGTTTGCTCGTGAGCGGGAATCCGACTCGGGCCGCCGGGTTTCGTAACGCCCCCAATTGGCGCAGTTGGTTACGTACGGCGCAGTGGAAGTTCTACGTAGACACGTACGTAGTGCGGCGCGCTGACCACTACACCACTACACCACCACACAGCGCACAGCGTGTAGATGATGATGATGTCGTCTTAGTGGTGGACGACGTCATTGCTGGCGACGTAATCGCCGATGTTGTTGATGCCATGGCGACCTTTTGCCGTTGCTACTCAGGTCACCGTCGTCGGCGGCGGCGGCTGTCGATGTCGATGACGTCATCGTCGGTGCCGCCATTTGTATTGTTGCTGATGCCGTCACAAACGTCACCGTCGTCATCATTGGATGTCGATGACGTCATCGGTGCCGACGTTTGTATCGTTGCTGATGCTGTCACAAACGTCACCGTTGTCGTCGGTTGTCGACGTCGATGACGTCATCGTCGTTAACGTCACCGTCTGTCTCCGGCGGCGGTGGTGGTGGTGTTCTGGCTTCCAGGGCCTGCGCACGGCCGACGACGACACGACAACACCGCCCTACGACTCGCTGCACGTGTTCCACCACGAGGGGGACGGCTCCCTGGCCGGCTCGCTCAGCTCGCTCGACTCTTCGAGCGCGGGGGGGGGCGGCGACGACGACGACCACCACGACTACTACGACTACTACGAGCGTCTCAACTCGTGGGGGCCGCGCTTCCGTAAGCTCGCCGACATGTACGGCGGCGGCTGTGACGACTGAGACCCCCCACCACCACCACCACCCTGCCCCCCACCACCACCACCTACTACTCTCAACCCCACTCTCTCCTCGTCGTCATTTCCCCCTCCCCCCCCCCCCCGTGCACCTCCACTCACCCCCCCCACACCTGCCAGCCTCGCCTACCCCCCCCGGCACCCACCCACCACAATACCCCCGTGACCGGCTGCCCACCGCATAGCACCGGCTGGACTGCCGATCCACCAGCCAGTGCGCCTGCCTGTCCGCCTGCCCGCCTGCCCGCTAGCAGCAATTTTGAGTTTGGAGGCTACTCCTTTTTTTCTTATTTTGGGGGGGGTGGGGGAGTGGAGGTATAACCCGACTGGAGGACGAGGCGACGGTACGTGTAACGACTTCGTGGTACCAGGGCGGCGCCGCTGTGGTCCCTCCCCCCCCCCCGGCGAGGGGTAATCTGCGTTGGTTCACGACGTCGGGAACGGGAGGAAGTGGGCGTGCTTGCGGCGACGCGGTTCCAGATCTCCGGGTACGGACGAAGCCGATCCCGCGTCGGGTTTATGATGCGTTTAGAAATTCATGGACGGCTTTTTCTCAAGTCCGCGTCGCGACCTTGGACGAGGGGAGGTTCCTCGTCAACGAATCGGCGACGCTGAACGTTGGTTTGAGACGAAACCGGCCGGCCCGCCCACCCGCCCGCGAGCTGAACCGCAAAAAACCACGGCCGCCGGTTAAAAAGGGGCGAGTGGGCGGGGTGAGTGAGCGGGGAGGGGCGGGCGAGCGATTTTAAGCGAGCACCGTCGCTAACGCTCAAGTTGGTACGTCGGAGCGACTCCCCCAAGTGACGCTGCTGCCCGTGGGTTCCCAGGCCCCCCCCACGTACTCCACAACTCCAGCCTCATGAACCATCGTTGGCCGAGACAATGACGTCTCTCCTCTTACCCCACCCCCGCCTCTGCCCAGTATAGTCGCATGGATAATGAGTTTATGGGACTGTACCAACCAATCACGTCAGCCGGGGGGTGGGAGGGGGGGGTGTCGGGGCTCTACCGACAGACGTGGTTGCCAGCAGGCGGTGATGTGCAAACTTGCGGTGTGCCACCGCCTGCGTTTTGAATGGTTCAACTAATCACGACTAATCACGACTATAATCACGACTAATCACGACTAATCACGACTCTAATCACGACTCTAATCACGACTCTAATCACGACTAATCACTTTTAGGCGGTGGAGTTGGGGCAGCAAGCAATGAGGCCTCCTGCCCCGTTTTCAGCGCTGTGGAAATATAAGCTTCATAAAAAACTCTGTTGATTTGAGCTCGGCCTCTGTGGCTGTTAACTTGCCGAGTACAACATTTATTTAAGTGCCTATTTGGGTTCAGCACTGGGCGCCGGCTCAGCAGAGCTGCCGTGCCAGGGGCCATGGGGGGTGAGGGGGGGCGGAGCGGTGGGTGGGGCGGTGAGCCGGCCGTGGCAGCAACCGCGCCCCGCGGAGACGGAGCCGCTCGCCGTCACAGAGCCTGGCGGAACAGCTCGCTGTGACGTAGCCGCCGCCACGGCGGTGCGACGTAACCAGCGGCAACGTAAAACCACGGCGATGGAGCTGCGCGTGGCGACGTCACCACGTCGACGTGAGCCGCGCGCCGACACCGATTGGACCGTGGTGCTAGAGGCCCTCGCGTCGTAATGGAGCCACGCTCGGTGAGCGAACCACGCTCGCGGTTACAGAACCGCCACCACCACCGCCCCCTCATATCGAGACTCGCAGGGCTCTAACCAGCGCCATGCGCGGCGCACGATTGATTTTTTTTATTTCATTTTTTTGATCGGGTGCAACCGCAACAAACATAAAACGTGAACATGAAAACATCTTAAAGTGACTATGCGCAAACAGAAAAATCCGGGAAAAAACAGCAAAAATCTTCCACGAAAAGCACCGTACTCCCACGCTCTGTGCAAAAATTCCAGCGGGATGCAAGTCAAACAACAACAACAAGACAACTTAGATTAAAGCCATCATTCTAACTCCGTACTACAACAGAAAAAACATGGCCAAACCAAAAAAAACTTTTCACACGGTTGCCCTGGCAACAATTACAGTTTCCTGGCAACCAAATCCAACATTTGCCTGGCAGTCAGGTGCATGCAGTAGCTCACAGCAGTTGATTTTATCGATGATTTTTTTTTGCGACGATTATGAAAGTATTTTGAGCGTCCTCTGTTCTTTTAGTGCGGCCGCTCCCCCCGCCTCCCACCCCCCCGACCGCGTGATGGGGGGCGATAAGAGGCGGCTTTTATGTAAAGGTGTGCGCGGGTGTGCCCACGTGTGTACACTTACGCGATCCACCGCCCAACGGTTTCACAATAAACGACGACCCCCGTTCCCTGACTCCTCCGCCGTGCGGCGTTCACTCGCTCGCTGCACCCCACGTGAACGGGAACCGGACCGGCGCACCTGCCGGGCGGAAATTGAACGACGACAAACAGAAACGCGAGGCCGGCGGCCGGACCTCGGGCCGCGTGCTCGACCGCGGGGAGGGCACGGCCGAAGCCGGACTACTCGCGCAGTGGCCTCCGGCGCTTGCGCCAGGCTAGGTGCGCCCCGTTCACCGCTCGCACGGTAAACGGAGCGTCTCTCGTCTCTCGCGCGTGCGAGCGCCGCCGCCCGATGCGAGCGCCGGCTGGGAGGGGCGCCGCGGCAGCGGGAGCCGGAGTCGAGGAGGGCGCCCGCGGCGCCGAGATTCTCCGCCAGGCCGAGGCCGACGACGGACGGCGGCGAGAACTCGGGACGGCCGGCGGGGCGATTCGCCGTCGATGTCCACCGAGGGGCCTGGCGATGTTTGGAAAGATAAAATGTCACTGTTCGATAACTTCCACGTGTTCGTTAAAGGAGAGCTGAAAAAACTGTCAGGTTTTCTTGCAGCGGCTGCGTACGCCGCTGCGATTTGTCTGGACGATGTTAATTTGAAATTGCCAGCCCCTTCTCTCGAGACGGGGGGGCGCATGTTTGAGCACGCGGGTTGGCGAAAGGGAGGCCCAGGAGCGGTTCGGGTATCAGCCTCCATCGATGTGAAGGTCCCATTGTGGAGTTGAATCTTCATCTTCACATTTCACCTTCAATTCTTCGCTCTTCACCATCACTTCTTCACTCTTCACCATCACTTCTTCACATTTCACCTTCACCTCTTCATATTTCACCTCGATATCTTTAAAAGTGTCCAAGCTGGGATTTTCTTCCGGTTCTTGTTTCATGAGGGATGGGCTCATTGCGGCACTTTGACTTTCACAAGCTGATTTCAGACTCCACTCCTTGTTGATCTTCTGATGCTTGTGTGTTGTCTGGTGTCCATGAAGAGTTGATGACTGTGAAAACGCCTTCCCACACACACTGCACTTGAAGGGTTTCTCTCCTGTGTGTGTTCTCTGGTGTTTTACAAGAGTAGATGAATGTGCAAACGCCTTCCCACATACACTGTACTTGAAGGGTTTCTCTCCCGTGTGTGTTCTCTGGTGTGTTACAAGAGCAGATGAAACTGAAAACGCCTTCCCACACACACTGCACTTGAAGGGTTTATCTCCTGTGTGAGTTCTCTGGTGCAATGTCAAATGTTCAGTACGATCCGTGCTGTATGGACGATGTGGTGACTGTGCAAACGCCTTCCCACACACCCCGCACTTGAAGGGTTTCTCTCCCGTGTGTCTTCTCTGGTGTCTTTGAAGATTTGGTGACTGTGAAAACGCCTTCCCACACACACTGCACTTGAAGGTTTTCTCTCCCGTGTGTGTTCTCTGGTGTGTTACAAGAGTAGATGAACGTGAAAACGCCTTCCCACACACACTGCACTTGAAGGGTTTCTCTCCTGTGTGTGTTCTCTGGTGTGTTACAAGAGTAGATTAACGTGAAAACGCCTTCCCACACACACTGCACTTGAAGGGTTTCTCCCCTGTGTGAGTTCTCTGGTGCAATGTCAAATGTTCAGTACGATCCGTGCTGTATGGACACCGGTCGCATTGATGCCTTTTTGCACCGAGCTGCACCGAGTGCCTTTGCTCCATCAGTAAAATTCTGCAGAGGAAGCGACAGCTGCAGAGAGACAAAAATAATATCCACACCATCTACACGTCAGTATCGATGCACAGAGGAATGCATATATACAGTCACACGTGACTAACACGTCTATACTTATTCATATATTCATGTTATAGTGAAAAAGTGTCCCAAATTCATCACACGAGCTGTTATGGCACGCAATGAGGGCAAATGTCATAAACGTGCCTGGAAGCGCTCGTATCTTCAAAATGAATGTTAACCCAAAACTCCGAGCACACAATTTCGGCTGTCTGGCTTCAAAATGAATATTTATGAAAGCTAAATTCAGGTGACCTAGCAAAGGGTGTTGAAAATAATACTATTTGTGTTATGCAGAAATGCATAAATTAATGTTCAATCACAACTTATAGGTGTGAAGCCAGGCACAGATGTCCTTGAATGCTGGGATGAACAGTTCCGACCAGCTGCACGTGTGCTGTGATAACTTCCCGACTACATTCTTAGAAAGAGTAGCAGAGGAAAACAAAAATAAACTACTGTTTTTATATAACCTCCGTGCTCAATAGAGTTAGACTTTACTGCAAATACAAACTGTATCAACGATATATTGAAATGACAAGAGGGACCTTGAAAGTGTTTCTCAGAGGGGAGAAACACCTTAGGCCAGGGGTCGGGAACCTATGGCTCGCGAGCCAGATGTGGCTCTTTTGATGATTGCATATGGCTCGCAGATAAAACAAAATATTCTCACTTGTTTTAATCCATCCATCGATTTTTCACTGCGCATGTCCTGTTCAGGGCTGCAGGAGCAATTGTCCATTATTTTAATTGGATGATACTGGCCTACGTTTGCCGTTGCTGGGTAAAACATGTAAACGCCCTCTTTTGAATCAGTCTGAGACTGCGTCTGCTCGGTCATTAGCTCAAAGCTAATTCTTCGACGAAGAAGATGGCGAAAAGAAAAAAAGACGACGAGTATCGTACATTTCAGGACGAATGGACCGAAGAATTCGCCTTTGTGGAGAGAGCGGGTTCTGCGGTGTGTCTAATTTGCAATGACAAAATTACATCGTTGAAACGGTCGAATGTAAAGCGGCACTTCGACACGCGCCACGCTACCTTTGCATCAAAATACCCTGCGGGAGACAGCAGAAAGAAAGCGTGCCAAGAGCTTCTGAGCAGGGTGCAAGCTAGCCAGCAGCAACTCCGCGTATGGACCCGGCAAGGTGACTATAATTCGGCTAGCTTTGCTGGTTCTTTAGCAATAGTGAGGAACGGAAAACCATTCACAGATGGCGAGTATGCTAAAACGTTCATGCTGGATGTAGCCAATGAACTTTTTGATGATCTTCCGAACAAAGACAAGATAATCAAACGGATACAAGACATGCCTCTGTCGGCAAGAACTGTTCATGATCGTACCATCGTGATGGCAAACAAAGTGGAGGAAACGCAAGTGAAGGACATAAATGCAGCGCCGTTCTTTTCTCTGGCTTTGGATGAGTCAACAGACGTGAGCCATTTGTCGCAGTTCAGCGTGATTGCAAGATATGCTGTTGGTGACACACTGCGCGAAGAAAGTCTTGCTGTTCTGCCATTAAAAGGGTCCACAAGAGGTGAGGATTTATTCAAGTCTTTCATGGAGTTTGCTCAAGAAAAAAGTCTACCTATGGATAAACTTCTCTCAGTGTGTACTGATGGTGCTCCGTGTATGGTGGGGAAAAACAAAGGATTTGTGGCGCTTCTCCGTGAACATGAAAATAGACCCATCCTAAGTTTCCATTGCATTATACACCAGGAGGCACTTTGTGCTCAGATGTGTGACAGGCAGTTTGGCGAAGTGATGTCGCTGGTCATTCGTGTGATCAACTTTATTGTTGCCCGAGCCTTAAATGATCGCCAGTTTAAAACACTGCTGGATGAAGTTTTAAATAACTATCCTGGTCTGCTTTTGCACAGCAATGTGCGTTGGTTGTCAAGAGGGAAGGTGCTTAGCCGTTTTGCGGCTTGCCTGAACGAAATCCGGACTTTCCTTGAAATGAAAGGCGTCGGGCACCCTGAGCTAGCCGACACCGAGTGGCTCCTCAAGTTTTACTATCTCGTAGATCTGACTGAACATCTGAACCAGCTCAACGTGAAAATGCAAGGCATTGGAAATACAGTGTTATCCCTTCAACAAGCTGTATTTGCTTTTGAAAACAAGCTGGAGCTTTTCATCACGGATCTTGAAACAGGTCGTTTACTACATTTTGAAAAACTGAGCCAATTTAAAGATGCATGCACAGCAAGTGAGCCCATTCAAAACCTTGATCTCCACCAGCTAGCTGGCTGCACATCCAGTCTCCTACAGTCCTTCAAAGCACGCTTTGGAGAATTTCGTGAGCACACTCGTCTTTTTAAGTTCATCACCCATCCAAACGAGTGTTCACTGAACACAGCCGACCTGAATTACATCCCTGGTGTCTCCGTCAGAGATTTTGAAGCAGAAGTGGCTGACCTGAAGGCCTCAGACATGTGGGTGAATAAGTTCAAGTCACTGAATGAAGATTTGGAAAGAATCACACGACAGAAAGCGGAGTTGGCGAGCAAGCACATGTGGACAGAAATGAAAAAACTCCAACCCGAAGACCAGCTGATTCTCAAAACTTGGAACGCGCTTCCTGTCACATACCACACACTGCAGCGTGTGAGTATTGCTGTATTGACCATGTTTGGATCTACGTATGCATGTGAGCAGTCATTCTCACATCTTAAAAACATCAAGTCCAACCTACGATCACGTTTAACGGATGAAAGCCTCAACGCTTGCATGAAGCTTAACCTCACCAAGTACCAACCCGACTACAAAGACATCAGCAAATCCATGCAGCACCAGAAGTCGCATTAATGGTGAGTGTTATAACAACATTATTTAAAAGAATAAATTCAGAGGCTTATTATACTGACATTTAGTTGAATTCACTTTTAAAATATATTATATGGCTCTCACTGAAATAAATTTCCAAATTTTTTTCTTTCATGGCTCTCTTAGTCAAAAAGGTTCCCGACCCCTGACCTTAGGCTTAAGTTTCAACGCGTACCATTGAAGTATTGTTCATTGTAAGAGCTGGCTAAGTGTACATGTTGTGGCGGCTTGTAGAAGAATAAAAAAAGATTTCCCCAAAAAAAATATTGCTCAAAATGCCCCCCCCCCAATATATTGCTATTCAAAATATTTAAACAAAAATAATAATTGCTATGCTATGTAAATAAAAATAACAATTTTCTAAACCTTGGCCACAATATGTGGACTTGTCTTCATGTAACAATGCATAGATTTCTGTTTATATGATTGTGGTTATGAAGAAAAAAACAGAGCAACGTTGTAATAGAATAACACTCTTAGACATTATTGTTAAAAAATAACATGGAGTCGATTCCCGTTGCGGCTTCCGACGTTCAGATGGAGTCGATTCCCGTTGCGGCTTCCGACGTTTTAGATGGAGTCGATTCCCGTTGCGGCTTCCGACGTTTTATATGTAATCGATTCCCGTTGTTAGTAACATGGGAATCGATCGTTGGTGAATGGAGCTTGTGGAATCGATTTTAATGGAGTGGGGGATAAAGCGGGAATCGAGATGGTGGTAGTGATTATAGCTGATGGAATCGATTACCATTGGGATAATATTGGTGTAGTTATATTGTTACTGCTCCTCTGTTTAAATATAATTTACGTGCAAACTTTGCCGACTACACACTTATTAAAACAATGCTCTCGATAACTTTTACCCCGGGGTTTAAATATTGTTTTGTGATTTAAAAAAAACCCGGAAAGAGCGGGAAACATTGAACACCCTGCTCACTGATTGGTCCAAGCGGCACCCGGCCACCTCCCACCATCGCCTTCTCCTATTGGACGCTGTCTTCAGCAGCGTTGCGCTCCTATTGGCTCAGCAAACGCGGACCACGATTCGCGTTTCGTAATCATAGCTCGACACGATTCAGGACTGAGAAGGAATCGAAACAACGGAATCGCGTTTGAGTAAAAAAACATTTGATTTAAATATGGTACGTCAACAATACAACTTTTTTTTTACATTTATTTACACCGCGAGAATGCCAACGCGAGTTTTATTGTCGATGTTGAGTTTTGTAATTTCTTACTGTAAAAAAGTTTTCCTCAAAGTCGCTCCCGCCTCGGAGCCAATCGGATTTGGCGTCTCCCTTTCCACGTGACGCGAAGTTTTTTTTGTTTTCCCGCCAATTTGTTTTGGCTCCTCCCCCTCACCCACCGCCATTTTTTTTTAATTCGTGAGGTGGGTGCAGACGCGGGAAAATTTATTTTTGTTGCTCAATTAACGACGAGGAGGAGGACGACGACGAGGAGGAGAAGGACCCGCTAGGAGTGTGAGGTCGCCACTTTTGAGAGAAAGCGTGAGGTAAAGAATGCCCTCTACCGTCCAGGTTGTGGCGTGTAAGTTTGGCCTTTAAGGGTTGGTGTTTAAAGGCTGCTGTTTAAGGTTTGGTGTTTAAGGGATGGCGTTTAAGGGTTGGTGTTTAAGGGTTGGCCTTTAAGGGTTGGTGTTTAAGGGTTTGCCTTTAAGGGTTGGCCTTTAAGGGTTGGTGTTTAAGGGTTTGTTTTTAAGGGTTGGCGTTTATGGGTTGGCTTTTACGGGTTTGCGTTTAAGGGTTGGTGTTTAAGGGTTTGTGTTTAAGGCTTGGTGTTTAAGGCTTGGCGTTTAAGGATTGGTGTTTAACGGGTGGTGATTAAGGGTTGGCGTTTAAAGGTTGGTGTTTAAGGGTTGGTGTTTAAGGGTTGCTGTTTAAGGGTTGGTGTTTAAGGGTTGCTGTTTAAGGGTTGGTGTTTAAGGGTTGGTGTTTAAGGGTTGGTGTTTAAGGGTTGGTGTTTAAGGGTCGGTTTGCTAGGGTTGGTGTTTTAAGAGTTTTCACGTTTAAACAGAGAGAAAGCGTGAGGTGTGTGTGTGTGATGGTGTGGTGATGTACACTCTGTGTGTGTGATAGTGTGGTGGTGTGCACTCTGTATGTGTGATAGTGTGGTGGTGTGCACTGTGTGTGTGATGGTGTACACTCGTGTGTGTGATGGTGTGGTGATGTGCGCTCGTGTGTGTACCTGGCGCAGCCTGAGTGAGGCCTAGCTAGATCGTGCGCCTGGCGCAGCCTGAGGCCTAGCTAATAGTGCACCTGGCGCAGCCTTAGTGAGGCCTGGTTAGTCGTGCGCCTGGCGCAGCCTGAGTGAAGCCTAGTTAATCGTGCACCTGGAGCAGCGTGAGGCCTAGTTAATCATGCACCTGGCCCAGCCTGAGTGAGGCCTAGGTAATACTGTACATGACACAGCCTGAGTGAGGCCGAGTAAATCGTGCACCTGGCGCAGCCTGAGTGAGACCTAGCTGATCGTGCACCTGGCGCAGCCTGAGTGAGGCCTAGCTGATCGTGCACCTGGCGTAGCCTGAGTGAGGCCTAGTAAATTGTGCACGGGACACTGCCTGAGTGAGGCCTAGGTAATCGTGTACCTGGGCCAGCCTGAGTGAGGCCTAGTAAATCATGCACAAGGCACAGCCCGAGTGAGGCTTCCAGTTACTGTAGCGGCCTAGTGCGTGCTCCGTCCACTGCTGCCCTGAGGGAAAGCCGCGCTCTCTCGGCTGTTGCCCTGAGGGAGAGCCGTGCTCCGTCCACTGCTGCCCTGAGGGAGAGCCGTGCTCCGTCCACTGCTGCCCTGGGGCAGAGCCGTGCTCTGTCCACTGCTGCCCTGGGGTGGGGTCGTGCTCTCTCCACTGCTGCCCGGAGGGAGCCCCGTGCTCTCCAATACTGGCTTGAGGGAGAGACGCGCTATCTCCACTGCTGCCGTGAGGGAGCCAGACTCTCTCTCCACTGCTGCCCTGAGGCAGGGTTGTGCTCTGTCCACTGCTGCCCTGAGGGAGAGCCGTGCTTCTGTCCACTACTCCCCCGAGATGTCGCGGGCGCTGCCCCAGAGCAAGGAGGTGCTGCTGCAGTCGTTCAACAAGCGGCTCAAGGACGACGTGCGCTCCATCCTGGACAACTTCACGGAGATCATTCGAGACGGCCAAGGGTTGTGAATGAAGAGTCCCCTGTGTGGGCTTCAGTGGGGCCGTCTGGACGGGCAGCAGAGACACGAGAGGCCAAGAAACGACATTCCAGTCGTGGGCTGAGCTCAAGGAGGGCTAATTCGAGCACCATCCTGCGGCGGGGAAAGGAGGCGGTGCAAGCGGTTCAGCCGAGCCTACAACAGCCAAGAATCTGCTGTCTGGGAGAGGGGGGTGGGCGCTGTTCAACCCTAACACATGGGCGAGAAGCCGTGCATGTGTGACGAGTGCGGCAAGACGTTTTTCTCACGCTCGGCCTACAAGTATATATATTTTTCTATTCCACTTGTGTGTAAATCTGTGTATACCCCGGATATTTTAGAGATGGCAATTCTCCTGCTGTGTATCCTACTGCTGTCCCTCCCGGCCATGTCTAGTGCCACACTCAACTCTACAAACGGCTACCCTCGTTATTTTGCATCAATACTTGTTGCTCGATTTGCCACTACACCTGCAAATGAAACAGCTCATAGACACTTCTACACTCCATCATTGTATCCTTTTAAACCCTATCTTTGTCCTATTACTTCACCAGCACTCCTTCCAAACTTCATTCTGCTCTTAAAAATAACACCATCTGCGAGCTGCTGCTATTCGTCCAAGGTTCGCCGCTCTTTCTCCTTTCACAGAAAATACTTATGCAAACTGTTAATTCTACTTTTCTTATTTCTGGGTGGTATTGAGCTTCATTCTGGCCCAAATGAAAAGAGCTCGTATAATTCTGTAGATTTTTCTGGCAGGAAAGGTGTTGGTGTTCTACATGTCAACATCAGAGGGCTTGTGATTAAATTAAGTCAACTAAAACTAGAAGTGGCAAATCTTGACCCAGACTTTTTTTGCCTAACAGAAACATTTCTCACTCCTGCCGTCAATGACTTGCAGATTACGATTGAAAACTACAACCTTTTTCGGCTTGACCGAGGATCTAAAGGAGGTGGAATTGCCATCTATGTTCGTAACACTATTGCATGTTCACCAGCTCACTCCTTGTTTAAAAAATGTTGCTTTGAAGGTCTGGCTCCCAGAATAACTCTCCCAAATCAACAGATATTGGTAGTGTGCTGCTATAGACTGCCTTGTGGGAAGGATGTTGAAGCTGCATCGGCACTGAGAGAGCTTTTTGGGGGCCTCCCTAAAGGTGAAATAATTTTAGTGGGTGATCTAAATTGGAATTGGCTAAACCCGCCGGCCGTGGCCACAAATTTTACAGATGAATTTAACTTGTTTCAATTAATAAATGTCCCCACAAGACCCAACCTAAAAAATCCGGGACAGTCAACTCTACTTGACGTCCTATTGACAAATGCCCCTCACAATTTCGCACTGACTGGTGTTCTGGGTAATAACCTTAGTGATCACTCCTTCATTTTTGGTGTGAGATCATCAGCAACACCCAAAGCCCCCCCTAAAATTGTTGAGAAGCACTCTTTGAGGCACTTCAGCACTCAGGCATTTACAAATGATGTGCTTCACTCGGATATTGATAAGGTCTGTGATATCCCCAACCTGACTACGGCTTGGGAGACTTTCAGGTACACGTTTCTCCAAATTCTTAACAAACATGCTCCGTTGGTTAGATTTAAAACTAAAGGCAACCGCCCACCATGGTATGATCCTTTGATTACAAAGCTCATGAAAACTAGGGACAAGGCTTGGGCATGTGCTCAGAAAAGTAATTTGGTAAATGACTGGCTAGAATACAGGATTTTAAGGAATAGATGCGTAAAAAAAATACGGCATGCAAAAAATGCCTATTTTTTCTCCACTCTCCTGGAATCACATGGAAATACCAGGATTTTTTGGAAAACAATCAAATCTATTGAAAAGGCATCCAAAACAGAAAATCTGTCCGTTGAGCTTCACCGAAATGGGGAATATTTTTCAGATCCCAAAAAAATAGTTGACAATTTTAACCTTCATTTTTCTGAAGCTGGTAATCTTTTTGATAATGTATTGGGAGTCACCCCTGCTCCTGCAAATTCCTACACCCCTGTCCAAACATTAAACGAATTTAGTTTCCAACCAATCCACGAAAGTAATGTTCTGAAACAACTGTCCTACCTCAAAGGGTCCTCCTCTACCGGGGCAGATAGTTTTCCCGTCTTTGCTCTTCTAACTGTTGGTCACCTTATATACAAACCTATAGCCCAGGGGTCGGGAACCTTTTTGACTAAGAGAGCCATGAAAGCAAAAAATTTGGAAATTTATTTCAGTGAGAGCCATATAATCTATTTTAAAAGTGAATTCAACTAAATGTCAGTATAATAAGCCTCTGAATTTATTCTTTTAAATAATGTTGTTATCACACTCACCATTAATACGACTTCTGGTGCTGCATGGATTTGCTGATGTCTTTGTAGTCGGGTTGGTACTTGGTGAGGTTAAGCTTCATGCAAGCGTTGAGGCTTTCATCCGTTAAACGTGATCGTAGGTTGGACTTGATGTTTTTAAGATGTGAGAATGACTGCTCCTCTGTTTAAATATAATTTACGTGCAAACTTTGCCGACTACACACTTATTAAAACAATGCTCTCGATAACTTTTACCCCGGGGTTTAAATATTGTTTTGTGATTTTAAAAAAACCCGGAAAGAGCGGGAAACATTGAACACCCTGCTCACTGATTGGTCCAAGCGGCACCCGGCCACCTCCCACCATCGCCTTCTCCTATTGGACGCTGTCTTCAGCAGCGTTGCGCTCCTATTGGCTCAGCAAACGCGGACCACGATTCGCGTTTCGTAATCATAGCTCGACACGATTCAGGACTGAGAAGGAATCGAAACAACGGAATCGCGTTTGAGTAAAAAAACATTTGATTTAAATATGGTACGTCAACAATACAACTTTTTTTTTACATTTATTTACACCGCGAGAATGCCAACGCGAGTTTTATTGTCGATGTTGAGTTTTGTAATTTCTTACTGTAAAAAAGTTTTCCTCAAAGTCGCTCCCGCCTCGGAGCCAATCGGATTTGGCGTCTCCCTTTCCACGTGACGCGAAGTTTTTTTTGTTTTCCCGCCAATTTGTTTTGGCTCCTCCCCCTCACCCACCGCCATTTTTTTTTAATTCGTGAGGTGGGTGCAGACGCGGGAAAATTTATTTTTGTTGCTCAATTAACGACGAGGAGGAGGACGACGACGAGGAGGAGAAGGACCCGCTAGGAGTGTGAGGTCGCCACTTTTGAGATAAAGCGTGAGGTAAAGAATGCCCTCTACCGTCCAGGTTGTGGCGTGTAAGTTTGGCCTTTAAGGGTTGGTGTTTAAAGGCTGCTGTTTAAGGTTTGGTGTTTAAGGGATGGCGTTTAAGGGTTGGTGTTTAAGGGTTGGCCTTTAAGGGTTGGTGTTTAAGGGTTTGCCTTTAAGGGTTGGCCTTTAAGGGTTGGTGTTTAAGGGTTTGTTTTTAAGGGTTGGCGTTTATGGGTTGGCTTTTACGGGTTTGCGTTTAAGGGTTGGTGTTTAAGGGTTTGTGTTTAAGGCTTGGTGTTTAAGGCTTGGCGTTTAAGGATTGGTGTTTAACGGGTGGTGATTAAGGGTTGGCGTTTAAAGGTTGGTGTTTAAGGGTTGGTGTTTAAGGGTTGCTGTTTAAGGGTTGGTGTTTAAGGGTTGCTGTTTAAGGGTTGGTGTTTAAGGGTTGGTGTTTAAGGGTTGGTGTTTAAGGGTTGGTGTTTAAGGGTTGGTGTTTAAGGGTCGGTTTGCTAGGGTTGGTGTTTAAGGGTTGGCGTTTAAGAGTTAGCTTTTAAGGGTTAGTGTTTAGCTGATCGTGCATCTGGCGTAGCCTGAGTGAGGCCTAGTAAATTGTGCACGTGACACTGCCTGAGTGAGGCCTAGCTAATCGTGTACCTGGGCCAGCCTGAGTGAGACCTAGCTGATCGTGCACCTGGCGCAGCCTGAGTGAGGCCTAGCTGATCGTGCACCTGGCGTAGCCTGAGTGAGGCCTAGTAAATTGTGCACGGGACACTGCCTGAGTGAGGCCTAGGTAATCGTGTACCTGGGCCAGCCTGAGTGAGGCCTAGTAAATCATGCACAAGGCACAGCCCGAGTGAGGCTTCCAGTTACTGTAGCGGCCTAGTGCGTGCTCCGTCCACTGCTGCCCTGAGGGAAAGCCGCGCTCTCTCGGCTGCTGCCCTGAGGGAGAGCCGTGCTCCGTCCACTGCTGCCCTGAGGGAGAGCCGTGCTCCGTCCACTGCTGCCCTGGGGCAGAGCCGTGCTCTGTCCACTGCTGCCCTGGGGTGGGGTCGTGCTCTCTCCACTGCTGCCCGGAGGGAGCCCCGTGCTCTCCAATACTGGCTTGAGGGAGAGACGCGCTATCTCCACTGCTGCCGTGAGGGAGCCAGACTCTCTCTCCACTGCTGCCCTGAGGCAGGGTTGTGCTCTGTCCACTGCTGCCCTGAGGGAGAGCCGTGCTTCTGTCCACTACTCCCCCGAGATGTCGCGGGCGCTGCCCCAGAGCAAGGAGGTGCTGCTGCAGTCGTTCAACAAGCGGCTCAAGGACGACGTGCGCTCCATCCTGGACAACTTCACGGAGATCATTCGAGACGGCCAAGGGTTGTGAATGAAGAGTCCCCTGTGTGGGCTTCAGTGGGGCCGTCTGGACGGGCAGCAGAGACACGAGAGGCCAAGAAACGACATTCCAGTCGTGGGCTGAGCTCAAGGAGGGCTAATTCGAGCACCATCCTGCGGCGGGGAAAGGAGGCGGTGCAAGCGGTTCAGCCGAGCCTACAACAGCCAAGAATCTGCTGTCTGGGAGAGGGGGGTGGGCGCTGTTCAACCCTAACACATGGGCGAGAAGCCGTGCATGTGTGACGAGTGCGGCAAGACGTTTTTCTCAC
The DNA here is from genome assembly GCF_048934315.1 of Petromyzon marinus. Lineage (NCBI taxonomy): Eukaryota > Metazoa > Chordata > Hyperoartia > Petromyzontiformes > Petromyzontidae > Petromyzon > Petromyzon marinus. The sequence goes on from NW_027422817.1 coordinate 2,234,283, forward strand.
GCTCGGCCTACAAGTATATATATTTTTCTATTCCACTTGTGTGTAAATCTGTGTATACCCCGGATATTTTAGAGATGGCAATTCTCCTGCTGTGTATCCTACTGCTGTCCCTCCCGGCCATGTCTAGTGCCACACTCAACTCTACAAACGGCTACCCTCGTTATTTTGCATCAATACTTGTTGCTCGATTTGCCACTACACCTGCAAATGAAACAGCTCATAGACACTTCTACACTCCATCATTGTATCCTTTTAAACCCTATCTTTGTCCTATTACTTCACCAGCACTCCTTCCAAACTTCATTCTGCTCTTAAAAATAACACCATCTGCGAGCTGCTGCTATTCGTCCAAGGTTCGCCGCTCTTTCTCCTTTCACAGAAAATACTTATGCAAACTGTTAATTCTACTTTTCTTATTTCTGGGTGGTATTGAGCTTCATCCTGGCCCAAATGAAAAGAGCTCGTATAATTCTGTAGATTTTTCTGGCAGGAAAGGTGTTGGTGTTCTACATGTCAACATCAGAGGGCTTGTGATTAAATTAAGTCAACTAAAACTAGAAGTGGCAAATCTTGACCCGGACTTTTTTTGCCTAACAGAAACATTTCTCACTCCTGCCGTCAATGACTTGCAGATTACGATTGAAAACTACAACCTTTTTCGGCTTGACCGAGGATCTAAAGGAGGTGGAATTGCCATCTATGTTCGTAACACTATTGCATGTTCACCAGCTCACTCCTTGTTTAAAAAATGTTGCTTTGAAGGTCTGGCTCCCAGAATAACTCTCCCAAATAATCAACAGATATTGGTAGTGTGTTGCTATAGACTGCCTTGTGGGAAGGATGTTGAAGCTGCATCGGCACTGAGAGAGCTTTTTGGGGGCCTCCCTAAAGGTGAAATAATTTTAGTGGGTGATCTAAATTGGAATTGGCTAAACCCGCCGGCCGTGGCCACAAATTTTACAGATGAATTTAACTTGTTTCAATTAATAAATGTCCCCACAAGACCCAACCTAAAAAATCCGGGACAGTCAACTCTACTTGACGTCCTATTGACAAATGCCCCTCACAATTTCGCACTGACTGGTGTTCTGGGTAATAACCTTAGTGATCACTCCTTCATTTTTGGTGTGAGATCATCAGCCAGACCCAAAGCCCCCCCTAAAATTGTTGAGAAGCACTCTTTGAGGCACTTCAGCACTCAGGCATTTACAAATGATGTGCTTCACTCGGATATTGATAAGGTCTGTGATATCCCCAACCTGACTACGGCTTGGGAGACTTTCAGGTACACGTTTCTCCAAATTCTTAACAAACATGCTCCGTTGGTTGGATTTAAAACTAAAGGCAACCGCCCACCATGGTATGATCCTTTGATTACAAAGCTCACGAAAACTAGGGACAAGGCTTGGGCATGTGCTCAGAAAAGTAATTTGGTAAATGACTGGCTAGAATACAGAATTTTAAGGAATAGATGCGTAAAAAAAATACGGCATGCAAAAAATGCCTATTTTTTCTCCACTCTCCTGGAATCACATGGAAATACCAGGATTTTTTGTAAAACAATCAAATCTATTGAAAAGGCATCCAAAACAGAAAATCTGTCCGTTGAGCTTCACCGAAATGGGGAATATTTTTCAGATCCCAAAAAAATAGTTGACAATTTTAACCTTCATTTTTCTGAAGCTGGTAATCTTTTTGATAATGTATTGGGAGTCACCCCTGCTCCTGCAAATTCCTACACCCCTGTCCAAACATTAAACGAATTTAGTTTCCAACCAATCCACGAAAGTAATGTTCTGAAACAACTGTCCTACCTCAAAGGGTCCTCCTCTACCGGAGCAGATAGTTTTCCCGTCTTTGCTCTACTAACTGTTGGTCACCTAATATACAAACCTATAGCCCAGGGGGAAGGCATTTTCACAGTCATCTGCTCTTAAAACACACCAGAGAACACAGAAGCATCAGAAGATCCACAAGAAGTGCAGTCTGAAATCAGCTTGTGAAAGTCAAAGTCCCGCAATGAGCCCATCCCTCATGAAACACGAACCGGAAGAAAATCCCATCTTGGACACTTTTAAAGGTATCGAGGTGAAATGTGAAGAAGTGATGGTGAAGAGGGAAGAAGTGAAGGTAAAATGTGAAGATGATTCAACTCCAAAATGGGACCTTCACATCGATGGAGGCAACGTAAAGCAGGAGGAGAATTCTCACTGTGAGGCAGAGCGAGGCAACTCTCAGCAGTTTGTGGAAGTGGAGGTGTGGGTGGACTTCCTCCGAGACAATACAAAGTCAAGTGAAGACTCGATAGATGTGTAAGCTTGAGATGATGTCGCTCCAATAGATGCACCTTTGTCACAGGCCTTTAATGACAAGAACGTGAAGTTGGACACTCAGTTGCTAGGTTCAACCTGCAGAGTAAGAGCGGCCAGTCTTTATAGACCTGTGGGTTGGGTAGATCTTTAACCAGGAGCGAGAGACAATAAGCCCCCAAGCATTCACGATGTTATAATAATTGCATTTACACGCTTGTTTGCCTTATCGCCTCGGCAACTCGGAGTTTTATGTCGTACCTCGTCTGAAACACTCGAAGAGCATCCCCAAGTAGCAGCTGCCCCTGTGTGGCACAAGGTGGTGGCCCTGCACCAGCCTGCATGTGGACAAGAGCCTGTCAGTAGGGGGCGATGATTGATGCGTCATCTCAGTTGTGTAGTTTGTAGGCAATCTTGATTCGAAGCTTTGGTGACTGCAGGAATCCACACTGTTGAGTTATTTCGGTAAAGTCACCACATGGGTAGAAACATAACAGATCGCGGCGTTTAGATCACAGCCCAAAGAATCGTCATCAGGTGGGACAACCACAGCAAGAGAAACTGCTGAAGTAGTAGGCGCCTACTCCAGTAGTTTCTTATTGCTGCTGTGCTTGTCCCACCTGATGACGATTGCTGTGTTGCCATCGAAGTGCCCTCATCTATTATTTGTAGCGTAATGTTTAGAATTTGCTACATTTTGACCCGGACGCCAGCATGCAACGGCCTACTCGTTTTGAATGATGCAACAATAGTACGTTGTACATACACTGTTAAGCAGACGGTGCGTATTTGTTAAATAACTTCTTGTTAATACGATGTAACATCATGCAGTCAATTTCGCTGCAGTAATTAAATTTTGTTAATATGCCCGTCAATGATTTAGAATTAATACTTGTCTGATTGTGCGCGTGCATGTAACATTTTGTCTGAGGGTCACACATTGAATAAGTGATGTTAGCACAAAGTGTGTGTGTGTGTGTTTGGAAGTAACCTGTACAGATAACTCAGGTGAGACCCGTTGTTCTTGTGATACAGGTCAAAGGGTACTTTTGTGTTTCACGAAGCGTCTGCCTCTGGAGCAACTCATTGTCTTTGAAATAGGGAGCACGCTCGGATCTTTCATCAGTTACAAGGCATACCACTTAAAAGTTACACGTATAGGAGGAGGTACATTCTCTACAACACGAATTGTAGTTTTGTCTTACGTGTTGACGTAGATTTTGTCTAACTAGGACTAGAAATGCACCTCGCTGATTCACGTCTGGATGTTCGTACCTATCGGTTGAAGCAAACCCCACTGCTGTTGTTGAGACGCTGTGCACCAATAAGGGTCCAACACATTGACGGCCTACAGGCCAAGAAAGTCACAACATTTGCACACGATGGACGCATTCACGCAAGTACCCCATGCTCCGTTTTGAAGTTTTAAAATGAAACATCTTTGAATTGTGTTGTGTTTTGAATGAGATGATTTTATTTCTTCATTAAAAGCTTGTATCAATTTACATCTGGATGACTCCATTGAAAAGGACATTTCGTGTGAATTTTCTCTAGTCATTAAGTAGATGGCCTTGCCGGGGGTTCGGTTCAATGCGGACACAAACAGTGTACACACACACAGTGTACACACACACAGTGTACACACACAATGTACACACACACACACAATGTACACACAGTGTACACACAGTGTACACACAGTGTACACACACACAGTGTACACACACACTGTACACACAGTGTACACACACAGTGTACACACACACAGTGTATACACACAGTGTACACACACACAGTGTACACACACAGTGTACACACACACAGTGTATACACACACAGTGTACACACACACAGTGTACACACACACAGTGTTCACACACTGTACATACACAGTGTTCCCACACTGTACACACACAGTGTATACACAGTGTACACACACACACACAATGTACACACACAGTGTACACATAGTTTACACACAGTGTACACACACACAGTGTACACAGTGTGCGTAGTGTAGAGGTCAGCGCTACGCTGCACTAACCTCTACGCTACGCGAGTGTGCGTAGCGTAGCGGTTAGTGCACTCGGGAGACAAAGGCGGCCGGGCGTGGTGCTGGCCACCCACCCCCTCGTGTGCTGTGACGGCCTTCATAGGTGCTCGCTAACAGCACTTGCCCCTGCAGTCTGTTAAGGCTACACGGGGGATCTTTGTTGTGTTTGTGCGTGCGTGTGGCGTGTTGGCGGAAATCAGCGAAGCGGTCAGCGCTGCTGACCTGGTGACGACACCGAGTTCGATTCCCACCAACGCCCGGTTAGCGATAATCCGAATTGGGGGAGACAAAGGCGGCCGGGCGTGGTGCTGGCCACCCACCCCCTCGTGTGCCACAGTGCCGGTAGCCTTCACAGGCACTGCTGTTCGCTGACTGCACTTACCCCGACACCCTGTTGGGGCTATACGGGGGGGTGGGGGGGGTGGAGTGGTGTCTTTGTCGTTACCCACGCAAGAAGTGGGAGCGCCGCAAACTCACCGGCCTGGGTTTGATTCCCCGGTCGAGGGACGACGCCATCAGAATGGCCCCACCATCAGACACTCGTTCTGGGCCTCGTCCCCTAGGTTCAGCCGTCCGTCACCACGACGACGGAGTGAGTGAGTGGTTTACCCGTCACCATGACGACGGCGTGAGTGAGTGGTTTACCCGTCACCATGACGATGGCATGAGCGGTTTACCCGTCACCATGACGACGGAGTGAGTGAGTGGTTTACCCGTCACCATGACGACGACGTGAGTGACTGGTTTACCCGTCACCATGGCGACGGAGTGAGTGAGCGGTTTACCTGTCACTATGACGATGGCATGAACGGTTTACCCGTCACCATGACGACATGAGACTGCCAACCAACAGGGAGTGGCGTTCTAACCCAAACCTGTGTAGGAAGCTGTAAGCCCCAGGCTACTTTGGGCTCGCCTTCCCATCAACCGGAGGTGAGGAGTGGTGGTCGTTGTTACTTATGCCCCCACCGAAGACGAACATCCGTGGAGGGATGCAGGCAAAGCCGATGAGTCAGATGCCTTCTATGACCTGTCACAGGTGCTGGCTAAAGTGGCCCCTCGGGATAGAGTCATCTTGTTGGGTGACTTCAATGCCCGAGTTGGTCATGATGCTGGCACCTGGTCTGGAGTGATTGGAGGGCATGGGCCAGATCAGCTCAATAACAACGGTAGGAGGCTGCTAGATTTTTGTGCAGCCCATGGGCTTGTAATTACCAACACGCTGTTCTGGCATCGGCGCATCCACACAACATCATGGATACATGTCGGGTCCAAGCAAGAACATCTGCTGGACTACATAGTGATGTCTCAGCACTGTCCATAGACTCAGCACTGCACATAGACTCAACACTGTCCATAGACTCAGCACTGCCCATAGACTCATCACTGCACCATAGACTCAACACTGCACCATAGACTCAGCACTACCCATAGACTCAGCACTGCACATAGACTCAACACTGTCCATAGACTCAGCACTGCCCATAGACTCATCACTGCACCATAGACTCAACACTGCACCATAGACTCAGCACTGCCCATAGACTCAACACTACACCATAGACTCAACACTGTCCAGTGAGAGGGGAGAGTGAGAAGGAAGAGTTAAAGCGGAGAGTTAAAGGGGAGAGTGAGAGGGGAGAGTGAGTGGGGAGAGTGAGAGGGGAGAGTGAGAGGGGAGAGTGAGAGGGGAGAGTGAGAGTGAGAGAGTTAAAGGGGAGAGTGAAAGGGGAGAGTGAGAGGGGAGAGTTAAAGGTGAGAGTGATAGTGAGAGAGTTAAAGGGGAGAGTTAAAGGTGAGAGTGAGAGGGGAGAGTTAAAGGGGAGAGTTAAAGGAGAGAGTTAAAGGGGAGAGTTAAAGGTGAGAGTTAAAGGGGAGAGTGAGAGTGAGAGAGTTAAAGGGGAGAGTTAAAGGGGAGAGTTAAAGGGGAGAGTTAAAGGGGAGAGTTAAAGGTGAGAGTGAGAGGTGAGAGTGAGAGTGAGAGACGTCTCTGCTCCTTGCTGGTGACGGACCCGAGCAGGGCCCACCGGTCCGGCGTCGTTCCCAGCAGCCGCCTTAACCCGGAGTCCGGGGGAGCAAAGCAACCACAGCGCCTCCGTTCATCACCCGCCGCCGATGGGGGTGGTGGGTGGGAGGTGAACCCCCCACCTCACGGCCAAGTGAACTCACCACGCGCCTGATAACCGATGGGTGACGTGAACGTTGAAACATGCGGTCAATAAAAAAGGCTCGAGTGGCATGTGAACATTTAAATAAAAGTCATACAATCGTCATGCTATACCATATGTTAACATATCATCTATAAGACAGTAGCTTAAACTGCTGTCTTATAGTTCTTTGGTTCTTTCGGTAAAGTCACCACCACGTAGAATGAGAATAAAATAATAAATTGATCAAATAAAATAACACAATAAAATTCTCACGACGTTTCGGCCACAACACAAGCGGCTTTCATCAGGTGAAGGGGCGAGACTGTCTGGAGAACAGCGCTGGAGCGAGTCTCGTCCCTTCACCTGATGAAGGCCGCTTGTGTTGTGGACGAAACGTCGTGAGAATTTTATTGTGTTATTTTATTTGATCAATTTATTATTTTATTCACATTCTACGTCAGGGGTCGGGAACCTTTTTGACTAAGAGAGCCATGAAAGCAAAAAATTTGGAAATTTATTTCAGTGAGAGCCATATAATATATTTTAAAAGTGAATTCAACTAAATGTCAGTATAATAAGCCTCTGAATTTATTCTTTTAAATAATGTTGTTATAACACTCACCATTAATGCGACTTCTGGTGCTGCATGGATTTGCTGATGTCTTTGTAGTCGGGTTGGTACTTGGTGAGGTTAAGCTTCATGCAAGCGTTGAGGCTTTCATCCGTTAAACGTGATCGTAGGTTGGACTTGATGTTTTTAAGATGTGAGAATGACTGCTCACATGCATACGTAGATCCAAACATGGTCAATACAGCAATACTCACACGCTGCAGTGTGTGGTATGTGACAGGAAGCGCGTTCCAAGTTTTGAGAATCAGCTGGTCTTCGGGTTGGAGTTTTTTCATTTCTGTCCACATGTGCTTGCTCGCCAACTCCGCTTTCTGTCGTGTGATTCTTTCCAAATCTTCATTCAGTGACTTGAACTTATTCACCCACATGTCTGAGGCCTTCAGGTCAGCCACTTCTGCTTCAAAATCTCTGACGGAGACACCAGGGATGTAATTCAGGTCGGCTGTGTTCAGTGAACACTCGTTTGGATGGGTGATGAACTTAAAAAGACGAGTGTGCTCACGAAATTCTCCAAAGCGTGCTTTGAAGGACTGTAGGAGACTGGATGTGCAGCCAGCTAGCTGGTGGAGATCAAGGTTTTGAATGGGCTCACTTGCTGTGCATGCATCTTTAAATTGGCTCAGTTTTTCAAAATGTAGTAAACGACCTGTTTCAAGATCCGTGATGAAAAGCTCCAGCTTGTTTTCAAAAGCAAATACAGCTTGTTGAAGGGATAACACTGTATTTCCAATGCCTTGCATTTTCACGTTGAGCTGGTTCAGATGTTCAGTCAGATCTACGAGATAGTAAAACTTGAGGAGCCACTCGGTGTCGGCTAGCTCAGGATGCCCGACGCCTTTCATTTCAAGGAAAGTCCGGATTTCGTTCAGGCAAGCCGCAAAACGGCTAAGCACCTTCCCTCTTGACAACCAACGCACATTGCTGTGCAAAAGCAGACCAGGATAGTTATTTACAACTTCATCCAGCAGTGTTTTAAACTGGCGATCATTTAAGGTTCGGGCAACAATAAAGTTGATCACACGAATGACCAGCGACATCACTTCGCCAAACTGCCTGTCACACATCTGAGCACAAAGTGCCTCCTGGTGTATAATGCAATGGAAACTTAGGATGGGTCTATTTTCATGTTCACGGAGAAGCGCCACAAATCCTTTGTTTTTCCCCACCATACACGGAGCACCATCAGTACACACTGAGAGAAGTTTATCCATAGGTAGACTTTTTTCTTGAGCAAACTCCATGAAAGACTTGAATAAATCCTCACCTCTTGTGGACCCTTTTAATGGCAGAACAGCAAGACTTTCTTCGCGCAGTGTGTCACCAACAGCATATCTTGCAATCACGCTGAACTGCGACAAATGGCTCACGTCTGTTGACTCATCCAAAGCCAGAGAAAAGAACGGCGCTGCATTTATGTCCTTCACTTGCGTTTCCTCCACTTTGTTTGCCATCACGATGGTACGATCATGAACAGTTCTTGCCGACAGAGGCATGTATTGTATCCGTTTGATTATCTTGTCTTTGTTCGGAAGATCATCAAAAAGTTCATTGGCTACATCCAGCATGAACGTTTTAGCATACTCGCCATCTGTGAATGGTTTTCCGTTCCTCACTATTGCTAAAGAACCAGCAAAGCTAGCCGAATTATAGTCACCTTGCCGGGTCCATACGCGGAGTTGCTGCTGGCTAGCTTGCACCCTGCTCAGAAGCTCTTGGCACGCTTTCTTTCTGCTGTCTCCCGCAGGGTATTTTGATGCAAAGGTAGCGTGGCGCGTGTCGAAGTGCCGCTTTACATTCGACCGTTTCAACGATGTAATTTTGTCATTGCAAATTAGACACACCGCAGAACCCGCTCTCTCCACAAAGGCGAATTCTTCGGTCCATTCGTCCTGAAATGTACGATACTCGTCGTCTTTTTTTCTTTTCGCCATCTTCTTCGTCGAAGGATTAGCTTTGAGCTAATGACCGAGCAGACGCAGTCTCAGACTGATTCAAAAGGGGGCGTTTACCTGTTTTACCCAGCAACGGCAAACGTAGGCCAGTATCATCCAATTAAAATAATGGACAATTGCTCCTGCAGCCCTGAACAGGACATGCGCAGTGAAAAATCGATGGATGGATTAAAACAAGTGAGAATATTTTGTTTTATCTGCGAGCCATATGCAATCATCAAAAGAGCCACATCTGGCTCGCGAGCCATAGGTTCCCGACCCCTGCTATAGCCCATATTTTCAACCTGTCCATCAAAGAAGCATCAGTTCCTCTAGAATGGACACATTCCTATGTCCGTCCACTTCACAAAGGGGGCCCTAAAGATGATCCCAATAACTAGCGACCTATTTCAATTTTGTCCCCATTGATGAAAATTTTTGAAAAATTATTGAACTACCAAATTAGCAGTTTCCTCTCCACCAACAATCTACTACATCTAAAACAATCTGGGTTCCGAAAAAAATACAGCACCACATCTGCTGCATTAGACTCTTTGAATCTAATTTACAATAGCCTTGATAATAAGCAGTACTGTACCTGTCTTTTTCTTGACCTGTCCAAAGCTTTTGATACAGTTGACCACAACACCCTGCTTAGTAAACTAAGTTGCCTCGGTTTTTCCGAGAACACAGTACAATGGTTAAAAAATTACCTCTTTTCTCGCACCCAAACTGTATTCACAGATGGTTGGAGGTCAAACAGTGTTAAGATAACAAAAGGGGTTCCACAGGGTTCCATCCTCGGCCCCCTCTTGTTCTCTCTTTATGTCAATGACTTGGGCACTGAACTGGATCATTCAAGGGTAAATCTTTTTGCAGATGACACGATACTGATTACTGCTGGCCGCTCTCTGGATGACGTGATTGCTAAGCTCCAGGGTGATTTCAACAAACTACAACATCAGCTAGTTTCTCTTAAACTAGTCCTGAATACCTCCAAAACCAAGGTGCTATGCTTCTCTCCGGGACTAAAGCAGGAAGTTATTTTTCCCCAATTACATTCCTTGAATAATTATCAAATAGAGCAAGTCAAGATCTATAAGTATCTTGGGGTCATCCTGGATTCAAAACTTAGTTTTGAAGATCACATTGATTATATTGGTAAAAAGACAAATAAAAATTGGTTTTCTGTATCGACACAAGCACTGCTTCCCCCCAATGTTTCGTTTGGAATTGATAAAAGCTACCATACTGTCTCTACTTGACTACTGTGACATCGTGTATAAATCAGCCCCAAGTACTGTACTGAAGAAGCTTGATTCCATCTATCACTCGGCCTTAAGATTTGCACTGAACTGCCCATATAAGACTCACCACTGTGATCTCTACATTGGGTCAAACTTAACATCTCTTAATGTTCGACGGCTTGTGCACCAGATCTTATTTATTCACGATGTACTTACAAAAAATTCCGCAGACTACCTACTGGATCTCCTCTCTGTTTCAAAGAACAAATTTGACCTCAGGTCTTCGCTCATTTACCAGCTTCACATTCCCTATTGCTGTACAAAAACTGGAGGAAGGGCCTTTGCTATTGATGCCCCTAGGGTCTGGAATGCTATTGCCAATAAACTGCAACTTGAATCACTAACTATGAGATCTTCACTCAAAACTGCTCTAGAGGAGTTGTACAACCCTAGCTGCCACTGCTATTCAGTGGCCTAAAATATGGCTCTAGATTTTGGTGTTATAATAAATTTATGTAGTTTATTGTAAAAAATTCGGTCACACTCCCTATGATCACTGTTACATTGGATTTATGGCTTTTATTTTGGTGATTTCGAAAAGTTTTTTTTGTTTTGGCCATGTTTTTTGTTTATTGTAGTACGGAGTTGACTGATGGTCTTAATCTTAGTTGTCTTGTGGTTGTTGTTGTTACTTTGACTTGCATCCCACTGGGATTTTTGCACGCAGCGTTGGTGTACGGTGCTATTTCAGGAATATTTTGATATTTTTTTCCTGTATTTTCTGTTTGCACAGTCACATAATCACTTTAAGATGTTTTCTTGTTCATGTTTTTTGTTTGTTGCAGTTGCACCCGATTCAAGAGCCGAATGGCTCACAGGGCTATACCAAATAAATGAACTGTGAACTGTAAATTTGCAGACGATTTGCAGGTGCAGCAGTTGTTGAGTCTGTGGACGCTAAAGGGGCTGCAACTAACCCAACTATCGTGCAGTAAACCGATGTGATAAAATCGAAGTATAAATTACATCAATATAATGAATGTACTCAGTATATTCTTCAATAAGCTGAGCTATTAACACAGAGCAACTGGGTATACACTACGCTATATAATGAATGCCATATAGTAAACCAATAAAAAACTAAAATATAAACTACCTCAATGTTTTATGAGACCTCCTTTACCAGTAACAAGATATAGTAATAGGTTTTACTCTTTTAACTGGCACAAAAACTGACACCTTTATTCAAGGCATCATGTGTTGTGGTTATTACAAACATGATGCCTTGAATTTTGATTTAAAGCTTTCGTGACTGCAGTAATTCATATTCTTAGTTTTTTCGGTAAAGTCACGTTGAAGGGAAACAACAAAATAATAAAATATATATTATATTTTCCCTTCAACGTGACTTTACCGAAAAAACTAAGAATATGATGCCTTGAATAAAGGTGTCAGTTTTTGTGCCAGTTAAAAGGGTAAAACATATTACTATACCTCAATGTTATCAATAAACTCTATATACTCTCCAACCAGCTGAGCCACCAACAATAAGTCGTTATATATCACAATGCCATATGGCGAAACAATGGGTGGATTCTTCTACTAGATTTGAATCTTTCGTGACTGCAAGGATCCACACTCTTTGGTTCTATTCGGTAAAGTCACGTAGGTAACAAAAATAAAATAACAAAAATCTCACGACGTTTCGGCCACAACGCAAGCGGCCTTCATCATGACAGCAGGGTCCCTTCACCTGATGAAGGCCGCCTGTGCTGTGGCCGAAACGTCGTGATTTTTGTTATTTTATATTTTAATTAACCTACGTGGTGACTTTACCGAATAGAACCACAGAGTGTGTGGGATCCTTCCCCTCACCTCCAGCACCACGGACAGCGACGGGCCCCGTTCACACGGACGAGTCCATCCACGCTCCTCGGGACGGAGGAGGGGGGGGAGAGAAACAGCCACGAGGCGCTGTTATACTCCACGTTACAAACCACAACGTTAACCGTGCTGTGAGAGGTGTTAAGAGGCGGTGCCAGCGAAAGAGCTGCGGTCTGAGGTCACCGTAAAAATACAATTAGTTTAGAACCGACGTGATTTTACCTAAAGAACCAAGAAGATTAATCCCTGCAGTCACGACAGCTTTAAATCGAAATCTATCGTGTAGTGTTGAGTCTATGGTGTAGTGTTGAGTCTATGGTGCAGTGTTGAGTCTATGGTGTAGTGTTGAGTCTATGGGCAGTGTTGAGTCTATGGTGCAGTGTTGAGTCTATGGGCAGTGTTGAGTCTATGGTGCAGTGTTGAGTCTATGGGCAGTGTTGAGTCTATGGTGCAGTGTTGAGTCTATGGTACAGTGCTGAGTCTATGATGCAGTGTTGAATCTATGGTGCAGTGCTGAGTCTATGGGCAGTGTTGAGTCTATGGTGCAGTGTTGAGTCTATGGTGCAGTGCTGAGTCCATGGTACAGTGTTGAGTCTATGGGTAGTGTTGAGTCTATGGTGTAGTGTTGAGTCTTTGGGTAGTGTTGAGTCTATGGTGCAGTGTTGAGTCTATAGTGCAGTGTTGAGTCTATGGTGCAGTGCTGAGTCTATGGTGTAGTGTTGAGTCAATGGGTAGTGTTGAGTCTATGGGCAGTGTTGAGTCTATGGGCAGTGTTGAGTCTATGGTTAGTGTTGAGTCTTTGGGTAGTGTTGAGTCTATGGTGCAGTGCTGAGTCTATGGGTAGTGTTGGTTTTTCTCACACCAGATAACTCTCGAAACTCCGTTTGGTACAGGACCATCCAGACTGTGTGTGCCCCCTTTTATTGCTGTGCATGAGTTTGTCAGAAGTGACAGACTGAACTGTTTAATTCTTAACACGTAGGCTTTGGCGACCAATATCATCCATAATAGAGATTGTTCTGTTTACGTGACAACCCTTACCAGTTGGCCGTGTCGGGTCGTGGCGGGTTTAACATTAATATATTTACGCAATCTAACCCACAAAAAGCCTTTGTGTATGGATGAATTGTTTAAACCAAACATTTCAAGTCACTTAAATATTTTATTTTGATTTAAAGCTTTCGTGACTGCAGTAATTCATATTCTTAGCTCTTTCGGCAAAGTCACGTTGAAGGGAAACAATAAAATAATAATATATATACAAAACAATAAAAATTCTCACGACGTTTCGACCATAACATAACGACCGTTTGTGTTATGGTCGAAACGTCGTGAGAATTTTTATTGTTTTATATGTATTTTATTATTTTATTGTTTGCCTTCAACGTGACTTTACCGAAAGAGCTAAGAATATCACTAAAAGATGTCCATTTTTAATGACGCTTGCCGCCCCAACATTTTTGTTCCCGCATTCAGGAGCCGTCGAGGGTGACAACAGGGGTCGTGCCATTTCCCATCGCCGGTTTTTAAACTACCCGTTGAGCTACGAGCCCCGGGATCTCTTCGACGCCTTGAAAGGAGGAGAAGGCCTCGACGTTTCTTGAGCGATCTTTAACAAGAGACCCCCGGGCGGACTCGTCCCTCGCAAAAGCATTCTTTTCACCCCAAATCGCCCCGTATTTTTCCGCCGGGTCGATGCCGAACGTCGTAGACTTTCGGGCCTCCCGCAGGGCGTCGGCGGCGGCGAGACGCTCTGCCCCCCCGATGCCCCGCTTCGACCGGATCCCGCGACCGTCGGCCTCGAAGATGCTGAGCGAATCGGCCAGGCTGCTGTCGTTCTCCAAGGGGTGGCCCCGGTCGTCCCCCGTGCGGCCCGCGGACTTGGCGCGGGCCGGACTCTACCGCATGGGCTTCAGCGACCTGGTGGCCTGCTTCCGCTGCGGCGGGATGATGCATCGCTGGGAGGAGGGGGACGACCCCGCTCGGGAGCACGCCAGGCACTTCCCCGCCTGCGCTCGCGCGGTGGGTGACGCCAGCGACGGCGCCGGTGACGTCCTGACGCTTGTTTTGGGGGGGCGAGGCCGGGTCTTTCCTAAAACTAGTGCGGGGTGCCGCTGAGAATTTGCAACGATTGGCACGAAGAGATGTGCCTCGGGGTTCTGGGTACCGATTGGAGATAATTCTAGGCGTGTTTAGACGACGATGGCGAACGAGCGGAGACCCTTTGGCTCGTTGAATCCAATGACGCGCATTCGCGGTCAGATTCGTGTTATATTAAAAAACGATAGTCCAAAAACAAGTGTGAACATTTCTTTGTAAGCACCCTGTGCTAACACAGTTATTCTTGACCTGGCGAGGGCCCTACTCAGCGCTGCGATGACGTAGCTATTTGTTTCAGATGCCGACCCTCTCCGTCACGCAAAGCAGCGACGTTGCTCAGCGAAGCGGGCTCAGCATCGTTGCGTGGACATTTATATTTGCCGAATACCCTCGCACGTGGTGACCACGGGGGGAACAGAGAGAGAGAGAGAGACACGGAAACTCCAAATAGGCAGAAGCAGGTGTCAGGGTCGGGTTTCGAGCCCATGACCTCCTGCATACCAGGCGAGGTCGTTCACATCTCCTGGCTACCGCTGCGCCCTTGTAGATGAGTCTCAGTTCTTCAATGCTTTGTGCCTATAACCATGTTCAATGATGAGACTTTCCCGCTCCCCGCGCTGAAGAGTCGGCTCGCTCATTTGACAGCAGAGCCACGGCAACAAAATCAATTAAACTCTGCCCACCGTTGTAAAGACGTTGCAGCTGCCGTAGAGGCGGTCACGTGGATTTCGGATTAACCGGGGCAACGTATTTGTTCGGTTAAAGCGCCACGTGACTTGTAATAAAAATGCCCAAGAATTAACCATTGTTGTATAAACTGTTTTTAGATTATATTCTTAGTTTTTTCGGTAAAGTCACGTTGAAGAGAAACAACAAAATAATATATATAAAACAATAAAAATTCTCACGACGTTTCGACCATAACTCAAACGGTCATCTTCAGGTGGACTTCAGGGGAATATCCACGAGTTCTTAATCTCTGTCAAAATCTCAGGTGTGCGGTTCATCTGCAAATCGAACAAACCGCGCGCGGATCATCCAGAGTGTACTGTAATTCAAATCAAGATTCTACTGTAATGTTATCTTCTCTATAAATTCCCCCACCTGTTGTATATGCCGGGTCTTGAAAATTTTAATAAAAATAATAAAAATGAAATGAAATTTGGAAAAATGCGTAATTATCCGAAATAACGTTAATTGATGTAATTATGCGCATAAGTTATGCTAGTTATGGAGATGTAATCGTATTAAGTCATGTAAATGACTTAACCTTTTTAGGCCAGTCTAAAAAGGTTTTGTTTCGAAGATGTCGTTTAAAAAAAAACGATTCCAATGCCCTCACGGCTTCCTGGGGAGCCTTTCCAAAGGGCGGGGACAATTCGATGAGCTCACTGCGTCACCGTCGTCGCCGTCGACGCTGCCGTCGCAGTCGTCATCGTCGTCACCGTTGTCGTCGTTGCGTTTGTCCCTGGGTGGCGCCTTTTCCCCGCAGGCCCCGTTGCCGCCGGCCACTCAGGATGGCGCCGACTCCGGACTGAGTCCAGAGATGCGTTCGTTCGGGGCGCGACTCAGATCTTTCGCGAGCTGGCCGTACACCGCCAATGTGTCCCCGCCTGAACTGGCCTACGCAGGCTTCTACTATTCCGGTACGGTTTGTGCTGCTGCTGCCGCTGCGTAGAAGTGGGTGGAGGCCTTCCCCGGCGCTGTAGTCGTCCCCGTTTTGTGGGGGGAGGGGCGGCTCTTTGGGGGCAAGCGCCACGGTGGCTCGGAGATGTTGGCTACCTCGCCTGGAAGGCAGGAGGTGATGGGTTCCATCCTGACGCCTGATGTGTATTTGGAATTTTCGTGCCTCTCTCCCCGTGGTCGCGTGGATTTTTTCTGCCGGTCCTCCGGTTTTTTCCTTGCACATTTAGAAACACGCGTTTAGAGTATTTGGCTGCATTTAAATTCTCATGCGATAAGCCACTTCGTTGAGCTATCGTTTGTGATAGCCAGGTGGTCACCTCTGAAAAAGAGCTAAATAGCAACTCAATGGTCCTAACACCTGGTATCATAAAATAGTATCAATGTTGGTTAATAGTTTTGGTCAAACACCTGAGGGAGGTCAGAATCAGAATATTTATCTATACTGGAGGAATCCATTGAGCTGTGAAGCTCTTTTTCGCATGATGTCCAGTCCGGGCACGGGGGGTAAGAACGTCACGGCAACGAACGGTTTACAAAAACACGATAGGAGTGCGAAGTCCTGTCGGTTCCAAACGTGTTGTAGAGTGTGTACACGAAACACGGGGAATGCCTTTACAAGTTGTATAATCTCCTGAAGATTTAGATGCCACTGGTTCGTCACGTTCTGTAGATGTAGATGCCACTGGTTCTTCACGTTCTGTAGATGTAGATGCCACTGGTTCGTCACGTTCTGTAGATGTAGATGCCACTGGTTCGTCACGTTCTGTAGATGTAGATGCCACTGGTTTTTCACGTTCTGTAGATGTAGATGACGCTGGTTCTTCACGTTCTGTAGATGTAGATGCCACTGGTTTTTCGTATTCTGTAGATGTAGATGCAACTGGTTCTTCACATTCTGTAGATGTAGATGACGCTGGTTCTTCACGTTCTGCAGATGTTGATGCCACTGGGTTCTTCACATTCTGTAGCTGTAAATGCCACTGGTTCTTCACGTTCTGTAGATGTAAATGCCACTGGTTTTTCACGTTCTGCAGATGTTGATGCCACCACCTCCAACTATTGTGAGGCGGTTGAACTTAGGACTCTCGGTCCGAACGGGCAACTGGATGGGTTTGTTTATCTCTGAAAAGTCGACAGTGTCGATAAGTAGGGGAGAGGTCCCTGTAACGTGTTTTCTATTTTGAGTAGGTTACGGAGATCTTGTGAAGTGCTTCAGCTGCGACGGTCATCTACAAGAGTGGGCGCTGGGAGACAGCGCTTGGCATGAGCACGCAAAGTGGTTTCCCAGGTGAGGCGTTTGGCACCTGCTGCGCCCGTGAAATTTATATATATACAGTAAGGGAAAAAAGTATTTGATCCCCTGCTGATTTTGTACGTTTGCCCACTGACAAAGAAATTATCAGTCTATAATTTTAATGGTAGGTTTATTTGAACAGTGAGAGACAGAATAACAACAACAAAATCCAGAAAAACGCATGTCAAAAATGTTATAAATTGATTTGCATTTTAATGAGGGAAAAAAGTATTTGACCCCCTCTCAATCAGAAAGTTTTCTGGCTCCCAGGTGTCTTTTATACAGGTAACAAGCTGAGATTAGGAGCTGAGATTAGGAGCACACTCTGTGTGCTCCTAATCTCAGCTCCTAATCTCAGCTCCTAATCTCACACTCTGTGTGCTCCTAATCTCAGCTCGTTACCTATAAAAGACACCTGTGCACAGAAGCAATCAATCAAATTCCAAACTCTCCACCATGGCCAAGACCAAAGAGCTCTCCAAGGATGTCAGGGACAAGATTGTAGACCTACACAAGGCTGTAATGGGCTACAAGACCATTGCAAAGCAGCTTGGTCAGAAGGTGACAACAGTTGGTGCGATTATTCGCAAATGGAAGAAACACAAAAAAACTGTCAATCTCCCTCGGCATGGGTCTCCATGCAAGATCTCACCTCGTGGAGTTGCAATGATCATGAGAACGGTGAGGAATCAGCCCAGAACTACACGGGAGGATCTTGTCAATGATCTCAAGGCAGCTGGGACCATAGTCACCAAGAAAACAATTGGTAACACACTACCTCGTGAAGGACTGAAATCCTGCAGTGCCCACAAGGTCCCCCTGCTCAAGAAAGCACATATACATGCCCGTCTGAAGTTTGCCAATGAACATCTGAATGATTCAGAGGACAACTGGGTGAAAGTGTTGTGGTCAGATGAGACCAAAATGGAGCTCTTTGGCATCAACTCAACTCGCCGTGTTTGGAGGAGGAGGAATGCTGCCTATGACCCCAAGAACACCATCCCCACCGTCAAACATGGAGGTGGAAACATTATGCTTTGGGGGTGTTTTTCTGCTAAGGGGACAGGACAACTTCACCGCATCAAAGGGACGATGGACGGGGCCATGCACCGTCAAATCTTGGGTGAGAACCTCCTTCCCTCAGCCAGGGCATTGAAAATGGGTCGTGGATGGGTATTCCAGCATGACAATGACCCAAAACACACGGTCAAGGCAACAAAGGAGTGGCTCAAGAAGAAGCACATTAAGGACCTGGAGCGGCCTAGCCAGTCTCCAGACCTTAATCCCATGGAAAATCTGTGGAGGGAGCTGAAGGTTCGAGTTGCCAAACGTCATCCTCGAAACCTTAATGACTTGGAGAAGATCTGCAAAGAGGAGTGGGACAAAATCCCTCCTGAGATGTGTGCAAACCTGGTGGCCAACTACAAGAAACGTCTGACCTCTGTGATTGCCAACAAGGGTTTTGCCACCAAGTACTAAGTCATGTTTTGCAGAGGGGTCAAATACTTATTTCCCTCATTAAAATGCAAATCAATTCATAACATTTTTGACATGCGTTTTTCTGGATTTGTTGTTGTTATTCTGTCTCTCACTGTTCAAATAAACCTACCATTAAAATTATAGACTGATAATTTCTTTGTCAGTGGGAAAACGTACAAAATCAGCAGGGGATCAAATACTTTTTTCCCTCACTGTAAATATTAAATAATTATGTGTTCCCCAACACATCCATCGCATTATATAATAATGATGTGTTCCCTGATACATCCAACGCATTATAAGATAATAACAAAATCATAATAAACGCGATAAAATAATAGATATAATGTGTTCCCCAATACAACCATCTCACTATAAGATCATAATATAAATAATAATAATGGTGACGTGCTCCCCAATACATCCACCACATTGTACCCAGCCGGCGTAAAATAATGACCCCCCTCCCCCCGCCTCTCTTCCCGCGTCGTTTGCTGAACAGCTGCGTGTTTGTTGGACGACAGAAGGGGGAAGCTTTCGTCCGCGGGTCGACGCGGCCGCCGGTAACAAAACATTTTCTCGCCAACTTTTGGTTTCGCAGGAGAATCGAGTTTAACGCCGGCGTGCGAACACGCCGCACGTACGATTTTTTGTTTAGTTTTTTAACGTTGACCTTGGTCAACTCCGGTCGTTGAACAGACGAGACCAGCCTCGTCTCTTGATGGAGTTTATCAGCGGTCTTGAACACAAATAGACTCAAACTTAAACTTCGCAGGCAGCTTGAAATGTTGTTCATCATTCAGGGGTAAAAATACAAAAATAATGTGGTTTTATTACCAATATGCTTATTGTAAATATAGTAGTGTGTATAGTATAGTAGTGTATAGTGTAGTAGTGCATAGTGTAGTAGTGTATAGTAGTGTAGTGTATAGTATAGTTGTGTATAGTATAGTAGTGTATAGTGTATAATAGTGTATAGTGTAGTAGTGTATAGTGTAATAATGCATAGTGTAGTAGTGTATAGTATAGTAGTGTATAATAGTGTAGTAGTGTATAGTGTATAGTAGTGTATAGTGTAGTAGTGTAGTGTATAGTGTAGTGTATAGTATAGTAGTGTATAATAGTATAGTAGTGTATAGTGTATAATACTAGTACAGCTCACACCGGTGTGTTGGAGAGCCAAGCCACAACATTTAGAATCTGAGTACGACGTTTCACCAGTAATTACAACAACAACGAGCTTCATCAGGCAACAGCCAGATTGAATGTACTATATAACTATATATATAACTATGGGGATAATCGGTGTTTTTGGCGTAGAGATCCACGGAAATTTTTTTTATTTTATCTTTTTGGATGCTGCGCGATTTTGAGCCGTCTGCAGCTGCCCTGCCCCCCGTCGTTAGCGGCGACAATCGAGAGCCGGCTCTTATCGTTCCGTTTGGTTTGCCGACACGCCGATTGCAAATCGAGCGCAGAGTGACGGTGCAAAAAGTCGCGATCGTTTTCAACGCGAGCGGTCGTCGCTTGCGTAACTTATCCATTTTTTTCGGTTCTTCTGCGTGACACCGGCGATGATTCTTACACGCGACGATGTTCATCTTTATTTGTCGGTTCAAAGGCTCCGCTACCGGGACAGACGCCGCAGAGTACAACCGCGGAGATTGAGCACGGTAAGACGACGGATCCCTGCGCACTGTATCAGACCCTCACCTGATACAGGTGAGGGTCTGTTACAGGTGAGGGTCTGATACAGGTGAGAGTCTGATACAGGTGAGGGTCTGATACAGGTGAGAGACTGATACAGGTGAGAGTCTGATACAGGTGAGAGTCTGATACAAGTGAGGGTCTGATACAGGTGAGGGTCTGATACAGGTGAGAGACTGATACAGGTGAGAGACTGATACAGGTGAGAGTCTGAGCCAGGTGAGAGTCTGATACAGGTGAGAGTCACGACCTCATGTATACCAGACGAGGTGGTCAACATCTCGCCAACTTTGCGCCCCATATGTAAGCAGTCTGGTGATGATCGACCATCACTTTTTGAAACCGCTGAAAGTGTGTGCGGGTGTGTCTCTGTGTGTGCGTCTGTGTGTGTGTGCGCTTGCGTCTGTGCGTGCGCACGTGTGTCTCTGTGTGTCTCTGTGCGTCTCTGTGTGTCTCTGTGCATCTCTGTGTGTCTCTGTGTGTCTCTGTGCGTCTCTGTGTGTCTCTGTGTGTCTCTGTGTGTCTGTGTGTCTCTGTGTGTCTCCGTGTGTGTCTCCGCGTGCGTCTGCGCGCGCTTCGTCCACAGCAGCGCCATCGACTGAAGAGCTTCTGGACAAGCTGGAAGAGCGGCTGTCCTGCAAGGTGTGCATGGAGCGCGAGGTGTCCACGATGTTCGTGCCGTGCGGACACGTGGCCACGTGCGGCCACTGCGCCCTCTCCCTGAGCCGGTGTCCCGTGTGCCGCGTCGCCGTGCAGACGTCGCTCCGGGCCTTCATGGTTTAGGCGGACGGCCGGGCGAAGGAGGAGGAGAGAGAAACGACCGCCGGGGATCCCGACCGCCCGTGGCTTCGACCGTTGGGGCGAGTTCGTTGATTCACCCCTCCCCTCTCCCGTGCCGAGGCATAAGCCGGTCGCTGGCGAGCGTTCGGCGTTCGTTTTTTCCGCGCCGGGAGGCACGGGGAGGGCAATTTCACTTGGCCACCGGCCTCCACCCATAGAGCAGCCTTTTTTTTGGGGGGTTTCCGGAATGTGAAAGGGTTCATTAATAATTATCAGTGTGGTGGTTTTGAAGGCGTACGATGTCAGACTTGGAAAGTGAAGGATGTGAAGTTTTAAGACTCTTCTGTAATCTTTACTTTAACCGGATGGTACGCAAAGTTTACACGCGTTAACAGTTTCTACATTTGGGAGTTATTACATTTAGAACTCTGTGGAGCGCTTATTGTCAATGGGTGGAAGGGTCAAAGATTGCTGTGATTTCAAGGCGTTTGGTGCTAGACTTGAAGTGAAGAAGTTACGTTCTGTAAATCTTTACTGGAACTGGAATGTTACGCAGAGTTCACGTGCGTAAACATGTTTTACGTTTGTGAGTTATTACATTAATAAGTAATATTTTAAAATACTTTTTTTTAAACACTCTTTAATTAAATGTACCCTACTGGTAACGGAATAACTCCACGACTCCAGGAAGTGGCCCCGAGGCTTGGCCACGACGTAAGGGGACCGTGGCGATTTACAGCCAACGACGTCAGTTGAGCGTGGACAATTACACCCAAGACGAAACATAAAGTGTTAAAAAAAAGATTGTTGCAAAATATGTTTTTTTACGCTAGAATACAGTGTTGCCATCATTATGACATAAGTATACCACATTGGTAAGTGGATTAAGATTGAGTTACTATATTTGATGATACAACAACAACAGAGAGTAAGTTCATACACAGCGTGTGCAATAATAGCCCCATGGAGCACTTATTGCAATGGTGATGTCATCAAAAATGTAATTGTCGCGTTCCACGTTGGTCGCTCTTTGTTGGTGGTGGGGAGCGGTGGGGGGTTGGTGGAGCGGTCAGCGCTACCAACGCCGGCGATCAGCCGAGTTCCATTCCCGCTCACGGCCAACGCCACAGTGATTGCGATTATCTGAACAACCGGTCCTGGGCCTCCCCTAGGTCGACTTGGCCTCGAATGAGTATCCGCTGCGATATGTAAAGACATCGCCACTGGGGAGACAAAGGCGGCTGTGCGTGGTGTTGACCACCCACCCTCGTGTGCCACAGTGCCGGTAGCCTTCATAGCTGCTGCTACTCGCTAACAGCACTTGCTCCAACAGTCTGTTAAGGCTACACGGGGGGGGGGGGGATCTTCATAGCTGCTGCCACTCGCTAACAGCACTTGCCCCTACAGTCTGTTAAGGCTACACGGGGGGGGGATCTTCATAGCTGCTGCTACTCGCTAACAGCACTTGCCCCAACAGTCTGTTAAGGCTACACGGCAGTGGTTGGGGAATCTTTAGGCTGTGTGTGGATGGCTTTGTGTGTTCCTCGCCGCTTTTGTTTCTAAAAGTTGCCAGGTTTTTTTTTTCCATCGGTCGCGTGAGAGATAATTTTCGGGGACTCGTTAACCCGCTGCTGGATTAGGGCCCCTCGGCGCGCCTCGTCCCACGGGGGTTTGTGTTGGACTCGGCACTTGGCGAAGAGAACGCCGGAGCAGCTCCTGCCTCGGGAGATTGGCCGCGGGCAAATTTAGAAATCACCGCTCGGAAATGTTGAAAAGGTGGAATCCGTCCTGGGCTGCGACGCTCGCTCGTTCGCACACCTCCAGCAGCAGCGTCCGCCTGCACCGAGTTTCCGGCTTTGCCGCTCTTAACCCAGAGTTTTTAAACGGCTGCTGCGTTGAACATCGTCGCGCGTGGTGTAAACTAAATATATACGCACAGCTTCCTGAGAATGTGTAAAATTGGGGAAACGTGATTATTTTGCGCGTTTAAAACACGGACGTTGTAAAACATCTTTCAAGGTTTTGATTTAAAGCTTTCGTGACTGCAGGGATTCATATTCTTGGTTCTTTCGGTAAAGTCACCACCACGTAATAAAAATATAAAACAATAAAATTCTCACGAAGTTTCGACTGCAACACAAGAAGCAATCATCATCAGGTGTGGAAAGCACAGCAAGACAATTTGAAAAAAGTGGCGGTTATTTTTTAACGTTAGCACCACGGAGAGCGATTTGGCAGTTGTTCAGACCGCATTCCATTCTCTTCCTCTCCCCCCTCCTCTTTTCCGGACATAGATGGACTCGTCCATCTGAACAACTGCCAAATCGCTCTCCGTGGTGCTAACGTAAAAAAAAACTCCACTTTTTTAAAATTTTCTTGCTGTGGTTTTCACACCTGATGATGATTGCTTCTTGTGTCGCAGTCGAAACGTCGTGAGAATTTTTATTGTTTTATATTTTTATTATTTTATTGTTTCCCTTCTACGTGGTGACTTTACCGAAAGAACCAAGAACATTCTTCAAGGTTCTTTCGGTCGAGCGACGTGGGGACAAAATAAAATAAATCACGACGTTTCTGTCGCAACACAAGCGACCCCCCCATCAGTTGAACTGTACCTGTTCCGCCTGATGACGGTCGCTTGTGTCGCGATGGAATACATCTACCACGTGATGACTTTGAGAGCGTGGATCCCTGCAGTTGCCACGAAAGCTTCAAGTGAAGATTCTCAATGCTGCTTTCAATGTTGCGTTCAGTCAGTGAAACGTCCGCACATTCGAGTCGAGTGCCCATTAATGGGCCACGCAAGGCCCAACGCGTAGGGCCGAGGCTTCGCTCTGTGGCTCGTTTGATCGTCTCGTTATTAAATAATTTTTGATGTCACCAGAGGACTTGGGAGTCTTGTTGTGTTTAGACTGCAGGAGCGGTGGGAGGGGTTTTAAGAGCTATTAAAGCTCTTGGTTGTCTCTCTCTCTGTTTGTCTCTGTGTGAGTCTCTCTCTCTGTGTGTCTGTCTCTGTGTCTATGTTGTGTGTCACTCTCTGTGTGTCTCTGTGTGAGTCTCTCTCTGCTTGTGTGTCTGTCTGTGTGTCTATGTTGTGTGTCTCTCTCTGTTTGTCTCTGTTGTCTCTCTCTGCCTGTGTGTCTGTCTGTGTGTCTATGTTGTGTGTCTCTGTGTGAGTCTCTCTCTGCTTGTGTGCCTGTCTGTGTGTCTATGTTGTGTGTCACTCTCTGTGCGTCTCTGTGTGAGTCTCTCTCTGTGTGTGTCTGTCTATGTTGTGTTACTCTCTGTGTGTCTCTTTGTGAGTATCTCTCTGCTTGTGTGTCTGTCTGTGTGTCTATGTTGTGTGTGTCTCTCTCTGTTTGTCTCTGTGTGAGTCTCTCTCTGCTTGTGTCTGTGTGTCTATGCTGTGTGTCACTCTCTGTGTGTCTCTGTGTTGTCTCTCTCTGTGTGTCTGTCTGTGTGTCTATGTTGTGTGTCTCTCTCTGTCACTGTGTGAGTCTCTCTATGCTTGTGTGTCTGTGTGTCTTTGTTGTGTGTGTCTCTCTGTTTGTCTCTGTGTGAGTCTCTCTCTCTGCTTGTGTGTCTGTCTGTGTGTCTATGTTGTGTGTGTCTCTCTCTGTGTATCTGTGTGAGTCTCTCTCTGCTTGTGTGTCTGTCTGTGTGTCTATGTTGTGTGTCTCTGTGTGTTTCTGTGTTGTCTCTCTCTCTCTCTCTGCTTGTGTGTCCCCGTGTCTATGTTTTGTCTCTCTCAAATTTATCAATCTTTGGAAGAACGTAATCCACTAGGTGGGGCGTTGATTGTTTTGTTGGCCGACTCTGTGTTATATTGCATTATATTTCCAAGTTTACTATGTTTGTTCTCATTCATTTGTACCTGATGATGGTCGCTTGTGTTGCAATCGAAACGTCGTATTCTATTATTATTAAATTTATTTACCATTACGAATTGTCTGGGAATCAAAGCCAAGCAAGTTTCTTACCACAGTGACCGCACGAGACGTGAAACAAACGCTGCACGTGTAGTGGGTGCAAGGAGATTGGAGACGGCGTGTAGAGGCAACGCGTTGATTTAACGACAACGGTAACAGCAATAGTAACGGTCCCTAACACAAAGGGGTAACGGCCCCTTAACCCGCTACCTGGGGGTGGTACGGCCCCCGGACAAGCGTGGCCTATCACTGGGACTACGGGCTCTCTCGCCTCCGGCTAACCGTGACCTAGGGGAGGCTACACTGACCCGACCCAGCCAAGGTACGAGTCTCGACCACTGTCCCGCTCGGTCCCGGCCCTTACAAGGACGTCAGGACCCGGGGGCTCCCAGGGTCTCGACCACTGGCCCGCTCGGTTCCGGCCCTTACAAGGACGTCGGGACCCGGGGGCTCCCAGGGTCTCGACCACTGGCCCGCTCGGTCCCGGCCCTTAGAAGGGCAGCGGGTCTGGGGGAATTGATAGAACGAGTGGAAATCAAATAACCTCTGAGCTATTTTAATTAGTCTTATTAAATAATACAACAAAATTAATGACATTCAAAAAGTAATTTAGATTAAACACGTATTAGAACATTGAACTTCAACAATCTCTTAATGCAACGTGTATTACTAATTACTCATTCGTTAGCCCCCATTACTCAATCGCGACTTCACGCTCATCAGCCAGCCATCTCAGTCATCTCAGTCAGTCGACCCGTGACACCTGGGTCTGCCCCGTGACCTCCTGCCAGCGGGCGTTCGACACTTCACGTGGCCTCAGGGTGCACATAGCCTGGCACAAGCGTCGTGGTGACGTCACCGCCACTTAGTGGCGAATGGCGGTTGTTGTTGTATGTGTGTATGTATGTGTGTGTGTGTATGTGTGTCCGGCAAAACAACCTCCTACCTCCTCGCGGTGCCGGACGGGCAACTCTGTCGTGGACAGTGCTGTGGGGGGAGATCCAATTTTGATTGGCTCCTCCCCTCATGGCATATGTGTCCACCACAGGGGCTAAACGGTGGCTCTTGACGGGTGCGAGGGGCTGGTAACCCCTCCACCTTCAATTAATTACCACGAAACCACGAGTTAAACTGAAATATGTAACTAAAAAGCTTGTGCCGGAGGCCCCGGGGGGCCAGGCGTCTATGATGTCTCCTGGCCAAACCCCAATTGGCGGAGCCAGGAGATTGAATACCTACCCTCGGGGCTACTCCAGAAACAACGAAAAGCCACTACAGGTGGCCACGTGGAATGTTCGAACGCTCACTGCAGAGGAGAGGCTGCCACTCCTCTGTCGGGAGCTGGACCAGTACCGCCAGGATCTATGCGGCATTCAGGAGGTCCGGTGGACCGGCTCTGGCTCCTGCCACCATGAGGGGTGGACAGTCTTCTACTCGGGACAGCAGACTGCCAAACAACAGGGTGTGGGTCTTCTTTTGAACAAAAGAATGAAGGGGGCGTGGGAGCGTGGCGGTGAGGTGTGGGAAGCTGTAAGCCCCAGGCTACTTTGGGCTCGCCTTCCCATCAACCGGAGGCGAGGAATGGTGGTCGTGGTTACTTATGCCCCCACCGAAGATGAACATCCGTGGAGGGATGCAGGCAAAACCGATGAGTCAGATGCCTTCTATGACCTCCTGTCACAGGTGCTGGCTAAAGCGGCCCCTTGGGATAGAGTCATCATGTTGGGTGACTTCAGTGCCCGAGTTGATCATGATACTGGCACCTGGTCTGGAGTGATTGGAGGGCATGGGCCAGATCAGCTCAATAACAACGGTAGGAGGCTGCTAGATTTTTGTGCAGCCCATGGGCTTGTAATTACCAACACGCTGTTACGGCATCGGCGCATCCACACAACATCATGGATGCATGCCGGGTCCAACATCTGCTGGACTACATAGTGACGGACCAGCGAATGCGAGCCCATGTCCTTGACACCAGGACCTACCGTGGAGCTGATCTGCCCTCTGACCATCGACTAGTCATCTGTAAGATGCGCCTGCCATTCTTCCACTCTGGTGGTGGGTGTACACCCAGGACCCCATTCCAACATAAAGTGGCCTGGTCTCAGTTATCTGATGAAAGTTGCAAGCGAGAATTTCATCATCGCTTGCGGCTGGGATTGGCATCGTCCCCGACTCCTCCTGATGTCGAGGGTAAATGGGCGAGGTTTAGGACTGTGACTCATGCAGCTGCAATGGCTGCTTTGGGTACGCGGTCCAGACCTCCCCAGAGACCCTGGCTGACAGAGGAGGTGTTCAGGATGGTTGAGAAAAAGCGACAGGCCCACTGTCATCGGCTACAGAATCCCACGTCAGAGAATGAGGAGGCTTACCGCAGCCTTCGCTCGGAGGTTCGGAGAGCCGTGAGGCGCTGCAAGGATGGGTGGTGGTCGCGGGTTGCTGAGGAGATGGAGTCTGCCTCAGTGGCCCGTGATCACAAATCTCTATTTAACTCCATCAAAAAAGTAACCTGCAGCGCCACACCTATTACCATTATTAGGGGAAAAAACGGTGATCCAATCTCCGACCCCCAGGAACAGGTTCGCAGATTTGCTGAGCATTTCTGTGAGGTCCTGGGGGAGGGAAAATCCCTCAGCCAGGAAAACATCGTGGCACAAAGTGAGGATGACCCTGCTGAGGCTGCGGTGCCTCAAATATTGGAAGAAGTCACCCCCTGTGAGTGGCTGGCTGAGGTGCCATCTGCTGAGGAAGTATTGAAGGCGATCCCGAGTCTGAGACCAGAAAAGGCAGTGGGCAGAGATGATCTCCCAAGCGAAATGCTGAGGGAGGGTGGCGTTTGTGCACAGACTGCCCTATATGACATCATAACAACAGTCTGGACCACTGGACGGGTTCCGCAGGATTGGAAGGATGCCCTGGTGGTCCCCCCTTTTAATAAGGGGGACCGCACAGACTGTAACAACTACAGGGGCATCTCACTCCTCAGTGTGCCGGGAAAGGTCCTGGCAAGGATTATTGAGCATCGCCTTGCCAGGCACGCTGAGGAGAGGCTTCGGAGCCCCAATGCGGTTTCAGGAAAGGGCGGTCCTGCACAGATGCCATATTTTATGTCCGTCTGCTACAGCAGAGGTGTAGGGAATTCCAACAAGACCTACATCTCTGCTTTATTGACCTGGTCAAGGCCTATGATACCATCAGTAGGCCTGGGCTCTGGGTCGTTCTTCGTGCTTTTGGAGTACCTGACCCTCTGCTCACGATCATTCAGGACCTTCATGATGGTGAGCGGCCCCGGGTAAAACTACGTGGCCGGGAGTCAGAGCCATTCTCTGTACACCTTGGGGTGTGACAGGGATGTCCTCTGGCTCCCACATTATTTAACATCTATTTTGACAAATCAAGCAAGCTGGAGGTTACAAACAGAACCAGGAGGGGAACCATGATTGTGGAAAACTAAATGCGTCATGCACCCGCTCTGATAATGTGGTGGAGAACGTGAGAGTCGCTCCCGTGGTGAACACACCTATTGAACAGGGAAAAATAACCATTAAGTGTGATCCAACAGGAAATGATAACCAACAGGATCGGGAGGAGAAACATGCTTGTTTGGTAAATGGAAACGCGATCAATTGTGTCGCAAAATTGCGTGAGAGTACTGTGAAAGTGCCAGGGAAACGCGTTACGAAGAAAAAAATCCATGATGGATCGAGGAATGTGTGGAAGTCCAGCACACGCAAAAACATGGAATCGAATCGAGGCACGGAATCGAATAGTGGTACGGAGTCAGCAAATCTGCACATGGCTGCGGAGAAGGCAAATGACCCCAACAGTCGAGCACGGAAACTCGTGTTGTGTACTAATCCTGGTGGCACTCGACATGGCTTCATGCCACATAAACCCACAGGGAAGGCGAGGGATAAAAAAAATTACCGATACGAACCAAGGAACCGTGCTCATTTGGCTAAAGCCATACCGACGATGAACCAAAACGACGATGTGATGATGTTGCATGGAAAGGTCACAGGTTACTCTAAAATACCTGGCCATGAGAAAAATTATTCTGCACTCTTGACCAAAGGTGGCAGTAAGGTTGCCAATAACTTGGTAAACATTAAACAAAGAGGTGAATGGAGGGAAACGGTGTACCATCGGGCTCGAAACCGCTATCCAGTGTTTCCCAGGAACTGAAACAAAAATCAAAGTAGCAATAATTGATAACAACCGATGTAACATGTTGCCTTTATTTTTTTTCTTTTTCCTGTTCTTTTATTTTCTTATTTCAAATGTTGTGACACGTACGCGCGTTGTAAGGAAAAATCAGTCAACTCAAGTAATGTCGATGGTTCGAAATGGAAAAGGCATTTTTCTTTTATTTTTAAAAATAATCCGTGGCAGACCACCGATCATTTTTAAAAGGGCGGTGTGTTGTATATGAGCCTTTTCCAAAATTGATATTAACAATAATATTTGCGTTATAGATATTTTTTAACAAACAAAAAAAATAACACCCGTAAGCCAGGCACACGAAAAACCAGATGTCGATCATAAACAGACTATTAAAAAATAAAGAAATAATAAAACTCTCGAGGCGAGGATGTTAGCAGCTATCTGCGAAGATCTCCAGATGAACAAGAGTTTGATGTGCCCTAAGGGAGGTCACGCAGAGGGAAGCCCTCCGCAAGCCAGAAACGAGGACGCCCACGGGTTAAACCATATATTTTTTTCCTTTGTCATTAAAACAGCGGTTCAAATTTAAAATGCAATAACAAGAATAAGCTAAAGTTAGCGGTCCTCGCGCTCACTCCAATCAAGACCAGGCCACCAGATACATCAGTGAATTATTATCCAATAATTAATTCGCTATAAAATGATTTTCACCTTTAATACTTTTACTGTTAAAACAAAGCTTGGAGACAAAATACCGAGTCACATCAAAGGTTATCGAGAAGGAATGAGGCGAACGGGCAAACTTATGAAAGAGTTTAAACAATATCCCAAGCAACCCCGACCACCTTTGTCGCTCTCACAGCGCGGAGAAGCAGGAATTACACCTTATCACAAGGGGCCATCTGGAAAAGCCAGCCGGGTTTGATGAGGAGACACACCCCACCCCACACACGGCAACCAGGCAATATAACATTAATAATAACGTGTTAACCTTAAACAATATTCCATTATAGAACCTTACAGAACCAAAGGATATGGATTCCAACAATCTGGAAACGGACCTCTTAAACTCAGGATGAAAATTATTTTTCTTTCTAATAACTCCATCATATCAATGCGAACCTCGGTAACCCGAGAGGGGTGTCGGGAGGACGTAGTTACAAACACGAGTCTTGGCGAACATGGGACCAAATTGTATTTGAGAAATATAAAGTCGAAAGTATAAAGAGATAGGTACTCCCGACGACCTTTGTCTCTCCCGAAGAGCGCGAGAGAGGAATTTCACGCCAGGGCAAACAGATCGTTATCGCAGGAGCCATCTGTACACACACACACGAACTCACACACACAGACCCCGCCCCCCCTTTTCCACTGCGCAGAGAGAATTGTCTTTGAATATAACGGTCAGCTGTATTTTCAAAAGTCAGTGAAGTTAAGTCAAGAGTCAAGACAGATCAGCGAGTCAAGACGTCCACAGGACGAGCAGTCGCATGGAGCGGCTGGCTCCGAGCCTCGCTGAGTAGCGAGGATCGCATGAGTCGCCATGTATCAACGAAAGTGAGTCATACAGCAGTGGAGAGAAACTGCCGTTCGCGGACTTCAACAAGGAGAGCACGTGCGACTCAACTCACTCAACAGAAGAAAAGCTTGGCCAACCTCATCAAAGTATCAGCGAATCAGCGCTGAGAGCGCTCGAGCATCTTCACAGAAAGAGAGCGTGCAACGTGGCTCAACCAGCAGCGGAAAAGCACGAGCAGCCGCCAACAACTTCAGCAAACCAGCGACCAAGCGCGTGCGACTTGAGTCATACAGCAGTGGAGGAAACCTGCTGTCAGAGAGCCGCCAACAACCTCAACAAAGAGAGCGCGAGCGACTCGGCTCACTCAGCAGAAGTGTAGTGATTGTAGAATCACTACTGTGTACACACGCACAAGCGTGACGTCACTATGCGGGGGAGCGTCATGACCACGCGGGTCTACACACACGCATGACGTCATCCCGGCTGGAGGCGGGAATGACGTCAGGGCCGGTTCTGGACTCCGGGAGGCCACGAGGGTGGTGTGAGGCCGTGGCACTCTCTGTGACCCCGGCTGGACACGTGACTGGGGGGCCTAGGGGGCACCTCGGAGGGCACGTGGACAGCAGGGGGGCTTCGAGAGGGTTCTCGAAGGGAGGCGTGGCCGGGGTGGGGCCCGGGCACGCCGAGGCCCATATAAGCAGCCTCCTCACGAGGTTCGAGGCTGCCCGTATCAAGAACGAAGATGCATCGTGAAGACGCCAAGAAGAGTCAAGCCTCCAGTCAGCGGACCTGGCAGTAGCCCACCTCGCTGGGTCACGCTAGAGTATTTGAGAAGTATGTGTTAGCTAGAGTAGGTTGGTGGTCACCACCTTATGTGCAGTGTTATATTACTTACCGTTCTAATAAATCAGCGTTGCCTCCCAAGGAGTCGTGTGTGCACCTAATTCGAACCCACTACATTTGGTGTCAGAAGTTGCGGAAAAATAAATAACGTTAGGTGTTATCCTAATCAGTATAATATGTGCACGATTACTATAACTTATCTGCTCGCTTTCACACGACGAGGAGGCGAGACTATCATCTTCGGGGCAGCCCCGGGGTTCTGCAGCCTCGGTGAAGGAGGGAGATGGCGCTGCAGGCGGGGCAGCAGCACGCACATCACGTCGCTGCTTCGCCGCCATCGAGAGAGAGGAGAGAGAGTGACGGAGCTGGAGGAGAGAGGACGCCGCCACCGCCGCTGCTGCGGGTGCCTGGGCGGGAAATTCGCGCGCGCATGGTGCACGCGCGGCCGCCATCTTTGCGGGCGGTCGGGACGCGGTTCCCGCCAAAACGCCGCTCCCGCCATTCTCAACGCCTGTGGAGGGAGATCTTGGGCCGTCTTGGTGGCATCCTGTGCTCACCATCCAAGAGTCTTCAAGTTCCACAGTGCAGCCTCCGTTCCTCACAGCCTCTCAGGCGAGTCGTGACACAATGCACCCGGCCCTAAAACACACACTTCACCCATCTTGCGTGCGCCGGGTTGCGATTAGGTGTTTTTTTTACTCGCTGGGTTGCGAAGCGTGTTAGTTGGGTTGGGTGCGTGGCAGATTGACGCGGCGCCCGTGCATGTGTCTGCTTTGTAACAGTGTTAAGTACTGCGTCGGGATTGTTATCTTAAGGAGCCAGTTCATTATTAATTCGGCTATGTGGGGGGTCTCGGGCTCCGTTAAGGTCCAGTGAATTGCCGGGTTAATGATTTGTTGACACTTTGTTTGATTGCCGTTGCGGAGTCGCGATTGTTTTTGGATATACAGTATGGAGCTTCGCTCGCGAATGTTGTCAATGTGTGACTGTGCGAAACTTTGCTTGTGAGTGTTAACAATGTATGCTTTGTATGGAGCTTTGTTCGTGATTGTTAATATATAGCTTGTGCCACATTTGTTAAGGAAGTGTTTGTATGGGATTTTTCTCGAGATCGCGATGTGTGGACTGTATGTACTGCATAGACTCTCTCTCTGCACTGATACGGGTTGTGACGTACATTGTTGTGATCCTTGGTACGGATCGTTAAATTGTGATGATGACATGGTGCCAGTGATTTGGATTGTGTGCTGGCTGTGGCTAATCTGGGCCAAAGATCCTGACCAGAATGCCCCTGTCATTGTTGCGTGTTGACATGAGTGTGGTCCTGTCATGGTGTGGCTGACGGCTTGACCTGACAGCCCGGAGATTGAGACACTCCGTGGCGTGTCTATCCTAGTGGGCAGTTCGCTCACATGGCTCGGAGAGTGTGGTTCCGTCATGCTGTGGCTGATGGCTTGACCTGGCGGCCCGGAGATCGAGACACTCCGAGGCACGTCTGAGACAGTGAACCAGAGGCTCAGGGAGCTTGTGGTGAGTTGCTCTCTCAGCTCGGTTGGTACAGCTAAATGCTGCAATGCGAGGCTTGGAGAGAGGGGTTGGTGTGTCCTCTCAACCCGGTTGGGACAGCTGATTGCTGCAATGCGAGTCCTGGAGAGAGGTGTTCTTGGCTTCTCAGCTCGGTCGGAACAGCTACATGCTGCGATGCGAGTCTTGGAGAGAGACTGGGTTATAATTCCCCCGATACGGCCGACACGTGCGCGTCGGAAAGGCGGGGGGTGCTACCGAGTGGCATGAGATGTCTGGGTTGGTCTTCAAGGGAGGGCTTCTGAGTTGTGCGAGCGCGGAAAACGCGCGTGGGGCCGCCATTTTGTGTGAGCACGGGAAACCGCAGTGGATGCGGCTCGTGCATGCGGCCGCCATTTTGTACGTGCATGGGCATTTGTGTGAACCATTTCTGGGCAAGAGCAGGCATTTTTTTGTCACGTCGATTTAACATTTTTTTTTTACAAAAAATGTAGATACTGAGGCAACGCTGAAGTGCGACTTCTTTGCCCAGTACATGGGTCAACCTGGAAGCATGACTTCCTTGACCCGGGATGTTGTACAACATCCAACGGTTGTACCTTTGGTTGCAGCATACTGGCTCGACCTTGGAAGAGTGACTTCCTTGAGCCAGTACATGGGTCGACCCTGAAGTGCGACTTCTTGACCTGGGACGTAGGGAGACGTCCGGAATGTTAAGTGGTGTTTGTAGGTGGGTGTTAGACTTTCGGTCTTCGCCCTATTGCCACCTGTGTGGTGGAACGGTAACAGGGCGGTGTGAGACCCTGCCATCTATGGGGTGGTTGTGTGGTTTTGGTTTGATTTACCGGTGTTGGTTGTGTGTGAGACCCTGCCATCTATGGGGTGGTTGTGTGGTTTTGGTTTGATTTACCGGTGTTGGTTGTGCATACAACGCGTCGGAATCTATGTATTTTTGTTTTTATTTCTTCCGCCGGGCGGAATACGATCATCTCCACTTCCCTGGGCCGGGTGGCTGTCGTGTCCGATGAGCTGAGGCGTGGGCTTGTGGTGCTGTGCCTCAGGAGGTGGTTTCTCCTTGTCACAGGATTCCTGCACCTGCTGCCCTTGGAGTCGCCGGTTGTGCTGACCGGATGTGGACTTGAAGGGAGGAGTGGAGCGCCCGTACGTCACTCCTGCTCATCCTGTTGCCCAACTCCTGGGGAGGGGCCGTGCCCTTTTTGGGCCTTTTTCAAGTTCCCCCAGGACCTCCAGGGAGAGCGTGCTCGCCTCCCCTGGAGGCTCGGCCACGCGAATTCGTTTGAAGACTGGCCGCTGTCCATGACTCTCACACCTTGTTGATTGCCTACACCGTTGTAAAGCAGCCACATTCATATGTCGGCGCATGCGTACAAATTCACACGGATGGGCTGTGCTAAAGGATAAGTGGGTTGACCAGTTCTTTTGGTGTACATGTTGTTGTTGGTTCCCCTCATTCCATACATTCTTCCCTTCCCCTCTCGGTGTGTGTACGTATGTTTCTCGGGGTGATTATTGTCGGTCGCCGGTTGTTTGTTGACGTTGTTGTTGGAGGCACACTGTTTTTTTTTCCTGTATTGTCACAGCCGAGACGGCTGGTTTTTTTTTACATGGGGGAGGGTGATGTAGTGATTGTAGAATCACTACTGTGTACACACGCACAAGCGTGACGTCACTATGCGGTGGAGCGTCATGACCACGCGGGTCTACACACACGCATGACGTTATCCCGGCTGGAGGCGGGAATGACGTCAGGGCCGGTTCTGGGCTCCGGGAGGCCACGAGGGTGGTGTGAGGCCGTGGCACTCTCTGTGACCCCGGCTGGACACGTGACTGGGGGCCTAGGGGGCACCTCGGAGGGCATGTGGATAGCAGGGGGGCTTCGAGAGGGTTCTCGAAGGGAGGCGTGGCCGGGGTGGGGCCCGGGCACACCGAGGCCCATATAAGCAGCCTCCTCACGAGGTTCGAGGCTGCCCGTATCAAGAACGAAGATGCATCGTGAAGACGCCAAGAAGAGTCAAGCCTCCAGTCAGCGGACCTGGCAGTAGCCCACCTCGCTGGGTCACGCTAGAGTATTTGAGAAGTATGTGTTAGCTAGAGTAGGTTGGTGGTCACCACCTTATGTGCAGTGTTATATTACTTACCGTTCTAATAAATCAGCGTTGCCTCCCAAGGAGTCGTGTGTGCACCTAATTCGAACTCACTACACACCCAAGGGAGGGAGCAATGGAAAATGAATCTAAATCAACTTAAACTCCAACTCTGTAACGTCACCACTCTGCATTACTTCATCAGCGTGAAACGCCAGGGGGAGGTGTACCTGGCTAGTGACGTCATGTCACCACGGTATTCATCCCTCCTCCGTCCACCGCGCTCTTGAGCATGACGTCACCTCCGTTTGGGTCACTGCCTATATCGTTCCAGTGGCAATCCTTATTTGGGCAAAGCTACGCCCAGTGACTAGTGGCTCATTAACATAATGTGTCCGTTAAAGCCGTCGCGAGTTTATTGCGACGGGCTCGGCGCGCACGCTCCCATCCCTCGCAGTTTGGCCCGGTCTCATTAACATAATTTATTCAGTTAGAGAGCCGTTCGTGGGAGGGAAGTGACGTCATACTACTTCCTGCTGTCGCGAGGCAACAGGAAGCTGCCGTGTGTGCGCTTGCACTGAAATCCGAGGTGAGAAATTCTCATCGTTGTGGTGGTCGTTGTGGTGGTGGTGGTTGTGGTTGTTGTTTACCAAGGTAGAGCCTCGCTCTCTCTCGTAGGGATGTCAGTTGAGTAGCAGCGAGCATGGGAATCGATGTCCAGGTTGGAACTTTACAACGCGGGGCCTAGCCACGCGGGGCCTTGCCTCCTGCCCTCGCCTGATTGCGTTTACTTTAATTATCTCGCTTAAGTTTAATTTGTCTTCACCCGGCTCGCCACTTTGTAACTTTGTTTTATTGTAAATATTCACGCAGTTTTTATTTTAATTTGTTAGCAGGCCAAGCCCGCTTGAGTTCCTATACCGCTCTTGTTATCAGAAGCGACCTGCCCACAACAACACAAGGTGAGGCTTTGTCAACGTGTGTGAATGTTTTGACTTAAAACTTTGGTGACTGCAGGAATTAATATTCTTGGTTCTTTCGGTAAAGTCACGTAGATAGAAAATAAAATTAAAATGACAGATAATAATTTTTCTTTTTTTTAAATAAAGCAAAAAACCCTACAACGTTTCTATGGCAACATTAATGTTGAAGATGCGAAGGCTTACAGAAATATTTATGACATTTGCCCTCTCATTGCGTGCCATGACAGTGCTGTTTGCACAGTCACACATAGTCACTGTAAGATGTTTTTCTTGGTCGTGTTTTTGTTTTTTTGCTTGTTGTGGTTGCACCCAATTCAAGAGCCGAATGGCTCACGGGACTATAACCAAAATAAATCAAACTGAAAATCGAAAAACTGAAAGCGCGTGATGAATTTGGGAAAGTTTTTCACTGCATCTCCAAATATATATAAAAGGCAAAGTTGTGATTGTGTGTGTGTCTGTTCAAAATGTTTAGCGTACTTCCCGACATGCAACAAACTGGAAATTTACCATGTGGGTACTTTCCAGACTGTGCACCATACAAACATTATACAAATACACTTTTGTGGGGTTTTTTTGGGGGGGGGGGAGTTCAATAATGTATAGATTTTTTTGCACGGCTAGTGAGCTGTGACGTCAAATCTGTCACGTGACCCTCGCATGTGGAAGCGTCACGCATTGTAGTGTAGCGGTTAGCGTTGTCTGTGTGTGTATGTGTCTGTGTGTGTGTCTGTGTGTGTGTGTGTCTGTGTGTGTGTCTGTGTGTGTGTTTGTGTGTGTGTCTGTGTGTGTGTATCTGTGTGTGTCTGTGTGTGTGTGGAAGCGTAATGCATTGTAGTGTAGCGGTTAGCGCTACGCCGCGCTATGAACCCGGCGACCCGAGTTCGATTCCCGCTCACGGCCACCACCGGTGATGATTATTTGAACCGCTTCTGGGCCTCCCCTAGGTCGACTCAGCCTCAAACGAGTAACTGCTGTGGTGTGAACATCGCCACTGGGGAGACAAAGGCGGCCGGACGTGGTGGATCCAAGTCCCGGGCGAAGCCGGGTATTACAGCTAGTCATGAATACATGAATGAATATAGACGTGTAAGTCACGTGTGACTGTATATATTAATTCCTCCATGGCTCGATACTGACGTGTAGATGGTGTGGATATTCTTATTTTCTGTCTGCAGCTGACGCTGGTCTGATGGAGCAAAGGCCCTCAGCACAGCAGCTCGGTACGACAAGTCAACAATGCGACCAGCGTGCATACAGCACGGATCGGACTGGAAATTTGACACGGCACCAGAGAACTCGCACAGGAGAGAAACCCTTCAAGTGCACTGTGTGTGACAAGGCATTTTCAGATTCATCGACTCTTAAAATTCACCAGAGAACACACACGGGAGAGAAACCCTTCAAGTGCAGTGTGTGTGGGAAGACATTTTCAGATTCAACTGCTCTTAAAACACACCAGAGAACACACACGGGAGAGAAACCCTTCGAGTACAGTGTGTGGGGGAAGGCATTTTCAGATTCATTTGCTCTTAAAACACACCAGAGAACACACACGGGAGAGAAACCCTTCAAGTGCAGTGTGTGTGGGAAGACATTTTCAGATTCATCTACTCTTAAAACACACCAGAGAACACACACGGGAGAGAAACCCTTCAAGTGCACTGTGTGTGGGAAGAAATTTTCAGGTTCATTTGCTCTTAAAACACACCAGAGAACACACACGGGAGAGAAACCCTTCAGGTGCAGTGTGTGTGGGAAGACATTTTCAGATTCATCTACTCTTAGAACACACCATAGAACACACACGGGAGAGAAACCCTTCAGGTGCAGTGTGTGTGGGAAGACATTTTCATGGTCATCCGCTCTTAAAACACACCAGAGAACACACACGGGAGAGAAACCCTTCAAATGCAGTGTGTGTGGGAAGACATTTTCAGATTCATCTACTCTTAAAAGACACCAGAGAACACACACAGGAGAGAAACCCTTCAGGTGCAGTGTGTGTCGGAAGACATTTTCACAGTCATTTGCTCTTAAAAAACACCAGAGAACACACACGGGAGAGAAACCTTTCAAGTGCAGTGTGTGCGTGAAGGCATTTGCACAGTCATCTGATCTTCTAAAACACCAGAGAACACACACAGGAGAGAAACCCTTCAAGTGTGCTCTGTGCAGGAAGCCGTTTGCAGATTCATCAAATCTTCGAAGACACCAAAGAACACAAAAGCATCACAAGGAGCGGAGTCGGAGTCTGAAATCAGCTTGTGAAAGTCAAAGTGCCGCAATGAGCCCATCCCTCATGAAATAAGAACCGGACGAAAATCCCAGCTTGGACACTTTTAAAGGTATAAAGGTGAAATATGAAGAGGTGAAGGTGAAATATGAAGAAGTGATGAGCGAAGACGTGAAGGTAAAATGTGAAGACGACAATTCAACTCCAAAATGGGACCTTCACATCGTAAAGCAGGAGGAGAATTCTGACTGCGAATCAGAGTGAGGCAACTCCCAGCAGTTTGTTGAAGTGGAGGTGTGGGTGGACTTGCTCCTAGACAATACAAAGTCAAGTGGAGACCCGGTATATGTGTAAGCCAGAGACGATGTCGCTACAATAGATGCACCTTTGTCACAGGCCTTTAATGACAAGAATGTGAAGTTGAACACTCAGCTCCTAGGTTCAACCTGCAGAGTAAGAGCGAGCGGCCAGTCTTTGTGGACCTGTGGATTGGAGAGATCTCTGACCAGGAGCGAGAGCCAAGAAGCCCCCAAGCATTCACTATGTTACAATAATTGCTTTTACACGGTGCTCACTTAATCGCCTCAGCAACTCGGAGTTTCGTATCTCGTCTGAAACACTCGAAGAGCATCCCCAAGTAGCAGCTGCCCCTGTGTGGCACAGGGTGGTGGCCCTGCACCGGCCTGCATTTATTATGTTTTCCGCCTGAGGACGACCGCTTGTGTTACGATCCAAACGTCGTGATCTATTATTATTTTGTCTACCTACGTGACTTTACTAAAAGAACTAAAGAGTATGTGAACAAGAGGCTGTCAGTAGGGGGCGATGATTGATGTTTCATCTCAGTTTTGTAATTTGTCGCTAATGTTTAGAATTCGCCAGCATGCAATGGCCTACACGTTTTGAATGACACAATAACATGTTTTACATCCACTGTTAAGCAGACCGTGCATATTTTAAAATAGCTTCTTGTTAATACGATGTAACCTGATGCAGGATATTTCACTGCAGTAATTCAATTTTGTTAATATGCCTGTCAATAATTAAGAATGAATACTTGTTTCATTGTGCGTGTACATGTAACATTTTGTCTATGAGGGTCAAACATTGATTAAGTGTTCAAATCTAGATTGATTAAGTGATGTTAGGACAAAGTGTGTGTGTGTGTGTGTTTGGAAGTAACCTGTACAGATATCTCGGGTGAGACACGTTCCATGTGATACAGGTCAAAGGGTACTTTTGTGTTTCACGAAGCGTCTGGAGCAACTCATCGTCTTTGAAATAGGGAGCACCCTCGGATCATTCATCAGTTACAAGGCATACCACTTAAAAGTTACACGTATAGGAGGAGGTACATTCTCTACAACACGAATTGTAGTTTTGTGTTACGTGTTGACGTAGATTTTGTCTAACTGGGACTAGAAATGCACCTTGCTGATTCACGTCTGGATGTTCATATCTATCGGTTGAAGCAAGCCCCACTGTTGCAGTTGAGTCGCTGTGCACCAATAAGGGTCCAAGCATTTTAGGGCCTTCAGGCCAGGAAAGTCACAACATTTACGGCACACGAAGGACGCATTCACGCAAGCGCCCCGTGCTCCGTTTTGAAGTTTTAAAATGAAACATCTTTGAATCGTGTTGTGTTTTGAATTAGATGATTGTTATTTCTTCATTAAAAGCTTATTTCACATTACATCCAGAAGGCTTCGTTGAGAAGGATATTTCGCGTGAATTTTCTCTCGTCGTTAAGTAGACAATGGCCTTGCCGGGGGTTCGGTTCGATGCGGACTTTCATCTGTTTGGGATTGCGGGATCGAGATGAGGCGACACGGAGCTGCTGGCCGTCTGCAGATCGATTCCAACGTAATCGAGCGTCTGTCCCTGCGCCTCCGTCGTTTGAACAGGGGGTGCTGGATAATGTTTGGAATTACCCCAATTTTGACCGTGACACCAACACGCGTTGTGAATGACGCAACGTTATGTTTTACATCCGCCGTTTAGCAGACTGCGCATATTGTGGTGAATGTTACTGGGGTAGCCAGGTGTGCCTGTCCGTCGTTCGCATGCAGGGGGTGCGTGTAGGTTTACAGCGCCCCCTGCGTGAAAACGACGGAAAGGGCAGCGTTCATCACGGTTAAAGTTGTGCGCTTTTATTTTAAATGTTATTCTTTTATAAGGTGATGTTGATATTGAAAACTGACACATAGCTGGCATGCCATAAATAGGAAATAACTCTGCTTATTCGAATCAATGTATTCATATATGTTGATGAACTGTTTTCAAGCAGGTTTTGTGTCTCTAACGGCGACTACAGGGACCACGTGATTGTTTAAAAAAAATTTTGATTATAACTATAATTGCCTACAATTCGTCATGTGTAGCTTATTTAGACTATAATGTATTCAATACCCAAAATTTATTTACTTGAAAACATAGAGCTGATATTTATTCTTGGTTCTTTCGGTAAAGTCACGTAGAAGGGAAACAATAACAAAAATATAAAACAATTATATTCTCACGACGTTTCGACTGCAACACAAGCAATCATCATCAGGTGTCACACACAGGCACACACACAGAGACAGGCGCACACAGAGATACAGGCGCACACACAGTGTGTACACACACACATAGTGTACACACACACAGTGTAGACAGTGTATACACAGTGTACACA
Organism: Petromyzon marinus; assembly: GCF_048934315.1. Lineage (NCBI taxonomy): Eukaryota > Metazoa > Chordata > Hyperoartia > Petromyzontiformes > Petromyzontidae > Petromyzon > Petromyzon marinus. The sequence goes on from NW_027422817.1 coordinate 2,275,514, forward strand.
CACAGTGTATACACAGTGTACACACACAGTGTGTACACACAGAAACAGTGTGTACACACAGTAATGTCCACGTTGTAGTTGCTGAGCTCACGCACGCAAGGGGTCTCTGTTCAAGAGATGGAGCAATGGAAAATGAATATAAATCAACTTAAACTCCATTCCCGCTCTGTGACGTCACCACTCAGCATGACCTCATCGCTGTGAAACACCTGGGGGAGGTGTGCCTCGCTAGGGACGTCATGTCACCAAGGTATTCACCCCACCCCGTCCACCGCGCCCTTGAGCGTGACGTCACCTCTGCTTGGTCACTGCCGATATCTGTTCCGGTACAATTCTTATTTGGGCAAAGCTACGCTCAGTGACTGGCGGCTCATTAACATAATGTGTTCGTGAAAGCCGTCGCGAGTTTATTGCGACGGGTTCAGCACCCATGCCCCCATCCCTCGACATATGGCCCAGGCTCATTAACATAATTTATTCAGTTAGCCGCTATTCAGTTAGCCACTATTCAGTTAGCCGCTCGTGGGAGGAGAGTGTCTTGTACCCCGGACTGACGTCATGTCACCTGCTGCTGCCGCGTGATGTCATGAGGTAACAGGAAGCGATCGCTCTTGCACTGAAATCCGAGGTGAGAAATTTTAATAATAAAAAATGAAAAAAATAATAAAGTAATAAACCCACGACGTTTCGATCGCAACACAAGTGGTCTTTATCTTATTAAATTTTATCTCTTATTTTGATTTTCTATCTACGTGACTTTACTGAAAGAACCAACAATACGTGTGTCAATGTAGCTATCGGTCAAAGACGCTAAGCGCGTGCCGCTGTTGACTCTGAATGTGTGGAGGGGAACACCTTCACCACGGGGAGAGAGAGACAGAGACACGGATAGCCTCGGCTATGTTGATTGATCTTCGATTCATTACTTGGTGGAGTGAGGAAGAATTAATGCTGAGCAGATGAAGGTGGCCAGGCATGGTGCTGGTCACACCACCACCTGTTTACTCATGGCAGTGTGTGACAGTGTCAAGTTTGTGTTTGCAGTAAAGGCTATTAACTAGGTTGAACACGGAGGTTATATCAAAGCAATAGTTTATTTTTGTTTTCCTCTGGAACTCTTTGTAAGAATGGAAACAGGAGGTGAACACAGCACACACATTCAGCTGAAGTCGGAACTGTTCATCCCCAGCATTCAAGAACATCTGAGCCTGGACTCACACCTGAGTTGCGATTGAACATTAATTCATGCATTTCTGCAAAACACAAATAGTATTTTTTTCAAAACCCTTTGCTATGTCAGCTGAATTTCGTTTTCATAAATATTAATTTTGTAGTCAGACAGCCGAAATTGTGTGCTTAGAGTTTTGGGTTAACATTCATCTTGAAGATATGAAGGCTTCCAGGCATATTAATGACATTTTCCCTCTCATTGTGTGCCATAGCAGCCCGTGAGAGAAACCCTTCAGGTGCAGTGTGTGTGGGAAGACATTTTCAGATTCATCTACTCTTAAAAAACACCAGAGAACACACACGTGAGATAAACCCTTCAAGTTGCAGTGTGTGCGTGAAGGCATTTGCACGTTCATCAAATCTGATGAATTTGGGAAACTTTTTCACATCATGAATATATTAATAAGTATAGACGTGTAAGTCACGTGTGCATTCCTCTGTGCCTGACGTGTAGATGGTGTGGATATTCTTTGTTTCTGTCTGCAGCTGATGCTTCCTCTGCAGAATTGGTCTGATGGAGCAAAGGCACTCAGCGCAGCTCGGTACGACAAGTCAACAATGCGACCAGCATGCATACAGCTCGGACCGGACTGGATATTTGACACGTCACCAGAGATCACACACAGGAGAAAAACCCTTCAGGTGCACGATGTGCGGGATGGCGTTTGCACAGTCATGTAATCTTGTAATACACCAGAGAACACACACGGGAGAGAAACCCTTCAAGTGCAGTGTGTGTGGGAAGGCATTTGCACATTCATCTTCTCTTAAAAAACACCAGAAAACACACACAGGAGAAAAACCCTTAAAGTGTACTTTGTGCGGCAAGGCGTTTTCAGATTCATGTCATCTTGTAACACACCAGAGAACACACACGGCAGAGAAACCCTTCAAGTGCACTGTGTGCGTGAAGGCATTTGCACATTCATCTGCTCTTGTAAAACACCAGAGAACACACACGGGAGAGAAACCCTTCAGGTGCACGATGTGCGGGATGGCGTTTACACAATCATATAATCTCGTATTACACCAGAGAACACACACGGGAGAGAAACCCTTCAAGTGCAGTGTGTGTGGGAAGGCATTTGCATGGCTATCAGTTTTTCATACCCACCAGAGAACACACACGGGAGTGAAACCCTTCAGGTGCAGTGTGTGTGGGAAGGCGTTTGCACATTCATCAAGTCTGCAAAGACACCAGAGTACACACACGGGAGAGAAACCCTTCAAGTGCAGTGTGTGTGGGAAGGCATTTTCACAGTCAACTGTTCTTAAAAGACACCAGAGAACACACACAGGAGAGAAACCATTCAAGTGCAGTGTGTGTGGGAAGGCATTTTCACAGTCAACTGTTCTTAAAAGACACCAGAGAACACACACAGGAGAGAAACCCTTCAGGTGCTTTTTGTGCGGGATGATGTTTGCACAGTCATCAAATCTTCAAGTACACGAGAGAACACACACGGGAGAGAAACCCTTCAAGTGCACTCTGCAGGAAGGCGTTTGCACATTCATAAAATCTTCAAGTACACCAGAGAACACAGAAGCATCAGAAGATCTGCAAGGAGTGGAGTCTGAAATCAGCTTGTGAAAGTCAAAGTGCCGCAATAAGCCCATCCCTCATGAAACAAGAACCGGAAGAAAATCCCAGCTTGGACACTTTTGAAGGTATCGAGGTGAAATATGAAGAGGTGAAGGTGAAATATGAAGAGGTGATGGTGAAATCTGAAGAGGTGATGGTGAAGAGCGAAGACGTGAAGGTAAAATGTGAAGGTGAAAATTCAACTCCAAAATGGGACCTTCACATCGTGAAGCAGGAGGATAATTCTGACTGTGAGGCAGAGCGAGGCAACTCCCAGCCGTTTGTGGAAGTGGAGGTGTGGGTGGACTTCCTCCGAGACAATACAAAGTCAAGTGGAGACCCGGTAGATGTGTAAGCCAGAGACGATGTCGCTACAATAGATGCACCTTTGTCACAGGCCTTTAATGACAAGAACGTGAAGTTGAACACTTTGTGGGCCCATGGGTTGGGTAGATCTGTAACCAGGAGCGAGAGACAATAAGCTCCCAAGCATTCACTATGTTATAACAATTGCATTTACACGGTGCTTGCTTTATCGCCTCAGCAACTCAAAGTTTCGTGTCGTACCTCGTCTGAAACACTCGAAGAGCATCCCCAAGTAGCAGCTGCCCCTGTGTGGCACAAAGTGGTGGCCCTGCACCGGCCTGCATGTGGACAAGAGCCTGTCAGTAGGGGGCGATGATTGATGCGTCATCTCAGTTGTGTACTTTTGTAGGCAATCTTGATTCGAAGCTTTCGTGACTGCAGGAATCCACACTCTTTTTTGGTAAAGTCACCACGTGGGTAGAAACATAACAGGTCACGGCGTTTAGATCGCAACACAAGCAATCGTCATCAGGTGGGACAACCACAGCAAGAGAAACTGCTGAAGTAGTAGGCGCCTACTCCAGCAGTTTCTACTTATTGCTGCTGTGCTTGTCCCACATGATGACGATTGCTTGTGTTGCCATCGAAGTGCCGTGATCTATTATTCGTAGTGTAATGTTTAGAATTTGCTACATTTTGACCCAGACGCCAGCATGCAATGGCCTACTCGTTTTGAATGACACTGCAATAGTACGGTGTACATACACTGTTAAGCAGGCGGTGCGTATTTTTAAAATAACTTCTTGTTAATACGATGTAACCTGATGCAGTCAATTTCGCTGCAGTAATTCAATGTTAATATGCCCGTCAATGATTTAGAATGAATACTTGTCTGATTGTTCGCGTGCATGTAACATTTTGTCTGAGGGTCACACATTGAATATATGATGTTAGGACAAAGTGCGTGTGTGTGTTTTGGAAGTAACCTGTACAGAGAACTCGGGTGAGACCCGTTGTTCTTGTGATACAGGTCAAAGGGTACTTTTGTGTTTCACGAAGCGTCTGCCTCTGGAGCAACTAATCTTTTTTGAAGTAGGGAGCACGCTTGGATCATTCATCAGTTACAAGGCATACCACTTGAAAGTTACACGTATAGGAGGAGGTACATTCTCTACAACACGAATTGTAGTTTTGTCTTATGTGTTGACGTAGATTTTGTCTAGCTAGGACTAGAAATGCTCCTTGCTGATTGACGTCTGGATGTTCGTTACCTATCGGTTGAAGCAAACCCCACTGCTGTTGTTGAGACGCTGTGCACCAATAATGGTCCAACACATTGACGGCCTTCAGGCCAGGAAAGTCACAACATTTGCACACGAAGGACGCATTCACGCAAGTACCCCATGCTCCGTTTTGAAGCTTTAAAATGAAACATCTTTGAATTGTGTTGTGTTTTGAATTAGATAATTTTATTTCATTAAAAGCTTGTATCAATTTACATCTGGAAGACTTCATTGAAAAGGACATTTCGTGTGAATTTTCTCTCGTCATTAAGTGGATGGCCTTGCCGGGGGTTCGGTTCAATGCGGACACACAGTGTACACACACACACAGTGTACACACAGTGTAGACACACACAGTGTAGACACAGGGTACACACAGTGTACACAGACAGTGTACACACACAATGTACACACACAATGTACACACACAGTGTACACACACACAGTGTAGACACACACAGTGTACACACACACAGTGTGCACACACAGTGTACACACACAATGTACCCACACACATCCCTCGCAGTTTGGGCCGGCCTCATTAACATAATTTATTCAGTTAGAGAGCCGCTCGTGGGAGGGAAGTGACGTCATACTACTTCCTGCTGTCGCGAGGTAACAGGAAGCTGCCGTGTGCGCGCTTGCACTGGTGGTGGTTGTTGTTGTTTACCAAGGTAGAGCCTCGCTCTCTCTCGTAGGGATGTCAGTTGAGTAGCAGCGAGCATGGGAATCGATGTCCAGGTTGGAACTTTACAACGCGGGGCCTAGCCACGCGGGGCCTTGCCTCCTGCCCTCGCCTGATTGCGTTTACTTTAATTATCTCGCTTAAGTTTAATTTGTCTTCACCCGGCTCGCCACTTTGTAACTTTGTTTTATTGTAAATATTCACGCAGTTTTTATTTTCTTTTGTTACCAGGCCAAGCCCGCTTGAGCTGCTATACCGCTCTTGTTATCAGAAGCGACCTGCCCACAACAACACAAGGTGAGGCTTTGTCAACGTGTGTGAATGTTTTGACTTAAAACTTTGGTGACTGTAGGAATTAATATTCTTGGTTCTTTCGGTAAAGTCACGTAGATAGCAAATGAAATAACAATAAACGTAAAAAATAGTAAATAAAGCAAAAAAAACACGTTTTGATTGCAACACAAGTGGTCTTTATTTAATGTAATTGTATTATCTGTTATTGTTATTTTCTGTCTACGTAACTTTACAGAAAGAACCAAGAATACGTGTGTCAATGTTTATCGGTCAAAGACGCGCAAACTCCAGATATACAGCAGGCGTCAGTGTCGGGATCGAACCCACGACTTCCTGTATACCAGGTGAGGTAGTTAACATCTCACCAGTTAGCCTCGGCTATGTTAATTGATCCTCGATTAATTACTTGGTGTTGTGAGGAAGCATTAATGCTGAGCAGATGAAGGTGGCCAGGCATGATTCTAGACACGCCACCGCCAGTGTGTGACAGTTTAAAGTTTGTATTTGCAGTAAAGTCTATGAACTCTATTGAACACGGAGATTATATCAAAACAATAGTTTATTTTTGTTTTCCTCTGGAACTCTTACTAAGAATGGAAACAGGAGGTGAACACAGCACACACATGCAGCTGAAGTCGGAACTGTTCATCCCAGCATTCAAGGACATCTGAGTTGCGATAGAACATTAATTCATGCATTTCAGCATAACACAAATAGTATTGTTTTCAACACCATTTGCTATGTCAGCTGAATTTAGCTCCTATAAATATCCCTTTTGTAGCCAGACAGCCGAAATTGTGTGCTTAGAGTTTTGGGTTAACATTCATTTTGAAGATACGAGGGCTTCCAGGCATGTTTATAACCATTTGCCCTCTCATTGTGTGCCATCACAGCCCGTGTGATGAATTTGGGACACTTTTTCACTACATCATGAATATATGAATAAGTATAGACGTGTAAGTCACATGTGACTATATATGCATTCCTCTGTGCCTCGATACTGACGTGTAGATGGTGTGGATATTATTTTTTTCGGTCTGCAGCTGACGCTGGTCTGATGGAGCAAAGGCAGTCAGCACAGCAGCTCGGTACGACAAGTCAACAATGCGACCAGCGTGCATACAGCACGGATCGGACTGGAAATTTGACACAGCACCAGAGAACTCGCACAGGAGAGAAACCCTTCAAGTGCACTGTGTGTGACAAGGCATTTGCATGGCCATCAGTTCTTGAAAGACACCAGCGAACACACACGGGAGAGAAACCCTTCAAGTGCACTGTGTGTGACAAGGCATTTACATGGCCATCAACTCTTCAGACCCACCAGAGAACACACACGGGAGAGAAACCCTTCAGGTGCACGATGTGCAGGAAGGCATTTTCACAGTCATCAAATCTGCAAAGACACCAGAGTACACACACGGGAGAGAAACCCTGCAAGTGCACTGTGTGTGGGAAGGCATTTTCACATTTATCTACTCTTAAAAAACACCAGAGAACACACACAGGAGAGAAACCCTTCAAGTGCACTGTGTGTGGGAAGGCATTTCCACAGCCATCTGCTCTTAAAAAACACCAGAGAATACACACAGGAGAGAAATCCTTCAGGTGCTTTTTGTGTGGGATGATGTTTGCACATTCATCACATCTTAAAGTACACCAGAGAACACACACGGGAGAGAAACCCTTCAAGTGCAGTGTGTGTGGGAAGGCGTTTGCACATTCATCTGCTCTTGTAATACACCAGAGAACACACACGGGAGTGAAACCCTTCAGGTGCACGATGTGTGGGAAGGCGTTTGCACATTCATCTACTCTTGTAGAACACCAGAGAACACACACGGGAGAGAAACTCTTCAGGTGCACTCTGTGTGGGATGGCGTTTCGACAGTCATCACATCTTAAAGTACACCAGAGAACACGGAAGCATCAGAAGATCTGCAAGGAGTGGAGTCTGAAATCAGCTTGTGAAAGTCAAAGTGCCACAATAAGCCCATCCCTCGTGAAACACGAACCCGAAGAAAATCCCAGCTTGGACACTTTTCAAGGTATCAAGGTGAAATATGAAGAGGTGATGGTGAAGAGGGAAGAAGTGATGGTGAAGAGGGAAGAAGTGATGGTGAAGAGGGAAGAAGTGATTGTGAATAGCGAAGAAGTGAAGGTGAAATGTGAAGATGAAGATTCAACTCCAAAATCGGACCTTCACATCGATGGAGGCAACGTGAAGCAGGAGGAGAATTCTGACTGTGAGGCAGAGCGAGGCAACTCCCAGCAGTTTGTGGAAGTGGAGGTGTGGGTGGACTTCCTCCGGGACAATCCAAAGTCAAGTGGAGACCTGGTAGATGTGTAAGCCCGAGACGATGTCGCTCCAATAGATGCACCTTTGTCACAGGCCTTTAATGACAAGAAAGCGAAGTTGAACACTCAGTTCCTAGGTTCAACCTGCAGAGTAAGAGGGAGCGGCCAGTCTTTGTGGACCTGTGGATTGGGGAGATCTCTGACCAGGAGCGAGAGCCAAGAAGCCCCCAAGCATTCACGTCGTGATATATTTTTTTTTCTACCTACGTGACTTTACTGAAATAACTAAAGAGTATATGAACAAGAGCCTGCAGTAGGGGGCGATGATTGATGTTTCATCTCAGTTTTGTAATTTGTCGCTAATGTTTAGAATTCGCCTGCATGCAATGGCCTACTCGTTTTGAATGACACTACAATAGTATGTTTTACATCCACTGTTAAGCAGACGATGCATATATTTTTAAAATTGCTTAATCAGATGTTATCTGATGGAAGTATATTTCACTGCAGTAATGAAATTTTGTTAAAACTCCTGTCAATATTTTAGAATGAACACTTGTCTGATTTTGTGTGTACATGCATCACTTTTTTTTTATAAGGGTCAAACATTGAATAAGTGTTATTTAAAAATGTGTCGTAACCCTCCACCACCCGACACGGCCAATCAGCAAAAAAGTGTGACGTTGACAAAAGACAAATAGTTCACTACTTTAGCCCACCGGTGTGTTGAAGAGTGAATCCACAACATTTACAGTTTGAGTACGACGTTTCGCTGGTATATACATCCAGCATCATCGGGCAATTCGCCAGAATGGTAAAGCCCTCGCTTGCTCCCGGTTTTATATAGGGCAGCAGGGTGACGTCATCATTTAACTCATATCAGGTGCAGTGATTAGAGGCGGAGGGGGGGGTATTGTAATTATATAATCGATTAGTAATCAGTCATTGGTTATGATTAGTAATGAGTTGTAGATTAGTAATTTGTTGTAATGTGTGTTAGTGATTATATGCTATGTTAGTAATCCGTTAATTAGCATGTGTTTCCCCTATAAGGAATTGTAATATGTATTATTTAATAATACGCTTCCAGGCCGCACTATTGGTCGCGAAAACCTACGTGTTAAACTGATTGAATAAGTGATGTTAGGACAAAGTGTGTGTATGTTTTGGAAGTAACCTGTACAGATATCTCAGGTGAGACCCGTTGTTCTTGTGATACAGGTCAAAGGGTATTTTTGTGTTTCAGGAAGCATCTGGAGCAACTCATTGTCTTTGACATAGGAAGCACACTCGGATCAGTCATCAGTTACAAGGCATACCACCTTAAAGTTACACGCAGAGGAGATACATTCTCTACAACACGAATTATAATTTTGTCTTACGTGTTGACGTAGATTTTGTCGAACTTTGACTAGAAATGCTCCTTGCTGATTAACGTCTGGATGTTCACAACCATGGCTTGAAGCAAGCCCCACTGCTGTTGAGACATTGTCCACCAAAACCGGTCCACAGTTGGCTTGCACACACAGTGTACACACACACAGTGTACACACACACACACAGTGTACACACACACAGTGTACACACACATAGTGTACACACAGACAGTGTCCACCAAAACCGGTCCACAGTTGGCTTGCACTGAAGCAATGCTGCAGTAATTATGGACTCGCACGAAGGCCGTGGGATTTATATTTCGTGTTCAACATTCCTTTGTTTAGTGGAGAGACCGATTAAATTAAAGACGTCTTGTCTGCTGATCTTGTTCATATCTGCGTACATCGATATCCCACATTGCTTGCATGTACACACCACACGCAATTAAATCAATAAAAATAAGAACGACTTCCAGGCATTGCGAAGATCGAGGAATCTCTTTCAATGGAGCGAGTTCAGTGTGTTCGATTCAACATCTCTCTGTCTCTGTCCGTCTGTGTCATCTGTTTGCCTCTGTGTTTCTCTCTGCCTGTGTCTCTCTGTCGTCTCTGTGTTCCTCTTGTCTGTGTCTGTCCGCCTGTCTTGTCTGTGTGTGTCTCTCTGTCAGCGTCTATCCAACCGTATTCAACGATTATCAGTAGCAACACGCGCCCGGTCAACTTCCACAGCCCACGACTCAAACTTGTTTATCTGTAACTTTCGCACCGTACGTAGCCAACCGTGTTAATCCATGGGTCTCTGGTTGAGTCTCTGTGTGTGTATCTGGAACTTATTTCGCACCGTACGTAACCGAACCTGCCCAGGAGGAGCGGCTGGTATCTGTGGAGCTGTGGGCTGGGTAAATCTGTGAGCAGGAGCGAGAGACAATTAAGCTCCCAAGCATTCACTACGTTATAAACAACATTTACATTTAAAGCTTTCGTGACTGCAGTGATTCATATTCTTGGTTCTTTCGGTAAAGTCCCGTTGAAGGGAAACAATAAAATATATATAAAACAATAAAATTCTCACGACGTAGACAATTTCAACCGAGAAGATGGATTCTGGCATAGCAATCATTGGAAGGATTTGATAAACCATTTCGGGTCTTAATTGATCACGCTTACGGTGGCTTTCAGACAGCATACATTAATTTTTCGTCTCCCCCCTCTTTTCCGAACATAGATGGACTCGTCCTTCTAAACAAACTGGCAAATCGCTCTCCGTGGTGCTAACGTTTAAAAATAAATAAATACAAACCGCCAATTCTTTCAAATGTTTCTTGCCGTTGGTTTTCACACCTGATGATGACTGCTTGTGTTACAGTGGAAACGTGAGAATTTTATTGTTTTATATATTTTTTATTGTTTCCCTTCAACGTGACTTTACCGAAAGAACCAAGAATATATAACATTTGCACTCATAAGTCGCTTGCCTAATTGCCTCAGCAACTCGGTGTTTCGTATCAAACCTCATCTCAAACATCGAAGGGCGCCCCCTAGTGGCAGCTGCCCCTGTGTGGCACAAGGTGGCCCTGCACCGGCCTGCACGTGGACATGAGTCTGTCGGTAGGGGGCGATCATTGACGTGTCATCTCCCTTGTGGAGTTTATGGATAGTGTTACTGGAATTGCCACAATTTTGACCGTGATACCAACATGCGATGTGCGTTGTGAGTGACACAGTGGTTTGTTTGACATCCACTGTTAAGCAGACTGCGCATGTTGTGGTGAATGTTACTGGGGTAGCCAGATATGCCTGTCGGATTTGAACCTTCAACCTCGGCAATAAATAGAGAATGCGCTACCATATTCCTGGTTCTTTTGGTAAAGTCACGTAGATAGAAAAATAAAAATAAAAGCAAAAAAATAATACATTCACATTTTAATAATAAAATAATAACAAATAAAAATAATAAATTGAAAATAAATTGATGGAAAAATGCCATGGATCCACTGACTGAGATGACTGGGCAATGCACCACCTGTGCCCCCCACTACACACACACAGTGTACACGTACACAGTGTACACACACACAGTGTACGTACACACAGTGTACACACACACAGTGTACACACACACACAGTGTACACACAGTGTACACACACAGTGTACACACACATTGTGTACACACACATTGTACACACACAGTGTACACACACACAGTGTACACACAGAGTGTACACACACACAGTGTACACGCAGTGTACACACACACAGTGTACACACACAGTGTACACACACACAGTGTACACACACACACTGTCCACACACACAGTGTACACACACACAGTGTACACACACACACAGTATATACAGACAGTGTACACACACACAGTACACACACACAGTGTACACACACACACAGTGTATTCACACAGTGTACACACACACACAGTGTACACACACACAGTGTATACACAGTGTACACACACACAGTGCACACACACACACATTGTGTGTACACACACACACAGTGTACACACACACACGGTGTATACACACAGTATATACACAGTGTGCACACACACAGTGTACACACATACAGTGTATACACACAGTGTACACACACACACTATACACACACAGTGTACACACAGTGTACACACACACAGTGTACACACACACACACAGTGTACACACACACATAGTGTATACACACACAGTGTACACACATACACACAGTGTACACACACACAGTGTACACACACAGTGTACACACACATAGTGTACACACACACAGTGTACACACACACACACAGTGTATACACAATAATGTCCACGTTGTTGTTGTAGCTGAGCCCACGCACCCAAGGGAGGGAGCAATGGAAAATTAATCTAAATCAACTTAAACTCCAATCCCGCTCTGTGACGTCACCACTCAGCATTACTTCATCGGCGTGAAACGCCAGGGGGAGGCGTACCTCGCTAGTGACGTCATGTCACCAAGGAATTCACTCGTACACCGCGCTCTTGAGCGTGACGTCACCTTCGTTTGGGTCACTGCCGATAACGTTCCAGTGCCAATCTTTACTTATTTAGTTACGGAGCCGCTCATTGTGGGAGGAGCGTGTCTGGTACCCCGGAAGTGACGTCAGGTCACCTTCTGCTGCGTGACGTCACGAGGTAACACTGAAATCCGAGGTGAGAAATTCTCATTGCGGTGGTGGTTGTTGTGGTGGTGGTGGTTGTTGTTTACCAAGGTAGAGCCTCGCTCTCTCTCGTAGGGATGTCAGTTGAGTAGCAGCGAGCATGGGAATCGATGTCCAGGTTGGAACTTTACAACGCGGGGCCTAGCCACGCGGGGCCTTGCCTCCTGCCCTCGCCTGATTGCGTTTACTTTAATTATCTCGCTTAAGTTTAATTTGTCTTCACCCGGCTCACCACTTTGTAACTTTGTTTCATTGTAAATATTCACGCAGTTTTTATTTTCTTTTTCACCAGGCCAAGCCCGCTTGAGCTGCTATACCGCTCTTGTTATCAGAAGCGACCTGCCCACAACAACACAAGGTGAGGCTTTGTCAACGTGTGTGAATGTTTTGACTTAAAACTTTGGTGACTGTAGGAATTAATATTCTTGGTTCTTTCGGTAAAGTCACGTAGATAGAAAATTAAATAAAAATAACATAATGAAAATAACAATAAAAATGAATAAATGTAAATAAATAAATAAACTCGCGTCGTTTTGATCGCAACACAAGTGGTCTTTATTTAATGTAATTGTATTATCTGTTACTGTTATTTTCTATCTACGTAACTTTACCGAAAGAAACAACAATACGTGTATCAATGTCTATCGATCAAAGACGATAGACGGAGAGACGCGCAAACTCCAAATATACAGCAGGCGTCAGGGTCGGGATCGAACCCACGACTTCCTGTACACCAGGTGAGGTAGTTAACATCTCACCACGGAGAGAGACATGCAAACTCCAGTTAGCCTCGGCTACGTTAATTGATCCTCAAATAATTATTTGGTGGAGTGAGGAAGCATTCATGCCAAGCAGATGAAGGTGGCCAGGTGTGATTCTAGACACGCCACCGCCTGTTTACCCAGTGACAGTGTACAGTTTGTGTTTGCAGTAACGTCTATTAACTCTGTTGAACACGGAGGTTATAGCATAACAATAGTTTACTTTTGTTTTCCTCTGGAACTCTTTATAAGAATGGAAACAGGAAGTTAACACAGCACACACATTCAGCTGAAGTCGGAACTGTTCATCCCAGCATTTAAGGACATCTGAGCCTGGATTCACACCTCTAAGTTGCGATTGAACGTTAATTTATGCATACTTGTGGGGGCTACCGTCCCCCGCCTTCACTGAATTGTCGGGGCCGTTGCCCACCGACTCCCCCGTTCCATTCATACCGCTACCTCCCCAGCCGCTCTGTCAGGTCTAGACTACCGACCCCTAATGCCTCGCCCCCCTGTACCTCTGCCTGGGGTGTCGACCGCGTTTGCGTAGCTTAATTAGCGGCTCGTACGCTCTGCGCTCGCGATGCGCTACCCTTTTCAACGGCGGCGTGTCGCGGTGAGCGCGCTCGCAAAGTAAAACCCCGTCCTGCACGGGAAAAAACAGGCGCGGCGCGCCCCCGTGGGATTCCCTCCCACCCACGCTCCACGCGCTTAAGCAAAAACAAACACGCCGCGATTACTTTGCTCCGATTTAACGGGCTGTTTACACAGCTGCGTATTCGCCCATGCCAGGCGCTTAATTCGCTATTAGATAATAGCGCGAGTGCGCGCCCGCCACCCCGTCACACAGACGCGCGAGCGCAAAGCGCTACTGTAGGCTATTGCGCAGGTACGCGAGCGCTGGGCACCACCGAAGATATTCGTGTAGGTACGTGCGCGCTGAACGATACTGTAAACGATCGTACAGGTACCGGCACTAAGCGGGTTCTACTCCCTTATTCGCTGCAAACAGCCGCGTATGCACGCGAACACAAAACACTCTGTACACACTCGTACCGATATGCGAACACCAAACACTCCGTCTCCCTCCTCGCACTCACAGTGACCACGACACAGCTTTATCCTATTAGTGGTTTTATTCCCCGCGAGTATCGAACTAGACTGTGCGTGTCAGTACGGACCAGCAGGACAGGTCTAACCTATCTCGCTACTGCCTGATACTTAATGGACCTGTCTGCCCTCTATTTTCTCTCCGAATTTCGTCCCTTTGTCTTACCTCTCTCCCTCGTACTTACGGTCCGACCTCGCAGCGATGGAGGTCGCGGATAGATGATGCTGTAAACAGAATCTGGCTGTTCTCTGCCCCGTCTCACGGACGTGCGAGTAACAGTCAGGTGACGGCTCCCCGATCTCTCCCTCCTGTTGATCTCCAGTCAAATAAATAAAAATGGCCCCGTGCTTCCCCAAAGCGTCCCTTTTTATGCTCCTTTCAAAGCCCTCGCACCACCCATCCGCGGTGCATCACGGGTCAGGCCGTTAATCCGCGGTGCATCATGGGTAGGGCCGTTAATCCGCGGTGCATCATGGGTAGGGCCGTTAACCCGCGGTGCATCATGGGTAGAGACGCTAACCCGCGGTGCACCATGGGTAGAGACGCTTAACCCACGCTGCCCCGCTCCCCACCTGTATCCTGGTCCGTGTGTGTCTTGAGCATCTCCTCACTGCGGTTCTCAGTGAGTTCGCCGTGGTCATTTAATTCTAAGTTAAGCCACGGCGCCGCAGTGCCATTTGGCCTGGGTGGGGGGGGGGTGCCTGCCAATTCCCTGACCCTGAGAAACCGTGGAGCACCCCCACGAGGGGGCCTCTCGGGTAAAAACTCAGGGCAGGTGCCCCCCTCCCCTCCCCATGAGGCCCTACTTGAGTGTGTGTGTGTTTAGGTGGGGGGGGGGGGGGGTGGCGGGGGAAGTGCTGTGATGGGAGCCGTGTTGTATATATAGGTGTTATGAAAATTTATGAAAATAATGAAAATTAAATGAAATTTGAAATTTGCATAATTTATCCGAAATTATGTTAATTAGTGTAATTATGTGCATAAATTATGCTGATTCGAGAGATAATCGTATTAATTTATGCGAGTGGGCGTGGTTATGATAATGCAGGTCGTTATGGATTATCAGGTCGAGCCTCGGTGACGAGGATTGTGTTATGAATTGGAACAACGCAATTGATCGTATGCAGTTCTGTAGGTGTTGTGAGCATGAATGAGAGGGAGTCGATTCGACTCTACTATTTAATTCCTTATTATCGATAAGGATACGATTACTCTCGATTGAACATTATGAATTGTGTGTTATGGATTATGTGTGGTGATAGTGTGCTTATGATAGGTCCCCAGGATTCAGATCTCATACGCAGAACAATATTATGCAGAATTTCAGGAAGAATCACACACAAACCTTCTGCTTTAATCAATTTTATTTCTAGCTAACTTTAATTTTTGAATAATATGAAAACTCAATCTCGGGATTTTGGAATTTCAACACAGCGTTAACATGATACCATCACGATTGCGTTGTTTCACCTCGATAGCGGCACCTGTGGTTAATTCCCGACGCGTAACGCAATCGATCGGTTGTTGAGAGAGAGATTAAAAACAAGCGAACTATTCTATCAAAACCTTAACCTTATAATATGCAAACTCGTATTCTTGAATGATTACACAACACGGCACTCGGTCTTTGATTCGTATCCAATTCTTAATACATTCTGATATGCGAAATTATTATGCTTGAAATCGTCAGCACAGTACCACGGCGATGTTCGTTCATTGATTCATCAACGATTATGCAATTAAAGCGTTCGACTGAAATAATTATGATTGCCTCATCAACGTAACTCAATGGGTGGCGATGTTTTTCGTTATCAGCTAATAGTTGACGCAGTTATCATGAGTCTTGTATGTTTAATGGGAGGGTTGTTGATTTCTTGCGTTGAGCAAACGCCTAGGTTGATTTCCTTGTCAAAAAAAATGTTTGTTCCTTGTGTAGCGGTGGGGGAGTGAGGAGGGAGTGTGGGGGAGGGGCATACGAACGACTGCCAGTTTCTGTCCACCGCTGGCTGGATGAGTCAGCACGACGCTCGCCGTCGTCGCGCCGATGGGTGTTGAGTTCGGGGCCGCTTCCCTCTCAGCCCTGGTGACGCGAAGTTGCGCGCTGTAGCACGCTGGTGGCACGCTGTTGGCACGCGCTGGTGCTGGTGCTGGTGGCACGCTGGTGGTGCGCTGTTGGCACGCGCTGGTGCTGATGCTGGTGCTGATGGCACGCTGGTGGCGCGCGCTCCCTCTCCTTGAAGATGCGCGAACGCGCCCGTGCTGGTTCGCTGATAGCAGTTTCTCTCCACTGCTGGCTGAGCTGCTGCACGCTCTTGCTTGGCGTTGCTGGCCGCGCTCTTTCTCCTTGAAGATGCGCGAACGCGCCCGTGCTGGTTCGCTGACAGCAGTTTCCTCCACTGCTGGATGAGCTGCGCCGGTGCGCGCTCTTTCCGCTGCTGTAGTATCTGACGCTGCGCTCGCGGGCGACAGGTCAAGTTTTTCTTCTGCTGAGTGAGCCGAGTCGCACGCGCTCTCTTTGTTGAGGTTGTTGGCGGCTCTCTGACAGCAGGTTTCCTCCACTGCTGTATGACTCAAGTCGCACGCGCTTGGTCACTGGTTTGGTGAAGTTGTTGGCGGCTGCTCGTGCTTTTCTGCTGCTGGTTGAGCCACGTTGCACGTGCTTTCTTTGTGGAGATGCTCGAGCGCTCTCAGCGCTGATTCGCTGATACTTTGTTGGCGGCTGGCCAAGCTTTTTCTTCAGTTGAGTGAGTTGAGTCGCACGTGCTCTCTCTGTTGAAGTGCGCGAACGCGCCCGTGCTGGTTCGCTGACAGCAGGTTTCCGCCACTGCTGTATGACTCACTTTTGTTGATACATCGCGACTCAGCGATCCTCGCTACTCAGCAAGGCTCGGAGCCAGCCGCTCCATGCGACTGCTCGTCCTGTGGACGTCTTGACTCGCTGATCTGTCTTGACTCTTGACTTAACTTCACTGACTTTTGAAAATGCGGCTGACCGTTATATTCAAAGACAATTCTCTCTGCGCAGTGGAAAAGGGGTGGGCGGGGTCTGTGTGTGTGAGTTCATGTGTGTGTGTACAGATGGCTCCTGCGATAACGATCTGTTTGCCCTGGCGTGAAATTCCTCTCTCGCGCTCTTCGGGAGAGACAAAGGTGGTCGGAAGCACCTATCTCTTTATACTTTCGACTTTATATTTCTCAAATACAATTTGGTCCCATGTTCGCCAAGACTCGTGTTTGTAACTACGTCCTCCCGACACCCCTCTCGGGTTACCGAGGTTCGCATTGATATGATGGAGTTATTAGAAAGAAAAATAATTTTCATCCTGAGTTTAAGAGGTCCGTTTCCAGATTGTTGGAATCCATATCCCTTGGTTCTGCAAGGTTCTATAATGGAATATCGTTTAAGGTTAACACGTTATTATTAATGTTATATTGCAATTTTCTTTAAAACTTTGTTTGCCTGGTTGCCATGTGTGGGTGGGGTGTGTCTCCTCATCAAACCCGGCTGGCTTTTCCAGATGGCCCCTTGTGATAAGGTGTAATTCCTGCTTCCCCGCTCTTGCGATAGAGACAAAGGTGGTCGGGGTTGCTTGGGATATTGTTTAAACTCTTTCGCAAGTTTGCCCGTTGTCTCATTCCTTCTCGATAACCTTTGATGTGACTCGGTATTTTGTCTCCAAGCTTTGTTTTAACAGTAAAAGTATTAAAGGTGAAAATCATTTGATAGCGAATTAATTATTGGATAATAATTCACTGATGTATCTGGTGGCCTGGTCTTGATTGGAGTGAGCGCGAGGACCACTAACTTTAGCTTATTCTTGTTATTGCATTTTAAATTTGAACCGTTGTTTTAATGACAAAGGAAAAAAATATATATGGTTTAACCCGTGGATGTCCTCGTTTCTGGCTTGCGGAGGGCTTCCCTCTGCGTGACCTCCCTTAGGGCACATCAAACTCTTGTTCATCTGGAGATCTTCGCAGATAGCTGCTAACATCCTCGCCTCGAGAGTTTTATTATTTCTTTATTTTTTAATGGTCTGTTTATGATCGACATCTGGTTTTTCGTGTGCCTGGCTTACAGGTTTTATTGATTATTTTTTTTGTTTGTTAAAAAAAATAATTATATATAACGTAAATATTGTTAATATCAATTTTGGAAAAGGCTCATATAAAACAGCCGGGTGGCTTCTCGGTCGCAGCAGCACAGCGACGGGCCCGGTTTCGACGGAGCGGCTTCGCTGTTGTGGCACCACATACTCTTTGGTTCTATTGGGTAAAGTCACGTAGGTGAAAATAAAATAACAAAAAATCACGATGTTTCGGCCACAACACAAGCGGCCTTCATCAGGTGAAGGGACGAGACTGTCTGGAGGACAGCGCTGGAGTGAGGGAAGCCACGCTTAGATCACGACCTTTAAGCTGTGTGAGAAGAAAACAAAGCGCCTTGACAAAGGAATTAGCATATAATTTAGCATTGAAATGGCTCATTGAACTAGCTAAGTTAAAGTATACACATCCGCAGACGTACCCCTTGACAAAGGAATTAGCATAGAATTGAAATAGCTGAGTGATTCGCTTGTAACTGGTCACAGAAATAGCTATGTTAAAGTCGGAGCATATACATTCACCGAGGCACCTAGTACTAATCAAACAGGAGAATTTAGCGAAACACAACCACGCTCGGACAGCGGACCTTTAAACTGTGTGCGAGCAAACAAGGTGATCTGACAAAGAAATTAGCATAAAAATTAGCATTTGATTGGCCGATTTTAGGAAAGAGGTGGTGTACATGCCGGTGGACTTGCCGTTTGGCGCGGGGGAGAGGGGGGGAGGGGGAGTTTACCTATTGATGGTGTGAAAAGGGAATTTATAAGAGCTGCGAAAGTTTGGGGTACCACTACTTGAAAAAATATACTGTACCATTGAAATTAGTTTAATGTTTAGTTCGATTTAGAACATCTTTCCAATGGTTGCTTAATTTGAAACCATCTTCTCGGTTGAAATTGTGTCTGTGTTTGTAGACCTGAATTGCTTCATGAACAAATCTCTGATAAAAGCCCATGGGTTTGCAAAGAACCTTGGTATCAGAGAAAATTATATTGTGATCCCCCACAGCGTTGTAACAGTGATCAGCAACGGCAGAAGAATTCGTTTTGCCGTGTTTCAAATCTGATTTGTGCTCGCTAATTCGGTCAGAGACATGTCGCTTTGTCTCCCCGATATAGCAATCACCGCAGGTACAACTCAATTTGTAAACCCCGGGGTACTGTAAGTCAGGAATGACATCCTTCACGGATGGGATCAGATCACGAATTTTGTGTACTGTATTGAACCGGACCTGGATCTTGTGTTTGTTTAGAATTTTGGAAATCTTTTTAGTAACGCCTGCTATATATGGAAGTGTGATGGTTTTGACCGGAGTATCAAGTGGTTGTTTCTGTATGGAGGGAGAAACAGCTTGGCGGATGGTACGGTCAGAGTAACCATTCCTTTTGAGGGCCAGGTGTACATGTTTTAATTCACTGGTCAGGTGGTGTTGGTCCGAAATGCAATGAGCCCTATGGTATAAAGTTTTGATGAGAGAATTATTTTGGGCTGGGTGGTGGTGGGAATCAGGTTTCAAGTAGGAATCTGTGTGGGTGGGTTTCCTGTAAACAGAATGCCCCAATGAGCCATCAGGTCTCCTCTCAAACAGAACATCTAAGAATGGTAGCTTGCCATCTTTCTCCACTTCCATGGTGAATTTGATGGCGGGATGTCTGGAATTGATGTGGTGTAGGAAAAGGTTCAGAGCTGGGAGGCCATGTGGCCAAATGACGAAAGTGTCATCCACATATCTCTTCCACAGGGAAGGTCTGAGGGTGGAAGTCTGGATGGCGTCTGATTCAAATTTCTCCATGAAAAAATTGGCTATCACTGGTGATAAGGGGGATCCGATGGGGGTACCCTCATTTTGTTTGTAGAAGGAGCCATTCCAAGTAAAGTAGGTATTGTTGAGGCAGTGCCTAACCAGTGCAGGTGTGTCGGGGTCTAGTCCATGTTGGACCAAATTTTCAATTATTTCAATGGTATCAGGTACTGGGACCTTGGTGAACAAAGAGACCACATCGAAGCTGACAAGGATATCGTCAGGGGACAGTGCAACGTCTTTGACCATAGAGACCAATTGGGCTGAGTTAAGTACTGCTGAGGCGGTCTTGCCAGTGAAAGGCAGCAAGGTATCTGACCGAAAACGGGCTAGTCTATAGGTAGGGGAGTTGATCGTGGATACGATGGGTCGAAGTGGGGTGCCTTCTTTATGAATCTTGGGAAGAACATAGAATCTAGGGGGTCTTGCAGCAGAAGGTTTTAGGGAGGGACGTTTAGTTGGGTCGATTAGGGAGGTCGAACTTGTGATGATCTTGTTGGTTTTTATCGCTAGGCTATTAGTAGGGTCATTTTTTATTTTTGAGTAACTTCCATCGTTGAGCAGATTCTGGATTTTGTTGTTGTATGAATCTTCATCCATAATAACAGTAGCGTTGCCTTTATCAGCTGAGAGGATGACTATATCACTTCTGTTTTTTTAAATTCGTGAGTTCAGAGCGTTCATTTTTGCTGATGTTACTAATGGGTTTCTTAGCATTCTTAAGAATAGTGGCTATTTCAGCTCTCGCAATGTCTGCTTGGATGTGTCCTACGCCTTTGAGGGCTACATCGACCTGAGAGATGATATCATCTATTGGTATGTGTTTTGGGGTGACAGCAAAATTTAGTCCCCTAGCCAGTACTGTTTTCAGATTGTCCGAAATCGGGGTGCTACTCTGATTAATGACGATTTTGTTAACATCTAGTTTTGTTATATGTGGAACTGGGTTCTTCTTTGATAGGTGGTTGAATTTAGAAATCAGGTTAGCTTTACATTTGACTGACAGTGACTCAGCAGAAGAAGCAGTCATGTTTTCTACGTGATTCCAATCAGAAGGTGACATTTTTTGTGTTAACATTAAATTAGCTTGTAGGAGAGTCCTGTCTAAAGTATCGAGTTCAAATCGGAGTAGCCTTATCCTCTCTGAGATTAAAGATAGGCTGGCCTTAAGCAGAATCTGTTTAGAATTCGGAGAAGATACAGCAGCAGAAGTGAGTGTGAAAGCGATGGGTATTACCTTGTGATCGCGGCATCTTTTGAGGAAGGTCAGCGTCTCGATGAGCTGTGACTTCTTGTCCCGTTGTCTGTTAAAAGCTCTAACAGATAGGTGAAAGCCCTCCCCATAGAGGTTATCAATTCTAGATTTAAAGCTTTCGTGACTGCTAGAATCCATACTCTTTGGTTCTATTGGGTAAAGTCACGTAGGTGAAAATTTTAATTTATGCATTTCTGCATAACACAAATAGTATTGTTTTCAATACTTTTTGCTATGTCAGCTGAATTTAGCTTTCATAAATATTCTTTTTGTAGCCAGACAGCCGAAATTGTGTACTCGGAGTTTTGGGTTAACATTCATTTTGAAGATACGAGGGCTTCCATGCATGTTTATGACATTTGCCCTCTCATTGTGTGCCATAACAGCCCTGTGATGAATTTGGGAAACGTTTTTACTACATCATGAATATATGAATAAGTATAGACGTGTAAGTCACATGTGACTATATGCATTCCTCTGTGCTTCGATACTGTCGTGTAGATGGTGTGGATATTATTTTTTTCTGTCTGGAGCTGACGCTTCCTCTGACGCTTCCTCCGCAGAATTGGTCTGATGGAGCAAATGCACTCAGCGCAGCTCCGTACTACAAGTCAACAATGCGACCAGCGTGCATACAGCACGGATCGGACTGGAAATTTGACACAGCACCAGAGAACTCACACAGAAGAGAAACCCTTCAAGTGCACTGTGTGTGGGAAGGCATTTTCACAGTCATCAAATCTGCAAAGACACCGGAGAACACACACGGGAGAGAAACCCTTCAAGTGCAGTGTGTGTGGGAAGGCATTTTCACGGTCATCTGTTGTTAAAAAACACCAGAGAACACACACGGGAGAGAAACCCTTCAAGTGCAGTGTGTGTGGGATGGCGTTTGCACAGTCCCCACATCTTAAAGAGCACCAGAGAACACACACGGGAGAGAAACCCTTCAAGTGCAGTGTGTGTGGGAAGGCATTTTCACAGTCATCAAATCTGCGAAGACACCAGAGAACACACACGGGAGAGAAACCCTTCAGGTGCACTGTGTGTGAGAAGGCATTTTTACATTCATCAAATCTGCAAAAACACCAGAGAACACACACGGGAGTGAAACCCTTCAGGTGCACTGTGTGTGGGAAGGCGTTTGCACATTCATCAAGTCTGCAAAGACACCAGAGTACACACACTGGAGAGAAACCCTTCAAGTGCACTGTGTGTGGGAAGGCATTTTCACAGTCAACTGTTCTTAAAAAACACCAGAGAACACACACAGGAGAGAAACCATTCAAGTGCACTGTGTGTGGGAAGGCATTTTCACTGTCATCTGTTCTTAAAATACACCAGAGAATACACACAGGAGAGAAACCCTTCAGGTGCATTTTGTGCGGGATGATGTTTGCACATTCATCACATCTTAAAGTACACGAGAGAACACACACGGGAGAGAAACCCTTCAAGTGCACTCTGTGCGGGAAGGCGTTTCCACAGTCACCACATCTTAAAGTACACCAGAGAACACACACGGGAGAGAAACCCTTCAAGTGCACTGTGTGTGGGAAGGCATTTTCACAGTCAACTGTTCTTAAAAAACACCAGAGAACACACACAGGAGAGAAACCATTCAAGTGCACTGTGTGTGGGAAGGCATTTTCACTGTCATCTGTTCTTAAAAAACACCAGAGAATACACACAGGAGAGAAACCCTTCAGGTGCATTTTTGTGCGGGATGATGTTTGCACATTCATCACATCTTAAAGTACACGAGAGAACACACACAGGAGAGAAACCCTTCAAGTGCACTCTGTGCGGGAAGGCGTTTTCACAGTCACCACATCTTAAAGTACACCAGAGAACACACACGGGAGAGAAACCCTTCAAGTGCAGTGTGTGTGGGAAGGCGTTTGCACAGTCATCTCCTCTTGTAACACACCAGAGAATACACACAGGAGAGAAACCCTTCAGGTGCACTCTGCAGGAAGGCGTTTGCACATTCATAAAATCTTCAAGTACACCAGAGAACACAGAAGCATCAGAAGATCTGCAAGGAGTGGAGTCTGAAATCAGCTTGTGAAAGTCAAAGTGCCGCAATAAGCCCATCCCTCATGAAACAAGAACCGGACGAAAATCCCAGCTTTGACACTTTTAAAGGTATCGAGGTGAAATATGAAGAGGTGATGGTGAAATATGAAGAGGTGATGGTGAAGAGGGAAGAGGTGATGGTGAAGAGGGAAGAAGTGAAGGTGAAATGTGAAGATGAAGATTCAACTCCAAAATCGGACCTTCACATTGATGGAGGCAACGTGAAGCCAGAGGTGAATTCTGACTGAGGCAGAGCGAGGCAACTCCCAGCAGTTTGTGGAAGTGGAGGTGTGGGTGGACTTACTCCTAGACAATACAAAGTAAAATGGAGACCCGGTAGATGTGTAAGCTTGAGACGGTCGCTACAATAGATGCACCTTTGTCACAGGCCTTTAATGAAAAGAATGTGAAGTTGAACACTCAATTCCTAGGTTCAACCTGCAGAGTAAGAGCGAGCGGCCAGTCTTTGTGGACCCGTGGATTGGGGAGATCTCTGACCAGGAGTGAGAGCCAAGAAGCTCCCAAGCATTCACTATGTTATAATAATTTCATTTACACGGTGCTTGCTTAATCGCCTCGGCAACTCGGAGTTTCGTATCTCATCTGAAACACTCGAAGAGCATCCCCAAGTAGCAGCTGCCCCTGTGTGGTACATGGTGGTGGCCCTGTACCGGCCTGCATTTATTATTTTTTCCGCCTGAGGACGACCGATTGTGTTACGATCGAAACGTCGTGATCTATTATTATTTTGTCTACCTACGTGACTTTACTGAAAGAACCAAAGAGTATGTGAACAAGAGGCTGTCAGTAGGGGGCGATGATTGATGTTTCATCTCAGTTGTGTAATTTGTCGCTAATGTTTAGAATTCGCCAGCATGCAATGGCCTACTCGTTTTGAATGACACAATAGTATGTTTTACATCCACTGTTAAGCAGACGGTGCATATTTTTTTCAAATAGCTTTTTAATCAGATGTTATCTGCTGCAGTAGATTTCACTGCAGTAATTAAATTTTGTTAAAATTCCAGTCAATAATTTAGAATGAACATCTTCTTTGGTTCTTTCGGTAAAGTCACGTAGAATGAGAATAAAATAATAAATTAATAAAATAACACAATCAAATTCTCACGACGTTTCGGCCACAACACAAGTGGCCTTCAGGTGAAAGGAACAAACCTGTCGGGACGACAGAGCTTCAATGAACCCTGTTCAGATTCGTAGCGTCTTTTAAGCTGGTTTAGAGAGGTGAGGCACCTTGACAAAGGGGTTTACATATAAAACAGGATAATTTAGCATTGAAATAGCTGAGTGATTAGCTTGTGACTGGTCATAGAAATAGACTGGTCATAAAAATTGCTTTATTGTGTTATATTATTTTATTAATTTATTCTCATTCTACGTGACTTAAGATGAATCCTTGCAGTCACGAAAGCTTTAAATCGAAATTTAGAATGAACACTTGTCTGATTTTGTGTGTACATGCATCACTTTATTTTTTATGAGGGTCAAACATTGAATAAGTGATGTTAGGACAAAGTGTGTGTGTGTTTTTGGAAGTAACCTGTACAGATAACTCAGGTGAGACCCGTTGTTCTTGTGATACAGGTCAAAGGGTACTTTTGTGTTTCAGGAAGCATCTGGAGCAACTCATTGTCTTTGGAATAGGAAGCACACTCGGATCATTCATCAGTTACAAGGCATACACCACCTTAAAGTTACACGTAGAGGAGATACATTCTCTGCAGCACGAATTATAATTTTGTCTTACGTGTTGACGTAGATTTTGTCGAACTTGGACTAGAAATGCTCCTTGCTGATTAACGTCTGAATGTTCACAACCATGGCTTGAAGCAAGCCCCACTGCTGTTGAGACATTGTCCACCAAAACCGGTCCACAGTTGGCTTGCACACACAGTGTACACACACACAGTGTACACACACACAGTGTACACACAGTGTACACACACAGTGTACACACACACAGTGTACACACACACAGTGTACACACACAGTGTCCACCAAAACCGGTCCACAGTTGGCTTGCACTGAATCAATGCTGCAGTAATTATGGACTCGCACGAAGGCCGTGGGATTTATATTTAGTTTTAAACATTCCTTTGTTTCGTGGAGAGACCGATTAAATTATAGACGTCTTATCTGCTGATCTTGTTCATATCTGTGTACATTGATATCCTACATTGCTTGCACGTACATACCACACGCAATTAAATCAATAAAAATAAGAACAACTTCTGGGCATTGCGAAGATCGAGGAATCTCTTTCAATGGAGTGAGTTCAGTGTGTTCGATTCAACATCTCTCTGTCCCTGTCCGTCTGTGTCATCTGTTTGCCTCTGTGTTTCTCTCTGCCTGTGTCTCTCTGTCGTCTCTGTGTTCCTCTTGTCTGTCTGTCCGCCTGTCTTGTCTGTGTGTGTGTCTCTCTATCAGCGTCTATCCAACCGTATTCAACGACTGTCAGTAGCAACACGCGCCCGGTCAACTTCCACGGCCCGCGACTCAAACTTGTTTATCTGTAACTTTTGCACCGTACGTAGCCAACCGTGTTAATCCATGGGTCTGTGTGTATATAACTTCTTTCGCACCATACCTAGCCAACCGTGTTAATCTATGGGTCTCTGTGTGAGTCTCTGTGTGTGTATCTGTGTGTGTATCCGTGTGAGTCTCTGTGTGTGTATCTGTGTGAGTCTCTGTGTGTGTATCTGTGTGTGTATCTGTGTGTGTATCTGTGTGAGTCTCTGTGTGTGTATCTGCGTGAGTCTGTGTGAGTCTCTGTGTGAGTATCTGTGTGAGTCTCTGTGTGAGTCTCTGTGTGTATCTGTGTGAGTCTCTGTGTGTATATCTGTGTGTGTCTCTGTGTGAGTCTCTGTGTGTGTATCTGTGTGAGTCTCTGTGTGTGTATCTGTGTGTGTATCTGTGTGTATCTGTGTGTGTCTCTGTGTGAGTCTCTGTGTGTGTATCTGTGTGAGTCTCTGTGTGTGTATCTGTGTGAGTCTCTGTGTGTGTATCTGTGTGTGTATCTGTGTGTGTATCTGTGTGAGTCTCTGTGTGAGTCTCTGTGTGTGTATCTGTGTGAGTCTCTGTGTGTGTGTATCTGTGTGTGTATCTGTGTGTGTATCTGTGTGAGTCTCTGTGTGTGTGTCTGTGTGAGTCTCTGTGTGAGTCTCTGTGTGTGTATCTGTGTGTGTATCTGTGTGTGTATCTGTGTGAGTCTCTGTGTGTGTATCTGCGTGAGTCTGTGTGAGTCTCTGTGTGAGTATCTGTGTGAGTCTCTGTGTGAGTCTCTGTGTGTATCTGTGTGAGTCTCTGTGTGTATATCTGTGTGTGTCTCTGTGTGAGTCTCTGTGTGTGTATCTGTGTGAGTCTCTGTGTGTGTATCTGTGTGTGTATCTGTGTGTATCTGTGTGTGTCTCTGTGTGAGTCTCTGTGTGTGTATCTGTGTGAGTCTCTGTGTGTGTATCTGTGTGAGTCTCTGTGTGTGTATCTGTGTGTGTATCTGTGTGTGTATCTGTGTGAGTCTCTGTGTGAGTCTCTGTGTGTGTATCTGTGTGAGTCTCTGTGTGTGTGTATCTGTGTGTGTATCTGTGTGTGTATCTGTGTGAGTCTCTGTGTGTGTGTCTGTGTGAGTCTCTGTGTGAGTCTCTGTGTGTGTATCTGTGTGTGTATCTGTGTGAGTCTCTGTGTGAGTCTCTGTGTGTGTATCTGTGTGAGTCTCTGTGTGTGTGTCTGTGTGAGTCTCTGTGTGAGTCTCTGTGTGTGTATCTGTGTGTGTATCTGTGTGAGTCTCTGTGTGAGTCTCTGTGTGTGTATCTGTGTGAGTCTCTGTGTGTGTATCTGTGTGTATCTGTGTGTATCTGTGTGTGTATCTGTGTGAGTCTCTGTGTGTGTATCTGTGTGAGTCTGTGTGTGTGTATCTGTGTGAGTCTCTGTGTATGTATCCGTGTGAGTCTCTGTGTGTTTGTATCTGTGTGTGTATCTGTGTGTATCTGTGTGTGTCTCTGTGTGTGTCTCTGTGTGAGGCTCTGCGTGTGAGTCTCTGTGTGTGTATCTGTGTGAGTCTCTGTGTGTGTATCTGTGTGAGTCTCTGTGTGTATCTGTGTGAGTCTCTGTGTGTGTGTCTGTGTGAGTCTCTGTGTGAGTCTCTGTGTGTGTATCTGTGTGTGTATCTGTGTGAGTCTCTGTGTGAGTCTCTGTGTGTGTATCTGTGTGAGTCTCTGTGTGTGTATCTGTGTGTGTATCTGTGTGTGTATCTGTGTGAGTCTCTGTGTGAGTCTCTGTGTGTGTATCTGTGTGAGTCTCTGTGTGTGTGTATCTGTGTGTGTATCTGTGTGTGTATCTGTGTGAGTCTCTGTGTGTGTATCTGTGTGAGTCTCTGTGTGTGTATCTGTGTGAGTCTCTGTGTATGTATCCGTGTGAGTCTCTGTGTGTTTGTATCTGTGTGTGTATCTGTGTGAGTCTCTGTGTGAGTCTCTGTGTGTGTATCTGGAACTTATTTCGCACCGTACGTAACCGAACCTGCCCAGGAGGAGCGGCTGGTATCTGTGGGCTGGGTAAATCTGTGAGCAGGAGCGAGAGACAATTAAGCTCCCAAGCATTCACTACGTTATAAACAACATATTTGCACTCATAAGTCGCTTGCCTAATTGCACTCAGCAACTCGGTGTTTCGTATCGAACCTCATCTCAAACAATGGAAGGGCGCCCCCTAGTGGCAGCTGCCCCTGTGTGGCACAAGGTGGCCCTGCACCGGCCTGCACGTGGACATGAGTCTGTCGGTAGGGGGCGATCATTGATGCGTCATCTCCCTTGTGGAGTTTCTAAATAGTGTTACTGGAATTGCCACAACTTTGACCGTAACACCAACATGCAATGTGCGTTGTGAGTGACAGTGGTTTGTTTGACATCCGCTGTTAAGCAGACTGCGCATGTTGTGTGTGTACACTGTGTGTGTGTACACCAGGAGGTTCCTGGGGTAGCCAGATATGCCTGTCGGATTTGGCAATAAATAGAGAATGCGCTACCATATTCCTGGTTCTTTCGGTAAAGTCACGTAGATAGAACAATAAAAGATAAAAATAATTAAACATTTTAATAATAAAATAATAAAATTTCAAATAATACATTGAAAATAAATTGATGAAAAGATGCCATGGGTCGACTGACTGAGATGACTGGCTATGCACCACCTGTGCCCCCCACTACACACAGTGTACACACACAGTGTACACACACACACAGTGTACACACACAGTGTACACACACAGTGTACACACAGTGTACACACTGTGTACGTGTACACACACTGTACACACACAGTGTACACACACTGTACACACACACAGTGTACACACACAGTGTACACACAGTGTACACACACACACATTGTGTGCATACAGTGTACACACACAGTGTATACACACAGAGTGGACACACAGTGTACACACACCCGCATTGTGTACACACACACAGTGTACACACACACAGTGTATACACACAGTGTACACACACACACAGTGTACGCACACACAGTGTACACACACACAGTGTACACACACACGCATTGTGTACACACACACAGTGTACACACACACAGTGTATATACACGCACAGTGTACACACACAGTGTATATACACACACAGTGTACACACACACAGTGTACACACACAGTGTATACACACAGTGTACACACACACAGTGTACACACACACACATTGTGTACACACACAGTGTACACACACACAGTGTTCACACACACATTGTGGACACACACACAGTGTACACACACACAGTGTACACATACACACAGTGTATACACACACAGTATACACACACACAGTGTATACACACAGTGTATACACACACAGTATACACACACACAGTGTATACACATAGTGTACACACACACAGTGTACACACACACAGTGTATACACAATAATGTCCACGTTGTTGTTGTAGCTGAGCCCACGCACCCAAGGGAGGGAGCAATGAAAATGAATCTAAATCAACTTAAACTCCAACCCCGCTGTGTGACGTCACCACTCAGCATTACTTCATCGGCGTGAAACGCCAGGGGGAGGTGTACCTCGCTAGTGACGTCAGGTCACCAAGGTATTCCACCGCGCTCTTGAACATGATGTCACCTCCGCTTGGGTCTCTGCCGATTGCGTTCCAGTGCCAATCCTTGTTTGGGCAAAGCTATGCCCAGTGACGGCAACTCATTAACATAATGTATTCGTTAAAGCCGTCGCAAGTTTATTGCGACGAGTTCATTGCTCACGACATATGGGACGAGTTACATTAACATAATTTATTTATTCTCTAATTTATTCAGTTACGGAAACGCTCATTGTGGGAGGAGCGTGTCTGGTACCCCGGATGTGACGTCACGTTACCTGCTGCTGCGTGACGTCACGAGGTAACAGGAAGCTATCGCTTCCTGCACTGAAATCCGAGGTGAGAAATTCTCATTGCGATTGTGGTTGTGGTGGTGGTTGTGGTGGTGGTGGTTGTTGTTGTTGTTTACAGAAGGTAGAGCCCCTCTCTCTTTCGTAGGGATGTCAGTTGAGTAGCAGCGAGCATGGGAAAATATTCACGCAGTTTTTATTTATTTTCACCAGGCCAAGCCCGCTTGAGCTGCTATACCGCTCTTGTTATCAGAAGCGACCTGCCCACAACAACACAAGGTGAGGCTTTGTCAACGTGTGTGAATGTTTTGACTTAAAACTTTGGTGACTGCAGGAATTAATATTCTTGGTTCTTTCGGTAAAGTCACGTAGATAGAAAATAAAATAATAAAATAAATGAAAAATACAATTTTTTAAATAAAGTAATAAACCCACGACGTTTCGATCGCAACACAAGTGGTCTTTATCTTATTGAATTTAATCTGTTATTTTTATTTTCTATCTACGTGACTTTACTGAAAGAACCAACAATACGTGCGTCAATGTCTATCGGTCAAAGACGCTAAGCGCGTGCCGCTGTTGACTCTGAATGTGTGGAGGGGAACACCTTCACCACGGGGAGAGAGAGAGACAGAGACACTGATAGCCTCGGCTATGTTGATTGATCCTCGATTCATTACTTGGTGGAGTGAGGAAGAATTAATGCTGAGCAGATGAAGGTGGCCAGGCATGGTTCTGGTCACACCGCAACCTTTTTACTCATGGCAGTGTGTGACAGTGTACAGTTTGTGTTTGCAGTAAAGTCTATTAACTCTATTGCACACGGAGGTTATATCAAAACAATAGTTTATTTTTGTTTTCCTCTGGAACTCTTAATAAGAATGGAAACAGGAGGTGAACACAGCACACACATTCAGCTGAAGTCGGAACTGTTCATCCCAGCATTCAAGGACATCTGAGTTGTGATTGAACATTAATTCATGCATTTCAGCATAACACAAATAGTATTGTTTTCAACACCCTTTGCTATGTCAGCTGAATTTAGCTCTTAGAAATATTCCTTTTGTAGCCAGACAGCCGAAATTGTGTGCTTAGAGTTTTGGGTTATCATTCATTTTGAAGATACGAGGGCTTCCAGGCATGTTTATAACCATTTGCCCTCTCATTGTGTGCCATCACAGCCCGTGTGATGAATTTGGGACACTTTTTCACTACATCATGAATATATGAATAAGTATAGACGTGTAAGTCACATGTGACTATATGTGCATTCCTCTGTGCATCGATACTGACGTGTCGATGGTGTGGATATTATTTTTTTCTGTCTGCAGCTGACGCTGGTCTGATGGAGCAAAGGCCGTCGGCACAGCTCGGTACGACAAGTCAACAATGCGACCAGCGTGCATACAGCACGGATCGGACTGGAAATTTGACACAGCACCAGAGAACTCGCACGGGAGAGAAACCCTTCAAGTGCACAGTGTGTGGGAAGGCATTTGCATGGCCATCAGTTCTTGAGATACACCAGAGAACTCACACGGGAGAGAAACCCTGCAAGTGCAGTGTGTGTAACAAGGCATTTTCACAGTCATCTGCTCTTAAAAAACACCAGAGAACACACACGGGAGAGAAACCCTTCAAGTGCAGTGTGTGTGGGAAGGCATTTCCAGATTCATCTAATCTTCAAAGACACCAGAGAACACACACGGGAGAGAAACCCTTCAAGTGCAGTGTTTGTGGGAAGGCATTTTCACGGTCATCTGCTCTTAAAAACACCAGAGAACACACACGGGAGAGAAACCCTTCAAGTGCAGTGTGTATGGGGAGGCATTTGCACAGTCATCTGTTGTTAAAAAACATCAGAGAACACACACTAGAGAGAAACCCTTTAAGTGCACTGTGTGTGGGAAGGCATTTGCCTGGCCATCAGTTCTTCAGACCCACCAGAGAACACATACGGGAGTGAAACCCTTCAGGTGCACCTTGTGCGGGAAGGCGTTTGTACATGTGTCACATCTTCAAAGACACCAGAGAACACACACGGGAGAGAAACCCTTCAGGTGCATTCTGTGCGGGATGGCGTTTGCACAGTCACCACATCTTAAAGTACACCAGAGAACACACACGGGAGAGAAACCCTTCAAGTGCAGTGTGTGTGGGAAGGCGTTTGCACATTCATCTGCTCTTGTAGTACACCAGAGAACACACACGGGAGAGAAACCCTTCAAGTGCACTGTGTGTAGGCAGATGTTTGCAAATTCATCAAATCTTCAAGTACACCAGAGAACACAGAAGCATCAGAAGATCCACAAGGAGTGGAGTCTAAAATCAGCTTGTGAAAGTCAAAGTGCCGCCATGAGCCCATCCCTCATGAAACACGAACCAGAAGAAAATCCCAGCTTGGACACTTTTAAAGTTATCGAGGTGAAATATGAAGAGGTGATGGTGAAATATGAAGAGGTGAAGGTGAAATGTGAAGATGTGATGGTGAAGAGTGAAGAAGTGAAGGTGAAATGTGAAGATGAAGATTCAACTCCAAAATGGGACCTTCACATCGATGGAGGCAACGTGAAGCAGGAGGAGAATTCTGACTGTGAGGCAGAGCGAGGCAACTCCCAACAGTTTGTGGAAGTGGAGGTGTGGGTGGACTTCCTAGACAATACAAAGTCAAGTGGAGACCCGGTAGATGTGTAAGCCAGAGACGATGTCGCTACAATAGATGCATCTTTGTCACAGGCCTTTAATGACAAGAATGTGAAGTTGAACACTCAATTCCTAGGTTCAACCTGCAGAGTAAGAGCGAGCGGCCAGTCTTTGTGGACCTGTGGGTTGGGGAGATCTTTAACCAGGAGCGAGAGCCAAGAAGCTCCCAAGCATTCACTAAATAATTGCATTTACACGGTGCTAGCTTAATAACCTTTGCAACTCCGAGTTTTGTATCGTATCTCGTCTGAAACACTCGAAGAGCATCCCCAAGTAGCAGCTGCCCCTGTGTGGCACAGGGTGGTGGCCCTGCACCGGCCTGCATTTATTATTTTTTTCCGCCCGAGGACGACCGCTTGTGTTACGATCGAAACGTCGTGATCTATTATTATTTTTTCTGCCTACGTGACTTTACTGAAAGAACCAAAGAGTATGTTAACAAGAGGCTGTCAGTAGGGGGCGATGATTGATGTTTCATCTCAGTTGTGTAATTTGTCGCTAATGTTTAGAATTCGCCAGCATGCAATGGCCTACTCGTTTTGAATGACACAATAGTATGTTTTACATCCACTGTTAAGCAGACGGTGCATATTTTTTCAAATAGCTTTTTAATCAGATGTTATCTGATGCAGTAGATTTCATTGCAGTAATTAAATTTTCTTAAAATTCCAGTCAATAATTTAGAATGAACATTTATTTTGGTTCTTTCGTTAAAGTCACGTAGAATGAGATTATAATAAAATCAAATGACACAATAAAATTCTCACGACGTTTCGGCCACAACACAAGTGGCTTTCAGGTGAAAGGAACAGACCTGTCGGGACGACAGAGCTTCAATGAACGCTGTTAAGATTCGTAGCGTCTTTTAAGCTGGTTTAGAGAGGTGAGGCACCTTGACAAAGGGGTTTACATATAAAACAGGAGAATTTAGCATTGAAATAGCTGAGTGATTAGTTTGTGACTGGTCATAGAAATAGACTGGTCATAGAAATTGCTTTATTTTGTTATTTTATTAATTTATTATTTTATTCTCATTCTACGTGACTTAAGATGAATCCTTGCAGTCACGATTGCTTTAAATCGAAATTTAGAATAAACACTTGTCTGATTTTGTGTGTACGTGCATCACTTTTTTTTATAAGGGTCAAACATTGAATAAGTGATGTTAGGACAAAGTGTGTGTGTGTTTTGGAAGCAACCTGTACAGATAACTCAGGTGAGACCCGATGTTCTTGTGATACAGGTCAAAGGGTATTTTTGTGTTTCAGGAAGCATCTGGAGCAACTCATTGGCTTTGACAGGAAGCACACTCGGATAATTCATCAGTTACAAGGCATACCACCTTAAAGTTACACGCAGAGGAGATACATTCTCTACAACACGAATTATAATTTTGTCTTACGTGTTGACGTAGATTTTGTCGAACTTGGACTAGAAATGCTCCTTGCTGATTCACGTCTGGATGTTCACAACCATGGCTTGAAGCAAGCCCCACTACTGTTGAGACATTGTCCACCAAAACCGGTCCACAGTTGGCTTGCACACACAGTGTACACACACACAGTGTACACACACACAGTGTACACACACACACAGTGTACACACAGTGTACACACATAGTGTACACACACAGTGTACACACACACACAGTGTACACACACACACAGTGTACACACACAGTGTCCACCAAAACTGGTCCACAGTTGGCTTGCACTGAATCAATGCTGCAGTAATTATGGACTCGCACGAAGGCCGTGGGATTTATATTTTGTGTTCAACATTCCTTTGTTTTGTGGAGAGACCGATTAAATTAAAGACGTCTTGTCTGCTGATCTTCTTCATATCTGTGTACATCGATATCCCACATTGCTTGCACGTACACACCACACGCAATTAAATCAATAAAAATAAGAACGACTTCCGGGCATTGCGAAGATCGAGGAATCTCTTTCAATGGAGCGAGTTCAGTGTGTTCGATTCAACATCTCTCTGTCTCTGTCCGTCTGTGTCATCTGTTTGCCTCTGTGTTTCTCTCTGCCTGTCTCTCTGTCGTCTCTGTGTTCCTCTTGTCTGTGTCTATCCGCCTGTCTTGTCTGTGTGTGTGTCTCTCTATCAGCGTCTATCCAACCGTATTCAACGACTGTCAGTAGCAACACGCGCCCGGTCAACTTGCATGGCCCGTGACTCAAACTTGCTCAAAGGAGTGTTTATCTGTAATTTATTTCGCACCATACCTAGACAACCGTGTTAATCCATGGGTCTCTGTGTGAGTCTCTGTGTGTGTGTCTGTGTGTGTATCTGTGTGTGTATCTGTGTGAGTCTCTGTGTGTGTATCTGGAACTTATTTCGCACCGTACGTAACCGAACCTGCCCAGGAGGAGCGGCTGGTATCTGTGGAGCTGTGGGCTGGGTAAATCTGTGAGCAGGAGAGAGAGACAAGCTCCCAAGCATTCACTACGTTATAAACAACATATTTGCACTCATAAGTCGCTTGCCTAATTGCCTCAGCAACTCGGTGTTTCGTATCGAACCTCATCTCAAACAATCGAAGGGCGCCCCTTAGTGGCAGCTGCCCCTGTGTGGCACAAGGTGGCCCTGCACCGGCCTGCACGTGGCATGAGTCTGTCGGTAGGGGGCGATCATTGACGCGTCATCTCCCTTGTGGAGTTTCTGGATAGTGTCTGGAATTACCACAACTTTGACCGTGACACCAACATGCAATGTGCGTTGTGAGTGACACAGTGGTTTGTTTGACATCCGCTGTTAAGCAGACTGCGCATGTTGTGGTGAATGTTACTGGGGTAGCCAGATATGCCTGTCGGATTTGAACCTGGAAACTCGGCAATAAATAGAGAATGTGCTACCATATTTCTGGTTCTTTCGGTAAAGTCACGTAGATAGAAAAATAAGAATAAATTAACATTTTAATAATAAAATAACAAATAAAAATTATAAATTGAAAAAAATTGATGAAAAGATGCCATGTGTCGATTGAGATGACTGGCCAATGCACCACCTGTGCCTCCCACTACACACACACAGTGTACACACACACAGTGTAAACACACACAGTGTACACACACACAGTGTACACACACAGTGTACACACACAGTGTACACACACACAG
Organism: Petromyzon marinus; assembly: GCF_048934315.1. Classification (NCBI taxonomy): domain Eukaryota; kingdom Metazoa; phylum Chordata; class Hyperoartia; order Petromyzontiformes; family Petromyzontidae; genus Petromyzon; species Petromyzon marinus. The sequence goes on from NW_027422817.1 coordinate 2,311,131, forward strand.
TGTACACACACAGTGTATACACACATTGTACACACACAGTGTACACACACATTGTACACACACACAGTGTACACACACATACAGTGTACACACACAGTGTACACACACTGTACACACACACAGTGTACACACACACAGTGTACACACACAGTGTACACACACAGTGTATACACACATTGTACACACACACAGTGTACACACACATTGTACACACACACAGTGTACACACACACAGTGTACACACACATACAGTGTACACACACAGTGTACACACACTGTACACACACAGTGTACACACACACAGTGTACACACATACAGTGTACACACACAGTGTACACACACAGTGTACACACAGTGTATACACACATTGTACACACACAGTGTACACACACATTGTACACACACAGTGTACACACACACAGTGTACACACACATACAGTGTACACAGACAGTGTACACACACTGTACACACACACAGTGTACACACACAGTGTACACACAAAGTGTACACACACAGTGTACACACAGTGTACACACACAGAGTACACACACAGTGTACACACACACAGTGTACACACACAGTGTGTACACACACATTGTGTACACACACAGTGTACACACACACACAGTGTACACACACACAGTGTACACACACACAGTGTATACACACATTGTACACACACAGAGTACACACACACAGTGTACACACACACAGTGTACACACACTGTACACACAGTGTACACACACACAGTGTAAACACACATTGCACACACACACACAGTGTACACACACACAGTGTACACACACAGTGTACACACACACAGTGTACACACACAGTGTACACACACACATTGTGTACACACACACAGTGTACACACACACACACAGCGTACACACACAGTGTACACACACACAGTATACACACACAGTGTACACACACACAGTATACACACATAGTGTATACACAATAATGTCCACGTTGTTGTAGCTGAGCCCACGCACCCAAGGGAGGGAGCAATGTAAAATTAATCTAAATCAACTTATACTCCAACCCCCGCTCTGTGACGTCACCTCTCAGCATTACTTCATCGGCGTGAAACGCCAGGGGGAGGTGTTCCTCGCTAGAGACGTCATGTCACCAAGGTCTTCACCCCTCTCTCGTCCACCGCGCTCTTGAGCGTGACGTCACCTCCGCTTGGGTCACTACCGATTGCGTTCCAGTGCCAATCCTTATTTGGGTAAAGCTACGCCCAGTGACGGCAACTCATTAACATAATGTGTTCGTTAAAGCCGTCGCGAGTTTATTGCGACGGGTTCATTGCCCACGACATATGGGAGGTACATTAACATAATTTATTCATTCTCTAATTTATTTAGTTACGGAGCCGCTCATTGTGGGAGGAGCGTGTCTCGTACCCCAGATGTGACGTCACGTCACCTGCTGCCACGTGACGTCACGAGGTAACAGGAAGCTATCGCTTCCAGAACTGAAATCCGAGGTAAGAAATTCTCATTGCGATTGTGGTTGTTGTGGTGGTTGTGGTGGTGGTTGTGGTTGTTGTTTACCAAGGTAGAGCCTCGCTCTCTCGTAGGGATGTCAGTTGAGTAGCAGCGAGCATGGGAATCGATGTCCAGGTTGGAACTTTACAACGCGGGGCCTAGCCACGCGGGGCCTTGCCTCCTGCCCTCGCCTGATTGCATTCACTTTAATTATCTCGCTTAAGTTTAATTTGTCTTCACCCGGCTCACCACTTTGTAACTTTGTTTTATTGTCAATATTCACGCAGTTTTTATTTTCGTTCTTTTGTTACCAGGCCAAGCCCGCTTGAGCTGCTATACCGCTCTTGTTATCAGAAGCAACCTGCCCACAACAACACAAGGTGGGGCTTTGTCAACGTGTGTGAATGTTTTGACTTAAAACTTTGGTGACTGCAGGAATTAATATTCTTGGTTCTTTCGGTAAAGTCACGTAGATAGAAAATAAAATAACAATAACATAATAAACATAAAATATATTAAATAAAGCAACAACAAAACCCACGTTTTGATCGCAACACAAGTGGTCTTTATTTAATGTAATTGTATTATCTGTTATTGTTATTTTCTATCTACGTAACTTTACCGAAAGAAACAAGAATACGTGTATCAATGTCTATCGGTCAAAGACGCTAAACGGAGTGACGCGCAAACTCCAAATATACAGCAGGCGTCAGGGTCGGGATCGAACCCACGACTTCCTGTATACCAGGTGAGGTAGTTAACATCTCACCACGGAGAGAGACACACAAACTCCAGTTAGCCTCGGCTGTGTTCGTTGATCCTCAATTAATTACTTGGTGGAGTGAGGAAGCATTCATGCCAAGCAGATGAAGGTGGCCAGGCATGATTCTAGACACGCCACCGCCTGTTTACCCAGTGACAGTGTACAGTTTGTGTTTGCAGTAACGTCTATTAACTCTGTTGAACACGGAGGTTATATCAAAGCAATAGTTTATTTTTGTTTTCCTCTGGAACTCTTTATAAGAATGGAAACTGGAGGTGAACACAGCACACACATTCAGCTGAAGTCGGAACTGTTCATCCCAGCATTTAAGGACATCTGAGCTACATTTTTGTAACTTTGTTTTATTGTAGATATTCACGCCGTTTTTATTTTCTTTTGTTAGCAGGCCAAGCCCGCTTGAGCTGCTATACCGCTCTTGTTATCAGAAGCGACCTGCCCACAACAACACAAGGTGAGGCTTTGTCAACGTGTGTGAATGTTTTGACTTAAAACTTTGGTGACTGCAGGAATTAATATTCTTGGTTCTTTCGGTAAAGTCACGTAGATAGAAAATAAAATGAAAATAAATAAAAATAAATTGTAAATAAAGCAAAAAACTCACGTTTTGATCGCAACACAAGTGGTCTTTATTTAATGTAATTGTATTATCAATTATTGTTATTTTCTATCTACGTAACTTTACCGAAATCAACAAGAATACGTGTGTCAATGTCTATCGGTCAAAGACGCTAAACGGAGTGACGTGCAAACTCCAAATATACAGCAGGCGTCAGGGTCGGGATCGAACCCACGACTTCCTGTACCAGGTGAGGTAGTTAACATCTCACCAAGGAGAGAGACACGCAAACTCCAGTTAGCCTCGGCTATGTTCGTTGATCCTCAATTAATTACTTGGTGGAGTGAGGAAGCATTCATGCCAAGCAGATGAAGGTGACCAGGCGTGATTCTAGACACGCCACCGCCTGTTTACTCAGTGACAGTGTCAAGTTTGTGTTTGCAGTAACGTCTATTAACTCTGTTGAACACGGAGGTTATAGCATAACAATAGTTTACTTTTGTTTTCCTCTGGAACTCTTCATAAGAATGGAAACAGGAGGTGAACACAGCACACACATTCAGCTGAAGTCGGAACTGTTCATCCCAGCATTCAAGGACATCTGAGCCTGGATTCACACCTCTAAGTTGCGATTGAACATTAATTTATGCATGTATGCCTAACACAAATAGTATTGTTTTCAACACCCTTTGCTATGTCAGCTGAATTTAGCTCTCATAAATATTCCTTTTGTAGCCAGACAGCTGAAATTGTGTACTCAGAGTTTTGGGTGAACATTCATTTTGAAGATACGAGGGCTTCCAGGCATGTTTATAATAATTTGCCCTCTCATTGTGTGCCATCACAGCCCGTGTGATGAATTTGGGAAACGTTTTTACTACATCATGAATATATTAATAAGTATAGACGTATAAGTCACATGTGACTATATATGCATTCCTCTGTGCATCGATACTGACGTGTCGATGGTGTGGATATTATTTTTTTCAGTGTGCAGCTGACGCTGGTCTGATGGAGAAAAGGCAGTCGGCACAGCTCGGTACGACAAGTCAACAATGCGACCAGCGTGCATACAGCACGGATCGGACTGGAAATTTGACACGGCACCAGAGAACTCGCACAGGAGAGAAACCCTTCAAGTGCAGTGTGTGTGGGAAGGCTTTTGCATGGCCGTCTGCTCTTAAAATACACCAGAGAACACACACGGGAGAGAAACCTTTCAAGTGCAGTGTGTGTGTGAAGGCATTTTCACAGTCATCTGCTCTTGTAGAACACCAGAGAACTCACACGGGAGAGAAACCCTTCAAGTGCAGTGTGTGTGTGAAGGCATTTTCACAGTCATCTGCTCTTGAAACACACCAGAGAACAACACACACAGGAGAGAAACCCTTCAAGTGCAGTGTGTGTGTGAAGGCGTTTGCAAATTCATCTGCTCTGAAAATACACCAGAGAACACACACGGGAGAGAAACCCTTCAAGTGCAGTGTGTGTGGAAAGGTGTTTGCAAATTCATCTGCTCTGAAAATACACCAGAGAACACACATGGGAGAGAAACCCTTCAAGTGCAGTGTGTGTGTGAAGGCATTTTCATGCTCATCTGCTCTTGTAATACACCAGAGAACTCACACGGGAGAGAAACCCTTCAAGTGCAGTGTGTGTGGGAAGGCATTTGCACGGTCATTTGCTCTTGTAGAACACCAGAGAACACACACGGGAGAGAAACCCTTCATGTGCATTGTGTGTGGGAAGGCATTTGCACGGTCATCTGCTCTTGTAGAACACCAGAGAACACACACGGGAGAGAAACCCTTCAAGTGCAGTGTGTGTGGGAAGGCTATTGCGCAGTCATCTGCTCTTGTAGTGCACCAGAGAACACACACGGGAGAGAAACCCTTCAAGTGTACTCTGTGTGGGAAGGCGTTTACACTTTCATCTGCTCTTGTAATACACCAGAGAACACACACGGGAGAGAAACCCTTCAGGTGCACGATGTGTGGGATGGCGTTTACACAGTCATGTAATCTCGTATTACACCAGAGAACACACACGGGAGAGAAACCCTTCAAGTGTACTCTGTGTGGGAAGGCGTTTACACTTTCATCTACTCTTGTAACACACCAGAGAACACACACGGGAGAGAAACCCTTCAGGTGCACTCCGTGCGGGAAGGCGTTTGCACAGAAACCACATCTTATAGATCACCGGAAAACACAAGCATCAGAAGATCCACAAGGAGTGGAGTCTGAAATCAGCTTGTGAAAGTCAAAGTGCCACAATAAGCCCATCCCTCTTGAAACAAGAACCGGAAGAAAATCGCAGCTTGGACACTTTTAAAGGTATCGAGGTGAAATATGAAGAGGTGATGGTGAAGAGGGAAGAAGTGATGGTGAAGAGGGAAGAAGTGATGGTGAAGAGGGAAGAGGTGATGGTGAAGAGTGAAGAAGTGAAGGTGAAATGTGAAGATGAAGATGAAACTCCAAAATGGGACCTTCACATCGATGGAGGCAACGTGAAGCAGGAGGAGAATTCTGACTGTGAGGCAGAGCGAGGCAACTCCCAGCAGTTTGTGGAAGTGGAGGTGTGGGTGGACTTCCTAGACAATACAAAGTCAAGTGGAGACCCGGTAGATGTGTAAGCCAGAGACAATGTCACTACAATAGATGCACCTTTGTCACAGGCCTTTAATGACAAGAATGTGAAGTTGAACACTCAGCTCCTTGGTTCATCCTGCAGAGTAAGAGCGGCCAGTCTTTGTGGACCTGTGGGTTGGGTCAATCTCTCACCAGGAGCGAGAGACAATAAGCTCCCAAGCATTCACTATGTTATAATATTTGCATTTACACGGTGCTTGCTTAACCGCCTCAGCAACACGGAGATTTGTGTCGTACCTCGTCTGAAACACTCGAAGAGCATCTCCAAGTAGCAGCTGCCCCTGTGTGGCACAAGGTGGTGGCCCTGCACCAGCCTGCATGTGGACAAGTGCCTGTCAGTAGGGGGTGATGATTGATGCGTCATCTCAGTTGTGTAGTTTGTAGGTAATCTTGATTCGAAGCTTTCGTGACTGCAGGAATCCACACTCTTGAGTTCTTTCGGTAAAGTCACCACATGGGTAGAAACATAACAGACCACGGCGTTTAGATCACAACACAAGCAATCGTCATCAGGTGGGACAACCACAGCAAGAGAAACTGCTGAAGTAGTAGGCGCCTACTCCAGTAGTTTCTTCTTGTTGCTTGCTTGTCCCACCTGATGACGATTGCTTGTGTTGCCATCGAAGCGCCGTGATCTATTATTTGTAGCGTAATGTTTATAACTTGCTACATTTTGACCCAGACGCCAGCATGCAACGGCCTACTCGTTTTGAATGACGCAACAATAGTACGTTGTACATACACTGTTAAGCAGACGGTGCATATTTGTAAAATAACTTCTTGTTAATACGATGTAACGTGATGCAGTCAATTTCGCTGCAGTAATTCGATGTTAATATGCCCGTCAATGATTTAGAATGAATACTTGTCTGATTGTGCGCGTGCATGTATCATGTTGTCTGAGGGTCAAACATTGAATAAGTGATGTTAGGACAAAGTGTGTGTGTGTTTTGGAAGTAACCTGTACAGAGAAGTCAGGTGAAACCCGTTGTTCTTGTGATAGAGGTCAAAGGGTGCTTTTGTGTTTCACGAAGCGTCTGCCTCTGGAGCAACTCATCGTCTTTGAAATAGGGAGCACGCTCGGATCATTCATCAGTTACAAGGCATACCACTTGAAAGTTACACGTATAGGAGGAGGTACATTCTCTACAACACGAATTGTAGTTTTGTCTTACGTGTTGACGTAGATTTTGTCTAACTGGGACTAGAAATGCACCTTGCTGATTCACGTCTGGATGTTCGTACCTATCGGTTGAAGCAAACCCCACTGCTGTTGTTGAGACACTGTGCACCAATGAGGGTCCAACACATTGACGGCCTTCAGGCCAGGAAAGTCACAACATTTGCACATGAAGGACGCATTCACGCAAGTACCCCATGCTCCGTTTTGAAGTTTTAAAATGAAACATCTTTGAATTGTGTTGTGTTTTGAATTAGATGATTTTATTTCCTCATTAAAAGCTTGTTTCAATTTACATCTGGAAGACTTCATTGAAAAGGAGATTTCGCGTGAATTTTCTCTCGTCGTTAAGTAGATGGCCTTGCCGGGGGTTCGGTTCAATGCGGACACAAACAGTGTACACACACACAGTGTACACACACACACAGTGTACACACACACAGTGTACACACAGTGTACACACACAGTGTACACACACACAGTGTACACACACAGTGTATACACAGTGTACACACACACAGTGTACACACACACAGTGTACACACACAGTGACACAGCGACACACACAGTGACACAGTGACACACAGCGTACACACACACAGCGATACACACAGTGACACACGTGGTGTCAATAAAGTTACAGCCACCACGCGGTGTCACTAAAGTTACAGCGGCCCAGGGAGGCGGACCGCGAAGCCTCGGCGAAAACCTCGTGCCAGTAAAACCCCTCACACCCCCTAGGCAGGGATCCCCTTGACCCCTCACACCCCTAGGCAGGGATCTCCTTGACCCCTCACACCCCCTAGGCAGGGATCCCCTTGACCCCTCACACCCCCTAGGCAGGGATCCCCTTGACCCCTCACACCCCTAGGCAGGGATCCCCTTGACCCCTCACACCCCTAGGCAGGGATCTCCTTGACCCCTCACACCCCTAGGCAGGGATCCCCTTGACTCCTCACACCCCTAGGCAGGGATCCCCTTGACCCCTCACACCCCCTAGGTAGGGATCCCCTTGACCCCTCACACCCCCTAGGCAGGGATCCCCTTGACCCTTCACACCCCCTAGGTAGGGATCCCCTTGACCCCTCACACCCCCTAGGCAGGGATCCCCTTGACACCTCACACCCCCTAGGTAGGGATCCCCTTGACCCCTCACACCCCCTAGGCAGGGATCCCCTTATGGGTAGTGTTGAGTCTATGGTGCAGTGTTGAGTCTATGGTGCAGTGTTGAGTCTATGGTGCAGTGTTGAGTCTATGGTGCAGTGTTGAGTCTATGGTGCAGTGTTGAGTCTATGGGTAGTGTTGAGTCTATGGGTAGCAGTGCTGAGTCTATGGTGCAGTGTTGAGTCTATGGTGCAGTGTTGAGTCTATGTTGCAGTGTTGAGTCTATGGGTAGTGTTGAGTCTATGGTACAGTGCTGAGTCTATGGTGCAGTGCTGAGTCTATGGTGCAGTGCTGAGTCTATGGTGCAGTGTTGAGTCTATGGTGCAGTGCTGAGTCTATGGTGCAGTGTTGAGTCTATGGTGCAGTGCTGAGTCTATGGTGCAGTGTCGAGTCTATGGTGCAGTGCTGAGTCTATGGTGCAGTGTTGAGTCTATGGTGCAGTGCTGAGTCTATGGTGCAGTGCTGAGTCTATGGTGCAGTGTTGAGTCTATGGTGCAGTGCTGAGTCTATGGTGCAGTGCTGAGTCTATGGTGCAGTGTTGAGTCTATGGTGCAGTGTTGAGTATATGGGCAGTGTTGAGTCTATGGGCAGTGTTGAGTCTATGGGCAGTGTTGAGTCTACGGGCAGTGTTGAGTCTATGGTGCGGTGTTGAGTCTATGGTGCAGTGCTGAGTCTATGGTACAGTGTTGAGTCTATGGTGGTGCAGTGTTGAGTCTATGGGCAGTGTTGAGTCAGTGGGCAAACGTACAAAATCAGCGGGGGATCAAATACTTTTTTCCCTCACTGTAGTAGAGACGATGGGACGAAGGGGTGTATCTACTTCATGTATTTTTGGTAAGTCGTATAATCTTGGTGGCCTGGCAGCAGAAGGTTTCAACGAGAACTGTTTGGTTTGATCAATTAATGTGGTTGAATCAGAAATGATTTTGGTTTGTATGACGAGGCTGTTGGTGGGATCTCTTTATTTTTGTATAGCTACCATCATTGAGTAATTTTTTAATTTTGTTGTTATATTCTATTTTATCCATGATGACAGTGGCATTGACCTTGTCGGCTGAGAGGATGACAATGTCATCCCTCTTTTTTTAATTCATATAATAATCAGATTTCATTATTTTTATTAATTTATTCTTATTTAAATATAATCAAATTTGATTAGTTAAATTTTAAACGAAATTTTATTTACTTATTATTTAAAATAATCAAATGTGATTATTTGTAAGTTTTATTTATTATTATTTTAAAATATAAAAATGTGGTTATAAAGAAAGGCTAAATTATTAATTAAATATTTCTGACTTTATTTATTATGTAAAAGTGATCGAAATAGGTCAATTATTTTATTATTTATTCATTATTATTTAAAAATAATCCAATTTGATTATTTTAACTTATAATGTATATTTCTTTATTATTTAAAATAATCAAATTTTATTATTTTAATTTATATTTTTTATTTATTTAATCTTATTTTGAAAATAATAAAATTTGGTTTTTATTTATTCTTATTTAAAAGTAATAAAATTTGATTATTCTATTTTTTTATTTTTTTATAATGATTTTACAATAATCAAATTTGATTATTTTTATTTATCATTTATGATTTAGCATTTATTATTTATTTAATATTATAAAAATATAATCAAATTTAATTGTAGTCCGAGTCCGACCTAGGGGGAGGCCCACGACTGCTTCAGATCTCCGTCGCCGGCCCCAGTCGGCCGAGAGAGGCGTCACGTGACGAGTGGCTGTGGGGTCACACCAAGCCGCGCGAACATCGCCAGAGGACACATCGATCCGAGAATCGATGTCACGCGTTGGAATCGCCCCGCCGCCGCCGCCCGCTGCTGCCGCTGACGCTCGGCGATCCGCGCAGGCGTCGATTTTTGCGACAGGATCGCGAATCGATTCCCTCCGGCGCTCCACGCCATCACGACGATGTTGACCACCGCCGCCTCCGCCGCCCGGCACGCGGCCAAGCGCCTGGGAGTCAATGGCGAAGGCAACGACCGCGTCCAGGCGGGCGCGACTTGACGAGGTGTTTTTATAACGAGAAGATGTTTATTTTACACCTCGCCCAGAGCCTCGTTGTGAGGCCTGGGCCAGAGGCTTCACTCAGGCGACGTACCACCACCACCACCAGCCGTGTTTATATTATTTAACGTGATTGTTTAGCTTTGTAACTCGCAGATTCCAGTGCCGTTGCGAAGAGCTTCTCGTTGTTGGTGTTGGGGATGGACCACGCGGACCACAGCATCGCTAGGCTCTGCTTACGTTCAGTAAAACGCGTTTTGGTAAACGTGGATTTCGTGTTCGTTAACACTTTGGGCTATTTCCAGTGTAATTTTTTTAGACGGCGTTTTCTCTTCTAAGGGTGTGTATTCTCTTTGCACTGAACTAAAATAATAAAAATATGAAACAATAAAAACATTACTCATTGTTTTTTTTCGGTAAAGTCACGTATGTAGAAATACAATAAAATTATATTAAAACAAAAAACAATCACGACGTTTCGATCACAACGCAAGTGATCTTCATCAGGTGTCAAGAACAAATCACGGAGGTAAATACAGCAAAAGATGAGAGACGAGAATTCAACAAACCTGAAACAACATTACGTGAAGCACATCCAGTCAGGCCAACGACACAGTTAGACACTTCCTGGCGGACCACGAATAAAAACATTGCCTACCAGGAGAGATGGTGAGCGTCAGTATACAAGCACAGAGACAATTTCAACCGAGAAGATGGATTCTTGCTTAGCAATCATTGGAAGGATTTGATAAACCATTTCGGGTCTTAATTGTTCACGCCTACGGTGGCTTTCAGACCGCATCCATTATTTTCGTCTCCCCCCTCCTCTTTTCAGAACATAGATGGACTCGTCCATCTGAACAAACTCTCAAATCGCTCTCCGTGGCGCTGACGTTAAAAAAACGCCACTTTTATTCAAATTTTCTTGCTGTGGTTTTCACATCTGACGATGATTGCTTCTTGTGTTGCAGTCAAAACGTCGTGAGAATTGTATTGTTTTATATTTTTATTATTTTATTGTTTCCCTTCTACGTGGTGACTTTACCGGAAGAACCAAGAATATTAATCCCTGCAGTCACGAAAGCTTTAAATCAAAATTTAAAATACTAATTAAGTTAAAATACCGATATGTTAAATGTCCCACGCGATGGCGTCGTGGGGTAGCTCTTCGACCCTCCCCAATGTGATTAAAAACTTTGCGGAATAATAAAACTTTACAGCGCTACAAAAGCGCGCCTGGCGGTGGGGGATGCGAGTTCCAGAGTTTGTAACTCGAGGGCCGTTTAGATTTAAAGTTAAACTCGCGAACGTTCTTAGCGATTACTGAAATGATGGCACTGAGCTATGGCCATTTTTTGCCAAACGGATGCAGATTTAAAAACCCCTTTAATGCCAGTGTCTGCATCTGCTCCGATATCACTTGCCGGCGATGTTAGCCGTGGCTTTATTTTGGTGATTTTGAAATAGTTTTATGGTTTGGCCATGTTTGTTTTGTTGTAGTACGGAGTTAGACTGATGGCCTTAATCTAAGTTGTCTTGTGGTTGTTGTTGTTGTTTGACTTGCATCCCACTGGGATTTTTGCACACAGCGTTGGTGTACGGTGCTATTTCAAGGATTATTTTGCTGTTTTTTCCTGGATTTTCTGTTTGCACAGTCAAATAATCACTGTAAGATGTTTTTCTTGTTCATGTTTTTGTTTGTTGCGGTTGCACCCGATTCAAGAGCCGAATGGCTCACAGGGCTATACCAAATAAATGAAACTGAAAACTGTCTTCTCGGTATAGGAGGAAACAACAGCTTTGCACAATAGTCGTGTTGAGTTTGCTTCCTTGCCGACGTGCACAGGACACGTTTGAGGACCCACACAAGCCCCCACCGTCGGCTGTGGTTCACGTGCGGGGACTCTTGGACACAGCCCTCGAGTCGGACCTCGTGGAGGCCGTGCGGCACTTTGGCCTAGTCAGGTGACCAGTCGGTGGTGACCGTTGCCCGCATGGGGAAGGAAGCTGTATTATTATTGTTATTATTGTTGTTTACCGAAAACACCAAAGATTAATTCCTGCAGTCAAGAAAGCTTTGAACCAAGTTTAAACCGCCTCTACGGGGAGGTATAAGGTCTGTATCTTTGTGTCTGTCTTTGTGTTGTCTTGTGTTGTCTGTGTGTTGTCTCTGCTTGTGTATCTGCCTTTGTGTCTGTGCTTGGATTTGTTTATCTGTGCTGTCTCTGCCTGTGTGTCGGTCTTGGTGCTTCCGAATGTTTGCTGCCGTGCTCCACTTTGCTCTATGCATACCTCATGCTAAAATGTCCCATTGTCTCTCAGCCTTGCCTTCTCATGCTAATATATCCCATTGTCTCTCAGCCTTGCCTTCTCTGCCTATTTAAGGCGACTTCACTGTGTGCTTGTACCTGTGCTGGTCCGCTCTACTTGAATGTCTATGTGTGTGTGTGCCGTCTGTATCTTAAATTTCATACTTAACTTGCAATTTAGCAATCTTTGAAATAACGTAATCAACCAGGCTTTGCGTTAATTGTGTTTTGACCGACCGTCTGTGTTGCTTTATTTGGTTTCCAAATTCTGCTAAACTCTTGTCTGTTTGGTATGCTTCTCTCTCTGTGTCCCCTATTGTGTCGGTGTTAGTTCCCCCCTACTTGGGTGTCTGTATATACATCTGAGGTTATGTGTCTCCCCTCTCTCGTAAATTTAGCTCTTCTGTACCTGATGATGGCTGCTTGTGTTGCAACCGAAACGTCGTACGCTATTATGTTATTTTATTAATTCTTATTTATACATGACTTTACCGAAAAAAACAAAGATTATTGTTATTATAGTTGTTATTATTATTGGTGTTATTATTGTTGTTATTATTGTTGTTATTATTGTTGTTATTGTTATTATTGTTGTGGTGGTGGTGTTTGCGGACGTGGAGTGAACGTAGACCTTGGAAATTCGAATATTACCGATTTTCGCTTCGACAACTCAAGAAATTGCATAACACGAAAATACTCGATGGTTCTTAAGCACGGGGTGGGAGATGCCCTTTCTGGGGGTGCAAGACGTGCCAGATTATTTTTAACAAGGTAAATCATCGAAACACATTGAGCACGGGCACGTAAGCACCGCTACTTTGTTCCATCAAACCTCTAAATTAATAAACATTGTACGTTTTAAAAAAAATATTGAGAACCAAAGGGGGGGTGGCAAGGCTGCAGGTTAAAGCTCAAGAACCACTTCCGTAAATAAAAAGCCGTGGCCGCGTGTGGCGGTGGACGAGAGGGCGCGGCGTTGCCCACGTCACGGCGTGATCGGCGACGCCGTGCGTGGCTTACTCGGGGCCTTTACAGCCTGAAGTGACCAACCAAAAACTGCTTCATCTTCTTTGGGGTTCTTTCGGTAAAGTCACCACCGCGTAGAATGAGAATAAAATAATAAATTAATAAAACTTAAAATAACACGATAAAATTCTCACGACGTTTCGGGCTACAACACAAGCGGCCTTCATCAGGTGAAGGGACGAGACTGCCAAACTGAAATGGGACAGTCTCGTCCCTTCACCTGATGAAGGCCACTTGTGTTGTGGCCGAAACGTCGTGAGAATTGTGTTATTTTATTGTATTATTTTATTTTCTACGTGTTGGTGACTTTACCGAAAGAACCAAAGAAGATTAATCCTTGCAGTCACGAAAGCTTTAAATCGAAACAAAAAACCGTTTGTTTTTCAATTTTCCCAAGTCACGAATTCCCTCCGAATTAAAGTGCCGCTGCTGCTTTTGTTGTGCCGTCTGACAAAAGCGGCACACGTTCAAATGTGATTAGTAACCGTGTAAAAAATTAATATCTTGTATTGAAATGGTGCACACATACCTTGTTTATGTACGTTTGAAGAAGCTTCCTTTATCAGGTGATACATCGACAGAAGAAGACTACATTACCCTCAAGATGTATTCTAAATCTAATTATATTGTTACAGTACATTCAATTCCAACGCACTACACTGCCAAACTGAAATGGGGCGTGGCATCTAACCTGCATCCAACCAGTCTCCACTCCGTTGCATGCATTGAAACATTTCTTGAGATCAAATGAGGTGACTTGGAGCAGACCAACCTCGTGTTTAACATCAACAACAGGCACGCGTTTTAAAGTCGGCCACATCTTTGAATAACGGCACTCGTTTGAATCGCTCCCTCCGTGCAGCTACGTGGTGATGATGCCCAAGACGCGGCAGGCGCTGGTGGAGTTTGAAGACTCGGAGAGCTCCCGCAGCTGCGTCGACTACTCGTCCACGGGCTCCGTCTACGTGTGCGGGCAGCCGGCCTATATTAACTTCTCTACCAGCCAGAAGCTTTGGCGCCCTGGCGTCCCGGGGGATAACGGCAAAAGCAACCACGTCCTGCTCTTCACCATCCTCAACCCCATCTACCCCATCACCACGGTGGGCATTGTTACGCTCACAGCAGCTGGACATTCACGCGTGAATAATTTGTCGGGTGTGCCATGCGCACACGCACGCACACACACGCGTGTTTCATTTTTACGAGTGAAATTATGTCCGTTTTGGATTACAGTGAATGGCTTTGCTAAGGAAATTACATCGATCCTTTGGTTCATTTGAGGCAATTGAAGTCGGGTTTTTTGTTTGTGCTTTGAAGTCTACCAATGGCATTGAATAAAAAAAAAATATATAGACCTAATGTTGATTTTGGAAAGCGTTGATGTCCTGTATGGCTCGATCTTAAAAATTCACTGGAAAAAAAGCTTTTCAAATTTACTTGGTAATGCGTGCAAAATCACCTCGCTGCGTTTGTGTGCTCCATGTGGTCCTGCAGGATGTGCTTTACAACATTTGCAAACCATTTGGGCCTCTGCAACGCATTGTGATCTTCAGGAAGAATGGCCTGCAGGCCTTTGTGGAATATCCTTTCAACGAGATGCATAACCGTAACGACATGTCCGCCATTCACGTAATTTTACGTGTTATTTTGGAAATGCTAAATGTATTGTTTTTAAAATGAAATGGTCGTGTTTTCCTTAATTTTTGGCCGTTTGTTTCGGTTGAGAGCGCCGAGAGAGCGAACTCATCTCTGAATGGAGCAGACATCTATTCGGGCTGCTGTACTCTTATAGTGGACTATGCGAGGGCAAGTACAACCGATACTTTGTACATTCACAAGTGTGTGCACCACAACCTGGGTTTTTTCACCCGCAGACCAAAGATTAATTTAATATTCTGAATTGACCACTTTGGTGAGCAAATAATGCTGAATACACACGGCAATTCATTACCAGATGAGGGCTTCCGCACTCGACGCCTGTTGTGGGGTTATTTGACTTGTGTGCGGGGTAAAGGAGTGTAGCATATTTTGTGGCAGCATAGAAATACAATGCACCCAATGGGTTTTACAGCTGCCCACCACACAGCCCCACAACCTACAACAACCCATTGTGCATGACGGTCATCCTTGCCGTTGTCTAAAGTCAAACTTTTCCTAATTGATATTACCGTGAGGGTGGTTCTCATCTGAGCCAGTGCCCTGAGCCAGTTAGTGGAAAATTCGCATCCAGTGGGAAGGGTAGAGTTGGTTTTTAATTCAATTTTATTTGGTGACGGGTGATTAACATTCAGCCATAGGCTGCTTTGCGAGACCTGCAGAGTACCTGAGGGGAGATGTTACATTGTTAGCAGGAAATAAAATTACAGAACAGTAATAACGAATGCATCATTTTCATAACGGGGTTATGGCACTTCAACATTTTTGAGGTATACGATCAAGGCTAACGCTTTACAGTACACGAGGAACACCGCGAATAAATAATACCGAGTTAGGCAGAGCATGCCAAACTTATGTGCGATTAAACAAGTTTGGAATTTAAATAGGTCACCGAGGGATAGCGATTTTATCTGCAAACACGAAGGGAGCTTGTTCTAACGAAGAGGGATAATCAACACTTGATCTTAAACAAAAAACCGGTGGCAGAAGGCCACTGTTTTCCCACAACTCCGATAAGCACGCTTTTACTACGTACGGCGCAAAAGTTTAGCTTCCCGTTGACTTCCTACGTGTGGCAGCTCTTATTCATTCATCTCCCAGGAGGTTAAGGGTTGCGTTAAGTACCTCGACTTCACCGCAAGTTGCATGCCGTAATTGTCTCGGGGGTAATGACCGCTTAATAATTATGCTTGTAAATTTTAAATGGTTCTAAAGTTTCGATTTAAAGCTTTCGTGACTGCAAGGATTAATCTTCTTTGGTTCTTTCAGGTAAAGTCACCACGTAGAATGAGAATAAAATAAAACAATAAAATTCTCACGACGTTTCGGCCACAACACAAGGTTGGGACGACAGGTCTGTTCCTTTCACCTGAAGAAGGCCACTTGTGTTGTGGCCGAAACGTCGTGAGAATTTTATTGTTTTATTTTATTCTCATTCTACGTGGTGACTTTACCGAAAGAACCAAAGAAGGTTCTAAAGTTATATAATTTTTTTCCGAGCATCTATGCCCTATATGCTGGCCACGAATAATGTGTATCTTTTCTCCCTGCTGTGTCCTCTTTACAGGCGACGCGTCTGGATGTGTTTAAAAATGACTCTGAGACCTGGGACTTCACCAACCCTGGCCTCAAGCAAGGTAAGATCAATATTGAGCATATCAGAGCCGCGCTCTCTCAACAGCTGGTGGTGGTGAGCCCTCGGTGTGTGGGGGGGGGTGACGTTTTTAACGCAAGGGGTGGGGGGTGTGCACGGCGTGATGAAACAAGCATTGACTATTTCTGTACGCCGCCGGCTTTGCCGTGTTATACTTGAAGATCCCTGGCCAAGTAGAAGGGGAAGTTTGGAGCGTTCTCAAGAGGATAATGCAGCTTCTGCACTTGAGATTTTGGTTGCAGAAAAATGTCACACCTGCAGACACTTGGTTGTCTTGAAGCACATTGGTGTACTGTTTACAATCTACAGAACTTGGTCGTTGTCACAGGAAGTTATTTGAAACGCCATTCCCCTCTTTTGTATCAATCATACAATCACTGCAATTGTGTAGAGCTGGTCAAGGTTATTTTCGTTTATACCTATCTTCTCCATATATATAAAAGGCAAAGTTGTGAATATGTGTGTCTGTTCAAAATGTTTAGCGTACTTCCCGACATGCAACAAACTGGAAATTTGCCATGTGGGTACTTTCCAGACTGTACACCGTGCAAACATTACACAAATACACTTTTGTTTTTTGGGGGGGGGGGGGGGAGCTCGATAATGCATTTATTTTTTGCACGGCAAGTGAGCTGTGACGTCAAATCTGTCGCGTGACCCGTAGTGTAGCGGTTAGCGCTACGCTGCGCTACGAACCCGGCGACCCAAGTTCGATTCCCGCTCACCGCCACCACCGGTGACGATTATTTTAACCGGTCCTGGGCCTCCCCTAGGTCGACTCAGCCTCAAACGAGTAACTGCTGTGGTGTGTGAACATCGCCACTGGGGAGACAAAGGCGGCCGGGCGTGGTGGATCCAAGTCCCGGGCGAAGCCGGATAGTAACAGCTAGCGCAACATATAACTAAATAATCTTTGTGTTTTTTTAGCCCATGCTAAGCTTGCGTAGTTTACTCTGGGCAGATTGGTTTTAAACTCCTGCCCGTGTACTTTGTTTTTCCAGTTTACCCTTCACAACAATGTGGCAGTATAAGTGAATGTTGTGAAGAACAGGATTCACAAGGAGGCATGTGGCTGCTGGAGTGTTCAATAATCCATTGGATGAATTTTTTTGTTACCATTAAAGCTGTTGCCCTGGTACTGGACATGCGATAGACATTGCCATTAAGTTGGTGGCGTTTTAGATTTTGATCAGCTTTGAAGATTTTCCCAACGTCAAGTGCATGTGGCCCATAGGCGGGTACTCGGTTGTTCGGGGTGTATCAAGGCTGGGCATTTTTACACTACAGTGTAAAACCTTGCATTGCGAGCATGATTCGTTCCGGGAACGTGTTTGTAATCCAAAGCGCTCGTACATCAAAGCACTCGTCTATCAGTTGTGTGATCACGTGACTCACGGCAGTACAAAGTGTGTCTACACGTACACTGCTCGTATTGCAAGACCTCGCTCGTTTATCAAGTTAATATTTATTTACAATTTTAGCTCGTCTTGCAAAACACTTGCAGACCAAGTTACTCGCAATCCAAGGTTTTACTTTTATATTTAGACTTACCAGGGTGTGTGTCTGTTGGATCAGAAGTAGGTGCCAACTTTCACTGGCATATTTGAGGTGGACATTGCACGTTGCGTTTTTATATTTTGTAGGGTTGAGAAACCTTGACTGCATTATGTGGTGTCTGGATACTAAGCGGAGAAGCTTAGAGGATGTCAGAAAAGCCGATATTTACGATTGAAAATATCACTTATTATAAAGTAACCCTTTTAATTTGGTACGATTGAGCCTGAACAGGAAAATGGTATCTTTGTCCCGAGTACATTGTGCGTACGCACAGATATTAGTTTCCGAAGAGGTAAGTCTCGCCACTTTATCAAGGGAGCTTCAGGGACACGGTGCGGTTTGATTTTATTGCCAAATTTCCGTAAACGCTTCGAAGAGTATTTTCCTCACTCCAAACATCAACGCTACAAGGAGCATCTGCGAGCATTGCCGCACACAGAAGCACACGGAGGCAATTTGCAAGCAACACACGAGCAATCAAGCGCCCGGCAGCCAACAGCCACCGACGTGAACGGCGACGACACGAACGGCGACATTGGCGACATCCTCGTCGGCACTTGGGAGGCACCGGGGACCAAGCAACCAACACGCCGCCGCCGCTGTGACACGCACGGCCGACCCGCGCCCCCCCACGCCTGCAGCGCCACGTCACGGAACACTCGGCGCAGCACGCCGCGTCCGCTGCACCGCAACCGCCACGTGCCGCTTGGCAGAGGCCATCGGATAACCCGCGTCCAGCCGCAGGCACCGGGGGACACGGCGCTGACAGACCGGCAAAGCACCGGCACCGCCGCGAAGAAGCCGGGAGCGACGAAAGCCCGCATTCACCGTGAACGGGACTTGAAAATAAGCCGAACGGAACGCGTGCCGATGCGTTTGGGGCTTAAAATCGCTCCGTTGGTGAGAATTTACCTCGACGCTCGTACGTTTAGACTGCCTTGCTAAAGTTTTGTTTGCAAACGAGGATTTTGACATTGCAGATGCCAGACACAACGCATTTCGCATCGGTTTATAAGCGGCGATCTTTTTCATTTTAAAGGTTCGTAAGGCCCCGTCGCCCACTTCAAGCGTCCCAATTTTAAGCCCCAAACCAAAAAGGGTCGCCGGAGAGCGAGAGGTGCGGTGGCACGGACAACGCGGGGGGGTGCATTTGTGCCAAGCGTGACTGCTGTTGGCGCAGGAAAGAAGGCGCCGGCCTTTCTGTTGCATCCTCCTCGCGATGGGTCGTCAGCCGCCGCCCGACTCTGGGCAACTTTGTGTTCCCGTCGAAGCGTAGACTGGGTAAGAAATGAGCGGGCATCGCAGGCGGCAACCACGGACACTCGCTGACGCCGCACCTCGGAACAATTTGTCGCGTGCATCTGTACACCTCCAATAAATTTTGTTTTTTCTTCTTCTTGCGATGAGCGTTTCTTTACGCGCTGTATTTTGTATGGTGCTCGTTATTTATGTTGCGCCGTGTGAAATCTGCATTTTAAAAAATACCGCCAATTGTTTTTATCGACAGACGCAGCGCGCCCCCGTGTGGAGTGTGCCCGGAATTTCTTAATGTGTTGGTCATGTGAATGTTCTGGGTGCAGAATGCATTTTTTGGATTGTCCTTATTTTGTGCAGCAATGAGCGCTTATGTTTCCCATGGGTGAATTTGGTGATCGTTTTTTTGTTGTTTTCAGAGGACAATGCAATGATGCCAGCGAAGCAAACGTCTCTCCTTGGCGACCATCCCAAAGCACACGCTTGCGGTGGTGGCGACTGTGGAGGTAATCCCCTTGTTGCGAATGCTATAATTTCGGTTTCCTTCAGCTTGCTGTCAGATTGAAAGAACCTGCTGCCTGTTGAGAACATTTCTTATTTGGAATTAGTGTTAAGGTGCATCCTAAAAACCTTTTTTTGCGATTAACAATTGCAACGTATGAGTTGCTTTGTGTTTTAAGAGACGATATTTCCAATAGCTATCAGATGTATTGGGTATTTAAAACAAGCTATGCTGAATAAGAGCTCTAGCTTGGTGGCCCTCAACCTAAAATAAAAACTAGTTTAGTCTATTCCCTAGGCAACTGAGTCTTCTGGACCAATGTTTTCCAGTGTCTCCAAGGAGTAGAGTGGTGATTCCTGGGTTACCTGACCTTATAGGAAAGGGCACACGTGTGTAAGATGATGGTTGTCATAAATCTGTTTTTCAGAGAAGTTTAGAGAGTTTCAGCTAGTTCACGATGCGTTTCCCCCTCTTGTGTGTTTGCGTCACAGGCCACCAGCAGCCACCACCACCGGGCGTCGACTACGGATCTGGCGGCGACGGCATGGGCGGTGGGGGAGGAATGGGCATGGGAGTAGGCATGGGCAACCAGGTTGGGCCCCAGGGTGGTACCCAGGGCCAGCACGTGCAGGCCATGATGAACCAGCAGGCCGACAACAATGTCCTCATTGTGTACGACTTGGACGCCGAACGCTTCAACTGCGACCGCGTGTTTAACATCCTCTGCCTCTTCGGCGACGTGGAGAAGGTGCCTTCGCTGGGTGTTGCGCGCACCTGCTTTGAAATGAGTCCCCGTTTTTTTTCTTCCAAAGGTTCAACCGCGGTGCAATGCGTACGCACGCGTGTGGTGCACGTCGTGCGCTGATCGTGTTATATAAAGTGGGAGATTCACACGACCAAATTTGTTCACCGATTGACAACATACACATTTGGTAATTTTCTTTACAAAAATGTACCCAATGCGAAGTGTTCTTTGTGCATGTTTTCTAATGGCCCCTCGGCCAACACTTCACATTTCAACAATGCGTTACAACGAAACTTGTAGATATTTTCGTGCAAGATTGCGCGATGCTGAACCATCTTACGGGTTGTTATTTTTGTAGGTTAAGTTCCTGAAGAGCAAGCCGGGAGCCGCCATGGTCGAGATGGGAGATCAGTACGCCGTGCACAGGGCGGTTTTTCACCTCAATATGTCTCAGATCTTTGGAAATAAAATCAACCTCTGGTGAGCCTTTTTGTTCCCGTGTTAAATTGGTAAATGTAACTCGTCATATCCTGTTAATGTAATTGGATACTGCTTTCCATTTAGAGAAGACAACTTTAGTAAATATTTAGTGCAAGTGACTAAATTTTAGGACGGTGAAAAAGAGAGCTGATGAATACCGTGAACGAAACACTCGTCACAGCTCACGAGGACCCCGGTGACTTGCTTTCCAGAGCCTTTATTGAAGTGGCGAACATGAAATTTGGATTCTAGATTTGAAGCTTTACGGGGAGGGCCTTTATTGAAATAGCGAACGTGAAATTTGGATTCTAGATTTGAAGCTCTACGGGGAGGGCTTTCACCTATCTGTTAGAGCTTTCAACAGACAACGGGACAAGAAGTCAAAGCTCATCGAGACGCTGACCTTCCTCAAAAGATGCCGCGACAACAAGCTTAAAGGACGCGACCTGGGCTTGCTGTCTTCACTCCAACGCTGTCCTCTGGACAGTCCGGTCCCTTCACCTGATGAAGGCCACTTGTGTTGTGGCCGAAACGTCGTGATTTTTTGTTATTTTATTTTTTACCCACGTGACTTTACCGAATCGAACCAAAGAGCACGTGAAATTTGGAACGTGATAAAATAAAAACTAAAAACAGTTTCTTCGCGCTATTCCCTCCCTTCCGCCCTCGTCTCGGCAGCGTGTCGAGGCAGCGGTCGATTGTGCCGGGCCAGGCGTTCGAGCTGCCGGACGGCACCGACAGCTACAGGGACTACGCAGGTTCTCACAACCACCGCTACGCCGACAGCGAGAAGGCGGCGAAGAACCGCAACCAGCATCCCACCGCGGTGCTGCACTTCTTCAACGCGCCCACGGACATCACGGCCGAGATGTTCGCGCAGGTCCGTGCCCCCGCCGCCCCTTCAGCCTGCTGCCAGCAGCGCAGAAGGGGAGCGCGTTCGGTTTCTTTAAAAGTTTTCCCAGGTGAAGCTTTTATAAATATTCAAGTCCAAAGTTTGCACGTGAAACAATCGTGGGTTTTTAAGATGAGCCTATTGATGTTGTGGAGTTTGTGGTGGCCCATGACACGTTTCCTGTGACGGGACAAATGTAAAACGGTGTAATGTAGTTTCCTTTCAGCGGTTAAAACATAAGATGTATAAATAATGCAGTCGATGTTCCAAAGGGACTTTTTTGTTACAGACTAGACAACACCTCGCGTTAATTTGTCCTGTTTAATACATTACGATTCATATTCATTCGTATTCGAAAGGTTTACATTTCAGTCTTTGGACATTGTTTCTGCAAATGGTTGCATTCCCCCTGAGTCTATGCTTGGTGTTCACAATAATCTGAGCACTTTAAAAGACTGCTCCAAAGCTGGCGAATGTAAATTTAAAAATGGACAACGGGATTTGTGCCTGCAATTAAAATGACATCTCCCGAATGCTTTACCGGTGCACGTTAACTGTTACCAACTATAACGTGAACGCCGCCCGTTCTGTCCCCGCAGCTGTGCGACGAAATGTCGATTGCGAAGCCCCGCTCTTTCAAAGTGTTTTCTGGAAAAAGTAAGTCCCGCAAAGTATGTTTATTATTTATCTTACGTGTCATGGCACAGAATAAATCGTGTACTGTATTCTCCATGCAATCGTCGCTTGATTTACAGCACGACACCAGATGATCTGCAACGTGTGCTATGAGGCCATGCTCAAGAAACCCTGTGAGAAATTCTCTCCCGAGAGCAATCCTTGCTATTCACTCGCGCCCAAGCTGACTGAAGCGTGTTAGCGTAGCCAAGGCTTCGGACTGAAGCCTTCCTGCTGCAGAAATTCACCGACGACTGACACCACCCTTTAAACACGGCAAAGGGTTTCATATTCTTGGTTCTTTAGGTAAAGTCACGTAGAAGGGAAACAACAAAATAATAAATATATACAAACACAGACAATTTCAACCGAGAAGATGGATTCTGGCTTAGCAATCATTGGAAGGATTTGATAAACCATTTCGGGTCTTAATTGATTGTTCACGCTTACGGTGGCTTTCAGACCGCATCCATTATTTTCGTCTCCCCCCTCCTCTTTTCAGAACATAGATGGACTCGTCCATCTGAACAACTGCCAAATCACTCTCCGTGGTGCTAACGTTAAAAATAACCGCCACTTTTTTCAAATTTTCTTGCTGTGGTTTTCACACCTGATGATGATTGCTTGTGTTGCAGTCGAAACGTCGTGAGAATTTTATTGTTTTATATTTTTATTATTTTATTGTTTCCCTTCTACGTGGTGGTGACTTTACCGAAAGAACCAAGAATATGAATCCCTGCAGTCACGAAAGCTTTAAATCAAAATGGTGAAGGGTGTTGCGTTTTACACAACCCAAATGACTCCATGAGCAACGGTCCGTCCACGTGTCCAGCCGATAGGAGCGTGTCCGGCCTGACGGAGTGGGAAACCAAGAACGATGCCATGGAGGCTCTGGCGTGCATTAACCATCACCCCCTGAAGAACGCAAGTAAGTTGTGGGGTGTTGGCCATTTGTGTTGGTGCGATGACATTGAAGCGGTGCTGCATTATCGGCAAATCTTTGGTCGCACGCTCTGTTGAGCACCTAATGTTCAGATTTGGGGGGGGGTGCTTGTTATTACCATAGCACCATCTGTGTACACTGGCTGCCTAGCAGCCTTGGGTGAAATTGCAGGAAGTGAAAGCAGTTGTAGATTGTTGTATTATATATTAACAGGTTGTTATTTATGGGCGATTTGGATTTCGTTGTTGTTTGCATATACAGAATGGAATTGAAAGTTGACATAGCCAAGCACTTTCACTTATCACAACTCAACGTTATCTTAGCTCCCTGAACGAGTTTGTCGACATCGACAAAGACCCTCCTAAGAATCGCTTCATTGTTTTAAGTTTTTGTGTGCTCCAGTGAAGACGTCATGTGGCTCCCCTGTTTTTATTTTCTCAGATGTTCCATACTTCTACACCCTCAAACTGTGCTTCTCCACTGCCCAGCCTTCATAGAAGACAACTCAACATGTTTCATGCCGTATTGAACGTCGGTGTCAACATCATTGTCACTTTGTGTATTATTTGTGAATGTCCCATCACTCTTGTTGAAAGTTAACCGTGGGTATAGGTCGAAAGTGCAATTTGACGCGTTTACATTTTAGTTGTCATTTTTTGGAGGATTAATTTAGATTTCTATATTGACTGCACCGAAAGATTTTAAAGGTTGCAGTGGAAATGAAGAATGTTGAAATTAAAATAATTATGGTTAGTCTCCTTAACCTGCCGAGTTTGTCTGCCGTGTGCATTGCCATTTTGTCCATGAGCCCCAAACCAGATTTCACTTGGCAGTCCTCGGGTGCCGTAACTTTAGCGGCTCCAATTAATTTACAATTTGGGGGGGTTCTCAACTTGCTCATAGCCAAAGTTTTTGCTCCCACCACGAGTGATGCTCCTTTCTTGCTGTAGCCCATGGCACTAATATTGCCCATTTAATTTCATAACGGAGAGCTCTGAAATAAATGCCAAAGAGACCATTTTGGGGGGGGGCTGGTAAAAATATACCCCGACTCATTGACAATCCCATTGAAAAACATGGGTTGGCATTCTGTACAGTGCGTGTATTTAGCAGGTTAATACGCTTGCAAATATAAACCCCAAGAGAAAATAGAACAGTGTTTGAAAATAAAAGCATGGAGAGATGCATGTTTGACATCGAACTGGAATCGATTGAACATGAGCTTGGAGACATGAAGGAAGTTGGGCATAGGGTAGGTGAGTGACTGAGTGAATGAGTGACTGAGTGTGTGGGTGGCTAGGTGAGTGACTGAGTGTGTGGGTGGGTGGCTAGGTGAGTGACGGAGTGAATGAGTGACTGAGTGTGTGGGTGGCTAGGTGAGTGACTGAGTGAATGAGTGACTGTGTGGGTGGCTAGGTGAGTGACTGCATGAATGAGTGACTGTGTGGGTGGCTAGGTGAGTGACTGTGGGTGGCTAGGTGAGTGACTAAGTGTGTGGGTGGCTAGGTGAGTGACTGAGTGAATGAGTGACTGAGTGTGTGGGTGGCTAGGTGAGTGACTAAGTGTGTGGGTGGCTAGGTGAGTGACTGAGTGAATGAGTGACTGAGTGTGTGGGTGGCTAGGTGAGTGACTGAGTGTGTGGGTGGCTAGGTGAGTGACTGAGTGTGTGGGTGGCTAGGTTAGTGTGTGAATGAGTGTGTGGGTGGCTAGGTGAGTGAACGAGTGAATGAGTGACTGTGTGGGTGGCTAGGTGAGTGAGTGACTGAGTGTGTGGGTGGCTAGGTGAGTGAACGAGTGAATGAGTGACTGTGTGGGTGGCTAGGTGAGTGACTGCATGAATGAGTGACTGTGTGGGTGGCTAGGTGAGTGACTGTGGGTGGCTAGGTGAGTGACTAAGTGTGTGGGTGGCTAGGTGAGTGACTGAGTGAATGAGTGACTGAGTGTGTGGGTGGCTAGGTGAGTGACTAAGTGTGTGGGTGGCTAGGTGAGTGACTGAGTGAATGAGTGACTGAGTGTGTGGGTGGCTAGGTGAGTGACTGAGTGTGTGGGTGGCTAGGTGAGTGACTGAGTGTGTGGGTGGCTAGGTGAGTGAATGAGTGACAGTGTCTGGGTGGCTAGGTGAGTGTGTGTGTGGGTGGCTAGGTGAGTGACTTGTGTGGGTGGCTAGGTGAGCAACTGTGTGTGTGGGTGGCTAGGTGAGTGAGTGACTGAGTGTGTGGGTGTCTAGGTGAGTGAGTGAATGAGTGACTGAGTGTGTGGGTGGCTAGGTGAGTGAGTGACTGAGTGTGTGGGTGGCTAGGTGAGTAACTGTGTGTCTGTGTGGGTGGCTAGGTGAGTGAGTGTGTGGGTGGCTAGGTGAGTGACTGTGTGTGTGTGGGTGGCTAGGTGAGTGAGTGACTGAGTGTGTGGGTGTCTAGGTGAGTGAGTGAATGAGTGACTGAGTGTGTGGGTGGCTAGGTGAGTGAGTGACTGAGTGTGTGGGTGGCTAGGTGAGTAACTGTGTGTCTGTGTGGGTGGCTAGGTGAGTGAGTGTGTGGGTGGCTAGGTGAGTGACTGTGTGTGTGTGGGTGGCTAGGTGAGTGAGTGACTGAGTGTGTGGATGGCTAGGTGAGTGACTGTGTGTGTGTGTGGGTGGTTAGGTGAGTGAGTGACTGAGTGTGTGGGTGGCTAGGTGAGTGACTGTGGGTCTGTGTGGGTGACTTATCAGGGACGGGTCCCGTGTGGCCAGTGGTCGAGACCTGTACCTTGGCTGGGTCAGGTCAGACTAGCCTCCCCAAGGACCCCCTTAGCCGGAGGACCCCGAGACCCTAGCCCAGGAATAGGGCGAGTTAGACCGAAGCCGTACCTCCTCAGCTAGCAGCCGGTGAAGGGGCCGTTACCCCTTCAAGTAGAAGGCTGTATTGTATTGTTAAGCACCTTTGTAATAAATAAGCGTTGCCTCTACCGATTCGTCTCTACGCCGTCTTAAAGAACCCATTACACATGTACAGGCATAGCTCTTACGTCTTTAACCATTGAACTTGTTTTAAATATATATAAAATGCTCTAAACATTTATCATGTGCACAGTATTGTAATATAGGCGGGTACTGATACCCCAATGAAGTAGTGCTCATATTTGGTCAGAGGAAAACCAATGCTCATTCGGTAATGCATCTCCATTGGAAGCATGTTATGATGACCTCCTACAGCGCTGTTTCACGAAGTGTTCCGTTTATCAAGAACGCATCCTGAGCGCCATAACAGACTCACATAAAACTGAAGGCCGCCTGGGATCAAACTTACAAAATAAGCGGATGAGAGCAGGTTGGTGTGCTTTTGGAAAATGTAACTTGATAATGAAACGCAAGACCCAATCTAGATGTGACTCACTTGCAGCACTCCACTGCCCCTACTCCACACCCCCTCCACTCTCTCCTCCCTGGCTCCTCCCCCCTCTCTTACCTACATAGCCTCTTGTCACGGCAGCCCTTTTGCCCACTTCACCAATTGTTTTCTTGCTGTGGTTGTCCCACCTGACGGCGGACGCTTGTTGTGCTGCGCCCGAAACGTCGCGGATTTAATTTATTTTATACCTACCACGTGACTTTACCTAAAGAACCAAAGAGCGAGGCCCAATGTTTAGAGCGTTAAAGGGTATGTAAAGCAAGGCCAAAGGCACGTAGAGGCACAACCATAAGATAACATAACACATTCTCCTGCGGAGGGAGCTGGTAGTAGGAACATTGGGCTGCTCGGTCAATGGCCAGGGTCAACGGCGGCACCATCACGTGGTGTATTCCGTAAATATGCTCGACATCAGCTTTTGTGAGGACTGCTGTATCCCAACACGTACCAGGGTGAACTTTAACAACAATAAGCCCTGGTTCTCAGCAAAGCTCAGAAGGTTGAGGTTGGAGAAGGAGGAAGTGTTTAGGAGTGGGGATAGAGACAGATTCAAGGAGTCGATGAACAGGTTTAGCAAAGCGGTGAGAGAGGCTAAACGACTACTCAGAGAGACTAAAACACCAGTTCTCTACTAACGACGCTGCTTCTGTCTGGAGAGGGCTCAGGCAGATCACCAACTACAAACCCAGAACCCCCCACACCACTAACGACTCCCGCCTAGCCAACGACCTGAACGAGTTCTACGTTAGATTTGAAAGACAATTGGACTATCCTGAACCACCCCTTCCCACCCGAGAGGCCCCACCCATACTACAGAGACGATTCTGTCCTTTCAGGAGGGAGAAGTTAATAGACTTTTCAAGAGGCAGAATCCACGCAAAGCAGCCGGGTCGGATCTGTCTCTCCAGCGACCCTCAGACACTGCGCTGACCAGCTGTCTCCAGTGTTCACCAACATCTTTAACACCTCCCTGGAGACATGCCATGTACCAGCCTGTCTCAAGTCCTCCACCATCATCCCTGTGCCCAAAAAGCTAAGGCCAACAGGACTAAATGATTACAGACCGGTCGCCCTTACATCTGTGGTAATGAAGTCTTTTGAGCGCCTGGTCCTGGCACACCTCAAAGCCATCACAGACCCTCTCCTGGACCCCCTTCAGTTCGCCTACAGAGCCAACAGATCTGTGGACGGCGCAGTTAACATGGCCCTCCACTTCACCCTACAGCATCTGGACGCCCCAGCATCCTACGCCAGGATCCTGTTTGTGGACTTCAGCTCTGCCTTCAACACCATGCTTCAGGACAAGCTCTTCCAGCTGAACTTGCCCTACACCACCTGTAAATGGATCACAGACTTCCTGTCTGACAGGAAGCAGTGCGTTAAGCTGGGAACACAAATCTCTGACTCCAGGTCCATCAGCACCGGAACTCCTCAGGGCTGCGTCCTTTCCCCACTGCTTTTCTCCCTGTATACCAACAGCTGCACCTCCAATCATCTGTCCGTCAAACTCTTGAAGTTTGCGGACGACACCACCCTCATTGGGCTGATCTCTGGTGGGGATGAGTCTGACTATAGGTGGGAAGCTGACAACCTGGTGACCTGGTGTAGCCAGAACAATTTAGAGCTAAATGCTCTAAAGACAGTTGAGATGGTTGTGGACTTCAGGAAGAATACAGCCCCCCTCACCCCCATCACCCTGTTAGACTCCCCAGTCAAAATTGTAGAGTCCTTCCGCTTCCTGGGCACTATTCTCTCCCGGGACCTCAAGTGGGAACTGAACATCAGCTCCCTCACCAAGAGAGCTCAACAGAGGATGTACTTTCTACGGCAGCTGAAGAAATTCAACCTGCCAAAGACAATGATGGTGCAATTCTATACAGCGATCATTGAATCCATCCTCACCTCCTCCATAACCGTCTGGTACGCTGCTGCCACTGCCAAGGACAAGAGCAGACTGCAGCGTATCATCCACACTGCTGAGAAGGTAATTGCCTGCAATCTACCAACCCTCGAGGACCTGCACACGACAAGGACCATGAGGCGAGCGAGGAAGATTATGGCCGATTCCTCCCACCCTGGACACTCTCTGTTTTAGCTACTCCCCTCCGGCAGAAGGCATTCGGTCCATCAGGACCAAAACCTCACGCCATAAAAACAGTTTCTTCCCATCTGCTGCTGGCCTGATTCTGTGAGGGCGGGCATGAGCCGGTGTGAGTAGGTTACACGTTGAGTTTTATAAGGGCACCACGGGGTGACCAGCCCCTCCCCACTCAGCCCCACCCATCCCCACTCAGCCCCACCCT
This sequence comes from Petromyzon marinus, assembly GCF_048934315.1. Classification (NCBI taxonomy): domain Eukaryota; kingdom Metazoa; phylum Chordata; class Hyperoartia; order Petromyzontiformes; family Petromyzontidae; genus Petromyzon; species Petromyzon marinus. The sequence continues at coordinate 2,340,384 of NW_027422817.1, forward strand.
CCCCTCCCTCCCCTCCCCACCCCGCCACACCCACCCCACTCAGCCCCTCCACTGCCCACCCCACCCAGCCCCACCCTCCCCTCCCCACCCTCCCCTCCCCACCCAGCCCCTCCCCACCCTCCCCTCTCCACCCAGCCCCACCCCTCCCATTTTTGGATGCACGACGGACTGACACAACAATAATCCCCTGTGGGCTGGTGGTGTAATAACCAGGAGGTTCATACCAGTATCAACTTTATAACCAAGTGTAAGCCCAGAGTCTCGATGTATTTTATTTCAGTGAGCCCTGGGTCAACACTCATGAAACATCACGAAAGCACAGCAAGTACAAAGCAATTTTAAAAGCGGTTGCAGTAACAGCTAAGCATAAATTAGAATACATTTCACAACATTTTACAATTAACATTGCCGAAAAGGTCTAACTAAAATCTGAAAACTCATACTATCTATGCAACAAATCTGAAAAGCGCTCAAATTTATAACATCCAATTATGGAATTAATAGCTTAGTAAAAACCAATAAAATCCTAAGGTTGGGGGTTGATGGAGGAGCGGATAGCATCGCACACCTGAGACACCTACAGTGGGGGGAGGGGGGGGCGAAAGGGCAATTTTACAAGCAATAATGGAGGGAAATGTTTTCAATTCCTCATATGATCGTGTTTTGTCTTGAGCCCAGAGGCTCAAGAGAGCCAGATTAAGGCGACCCTGGGTCGTAGTAACATCCTCTCACCTCGAATAATAGTGAATTCTGGAACTCGTTCAACATCTCCAAGTCCCTGGCGCGTTTATCGTTAATCTCCTGCACCAGTGCTTCCAGCTCGTTTGTCAGATCGTCAGAGGTGGGCCTGCCCAAGGGGGTTGAGAGCAGGGTCGAGGCTTCCTCGGCGGCTGAAGATAATTGGGTGGAAGGGTCATAGTTGGTGTTGGAATCGTAACTGGTGTTGGGATTGTGACAGGTGGGAGAGAAAATGTACGAGACACAATGTGATCGTGAATTTCTGTACGGGGAGAATACGATCCAACTAGGGAGCACAATGTCCAATAGTGCAAAACTGTTGGAAATTATACTCCCTGAGAAGGTAATTATACTTCACAAAATGTATACTCCCTGGTCAGGAATACATCTTTTTTTGTATTGCCTAACTGTCGTCTATGACTTTCTATGGCCCTGATGACCACGATCGGGATCATAACCATCCCCATCACGTGCACCATCGTCATGAACATCATCGCCATCACGATCACCACCATCATCACGATCACCACCATCACCCTCACAATCACCACCATCACCACGACCCTCACGATCACCACCATCACTACCACCCTCACAATCACCATAAAGATCTCCAACCATCACTACCATCATCATGATCACCACCAACCCCATCACGATAACCACCCTCACAATAACCACCCTCACGATCACCACCATTACTACCATCAGTTTAACACGTAGGCTTTCGCGACCAATATTATTCATAATAAAGGTTTTTGGGTTAGATCGCGTTTATTTATAAATGTGTCGTAACCCTCCACCACCCGACATGGCCAATCAGCAAAAAAAAAGTGTCACGTTGACAAAAGACAAATAAATTTTGATTTCAAGCTTTCGTGACTGCAGTAATTCATATTCTTAGTTTTTTCGGTAAAGTCACGTTGAAGAGAAACAAAAAATATATATATAAAATAAAAAATTCTCACGACGTTTCGACCATAACTCAAACGGTCGTCTTCAGGTGTGTTGGTTCGCATAAATGTATTTTTAAACGGCGCATTTATTTATTTATAATTGATTGTTCATGCTTACAGTGGCTTTCAGACAGCATACATTATAAAAAATTTCGTCTCCCCCCTCCTCTTTTCAGAATATAGATGGACTAGTCCTGGGTAAACTGCCAAATCGTTGCGTGTGGCGCTAACGTTTTTTATAAATAAATAAATGCGCCGTTTAAAAATAAATTTATGCGAACCAACACACCTGAAGACGACCGTTTGAGTTATGGTCGAAACGTCGTGAGAATTTTTTATTGTTTTATATATTTTTTGTTTCTCTTCAACGTGACTTTACCGAAAAAACTAAGAATATAAAAGACAAATAATTCACTACTTTAGCCCACCGGTGTGTTGAAGAGTGAATCCACATTTACAGTTTGAGTACGACGTTTCGCTGGTAAATACATCCAGCATCATCGGGCAATTCGCCAGAATGGTAAAGCCCTCGCTTGCTCACGGTTTTATATATAGCAGCAGGGTGACGTCATCACTTAACTCATATCAGGTGCAGTGATTAGAGGTGGGGGGGAGGGTATTGTAATTATATAATCGATTAGTAATCAGTCATTGGTTATGATTAGTAATGAGTTGTAGATTAGTAATTCTTTAAATCAAAATGTAATGTGTATTATTTAATAATACGCTTCCAGGCCGCACTAAGCCGGTAGCTGTCAGAGCGATTAAAGTTATTCTTGTTCCTCTCAATTTCAATGGATTCTCTAATTAGTCTTTGCCAGTAATAATTAGTTTTACACACCACTGCAACATTGTCAAAATCAATTGAGTGTCCTTGTTGACAAGCATGTTCTGCCACTGCCGACAGTTGTGTTTGAGATAATTTAATATTTCTCTGATGTTCTTTTAGTCTTACGCTGATGTTACGTCCCGTCTGCCCAATGTAGCAGCTGCCACATGAACAATTAATCCGATATACACCTTCTGTTGATAGTTTAGGTAATGCGTCTTTAGTGCAAGATACTAGTTTTTGAATTTTGTGTACTGTACCAAATCTTACTGTAATGTTTTGCTTTTGCAAAACACGGGCTAATTTGTCAGTTACTCCTGAGATGTATGGAATTTTTATTGTTTTAACAATCTGGTCGCTTTCAGCAGTATTGCTTTGCGATCGTGATTTGGCATTCAGTGCTCTGTTAATTTGAGCATTATTGTAGCCATTCTGTCGTAGTGCGTCTTTAGCGTGTTTAATCTCTCTCACTAGACTCTCACCATCTGACATCGGGCTAAAACAGTGTCAGATGGTGAGAGTCTAGTGAGAGAGATTAAACACGTTAAAGACGCACTACGACAGAATGGCTACAATAATGCTCAAATTAACAGAGCACTGAATGCCAAATCACGATCGCAAAGCAATACTGCTGAAAGCGACCTGATTGTTAAAACAATAAAAATTCCATACATCTCAGGAGTAACTGACAAATTAGCCCGTGTTTTGCAAAAGCAAAACATTACAGTAAGATTTGGTACAGTACACAAAATTCAAAAACTAGTATCTTGCACTAAAGACGCATTACCTAAACTATCAACAGAAGGTGTATATCGGATTAATTGTTCATGTGGCAGCTGCTACATTGGGCAGACGGGACGTAACATAGCGTAAGACTAAAAGAACATCAGAGAAATATTAAATTATCTCAAACACAACTGTCGGCAGTGGCAGAACATGCTTGTCAACAAGGACACTCAATTGATTTTGACAATGTTGCAGTGGTGTGTAAAACTAATTATTACTGGCAAAGACTAATTAGAGAATCCATTGAAATTGAGAGGAACAAGAATAACTTTAATCGCTCTGACAGCTACCGGCTTAGTGCGGCCTGGAAGCGTATTATTAAATAATACACATTACATTTTGATTTAAAGAATTACTAATCTACAACTCATTACTAATCATAACCAATGACTGATTACTAATCGATTATATAATTACAATACCCCCCCCCCCCCCGCCTCTAATCACTGCACCTGATATGAGTTAAGTGATGACGTCACCCTGCTGCTCTATATAAAACCGTGAGCAAGCGAGGGCTTTACCATTCTGGCGAATTGCCTGATGATGCTGGATGTATTTACCAGCGAAACGTCGTACTCAAACTGTAAATGTGGATTCACTCTTCAACACACCGGTGGGCTAAAGTAGTGAACTATTTGTCTTTTGTCAACGTCACACTTTTTTTTGCTGATTGGCCGTGTCGGGTGGTGGAGGGTTACGACACATTCATAAATAAACGCGATCTAACCCAAAAACCTTTATTATGAACATTACTACCATCCTCACATTCACCATAACGATCCCCAACCATCACTACCATCATCATGATCACCACCAACCCCATCACGATAACCACCCTCACGATCACCACCATTACCACAATCATTACGATCACCACCCATCACTACCACCCTCACAATCACCACCACCAACCCCATCACGATCACCACAGAGCCATCACCGGCTGTCAGAAGCGGCCTTGCTGCTGCTGCCACCACGGCCAAGTTCGCCACCTGACATGTCCATGGCGAGGCTCTCCCACTGGCGTCCTTCACCCACAAAGACAAACACCGTCACCATCAAGATTCCCTCTCGATGGCGCAGCTGTCAACCGCTCATCAGTTGCCCCTACCTTACTACGGGCCAATTCAGAACTTAATAAAGTATTAAAGCTTTCGTGACTGCATGAAATTACTCATTGGTTTCTTCGGTAAAGTCACGTATGTAGAAATACAATAAAAATCTATTAAAACAATAAACAATCATGACGTTTCGATCACAACGCAAGCGATCTTCATCAGGTGGTATGTGCAATCCAAAGGTTGAACACGAAATGTAACACTCTTCTGAAATTCGTGGTCCGCCAGGAAGTGTCTAACTGTGTCGTTGGCCTGACTCGATGTGCTTCACATAATGGTTTTTCAGGTTTGTTGAATTCTCGTCTCTCATCTTTTTGCTGTATTTACCTCCGCGATTTGTTCTTGACACCTGATGAAGATCGCTTGCGTTGTGATCGAAACGTCGTGATTGTTTTTTTGTTTTAATATAATTTTATATTTCTACATACGTGACTTTACCGACAAAACCAATGAGTAATTCAGAACTTATTGATCACCCCTCGGTGCCCCTTATACATCTCAGCGTTCATACTACAAAGTCCCATCACGAGTGAGAAACACAAAACATCATGCTAGTCTCCCGGTGAGAGGTTGAGGAGCGATTTGCTTGACCATACTTCACCACTCTGGTCAATGTGTACTGACCATACTTCACCACTCTGGTCAATGTATACTGACCATACTTCACCACTCTGGTCAATGTGTACTGACCATACTTCACCACTCTGGTCAATGTGTACTGACCATACTTCACCACGCTGGTCAATGTGACCTGACCATACTTCACCACTCTGGTCAATGTGGACTGACCATACTTCACCACTCTGGTCAATGTGGACTGACCATACTTCACCACGCTGGTCAATGTGTACTGACCATACTTCACCACCCTGGTCAATGTGACCTGACCATACTTCACCACCCTGGTCAATGTGGACTGACCATACTTCACCACCCTGGTCAATGTGTACTGACCATACTTCACCACGCTGGTCAATGTGACCTGACCATACTTCACCACGCTGGTCAATGTGACCTGACCATACTTCACCACGCTGGTCAATGTGTACTGACCATACTTCACCACCCTGGTCAATGTGTACTGACCATACTTCACCACTCTGGTCAATGTGGACTGACCATACTTCACCACGCTGGTCAATGTGTACTGACCATACTTCACCACCCTGGTCAATGTGACCTGACCATACTTCACCACGCTGGTCAATGTGTACTGACCATACTTCACCACCCTGGTCAATGTGTACTGACCATACTTCACCACTCTGGTCAATGCGTGCTAACCATTGTGCCACCGCTCCCCCCGTTGCCCGAAACGTGCTCAACCTGCGCAAACATTAAAGGCCGTGTATATTACGATGATAAAATAAACATTAGGCGAGTAATTTAAGAGTTGTGTTTAATTAAAAGTTTACCTCACGCGAGCCCCCAGCGCAGCCGTTTCCACTTTTCCCGCCAAAAACAAACCGTCACCAAAACCAACACCGCAAACTCTTCACGTTCCCACTTGGACGGCTAACTTCAGCTTAATTATTAATTATCTATCACTCGTGACTCTCACTCTCTCTCTACACACACGTGTGTGTACATGTACACGATGAGGAGATTATTTACTTTGTTAACAAAACAACCTCGCCTGCCTACAGGAGGTCGTGGGTTAGATCATGTCCCTGAGAGATGTTAACTACCTCGCCTGGTCTACAGGAGGTCGTGGGTTAGATCATGTCCCTGAGAGATGTTAACTACCTCGCCTGGTCTACAGGAGGTCGTGGGTTAGATCATGTCCCTGAGAGATGTTAACTACCTCGCCTGGTATACAGGAGGTCGTGGGTTAGATCATGTCCCTGAGAGATGTTAACTACCTCGCCCGGTCTACAGGAGGTCGTGGGTTAGATCATGTCCCTGAGAGATGTCAGTGTGTGTGAGTGTGAGATTGTCAGTGTGTGTGTGTGTTAGATTGTCAGTGTGTGTGTGTTAGATTGTCAGTGTGTGTGAGTGTGAGATTGTCAGTGTGTGTGTGAGGTTGTCAGCCTGTGTGAGTGTGAGATTGTCAGTGTGTGTGAGTGTGAGGTTGTCAGTGTGTGAGTGTGAGGTTGTCAGTGTGTGTGTGAGTGTGAGGTTATCAGTGTGTGTGTGTGAGGTTGTCAGCCTGTGTGTGTGTGAGATTGTCAGTGTGTGTGAGTGTGAGATTGTCAGTGTGTGTGTGTGTGAGATTTTCAGTGTGTGTGTGTGAGGTTGTCAGCCTGTGTGTGTGAGTGTGAGATTGTCAGCCTGTGTGAGTGAGTGTGAGATTGTCAGCCTGTGTGTGTGAGTGTGAGATTGTCAGTGTGTGTGTGTGTGAGATTGTCAGCCTGTGTGAGTGTGAGATTGTCAATGTGTGAGTGTGAGATTGTCAATATGTGTGTGTGAGTGTGAGATTGTCAGTGTGTGTGTGAGGTTGTCAGTGTGTGTGTGTGTGAGATTGTCAGTCTGTGTGAGTGTGAGATTGTCAGCCTGTGTGAGTGTGAGATTGTCAATGTGTGAGTGTGAGATTGTCAATGTGTGTGTGTGAGTGTGAGATTGTCAGTGTGTGTGTGAGGTTGTCAGTGTGTGTGTGTGTGAGATTGTCAGTCTGTGTGTGAGGTTGTCAGTGTGTCAGTGTGAGGTTGTCAGTGTGTGTGTGTGAGTGTGAGGTTGTCAGTCTGTGTGTGTGTGAGATTGTCAGCTTGTGTGAGTGTGAGATTGTCAGCCTGTGTGTGTGAGATTGTCAGTGTGTGTGAGTTTGTGTGTGAGGTTGTCAGTGTGTGTGAGTGTGATGTTGTCAGTGTGTGAGTGTGAGATTGTCAGTGTGTGAGTGTGAGGTTGTCAGTGTGTGTGTGTGAGGTTGTCAGTGTGTGTGAGTGTGATGTTGTCAGTGTGTGTGTGTGAGGTTGTCAGTGTGTGTGAGTGTGAGATTGTCAGCTTGTGTGAGTGTGAGATTGTCAGCCTGTGTGTGTGAGATTGTCAGTGTGTGTGAGTTTGTGTGTGTGTGAGGTTGTCAGTGTGTGTGAGTGTGATGTTGTCAGTGTGTGAGTGTGAGATTGTCAGTGTGTGAGTGTGAGGTTGTCAGTGTGTGTGTGTGAGGTTGTCAGTGTGTGTGAGTGTGATGTTATCAGTGTGTGTGTGTGAGGTTGTCAGTGTGTGTGAGTGTGAGATTGTCAGTGTGCGAGTGTGAGGTTGTCAGTGTGTGTGAGTGTGAGGTTGTCAGTGTGTGAGTGTGAGGTTGTCAGTGTGTGTGTGAGATTGTCAGTCTGTGTGAGTGTGAGGTTGTCAGTGTGTGAGATTGTCAGCCTGTGTGAGTGTGAGGTTGTCAGTGTGTGTGTGTGAGGTTGTCAGTGTGTGTGAGTGTGATGTTGTCAGTGTGTGTGTGTGAGGTTGTCAGTGTGTGTGAGTGTGAGGTTGTCAGTGTGTGTGTGTGAGGTTGTCAGTGTGTGTGTGAGGTTGTCAGTGTGTGTGAGTGAGGTTGTCAGGGTGTGTGAGTGTGAGGTTGTCAGTGTGTGAGTGTGAGGTTGTCAGTGTGTGTGATTGTGAGGTTGTCACTGTGTGTGTGTGAGTGTGAGATTGTCAGTGTGTGTGTGAGGTTGTTAGTGTATGTGTGAGGTTGTCAGTGTGTGTGTGTGTGAGGTTGTCAGTGTGTGTATGAGGTTGTCAGTGTGTGCGTGTGAGGTTGTCAGTGTGTGAGTGTGAGGTTGTCAGTGTGTGTGAGTGTGAGGTTGTCAGTGTGTGTGAGTGTGAGGTTGTCAGTGTATGAGTGTGAGGTTGTCAGTGTGTGAGTGTGAGTGTGAGGTTGTCAGTGTGTGTGTGTGAGGTTGTCAGTGTGTGTGTGAGTGTGAGGTTGTCAGTGTGTGTGTGTGTGAGGTTGTCAGTGTGTGTGTGAGTGTGAGGTTGTCAGTGTGTGTGTGTGAGGTTGTCAGTGTGTGTGTGAGTGTGAGGTTGTCAGTGTGTGTGTGTGAGGTTGTCAGTGTGTGAGTGTGAGGTTGTCACAGTGTATGTGTGTGAGTGTGAGGTTGTCAGTGTGTGTGTGTGAGGTTGTCAGTGTGTGTGTGAGGTTGTCAGTGTGTGAGTGTGAGGTCAGTGTGTGAGTGTGAGATTGTCAGTGTGTGTGAGTGTGAGGTTGTCAGTGTGTGAGGTTGTCAGTGTGTGAGTGTGAGGTTGTCAGTGTGTGTGAGTGTGAGGTTGTCAGTGTGTGTGTGAGTGTGAGGTTGTCACTGTGTATGTGAGGTTGTCAGTGTGTGAGTGTGAGGTTGTCAGTGTGTGTGTGTGAGTGTGAGGTTGTCAGTGTGTGTGTGTGAGGTTGTCAGTGTGTGAGTGTGAGGTTGTCAGTGTGTGAGTGTGAGGTTGTCAGTGTGTGTGTGTGAGTGTGAGGTTGTCAGTGTATGTGTGTGATTGTGAGGTTGTCACTGTGTGTGTGTGAGTGTGAGATTGTCAGTGTGTGTGTGAGGTTGTTAGTGTATGTGTGAGGTTGTCAGTGTGTGTGTGTGTGTGAGGTTGTCAGTGTGTGTGTGAGGTTGTCAGTGTGTGCGTGTGAGGTTGTCAGTGTGTGAGTGTGAGGTTGTCAGTGTGTGTGAGTGTGAGGTTGTCAGTGTGTGTGAGTGTGAGGTTGTCAGTGTGTGAGTGTGAGGTTGTCAGTGTGTGAGTGTGAGTGTGAGGTTGTCAGTGTGTGTGTGTGAGGTTGTCAGTGTGTGTGTGAGTGTGAGGTTGTCAGTGTGTGTGTGTGAGGTTGTCAGTGTGTGTGTGAGTGTGAGGTTGTCAGTGTGTGTGTGTGAGGTTGTCAGTGTGTGTGTGAGTGTGAGGTTGTCAGTGTGTGAGTGTGAGGTCAGTGTGTGAGTGTGAGATTGTCAGTGTGTGTGAGTGTGAGGTTGTCAGTGTGTGAGGTTGTCAGTGTGTGAGTGTGAGGTTGTCAGTGTGTGTGAGTGTGAGGTTGTCAGTGTGTGTGTGAGTGAGGTTGTCACTGTGTGTGTGAGGTTGTGAGTGTGTGAGTGTGAGGTTGTCAGTGTGTGTGTGTGAGTGTGAGGTTGTCAGTGTGTGTGTGTGAGGTTGTCAGTGTGTGAGTGTGAGGTTGTCAGTGTGTGAGTGTGAGGTTGTCAGTGTGTGTGTGAGTGTGAGGTTGTCAGTGTGTGAGTGTGAGGTTGTCAGTGTGTGTGTGTGAGTGTGAGGTTGTCAGTGTGTGTGTGTGTGATTGTGAGGTTGTCACTGTGTGTGTGTGAGTGTGAGATTGTCAGTGTGTGTGTGAGGTTGTTAGTGTATGTGTGAGGTTGTCAGTGTGTGTGTGTGTGTGAGGTTGTCAGTGTGTGTGTGAGGTTGTCAGTGTGTGCGTGTGAGGTTGTCGGTGTGTGAGTGTGAGGTTGTCAGTGTGTGTGAGTGTGAGGTTGTCAGTGTGTGTGAGTGTGAGGTTGTCAGTGTGTGAGTGTGAGGTTGTCAGTGTGTGAGTGTGAGGTTGTCAGTGTGTGAGTTTGAGGTTGTCAGTGTGTGTGAGTGTGAGGTTGTCACAGTGTGTGTGAGTGTGAGGTTGTCAGTGTGTGAGTGTGAGGTTGTCAGTGTGTGAGTGTGAGGTTGTCAGTGTGTGTGAGTGTGAGGTTGTCAGTGTGTGTGAGTGTGAGGTTGTCAGTGTGTGAGTGTGAGGTTGTCAGTGTGTGAGTGTGAGGTTGTCAGTGTGTGTGTGTGAGGTTGTCAGTGTGTGTGTGAGTGTGAGGTTGTCAGTGTGTGTGTGTGAGGTTGTCAGTGTGTGTGTGAGTGTGAGGTTGTCAGTGTGTGTGTGTGAGTGTGAGATTGTCAGTGTGTGAGTGTGAGGTTGTCAGTGTGTGTGTGTGAGGTTGTCAGTGTGTGTGAGTGTGATGTTATCAGTGTGTGTGTGTGAGGTTGTCAGTGTGTGTGAGTGTGAGATTGTCAGTGTGCGAGTGTGAGGTTGTCAGTGTGTGTGAGTGTGAGGTTGTCAGTGTGTGAGTGTGAGGTTGTCAGTGTGTGTGTGAGATTGTCAGTCTGTGTGAGTGTGAGGTTGTCAGTGTGTGAGATTGTCAGCCTGTGTGAGTGTGAGGTTGTCAGTGTGTGCGTGTGAGGTTGTCGGTGTGTGAGTGTGAGGTTGTCAGTGTGTGTGAGTGTGAGGTTGTCAGTGTGTGTGAGTGTGAGGTTGTCAGTGTGTGAGTGTGAGGTTGTCAGTGTGTGAGTGTGAGGTTGTCAGTGTGTGAGTTTGAGGTTGTCAGTGTGTGTGAGTGTGAGGTTGTCACAGTGTGTGTGAGTGTGAGGTTGTCAGTGTGTGAGTGTGAGGTTGTCAGTGTGTGAGTGTGAGGTTGTCAGTGTGTGTGAGTGTGAGGTTGTCAGTGTGTGTGAGTGTGAGGTTGTCAGTGTGTGAGTGTGAGGTTGTCAGTGTGTGAGTGTGAGGTTGTCAGTGTGTGTGTGTGAGGTTGTCAGTGTGTGTGTGAGTGTGAGGTTGTCAGTGTGTGTGTGTGAGGTTGTCAGTGTGTGTGTGAGTGTGAGGTTGTCAGTGTGTGTGTGTGAGTGTGAGATTGTCAGTGTGTGAGTGTGAGGTTGTCAGTGTGTGTGTGTGAGGTTGTCAGTGTGTGTGAGTGTGATGTTATCAGTGTGTGTGTGTGAGGTTGTCAGTGTGTGTGAGTGTGAGATTGTCAGTGTGCGAGTGTGAGGTTGTCAGTGTGTGTGAGTGTGAGGTTGTCAGTGTGTGAGTGTGAGGTTGTCAGTGTGTGTGTGAGATTGTCAGTCTGTGTGAGTGTGAGGTTGTCAGTGTGTGAGATTGTCAGCCTGTGTGAGTGTGAGGTTGTCAGTGTGTGTGTGTGAGGTTGTCAGTGTGTGTGAGTGTGATGTTGTCAGTGTGTGTGTGTGAGGTTGTCAGTGTGTGTGAGTGTGAGGTTGTCAGTGTGTGTGTGTGAGGTTGTCAGTGTGTGTGTGAGGTTGTCAGTGTGTGTGAGTGAGGTTGTCAGGGTGTGTGAGTGTGAGGTTGTCAGTGTGTGAGTGTGAGGTTGTCAGTGTGTGTGATTGTGAGGTTGTCACTGTGTGTGTGTGAGTGTGAGATTGTCAGTGTGTGTGTGAGGTTGTTAGTGTATGTGTGAGGTTGTCAGTGTGTGTGTGTGTGAGGTTGTCAGTGTGTGTGTGAGGTTGTCAGTGTGTGCGTGTGAGGTTGTCAGTGTGTGAGTGTGAGGTTGTCAGTGTGTGTGAGTGTGAGGTTGTCAGTGTGTGTGAGTGTGAGGTTGTCAGTGTATGAGTGTGAGGTTGTCAGTGTGTGAGTGTGAGTGTGAGGTTGTCAGTGTGTGTGTGTGAGGTTGTCAGTGTGTGTGTGAGTGTGAGGTTGTCAGTGTGTGTGTGTGAGGTTGTCAGTGTGTGTGTGAGTGTGAGGTTGTCAGTGTGTGTGTGTGAGGTTGTCAGTGTGTGTGTGAGGTTGTCAGTGTGTGTGAGTGAGGTTGTCAGGGTGTGTGAGTGTGAGGTTGTCAGTGTGTGAGTGTGAGGTTGTCAGTGTGTGTGATTGTGAGGTTGTCACTGTGTGTGTGTGAGTGTGAGATTGTCAGTGTGTGTGTGAGGTTGTTAGTGTATGTGTGAGGTTGTCAGTGTGTGTGTGTGTGAGGTTGTCAGTGTGTGTGTGAGGTTGTCAGTGTGTGCGTGTGAGGTTGTCAGTGTGTGAGTGTGAGGTTGTCAGTGTGTGTGAGTGTGAGGTTGTCAGTGTGTGTGAGTGTGAGGTTGTCAGTGTATGAGTGTGAGGTTGTCAGTGTGTGAGTGTGAGTGTGAGGTTGTCAGTGTGTGTGTGTGAGGTTGTCAGTGTGTGTGTGAGTGTGAGGTTGTCAGTGTGTGTGTGTGAGGTTGTCAGTGTGTGTGTGAGTGTGAGGTTGTCAGTGTGTGTGTGTGAGGTTGTCAGTGTGTGTGTGAGTGTGAGGTTGTCAGTGTGTGTGTGTGAGGTTGTCAGTGTGTGAGTGTGAGGTTGTCACAGTGTGTGTGTGTGAGTGTGAGGTTGTCAGTGTGTGTGTGTGAGGTTGTCAGTGTGTGTGTGAGTGTGAGGTTGTCAGTGTGTGAGTGTGAGGTCAGTGTGTGAGTGTGAGATTGTCAGTGTGTGTGAGTGTGAGGTTGTCAGTGTGTGAGGTTGTCAGTGTGTGAGTGTGAGGTTGTCAGTGTGTGTGAGTGTGAGGTTGTCAGTGTGTGTGTGAGTGTGAGGTTGTCACTGTGTATGTGAGGTTGTCAGTGTGTGAGTGTGAGGTTGTCAGTGTGTGTGTGTGAGTGTGAGGTTGTCAGTGTGTGTGTGTGAGGTTGTCAGTGTGTGAGTGTGAGGTTGTCAGTGTGTGAGTGTGAGGTTGTCAGTGTGTGTGTGTGAGTGTGAGGTTGTCAGTGTATGTGTGTGATTGTGAGGTTGTCACTGTGTGTGTGTGAGTGTGAGATTGTCAGTGTGTGTGTGAGGTTGTTAGTGTATGTGTGAGGTTGTCAGTGTGTGTGTGTGTGAGGTTGTCAGTGTGTGTGTGAGGTTGTCAGTGTGTGCGTGTGAGGTTGTCAGTGTGTGAGTGTGAGGTTGTCAGTGTGTGTGAGTGTGAGGTTGTCAGTGTGTGTGAGTGTGAGGTTGTCAGTGTGTGAGTGTGAGGTTGTCAGTGTGTGAGTGTGAGTGTGAGGTTGTCAGTGTGTGTGTGTGAGGTTGTCAGTGTGTGTGTGAGTGTGAGGTTGTCAGTGTGTGTGTGTGAGGTTGTCAGTGTGTGTGTGAGTGTGAGGTTGTCAGTGTGTGTGTGTGAGGTTGTCAGTGTGTGTGTGAGTGTGAGGTTGTCAGTGTGTGAGTGTGAGGTCAGTGTGTGAGTGTGAGATTGTCAGTGTGTGTGAGTGTGAGGTTGTCAGTGTGTGAGGTTGTCAGTGTGTGAGTGTGAGGTTGTCAGTGTGTGTGAGTGTGAGGTTGTCAGTGTGTGTGTGAGTGAGGTTGTCACTGTGTGTGTGAGGTTGTGAGTGTGTGAGTGTGAGGTTGTCAGTGTGTGTGTGTGAGTGTGAGGTTGTCAGTGTGTGTGTGTGAGGTTGTCAGTGTGTGAGTGTGAGGTTGTCAGTGTGTGAGTGTGAGGTTGTCAGTGTGTGTGTGTGAGTGTGAGGTTGTCAGTGTGTGAGTGTGAGGTTGTCAGTGTGTGTGTGTGAGTGTGAGGTTGTCAGTGTGTGTGTGTGTGATTGTGAGGTTGTCACTGTGTGTGTGTGAGTGTGAGATTGTCAGTGTGTGTGTGAGGTTGTTAGTGTATGTGTGAGGTTGTGAGTGTGTGTGAGGTTGTCAGTGTGTGTGTGAGGTTGTCAGTGTGTGCGTGTGAGGTTGTCGGTGTGTGAGTGTGAGGTTGTCAGTGTGTGTGAGTGTGAGGTTGTCAGTGTGTGTGAGTGTGAGGTTGTCAGTGTGTGAGTGTGAGGTTGTCAGTGTGTGAGTGTGAGGTTGTCAGTGTGTGAGTTTGAGGTTGTCAGTGTGTGTGAGTGTGAGGTTGTCACAGTGTGTGTGAGTGTGAGGTTGTCAGTGTGTGAGTGTGAGGTTGTCAGTGTGTGAGTGTGAGGTTGTCAGTGTGTGTGAGTGTGAGGTTGTCAGTGTGTGTGAGTGTGAGGTTGTCAGTGTGTGAGTGTGAGGTTGTCAGTGTGTGAGTGTGAGGTTGTCAGTGTGTGTGTGTGAGGTTGTCAGTGTGTGTGTGAGTGTGAGGTTGTCAGTGTGTGTGTGTGAGGTTGTCAGTGTGTGTGTGAGTGTGAGGTTGTCAGTGTGTGTGTGTGAGTGTGAGGTTGTCAGTGTGTGTGTGTGAGGTTGTCAGTGTGTGAGTGTGAGGTTGTCAGTGTGTGAGTGTGAGGTTGTCAGTGTGTGTGTGTGAGTGTGAGGTTGTCAGTGTGTGTGTGTGATTGTGAGGTTGTCACTCAGTGTCAGTGTGTGTGTGAGTGTGAGGTTGTCAGTGTGTGAGTGTGAGGTCAGTGTGTGAGTGTGAGATTGTCAGTGTGTGTGAGTGTGAGGTTGTCAGTGTGTGAGGTTGTCAGTGTGTGAGTGTGAGGTTGTCAGCGTGTGTGAGTGTGAGGTTGTCAGTGTGTGTGTGAGTGTGAGGTTGTCACTGTGTGTGTGAGGTTGTCAGTGTGTGAGTGTGAGGTTGTCAGTGTGTGTGTGTGAGTGTGAGGTTGTCAGTGTGTGTGTGTGAGGTTGTCAGTGTGTGAGTGTGAGGTTGTCAGTGTGTGAGTGTGAGGTTGTCAGTGTGTGTGTGTGAGTGTGAGGTTGTCAGTGTGTGAGTGTGAGGTTGTCAGTGTGTGTGTGTGAGTGTGAGGTTGTCAGTGTGTGTGTGTGTGTGATTGTGAGGTTGTCACTGTGTGTGTGTGAGTGTGAGATTGTCAGTGTGTGTGAGGTTGTTAGTGTATGTGTGAGGTTGTCAGTGTGTGTGTGTGTGAGGTTGTCAGTGTGTGTGTGAGGTTGTCAGTGTGTGCGTGTGAGGTTGTCAGTGTGTGAGTGTGAGGTTGTCAGTGTGTGTGAGTGTGAGGTTGTCAGTGTGTGTGAGTGTGAGGTTGTCAGTGTGTGAGTGTGAGGTTGTCAGTGTGTGAGTGTGAGGTTGTCAGTGTGTGAGTGTGAGGTTGTCAGTGTGTGTGAGTGTGAGGTTGTCACAGTGTGTGTGAGTGTGAGGTTGTCAGTGTGTGAGTGTGAGGTTGTCAGTGTGTGAGTGTGAGGTTGTCAGTGTGTGTGAGTGTGAGGTTGTCAGTGTGTGTGAGTGTGAGGTTGTCAGTGTGTGAGTGTGAGGTTGTCAGTGTGTGAGTGTGAGGTTGTCAGTGTGTGTGTGTGAGGTTGTCAGTGTGTGTGTGAGTGTGAGGTTGTCAGTGTGTGTGTGTGAGGTTGTCAGTGTGTGTGTGAGTGTGAGGTTGTCAGTGTGTGTGTGTGAGGTTGCCAGTGTGTGTGTGAGTGTGAGGTTGTCAGTGTGTGAGTGTGAGGTCAGTGTGTGAGTGTGAGATTGTCAGTGTGTGTGAGTGTGAGGTTGTCAGTGTGTGAGGTTGTCAGTGTGTGAGTGTGAGGTTGTCAGTGTGTGTGAGTGTGAGGTTGTCAGTGTGTGTGTGAGTGTGAGGTTGTCACTGTGTGTGTGAGGTTGTCAGTGTGTGAGTGTGAGGTTGTCAGTGTGTGTGTGTGAGTGTGAGGTTGTCAGTGTGTGTGTGTGAGGTTGTCAGTGTGTGAGTGTGAGGTTGTCAGTGTGTGAGTGTGAGGTTGTCAGTGTGTGTGTGTGAGTGTGAGGTTGTCAGTGTGTGAGTGTGAGGTTGTCAGTGTGTGTGTGAGTGTGAGGTTGTCAGTGTGTGTGTGTGTGATTGTGAGGTTGTCACTGTGTGAGTGTGAGATTGTCAGTGTGTGTGTGAGGTTGTTAGTGTATGTGTGAGGTTGTCAGTGTGTGTGTGTGTGTGAGGTTGTCAGTGTGTGTGTGAGGTTGTCAGTGTGTGCGTGTGAGGTTGTCAGTGTGTGAGTGTGAGGTTGTCAGTGTGTGTGAGTGTGAGGTTGTCAGTGTGTGTGAGTGTGAGGTTGTCAGTGAGTGTGAGGTTGTCAGTGTGTGAGTGTGAGGTTGTCAGTGTGTGAGTGTGAGGTTGTCAGTGTGTGTGAGTGTGAGGTTGTCACAGTGTGTGTGAGTGTGAGGTTGTCAGTGTGTGAGTGTGAGGTTGTCAGTGTGTGAGTGTGAGGTTGTCAGTGTGTGTGAGTGTGAGGTTGTCAGTGTGTGAGTGTGAGGTTGTCACAGTGTGTGTGAGTGTGAGGTTGTCAGTGTGTGAGTGTGAGGTTGTCAGTGTGTGTGTGTGAGGTTGTCACAGTGTGTGAGTGTGAGGTTGTCAGTGTGTGTGTGTGAGGTTGTCACAGTGTGTGTGAGTGTGAGGTTGTCAGTGTGTGTGAGTGTGAGGTTGTCAGTGTGTGAGTGTGAGGTTGTCAGTGTGTGTGTGAGGTTGTCACAGTGTGTGTGAGTGTGAGGTTGTCAGTGTGTGTGTGTGAGGTTGTCAGTGTGTGAGTGTGAGGTTGTCAGTGTGTGAGTGTGAGGTCAGTGTGTGAGTGTGAGATTGTCAGTGTGTGAGGTTGTCAGTGTGTGTGTGTGTGAGGTTGTCAGTGTGTGTGTGAGGTTGTCAGTGTGTGCGTGTGAGGTTGTCAGTGTGTGAGTGTGAGGTTGTCAGTGTGTGTGAGTGTGAGGTTGTCAGTGTGTGTTAGTGTGAGGTTGTCAGTGTGTGAGTGTGAGGTTGTCAGTGTGTGAGTGTGAGGTTGTGTGTGTGTGTGTGAGGTTGTCAGTGTGTGTGTGAGTGTGAGGTTGTCAGTGTGTGTGTGTGAGGTTGTCAGTGTGTGTGTGAGTGTGAGGTTGTCAGTGTGTGTGTGTGAGGTTGTCAGTGTGTGAGTGTGAGGTTGTCAGTGTGTGTGTGTGAGGTTGTCAGTGTGTGAGTGTGAGGTTGTCACAGTGTGTGTGTGTGAGTGTGAGGTTGTCAGTGTGTGTGTGTGAGGTTGTCAGTGTGTGTGTGAGTGTGAGGTTGTCAGTGTGTGAGTGTGAGGTCAGTGTGTGAGTGTGAGATTGTCAGTGTGTGTGAGTGTGAGGTTGTCAGTGTGTGAGGTTGTCAGTGTGTGAGTGTGAGGTTGTCAGTGTGTGTGAGTGTGAGGTTGTCAGTGTGTGTGTGAGTGTGAGGTTGTCACTGTGTGTGTGAGGTTGTCAGTGTGTGAGTGTGAGGTTGTCAGTGTGTGTGTGTGAGTGTGAGGTTGTCAGTGTGTGAGTGTGAGGTTGTCAGTGTGTGAGTGTGAGGTTGTCAGTGTGTGTGTGTGAGTGTGAGGTTGTCAGTGTGTGAGTGTGAGGTTGTCAGTGTGTGTGTGTGAGTGTGAGGTTGTCAGTGTGTGTGTGTGTGATTGTGAGGTTGTCACTGTGTGTGTGTGAGTGTGAGATTGTCAGTGTGTGTGTGAGGTTGTTAGTGTATGTGTGAGGTTGTCAGTGTGTGTGTGTGTGAGGTTGTCAGTGTGTGTGTGAGGTTGTCAGTGTGTGCGTGTGAGGTTGTCAGTGTGTGAGTGTGAGGTTGTCAGTGTGTGTGAGTGTGAGGTTGTCAGTGTGTGTGTGAGTGTGAGGTTGTCACTGTGTGTGTGAGGTTGTCAGTGTGTGAGTGTGAGGTTGTCAGTGTGTGTGTGTGAGTGTGAGGTTGTCAGTGTGTGAGTGTGAGGTTGTCAGTGTGTGAGTGTGAGGTTGTCAGTGTGTGTGTGTGAGTGTGAGGTTGTCAGTGTGTGAGTGTGAGGTTGTCAGTGTGTGTGTGTGAGTGTGAGGTTGTCAGTGTGTGTGTGTGTGATTGTGAGGTTGTCACTGTGTGTGTGTGAGTGTGAGATTGTCAGTGTGTGTGTGAGGTTGTTAGTGTATGTGTGAGGTTGTCAGTGTGTGTGTGTGTGAGGTTGTCAGTGTGTGTGTGAGGTTGTCAGTGTGTGCGTGTGAGGTTGTCAGTGTGTGAGTGTGAGGTTGTCAGTGTGTGTGAGTGTGAGGTTGTCACAGTGTGTGTGAGTGTGAGGTTGTCAGTGTGTGAGTGTGAGGTTGTCAGTGTGTGAGTGTGAGGTTGTCAGTGTGTGAGTGTGAGGTTGTCAGTGTGTGAGTGTGAGGTTGTCAGTGTGTGAGTGTGAGGTTGTCAGTGTGTGTGAGTGTGAGGTTGTCACAGTGTGTGTGAGTGTGAGGTTGTCAGTGTGTGAGTGTGAGGTTGTCAGTGTGTGAGTGTGAGGTTGTCAGTGTGTGTGAGTGTGAGGTTGTCAGTGTGTGTGAGTGTGAGGTTGTCAGTGTGTGAGTGTGAGGTTGTCAGTGTGTGAGTGTGAGGTTGTCAGTGTGTGTGTGTGAGGTTGTCAGTGTGTGTGTGAGTGTGAGGTTGTCAGTGTGTGTGTGTGAGGTTGTCAGTGTGTGTGTGAGTGTGAGGTTGTCAGTGTGTGTGTGTGAGGTTGCCAGTGTGTGTGTGAGTGTGAGGTTGTCAGTGTGTGAGTGTGAGGTCAGTGTGTGAGTGTGAGATTGTCAGTGTGTGTGAGTGTGAGGTTGTCAGTGTGTGAGGTTGTCAGTGTGTGAGTGTGAGGTTGTCAGTGTGTGTGAGTGTGAGGTTGTCAGTGTGTGTGTGAGTGTGAGGTTGTCACTGTGTGTGTGAGGTTGTCAGTGTGTGAGTGTGAGGTTGTCAGTGTGTGTGTGTGAGTGTGAGGTTGTCAGTGTGTGTGTGTGAGGTTGTCAGTGTGTGAGTGTGAGGTTGTCAGTGTGTGAGTGTGAGGTTGTCAGTGTGTGTGTGTGAGTGTGAGGTTGTCAGTGTGTGAGTGTGAGGTTGTCAGTGTGTGTGTGAGTGTGAGGTTGTCAGTGTGTGTGTGTGTGTGATTGTGAGGTTGTCACTGTGTGAGTGTGAGATTGTCAGTGTGTGTGTGAGGTTGTTAGTGTATGTGTGAGGTTGTCAGTGTGTGTGTGTGTGTGAGGTTGTCAGTGTGTGTGTGAGGTTGTCAGTGTGTGCGTGTGAGGTTGTCAGTGTGTGAGTGTGAGGTTGTCAGTGTGTGTGAGTGTGAGGTTGTCAGTGTGTGTGAGTGTGAGGTTGTCAGTGAGTGTGAGGTTGTCAGTGTGTGAGTGTGAGGTTGTCAGTGTGTGAGTGTGAGGTTGTCAGTGTGTGTGAGTGTGAGGTTGTCACAGTGTGTGTGAGTGTGAGGTTGTCAGTGTGTGAGTGTGAGGTTGTCAGTGTGTGAGTGTGAGGTTGTCAGTGTGTGTGAGTGTGAGGTTGTCAGTGTGTGAGTGTGAGGTTGTCACAGTGTGTGTGAGTGTGAGGTTGTCAGTGTGTGAGTGTGAGGTTGTCAGTGTGTGTGTGTGAGGTTGTCACAGTGTGTGAGTGTGAGGTTGTCAGTGTGTGTGTGTGAGGTTGTCACAGTGTGTGTGAGTGTGAGGTTGTCAGTGTGTGTGAGTGTGAGGTTGTCAGTGTGTGAGTGTGAGGTTGTCAGTGTGTGAGTGTGAGGTCAGTGTGTGAGTGTGAGATTGTCAGTGTGTGAGGTTGTCAGTGTGTGTGTGTGTGAGGTTGTCAGTGTGTGTGTGAGGTTGTCAGTGTGTGCGTGTGAGGTTGTCAGTGTGTGAGTGTGAGGTTGTCAGTGTGTGTGAGTGTGAGGTTGTCAGTGTTTGTTAGTGTGAGGTTGTCAGTGTGTGAGTGTGAGGTTGTCAGTGTGTGAGTGTGAGGTTGTGTGTGTGTGTGTGAGGTTGTCAGTGTGTGTGTGAGTGTGAGGTTGTCAGTGTGTGTGTGTGAGGTTGTCAGTGTGTGTGTGAGTGTGAGGTTGTCAGTGTGTGTGTGTGAGGTTGTCAGTGTGTGAGTGTGAGGTTGTCAGTGTGTGTGTGTGAGGTTGTCAGTGTGTGAGTGTGAGGTTGTCACAGTGTGTGTGAGTGTGAGGTTGTCAGTGTGTGTGTGTGAGGTTGTCAGTGTGTGTGTGAGTGTGAGGTTGTCAGTGTGTGAGTGTGAGGTCAGTGTGTGAGTGTGAGATTGTCAGTGTGTGTGAGTGTGAGGTTGTCAGTGTGTGAGGTTGTCAGTGTGTGAGTGTGAGGTTGTCAGTGTGTGTGAGTGTGAGGTTGTCAGTGTGTGTGAGTGTGAGGTTGTCACTGTGTGTGTGAGGTTGTCAGTGTGTGAGTGTGAGGTTGTCAGTGTGTGTGTGTGAGTGTGAGGTTGTCAGTGTGTGTGTGTGAGGTTGTCAGTGTGTGAGTGTGAGGTTGTCAGTGTGTGAGTGTGAGGTTGTCAGTGTGTGTGTGTGAGTGTGAGGTTGTCAGTGTGTGAGTGTGAGGTTGTCAGTGTGTGTGTGTGAGTGTGAGGTTGTCAGTGTGTGTGTGTGTGATTGTGAGGTTGTCACTGTGTGTGTGAGTGTGAGATTGTCAGTGTGTGTGTGAGGTTGTTAGTGTATGTGTGAGGTTGTCAGTGTGTGTGTGTGTGTGAGGTTGTCAGTGTGTGTGTGAGGTTGTCAGTGTGTGCGTGTGAGGTTGTCAGTGTGTGAGTGTGAGGTTGTCAGTGTGTGTGAGTGTGAGGTTGTCAGTGTGTGTGAGTGTGAGGTTGTCAGTGTGTGAGTGTGAGGTTGTCAGTGTGTGAGTGTGAGGTTGTCAGTGTGTGAGTGTGAGGTTGTCAATGTGTGTGAGTGTGAGGTTGTCACAGTGTGTGTGAGTGTGAGCTTGTCAGTGTGTGAGTGTGAGGTTGTCAGTGTGTGAGTGTGAGGTTGTCAGTGTGTGTGAGTGTGAGGTTGTCAGTGTGTGAGTGTGAGGTTGTCACAGTGTGTGTGAGTGTGAGGTTGTCAGTGTGTGAGTGTGAGGTTGTCAGTGGGTGTGTGTGAGGTTGTCACAGTGTGTGAGTGTGAGGTTGTCAGTGTATGTGTGTGAGGTTGTCACAGTGTGTGTGAGTGTGAGGTTGTCAGTGTGTGTGAGTGTGAGGTTGTCAGTGTGTGAGTGTGAGGTTGTCAGTGTGTGTGTGAGGTTGTCACAGTGTGTGTGAGTGTGAGGTTGTCAGTGTGTGTGTGTGAGGTTGTCAGTGTGTGTGTGAGTGTGAGGTTGTCAGTGTGTGTGAGTTTGAGGTTGTCACAGTGTGTGTGTGAGGTTGTCACAGTGTGTGTGAGTGTGAGGTTGTCACAGTGTGTGTGAGTGTGAGGTTATCAGTGTGTGTGTGAGTGTGAGGTTGTCACAGTGTGTGTGTGTGTGAGGTTGTCAGTGTGTGTGAGGTTGTCAGTGTGTGTGTGTGAGGTTGTCAGTGCAGTGTGTGTGTGTGAGTGTGAGGTTGTCACAGTGTGTGTGAGTGTGAGGTTGTCAGTGTGTGTGAGTGTGAGGTTGTCACAGTGTGTGTGTGTGTGAGGTTGTCAGTGTGTGTGAGGTTGTCAGTGTGTGTGTGTGAGGTTGTCAGTGCAGTGTGTGTGTGTGAGGTTGTCACAGTGTGTGTGAGTGTGAGGTTGTCAGTGTGTGTGAGTGTGAGGTTGTCACAGTGTGTGTGTGAGTGTGAGGTTGTCACAGTGTGTGTGAGGTTGTCACAGTGTGTGTGAGTGTGAGGTTGTCACTGACCCTGGTGAATCTTCGTCGTTATCAAGGCCGCAGGCTTCACCTCCCTCACGACTCTCAAAATGGCGGCGAGCGAGGAGGGAGAGGAGCCAGAAAACTCCGCGTCACGTGGGAGGGGAGAAACTGGAACCTGATTGGCTCCAAGGCGGAGAGATTTTTATTTTTTTTACGGGAAAACTTTATTCTTTTTAACCGTATGATGAATTTACAAAACTCACCATCAACAATAAACACTCGCGTTGGTATTAGCGCGGTCTGATAAAAAAATAAAAAAAAAGTTATTGGTTATGTAAATATTTATGAAACGCGGTAATATCAGAAATCTCATCTGAGTTACAAAAAAAATGACCCAAATGATATTCCGTATTCTTAGCTCTTTCGGTAAAGTTACGTTGAAGGGAAACAATAAAATATATATATATAACAATAAAAATTCTCACGACGTTTCGACCATAACACAAACGGTCGTCATCAGGTGTGTCGGTTTGCATTAATTTATTTATTTTTAAACGGTGTATTTTTTTATAAAAAAACGTCAGCGCTACACGCAGCGATTTGGCAGTTTATTTAGAAGGACTAGTCCATCTATGTTCTGAAAAGAGGAGGGGGGAGACGAAAAATTAATGTATGCTGCCTGAAAGCCACCGTAAGCGTGAAAAATAAAAAGACCCGAAATGGTTTATCAAATCCTTCCAATGATTGCTAAGCCAGAATCCATCTTCCCGGTTGAAATTGTCTCTGTGCTTGTATATGTGGATAGCCTCATGAACGAATCTCTCATGGTAGCCAGATGGCTTACAAAGAACCTCTGTCAATGTCATGTGAGCCTACTGAATTATAACAGTGATCTGCCACGGCCGAGGTGTTGGTCCTACCGTGTTTCAGGTCTGCTTTGTGTTCACGAATGCGGTCCGAGACATGTCGTTTGGTTTCTCCAATGTAACTACTACCACAGAGGCAACTTAGTTTGTAGACGCCAGGGTACTGTATGTCCGGAATCACATCTTTTACAGACGGAACCAGATCACGGATTTTATGTAATGTGTTGAAACGGACCTGGATCTTGTGTTTATTGTTTCCATTCAACGTGACTTTACCGAAAGAGTTAAGAATACAGGGACCACGTGATTGTTTAAAAATGTCTTTGATTATAACTATAATTGCCTACAATTCGTCATGTGTAGCTTATTTAGACTATAATTTATTCACTACCCAAACTGCATTGACTTGAAAACATGGAGCTGATATTTATTCTTGTTCTTTCGGTAAAGTACCGTAGAAGGGAAACAAAATAACAAAAATATAAAACAATTACATTCTCACGACGTTTCGACTGCAACACAAGCAATCATCATCAGGTGTCACACACAGGCACACACACAGAGACACAGGCAAACACAGAGATACAGGTACACACACAGTGTAGAGAGTGTATACACACTGTACACACACACACACACTGTACACACACACACAGTGTACACACACACAGTCTGTACACACAGTGTACACACGCACAGTGTGTACACACAGAAACAGTGTGTGTACACACAGAAACAGTGTGTACACACAGAAACAGTGTGTACGTACACACACAGTGTGTACACACACACAGTGTGCACACACACACTGTGCACACATACACAGTTTACACACACACACACAGTCTGTACACACACACAGTGTACACACAGAAACAGTGTGTACACACAGAAACATTGTGTACACACAATAATGTCCACGTTGTAGTTCCTGAGCTCACGCACGCAAGGGTCTCTGTTCAAGAGATGGAGCAATGGAAAATTATTCTAAATCAACTTAAACTCCATTCCTGCTGTGACATCACCACTCAGCATGACCTCATCGGTCTGAAATGCCAGGGGGAGGTGTGCCTCGATAGTGACGTCATGTCAGCAAGGTATTCACCCCACCCCCGTCCACCGCGCCCTTGAGAGTGACGTCACCTCTGCTTGGTCACTGCTGATATCTGTTCCGGTAAAATCCTTATTTGGGCAAAGCTACGCCCATTGACTGGTGGCTCATTAACATAATGAGTTCGTGAAAGCCGTCGTGAGTTTATTGCGACGGGTTCAGCACCCACGCCCCCATCCCAACATATGGCCCTGGCTCATTAACATAATTTATTCAGTTACGGAGCCGCTCGTGGGAGGGGAGTGTCTTGTACCCCGGACGTGACGTCATGTCACCTTCTGCTGCTGCGTGACGTCACGAGGTAACAGGAAGCGATCGCTTCGCTCTTGCACTGAAATCCGAGGTGAAAAATTATTATCGTGTTGGTGGTCGTGGTTGTTGTGGTGGTGGTGGTTGTTGTTGTTGTTTACCAAGGTAGAGCCTCTCTCTCTCGTAGGGATGTCAGTTGAGTAGCAGCGAGCATGGGAATCGATGTCCAGGTTGGAACTTTACAACGCGGGGCCTAGCCACGCGGGGCCTTGCCTCCTGCCCTCGCCTGATTGCATTCACTTTAATTATCTCGCTTAAGTTGAATTTGTCTTCACCCGGCTCGCCACTTTGTAACTTTGTTTTATTGTAAATATTCACGCAGTTTTTATTTTCTTTTGTTTTCACCAGGCCAAGCCCGCTTGAGCTGCTATACCGCTCTTGTTATCAGAAGCGACCTGCCCACAACAACACAAGGTGAGGCTTTGTCAACGTGTGTGAATGTTTTGACTTAAAACTTTGGTGACTGCAGGAATTAATATTCTTGGTTTATTCGGTAAAGTCACGTAGATAGAAAATTAAATAACAAAATAACAGATAATAATTTTTCTTTTTTACAATGAAGCAAAAAACCCCACAACGTTTCTATGGCAACATTAATGTTGAAGATGCGAGGGCTTACAGGAATATTTATGACATTTGCCCTCTCATTGCGTGCCATGACAGTGCTCTTTGCACAGTCACACATAGTCACTGTAAGATGTTTTTCTTGGTCGTGTTTTTGTTTTGTTGCTTGTTGTGGTTGCACCCGATTCAAGAGCCGAATGGCTCACGGGACTATAACCAAAATAAATCAAACTGAAAATCAAAAAACTGAAACCGCGTGATGAATTTTGGGAAAGTTTTTCACTGCATCTCCAAATATATATAAAAGGCAAAGTTGTGATTGTGTGTGTCTGTTCAAAATGTTTAGCGTACTTCCCAACATACAACAAACTGGAAATTTGCCATGTGGGTACTTTCCAGACTGTACACCGTGCAAACATTATACAAATACACTTTTAGTTTTTATTGGGGGGGGGGAGGGGAGCTCAATAATGTATAGATTTTTTGCACGGCAAGTGAGCTGTGACGTCAAATCTGTCACGTGACCCTCGCACGTGGAAGAGTAACGCATTGTAGTGTAGCGGTTAGCGTTGTCTGTGTGTGTCTGTGTGTGTATCTGTGTGTGTGTCTGTGTGTCTGTGTGTGTGTCTGTGTGTCTGTGTGTGTGTGGAAGCCTAACGCATTGTAGTGTAGCGGTTAGCGCTACGCCGCGCTATGAACCCGGCGACCCGAGTTCGATTCCCGCTCACGGCCACCACCGGCGACGATTATTTGAACAGCTTCTGGGCCTCCCCTAGGTAGACTCAGCCTAAAACGAGTAACTGTCGTGGTGTGAACATCGCCACTGGGGAGACAAAGGCGGCCGGACGTGGTGGATCCAAGTCCCGGTCGAAGCCGGGTAGTACACCTAGTCATGAATACATGAATGAATATAGACGTGTAAGTCACGTGTGACTGTATATATTCATTCCTCCATGGCTCGATACTGACGTGTAGATGGTGTGGATATTCTTATTTTCTGTCTGCAGCTCACGCTGGTCTGATGGAGCAAATGCACTCAGCACAGCAAGCCGGGACGACAAGTCAACAATGCGACCAGC
Source organism: Petromyzon marinus (assembly GCF_048934315.1). Lineage (NCBI taxonomy): Eukaryota > Metazoa > Chordata > Hyperoartia > Petromyzontiformes > Petromyzontidae > Petromyzon > Petromyzon marinus. The sequence continues at coordinate 2,365,665 of NW_027422817.1, forward strand.
ATGCATACTGCACGGATTGGACTGGAAATTTGACACAGCACCAGAGAACTCGCACAGGAGAGAAACCCTTCAAGTGCACTGTGTGTGACAAGGCATTTTCAGATTCATCGACTCTTAAAAAACACCAGAGAACACACACGGGAGAGAAACCTTTCAAGTGCACTGTGTGTGGGAAGGCATTTTCAGATTCATCGACTCTTAAAAAACACCAGAGAACACACACGGGAGAGAAACCCTTCAAGTGCACTGTGTGTGGGAAGGCATTTTCACAGTCATCTGCTCTTAAAATTCACCAGAGAACACACACGGGAGAGAAACCCTTCAAGTGCAGTGTGTGTGGGAAGACATTTTCAGATTCATCTGCTCTTAAAACACACCAGAGAACACACACGGGAGAGAAACCCTTCAAATGCAGTGTGTGTGGGAAGGCATTTTCAGATTCATCTCATCTTCAAAGACACCAGAGAACACACACGGGAGAGAAACCCTTCAAGTGCAGTGTGTGTGGGAAGACATTTTCAGATTCATTTGCTCTTAAAACACACCAGAGAACACACACGGGAGAGAAACCCTTCAAGTGCAGTGTGTGTGGAAAGGCATTTTCACAGTCATTTGCTCTTAAAAAACACCAGAGAACACACACGGGAGAGAAACCCTTCAAATGCACTGTGTGTGGGAAGACTTTTTCAGATTCATCTACTCTTAAAACACACCAGAGAACACACACGGGAGAGAAATCCTTCAAGTGCAGTGTGTGTGGGAAGGCATTTCCAGATTCATCTAATAAAACACCAGAGAACACACACGGGAGAGAAACCCTTCAAATGCAGTATTTGTGGGAAGACATTTTCACGGTCATCTGCTCTTAAAAAAACACCAGAGAACACACATGGGAGAGAAACCCTTCAGGTGCAGTGTGTGTCGTAAGACATTTTCAGGTTCATTTGCTCTTAAAACACACCAGAGAACACACACGGGAGAGAAACCCTTCAAATGCAGTGTGTGTGGGAAGACATTTTCAGATTCATCTACTCTTAAAACACACCAGAGAACACACACGGGAGAGAAACCCTTCAGGTGCAGTGTGTGTGGGAAGACATTTTCATGGTCATCTGCTCTTAAAACACACCAGAGAACACACACGGGAGAGAAACCCTTCAAGTGCAGTGTGTGTGTGAAGGCATTTTCATGGTCATCTGCTCTTAAAACACACCAGAGAACACACGGGAGAGAAACCCTTGTGCAGTGTGTGTGGGAAGACATTTTCTGATTCGTCTGCTCTTAAAAAACACCAGAGAACACACACGGGAGAGAAACCCTTCAAATGCAGTATTTGTGGGAAGACATTTTCACGGTCATCTGCTCTTAAAAAAACACCAGAGAACACACACGGGAGAGAAACCCTTCAGGTGCAGTGTGTGTCGTAAGACATTTTCAGGTTCATTTGCTCTTAAAACACACCAGAGAACACACACGGGAGAGAAACCCTTCAAATGCAGTGTGTGTGGGAAGACATTTTCAGATTCATCTACTCTTAAAACACACCAGAGAACACACACGGGAGAGAAACCCTTCAGGTGCAGTGTGTGTGGGAAGACATTTTCATGGTCATCTGCTCTTAAAACACACCAGAGAACACACACGGGAGAGAAACCCTTCAAGTGCAGTGTGTGTGTGAAGGCATTTTCACGGTCATCTGCTCTTAAAACACACCAGAGAACACACGGGAGAGAAACCCTTGTGCAGTGTGTGTGGGAAGACATTTTCTGATTCGTCTGCTCTTAAAAAACACCAGAGAACACACACGGGAGAGAAACCCTTCAAGTGCAGAGTGTATGGGAAGGCATTTCCAGATTCATCTAATAAAACACCAGAGAACACACACGGGAGAGAAACCCTTCAAATGAAGTGTGGGAAGACATTTTCAGATTCATCTACTCTTAAAACACACCAGAGAACACACACGGGAGAGAAACCCTTCAGGTGCAGTGTGTGTGGGAAGACATTTTCATGGTCATCTGCTCTTAAAACACACCAGAGAACACACACGGGAGAGAAACCCTTCAAGTGCAGTGTGTGTGGGAAGGCATTTTCACAGTCATCTGGTCTTAAATCACACCAGAGAACACACATGGGAGAGAAACCCTTCAAGTGCAGTGTTTGTAGGAAGGCATTTTCACATTCATCTGCTCTTAAAAAACACCAGAGTACACACGGGAGAGAAACCCTTCAAATGCAGTATTTGTGGGAAGACATTTTCACGGTCATCTGCTCTTAAAAAAACACCAGAGAACACACACGGGAGAGAAACCCTTCAGGTGCAGTGTGTGTCGTAAGACATTTTCAGGTTCATTTGCTCTTAAAACACACCAGAGAACACACACGGGAGAGAAACCCTTCAAATGCAGTGTGTGTGGGAAGACATTTTCAGATTCATCTACTCTTAAAACACCAGAGAACACACACGGGAGAGAAACCCTTCAGGTGCAGTGTGTGTGGGAAGACATTTTCATGGTCATCTGCTCTTAAAACACACCAGAGAACACACACGGGAGAGAAACCCTTCAAGTGCAGTGTGTGTGTGAAGGCATTTTCATGGTCATCTGCTCTTAAAACACACCAGAGAACACACGGGAGAGAAACCCTTGTGCAGTGTGTGTGGGAAGACATTTTCTGATTCGTCTGCTCTTAAAAAACACCAGAGAACACACACTGGAGAGAAACCCTTCAAGTGCAGAGTGTATGGGAAGGCATTTCCAGATTCATCTAATAAAACACCAGAGAACACACACGGGAGAGAAACCCTTCAAGTGCAGTATTTGTGGGAAGACATTTTCACGGTCATCTGCTCTTAAAAAACACCAGAGAACACACACGGGAGAGAAACCCTTCAAGTGCAGTGTGTGTGTGAAGGCATTTTCACAGTCATCTTCTCTTAAAACACACCAGAAAACACACGGGAGAGAACCCCTTCAAGTGCAGTGTGTGTGGGAAGGCATTTTCACAGTCATCTGGTCTTAAATCACACCAGAGAACACACATGGGAGAGAAACCCTTCAAGTGCAGTGTTTGTAGGAAGGCATTTTCACATTCATCTGCTCTTAAAAAACACCAGAGTACACACGGGAGAGAAATCCTTCAAGTGCAGTGTGTGCGGGAAGGCATTTGCACATTCATCAAATCTTCAGGTACACCAGAGAACACACAGGAGAGAAACCCTTGAGGTACACTCTGTGTGGGATGATGTTTGCACAGTCATCACATCTTAAAGTACACCAGAGAACACACACGGGGGAGAGACCCTTCAGGTGCACTCTGCGGGAAGGCGTTTGCACAGTCATAAAATCTTCAAGTACACCAGAGAACACGGAAGCATCAGAAGATCTGCAAGGAGTGGAATCTGAAATCAGCTTGTGAAAGTCAAAGTGCCACAATAAGCCCATCCCTCATGAAACAAGAACCGGACAAAAATCTCAGCTTGGACACTTTTAAAGGTATCGAGGTGAAATATGAAGAGGTGATGGTGAAGAGGGAAGAAGTGATGGTGAAGAGCGAAGAAGTGAAGGTGAAATGTGAAGATGAAGATTCAACTCCAAAATGGGACCTTCACATCAATGGAGGCAACGTGAAGCAGGAAGAGAATTCTGACTGTGAGGCAGAGCGAGGAAACTCCCAGCAGTTTGTGGAAGTGGAGGTGTGGGTGGACTTCCTCCGAGACAATCCAAAGTCAAGTGGAGACCCGGTAGATGTGTAAGCCAGAGACGATGTCGCTACAATAAATGCACCTTTTTCACAGGCCTTTAATGACAAGAATGTGAAGTTGAACACTTTGTGGGCCTGTGGGTTGGGTAGATCTCTAACCAGGAGCAAGAGCCAATAAGCTCCCAAGCATTCACTGTTATAATAATTGCTTTTACACGGTGCTTGCTTAATCGCCTCAGCAACTCGGAGTTTTGTGTCGTACCTCGCCTGAAACACTCGAAGAGCATCCCCAAGTAGCAGCTGCCCCTGTGTGGCACAAGGTGGTGGCCCTGGACCGTCCTGCATGTGGACAAGAGCCTGTCAGTAGGGGGCGATGATTGATGCGTCATCTCGGTTGTGTAGTTTGTAGGCAATCTTGATTCGAAGCTTTCGTGACTGCAGGAATCCACACTCTTGTGGATGAGCGTGACGTCACCTCCGCTTGGGTCACTGCCGATATCGTTCCAGTGGCAATCCTTATATGGGCAAAGCTACGCCCAGTGATTTGTAGCTCATTAACATAATGTGTCCGTTAAAGCCGTCGCGAGTTTATTGCGACGGGTTCAGCGCCCACGCCCCCATTCCTCGACATTTGGGCTGGCCTCATTAACATAATTTAATCAGTTACAGAGGCGCTCTTGGGAGGGAAGCGACGTCATACTACCTGCTGTCGCCAGGCAACAGGAAGCTGCCGTGTGCGCGCTTGCACTGAAATCCGAGGTGAGAAATTCTCATCGTGGTGGTGGTGGTCGTTGTGGTGGTGGTAGTTGTTGTTTACCAAGGTAGAGCCTCTCTCTCTCTCGTAGGGATGTCAGTTGAGTAGCAGCGAGCATGGGAATCGATGTCCAGGTTGGAACTTTACAACGCGGGGCCTAGCCACGCGGGGCGTTGCCTCCTGCCCTCGCCTGATTGCATTCACTTTAATAATCTCGCTTAAGTTTAATTTGTCTTCACCCGGCTCGCCACTTTGTAACTTTGTTTTATTGTAAATATTCACGCAGTTTTTATTTTTTTCACCAGGCCAAGCCCGCTTGAGCTGCTATACCGCTCTTGTTATCAGAAGCGACCTGCCCACAACAACACAAGGTGAGGCTTTGTCAACGTGTGTGAATGTTTTGACTTAAAACTTTGGTGACTGCAGGAATTCATATTCTTGGTTCTTTCGGTAAAGTCACGTAGATAGAAAATAAAATAACAATAAAGTAAAAAAAAATGAAGCAAAAAACCCACGACGTTACGATCGCAACACAAGTGGTCTTTATCTTATTGAATTTAATCTGTTATTTTTATTTTCTATCTACGTCACTTTACTGAAAGATCCAACAATACGTGTGTCAATGTATCTATCGGTCAAAGACGCTAAGCGCGTGCCGCTGTTGACTCTGAATGTGTGGAGGGGAACACCTTCACCACGGGGAGAGAGAGACAGAGACACGGATAGCCTCGGCTATGTTGATTGATCCTCGATTCATTACTTGGTGGAGTGAGGAAGAATTAATGCTGAGCAGATGAAGGTGGCCAGGCATGGTTCTGGTCACACCACCACCTGTTTACTCATGGTAGTGTGTGACAGTGTCAAGTTTGTGTTTGCAGTAAAGTCTATTAACTCTGTTTAACACGGAGGTTCTATCAAAACAATAGTTTATTTTTGTTTTCCTCTGGAACTCTTTATAAGAATGGAAACAGGAGGTGAACACAGCACACACATGCAGCTGAAGTCGGAACCGTTCATCCCAGCATTCAAGGACATCTGAGCCTGGATTCACACCTCTAAGTTGCGATTGAACGTTAATTTATGCATTTCTGCATAACACAAATAGTATTGTTTTCAACACCCTTTGCTATGTCAGCCGAATTGAGCTTTCATGAATATTCCTTTTGTAGTCAGACAGCCGAAATTGTGTGCTTAGCGTTTTGAGTTAACATTCATCTTGAAGATATGAAGGCTCTCAGGCATATTAATGACATTTGCCCTCTCATTGTGTGCCATAACAGCCCGTGGAGAGAAACCCTTCAGGTGCACTCTGTTCGGGAAGGCGTTTGCACATTCATCAAATCTGATGAATTTGGGAAACTTCACTACATCATGAATATATTAATAAGTATAGACGTGTAAGTCACATGTGCATTCCTCTGTGCCTGACGTGTAGATGGTGTGGATATTCATTTTTTCTGTCTGCAGCTGACGCTTCCTCTGCAGATTTGGTCTGATGGAGCAAAGGCACTCAGCGCAGCTTGGTATGACAAGTCAACAATGCGACCAGCGTGCATATAGCACGGATCGGACTGGGAATTTGACACGGCACCAGAGAAGTCACACAGGAGAGAAACCCTTCAAATGTACTGTGTGTAACAAGGCATTTGCATGGCCATCAGTTCTTCAGACCCACCAGAGAACACACACAGGAGAGAAACCCTTCAGGTGCACGATGTGCGGGGTGGCGTTTACACAGTCATATAATCTTGTATGACACCAGAGAACACACACGGGAGAGAAACCCTTCAAGTGCAGTGTGTGCGTGACGGCATTTGCACAGTCATCTGATCTTGTAAAACACCAGAGAACACACACGGGAGAGAAACCCTTCAAGTGCAGTGTTTGCGGGAAGGCATTTTCACGGTCATCTGCTCTTAAAAAACACCAGAGAACACACACAGGAGAGAAACCCTTCAGGTGCACTCTGTGCGGGAAGCCGTTTGCAGATTCATCAAATCTTCGAAGACACCAGAGAACACAAAAGCATCGGAAGATCCACAAGGAGCGGAGTCGGAGTCTGAAATCAGCTTGTGAAAGTCATAGTGCCGCAATGAGCCCATCCCTCATGAAACACGAACCGGAAGAAAATCCCAGATTGGACACTTTTAAAGGTATCGAGGTGAAATATGAAGAGGTGATGGTGAAATGTGAAGAAGTGATGAGCGAAGAAGTAAAGGTAAAATGTGAAGATGAAGATTCAACTCCAAAATGGGACCTTCACATCGTAAAGCAGGAGGAGAATTTTGACTGAGGCAGAGCGAGGCAACTCCCAGCAGTTTGTGGAAGTGGAGGTGTGGGTGAACTTGCTCCTAGACAATACAAAGTCAAGTGATGTGTAAGCCAGAGACGATGTCGCTACAATAGATGCACCTTTGTCACAGGCCTTTAATGACAAGAACGTGAAGTTGAACACTCAGTTCCTAGGTTCATCCTGCAGAGTAAGGGCGGCCAGTCTTTGTGGGCCCGTGGGTTGGGTAGATCTCTAACCAGTTGCAAGAGCCAATAAGCTTCCAAGCATTCACTATATTATCATAATTGCTTTTACACGGTGCTTGCTTAACCGCCTCAGCAACTCGGAGTTTTGTGTCATACCTTGTCTGAAACACTCGAAGAGCATCCCCAAGTAGCAGCTGCCCCTGTGTGGCACAAGGCCTGCATGTGGACAAGAGCCTGTCAGTAGGGGGCGATGATTGATGCGTCATCTCAGTTGTGTAGTTTGTAGGTAATATTTAGAATTTGTTACATTTTCACTCAGACACCAGCATGCAATGGCCTCGTTTTGAATGACACAATTGTATGTTTTACATACACTGTTAAGCAGACTGCAACTTTTTTTTAAAAGCTTCTTGTTAATACGATGTAACGTGATGCAGTATATTTCACTGAAGTAATCCAGTTTTGTTAATATGCCTGTCAATGATTTAGAATGTATACTTGTCTGGTTTTGTGCATACTTGTAACATTTGATCTGTAAGGGTCAAACATTGAATAAGTGATGTTAGGACAAAGTGTGTGTGTGTGAAAGTAACCTGTACAGAGAACTCAGGTGAGACCCGTTGTTCTTGTGATACAGGTCAAACGGTGTTGTTGTGTTCCACGAAGCATCTGGAGCAACTCATTGTCTTTGAAATAGGTAGCACGCTCGGATCATTCATCAGTTACAAGGCATACCACTTGAAAGTTACACGTATAGGAGGAGGTACATTCTCTACAACACGAATTGTAGTTTTGTCTTACGTGTTGACGTAGATTTTGTCTAACTAGGACTAGAAATGCTCCTTGCTGATTCACGTCTGGATGTTCGTTACCTATCGGTTGAAGCAAACCCCACTGCTGTTGTTGAGATGCTGGGCACCAATAAGGGTCCAACATGTTGACGGCCTTCAGGCCAGGAAAGTCACAACATTTGCACACGAAGGACGCATTCACGCAAGTACCCCATGCTCCGTTTTGAAGTTTTAAAATGAAACATCTTTGAGTTGTGTTTTGAATTGGATGATTTTATTTCTTCATTAAAAGCTTGTATCAATTTACATCTGGAAGACTTCATTGTAAAGCACATTTCGTGTGAATTTTCTGTCGTCATTAAGTAGATGGTCTTGCCGGGGGTTCAGTTCAATGCGGACACACACAGTGTCACACACAGTGTACACACACAGTTTACACACACAGTGTACACACAGTGTACACACAGTGTACACACACAGTGTAGACACAGTGTATACACACAGTGTATACACACAGTGTACACACACAGTGTACACACATGGTGTGTATACACACAGTGTACACACACAGTGACACACACACAGTGACACAACAACAACCGCCATTCGCCATTAAGTTGCGGTGACGTCACCACGACGCTTGTGCCAGGCACAGTGACACACAAAGACAAAGATCCCCCTATAGCCTTAACAGACTGTAGGGGCAAGTGCTGTTAGCGAGCACCTATGTAGGCCGGAACGGTACACGAGGGGGTGGGTGGCCAGCACCACGCCCGACCACCTTTGTCTCCCTAGTGGCGATATTTACACACCGCACCAGGTACTCAGTGACACAGCGACACAGTGACACACAGTGACACACACAGTGTATACACATAGTGTACACACACACACAGTGTACACACACACGGTGTATACACAATAATGTCCACGTTGTTGCTGAGCTCACACACCCAAGGGAGGGAGCAATGGAAAATGAATCTAAATCAACTTAAACTCCAACTCTGTGACGTCACCACTCTGCATTACATCATCGGCGTGAAACGCCAGGTGTACCTCGCTAGCGACGTCATGTCACCAAGGTATTCACCCCACCCCCGTCCACCGTGCGCTTGAGCGTGACGTCACCTACGCCTGGGTCACTGCCGATATCGTTCCAGTGGCAATCCTTATTTGGGCAAAGCTACGCCCAGTGACTGGTAGCTCATTAACATAATGTGTCCGTTAAAGCCGTCGCGAGTTTATTGCGACAGGTTCAGCGCCCACGCCCCCATCCCTCGACATATGGGCAGGCCTCATTAACATAATTTATTCAGTTACAGAGCCGCTTTTGGGAGGGAAGTGACGTCATACTACTTCCTGCTGTCGCGAGGTAACAGGAAGCTGCCGTGTGCGCGCTTGCACTGAAATCCGAGGTGAGAAATTCTCATCGTTGTGGTGGTGGTGGTCGTTGTGGTGGTGGTGGTTGTTGTTGTTTACCAAGGTAGAGCCTCTCTCGTAGGGATGTCAGTTGAGTAGCAGCGAGCATGGGAATCGATGTCCAGGTTGGAACTTTACAACGCGGGGCCTAACCACGCGGGGCCTTGCCTCCTGCCCTCGCCTGATTGCATTCACTTTAATTATATCGCTTAAGTTTAATTTGTCTTCACCCGGCTCGCCACTTTGTAACTTTGTTTTATTGTTAATATTCACGCAGTTTTTATTTTTTTCACCAGGCCAAGCCCGCTTGAGTTGCTATACCGCTCTTGTTATCAGAAGCGACCTGCCCACAACAACACAAGGTGAGGCTTTGTCAACGTGTGTGAATGTTTTGACTTAAAACTTTGGTGACTGCAGGAATTAATATTCTTGGTTCTTTCGGTAAAGTCACGTAGATAGAAAATAAAATGAAAATAACAAGAAAAATGTAAATAAAGCAAAAAAACACACGTCGTTTTGATCGCAACACAAGTGGTCTTTATTTAATGTAATTGTATTATCTGTTATTGTTATTTTCTATCTACGTAACTTTACTGAAAGAAACAAGAATACGTGTGTCAATGTCTATCGGTCAAAGACGCTAAACGGAGTGACACAAACTCCAAATATACAGCAGGCGTCAGGGTCGGGATCGAACCCACGACTTCCTGTATATCAGGTGAGGTAGTTAACATCTCACCACGGAGAGAGACACGCAAACTCCAGTTAGCCTCGGCTGTGTTTGTTGATCCTCAATTAATTACTTGGTGCAGTGAGGAAGCATTCATGCCAAGCAGATGAAGGTGGCCAGGCGTGATTCTAGACACGCCACCGCCTGTTTATCCAGTGACAGTGTACAGTTTGTGTTTGCAGTAACGTCTATTAACTCTGTTGAACACGGAGGTTATAGCGTAACAATAGTTTATTTTTGTTTTCCTCTGGAACTCTTTGTAAGAAAGGAAACAGGAAGTTAACACAGCACACACATTCAGCTGAAGTCAGAACTGTTCATCCCAGCATTTAAGGACATCTGAGCCTGGATTCACACCTCTAAGTTGCGATTGAACGTTAATTTATGCATTTCTGCATAACACAAATAGTATTATTTTAAACACCCTTTGCTATGTCAGCTGAATTTAGCTCTCATAAATATTCCTTTTGAAGCCAGACAGCTGAAATTGTGTGCTCGGAGTTTTGGGTGAACATTCATTTTGAAGATACGAGGGCTTCCAGACATGTTTATAACCATTTGCCCTCTCATTGTGTGCCATTACAGCCCGTGTGATGAAGTTGGGACACTTTTCCACTATATCATGAATATATGACTAAGTATAGACGTGTAAGTCACGTGTTACTGTGTATATATGCTTTCCTCTGTGCATCGATACTGACGTGTAGATGGTGTGGATATTCTTTTTTTTATGTCTGCAGCTGACGCTTCCTCTGCAGAATTGGTCTGATGGAGCAAAGCCACTCAGCGCAGCTCGGTACGACAAGTCAACAATGCGACCAGCGTGCATACAGCACGGACCGGACTGGAAATTTGACACGGCACCAGAGAAGTCACACAGGAGAGAAACCCTTCAAATGTACTGTGTGTAACAAGGCATTTGCATGGCCATCAGTTTTTCAGAACCACCAGAGTACACACACGGGAGAGAAACCCTTCAGGTGCACGATGTGCGGGATGGCGTTTACACAGTCATGTAATCTTGTAAAACACCAGAGAACACACACGGGAGAGAAACCCTTCAAGTGCAGTGTGTGTGGGAAGGCATTTTCATGGTCATCTGCTCTTAAAAAACACCAGAGAACACACACAGGAGAGAAACCCTTCAAGTGTACTCTGTGCGGCAAGGCGTTTTCAGATTCATGTCATCTTGTAACACACCAGAGAACACACACGGGAAAGAAACCCTTCAAGGGCAGTGTGTGTGGGAAGGCATTTGCACAGTCATCTGCTCTTGTAGAACACCAGAGAACACACACGGGAGAGAAACCCTTCAAGTGCAGTGTGTGCGTGAAGGCATTTGCACATTCATCTGCGCTTGTAAAACACCAGAGAACACACACGGGAGAGAAACCCTTCCGGTGCACAATGTGCGGGATGGCGTTTACACAGTCATATAATCTCGTAATACACCAGAGAACACACACGGGAGAGAAACCCTTCAAGTGCAGTGTTTGTGGGAAGGCGTTTTCATGGTCATCTACTCTTAAAACACACCAGAGAACACACACGGGAGAGAAACCTTTCAGGTGCACTCTGTGCGGGAAGGCGTTTGCACGTTCATCAAATCTTGAAGTACACCAGAGAACACACACAGGAGAGAAACCCTTCAAGTGCAGTGTGTGCGGGAAGGCATTTGCACGTTCATCAACTCTTCAAGTACACCAGAGAACACAGCATCAGAAGATCCACAAGGAGTGTAGTCTGAAATCAGCTTGTGAAAGTCAAAGTGCCACAATAAGCCCATCCCTCATGAAACACGAACCGGAAGAAAATCCCAGCTTGGACACTTTTAAAGGTATCGAGGTGAAATATGAAGAGGTGATGGTGAAATGTGAAGAGGTGATGGTGAAATGTGAAGAAGTGATGAGCGAAGAAGTGATGGTAAAATGTGAAGATGAAGGTTCAACTCCAAAATGAGACCTTCACATTGTAAAGCAGGAGGAGAATTCTGACTGAGGCAGAGCGAGGCAACTCCCAGCAGTTTGTGGAAGTGGAGGTGTGGGTGGACTTGCTCCTAGACAATACAAAGTCAAGTGGAGACTCGGTAGATGTGTAAGCTTGATATGATGTTGCTCCAATAGATGCACCTTTGTCACAGGCCTTTAATGACAGGAATGTGAAGTTGAACACTTTGTGGGCCCGTGGGTTGGGTAGATCTCTAACCAGGAGCAAGAGCCAATAAGCTCCCAAGCATTCACTATGTTATAATAATTGCTTTTACATGGTGCTTGCTTAATCGCCTCAGCAACTCGGAGTTTTGTATCTCAAACGCTTGAGCATCCCCAAGTAGCAGCTGCCCCTGTGTGGCACAAGGTGGTGGCCCTGCACTGGCCTGCATGTGGACAAGAGCCTGTCAGTAGGGGGCGATGATTGATGTGTCATCTCAGTTGTGTAGTTTGTAGGTAATGTTTAGAATTTGCTACATTTTCACTCAGACGCCAGCATGCAATGGCCTACTCGTTTTGAATGACAATAGTATGTTTTACATACACTGTGAAGCAGACTGCAACTTTTTTTTAAAAGCTTCTTGTTAATACGATGTAACGTGATGCAGTATATTTCACTGAAGTAATCCAATTTTGTTAATATGCCTGTCAATAATTTAGAATGAATTCTTGTTTGATTTTGTGCATACAAGTAACATTTGATCTGTAAGGGTCAAACATTGAATAAGTGATGTTAGGACAAAGTGTGCGTGTCTGTTTGGAAGTAACCTGTACAGAGAACTCAGGTGGGACCCGTTGTTCTTGTGATACAGGTCAAATGGTGTTTTTGTGTTCCACGAAGCATCTGGAGCAACTCATTGTCTTTGAAATAGGAAGCACACTCGGATCATTCATCAGTTACAAGGCATACCACTTGAAAGTTACACGTATAGGAGGAGGTACATTCTCTACAACACGAATTGTAGTTTTGTCTTACGTGTTGACGTAGGTTTTGTCTAACTGGGACTAGAAATGCACCTTGCTGATTAACGTCTGGATGTTCGTTACCTATCGGTTGAAGCAAACCCCACTGCTGTTGTTGAGACGCTGTGCACCAATAAGGGTCCAACACATTGACGGCCTTCAGGCCAGGAAAGTCACAACATTTGCACACGAAGGACGCATCCACGCAAGTACCCCATGCTCCGTTTTGAAGTTTTAAAATGAAACATCTTTGAATTGTGTTGTGTTTTGAATGAGATTATTTTATTTCCTCATTAAAAGCTTGTATCAATTTACATCTGGAAGACTTCATTGAAAAGGACATTTCGTGTGAATTTTCTCTCGTCATTAAGTAGATGGCCTTGCCGGGGGTTCGGACACACACAGTGTACACACACACAGTGTACACACACAATGTACACACACAGTGTACACACAGTGTGCACACAAAGTATACACAATGTACACACAGTGCACACACAGTGTACCCTCTGTGTGCAGAGTGTACACACACTGTACACACAGTGTATACACAATGTACACACACACAGTGACACACAGTGTACACACACACAGTGTACACACACACAGTGTATACACATAGTGTACACACAGGGTACACACACTGTATATACACACACACAGTGACACACACACAGTGACACAGTGACAACAACAACCGCCATTCGCCACTAAGTGACGGTGACGTCACCACGACGCTTGTGCCAGGCACAGTGACACAAAGACAAAGATCCCCCGTGTAGCCTTAACAGACCGTAGGGGCAAGTGCTGTTAGTGAGCACCTATGAAGGCCGGAACGGTACACGAGGGGGTGGGTGGCCAGCACCACGCCCGACCGCCTTTGTCTCCCTAGTGGCGATATTTACACACCGGACCAGGTACTCAGTGACACAGCGACACGCAGTGACACAGTGTATACACATAGTGTACACACGCACACAGTGTATACACAGTGTATGTCCACATTGTTGCTGAGCTCCCATACCCAAGGGAGGGAGCAATGGAAAATTAATCTAAATAAACTTAAACTCCAACTCTGTGACGTCACCACTCAGCATTACCTCATCGGCGTGAAACGCCAGGGTGAGGTGTACCTCGCTAGTGACGTCATGTCACCAAGGTATTCATCCCTCCCCTGTCCACCGCGCTCTTCAGCGTGACGTCACCTCCGCTTGGATCACTGGCGATATCGTTCCAGTGGCAATCCTTATTTGGGCAAAGCTACGCCCAGTGACTGGTGGCGCATTAACATAATGTGTCCGTTAAAGCCGTCGTGAGTTTATTGCGACGGGTTCAGCGCCCACGCCCCCATCCCTCGACATATGGGCCGGCGTCATTAACATAATTTATTCAGTTAGAGAGCCGCTCGTGGGAGGGAAGTGACGTCATACTACTTCCTGCTGTCGCGAGGTAACAGGAAGCTGCCGTGTGCGCGCTTGCACTGAAATCCGAGGTGAGTAATTCTCATCGTTGTGGTGGTGGTGGTCGTTGTGGTGGTGGTTGTTGTTGTTGTTTACCAAGGTAGAGCCTCGCTCTCTCAGGGATGTCAGTTGAGTAGCAGCGAGCATGGGAATCGATGTCCAGGTTGGAACTTTACAACGCGGGGCCTAGCCACGCGGGGCCTTGCCTCCTGCCCTCGCCTGATTGCATTCACTTTAATTATCTCGCTTAAGTTTAATTTGTCTTCACCCGGCTCGCCACTTTGTAACTTTGTTTTATTGTAAATATTCACGCAGTTTTTATTTTCTTTTGTTAGCAGGCCAAGCCCGCTTGAGCTGCTATACCGCTCTTGTTATCAGAAGCGACCTGCCCACAACAACACAAGGTGAGGCTTTGTCAACGTGTGTGAATGTTTTGACTTAAAACTTTGGTGACTGCAGGAATTAATATTCTTGGTTCTTTCGGTAAAGTCACGTAAATAGAAAATAAAATAAAAATAACAGATTATATCTTTTTTACAATGAAGCAAAAAACCCCACAACGTTTCTATGGCAACATTAATGTTGAAGATGCGAGGGCTTACAGGAATGTTTATGACATTTGCCCTCTCATTGCGTGCCATGACAGTGCTGTTTGCACAGTCACACATAGTCACTGTAAGATGTTTCTCTTGGTCGTGTTTTTGTTTTGTTGCTTGTTGTGGTTGCACCCGATTCAAGAGCCGAATGGCTCACGGGACTATAACCAAAATAAATCAAACTGAAAATCAAAAAACTGAAACCGCGTGATGAATTTGGGAAAGTTTTTCACTGCATCTCCAAATATATATAAGGCAAAGTTGTGATTGTATGTGTCTGTTCAAAATGTTTAGCGTACTTCCCGACATGCAACAAACTGGAAATTTGCCATGTGGGTACTTTGCAGACTGTACACCGTGCAAACATTATACAAATACACTTTTGTGTTGTTTTTGGGGGGGGGGGAGGGGAGCTCAATAATGTATAGATTTTTTGCACGGCAAGTGAGCTGTGACGTCAAATCTGTCACGTGACCCTCGCATGTGGAAGCGTAACACATTGTAGTGTATTGGTTAGCGTTGTCTGTGTGTGTGTCTGTGTGTCTGTGTGTGTGTGTCTGTGTGTCTGTGTGTGTATCTGTGTGTGTATCTGTGTGTGTGTCTGTGTGTGTGTGTCTGTGTGTGAGTGTCTGAGTGTGTGTGTCTGTGTGTGTGTGGAAGAGTAACGCATTGTAGTGTATCGGTTAGCGCTACGCCGTGCTACGAACCCGGTGACCCGAGTTCGATTACCGCTCACGGCCACCACCGGTGACGATTATTTGAACCGCTTCTGGGTCTCCCCTAGGTAGACTCAGCCTTAAACGAGTAACTGCTGTGGTGTGAACATCGCCACTGGGGAGACAAAAGCGACCGGACGTGGGGATCCAAGTCCCGGGCGAAGCCGGGTAGTACAGCTAGTCGTGAATACATGAATGAATATAGACGTGTAAGTCACGTGTGACTGTATATATTCATTCCTCCATGGCTCGATACTGACGTGTAGATGGTGTGGATATTCTTATTTTCTGTCTGCAGCTGACGCTGATCTGATGGAGCAAAGGCCCTCAGCACAGCTGGGTACGACAAGTCAACAATGCGACCAGCGTGCATACAGCACGGATCGGACTGGAAATTTGACACAGCACCAGAGAACTCGCACAGGAGAGAAACCCTTCAAGTGCACTGTGTGTGACAAGGCATTTGCATGGCCATCAGTTCTTGAGACCCACCAGAGAACACACACAGGAGAGAAACCCTTCAAGTGCACTGTGTGTGGGAAGGCATTTTCACAGTCATCTGCTCTTAAAGTACACCAGAGAACACACACGGGAGAGAAACCCTTCAAATGCACTGTGTGTGGGAAGACATTTTCAGATTCATCTACTCTTAAAACACACCAGAGAACACACACGGGAGAGAAACCCTTCAAGTGCAATCTGTGCGGGATGGCGTTTGCACAGTCCCCACATCTTCAAGTACACCAGAGAACACACACTGGAGAGAAACCCTTCAAGTGCACTGTGTGTGGGAAGGCATTTTCACAGTCATCTGCTCTTAAAACACACCAGAGAACACACACGGGAGAGAAACCCTTCAGGTGCAGTGTGTGTGGGAAGACATTTTCAGGTTTATCTGCTCTTAAAAAACACCAGAGAACACACACAGGAGAGAAACCCTTTAGGTGCAGTGTGTCGGAAGACATTTTCAGGTTCATTTGCTCTTAAAAAACACCAGAAAACACACGGGAGAGAAACCCTTCAAGTGCAGTGTGTGTGGGAAGGCATTTTCAGATTCATCTCATCTTCAAAGACACCAGAGAACACAGACGGGAGAGAAACCCTTCAAGTGCAGTGTGTGTGGGAAGACATTTTCAGATTCATCTGCTCTTAAAACACACCAGAGAACACACACGGGAGAGAAACCCTTCAGGTGCAGTGTGTGTGGGAAGACATTTTCACAGTCATCTGCTCTTAAAACACACCAGAGAACACACACGGGAGAGAAACCCTTCAAGTGCAGTGTGTGCGGGAAGGCATTTGCACATTCATCAAATCTTCAAGTACACCAGAGAACACAGAAGCATCAGAAGATCCACAAGGAGTGCAGTCTGAAATCGGCTTGTGAAAGTCAAAGTGCCGCAATTAGCCCACCCCTCATGAAACACGAACCGGAAGAAAATCCCAGCTTGGACACTTTTAAAGGTATCGAGGTGAAATGTGAAGAGGTGATGGTGAAATGTGAAGAAGTGATGGTGAAGAGCGAAGAAGTGATGGTGAAGAGTGAAGAAGTGAAGGTAAAATGTGAAGATGAAGATTAAACTCCAAAATGGGACCTTCACATCAATGGAGGCAACGTGAAGCAGGAGGAGAATTCTGACTGTGAGGCAGAGCGAGGCAACTCCCAGCAGTTTGTGGAAGTGGAGGTGTGGGTGGACTTCCTCCAAGACAATACAAAGTCAAGTGGAGACCCGGTAGATGTGTAAGCCAGAGACGATGTCGCTCTAATAGATGCACCTTTGTAACAGGCCTTTAATGACAAGAATGTGAAGTTGGACACTCAGCTCCTAGGTTCAACCTGCAGAGTAAGAGCGGCCAGTCTTTGTGGACCTGTGGATTGGGTAGATCTTTAACCAGGAGCGAGAGACAATAAGCCCCCAAGCATTTACTATGTTATCATGATTGCATTTACACGGTGCTTGCTTATCCGCCTCAGCAACTCGGACTTTTGTGTTGTACCTCGTCTGAAACACTCGAAGGAGCATCCCCAAGTAGCAGCTGCCCCTGTGTGGCACAAGGTGGTGGCCCTGCACCGGCCTGCATGTGGACAAGAGCCTGTCAGTAGGGGGCGATGATTGATGCGTCATCTCGGTTGTGTAGTTTGTAGGCAATCTTGATTCGAAGCTTTCGTGACTGCAGGAATCCACACTCTTGAGTTATTTCGGTAAAGTCACCACGTAGTAGAAACATAACAGATCACGGCGTTTAGATCACAACACAAGCAATCGTCATCAGGTGGGACAACCACAGCAAGAGAAACTGCTGAAGTAGTAGGTGCCTACTCCAGCAGTTTCTTCTTCTTGCTGCTGTGCTTGTCCCACCTGATGACGATTGCTTGTGTTGCCATCGAAACGCCGTGATCTATTATTTGTAGCGTAATGTTTTGAATTTGCTACATTTTGACCCAGACGCCAGCATGCAACGGTCTACTCGTTTTGAATGATGCAACAATAGTACATTGTACATACACTGTTAAGCAGACGGTGCGTATTTGTAAAATTACTTCTTGTTAATACGATGTAACGTGATGCAGTCAATTTTGCTGCAGTAATTCAATGTTGTTAATATGCCCGTCAATGATTTAGAATGAATGCTTGTCTGATTGTGCGCGTGCATGTAACATTTTGTCTGAGGGTCAAACATTGAATAAGTGATGTTAGGACAAAGTGTGTGTTTTTTGGAAGTAACCTGTACAGAGAACTCAGTTGAGACCCGTTGTTCTTGTGATACAGGTCAAAGGGTACTTTTGTGTTTCACAAAGCGTCTGCCTCTGGAGCAACTCATTGTCTTTGAAATAGGTAGCAAGCTCGGATCATTCATCAGTTACAAGGCATACCACTTGAAAGTTACATGTATAGGAGGAGGTACATTCTCTACAACACGAATTGTAGTTTTGTCTTATGTGTTGACGTAAATTTTGTCTAACTGGGACTAGAAATGCTCCTTGCTGATTCACGTCTGGATGTTCGTTACCTATCGGTTGAAGCAAACCCCACTGCTGTTGTTGAGACGCTGTGCACCAATAATGGTCCAACACATTGACGGCCTTCAGGCCAGGAAAGTCACAACATTTACGGCACACGAAGGACGCATTCACACAAGTACCCCATGCTCCGTTTTGAAGTTTTAAAATGAAACATCTTTGAATTGTGTTGTGTTTTGAATTAGATGATTTTATTTCTTCATTAAAAGCTTGTATCAATTTACATCTGGAAGACTTCATTGAAAAGGACATTTCGTGTGAATTTTCTCTCGTCATTAAGTAGATGGCCTTGCCGGGGGTTCGGACACAAACAGTGTACACACAGTGTACACACACACAGTGTACACACACAATGTACACACAGTGTACACACAGTGTACACATGCACACAGTGTACACACACACAGTGTATACACACATAGCGTACACACACACAGTGTATACACAGTGTACACACAGACAGTGTACACGCACACTGTACACGCACACAGTGTATACACTGTACACATACACAGGGTATACACTGTACACACACAGTGTACACACATACAGTGTATACACACAGTGTACACACACAGGGTACACACACAGTGTATATATACACACAGTGACACACACAGTGACACATAGTGTACACACAGAGTGTACACACACAGTGACACAACAACCGCCATTCGCCACTAAGTGGCGGTGACGTCACCACGACGCTTATGCCAGGCACAGTGACACACAGTGTACACACACACAGTGTGTACACACACAGTGTACACACACTGTACACACACACAGTGTACACACACAATAGTTTCAGTTGATATATATTTGGTATACCCCTGTGAGCCATTCGGCTCTTGAATCAAGTGCAACCACAACAAACAAAAACAAAAAACACATCTTAAAGTTACTACTTTGTGTGACTCTGCAAACAGAAAATCCATGAAAAAAACAGCAAAATGTTCCTGAGAAAAGCACCGTACACCAACGCTGTGTGCTAAAAATCCCAGTGGGATGCAATGTCCACGTTGTTGTTGCTGAGTTCAAGGGAGGGAGCAATGGAAAATGAATCTAAATCAACTTAAACTCCAATCCCGCTCTGTGGCGTCACTACTCAGCATCACCTCATCGGCGTGAAACGCCAGGGGGAGGTGTACCTCGCCAGTGACGTCATGTCACCAAGGTATTCACCCCACCCCGTCTACCGCGCCCTTGAGCGTGACGTCACCTCTGCCTGGGTCAACTTGCGTTATCTGTTCAAGTACAATCCTTATTTGGGCAAAGCTACGCCCGGTGACTGGCGGCTCATTAACATAATATATTCGTGTCGACTGTCGCGAGTTTATTGCGACGGGTTCAGCACCCACGCCCCATCCCTCCACGTATGGGCTGGGCTCATTAACATAATTTATTTAAATTAAGACCCGCTCGTTGCGGGAGGGGAGTGTCTTGTACCACGCAAGTGACGTCACCAATCCTGCTGCTGCGTGACGTCACGAGGCAACAGAAATCTGCGCTCCGTGCGTGAACTGAAATCCGAGGTGAGAAATTCTCATCGCGGTTGTGGTGGTTGTGGTGGTGGTTGTGGTGGTTGTTTACCGAGGTAGAGCCTCGCTCTCTCGTAGAGATGTCAGTTGAGTAGCAGCGAGCATGGGAATCGATGTCCAGGTTGGAACTTTACAACGCGGGGCCTAGCCACGCGGGGCCTTGCCTCCTGCCCTCGCCTGATCGCGTTTGCTTTAATTATCTCGCTTAGTTGAGCAATCTTTGTAAGAAAGTAATCTACCAGGCTATGCGTTTATTGTGTGTTGACCGACTCTCTGTGTTGCATTGCATTACATTTCCAAGTTTTACTCAGTTTGTTTCATTAAGTGAGCTTTTGATTTAAAGCTTTCTTGACTGCAGGGATTCATATTCTTGGTTCTGTCGGTAAAGTCACCACCACGTAGAAGGGGAACATTAAAATAATAAAAATATAAAACAATAAAATTCTCACGACGTTTCGACTGCAACACAAGAAGCAATCATCATCAGGTGTGAAAACCATCAGCAAGAAAACCATCAGCAAGAACAGGGGGAGATCATACAAACTCCACTCACTCCCTCTGTAGCACAGCAAGAGATCATACAAACTCCACTCACTCACTCTGTAGTACAGGGGGAGATCATACAAACTCCACTCTGTAGAACAGGGAGAGATTATACAAATTCCACTCTCTAACTATGTAGAACAGTGGGATATCATACAAACTCCACTCTGTAGAACAGGGGGAGATCATACAAACTCCACTCACTCTGTAGAACAGGGGAATAACATACAAACTCCACTCTCTAGAACAGGGGGAGATCACACAAATCTCACTCACTATGTAGAACAGGGGGATAACATACAAACTCCACTCTCTAGAACAGGGGGAGATCATACAAACTCCACTCTCTAGAACAGGGGGAGATCATACAAACTCCACTCACTCTGTAGAAGAGGGGGAGATCAAACAAACTTCACTCTTTAGAACAGGGGGAGATCATAAAAACTCCACTCTCTCACTCTGTAGAACAGGGGGAGATCATACAAACTCCACTCACTCTGTAGAAGGGGGGGAATCATACAAACTCCACTCACTCTGTAGAACAGGGGGAGATCATATAAACTCCACTCTCTACAACAGGGGGAGATCATACAAACTCCACTCTCTCACTCTGTAGAACAGGGGGAGATCATACATACTCCACTCACTCTGTAGAACAGGGGGAGATCATACAAACTCCACTCACTCTGTAGAAGAGGGGGATATCATACAAACTCCACTCTCTAGAACAGGGGGAGATCATACAAACTCCACTCACTCCCTCTGTAGCACAGCAAGAGATCATACAAACTCCACTCACTCACTCTGTAGTACAGGGGGAGATCATACAAACTCCACTCTGTAGAACAGGGAGAGATTATACAAATTCCACTCTCTAACTATGTAGAACAGGGGGATATCATACAAACTCCACTCTGTAGAACAGGGGGAGATCATACAAACTCCACTCACTCTGTAGAACAGGGGAATAACATACAAACTCCACTCTCTAGAACAGGGGGAGATCACACAAATCTCACTCACTATGTAGAACAGGGGGATAACATACAAACTCCACTCTCTAGAACAGGGGGAGATCATACAAACTCCACTCTCTAGAACAGGGGGAGATCATATAAACTCCACTCACTCTGTAGAAGAGGGGGAGATCAAACAAACTTCACTCTTTAGAACAGGGGGAGATCATAAAAACTCCACTCTCTCACTCTGTAGAACAGGGGGAGATCATACAAACTCCACTCACTCTGTAGAAGGGGGGGAATCATACAAACTCCACTCACTCTGTAGAACAGGGGGAGATCATATAAACTCCACTCTCTACAACAGGGGGAGATCATACAAACTCCACTCTCTCACTCTGTAGAACAGGGGGAGATCATACATACTCCACTCACTCTGTAGAACAGGGGGAGATCATACAAACTCCACTCACTCTGTAGAAGAGGGGGATATCATACAAACTCCACTCTCTAGAACAGGGGGAGATCATACAAACTTCACTCACTCTGTAGAACAGGGGGAGATCATACAAACTTCACTCACTCTGTAGAACAGGGGGAGATCATACAAACTCCACTCACTCTGTAGAACAGGGGGATAACATACAAACTCCACTCTCTAGAACAGGGGGAGATCATACAAACTCCACTACAGGGGAGATCACACAAACTCCGCTCACTCTGTAGAACAGGGGGAGATCATACAAACTCCACTACAGGGGATATCATACAAACTCCACTCTCTAGAACAGGGGGAGATCATACAAACACCACTCTCTAACAACAGGGGGATATCATATAAATTCCACTCTCTAGAACAGGGAGAGATCATACAAACTCTACCCTCGCTCACTTTGCAAAACAGAAGGATATAATACAAACTCCACTCGCTATTATCAGGTAAGCTACTTTACGTAACTTTCAGCCACGGATTATGCAATGCACACTATAACTCAGTGGTTCTTAACCTGGGTTCGATCGAACCCCAGGGGTTCGGTGAGTCGATCTCAGGGGTTCGGCAGAGCCCCCGCCACGGAGGTCCGGACACACTTGAATTATTGTGTAAATTTGTGATGACACACACGGCCCGCTTGGCCATCACTGGCTGCAGATGATCATGCTACACTGCTTGGCCAATCAGCGCTGCGGGGAATTTAGTGCGTACTCAGTAGTCAACGTGTGACTGTTGTTGTCGTACGTCGTGTGATTTCTTTAATATTTTATCCATACTAACTATGTCGGGCAAAAGAAGAAAGTGGTCGGACGAATATGTACAACATGGATTCTCATGTATCACGGAACGTGATGGGAGTGAGCGTCCTATCTGCATGATTTGCAACGCCAAGTTGAGCAACTCTAGTCTTGCACCGGCAAAACTAAAGGAACACTTCTTGAAGCTGCATGGAGACGGGGAATACAAGAACACAACACTTGCTGAATTCAGGGTGAAGAGAGCCAGATTCGATGAAAGGGCCACTCTGCCTGCTCTTGGATTTGTACCTGTTAACAAACCGATCCTGACAGCATCGTACGAAGTTGCTTACCTGATCGCAAAGCAGGGCAAGCCACACACCATTGGTGAAACACTTGTGAAACCAGCTGCATTAAAGATGGCGAATCTGATACTCGGAACAGCGGCCGAAGGTAAATTATCCCAAATTACCCTTTCAAATGACACCGTCAGTGACAGAATAGAAGACATGAGTAAAGACATCTTGGCTCAAGTAGTCGCGGATCTGATTTCAAGCCCGGCAAAATTCAGCCTTCAACTCGACGAAACCACAGACGTTTCTGATCTAAGCCAGCTTGCTGTTTTTGTACGCTATGTGAAAGACGACATGATAAAAGAAGAGTTTTTATTTTGTAAGCCTCTTACAACAACAACGAAGGCAGCCGATGTGAAGAAGCTTGTGGATGACTTCTTCAGAGACAACAATCTTTCATGGGATATGGTTTCTGCAGTTTGTACGGACGGAGCTCCAGTCATGCTGGGAAGAAAGTCTGGTTTTGGTGCGCTAGTAAAGGCCGATGCACCACACATCATTGTGACGCATTGTATTCTGCACAGGCATGCGTTGGCAACAAAAACCTTACCTCCAAAAATGACAGAAGTATTCAAAACTGTGGTGGAATGTGTGAACTATGTGCGAAAAAGTGCTCTGAGGCACCGCATCTTCAGTGAGCTGTGTAAAGAAATGGGCTCTGAATTTGAGGTACTTCTGCTCCATTCTAATATTCGGTGGTTATCCCGGGGACAGGTGCTGAATCGTGTTTTTGCCATGCGTGTGGAATTAGCCCTGTTTTTGCAAGAGCACCAACACTGCCATGCAGATTGCTTCAAAAATCCTGAGTTCATTCTCATTTTAGCGTACATGGCTGATATATTCGCAGCTCTCAATCATCTCAATCAGCAGATGCAGGGTGGTGGAGTCAATATCATGGAAGCGGAAGAACACCTGAAGGCTTTTCAAAAAAAGCTACCGTTATGGAAACGACGAACAGAGAACAATAACTTCGCAAACTTCCCGCTTCTGGACGACTGTGCAAGTAAGATCGAAGATGTGTCTGGAATCGGAGATATTTCTGTATCCACGGAACTGAAGCAAACAATTGCCACGCACTTAGATGAGCTTGCAAAGTCTCTCGACGGATATTTCCCTACAAGAGAGTCATATCCAGCATGGGTGAGACAGCCGTTCACGTTTGCTGTTGAAACAGCAGATGTCAATGATGAATTCCTCGACGAAATCATTGAAATTGAGCAGAGCCAGGTTCAACAGCAACTCTTCAGAACAACAACGCTCTCAACGTTTTGGTGTCGACAAATGAACAAGTATCCAGTTATTGCTAAGAAAGCCCTGGATTTTTTTATACCATTTGTTACAACATATCTTTGTGAGCAATCCTTTTCGAGGATGCTGGACATAAAAACGAAGAAAAGGAACAGACTTTGCTGTGAAAATGACATGAGAGTGGCACTTGCCAAGGTGAAGCCACGCATATCTGAACTGATCTCTCAAAGGCAACAGCAGAAGTCACATTGATTTCCAGGTATGTAATTTGTTGTGAGTTTATGCATTGTGTTGGTTTTATTCTTTGAACAAGGTAATGTTCATGCACGGCTCATTTTGTGTACCAGTAAAAAACATATCTATGTCTTGAATTTGAAAAAAATCACATTTTATTTTTCACTAAAGAGGGGTTCGGTGAATGCGCATATGAAACTGGTGGGGTTCGGTACCTCCAACAAGGTTAAGAACCACTGCTATAACTGTAGTTTGTGTGTTTTTATGGTTTTGGTCGAATAGTTGGTTAATATAGCAGCAGACACAACACCGTGCATTACTAGGCCCGACCCAGGCTCTTCCTCGTGGGCGACCCACTAGGCCCAAACTCGTGGTCGGCGAGGCACCGATGTCCGTGTAGACGTGGAACCGTGCCTCTAATGCTGTTCTTGCCGTTGTTGTTGCTGCTGCTGTTGTTGTTGTTGCTGTGACACCTCTCAGCGTGGTTGTCTCTCTCTCATCTCATTGGGCACTCTGCCTCGTGTCTCTAGTCCGGAAGACTCCACCGTCCATTTCCACTGGGTGGACCCCGTGCCCTCTGAATCTGGTAAGACCTTCACACATTCAAACCTCATGGTGGGACCTCGGGGTCCCGTAAGCCCCCGGCTCTCGCACGAACTGCGTTGCAACGCCATTGCATATCTGTTGAAGGCGAACTATTCCTCTCGACGAGCTTTACACGATGCGCTAATCAAAGTTTTGTTCAGTCTGCGCATTCGTCCTCGCTGCTGTGCTTGGACGACGCACGACGAGGACAGAATTATCTCAGCGCCAGGTGGGTCACGGCGTTTACGTGCGCGGTGGGGACGGAGTCGCCCAAAATTAACGAATTTCGATTTTTACTTCCGTTTGGTTCATTTCACGTCAGGGGCTCTCCGACAACATCGACCGCCACTGAGTTGCCACGTGACTGTTCATTACTGCACCCCCCACCACCCCCCACCCCCCCTTTGCATTTTACAATTCTCACGAAGAAAAATTAGTTGCAAAGAAAAATAAAATACAAACATCATCCCAATGTCTGTGTTCACTTTCATTATTTTTTTTGTATCTCGAAACTTAAACTCAAAATGTCAATGCCAAGACAACTATCTCCCCATCCCCATGTAGACTGTAACAGGTTGTAGGGGCAAGTGGTGCTAGTAGCGAGCAGCAGCACCTACGGCGGCACCGCCCTCGGGGGGGGGGCAGGGTCAAGGTCAGGCACGGGGTAAAGGTCAAAGTCAGGAGCATCAGGGTCAAGGTCACGAGCGGGGTGATGGTCAAGAGCCAATCCAGCTCGTGCCCTCACCCTTGGGGAGCAGGACCCCTCTGGAGGCTGCAGCTCCACGCCACCAAATCGCTGCACCGCCACCGCCGCTCCCACAATGCAGCAGGGACGTTGCAGCAGTCAGAACAAAGGGTTTGGATATCCACCGCGGTCATTCTCAATGCAGCAATGGACGGAGGCCACCACCCACCCCCCACTTTACATCGCCGTCGGTAAATCACGCGTCACGCATTGAGACTCACACGAGCACCGTCAGTAGTAGGCGCAGTGGTGGCTGGGAGATGTTAACTACCTCGCCTGGTGTACAGGAGGTCGTGGGTTCGATCATGTCCCTGAGAGATGTTAACTACCTCGCCTGGTGTACAGGAGGTCGTGGGTTAGATCATGTCTCTGAGAGATGTTAACTACCTCGCCTGGTCTACAGGAGGTCGTGGGTTAGATCATGTCTCTGAGAGATGTTAACTACCTCGCCTGGTCTACAGGAGTTCGTGGGTTAGATCATGTCCCTGAGAGATGTTAACTACCTCGCCTGGTGTACAGGAGGTCGTGGGTTAGATCATGTCCCTGAGAGATGTTAACTACCTCGCCTGGTATACAGGAGGTCGTGGGTTAGATCATGTCCCTGAGAGATGTTAACTACCTCGCCTGGTGTACAGGAGGTCGTGGGTTAGATCATGTCCCTGAGAGATGTGAACTACCTCGCCTGGTGTACAGGAGGTCGTGGGTTAGATCATGTCTCTGAGAGATGCGTGAATATTTACAATAAAACAAAGTTACAAAGTGGCGAGCCGGGTGAAGACAAATTAAACTTAAGCGAGATAATTAAAGTAAATGCAATCAGGCGAGGGCAGGAGGCAAGGCCCCGCATGGCTGGGCCCCGCGTTGTAAAGTTCCAACCTGGACATCGATTCCCATGCTCGCTGCTACTCAACTGACATCCCTACGAGAGAGCGAGGCTCTACCTTGGTAAACAACAACAACCACCACAACAACCACGACCACCAACACGATGATAATTTCTCACCTCGGATTTCAGTGCAAGAGCGAAGCGATCGCTTCCTGTTATCTCGTGACGTCACGCGGCAGCTGCAGGTGACATGACGTCACGTCCGGGGTACAAGACACTCCCCTCCCACGAGCGGCTCCGTAACTGAATAAAATTATGTTAATGAGCTCGGGCCATATGTCGAGGGATGGGGGCGTGGGTGCTGAACCCGTCCCAATCAACTCGCGACGGCTTTCACGAACTCATTATGTTAATGACCCGCCAGTCACTGGGCGTAGCTTTGCTCAAATAAGGATTGTACCGGAACAGATATCGTCAGTCCATGTGTGTGTATCAGTCGCTGTGTGTATGTGTAGGTCGATGTGTCTGTGTGTGTGTCAGTCCAAGGGTGCGTGTCAGTCCATGTGTGCGTGTATCAGTCGCTGTGTGTATGTTAGTTGATGTGTGTGTGTGTTAGTCAATGTGTGTGCATGGCTCCATGTCAGTGTGTAAGTCAATGTGCGTTTGTGTGTCGATGTGTGTGTGTACGTCCATGTGTGTGTCAGTCCATATGTCTCTGTTTATCCACATGTGTGTGTGTGTAAGTCCATACATCTACTTTAGATACACATGTGTGTGTATCTAAAGTAGATCTCTGTGTGTCAGAGTCCATATGTGTGTAGGGCAATGTGTGTGTCAGTCTATTTACGTGTGTGCGAGTCTATGTGTGTGTGTGTAAATCGATATGTGTGCGTGGGTCCATGTGTGTGTATATACGTCCGTGTGTGTGTGTCTTACTCGATATGTGTGTGTGTGTAATGACATGTGTTTTTACGTCAATGTGTGTGTGAGTTCACCTTTGTCTGTGTGTGAGTCGATGTGTGTGTGTGAGTCGCTATATGTGTGTATGTCGATATGTGTGTGTAACTCCATGTGTGTGTATCTAAAGTGGATGTCTATGT
Source organism: Petromyzon marinus (assembly GCF_048934315.1). Lineage (NCBI taxonomy): Eukaryota > Metazoa > Chordata > Hyperoartia > Petromyzontiformes > Petromyzontidae > Petromyzon > Petromyzon marinus. Next base: position 2,393,648 of record NW_027422817.1, read on the forward strand.
GTGTGTAAGTTCATATGTGTGTGTAAGTCGATGTCTGTCTGTGTGAGTCTATATATGTATGTGTGTGCGCGTGTAAGTCGATGTGTTTCTACGTGTGTGGGTCGATGTCTGTGTGTAACTTGATGTGTGTGTCTATCTTTTTCACCCGGGCAACGCCGGGTACTTACCGCTAGTAAGTACATAGTTTAGTCCTTGTTCAGTGTCTACTCGGCGCTTCTTGGCTTGTCTCTTTTATTCATAAAAAATGGAGCATCTCTTGACACCGTCAAGCAATAGTCTGCAAGCATTGATGGGGCTCCATTGACCCCGATAGCGTTTCTCCATTATTGCAATGTCCTGGGTGAAATCGCTCGCGATGCTCGTTGCTCGCTGCTCCGCAATTCGGTGAGAAAAAATCTAGATGATGAGAGTGCAAAAAGTGTATCTTTAGTGACATGGTGCAAACCAAGGCTTTTGTATGCCTTGAGGTTTTCCACCGACTCCCCTGTAGTTGCCTGCCTTGTTGTTTCCGAGAAAATGTTGCCACTAACCGGAAGGCTTTCCATGCCGTCTTTTCCTTTGCCACGCAGCGCACTGTCAAATGCGTCATCCCGAAAAAGTTCACGAATCTGAGGACCAACAAAGACACCTTCCTTTATCTTCGCTTCACTTTGAGAATCATTCCACGGAGGTACTTGGAAGTTGCTTGTGTTTTGTCCATGGCTTTGACAAAGTTCTTCATCAGACCCAGCTTGTGGTCTGACGATGGGGGGTGGTGGGTGCGTCAGCAGTTCTCCTGCTGCGTTTGTCTCACCTGAAGACGGTCGCTTGGGTTGCCATTGAAATGTCACGTGATCTATTTATTTTCTACCTACTACGTGACGACTTTACCGAAAGAACCAAAGGGTATGGATTGCTGCAGTCACGAAAGCTTCAAATGAAGATTGCTGTACTTATAAATGGGTCTATTGCATTTTTTGTTATAATTATTTCTCAAAAAGGTATTTGTACTAAATTGCTGCCAAAAAACTATTTTGAATCCGTGACTCATCAAACGAGGATTCATACTTTCATGCAGATTTAAAGGTTGCTGGACCCAGTTGTATAGTGGAGGTGTTAGTCATGGCATAGCCTGAGTAAGCTGTAAATGTTGGTCTTTTTGTAATCTTCTATAGCGGACAAGTGACAATTTACTATGAAGCATCGTTGTGTCCCAAGATCTTAAAAAAACATGGCAAGTAATGTGCTGTTCAACCGAGCATGGGCAACAATCACATGCTGGTGACCTTGGCAATGGAGAGGAAAATCCCAACGTCTGTGACGGGGGCCATTCTCCATCGGAGAACCACTGTGGATTTCCACCAAAGTCTTACAGTGTTCACCAGCATGTGAACATATTAATTTAATAATTAGAGATACAATTTCAGTGATTAATAATGAAGATCAGGCAATGAAATCGTTCTGTTGTGTAGGTGCCAGGTGAATTATTGTATTGCAGAATCACGAGAGAAAGCGCCGCATTGGGAAGTCCTTTGTCCAGTAGGCGGTTTACCGTGGAGCGTGGCTGAAAATTACGGTGAACACATTAGGACTTTTATAACGCAGTCACAGACACTAGGTCCCATTAATTTTAATGGCCATTCACTGGCACTGGATGCTAAATGTTTCCGAGTACAGAAGGAACAAGACCTGCTTTCAAATGAGCTGTAACAATAAAGTAATCCTCTACAACCATTAATTTGTGTAGTGCACTGTTATGTCATTAACCTGTTTCCCTCTTTATTCAAGAAAGGGATGCCAATCGTCTCGATTTAAACAACCAACTATTAGGTTTTTGAAAGTGATACTAATTTAAAAAAAATAATAGATATCCAATCAGTATATACACTACCGTATTTTCCCGCATATAACCCACGGGGTATACAACTTTTTACAAACAAACAAGACCCTGCGGGGTATATGGAGGTGCTGGCTATCCCAAAAATATTTTACACGTGTGACAAGTCATGACTCGTTTACAGTTTTTAATGGTAGGACTGTCCACTATGCAACACTTACCTTTGACTAAAGCACTGCTGAATAAACCACTCACACTAATATTGCACATTATCAGGTTTTAAATGATTCGAATTGTTTGTACAATGAAATGATGTTTGAAGTGGGCGTACTTTGTTTACCGGCGACGGGAGCTGGGGGAGAGGTGGGGGGTGGGCGAGGCCACGGCGTTACTGTAGTGCCGCTATTGTCTGCGCAGTGCGCAATCTACCAGTGGTAAAACTACTTACTTATCTACCAGTTACGTGTTATTTATTTAGTGGATATTTACTTTACTTACTTATTTACTGTTTTAAGTTCATTCGTTTCTGGTTAATTTGTTTTCTTTGTGCAAGTTATGATTTTAATGTTAACAATTGATAGTGTAATGTATTACAAATGTAAACTTCGTTTTAATGATGGAATTAAGCTGCGGTAACGACGTTAAATCTATGAATGCGTGCGGGGTATATGGAGGTGCGGGCTGTCTGAAATTTTGATTCAAAGCTTTCGTGACTGCAGTAATTCATATTCTTAGCTCTTTCGGTAAAGTCACGTTAAAGGGAAACAACAAAATAATAAAATATATATAAAACAATAAAAATTCTCACGACGTTTCGGCCATAACACAAACGGTTATCATCAGGTGTGAAAAACCAACGGCAAGAAACATTTGAAAGAAGTGTCGGTAGAATATCTGAAATTTGTTTTACACAAAATGCTATTTTTGCGGGGTATATGCGTCTGCGGGCTATATGCGGGAAAATACGGTACCAACCTTAAAATTGTATGTCGAGCACTCTAAAAACAGTCTTACTGCCCTAGACTTCATGCAGACATGTGAAACCTGGTCGTGTGATCACATGAAAGTGATAATAAAATTACTCATCTTGCTATCCCACCTATTTATGAAAGCCACCGTCAAGGAAATAACTCCATGTGTGGAATGTTCTCAATTCCCCAACCCACCAGCAAAGAAACAACACGAAACAAACTGCTTTATTTTACATTGTCGTCAATGTTTATTTAATTACAACACCGTAACGTCACACACCACGAGAGCATACAAAAGTGGGGCCAACACCAAAGAGCAATAATACGACACGATCTAACCAAAAAACAACGTCTATTATGGTCAACATTGGTCACGGAAGCCTACAACTTCTGAATGTTAATGTAGATGTTGTTTATTGTTCACGTTGTTATTCCTCGTTATTAAAGAAGCCTACTACTACTGGACGTTAAACAGAATTGCAGACGTTTTTTTTTATTGGTCACTGGGTGTTGGCCGTGGGAAGGAATCGAACTCGGGTGTCCGGGGGTTCGTAGCGCGGCACAGTGCTGACCGCTACTACAACTACCGCTCCCCACCGCTCGTTCAAGCAGCAGCAGCAAGGCAATGACGAGCGTATATCACTCGCACTGAGACTTAAACATCATGAAACTATGTCCTAATTGGCATATAAAAAAAAAACAATCAAACTGTGTTGACTATGTAGATTAGTGACTGCAAGGGTTGCGATTCGAATCTACGCATCAATTAGATTTGAAGCTCAATGATACTGGTAGGAACCTCCTGGTTACACCACCAGCCCACAGGGGATTATTGTGTCCGTCCGTCCGTCGTGCATCCAAAAATGGGAGGGGTGGGGCTGGGTGGAGAGGGGAGGGTGGGGAGGGGCTGGGTGGGGAGGGTGGGGAGGGGCTGGGTGAGGGGTGGGAGGGGTGGGGCTGGGTGGGAGGGGTGGGGCTGGGTGGGGAGGGGCTGGTCACCCCGTGGTGCCCTTATAAAACTCAACGTGTAACCTACTCACGCCAGCTAGTGCCCGCCCTCACAGTCGGGCATATTTGCGGAATACACCACGTGGTGCCGCCGTTGACCCTGGCCATTGACCGAGCAACCCAACGTTCCTACCAGCTCCCTCCGCAAGAGAATGTGTTTGTTCATAAACCCACTGGACTATTTGGTGACCAGGTGGACGGCGGAACAATTTCATTCTAGGAATGGATTGCGTCGAGTCAAATTGCATTCTGAGTGTGTGGCGTGTGCCAAGTGCATTCATTGCATGTGCGATGAAGACTTGTCACACTTATCTTGAGATGGTTTCTTTACTGTAGAGACGCGTTCACTCAAACAGGCGGAGACCTCCACTGCAACAGCCCCGATTCTCCCACGCATCTCCCCAATTCCTGAACGGTCTCGCTTGTTCCAGAGGCTCGCTCCACCGGCAGATTCTACCGTCGTTACCTCGTTCCCATAGCCCACCAGTCGAACGACATCAACATCTTTAACAACAAAATCAACATCATCAACATCATCAACAACAACATCATAAACATCAACAACAAAATCAACAACAACGCCACAGCCACGACTGCTCCTACTGCTACTGCGGCCGCTGCGACAGACGCCACTGCTGCCACTGCTGCCACAGCTGCCACTGCTGCCACAGCTGCCACTGCTGCCACAGCTGCCGCTGACGCTGACGCCGCTGCTGCTCGAGGAATCTTTGTGACAGGAAGTGCTCCCTGTCCCAGCCGTCATTCTTGTAGCTGGCGTGGAGCTTGCGGTGAGCCCAGAGAGCGGTGAGCAAAGCCCTCGCTGCAAATACATCCTGGCTCCATGCCGTCCTGATGCAGCACACACACACAGATGCACAAAGGTAAAGACAAAGATCCCCCGTGTAGCCTTAACAGACTGTAGGGGCGAGTGCTGTTAGCGAGCACCTATGAAGGCCGGCACAGTACACGAGGGGGTGGGTGGCCAGCACCACGCCCGGCCGCCTTTGTCTCCCCAGTGGCGATGTTTACACACAGCACCAGGTACTCATTTGAGGCTGAGTCGACCTAGGAGAGGCCCAGGACCGGGACCGGTTCAAATAATCGTCACCGGTGTTGGCCGTGAGCGGGAATCGAGTCGCCGGGTTCGTAGCGCAGCGTAGCGCTAACCACTACACTACCGCTCCCCAGACACACACACAGACACACACACATACACACACATACACACAGACACACATACAGATACACACAGACACACACATACAGACACACAGACACACACACATACACAGACACACATACAGATACACACACAGATACACACACAGACACACACACAGATATATACACACACAGATACACACAGACACACACAGATACACACAGACACACAGACACACACAGACACACACAGACACACAGACACACACGGACACACAGATACACACAGACACACAGAAACACACAGACACACACAGACAGACAGACACACACAGATACACACAGACACACACAGATACACACAGACACACACAGACACACACAGAGATACACAGACACACACAGACACACACACACAGACACACACACACAGACACACACAGACACACACACACAGACACACACACAGACAACAACAACAACCGCCATTCGCCACTAAGTGGTGGTGACGTCACCACGACGCTTGTGCCAGGCTATGTGCACCCTGAGGCCACGTGAAGTGTCGAACGCCCGCTGGCAGGAGGTCACGGGGCAGACCCAGGTGCCACGGGTCGACTGACTGAGATGACTGGCTGATGCACCACCTGTGCCCCCTACTGTGCCAACCTGCTGTGCTTTAGCCACCCGGCGCTCCGCTCGTTGATCTGAGCGTCGCTCCTCCGTCCTCCGTTGTTGTTGGAGGGCGACTGCCTCCAACTGCCCAGTAGCATCCTTCACGAGCCTCCTCCACAGAGGCCGATCTTGACACCGCTGGTACCAGTCATCGGCAAGTCCACTCAGCTCCACGTCCTCCTGTACCACATCACTCCATCTCTTCTCTAGCCCGTGCCGCGCCCGCTTAGCCCCCTCAATCCGGCCGAACAAAAGCTGTTTCGGCATGCGGTGGCTGGGCATGCGGGCTACATGACCCAGCCATCGCAGCCTTGCCTGCCGGAGGAGCTCACCGATGGGACCCTGCCCAGATCTTTCAAGGATTTGTGAGCTCCTCACACAATCCAGTCTGGTTAAACCCATGATGGATCGTAGGCAGGCCAGCCTAAATGTTTCTAACTGGCGAAGATGTTCCATTAGGGGGGTCCACGTTTCGCAAGCGTAGAGAAGGGAGGGAATGACCGTGGCCGAGAAGACCTGAAGCTTAGTGCGGAGCGACAGACCAGGTAGCTTCCACACAGCGTTACGCAACCGATGAAAAGATATTGCCGCTCGACTGATTCGGAGTGAGACCTCTGCTGTTAAACTGGAGCCAGTCATAAGCACACTGCCCAGGTATGGGAAACTCTCCACTCTCTCCACAACTGCCCCATCACCGATTGGGAGTTGTGGGGGTGGAGTGTCCG